>NC_136061.1:1550897283-1553297283 GCF_964261635.1 Lissotriton helveticus
TTGTGTTTAGAGCCCCTGGAATCATGAAAATCACTTTAAACATGCTAATTTTAGCTCTAAAACTAATAATCCACCTACAAATGTTAACTGACGTTCAAAAATAAAACATTTGAAAACGGACCATTTTTCACCTTTCTGAAGCATGACATAATGGGGGGGTGTTATCTCTTTTGTCAAAAATCAGCCGTTTTTGCTTGAACATTAAATGCCTCAAAATGGTATTTAATTCACTTCCCGGGCCCCTGGAAGCATGAAAATCACTTTAAACATGCTAATTTTAGCTCTAAAACTAATAATCCACCTACAAATGTGAACTGACGTTCAAAAATAAAACATTTGAAAACGGACCATTTTTCACCTTTCTGAAGAATGACGTAATGGGGGGGTGTTATCTCTTTTGTCAAAAATAAGCTGTTTTTGCTTGAACATTAAATGCCTCCAAATGGTATTTAATTCACTTCCCGGGGTGAAGAAACACTTTTTGAGATCTCAGAGTGAGCAAATTGGCCATTTTCATGCACTTTTAACCATTCCACACATCTTGTGTTTAGAGCCCCTGGAAGCATGAAAATCACTTTAAACATGCTAATTTTAGCTCTAAAACTAATAATCCACCTACAAATGTGAACTGACGTTCAAAAATAAAACATTTGAAAACGGACCATTTTTCACCTTTCTGAAGAATGACGTAATGGGGGGGCGTTATCTCTTTTGTCAAAAATCAGCTGTTTTTGCTTGAACATTAAATGCCTCCAAATGGTATTTAATTCACTTCCCGGGCCCCTGGAAGCATAAAAATCACTTTAAACATGCTAATTTTAGCTCTAAAACTAACAATCCACCTACAAATGTGAACTGACGTTCAAAAATAAAACATTTGAAAACGGACCATTTTTCACTTTTCTGAAGCATGACGTAATGGGGGGTGTTATCTCTTTTGTCAAAAATCAGCCGTTTTTGCTTGAACATTAAATGCCTCCAAATGGTATTTAATTCACTTCCCGGGGTGAAGAAACACTTTTTGAGACCTCAGAGTGAGCAAATTGGCAATTTTCATGCACTTTTAACCATTCCACAAATCTTGTGTTTAGGGCCCCTGGAAGCATGAAAATCACTTTAAACATGCTAATTTTAGCTCTAAAACTAATAATCCACCTACAAATGTGAACTGACGTTCAAAAATAAAACATTTGAAAACGGACCATTTTTCACCTTTCTGAAGCATGACGTAATGGGGGGTGTTATCTCTTTTGTCAAAAATCAGCCGTTTTTGCTTGAACATTAAATGCCTCCAAATGGTATTTAATTCACTTCCCGGGATGAAGAAACACTTTTTGAGACCTCAGAGTGAGCAAATTGGCCATTTTCATGCACTTTTAACCATTCCACAAATCTTGTGTTTAGAGCCCCTGGAAGAATGAAAATCACTTTAAACATGCTAATTTTAGCTCTAAAACTAATAATCCACCTACAAATGTGAACTGACTTTCAAAAATAAAACATTTGAAAACAGACCATTTTTCACCTTTCTGAAGAATGACGTAATGGGGGGGGTGTTATCTCTTTTGTCAAAAATCAGCTGTTTTTGCTTGAACATTAAATGCCTCCAAATGGTATTTAATTCACTTCCCGGGCCCCTGGAAGCATGAAAATCACTTTAAACATGCTAATTATAGCTCTAAAACTGATGATCCACCTACAAATGTGAACTGACGTTCAAAAATAAAACATTTGAAAACTGACCATTTTTCACCTTTCTGAAGAATGACGTAATTGGGGGGTGTTATCTCTTTTGTCAAAAATCAGCTGTTTTTACTTGAACATTAAATGCGTTCAAATGGTATTTAATTCACTTCCCGGGGTGAAGAAACACTTTTTGAGACCTCAGAGTGAGCAAATTGGCCATTTTCATGCACTTTTAACCATTCCACAAATCTTGTTTTTAGAGCCCCTGGAAGCATGAAAATCACTTTAAACATGCTAATTTTAGCTCTAAAACTAATAATCCACCTACAAATGTGAACTGACGTTCAAAAATAAAACATTTGAAAACGGACCATTTTTCACCTTTCTGAAGAATGACGTAATGGGGGGGTGTTATCTCTTTTGTCAATAAATCAGCTGTTTTTGCTTGAACATGAAATGCCTCCAAATGGTATTTAATTCACTTCCCGGGGGGAAGAAACACTTTTTGAGACCTCAGAGTGAGCAAATTGTCCATTTTCATGCACTTTTAACCATTCCACAAATCTTGTGTTTAGAGCCCCTGGAAGCATGAAAATCACTTTAAACATGCTAATTTTAGCTCTAAAACTAATAATCCACCTACAAATGTTAACTGACGTTCAAAAATAAAACATTTGAAAACGGACCATTTTTCACCTTTCTGAAGCATGACGTAATGGGGGGGGGGTGTTATCTCTTTTGTCAAAAATCAGCCGTTTTTGCTTGAACATTAAATGCCTCCAAATGGTATTTAATTCACTTCCTGGGCCCCTGGAAGCATGAAAATCACTTTAAACATGCTAATTTTAGCTCTAAAACTAATAATCCACCTACAAATGTGAACTGACTTTCAAAAATAAAACATTTGAAAACAGACCATTTTTCACCTTTCTGAAGAATGACGTAATGGGGGGGTGTTATCTCTTTTGTCAAAAATCAGCTGTTTTTGCTTGAACATTAAATGCCTCCAAATGGTATTTAATTCACTTCCCGGGGTGAAGAAACACTTTTTGAGACCTCAGAGTGAGCAAATTGGCCATTTTCATGCACTTTTAACCATTCCACAAATCTTGTGTTTAGAGCCCCTGGAAGCATGAAAATCACTTTAAACATGCTAATTTTAGCTCTAAAACTAATAATCCACCTACAAATGTGAACTGACGTTCAAAAATAAAACATTTGAAAACGGACCATTTTTCACCTTTCTGAAGCATGACGTAATGGGGGGTGTTATCTATTTTGTCAAAAATCAGCTGTTTTTGCTTGAACATTAAATGCCTCCAAATGGTATTTAATTCACTTCCCGGGCCCCTGGAAGCATGAAAATCACTTTAAACATGCTAATTTTAGCTCTAAAACTGATGATCCACCTACAAATGTGAACTGACGTTCAAAAATAAAACATTTGAAAACAGACCATTTTTCACCTTTCTGAAGAATGACGTAATGGGGGGTGTTATCTCTTTTGTCAAAAATCAGCTGTTTTTGCTTGAACATTAAATGCCTTCAAATGGTTTTTAATTCACTTCCCGGGGTGAAGAAACAGTTTTTGAGACCTCAGAGTGAGCAAATTGACCATTTTCATGCACTTTTAACCATTCCACAAATCTTGTGTTTAGAGCCCCTGGAAGCGTGAAAATCACTTTAAACATGCTAATTTTAGCTCTAAAACTAATAATCCACCTACAAATGTGAACTGACGTTCAAAAACAAAACATTTGAAAACGGACCATTTTTCACCTTTCTGAAGAATGACGTAATGGGGGGGTGTTATCTCTTTTGTCAAAAATCAGCTGTTTTTGCTTGAACATTAAATGCCTCCAAATGGTATTTAATTCACTTTCCGGGCCCCTGGAAGCATGAAAATCACTTTAAACATGCTAATTTTAGCTCTAAAACTAATAATCCACCTACAAATGTGAACTGACGTTCAAAAATAAAACATTTGAAAACGGACCATTTTTCACCTTTCTGAAGAATGACGTAATGGGGGGGCGTTATCTCTTTTGTCAAAAATCAGCTGTTTTTGTTTGAACATTAAATGCCTCCAAATGGTATTTAATTCACTTCCCGGGCCCCTGGAAGCATAAAAATCACTTTAAACATGCTAATTTTAGCTCTAAAACTAACAATCCACCTACAAATGTGAACTGACGTTCAAAAATAAAACATTTGAAAACGGACCATTTTTCACTTTTCTGAAGCATGACGTAATGGGGGTGTTATCTCTTTTGTCAAAAATCAGCCGTTTTTGCTTGAACATTAAATGCCTCCAAATGGTATTTAATTCACTTCCCGGGATGAAGAAACACTTTTTGAGACCTCAGAGTGAGCAAATTGGCCATTTTCATGCACTTTTAACCATTCCACAAATCTTGTGTTTAGAGCCCCTGGAAGCATGAAAATCACTTTAAACATGCTAATTTTAGCTCTAAAACTAATAATCCACCTACAAATGTGAACTGACTTTCAAAAATAAAACATTTGAAAACAGACCATTTTTCACCTTTCTGAAGAATGACGTAATGGGGGGTGTTATCTCTTTTGTCAAAAATCAGCTGTTTTTGCTTGAACATTAAATGCCTCCAAATGGTATTTAATTCACTTCCCGGGCCCCTGGAAGCATGAAAATCACTTTAAACATGCTAATTATAGCTCTAAAACTGATGATCCACCTACAAATGTGAACTGACGTTCAAAAATAAAACATTTGAAAACTGACCATTTTTCACCTTTCTAAAGAATGACGTAATTGGGGGGTGTTATCTCTTTTGTCAAAAATCAGCTGTTTTTGCTTGAACATTAAATGCGTTCAAATGGTATTTAATTCACTTCCCGGGGTGAAGAAACACTTTTTGAAACCTCAGAGTGAGCAAATTGGCCATTTTCATGCACTTTTAACCATTCCACAAATCTTGTTTTTAGAGCCCCTGGAAGCATGAAAATCACTTTAAACATGCTAATTTTAGCTCTAAAACTAATAATCCACCTACAAATGTGAACTGACGTTCAAAAATAAAACATTTGAAAACGGACCATTTTTCACCTTTCTGAAGAATGACGTAATGGGGGGGTGTTATCTCTTTTGTCAATAAATCAGCTGTTTTTGCTTGAACATGAAATGCCTCCAAATGGTATTTAATTCACTTCCCGGGGGGAAGAAACACTTTTTGAGACCTCAGAGTGAGCAAATTGTCCATTTTCATGCACTTTTAACCATTCCACAAATCTTGTGTTTAGAGCCCCTGGAAGCATGAAAATCACTTTAAACATGCTAATTTTAGCTCTAAAACTAATAATCCACCTACAAATGTTAACTGACGTTCAAAAATAAAACATTTGAAAACGGACCATTTTTCACCTTTCTGAAGCATGACGTAATGGGGGGGGGTGTTATCTCTTTTGTCAAAAATCAGCCGTTTTTGCTTGAACATTAAATGCCTCCAAATGGTATTTAATTCACTTCCTGGGCCCCTGGAAGCATGAAAATCACTTTAAACATGCTAATTTTAGCTCTAAAACTAATAATCCACCTACAAATGTGAACTGACTTTCAAAAATAAAACATTTGAAAACAGACCATTTTTCACCTTTCTGAAGAATGACGTAATGGGGGGGTGTTATCTCTTTTGTCAAAAATCAGCTGTTTTTGCTTGAACATTAAATGCCTCCAAATGGTATTTAATTCACTTCCCGGGGTGAAGAAACACTTTTTGAGACCTCAGAGTGAGCAAATTGGCCATTTTCATGCACTTTTAACCATTCCACAAATCTTGTGTTTAGAGCCCCTGGAAGCATGAAAATCACTTTAAACATGCTAATTTTAGCTCTAAAACTAATAATCCACCTACAAATGTGAACTGACGTTCAAAAATAAAACATTTGAAAACGGACCATTTTTCACCTTTCTGAAGCATGACGTAATGGGGGGTGTTATCTATTTTGTCAAAAATCTGCTGTTTTTGCTTGAACATTAAATGCCTCCAAATGGTATTTAATTCACTTCCCGGGCCCCTGGAAGCATGAAAATCACTTTAAACATGCTAATTTTAGCTCTAAAACTGATGATCCACCTACAAATGTGAACTGACGTTCAAAAATAAAACATTTGAAAACAGACCATTTTTCACCTTTCTGAAGAATGACGTAATGGGGGGTGTTATCTCTTTTGTCAAAAATCAGCTGTTTTTGCTTGAACATTAAATGCCTTCAAATGGTATTTAATTCACTTCCCGGGGGGAAGAAACACTTTTTGAGACCTCAGAGTGAGCAAATTGTCCATTTTCATGCACTTTTAACCATTCCACAAATCTTGTGTTTAGAGCCCCTGGAATCATGAAAATCACTTTAAACATGCTAATTTTAGCTCTAAAACTAATAATCCACCTACAAATGTTAACTGACGTTCAAAAATAAAACATTTGAAAACGGACCATTTTTCACCTTTCTGAAGCATGACATAATGGGGGGGTGTTATCTCTTTTGTCAAAAATCAGCCGTTTTTGCTTGAACATTAAATGCCTCAAAATGGTATTTAATTCACTTCCCGGGCCCCTGGAAGCATGAAAATCACTTTAAACATGCTAATTTTAGCTCTAAAACTAATAATCCACCTACAAATGTGAACTGACGTTCAAAAATAAAACATTTGAAAACGGACCATTTTTCACCTTTCTGAAGAATGACGTAATGGGGGGGTGTTATCTCTTTTGTCAAAAATAAGCTGTTTTTGCTTGAACATTAAATGCCTCCAAATGGTATTTAATTCACTTCCCGGGGTGAAGAAACACTTTTTGAGATCTCAGAGTGAGCAAATTGGCCATTTTCATGCACTTTTAACCATTCCACACATCTTGTGTTTAGAGCCCCTGGAAGCATGAAAATCACTTTAAACATGCTAATTTTAGCTCTAAAACTAATAATCCACCTACAAATGTGAACTGACGTTCAAAAATAAAACATTTGAAAACGGACCATTTTTCACCTTTCTGAAGAATGACGTAATGGGGGGGCGTTATCTCTTTTGTCAAAAATCAGCTGTTTTTGCTTGAACATTAAATGCCTCCAAATGGTATTTAATTCACTTCCCGGGCCCCTGGAAGCATAAAAATCACTTTAAACATGCTAATTTTAGCTCTAAAACTAACAATCCACCTACAAATGTGAACTGACGTTCAAAAATAAAACATTTGAAAACGGACCATTTTTCACTTTTCTGAAGCATGACGTAATGGGGGGTGTTATCTCTTTTGTCAAAAATCAGCCGTTTTTGCTTGAACATTAAATGCCTCCAAATGGTATTTAATTCACTTCCCGGGGTGAAGAAACACTTTTTGAGACCTCAGAGTGAGCAAATTGGCAATTTTCATGCACTTTTAACCATTCCACAAATCTTGTGTTTAGGGCCCCTGGAAGCATGAAAATCACTTTAAACATGCTAATTTTAGCTCTAAAACTAATAATCCACCTACAAATGTGAACTGACGTTCAAAAATAAAACATTTGAAAACGGACCATTTTTCACCTTTCTGAAGCATGACGTAATGGGGGGTGTTATCTCTTTTGTCAAAAATCAGCCGTTTTTGCTTGAACATTAAATGCCTCCAAATGGTATTTAATTCACTTCCCGGGATGAAGAAACACTTTTTGAGACCTCAGAGTGAGCAAATTGGCCATTTTCATGCACTTTTAACCATTCCACAAATCTTGTGTTTAGAGCCCCTGGAAGAATGAAAATCACTTTAAACATGCTAATTTTAGCTCTAAAACTAATAATCCACCTACAAATGTGAACTGACTTTCAAAAATAAAACATTTGAAAACAGACCATTTTTCACCTTTCTGAAGAATGACGTAATGGGGGGGTGTTATCTCTTTTGTCAAAAATCAGCTGTTTTTGCTTGAACATTAAATGCCTCCAAATGGTATTTAATTCACTTCCCGGGCCCCTGGAAGCATGAAAATCACTTTAAACATGCTAATTATAGCTCTAAAACTGATGATCCACCTACAAATGTGAACTGACGTTCAAAAATAAAACATTTGAAAACTGACCATTTTTCACCTTTCTGAAGAATGACGTAATTGGGGGGTGTTATCTCTTTTGTCAAAAATCAGCTGTTTTTACTTGAACATTAAATGCGTTCAAATGGTATTTAATTCACTTCCCGGGGTGAAGAAACACTTTTTGAGACCTCAGAGTGAGCAAATTGGCCATTTTCATGCACTTTTAACCATTCCACAAATCTTGTTTTTAGAGCCCCTGGAAGCATGAAAATCACTTTAAACATGCTAATTTTAGCTCTAAAACTAATAATCCACCTACAAATGTGAACTGACGTTCAAAAATAAAACATTTGAAAACGGACCATTTTTCACCTTTCTGAAGAATGACGTAATGGGGGGGGTGTTATCTCTTTTGTCAATAAATCAGCTGTTTTTGCTTGAACATGAAATGCCTCCAAATGGTATTTAATTCACTTCCCGGGGGGAAGAAACACTTTTTGAGACCTCAGAGTGAGCAAATTGTCCATTTTCATGCACTTTTAACCATTCCACAAATCTTGTGTTTAGAGCCCTGGAAGCATGAAAATCACTTTAAACATGCTAATTTTAGCTCTAAAACTAATAATCCACCTACAAATGTTAACTGACGTTCAAAAATAAAACATTTGAAAACGGACCATTTTTCACCTTTCTGAAGCATGACGTAATGGGGGGGGTGTTATCTCTTTTGTCAAAAATCAGCCGTTTTTGCTTGAACATTAAATGCCTCCAAATGGTATTTAATTCACTTCCTGGGCCCCTGGAAGCATGAAAATCACTTTAAACATGCTAATTTTAGCTCTAAAACTAATAATCCACCTACAAATGTGAACTGACTTTCAAAAATAAAACATTTGAAAACAGACCATTTTTCACCTTTCTGAAGAATGACGTAATGGGGGGGTGTTATCTCTTTTGTCAAAAATCAGCTGTTTTTGCTTGAACATTAAATGCCTCCAAATGGTATTTAATTCACTTCCCGGGGTGAAGAAACACTTTTTGAGACCTCAGAGTGAGCAAATTGGCCATTTTCATGCACTTTTAACCATTCCACAAATCTTGTGTTTAGAGCCCCTGGAAGCATGAAAATCACTTTAAACATGCTAATTTTAGCTCTAAAACTAATAATCCACCTACAAATGTGAACTGACGTTCAAAAATAAAACATTTGAAAACGGACCATTTTTCACCTTTCTGAAGCATGACGTAATGGGGGGTGTTATCTATTTTGTCAAAAATCAGCTGTTTTTGCTTGAACATTAAATGCCTCCAAATGGTATTTAATTCACTTCCCGGGCCCCTGGAAGCATGAAAATCACTTTAAACATGCTAATTTTAGCTCTAAAACTGATGATCCACCTACAAATGTGAACTGACGTTCAAAAATAAAACATTTGAAAACAGACCATTTTTCACCTTTCTGAAGAATGACGTAATGGGGGGTGTTATCTCTTTTGTCAAAAATCAGCTGTTTTTGCTTGAACATTAAATGCCTTCAAATGGTTTTTAATTCACTTCCCGGGGTGAAGAAACAGTTTTTGAGACCTCAGAGTGAGCAAATTGACCATTTTCATGCACTTTTAACCATTCCACAAATCTTGTGTTTAGAGCCCCTGGAAGCGTGAAAATCACTTTAAACATGCTAATTTTAGCTCTAAAACTAATAATCCACCTACAAATGTGAACTGACGTTCAAAAACAAAACATTTGAAAACGGACCATTTTTCACCTTTCTGAAGAATGACGTAATGGGGGGGTGTTATCTCTTTTGTCAAAAATCAGCTGTTTTTGCTTGAACATTAAATGCCTCCAAATGGTATTTAATTCACTTTCCGGGCCCCTGGAAGCATGAAAATCACTTTAAACATGCTAATTTTAGCTCTAAAACTAATAATCCACCTACAAATGTGAACTGACGTTCAAAAATAAAACATTTGAAATGGACCATTTTTCACCTTTCTGAAGAATGACGTAATGGGGGGGTGTTATCTCTTTTGTCAATAAATCAGCTGTTTTTGCTTGAACATGAAATGCCTCCAAATGGTATTTAATTCACTTCCCGGGGGAAGAAACACTTTTTGAGACCTCAGAGTGAGCAAATTGTCCATTTTCATGCACTTTTAACCATTCCACAAATCTTGTGTTTAGAGCCCCTGGAATCATGAAAATCACTTTAAACATGCTAATTTTAGCTCTAAAACTAATAATCCACCTACAAATGTTAACTGACGTTCAAAAATAAAACATTTGAAAGCGGACCATTTTTCACCTTTCTGAAGCATGACATAATGGGGGGGTGTTATCTCTTTTGTCAAAAATCAGCCGTTTTTGCTTGAACATTAAATGCCTCCAAATGGTATTTAATTCACTTCCCGGGCCCCTGGAAGCATGAAAATCACTTTAAACATGCTAATTTTAGCTCTAAAACTAATAATCCACCTACAAATTTGAACTGACGTTTAAAAATAAAACATTTGAAAACGGACCATTTTTCACCTTTCTGAAGAATGACGTAATGGGGGGTGTTATCTCTTTTGTCAAAAATAAGCTGTTTTTGCTTGAGCATTAAATGCCTCCAAATGGTATTTAATTCACTTCCCGGGGTGAAGAAACACTTTTTGAGATCTCAGAGTGAGCAAATTGGCCATTTTCATGCACTTTTAACCATTCCACACATCTTGTGTTTAGAGCCCCTGGAAGCATGAAAATCACTTTAAACATGCTAATTTTAGCTCTAAAACTAATAATCCACCTACAAATGTGAACTGACGTTCAAAAATAAAACATTTGAAAACGGACCATTTTTCACCTTTCTGAAGAATGACGTAATGGGGGGGCGTTATCTCTTTTGTCAAAAATCAGCTGTTTTTGTTTGAACATTAAATGCCTCCAAATGGTATTTAATTCACTTCCCGGGCCCCTGGAAGCATAAAAATCACTTTAAACATGCTAATTTTAGCTCTAAAACTAACAATCCACCTACAAATGTGAACTGACGTTCAAAAATAAAACATTTGAAAACGGACCATTTTTCACTTTTCTGAAGCATGACGTAATGGGGGGTGTTATCTCTTTTGTCAAAAATCAGCCGTTTTTGCTTGAACATTAAATGCCTCCAAATGGTATTTAATTCACTTCCCGGGATGAAGAAACACTTTTTGAGACCTCAGAGTGAGCAAATTGGCCATTTTCATGCACTTTTAACCATTCCACAAATCTTGTGTTTAGAGCCCCTGGAAGCATGAAAATCACTTTAAACATGCTAATTTTAGCTCTAAAACTAATAATCCACCTACAAATGTGAACTGACTTTCAAAAATAAAACATTTGAAAACAGACCATTTTTCACCTTTCTGAAGAATGACGTAATGGGGGGGTGTTATCTCTTTTGTCAAAAATCAGCTGTTTTTGCTTGAACATTAAATGCCTCCAAATGGTATTTAATTCACTTCCCGGGCCCCTGGAAGCATGAAAATCACTTTAAACATGCTAATTATAGCTCTAAAACTGATGATCCACCTACAAATGTGAACTGACGTTCAAAAATAAAACATTTGAAAACTGACCATTTTTCACCTTTCTAAAGAATGACGTAATTGGGGGGTGTTATCTCTTTTGTCAAAAATCAGCTGTTTTTGCTTGAACATTAAATGCGTTCAAATGGTATTTAATTCACTTCCCGGGGTGAAGAAACACTTTTTGAAACCTCAGAGTGAGCAAATTGGCCATTTTCATGCACTTTTAACCATTCCACAAATCTTGTTTTTAGAGCCCCTGGAAGCATGAAAATCACTTTAAACATGCTAATTTTAGCTCTAAAACTAATAATCCACCTACAAATGTGAACTGACGTTCAAAAATAAAACATTTGAAAACGGACCATTTTTCACCTTTCTGAAGAATGACGTAATGGGGGGGTGTTATCTCTTTTGTCAATAAATCAGCTGTTTTTGCTTGAACATGAAATGCCTCCAAATGGTATTTAATTCACTTCCCGGGGGGAAGAAACACTTTTTGAGACCTCAGAGTGAGCAAATTGTCCATTTTCATGCACTTTTAACCATTCCACAAATCTTGTGTTTAGAGCCCCTGGAAGCATGAAAATCACTTTAAACATGCTAATTTTAGCTCTAAAACTAATAATCCACCTACAAATGTTAACTGACGTTCAAAAATAAAACATTTGAAAACGGACCATTTTTCACCTTTCTGAAGCATGACGTAATGGGGGGGGGTGTTATCTCTTTTGTCAAAAATCAGCCGTTTTTGCTTGAACATTAAATGCCTCCAAATGGTATTTAATTCACTTCCTGGGCCCCTGGAAGCATGAAAATCACTTTAAACATGCTAATTTTAGCTCTAAAACTAATAATCCACCTACAAATGTGAACTGACTTTCAAAAATAAAACATTTGAAAACAGACCATTTTTCACCTTTCTGAAGAATGACGTAATGGGGGGGTGTTATCTCTTTTGTCAAAAATCAGCTGTTTTTGCTTGAACATTAAATGCCTCCAAATGGTATTTAATTCACTTCCCGGGGTGAAGAAACACTTTTTGAGACCTCAGAGTGAGCAAATTGGCCATTTTCATGCACTTTTAACCATTCCACAAATCTTGTGTTTAGAGCCCCTGGAAGCATGAAAATCACTTTAAACATGCTAATTTTAGCTCTAAAACTAATAATCCACCTACAAATGTGAACTGACGTTCAAAAATAAAACATTTGAAAACGGACCATTTTTCACCTTTCTGAAGCATGACGTAATGGGGGGTGTTATCTATTTTGTCAAAAATCTGCTGTTTTTGCTTGAACATTAAATGCCTCCAAATGGTATTTAATTCACTTCCCGGGCCCCTGGAAGCATGAAAATCACTTTAAACATGCTAATTTTAGCTCTAAAACTGATGATCCACCTACAAATGTGAACTGACGTTCAAAAATAAAACATTTGAAAACAGACCATTTTTCACCTTTCTGAAGAATGACGTAATGGGGGGTGTTATCTCTTTTGTCAAAAATCAGCTGTTTTTGCTTGAACATTAAATGCCTTCAAATGGTTTTTAATTCACTTCCCGGGGTGAAGAAACAGTTTTTGAGACCTCAGAGTGAGCAAATTGACCATTTTCATGCACTTTTAACCATTCCACAAATCTTGTGTTTAGAGCCCCTGGAAGCGTGAAAATCACTTTAAACATGCTAATTTTAGCTCTAAAACTAATAATCCACCTACAAATGTTAACTGACGTTCAAAAATAAAACATTTGAAAACGGACCATTTTTCACCTTTCTGAAGCATGACATAATGGGGGGGTGTTATCTCTTTTGTCAAAAATCAGCCGTTTTTGCTTGAACATTAAATGCCTCCAAATGGTATTTAATTCACTTCCCGGGCCCCTGGAAGCATGAAAATCACTTTAAACATGCTAATTTTAGCTCTAAAACTAATAATCCACCTACAAATGTGAACTGACGTTCAAAAATAAAACATTTGAAAACGGACCATTTTTCACCTTTCTGAAGAATTACGTAATGGGGGGGTGTTATCTCTTTTGTCAAAAATAAGCTGTTTTTGCTTGAGCATTAAATGCCTCCAAATGGTATTTAATTCACTTCCCGGGGTGAAGAAACACTTTTTGAGATCTCAGAGTGAGCAAATTGGCCATTTTCATGCACTTTTAACCATTCCACACATCTTGTGTTTAGAGCCCCTGGAAGCATGAAAATCACTTTAAACATGCTAATTTTAGCTCTAAAACTAATAATCCACCTACAAATGTGAACTGACGTTCAAAAATAAAACATTTGAAAACGGACCATTTTTCACCTTTCTGAAGAATGACGTAATGGGGGGGCGTTATCTCTTTTGTCAAAAATCTGCTGTTTTTGTTTGAACATTAAATGCCTCCAAATGGTATTTAATTCACTTCCCGGGCCCCTGGAAGCATAAAAATCACTTTAAACATGCTAATTTTAGCTCTAAAACTAACAATCCACCTACAAATGTGAACTGACGTTCAAAAATAAAACATTTGAAAACGGACCATTTTTCACTTTTCTGAAGCATGACGTAATGGGGGGTGTTATCTCTTTTGTCAAAAATCAGCCGGTTTTGCTTGAACATTAAATGCCTCCAAATGGTATTTAATTCACTTCCCGGGGTGAAGAAACACTTTTTGAGACCTCAGAGTGAGCAAATTGGCAATTTTCATGCACTTTTAACCATTCCACAAATCTTGTGTTTAGGGCCCCTGGAAGCATGAAAATCACTTTAAACATGCTAATTTTAGCTCTAAAACTAATAATCCACCTACAAATGTGAACTGACGTTCAAAAATAAAACATTTGAAAACGGACCATTTTTCACCTTTCTGAAGCATGACGTAATGGGGGAGGTGTTATCTCTTTTGTCAAAAATCAGCCGTTTTTGCTTGAACATTAAATGCCTCCAAATGGTATTTAATTCACTTCCCGGGATGAAGAAACACTTTTTGAGACCTCAGAGTGAGCAAATTGGCCATTTTCATGCACTTTTAACCATTCCACAAATCTTGTGTTTAGAGCCCCTGGAAGCATGAAAATCACTTTAAACATGCTAATTTTAGCTCTAAAACTAATAATCCACCTACAAATGTGAACTGACTTTCAAAAATAAAACATTTGAAAACAGACCATTTTTCACCTTTCTGAAGAATGACGTAATGGGGGGGTGTTATCTCTTTTGTCAAAAATCAGCTGTTTTTGCTTGAACATTAAATGCCTCCAAATGGTATTTAATTCACTTCCCGGGCCCCTGGAAGCATGAAAATCACTTTAAACATGCTAATTATAGCTCTAAAACTGATGATCCACCTACAAATGTGAACTGACGTTCAAAAATAAAACATTTGAAAACTGACCATTTTTCACCTTTCTGAAGAATGACGTAATTGGGGGGTGTTATCTCTTTTGTCAAAAATCAGCTGTTTTTGCTTGAACATTAAATGCGTTCAAATGGTATTTAATTCACTTCCCGGGGTGAAGAAACACTTTTTGAGACCTCAGAGTGAGCAAATTGGCCATTTTCATGCACTTTTAACCATTCCACAAATCTTGTTTTTAGAGCCCCTGGAAGCATGAAAATCACTTTAAACATGCTAATTTTAGCTCTAAAACTAATAATCCACCTACAAATGTGAACTGACGTTCAAAAATAAAACATTTGAAAACGGACCATTTTTCACCTTTCTGAAGAATGACGTAATGGGGGGTGTTATCTCTTTTGTCAATAAATCAGCTGTTTTTGCTTGAACATGAAATGCCTCCAAATGGTATTTAATTCACTTCCCGGGGGGAAGAAACACTTTTTGAGACCTCAGAGTGAGCAAATTGTCCATTTTCATGCACTTTTAACCATTCCACAAATCTTGTGTTTAGAGCCCCTGGAAGCATGAAAATCACTTTAAACATGCTAATTTTAGCTCTAAAACTAATAATCCACCTACAAATGTTAACTGACGTTCAAAAATAAAACATTTGAAAACTGACCATTTTTCACCTTTCTGAAGCATGACGTAATGGGGGGGGGGTGTTATCTCTTTTGTCAAAAATCAGCCGTTTTTGCTTGAACATTAAATGCCTCCAAATGGTATTTAATTCACTTCCTGGGCCCCTGGAAGCATGAAAATCACTTTAAACATGCTAATTTTAGCTCTAAAACTAATAATCCACCTACAAATGTGAACTGACTTTCAAAAATAAAACATTTGAAAACAGACCATTTTTCACCTTTCTGAAGAATGACGTAATGGGGGGGTGTTATCTCTTTTGTCAAAAATCAGCTGTTTTTGCTTGAACATTAAATGCCTCCAAATGGTATTTAATTCACTTCCCGGGGTGAAGAAACACTTTTTGAGACCTCAGAGTGAGCAAATTGGCCATTTTCATGCACTTTTAACCATTCCACAAATCTTGTGTTTAGAGCCCCTGGAAGCATGAAAATCACTTTAAACATGCTAATTTTAGCTCTAAAACTAATAATCCACCTACAAATGTGAACTGACGTTCAAAAATAAAACATTTGAAATGGACCATTTTTCACCTTTCTGAAGAATGACGTAATGGGGGGATGTTATCTCTTTTGTCAATAAATCAGCTGTTTTTGCTTGAACATGAAATGCCTCCAAATGGTATTTAATTCACTTCCCGGGGGAAGAAACACTTTTTGAGACCTCAGAGTGAGCAAATTGTCCATTTTCATGCACTTTTAACCATTCCACAAATCTTGTGTTTAGAGCCCCTGGAATCATGAAAATCACTTTAAACATGCTAATTTTAGCTCTAAAACTAATAATCCACCTACAAATGTTAACTGACGTTCAAAAATAAAACATTTGAAAACGGACCATTTTTCACCTTTCTGAAGCATGACATAATGGGGGGGTGTTATCTCTTTTGTCAAAAATCAGCCGTTTTTGCTTGAACATTAAATGCCTCCAAATGGTATTTAATTCACTTCCCGGGCCCCTGGAAGCATGAAAATCACTTTAAACATGCTAATTTTAGCTCTAAAACTAATAATCCACCTACAAATGTGAACTGACGTTCAAAAATAAAACATTTGAAAACGGACCATTTTTCACCTTTCTGAAGAATGACGTAATGGGGGGGTGTTATCTCTTTTGTCAAAAATAAGCTGTTTTTGCTTGAGCATTAAATGCCTCCAAATGGTATTTAATTCACTTCCCGGGGTGAAGAAACACTTTTTGAGATCTCAGAGTGAGCAAATTGGCCATTTTCATGCACTTTTAACCATTCCACACATCTTGTGTTTAGAGCCCCTGGAAGCATGAAAATCACTTTAAACATGCTAATTTTAGCTCTAAAACTAATAATCCACCTACAAATGTGAACTGACGTTCAAAAATAAAACATTTGAAAACGGACCATTTTTCACCTTTCTGAAGAATGACGTAATGGGGGGGCGTTATCTCTTTTGTCAAAAATCAGCTGTTTTTGTTTGAACATTAAATGCCTCCAAATGGTATTTAATTCACTTCCCGGGCCCCTGGAAGCATAAAAATCACTTTAAACATGCTAATTTTAGCTCTAAAACTAACAATCCACCTACAAATGTGAACTGACGTTCAAAAATTAAAACATTTGAAAACGGACCATTTTTCACTTTTCTGAAGCATGACGTAATGGGGGGTGTTATCTCTTTTGTCAAAAATCAGCCGGTTTTGCTTGAACATTAAATGCCTCCAAATGGTATTTAATTCACTTTCCGGGGTGAAGAAACACTTTTTGAGACCTCAGAGTGAGCAAATTGGCAATTTTCATGCACATTTAACCATTCCACAAATCTTGTGTTTAGGGCCCCTGGAAGCATGAAAATCACTTTAAACATGCTAATTTTAGCTCTAAAACTAATAATCCACCTACAAATGTGAACTGACGTTCAAAAATAAAACATTTGAAAACGGACCATTTTTCACCTTTCTGAAGCATGACGTAATGGGGGGGGGTGTTATCTCTTTTGTCAAAAATCAGCCGTTTTTGCTTGAACATTAAATGCCTCCAAATGGTATTTAATTCACTTCCCGGGATGAAGAAACACTTTTTGAGACCTCAGAGTGAGCAAATTGGCCATTTTCATGCACTTTTAACCATTCCACAAATCTTGTGTTTAGAGCCCCTGGAAGCATGAAAATCACTTTAAACATGCTAATTTTAGCTCTAAAACTAATAATCCACCTACAAATGTGAACTGACTTTCAAAAATAAAACATTTGAAAACAGACCATTTTTCACCTTTCTGAAGAATGACGTAATGGGGGGGTGTTATCTCTTTTGTCAAAAATCAGCTGTTTTTGCTTGAACATTAAATGCCTCCAAATGGTATTTAATTCACTTCCCGGGCCCCTGGAAGCATGAAAATCACTTTAAACATGCTAATTATAGCTCTAAAACTGATGATCCACCTACAAATGTGAACTGACGTTCAAAAATAAAACATTTGAAAACTGACCATTTTTCACCTTTCTGAAGAATGACGTAATTGGGGGGTGTTATCTCTTTTGTCAAAAATCAGCTGTTTTTACTTGAACATTAAATGCGTTCAAATGGTATTTAATTCACTTCCCGGGGTGAAGAAACACTTTTTGAGACCTCAGAGTGAGCAAATTGGCCATTTTCATGCACTTTTAACCATTCCACAAATCTTGTTTTTAGAGCCCCTGGAAGCATGAAAATCACTTTAAACATGCTAATTTTAGCTCTAAAACTAATAATCCACCTACAAATGTGAACTGACGTTCAAAAATAAAACATTTGAAAACGGAACATTTTTCACCTTTCTGAAGAATGACGTAATGGGGGGGTGTTATCTCTTTTGTCAATAAATCAGCTGTTTTTGCTTGAACATGAAATGCCTCCAAATGGTATTTAATTCACTTCCCGGGGGGAAGAAACACTTTTTGAGACCTCAGAGTGAGCAAATTGTCCATTTTCATGCACTTTTAACCATTCCACAAATCTTGTGTTTAGAGCCCCTGGAAGCATGAAAATCACTTTAAACATGCTAATTTTAGCTCTAAAACTAATAATCCACCTACAAATGTTAACTGACGTTCAAAAATAAAACATTTGAAAACGGACCATTTTTCACCTTTCTGAAGCATGACGTAATGGGGGGGGGGTGTTATCTCTTTTGTCAAAAATCAGCCGTTTTTGCTTGAACATTAAATGCCTCCAAATGGTATTTAATTCACTTCCTGGGCCCCTGGAAGCATGAAAATCACTTTAAACATGCTAATTTTAGCTCTAAAACTAATAATCCACCTACAAATGTGAACTGACTTTCAAAAATAAAACATTTGAAAACAGACCATTTTTCACCTTTCTGAAGAATGACGTAATGGGGGGGTGTTATCTCTTTTGTCAAAAATCAGCTGTTTTTGCTTGAACATTAAATGCCTCCAAATGGTATTTAATTCACTTCCCGGGGTGAAGAAACACTTTTTGAGACCTCAGAGTGAGCAAATTGGCCATTTTCATGCACTTTTAACCATTCCACAAATCTTGTGTTTAGAGCCCCTGGAAGCATGAAAATCACTTTAAACATGCTAATTTTAGCTCTAAAACTAATAATCCACCTACAAATGTGAACTGACGTTCAAAAATAAAACATTTGAAAACGGACCATTTTTCACCTTTCTGAAGCATGACGTAATGGGGGGTGTTATCTATTTTGTCAAAAATCAGCTGTTTTTGCTTGAACATTAAATGCCTCCAAATGGTATTTAATTCACTTCCCGGGCCCCTGGAAGCATGAAAATCACTTTAAACATGCTAATTTTAGCTCTAAAACTGATGATCCACCTACAAATGTAAACTGACGTTCAAAAATAAAACATTTGAAAACAGACCATTTTTCACCTTTCTGAAGAATGACGTAATGGGGGGTGTTATCTCTTTTGTCAAAAATCAGCTGTTTTTGCTTGAACATTAAATGGCTTCAAATGGTTTTTAATTCACTTCCCGGGGTGAAGAAACAGTTTTTGAGACCTCAGAGTGAGCAAATTGACCATTTTCATGCACTTTTAACCATTCCACAAATCTTGTGTTTAGAGCCCCTGGAAGCGTGAAAATCACTTTAAACATGCTAATTTTAGCTCTAAAACTAATAATCCACCTACAAATGTGAACTGACGTTCAAAAACAAAACATTTGAAAACGGACCATTTTTCACCTTTCTGAAGAATGACGTAATGGGGGGGTGTTATCTCTTTTGTCAAAAATCAGCTGTTTTTGCTTGAACATTAAATGCCTCCAAATGGTATTTAATTCACTTTCCGGGCCCCTGGAAGCATGAAAATCACTTTAAACATGCTAATTTTAGCTCTAAAACTAATAATCCACCTACAAATGTGAACTGACGTTCAAAAATAAAACATTTGAAATGGACCATTTTTCACCTTTCTGAAGAATGACGTAATGGGGGGGTGTTATCTCTTTTGTCAATAAATCAGCTGTTTTTGCTTGAACATGAAATGCCTCCAAATGGTATTTAATTCACTTCCCGGGGGGAAGAAACACTTTTTGAGACCTCAGAGTGAGCAAATTGTCCATTTTCATGCACTTTTAACCATTCCACAAATCTTGTGTTTAGAGCCCCTGGAATCATGAAAATCACTTTAAACATGCTAATTTTAGCTCTAAAACTAATAATCCACCTACAAATGTTAACTGACGTTCAAAAATAAAACATTTGAAAACGGACCATTTTTCACCTTTCTGAAGCATGACATAATGGGGGGGTGTTATCTCTTTTGTCAAAAATCAGCCGTTTTTGCTTGAACATTAAATGCCTCCAAATGGTATTTAATTCACTTCCCGGGCCCCTGGAAGCATGAAAATCACTTTAAACATGCTAATTTTAGCTCTAAAACTAATAATCCACCTACAAATGTGAACTGACGTTCAAAAATAAAACATTTGAAAACGGACCATTTTTCACCTTTCTGAAGAATGACGTAATGGGGGGGTGTTATCTCTTTTGTCAAAAATAAGCTGTTTTTGCTTGAGCATTAAATGCCTCCAAATGGTATTTAATTCACTTCCCGGGGTGAAGAAACACTTTTTGAGATCTCAGAGTGAGCAAATTGGCCATTTTCATGCACTTTTAACCATTCCACACATCTTGTGTTTAGAGCCCCTGGAAGCATGAAAATCACTTTAAACATGCTAATTTTAGCTCTAAAACTAATAATCCACCTACAAATGTGAACTGATGTTCAAAAATAAAACATTTGAAAACGAACCATTTTTCACCTTTCTGAAGAATGACGTAATGGGGGGGGCGTTATCTCTTTTGTCAAAAATCAGCTGTTTTTGTTTGAACATTAAATGCCTCCAAATGGTATTTAATTCACTTCCCGGGCCCCTGGAAGCATAAAAATCACTTTAAACATGCTAATTTTAGCTCTAAAACTAACAATCCACCTACAAATGTGAACTGACGTTCAAAAATAAAACATTTGAAAACGGACCATTTTTCACTTTTCTGAAGCATGACGTAATGGGGGGTGTTATCTCTTTTGTCAAAAATCAGCGGGTTTTGCTTGAACATTAAATGCCTCCAAATGGTATTTAATTCACTTCCCGGGGTGAAGAAACACTTTTTGAGACCTCAGAGTGAGCAAATTGGCAATTTTCATGCACTTTTAACCATTCCACAAATCTTGTGTTTAGGGCCCCTGGAAGCATGAAAATCACTTTAAACATGCTAATTTTAGCTCTAAAACTAATAATCCACCTACAAATGTGAACTGACGTTCAAAAATAAAACATTTGAAAACGGACCATTTTTCACCTTTCTGAAGCATGACGTAATGGGGGGGGTGTTATCTCTTTTGTCAAAAATCAGCCGTTTTTGCTTGAACATTAAATGCCTCCAAATGGTATTTAATTCACTTCCCGGGATGAAGAAACACTTTTTGAGACCTCAGAGTGAGCAAATTGGCCATTTTCATGCACTTTTAACCATTCCACAAATCTTGTGTTTAGAGCCCCTGGAAGCATGAAAATCACTTTAAACATGCTAATTTTAGCTCTAAAACTAATAATCCACCTACAAATGTGAACTGACTTTCAAAAATAAAACATTTGAAAACAGACCATTTTTCACCTTTCTGAAGAATGACGTAATGGGGGGGTGTTATCTCTTTTGTCAAAAATCAGCTGTTTTTGCTTGAACATTAAATGCCTCCAAATGGTATTTAATTCACTTCCCGGGCCCCTGGAAGCATGAAAATCACTTTAAACATGCTAATTTTAGCTCTAAAACTGATGATCCACCTACAAATGTAAACTGACGTTCAAAAATAAAACATTTGAAAACAGACCATTTTTCACCTTTCTGAAGAATGACGTAATGGGGGGTGTTATCTCTTTTGTCAAAAATCAGCTGTTTTTGCTTGAACATTAAATGGCTTCAAATGGTTTTTAATTCACTTCCCGGGGTGAAGAAACAGTTTTTGAGACCTCAGAGTGAGCAAATTGACCATTTTCATGCACTTTTAACCATTCCACAAATCTTGTGTTTAGAGCCCCTGGAAGCGTGAAAATCACTTTAAACATGCTAATTTTAGCTCTAAAACTAATAATCCACCTACAAATGTGAACTGACGTTCAAAAACAAAACATTTGAAAACGGACCATTTTTCACCTTTCTGAAGAATGACGTAATGGGGGGGTGTTATCTCTTTTGTCAAAAATCAGCTGTTTTTGCTTGAACATTAAATGCCTCCAAATGGTATTTAATTCACTTTCCGGGCCCCTGGAAGCATGAAAATCACTTTAAACATGCTAATTTTAGCTCTAAAACTAATAATCCACCTACAAATGTGAACTGACGTTCAAAAATAAAACATTTGAAATGGACCATTTTTCACCTTTCTGAAGAATGACGTAATGGGGGGGTGTTATCTCTTTTGTCAATAAATCAGCTGTTTTTGCTTGAACATGAAATGCCTCCAAATGGTATTTAATTCACTTCCCGGGGGGAAGAAACACTTTTTGAGACCTCAGAGTGAGCAAATTGTCCATTTTCATGCACTTTTAACCATTCCACAAATCTTGTGTTTAGAGCCCCTGGAATCATGAAAATCACTTTAAACATGCTAATTTTAGCTCTAAAACTAATAATCCACCTACAAATGTTAACTGACGTTCAAAAATAAAACATTTGAAAACGGACCATTTTTCACCTTTCTGAAGCATGACATAATGGGGGGGTGTTATCTCTTTTGTCAAAAATCAGCCGTTTTTGCTTGAACATTAAATGCCTCCAAATGGTATTTAATTCACTTCCCGGGCCCCTGGAAGCATGAAAATCACTTTAAACATGCTAATTTTAGCTCTAAAACTAATAATCCACCTACAAATGTGAACTGACGTTCAAAAATAAAACATTTGAAAATGGACCATTTTTCACCTTTCTGAAGAATGACGTAATGGGGGGGTGTTATCTCTTTTGTCAAAAATAAGCTGTTTTTGCTTGAGCATTAAATGCCTCCAAATGGTATTTAATTCACTTCCCGGGGTGAAGAAACACTTTTTGAGATCTCAGAGTGAGCAAATTGGCCATTTTCATGCACTTTTAACCATTCCACACATCTTGTGTTTAGAGCCCCTGGAAGCATGAAAATCACTTTAAACATGCTAATTTTAGCTCTAAAACTAATAATCCACCTACAAATGTGAACTGATGTTCAAAAATAAAACATTTGAAAACGAACCATTTTTCACCTTTCTGAAGAATGACGTAATGGGGGGGGCGTTATCTCTTTTGTCAAAAATCAGCTGTTTTTGTTTGAACATTAAATGCCTCCAAATGGTATTTAATTCACTTCCCGGGCCCCTGGAAGCATAAAAATCACTTTAAACATGCTAATTTTAGCTCTAAAACTAACAATCCACCTACAAATGTGAACTGACGTTCAAAAATAAAACATTTGAAAACGGACCATTTTTCACTTTTCTGAAGCATGACGTAATGGGGGGTGTTATCTCTTTTGTCAAAAATCAGCGGGTTTTGCTTGAACATTAAATGCCTCCAAATGGTATTTAATTCACTTCCCGGGGTGAAGAAACACTTTTTGAGACCTCAGAGTGAGCAAATTGGCAATTTTCATGCACTTTTAACCATTCCACAAATCTTGTGTTTAGGGCCCCTGGAAGCATGAAAATCACTTTAAACATGCTAATTTTAGCTCTAAAACTAATAATCCACCTACAAATGTGAACTGACGTTCAAAAATAAAACATTTGAAAACGGACCATTTTTCACCTTTCTGAAGCATGACGTAATGGGGGGGGTGTTATCTCTTTTGTCAAAAATCAGCCGTTTTTGCTTGAACATTAAATGCCTCCAAATGGTATTTAATTCACTTCCCGGGATGAAGAAACACTTTTTGAGACCTCAGAGTGAGCAAATTGGCCATTTTCATGCACTTTTAACCATTCCACAAATCTTGTGTTTAGAGCCCCTGGAAGCATGAAAATCACTTTAAACATGCTAATTTTAGCTCTAAAACTAATAATCCACCTACAAATGTGAACTGACTTTCAAAAATAAAACATTTGAAAACAGACCATTTTTCACCTTTCTGAAGAATGACGTAATGGGGGGGTGTTATCTCTTTTGTCAAAAATCAGCTGTTTTTGCTTGAACATTAAATGCCTCCAAATGGTATTTAATTCACTTCCCGGGCCCCTGGAAGCATGAAAATCACTTTAAACATGCTAATTATAGCTCTAAAACTGATGATCCACCTACAAATGTGAACTGACGTTCAAAAATAAAACATTTGAAAACTGACCATTTTTCACCTTTCTGAAGAATGACGTAATTGGGGGGTGTTATCTCTTTTGACAAAAATCAGCTGTTTTTGCTTGAACATTAAATGCGTTCAAATGGTATTTAATTCACTTCCCGGGGTGAAGAAACACTTTTTGAGACCTCAGAGTGAGCAAATTGGCCATTTTCATGCACTTTTAACCATTCCACAAATCTTGTTTTTAGAGCCCCTGGAAGCATGAAAATCACTTTAAACATGCTAATTTTAGCTCTAAAACTAATAATCCACCTACAAATGTGAACTGACGTTCAAAAATAAAACATTTGAAAACGGACCATTTTTCACCTTTCTGAAGAATGACGTAATGGGGGGGTGTTATCTCTTTTGTCAATAAATCAGCTGTTTTTGCTTGAACATGAAATGCCTCCAAATGGTATTTAATTCACTTCCCGGGGGGAAGAAACACTTTTTGAGACCTCAGAGTGAGCAAATTGTCCATTTTCATGCACTTTTAACCATTCCACAAATCTTGTGTTTAGAGCCCCTGGAAGCATGAAAATCACTTTAAACATGCTAATTTTAGCTCTAAAACTAATAATCCACCTACAAATGTTAACTGACGTTCAAAAATAAAACATTTGAAAACGGACCATTTTTCACCTTTCTGAAGCATGACGTAATGGGGGGGGGTGTTATCTCTTTTGTCAAAAATCAGCCGTTTTTGCTTGAACATTAAATGCCTCCAAATGGTATTTAATTCACTTCCTGGGCCCCTGGAAGCATGAAAATCACTTTAAACATGCTAATTTTAGCTCTAAAACTAATAATCCACCTACAAATGTGAACTGACTTTCAAAAATAAAACATTTGAAAACAGACCATGTTTTCACCTTTCTGAAGAATGACGTAATGGGGGGGTGTTATCTCTTTTGTCAAAAATCAGCTGTTTTTGCTTGAACATTAAATGCCTCCAAATGGTATTTAATTCACTTCCCGGGGTGAAGAAACACTTTTTGAGACCTCAGAGTGAGCAAATTGGCCATTTTCATGCACTTTTAACCATTCCACAAATCTTGTGTTTAGAGCCCCTGGAAGCATGAAAATCACTTTAAACATGCTAATTTTAGCTCTAAAACTAATAATCCACCTACAAATGTGAACTGACGTTCAAAAATAAAACATTTGAAAACGGACCATTTTTCACCTTTCTGAAGCATGACGTAATGGGGGGTGTTATCTATTTTGTCAAAAATCTGCTGTTTTTGCTTGAACATTAAATGCCTCCAAATGGTATTTAATTCACTTCCCGGGCCCCTGGAAGCATGAAAATCACTTTAAACATGCTAATTTTAGCTCTAAAACTGATGATCCACCTACAAATGTGAACTGACGTTCAAAAATAAAACATTTGAAAACAGACCATTTTTCACCTTTCTGAAGAATGACGTAATGGGGGGTGTTATCTCTTTTGTCAAAAATCAGCTGTTTTTGCTTGAACATTAAATGACTTCAAATGGTTTTTAATTCACTTCCCGGGGTGAAGAAACAGTTTTTGAGACCTCAGAGTGAGCAAATTGACCATTTTCATGCACTTTTAACCATTCCACAAATCTTGTGTTTAGAGCCCCTGGAAGCGTGAAAATCACTTTAAACATGCTAATTTTAGCTCTAAAACTAATAATCCACCTACAAATCTGAACTGACGTTCAAAAACAAAACATTTGAAAACGGACCATTTTTCACCTTTCTGAAGAATGACGTAATGGGGGGGTGTTATCTCTTTTGTCAAAAATCAGCTGTTTTTGCTTGAACATTAAATGCCTCCAAATGGTATTTAATTCACTTTCCGGGCCCCTGGAAGCATGAAAATCACTTTAAACATGCTAATTTTAGCTCTAAAACTAATAATCCACCTACAAATGTTAACTGACGTTCAAAAATAAAACATTTGAAAACGGACCATTTTTCACCTTTCTGAAGCATGACATAATGGGGGGGTGTTATCTCTTTTGTCAAAAATCAGCCGTTTTTGCTTGAACATTAAATGCCTCCAAATGGTATTTAATTCACTTCCCGGGCCCCTGGAAGCATGAAAATCACTTTAAACATGCTAATTTTAGCTCTAAAACTAATAATCCACCTACAAATGTGAACTGACGTTCAAAAATAAAACATTTGAAAACGGACCATTTTTCACCTTTCTGAAGAATGACGTAATGGGGGGGTGTTATCTCTTTTGTCAAAAATAAGCTGTTTTTGCTTGAGCATTAAATGCCTCCAAATGGTATTTAATTCACTTCCCGGGGTGAAGAAACACTTTTTGAGATCTCAGAGTGAGCAAATTGGCCATTTTCATGCACTTTTAACCATTCCACACATCTTGTGTTTAGAGCCCCTGGAAGCATGAAAATCACTTTAAACATGCTAATTTTAGCTCTAAAACTAATAATCCACCTACAAATGTGAACTGACGTTCAAAAATAAAACATTTGAAAACGGACCATTTTTCACCTTTCTGAAGAATGACGTAATGGGGGGGGCGTTATCTCTTTTGTCAAAAATCTGCTGTTTTTGTTTGAACATTAAATGCCTCCAAATGGTATTTAATTCACTTCCCGGGCCCCTGGAAGCATAAAAATCACTTTAAACATGCTAATTTTAGCTCTAAAACTAACAATCCACCTACAAATGTGAACTGACGTTCAAAAATAAAACATTTGAAAACGGACCATTTTTCACTTTTCTGAAGCATGACGTAATGGGGGGTGTTATCTCTTTTGTCAAAAATCAGCGGGTTTTGCTTGAACATTAAATGCCTCCAAATGGTATTTAATTCACTTCCCGGGGTGAAGAAACACTTTTTGAGACCTCAGAGTGAGCAAATTGGCAATTTTCATGCACTTTTAACCATTCCACAAATCTTGTGTTTAGGGCCCCTGGAAGCATGAAAATCACTTTAAACATGCTAATTTTAGCTCTAAAACTAATAATCCACCTACAAATGTGAACTGACGTTCAAAAATAAAACATTTGAAAACGGACCATTTTTCACCTTTCTGAAGCATGACGTAATGGGGGGGGTGTTATCTCTTTTGTCAAAAATCAGCCGTTTTTGCTTGAACATTAAATGCCTCCAAATGGTATTTAATTCACTTCCCGGGATGAAGAAACACTTTTTGAGACCTCAGAGTGAGCAAATTGGCCATTTTCATGCACTTTTAACCATTCCACAAATCTTGTGTTTAGAGCCCCTGGAAGCATGAAAATCACTTTAAACATGCTAATTTTAGCTCTAAAACTAATAATCCACCTACAAATGTGAACTGACTTTCAAAAATAAAACATTTGAAAACAGACCATTTTTCACCTTTCTGAAGAATGACGTAATGGGGGGGTGTTATCTCTTTTGTCAAAAATCAGCTGTTTTTGCTTGAACATTAAATGCCTCCAAATGGTATTTAATTTACTTCCCGGGCCCCTGGAAGCATGAAAATCACTTTAAACATGCTACTTATAGCTCTAAAACTGATGATCCACCTACAAATGTGAACTGACGTTCAAAAATAAAACATTTGAAAACTGACCATTTTTCACCTTTCTGAAGAATGACGTAATTGGGGGGTGTTATCTCTTTTGTCAAAAATCAGCTGTTTTTGCTTGAACATTAAATGCGTTCAAATCGTATTTAATTCACTTCCCAGGGTGAAGAAACACTTTTTGAGACCTCAGAGTGAGCAAATTGGCCATTTTCATGCACTTTTAACCATTCCACAAATCTTGTTTTTAGAGCCCCTGGAAGCATGAAAATCACTTTAAACATGCTAATTTTAGCTCTAAAACTAATAATCCACCTACAAATGTGAACTGACGTTCAAAAATAAAATATTTGAAAACGGACCATTTTTCACCTTTCTGAAGAATGACGTAATGGGGGGGTGTTATCTCTTTTGTCAATAAATCAGCTGTTTTTGCTTGAACATGAAATGCCTCCAAATGGTATTTAATTCACTTCCCGGGGGGAAGAAACACTTTTTGAGACCTCAGAGTGAGCAAATTGTCCATTTTCATGCACTTTTAACCATTCCACAAATCTTGTGTTTAGAGCCCCTGGAAGCATGAAAATCACTTTAAACATGCTAATTTTAGCTCTAAAACTAATAATCCACCTACAAATGTTAACTGACGTTCAAAAATAAAACATTTGAAAACGGACCATTTTTCACCTTTCTGAAGCATGACGTAATGGGGGGGGGTGTTATCTCTTTTGTCAAAAATCAGCCGTTTTTGCTTGAACATTAAATGCCTCCAAATGGTATTTAATTCACTTCCTGGGCCCCTGGAAGCATGAAAATCACTTTAAACATGCTAATTTTAGCTCTAAAACTAATAATCCACCTACAAATGTGAACTGACTTTCAAAAATAAAACATTTGAAAACAGACCATTTTTCACCTTTCTGAAGAATGACGTAATGGGGGGGTGTTATCTCTTTTGTCAAAAATCAGCTGTTTTTGCTTGAACATTAAATGCCTCCAAATGGTATTTAATTCACTTCCCGGGGTGAAGAAACACTTTTTGAGACCTCAGAGTGAGCAAATTGGCCATTTTCATGCACTTTTAACCATTCCACAAATCTTGTGTTTAGAGCCCCTGGAAGCATGAAAATCACTTTAAACATGCTAATTTTAGCTCTAAAACTGATGATCCACCTACAAATGTGAACTGACGTTCAAAAATAAAACGTTTGAAAACAGACCATTTTTCACCTTTCTGAAGAATGACGTAATGGGGGGTGTTATCTCTTTTGTCAAAAATCAGCTGTTTTTGCTTGAACATTAAATGACTTCAAATGGTTTTTAATTCACTTCCCGGGGTGAAGAAACAGTTTTTGAGACCTCAGAGTGAGCAAATTGAGCATTTTCATGCACTTTTAACCATTCCACAAATCTTGTGTTTAGAGCCCCTGGAAGCGTGAAAATCACTTTAAACATGCTAATTTTAGCTCTAAAACTAATAATCCACCTACAAATGTGAACTGACGTTCAAAAACAAAACATTTGAAAACGGACCATTTTTCACCTTTCTGAAGAATGACGTAATGGGGGGGTGTTATCTCTTTTGTCAAAAATCAGCTGTTTTTGCTTGAACATTAAATGCCTCCAAATGGTATTTAATTCACTTCCTGGGCCCCTGGAAGCATGAAAATCACTTTAAACATGCTAATTTTAGCTCTAAAACTAATAATCCACCTACAAATGTGAACTGACTTTCAAAAATAAAACATTTGAAAACAGACCATTTTTCACCTTTCTGAAGAATGACGTAATGGGGGGGTGTTATCTCTTTTGTCAAAAATCAGCTGTTTTTGCTTGAACATTAAATGCCTCCAAATGGTATTTAATTCACTTCCCGGGGTGAAGAAACACTTTTTGAGACCTCAGAGTGAGCAAATTGGCCATTTTCATGCACTTTTAACCATTCCACAAATCTTGTGTTTAGAGCCCCTGGAAGCATGAAAATCACTTTAAACATGCTAATTTTAGCTCTAAAACTAATAATCCACCTACAAATGTGAACTGACGTTCAAAAATAAAACATTTGAAAACGGACCATTTTTCACCTTTCTGAAGCATGACGTAATGGGGGGTGTTATCTATTTTGTCAAAAATCAGCTGTTTTTGCTTGAACATTAAATGCCTCCAAATGGTATTTAATTCACTTCCCGGGCCCCTGGAAGCATGAAAATCACTTTAAACATGCTAATTTTAGCTCTAAAACTGATGATCCACCTACAAATGTGAACTGACGTTCAAAAATAAAACATTTGAAAACGGACCATTTTTCACCTTTCTGAAGAATGACGTAATGGGGGGTGTTATCTCTTTTGTCAAAAATCAGCTGTTTTTGCTTGAACATTAAATGCCTTCAAATGGTTTTTAATTCACTTCCCGGGGTGAAGAAACAGTTTTTGAGACCTCAGAGTGAGCAAATTGACCATTTTCATGCACTTTTAACCATTCCACAAATCTTGTGTTTAGAGCCCCTGGAAGCGTGAAAATCACTTTAAACATGCTAATTTTAGCTCTAAAACTAATAATCCACCTACAAATGTGAACTGACGTTCAAAAACAAAACATTTGAAAACGGACCATTTTTCACCTTTCTGAAGAATGACGTAATGGGGGGGGTGTTATCTCTTTTGTCAAAAATCAGCTGTTTTTGCTTGAACATTAAATGCCTCCAAATGGTATTTAATTCACTTTCCGGGCCCCTGGAAGCATGAAAATCACTTTAAACATGCTAATTTTAGCTCTAAAACTAATAATCCACCTACAAATGTGAACTGACGTTCAAAAATAAAACATTTGAAAACGGACCATTTTTCACCTTTCTGAAGAATGACGTAATGGGGGGGTGTTATCTCTTTTGTCAAAAATAAGCTGTTTTTGCTTGAACATTAAATGCCTCCAAATGGTATTTAATTCACTTCCCGGGGTGAAGAAACACTTTTTGAGACCTCAGAGTGAGCAAATTGGCCATTTTCATGCACTTTTAACCATTCCACAAATCTTGTGTTTAGAGCCCCTGGAAGCATGAAAATCACTTTAAACATGCTAATTTTAGCTATAAAACTAATAATCCACCTACAAATGTGAACTGACGTTCAAATATAAAACATTTGAAAACGGACCATTTTTCACCTTTCTGAAGAATGACGTAATGAGGGGGGGTGTTATCTCTTTTGTCAAAAATCAGCTGTTTTTGCTTGAACATTAAATGCCTCCAAATGGTATTTAATTCACTTCCCGGGCCCCTGGAAGCATGAAAATCACTTTAAACATGCTAATTTTAGCTCTAAAACTGATGATCCACCTACAAATGTGAACTGACGTTCAAAAATAAAACATTTGAAAACGGACCATTTTTCACCTTTCTGAAGAATGACGTAATGGGGGGGTGTTATCTCTTTTGTCAAAAATCAGCTGTTTTTGCTTGAACATTAAATGCCTTCAAATGGTATTTAATTCACTTCCCGGGGTGAAGAAACACTTTTTGAGACCTCAGAGTGAGCAAATTGGCCATTTTCATGCACTTTTAACCATTGTACAAATCTTGTGTTTAGAGCCCCTGGAATCATGAAAATCGCTTTAAACATGCTAATTTTAGCTCTAAAACTAATAATCCACCTACTAATGTGAACTGACGTTCAAAAATAAAACATTTGAAAACGGACCATTTTTCACCTTTCTGAAGAATGGCGTAATGGGGGGGTGTTATCTCTTTTGTCAATAAATCAGCTGTTTTTGCTTGAACATGAAATGCCTCTAAATGGTATTTAATTCACTTCCCGGGGGGAAGAAACACGTTTTGAGACCTCAGAGTGAGCAAATTGTCCATTTTCATGCACTTTTAACCATTCCACAAATCTTGTGTTTAGAGCCCCTGGAATCATGAAAATCACTTTAAACATGCTAATTTTAGCTCTAAAACTAATAATCCACCTACAAATGTTAACTGACGTTCAAAAATAAAACATTTGAAAACGGACCATTTTTCACCTTTCTGAAGCATGACGTAATGGGGGGGGGGTGTTATCTCTTTTGTCAAAAATCAGCCGTTTTTGCTTGAACATTAAATGCCTCCAAATGGTATTTAATTCACTTCCCGGGCCCCTGGAAGCATGAAAATCACTTTAAACATGCTAATTTTAGCTCTAAAACTAATAATCCACCTACAAATGTGAACTGACGTTCAAAAATAAAACATTTGAAAACGGACCATTTTTCACCTTTCTGAAGAATGACGTAATGGGGGGGTGTTATCTCTTTTGTCAAAAATAAGCTGTTTTTGCTTGAATATTAAATGCCTCCAAATGGTATTTAATTCACTTCCCGGGGTGAAGAAACACTTTTTGAGATCTCAGAGTGAGCAAATTGGCCATTTTCATGCACTTTTAACCATTCCACACATCTTGTGTTTAGAGCCCCTGGAAGCATGAAAATCACTTTAAACATGCTAATTTTAGCTCTAAAACTAATAATCCACCTACAAATGTGAACTGACGTTCAAAAATAAAACATTTGAAAACGGACCATTTTTCACCTTTCTGAAGCATGACGTAGAGGGGGGTGTTATCTCTTTTGTCAAAAATCAGCTGTTTTTGCTTGAACATTAAATGCCTCCAAATGGTATTTAATTCACTTCCCGGGGTGAAGAAACACTTTTTGAGACCTCAGAGTGAGCAAATTGACCATTTTCATGCACTTTTAACCATTCCACAAATCTTGTGTTTAGAGCCCTTGGAAGCATGAAAATCACTTTAAACATGCTAATTTTAGCTCTAAAACTAATAATCCACCTACAAATGTGAACTGACGTTCAAAAATAAAACATTTGAAAACGGACCATTTTTCACCTTTCTGAAGAATGACGTAATGGGGGGGTGTTATCTCTTTTGTCAAAAATCAGCTGTTTTTGCTTGAACATTAAATGCCTCCAAATGGTATTTAATTCACTTCCCGGGCCCCTGGAAGCATAAAAATCACTTTAAACATGCTAATTTTAGCTCTAAAACTAACAATCCACCTACAAATGTGAACTGACGTTCAAAAATAAAACATTTGAAAACGGACCATTTTTCACTTTTCTGAAGCATGACGTAATGGGGGGTGTTATCTCTTTGTCAAAAATCAGCCGTTTTTGCTTGAACATTAAATGCCTCCAAATGGTATTTAATTCTCTTCCCGGGGTAAAGAAACACTTTTTGAGACCTCAGAGTGAGCAAATTGGCAATTTTCATGCACTTTTAACCATTCCACAAATCTTGTGTTTAGAGCCCCTGGAAGCATGAAAATCACTTTAAACATGCTAATTTTAGCTCTAAAACGAATAATCCACCTACAAATGTGAACTGACTTTCAAAAATAAAACATTTGAAAACGGACCATTTTTCACCTTTCTGAAGCATGACGTAATGGGGGGGGTGTTATCTCTTTTGTCAAAAATCAGCCGTTTTTGCTTGAACATTAAATGCCTCCAAATGGTATTTAATTCACTTCCCGGGCCCCTGGAAGCATGAAAATCACTTTAAACATGCCAATTTTAGCTCTAAAACTAATAATCCACCTACAAATGTGAACTGACTTTCAAAAATAAAACATTTGAAAACGGACCATTTTTCACCTTTCTGAAGAATGACGTAATGGGGGGGTGTTATCTCTTTTGTCAAAAATAAGCTGTTTTTGCTTGAACATTAAATGCCTCCAAATGGTATTTAATTCACTTCCCGGGGTGAAGAAACACTTTTTGAGATCTCAGAGTGAGCAAATTGGCCATTTTCATGCACTTTTAACCATTCCACACATCTTGTGTTTAGAGCCCCTGGAAGCATGAAAATCACTTTAAACATGCTAATTTTAGCTCTAAAACTAATAATCCACCTACAAATGTGAACTGACGTTCAAAAATAAAACATTTGAAAACGGACCATTTTTCACCTTTCTGAAGCATGACGTAGAGGGGGGTGTTATCTCTTTTGTCAAAAATCAGCTGTTTTTGCTTGAACATTAAATGCCTCCAAATGGTATTTAATTCACTTCCCGGGGTGAAGAAACACTTTTTGAGACCTCAGAGTGAGCAAATTGACCATTTTCATGCACTTTTAACCATTCCACAAATCTTGTGTTTAGAGCCCTTGGAAGCATGAAAATCACTTTAAACATGCTAATTTTAGCTCTAAAACTAATAATCCACCTACAAATGTGAACTGACGTTCAAAAATAAAACATTTGAAAACGGACCATTTTTCACCTTTCTGAAGAATGACGTAATGGGGGGGTGTTATCTCTTTTGTCAAAAATCAGCTGTTTTTGCTTGAACATTAAATGCCTCCAAATGGTATTTAATTCACTTCCCGGGCCCCTGGAAGCATAAAAATCACTTTAAACATGCTAATTTTAGCTCTAAAACTAACAATCCACCTACAAATGTGAACTGACGTTCAAAAATAAAACATTTGAAAACGGACCATTTTTCACTTTTCTGAAGCATGACGTAATGGGGGAGTGTTATCTCTTTTGTCAAAAATCAGCCGTTTTTGCTTGAACATTAAATGCCTCCAAATGGTATTTAATTCACTTCCCGGGCCCCTGGAAGCATGAAAATCACTTTAAACATGCTAATTTTAGCTCTAAAACTGATGATCCACCTACAAATGTGAACTGACGTTCAAAAATAAAACATTTGAAAACTGACCATTTTTCACCTTTCTGAAGAATCACGTAATGGGGGGGGGTGTTATCTCTTTTGTCAAAAATCAGCCGTTTTTGCTTGAACATTAAATGCCTCCAAATGGTATTTAATTCACTTCCTGGGCCCCTGGAAGCATGAAAATCACTTTAAACATGCTAATTTTAGCTCTAAAACTAATAATCCACCTACAAATGTGAACTGACTTTCAAAAATAAAACATTTGAAAACAGACAATTTTTCACCTTTCTGAAGAATGACGTAATGGGGGGTGTTATCTCTTTTGTAAAAAATCAGCTGTTTTTGCTTGAACATTAAATGCCTTCAAATGGTTTTTAATTCACTTCCCGGGGTGAAGAAACAGTTTTTGAGACCTCAGAGTGAGCAAATTGACCATTTTCATGCACTTTTAACCATTCCACACATCTTGTGTTTAGAGCCCCTGGAAGCATGAAAATCACTTTAAACATGCTAATTTTAGCTCTAAAACTAATAATCCACCTACAAATGTGAACTGACGTTCAAAAATAAAACATTTGAAAACGGACCATTTTTCACCTTTCTGAAGCATGACGTAGAGGGGGGTGTTATCTCTTTTGTCAAAAATCAGCTGTTTTTGCTTGAACATTAAATGCCTCCAAATGGTATTTAATTCACTTCCAGGGGTGAAGAAACACTTTTTGAGACCTCAGAGTGAGCAAATTGACCATTTTCATGCACTTTTAACCATTCCACAAATCTTGTGTTTAGAGCCCCTGGAAGCATGAAAATCACTTTAAACATGCTAATTTTAGCTCTAAAACTAATAATCCACCTACAAATGTGAACTGACGTTCAAAAATAAAACATTTGAAAACGGACCATTTTTCACCTTTCTGAAGAATGACGTAATGGGGGGGTGTTATCTCTTTTGTCAAAAATCAGCTGTTTTTGCTTGAACATTAAATGCCTCCAAATGGTATTTAATTCACTTCCCGGGCCCCTGGAAGCATAAAAATCACTTTAAACATGCTAATTTTAGCTCTAAAACTAACAATCCACCTACAAATGTGAACTGACGTTCAAAAATAAAACATTTGAAAACGGACCATTTTTCACTTTTCTGAAGCATGACGTAATGGGGGGGTGTTATCTCTTTTGTCAAAAATCAGCCGTTTTTGCTTGAACATTAAATGCCTCCAAATGGTATTTAATTCACTTCCCGGGGTGAAGAAACACTTTTTGAGACCTCAGAGTGAGCAAATTGGCAATTTTCATGCACTTTTAACCATTCCACAAATCTTGTGTTTAGAGCCCCTGGAAGCATGAAAATCACTTTAAACATGCTAATTTTAGCTCTAAAACTAATAATCCACCTACAAATGTGAACTGACTTTCAAAAATAAAACATTTGAAAACGGACCATTTTTCACCTTTCTGAAGAATGACGTAATGGGGGGGGTGTTATCTCTTTTGTCAAAAATCAGCTGTTTTTGCTTGAACATTAAATGCCTCCAAATGGTATTTAATTCACTTCCCGGGCCCCTGGAAGCATGAAAATCACTTTAAACATGCTAATTTTAGCTCTAAAACTGATGATCCACCTACAAATGTGAACTGACGTTCAAAAATAAAACATTTGAAAACGGACCATTTTTCACCTTTCTGAAGAATGACGTAATGGGGGGGTGTTATCTCTTTTGTCAAAAATCAGCTGTTTTTGCTTGAACATTAAATGCGTTCAAATGGTATTTAATTCACTTCCCGGGGTGAAGAAACACTTTTTGAGACCTCAGAGTGAGCAAATTGGCCATTTTCATGCACTTTTAACCATTCCACAAATATTGTTTTTAGAGCCCCTGGAAGCATGAAAATCACTTTAAACATGCTAATTTTAGCTATAAAACTAATAATCCACCTACAAATGTGAACTGACGTTCAAATATAAAACATTTGAAAACGGACCATTTTTCACCTTTCTGAAGAATGACGTAATGAGGGGGGTGTTATCTCTTTTGTCAAAAATCAGCTGTTTTTGCTTGAACATTAAATGCCTCCAAATGGTATTTAATTCACTTCCCGGGCCCCTGGAAGCATGAAAATCACTTTAAACATGCTAATTTTAGCTCTAAAACTGATGATCCACCTACAAATGTGAACTGACGTTCAAAAATAAAACATTTGAAAACGGACCATTTTTCACCTTTCTGAAGAATGACGTAATGGGGGGGTGTTATCTCTTTTGTCAAAAATCAGCTGTTTTTGCTTGAACATTAAATGCCTTCAAATGGTATTTAATTCACTTCCCGGGGTGAAGAAACACTTTTTGAGACCTCAGAGTGAGCAAATTGGCCATTTTCATGCACTTTTAACCATTGTACAAATCTTGTGTTTAGAGCCCCTGGAATCATGAAAATCACTTTAAACATGCTAATTTTAGCTCTAAAACTAATAATCCACCTACAAATGTGAACTGACGTTCAAAAATAAAACATTTGAAAACGGACCATTTTTCACCTTTCTGAAGAATGGCGTAATGGGGGGGTGTTATCTCTTTTGTCAATAAATCAGCTGTTTTTGCTTGAACATGAAATGCCTCTAAATGGTATTTAATTCACTTCCCGGGGGGAAGAAACACGTTTTGAGACCTCAGAGTGAGCAAATTGTCCATTTTCATGCACTTTTAACCATTCCACAAATCTTGAGTTTAGAGCCCCTGGAATCATGAAAATCACTTTAAACATGCTAATTTTAGCTCTAAAACTAATAATCCACCTACAAATGTTAACTGACGTTCAAAAATAAAACATTTGAAAACGGACCATTTTTCACCTTTCTGAAGCATGACGTAATGGGGGGGGGTGTTATCTCTTTTGTCAAAAATCAGCCGTTTTTGCTTGAACATTAAATGCCTCCAAATGGTATTTAATTCACTTCCCGGGCCCCTGGAAGCATGAAAATCACTTTAAACATGCTAATTTTAGCTCTAAAACTAATAATCCACCTACAAATGTGAACTGACGTTCAAAAATAAAACATTTGAAAACGGACCATTTTTCACCTTTCTGAAGAATGACGTAATGGGGGGGTGTTATCTCTTTTGTCAAAAATAAGCTGTTTTTGCTTGAACATTAAATGCCTCCAAATGGTATTTAATTCACTTCCCGGGGTGAAGAAACACTTTTTGAGATCTCAGAGTGAGCAAATTGGCCATTTTCATGCACTTTTAACCATTCCACACATCTTGTGTTTAGAGCCCCTGGAAGCATGAAAATCACTTTAAACATGCTAATTTTAGCTCTAAAACTAATAATCCACCTACAAATGTGAACTGACGTTCAAAAATAAAACATTTGAAAACGGACCATTTTTCACCTTTCTGAAGCATGACGTAGAGGGGGGTGTTATCTCTTTTGTCAAAAATCAGCTGTTTTTGCTTGAACATTGAATGCCTCCAAATGGTATTTAATTCACTTCCCGGGGTGAAGAAACACTTTTTGAGACCTCAGAGTGAGCAAATTGACCATTTTCATGCACTTTTAACCATTCCACAAATCTTGTGTTTAGAGCCCTTGGAAGCATGAAAATCACTTTAAACATGCTAATTTTAGCTCTAAAACTAATAATCCACCTACAAATGTGAACTGACGTTCAAAAATAAAACATTTGAAAACGGACCATTTTTCACCTTTCTGAAGAATGACGTAATGGGGGGGTGTTATCTCTTTTGTCAAAAATCAGCTGTTTTTGCTTGAACATTAAATGCCTCCAAATGGTATTTAATTCACTTCCCGGGCCCCTGGAAGCATAAAAATCACTTTAAACATGCTAATTGTAGCTCTAAAACTAACAATCCACCTACAAATGTGAACTGACGTTCAAAAATAAAACATTTGAAAACGGACCATTTTTCACTTTTCTGAAGCATGACGTAATGGGGGGGTGTTATCTCTTTTGTCAAAAATCAGCCGTTTTTGCTTGAACATTAAATGCCTCCAAATGGTATTTAATTCACTTCCCGGGGTAAAGAAACACTTTTTGAGACCTCAGAGTGAGCAAATTGGCAATTTTCATGCACTTTTAACCATTCCACAAATCTTGTGTTTAGAGCCCCTGGAAGCATGAAAATCACTTTAAACATGCTAATTTTAGCTCTAAAACGAATAATCCACCTACAAATGTGAATTGACTTTCAAAAATAAAACATTTGAAAACGGACCATTTTTCACCTTTCTGAAGCATGACGTAATGGGGGGGGGTGTTATCTCTTTTGTCAAAAATCAGCCGTTTTTGCTTGAACATTAAATGCCTCCAAATGGTATTTAATTCACTTCCCGGGCCCCTGGAAGCATGAAAATCACTTTAAACATGCTAATTTTAGCTCTAAAACTAATAATCTACCTACAAATGTGAACTGACTTTCAAAAATAAAACATTTGAAAACGGACCATTTTTCACCTTTCTGAAGAATGACGTAATGGGGGGGAGTTATCTCTTTTGTCAAAAATAAGCTGTTTTTGCTTGAACATTAAATGCCTCCAAATGGTATTTAATTCACTTCCCGGGGTGAAGAAACACTTTTTGAGATCTCAGAGTGAGCAAATTGGCCATTTTCATGCACTTTTAACCATTCCACACATCTTGTGTTTAGAGCCCCTGGAAGCATGAAAATCACTTTAAACATGCTAATTTTAGCTCTAAAACTAATAATCCACCTACAAATGTGAACTGACGTTCAAAAATAAAACATTTGAAAACTGACCATTTTTCACCTTTCTGAAGCATGACGTAGAGGGGGGTGTTATCTCTTTTGTCAAAAATCAGCTGTTTTTGCTTGAACATTAAATGCCTCCAAATGGTATTTAATTCACTTCCCGGGGTGAAGAAACACTTTTTGAGACCTCAGAGTGAGCAAATTGACCATTTTCATGCACTTTTAACCATTCCACAAATCTTATGTTTAGAGCCCTTGGAAGCATGAAAATCACTTTAAACATGCAAATTTTAGCTCTAAAACTAATAATCCACCTACAAATGTGAACTGACGTTCAAAAATAAAACATTTGAAAACGGACCATTTTTCACCTTTCTGAAGAATGACGTAATGGGGGGGTGTTATCTCTTTTGTCAAAAATCAGCTGTTTTTGCTTGAACATTAAATGCCTCCAAATGGTATTTAATTCACTTCCCGGGCCCCTGGAAGCATAAAAATCACTTTAAACATGCTAATTTTAGCTCTAAAACTAACAATCCACCTACAAATGTGAACTGACGTTCAAAAATAAAACATTTGAAAACGGACCATTTTTCACTTTTCTGAAGCATGACGTAATGGGGGGGTGTTATCTCTTTTGTCAAAAATCAGCCGTTTTTGCTTGAACATTAAATGCCTCCAAATGGTATTTAATTCACTTCCCGGGGTAAAGAAACACTTTTTGAGACCTCAGAGTGAGCAAATTGGCAATTTTCATGCACTTTTAACCATTCCACAAATCTTGTGTTTAGAGCCCCTGGAAGCATGAAAATCACTTTAAACATGCTAATTTTAGCTCTAAAACTAATAATCCACCTACAAATGTGAACTGACTTTCAAAAATAAAACATTTGAAAACAGACAATTTTTCACCTTTCTGAAGAATGACGTAATGGGGGGGTGTTATCTCTTTTGTCAAAAATCAGCTGTTTTTGCTTGAACATTAAATGCCTCCAAATGGTATTTAATTCACTTCCCGGGGTGAAGAAACACTTTTTGAGACCTCAGAGTGAGCAAATTGGCCATTTTCATGCACTTTTAACCATTCCACAAATCTTGTGTTTAGAGCCCCTGGAAGCATGAAAATCACTTTAAACATGCTAATTTTAGCTCTAAAACTAATAATCCACCTACAAATGTGAACTGACGTTCAAAAATAAAACATTTGAAAACGGACCATTTTTCACCTTTCTGAAGAATGACGTAATGGGGGGGGGGGTTATCTCTTTTGTCAAAAATCAGCTGTTTTTGCTTGAACATTAAATGCCTCCAAATGGTATTTAATTCACTTCCCGGGCCCCTGGAAGCATGAAAATCACTTTAAACATGCTAATTTTAGCTCTAAAACTGATGATCCACCTACAAATGTGAACTGACGTTCAAAAATAAAACATTTGAAAACTGACCATTTTTCACCTTTCTGAAGAATGACGTAATGGGGGGGGGTGTTATCTCTTTTGTCAAAAATCAGCCGTTTTTGCTTGAACATTAAATGCCTCCAAATGGTATTTAATTCACTTCCTGGGCCCCTGGAAGCATGAAAATCACTTTAAACATGCTAATTTTAGCTCTAAAACTAATAATCCACCTACAAATGTGAACTGACTTTCAAAAATAAAACATTTGAAAACAGACAATTTTTCACCTTTCTGAAGAATGACGTAATGGGGGGTGTTATCTCTTTTGTAAAAAATCAGCTGTTTTTGCTTGAACATTAAATGCCTTCAAATGGTTTTTAATTCACTTCCCGGGGTGAAGAAACAGTTTTTGAGACCTCAGAGTGAGCAAATTGACCATTTTAATGCACTTTTAACCATTCCACACATCTTGTGTTTAGAGCCCCTGGAAGCATGAAAATCACTTTAAACATGCTAATTTTAGCTCTAAAACTAATAATCCACCTACAAATGTGAACTGACGTTCAAAAATAAAACATTTGAAAACGGACCATTTTTCACCTTTCTGAAGCATGACGTAGAGGGGGGTGTTATCTCTTTTGTCAAAAATCAGCTGTTTTTGCTTGAACATTAAATGCCTCCAAATGGTATTTAATTCACTTCCAGGGGTGAAGAAACACTTTTTGAGACCTCAGAGTGAGCAAATTGACCATTTTCATGCACTTTTAACCATTCCACAAATCTTGTGTTTAGAGCCCCTGGAAGCATGAAAATCACTTTAAACATGCTAATTTTAGCTCTAAAACTAATAATCCACCTACAAATGTGAACTGACGTTCAAAAATAAAACATTTGAAAACGGACCATTTTTCACCTTTCTGAAGAATGACGTAATGGGGGGGTGTTATCTCTTTTGTCAAAAATCAGCTGTTTTTGCTTGAACATTAAATGCCTCCAAATGGTATTTAATTCACTTCCCGGGCCCCTGGAAGCATGAAAATCACTTTAAACATGCTAATTTTAGCTCTAAAACTGATGATCCACCTACAAATGTGAACTGACGTTCAAAAATAAAACATTTGAAAACGGACCATTTTTCACCTTTCTGAAGAATGACGTAATGGGGGGGTGTTATCTCTTTTGTCAAAAATCAGCTGTTTTTGCTTGAACATTAAATGCGTTCAAATGGTATTTAATTCACTTCCCGGGGTGAAGAAACACTTTTTGAGACCTCAGAGTGAGCAAATTGGCCATTTTCATGCACTTTTAACCATTCCACAAATATTGTTTTTAGAGCCCCTGGAAGCATGAAAATCACTTTAAACATGCTAATTTTAGCTATAAAACTAATAATCCACCTACAAATGTGAACTGACGTTCAAATATAAAACATTTGAAAACGGACCATTTTTCACCTTTCTGAAGAATGACGTAATGAGGGGGGTGTTATCTCTTTTGTCAAAAATCAGCTGTTTTTGCTTGAACATTAAATGCCTCCAAATGGTATTTAATTCACTTCCCGGGCCCCTGGAAGCATGAAAATCACTTTAAACATGCTAATTTTAGCTCTAAAACTGATGATCCACCTACAAATGTGAACTGACGTTCAAAAATAAAACATTTGAAAACGGACCATTTTTCACCTTTCTGAAGAATGACGTAATGGGGGGGTGTTATCTCTTTTGTCAAAAATCAGCTGTTTTTGCTTGAACATTAAATGCCTTCAAATGGTATTTAATTCACTTCCCGGGGTGAAGAAACACTTTTTGAGACCTCAGAGTGAGCAAATTGGCCATTTTCATGCACTTTTAACCATTGTACAAATCTTGTGTTTAGAGCCCCTGGAATCATGAAAATCACTTTAAACATGCTAATTTTAGCTCTAAAACTAATAATCCACCTACAAATGTGAACTGACGTTCAAAAATAAAACATTTGAAAACGGACCATTTTTCACCTTTCTGAAGAATGGCGTAATGGGGGGGTGTTATCTCTTTTGTCAATAAATCAGCTGTTTTTGCTTGAACATGAAATGCCTCTAAATGGTATTTAATTCACTTCCCGGGGGGAAGAAACACGTTTTGAGACCTCAGAGTGAGCAAATTGTCCATTTTCATGCACTTTTAACCATTCCACAAATCTTGAGTTTAGAGCCCCTGGAATCATGAAAATCACTTTAAACATGCTAATTTTAGCTCTAAAACTAATAATCCACCTACAAATGTTAACTGACGTTCAAAAATAAAACATTTGAAAACGGACCATTTTTCACCTTTCTGAAGCATGACGTAATGGGGGGGGGGTGTTATCTCTTTTGTCAAAAATCAGCCGTTTTTGCTTGAACATTAAATGCCTCCAAATGGTATTTAATTCACTTCCCGGGCCCCTGGAAGCATGAAAATCACTTTAAACATGCTAATTTTAGCTCTAAAACTAATAATCCACCTACAAATGTGAACTGACGTTCAAAAATAAAACATTTGAAAACGGACCATTTTTCACCTTTCTGAAGAATGACGTAATGGGGGGGTGTTATCTCTTTTGTCAAAAATCAGCTGTTTTTGCTTGAACATTAAATGCCTCCAAATGGTATTTAATTCACTTCCCGGGGTGAAGAAACACTTTTTGAGACCTCAGAGTGAGCAAATTGGCCATTTTAATGCACTTTTAACCATTCCACACATCTTGTGTTTAGAGTCCCTGGAAGCATGAAAATCACTTTAAACATGCTAATTTTAGCTCTAAAACTAATAATCCACCTACAAATGTGAACTGACGTTCAAAAATAAAACATTTGAAAACGGACCATTTTTCACCTTTCTGAAGCATGACGTAGAGGGGGGTGTTATCTCTTTTGTCAAAAATCAGCTGTTTTTGCTTGAACATTAAATGCCTCCAAATGGTATTTAATTCACTTCCAGGGGTGAAGAAACACTTTTTGAGACCTCAGAGTGAGCAAATTGACCATTTTCATGCACTTTTAACCATTCCACAAATCTTGTGTTTAGAGCCCCTGGAAGCATGAAAATCACTTTAAACATGCTAATTTTAGCTCTAAAACTAATAATCCACCTACAAATGTGAACTGACGTTCAAAAATAAAACATTTGAAAACGGACCATTTTTCACCTTTCTGAAGAATGACGTAATGGGGGGGTGTTATCTCTTTTGTCAAAAATCAGCTGTTTTTGCTTGAACATTAAATGCCTCCAAATGGTATTTAATTCACTTCCCGGGCCCCTGGAAGCATGAAAATCACTTTAAACATGCTAATTTTAGCTCTAAAACTGATGATCCACCTACAAATGTGAACTGACGTTCAAAAATAAAACATTTGAAAACGGACCATTTTTCACCTTTCTGAAGAATGACGTAATGGGGGGGTGTTATCTCTTTTGTCAAAAATCAGCTGTTTTTGCTTGAACATTAAATGCGTTCAAATGGTATTTAATTCACTTCCCGGGGTGAAGAAACACTTTTTGAGACCTCAGAGTGAGCAAATTGGCCATTTTCATGCACTTTTAACCATTCCACAAATATTGTTTTTAGAGCCCCTGGAAGCATGAAAATCACTTTAAACATGCTAATTTTAGCTATAAAACTAATAATCCACCTACAAATGTGAACTGACGTTCAAATATAAAACATTTGAAAACGGACCATTTTTCACCTTTCTGAAGAATGACGTAATGAGGGGGGTGTTATCTCTTTTGTCAAAAATCAGCTGTTTTTGCTTGAACATTAAATGCCTCCAAATGGTATTTAATTCACTTCCCGGGCCCCTGGAAGCATGAAAATCACTTTAAACATGCTAATTTTAGCTCTAAAACTGATGATCCACCTACAAATGTGAACTGACGTTCAAAAATAAAACATTTGAAAACGGACCATTTTTCACCTTTCTGAAGAATGACGTAATGGGGGGGTGTTATCTCTTTTGTCAAAAATCAGCTGTTTTTGCTTGAACATTAAATGCCTTCAAATGGTATTTAATTCACTTCCCGGGGTGAAGAAACACTTTTTGAGACCTCAGAGTGAGCAAATTGGCCATTTTCATGCACTTTTAACCATTGTACAAATCTTGTGTTTAGAGCCCCTGGAATCATGAAAATCACTTTAAACATGCTAATTTTAGCTCTAAAACTAATAATCCACCTACAAATGTGAACTGACGTTCAAAAATAAAACATTTGAAAACGGACCATTTTTCACCTTTCTGAAGAATGGCGTAATGGGGGGGTGTTATCTCTTTTGTCAATAAATCAGCTGTTTTTGCTTGAACATGAAATGCCTCTAAATGGTATTTAATTCACTTCCCGGGGGGAAGAAACACGTTTTGAGACCTCAGAGTGAGCAAATTGTCCATTTTCATGCACTTTTAACCATTCCACAAATCTTGAGTTTAGAGCCCCTGGAATCATGAAAATCACTTTAAACATGCTAATTTTAGCTCTAAAACTAATAATCCACCTACAAATGTTAACTGACGTTCAAAAATAAAACATTTGAAAACGGACCATTTTTCACCTTTCTGAAGCATGACGTAATGGGGGGGGGGTGTTATCTCTTTTGTCAAAAATCAGCCGTTTTTGCTTGAACATTAAATGCCTCCAAATGGTATTTAATTCACTTCCCGGGCCCCTGGAAGCATGAAAATCACTTTAAACATGCTAATTTTAGCTCTAAAACTAATAATCCACCTACAAATGTGAACTGACGTTCAAAAATAAAACATTTGAAAACGGACCATTTTTCACCTTTCTGAAGAATGACGTAATGGGGGGGTGTTATCCCTTTTTTTTTCAAAAATCAGCTGTTTTTGCTTGAACATTAAATGCCTCCAAATGGTATTTAATTCACTTCCCGGGGTGAAGAAACACTTTTTGAGACCTCAGAGTGAGCAAATTGGCCATTTTCATGCACTTTTAACCATTCCACAAATCTTGTGTTTAGAGCCCCTGGAAGCATGAAAATCACTTTAAACATGCTAATTTTAGCTCTAAAACTAATAATCCACCTACAAATGTGAACTGACGTTCAAAAATAAAACATTTGAAAACGGACCATTTTTCACCTTTCTGAAGAATGACGTAATGGGGTTGTGTTATCTCTTTTGTCAAAAATAAGCTGTTTTTGCTTGAACATTAAATGCCTCCAAATGGTATTTAATTCACTTCCCGGGGTGAAGAAACACTTTTTGAGATCTCAGAGTGAGCAAATTGGCCATTTTCATGCACTTTTAACCATTCCACAAATCTTGTGTTTAGAGCCCCTGGAAGCATGAACATCACTTTAAACATGCTAATTTTAGCTCTAAAACTAATAATCCACCTACAAATGTGAACTGACGTTCAAAAATGAAACATTTGAAAACGGACCATTTTTCACCTTTCTGAAGAATGACGTAATGGGGGGGTGTTATCTCTTTTGTCAAAAATCAGCTGTTTTTGCTTGAACATTAAATGCCTCCAAATGGTATTTAATTCACTTCCCGGGCCCCTGGAAGCATGAAAATCACTTTAAACATGCTAATTTTAGCTCTAAAACTAATAATCCACCTACAAATGTGAACTGACGTTCAAAAATAAAACATTTGAAAACGGACCATTTTTCACCTTTCTGAAGAATGACGTAATGGGGGGGTGTTATCTCTTTTGTCAAAAATCAGCTGTTTTTGCTTGAACATTAAATGCCTCCAAATGGTATTTAATTCACTTCCCGGGGTGAAGAAACACTTTTTGAGATCTCAGAGTGAGCAAATTGGCCATTTTCATGCACTTTTAACCATTCCACAAATCTTGTGTTTAGAGCCCCTGGAAGCATGAAAATCACTTTAAACATGCTAATTTTAGCTCTAAAACTAATAATCCACCTACAAATGTGAACTGACGTTCAAAAATAAAACATTTGAAAACGGACCATTTTTCACCTTTCTGAAGCATGACGTAGAGGGGGGTGTTATCTCTTTTGTCAAAAATCAGCTGTTTTTGCTTGAACATTGAATGCCTCCAAATGGTATTTAATTCACTTCCCGGGGTGAAGAAACACTTTTTGAGACCTCAGAGTGAGCAAATTGACCATTTTCATGCACTTTTAACCATTCCACAAATCTTGTGTTTAGAGCCCTTGGAAGCATGAAAATCACTTTAAACATGCTAATTTTAGCTCTAAAACTAATAATCCACCTACAAATGTGAACTGACGTTCAAAAATAAAACATTTGAAAACGGACCATTTTTCACCTTTCTGAAGAATGACGTAATGGGGGGGTGTTATCTCTTTTGTCAAAAATCAGCTGTTTTTGCTTGAACATTAAATGCCTCCAAATGGTATTTAATTCACTTCCCGGGCCCCTGGAAGCATAAAAATCACTTTAAACATGCTAATTTTAGCTCTAAAACTAACAATCCACCTACAAATGTGAACTGACGTTCAAAAATAAAACATTTGAAAACGGACCATTTTTCACTTTTCTGAAGCATGACGTAATGGGGGGGTGTTATCTCTTTTGTCAAAAATCAGCCGTTTTTGCTTGAACATTAAATGCCTCCAAATGGTATTTAATTCACTTCCCGGGGTAAAGAAACACTTTTTGAGACCTCAGAGTGAGCAAATTGGCAATTTTCATGCACTTTTAACCATTCCACAAATCTTGTGTTTAGAGCCCCTGGAAGCATGAAAATCACTTTAAACATGCTAATTTTAGCTCTAAAACGAATAATCCACCTACAAATGTGAACTGACTTTCAAAAATAAAACATTTGAAAACGGACCATTTTTCACCTTTCTGAAGCATGACGTAATGGGGGGGTGTTATCTCTTTTGTCAAAAATCAGCCGTTTTTGCTTGAACATTAAATGCCTCCAAATGGTATTTAATTCACTTCCCGGGCCCCTGGAAGCATGAAAATCACTTTAAACATGCTAATTTTAGCTCTAAAACTAATAATCCACCTACAAATGTGAACTGACTTTCAAAAATAAAACATTTGAAAACGGACCATTTTTCACCTTTCTGAAGAATGACGTAATGGGGGGGTGTTATCTCTTTTGTCAAAAATAAGCTGTTTTTGCTTGAACATTAAATGCCTCCAAATGGTATTTAATTCACTTCCCGGGGTGAAGAAACACTTTTTGAGATCTCAGAGTGAGCAAATTGGCCATTTTCATGCACTTTTAACCATTCCACACATCTTGTGTTTAGAGCCCCTGGAAGCATGAAAATCACTTTAAACATGCTAATTTTAGCTCTAAAACTAATAATCCACCTACAAATGTGAACTGACGTTCAAAAATAAAACATTTGAAAACGGACCATTTTTCACCTTTCTGAAGCATGACGTAGAGGGGGGTGTTATCTCTTTTGTCAAAAATCAGCTGTTTTTGCTTGAACATTAAATGCCTCCAAATGGTATTTAATTCACTTCCCGGGGTGAAGAAACACTTTTTGAGACCTCAGAGTGAGCAAATTGACCATTTTCATGCACTTTTAACCATTCCACAAATCTTGTGTTTAGAGCCCTTGGAAGCATGAAAATCACTTTAAACATGCTAATTTTAGCTCTAAAACTAATAATCCACCTACAAATGTGAACTGACGTTCAAAAATAAAACATTTGAAAACGGACCATTTTTCACCTTTCTGAAGAATGACGTAATGGGGGGGTGTTATCTCTTTTGTCAAAAATCAGCTGTTTTTGCTTGAACATTAAATGCCTCCAAATGGTATTTAATTCACTTCCCGGGCCCCTGGAAGCATAAAAATCACTTTAAACATGCTAATTTTAGCTCTAAAACTAACAATCCACCTACAAATGTGAACTGACGTTCAAAAATAAAACATTTGAAAACGGACCATTTTTCACTTTTCTGAAGCATGACGTAATGGGGGGGTGTTATCTCTTTTGTCAAAAATCAGCCGTTTTTGCTTGAACATTAAATGCCTCCAAATGGTATTTAATTCACTTCCCGGGGTAAAGAAACACTTTTTGAGACCTCAGAGTGAGCAAATTGGCAATTTTCATGCACTTTTAACCATTCCACAAATCTTGTGTTTAGAGCCCCTGGAAGCATGAAAATCACTTTAAACATGCTAATTTTAGCTCTAAAACTAATAATACACCTACAAATGTGAACTGACTTTCAAAAATAAAACATTTGAAAACAGACAATTTTTCACCTTTCTGAAGAATGACGTAATGGGGGGGTGTTATCTCTTTTGTCAAAAATCAGCTGTTTTTGCTTGAACATTAAATGCCTCCAAATGGTATTTAATTCACTTCCCGGGGTGAAGAAACACTTTTTGAGACCTCAGAGTGAGCAAATTGGCCATTTTCATGCACTTTTAACCATTCCACAAATCTTGTGTTTAGAGCCCCTGGAAGCATGAAAATCACTTTAAACATGCTAATTTTAGCTCTAAAACTAATAATCCACCTACAAATGTGAACTGACGTTCAAAAATAAAACATTTGAAAACGGACCATTTTTCACCTTTCTGAAGAATGACGTACTGGGGGGGGGTGTTATCTCTTTTGTCAAAAATCAGCTGTTTTTGCTTGAACATTAAATGCCTCCAAATGGTATTTAATTCACTTCCCGGGCCCCTGGAAGCATGAAAATCACTTTAAACATGCTAATTTTAGCTCTAAAACTGATGATCCACCTACAAATGTGAACTGACGTTCAAAAATAAAACATTTGAAAACTGACCATTTTTCACCTTTCTGAAGAATGACGTAATGGGGGGGGGGGGGTGTTATCTCTTATGTCAAAAATCAGCCGTTTTTGCTTGAACATTAAATGCCTCCAAATGGTATTTAATTCACTTCCTGGGCCCCTGGAAGCATGAAAATCACTTTAAACATGCTAATTTTAGCTCTAAAACTAATAATCCACCTACAAATGTGAACTGACTTTCAAAAATAAAACATTTGAAAACAGACAATTTTTCACCTTTCTGAAGAATGACGTAATGGGGGGTGTTATCTCTTTTGTAAAAAATCAGCTGTTTTTGCTTGAACATTAAATGCCTTCAAATGGTTTTTAATTCACTTCCCGGGGTGAAGAAACAGTTTTTGAGACCTCAGAGTGAGCAAATTGACCATTTTCATGCACTTTTAACCATTCCTCACATCTTGTGTTTAGAGCCCCTGGAAGCATGAAAATCACTTTAAACATGCTAATTTTAGCTCTAAAACTAATAATCCACCTACAAATGTGAACTGACGTTCAAAAATAAAACATTTGAAAACGGACCATTTTTCACCTTTCTGAAGCATGACGTAGAGGGGGGTGTTATCTCTTTTGTCAAAAATCAGCTGTTTTTGCTTGAACATTAAATGCCTCCAAATGGTATTTAATTCACTTCCCGGGGTGAAGAAACACTTTTTGAGACCTCAGAGTGAGCAAATTGACCATTTTCATGCACTTTTAACCATTCCACAAATCTTGTGTTTAGAGCCCCTGGAAGCATGAAAATCACTTTAAACATGCTAATTTTAGCTCTAAAACTAATAATCCACCTACAAATGTGAACTGACGTTCAAAAATAAAACATTTGAAAACGGACCATTTTTCACCTTTCTGAAGAATGACGTAATGGGGGGGGTGTTATCTCTTTTGTCAAAAATCAGCTGTTTTTGCTTGAACATTAAATGCCTCCAAATGGTATTTAATTCACTTCCCGGGGTGAAGAAACACTTTTTGAGACCTCAGAGTGAGCAAATTGGCAATTTTCATGCACTTTTAACCATTCCACAAATCTTGTGTTTAGAGCCCCTGGAAGCATGAAAATCACTTTAAACATGCTAATTTTAGCTCTAAAACTAATAATCCACCTACAAATGTGAACTGACTTTCAAAAATAAAACATTTGAAAACGGACCATTTTTCACCTTTCTGAAGAATGACGTAATGGGGGGGGTGTTATCTCTTTTGTCAAAAATCAGCTGTTTTTGCTTGAACATTAAATGCCTCCAAATGGTATTTAATTCACTTCCCGGGCCCCTGGAAGCATGAAAATCACTTTAAACATGCTAATTTTAGCTCTAAAACTGATGATCCACCTACAAATGTGAACTGACGTTCAAAAATAAAACATTTGAAAACGGACCATTTTTCACCTTTCTGAAGAATGACGTAATGGGGGGGTGTTATCTCTTTTGTCAAAAATCAGCTGTTTTTGCTTGAACATTAAATGCGTTCAAATGGTATTTAATTCACTTCCCGGGGTGAAGAAACACTTTTTGAGACCTCAGAGTGAGCAAATTGGCCATTTTCATGCACTTTTAACCATTCCACAAATATTGTTTTTAGAGCCCCTGGAAGCATGAAAATCACTTTAAACATGCTAATTTTAGCTCTAAAACTAATAATCCACCTACAAATGTGAACTGACGTTCAAAAATAAAACATTTGAAAACGGACCATTTTTCACCTTTCTGAAGAATGACGTAATGGAGGGGTGTTATCTCTTTTGTCAATAAATCAGCTGTTTTTGCTTGAACATGAAATGCCTCCAAATGGTATTTAAGTCACTTCCCGGGGGGAAGAAACACTTTTTGAGATCTCAGAGTGAGCAAATTGGCCATTTTCATGCACTTTTAACCATTCCACACATCTTGTGTTTAGAGCCCCTGGAAGCATGAAAATCACTTTAAACATGCTAATTTTAGCTCTAAAACTAATAATCCACCTACAAATGTGAACTGACGTTCAAAAATAAAACATTTGAAAACGGACCATTTTTCACCTTTCTGAAGCATGACATAGAGGGGGGTGTTATCTCTTTTGTCAAAAATCAGCTGTTTTTGCTTGAACATTAAATGCCTCCAAATGGTATTTAATTCACTTCCCGGGGTGAAGAAACACTTTTTGAGACCTCAGAGTGAGCAAATTGACCATTTTCATGCACTTTTAACCATTCCACAAATCTTGTGTTTAGAGCCCTTGGAAGCATGAAAATCACTTTAAACATGCTAATTTTAGCTCTAAAACTAATAATCCACCTACAAATGTGAACTGACGTTCAAAAATAAAACATTTGAAAACGGACCATTTTTCACCTTTCTGAAGAATGACGTAATGGGGGGGTGTTATCTCTTTTGTCAAAAATCAGCTGTTTTTGCTTGAACATTAAATGCCTCCAAATGGTATTTAATTCACTTCCCGGGCCCCTGGAAGCATAAAAATCACTTTAAACATGCTAATTTTAGCTCTAAAACTAACAATCCACCTACAAATGTGAACTGACGTTCAAAAATAAAACATTTGAAAACGGACCATTTTTCACTTTTCTGAAGCATGACGTAATGGGGGGGTGTTATCTCTTTTGTCAAAAATCAGCCGTTTTTGCTTGAACATTAAATGCCTCCAAATGGTATTTAATTCACTTCCCGGGGTAAAGAAACACTTTTTGAGACCTCAGAGTGAGCAAATTGGCAATTTTCATGCACTTTTAACCATTCCACAAATCTTGTGTTTAGAGCCCCTGGAAGCATGAAAATCACTTTAAACATGCTAATTTTAGCTCTAAAACTAATAATCCACCTACAAATGTGAACTGACTTTCAAAAATAAAACATTTGAAAACAGACAATTTTTCACCTTTCTGAAGAATGACGTAATGGGGGGGTGTTATCTCTTTTGTCAAAAATCTGCTGTTTTTGCTTGAACATTAAATGCCTCCAAATGGTATTTAATTCACTTCCCGGGGTGAAGAAACACTTTTTGAGACCTCAGAGTGAGCAAATTGGCCATTTTCATGCACTTTTAACCATTCCACAAATCTTGTGTTTAGAGCCCCTGGAAGCATGAAAATCACTTTAAACATGCTAATTTTAGCTCTAAAACTAATAATCCACCTACAAATGTGAACTGACGTTCAAAAATAAAACATTTGAAAACGGACCATTTTTCACCTTTCTGAAGAATGACGTAATGGGGGGGGTGTTATCTCTTTTGTCAAAAATCAGCTGTTTTTGCTTGAACATTAAATGCCTCCAAATGGTATTTAATTCACTTCCCGGGCCCCTGGAAGCATGAAAATCACTTTAAACATGCTCATTTTAGCTCTAAAACTGATGATCCACCTACAAATGTGAACTGACGTTCAAAAATAAAACATTTGAAAACTGACCATTTTTCACCTTTCTGAAGAATGACGTAATGGGGGGGGGGTGTTATCTCGTTTGTCAAAAATCAGCCGTTTTTGCTTGAACATTAAATGCCTCCAAATGGTATTTAATTCACTTCCTGGGCCCCTGGAAGCATGAAAATCACTTTAAACATGCTAATTTTTGCTCTAAAACTAATAATCCACCTACAAATGTGAACTGACTTTCAAAAATAAAACATTTGAAAACAGACCATTTTTCACCTTTCTGAAGAATGACGTAATGGGGGGTGTTATCTCTTTTGTAAAAAATCAGCTGTTTTTGCTTGAACATTAAATGCCTTCAAATGGTTTTTAATTCACTTCCCGGGGTGAAGAAACAGTTTTTGAGACCTCAGAGTGAGCAAATTGTCCATTTTCATGCACTTTTAACCATTCCACAAATCTTGAGTTTAGAGCCCCTGGAATCATGAAAATCACTTTAAACATGCTAATTTTAGCTCTAAAACTAATAATCCACCTACAAATGTTAACTGACGTTCAAAAATAAAACATTTGAAAACGGACCATTTTTCACCTTTCTGAAGCATGACGTAATGGGGGGGGGGTGTTATCTCTTTTGTCAAAAATCAGCCGTTTTTGCTCATTAAATGCCTCCAAATGGTATTTAATTCACTTCCCGGGGTGAAGAAACACTTTTTGAGACCTCAGAGTGAGCAAATTGACCATTTTCATGCACTTTTAACCATTCCACAAATCTTGTGTTTAGAGCCCCTGGAAGCATGAAAATCACTTTAAACATGCTAATTTTAGCTCTAAAACTAATAATCCACCTACAAATGTGAACTGACGTTCAAAAATAAAACATTTGAAAACGGACCATTTTTCACCTTTCTGAAGAATGACGTAATGGGGGGGTGTTATCTCTTTTGTCAAAAATCAGCTGTTTTTGCTTGAACATTAAATGCCTCCAAATGGTATTTAATTCACTTCCCGGGCCCCTGGAAGCATAAAAATCACTTTAAACATGCTAATTTTAGCTCTAAAACTAACAATCCACCTACAAATGTGAACTGACGTTCAAAAATAAAACATTTGAAAACGGACCATTTTTCACTTTTCTGAAGCATGACGTAATGGGGGGGTGTTATCTCTTTTGTCAAAAATCAGCCGTTTTTGCTTGAACATTAAATGCCTCCAAATGGTATTTAATTCACTTCCCGGGGTGAAGAAACACTTTTTGAAACCTCAGAGTGAGCAAATTGGCAATTTTCATGCACTTTTAACCATTCCACAAATCTTGTGTTTAGAGCCCCTGGAAGCATGAAAATCACTTTAAACATGCTAATTTTAGCTCTAAAACTAATAATCCACCTACAAATGTGAACTGACTTTCAAAAATAAAACATTTGAAAACGGACCATTTTTCACCTTTCTGAAGAATGACGTAATGGGGGGGTGTTATCTCTTTTGTCAAAAATCAGCTGTTTTTGCTTGAACATTAAATGCCTCCAAATGGTATTTAATTCACTTCCCGGGCCCCTGGAAGCATGAAAATCACTTTAAACATGCTAATTTTAGCTCTAAAACTGATGATCCACCTACAAATGTGAACTGACGTTCAAAAATAAAACATTTGAAAACGGACCATTTTTCACCTTTCTGAAGAATGACGTAACGGGGGGGTGTTATCTCTTTTGTCAAAAATCAGCTGTTTTTGCTTGAACATTAAATGCGTTCAAATGGTATTTAATTCACTTCCCGGGGTGAAGAAACACTTTTTGAGACCTCAGAGTGAGCAAATTGGCCATTTTCATGCACTTTTAACCATTCCACAAATATTGTTTTTAGAGCCCCTGGAAGCATGAAAATCACTTTAAACATGCTAATTTTAGCTCTAAAACTAATAATCCACCTACAAATGTGAACTGACGTTCAAAAATAAAACATTTGAAAACGGACCATTTTTCACCTTTCTGAAGAATGACGTAATGGAGGGGTGTTATCTCTTTTGTCAATAAATCAGCTGTTTTTGCTTGAACATGAAATGCCTCCAAATGGTATTTAATTCACTTCCCGGGGGGAAGAAACACTTTTTGAGACCTCAGAGTGAGCAAATTGTCCATTTTCATGCACTTTTAACCATTCCACAAATCTTGTGTTTAGAGCCCCTGGAAGCATGAACATCACTTTAAACATGCTAATTTTAGCTCTAAAACTAATAATCCACCTACAAATGTGAACTGACGTTCAAAAATGAAACATTTGAAAACGGACCATTTTTCACCTTTCTGAAGAATGACGTAATGGGGGGGTGTTATCTCTTTTGTCAAAAATCAGCTGTTTTTGCTTGAACATTAAATGCCTCCAAATGGTATTTAATTCACTTTCCGGGCCCCTGGAAGCATAAAAATCACTTTAAACATGCTAATTTTTGCTCTAAAACTAACAATCCACCTACAAATGTGAACTGACGTTCAAAAATAAAACATTTGAAAACTGACCATTTTTCACTTTTCTGAAGCATGACGTAATGGGGGGGTGTTATCTCTTTTGTCAAAAATCAGCCGTTTTTGCTTGAATATTAAATGCCTCCAAATGGTATTTAATTCACTTCCCGGGGTAAAGAAACACCTTTTGAGACCTCAGAGTGAGCAAATTGGCAATTTTCATGCACTTTTAACCATTCCACAAATCTTGTGTTTAGAGCCCCTGGAAGCATGAAAATCACTTTAAACATGCTAATTTTAGCTCTAAAACTAATAATCCACCTACAAATGTGAACTGACTTTCAAAAATAAAACATTTGAAAACAGACCATTTTTCACCTTTCTGAAGAATGACGTAATGGGGGGGTGTTATCTCTTTTGTCAAAAATCAGCTGTTTTTGCTTGAACATTAAATGCCTCCAAATGGTATTTAATTCACTTCCCGGGGTGAAGAAACACTTTTTGAGACCTCAGAGTGAGCAAATTGGCCATTTTCATGCACTTTTAACCATTCCACAAATCTTGTGTTTAGAGCCCCTGGAAGCATGAAAATCACTTTAAACATGCTAATTTTAGCTCTAAAACTAATAATCCACCTACAAATGTGAACTGACTTTCAAAAATAAAACATTTGAAAACGGACCATTTTTCACCTTTCTGAAGAATGACGTAATGGGGGGGTGTTATCTCTTTTGTCAAAAATCAGCTGTTTTTGCTTGAACATTAAATGCCTCCAAATGGTATTTAATTCACTTCCCGGGCCCCTGGAAGCATAAAAATCACTTTAAACATGCTAATTTTAGCTCTAAAACTAACAATCCACCTACAAATGTGAACTGACGTTCAAAAATAAAACATTTGAAAACGGACCATTTTTCACTTTTCTGAAGCATGACGTAATGGGGGGGTGTTATCTCTTTTGTCAAAAATCAGCCGTTTTTGCTTGAACATTAAATGCCTCCAAATGGTATTTAATTCACTTCCCGGGGTAAAGAAACACTTTTTGAGACCTCAGAGTGAGCAAATTGGCAATTTTCATGCACTTTTAACCATTCCACAAATATTGTGTTTAGAGCCCCTGGAAGCATGAAAATCACTTTAAACATGCTAATTTTAGCTCTAAAACTAATAATCCACCTACAAATGTGAACTGACTTTCAAAAATAAAACATTTGAAAACAGACAATTTTTCACCTTTCTGAAGAATGACGTAATGGGGGGGTGTTATCTCTTTTGTCAAAAATCTGCTGTTTTTGCTTGAACATTAAATGCCTCCAAATGGTATTTAATTCACTTCCCGGGGTGAAGAAACACTTTTTGAGACCTCAGAGTGAGCAAATTGGCCATTTTCATGCACTTTTAACCATTCCACAAATCTTGTGTTTAGAGCCCCTGGAAGCATGAAAATCACTTTAAACATGCTAATTTTAGCTCTAAAACTAATAATCCACCTACAAATGTGAACTGACGTTCAAAAATAAAACATTTGAAAACGGACCATTTTTCACCTTTCTGAAGAATGACGTAATGGGGGGGGTGTTATCTCTTTTGTCAAAAATCAGCTGTTTTTGCTTGAACATTAAATGCCTCCAAATGGTATTTAATTCACTTCCCGGGCCCCTGGAAGCATGAAAATCACTTTAAACATGCTCATTTTAGCTCTAAAACTGATGATCCACCTACAAATGTGAACTGACGTTCAAAAATAAAACATTTGAAAACTGACCATTTTTCACCTTTCTGAAGAATGACGTAATGGGGGGGGGGTGTTATCTCGTTTGTCAAAAATCAGCCGTTTTTGCTTGAACATTAAATGCCTCCAAATGGTATTTAATTCACTTCCTGGGCCCCTGGAAGCATGAAAATCACTTTAAACATGCTAATTTTTGCTCTAAAACTAATAATCCACCTACAAATGTGAACTGACTTTCAAAAATAAAACATTTGAAAACAGACCATTTTTCACCTTTCTGAAGAATGACGTAATGGGGGGTGTTATCTCTTTTGTAAAAAATCAGCTGTTTTTGCTTGAACATTAAATGCCTTCAAATGTTTTTTAATTCACTTCCCGGGGTGAAGAAACAGTTTTTGAGACCTCAGAGTGAGCAAATTGACCATTTTCATGCACTTTTAACCATTCCACACATCTTGTGTTTAGAGCCCCTGGAAGCATGAAAATCACTTTAAATATGCTAATTTTAGCTCTAAAACTAATAATCCACCTACAAATGTGAACTGACGTTCAAAAATAAAACATTTGAAAACGGACCATTTTTCACCTTTCTGAAGCATGACGTAGAGGGGGGTGTTATCTCTTTTGTCAAAAATCAGCTGTTTTTGCTTGAACATTAAATGCCTCCAAATGGTATTTAATTCACTTCCCGGGGTGAAGAAACACTTTTTGAGACCTCAGAGTGAGCAAATTGACCATTTTCATGCACTTTTAACCATTCCACAAATCTTGTGTTTAGAGCCCCTGGAAGCATGAAAATCACTTTAAACATGCTAATTTTAGCTCTAAAACTAATAATCCACCTACAAATGTGAACTGACGTTCAAAAATAAAACATTTGAAAACGGACCATTTTTCACCTTTCTGAAGAATGACGTAATGGGGGGGTGTTATCTCTTTTGTCAAAAATCAGCTGTTTTTGCTTGAACATTAAATGCCTCCAAATGGTATTTAATTCACTTCCCGGGCCCCTGGAAGCATAAAAATCACTTTAAACATGCTAATTTTAGCTCTAAAACTAACAATCCACCTACAAATGTGAACTGACGTTCAAAAATAAAACATTTGAAAACGGACCATTTTTCACTTTTCTGAAGCATGACGTAATGGGGGGGTGTTATCTCTTTTGTCAAAAATCAGCCGTTTTTGCTTGAACATTAAATGCCTCCAAATGGTATTTAATTCACTTCCCGGGGTGAAGAAACACTTTTTGAAACCTCAGAGTGAGCAAATTGGCAATTTTCATGCACTTTTAACCATTCCACAAATCTTGTGTTTAGAGCCCCTGGAAGCATGAAAATCACTTTAAACATGCTAATTTTAGCTCTAAAACTAATAATCCACCTACAAATGTGAACTGACTTTCAAAAATAAAACATTTGAAAACGGACCATTTTTCACCTTTCTGAAGAATGACGTAATGGGGGGGTGTTATCTCTTTTGTCAAAAATCAGCTGTTTTTGCTTGAACATTAAATGCCTCCAAATGGTATTTAATTCACTTCCCGGGCCCCTGGAAGCATGAAAATCACTTTAAACATGCTAATTTTAGCTCTAAAACTGATGATCCACCTACAAATGTGAACTGACGTTCAAAAATAAAACATTTGAAAACGGACCATTTTTCACCTTTCTGAAGAATGACGTAACGGGGGGGTGTTATCTCTTTTGTCAAAAATCAGCTGTTTTTGCTTGAACATTAAATGCGTTCAAATGGTATTTAATTCACTTCCCGGGGTGAAGAAACACTTTTTGAGACCTCAGAGTGAGCAAATTGGCCATTTTCATGCACTTTTAACCATTCCACAAATATTGTTTTTAGAGCCCCTGGAAGCATGAAAATCACTTTAAACATGCTAATTTTAGCTCTAAAACTAATAATCCACCTACAAATGTGAACTGACGTTCAAAAATAAAACATTTGAAAACGGACCATTTTTCACCTTTCTGAAGAATGACGTAATGGAGGGGTGTTATCTCTTTTGTCAATAAATCAGCTGTTTTTGCTTGAACATGAAATGCCTCCAAATGGTATTTAATTCACTTCCCGGGGGGAAGAAACACTTTTTGAGACCTCAGAGTGAGCAAATTGTCCATTTTCATGCACTTTTAACCATTCCACAAATCTTGTGTTTAGAGCCCCTGGAAGCATGAACATCACTTTAAACATGCTAATTTTAGCTCTAAAACTAATAATCCACCTACAAATGTGAACTGACGTTCAAAAATGAAACATTTGAAAACGGACCATTTTTCACCTTTCTGAAGAATGACGTAATGGGGGGGTGTTATCTCTTTTGTCAAAAATCAGCTGTTTTTGCTTGAACATTAAATGCCTCCAAATGGTATTTAATTCACTTTCCGGGCCCCTGGAAGCATAAAAATCACTTTAAACATGCTAATTTTTGCTCTAAAACTAACAATCCACCTACAAATGTGAACTGACGTTCAAAAATAAAACATTTGAAAACTGACCATTTTTCACTTTTCTGAAGCATGACGTAATGGGGGGGTGTTATCTCTTTTGTCAAAAATCAGCCGTTTTTGCTTGAATATTAAATGCCTCCAAATGGTATTTAATTCACTTCCCGGGGTAAAGAAACACTTTTTGAGACCTCAGAGTGAGCAAATTGGCAATTTTCATGCACTTTTAACCATTCCACAAATCTTGTGTTTAGAGCCCCTGGAAGCATGAAAATCACTTTAAACATGCTAATTTTAGCTCTAAAACTAATAATCCACCTACAAATGTGAACTGACTTTCAAAAATAAAACATTTGAAAACAGACCATTTTTCACCTTTCTGAAGAATGACGTAATGGGGGGGTGTTATCTCTTTTGTCAAAAATCAGCTGTTTTTGCTTGAACATTAAATGCCTCCAAATGGTATTTAATTCACTTCCCGGGGTGAAGAAACACTTTTTGAGACCTCAGAGTGAGCAAATTGGCCATTTTCATGCACTTTTAACCATTCCACAAATCTTGTGTTTAGAGCCCCTGGAAGCATGAAAATCACTTTAAACATGCTAATTTTAGCTCTAAAACTAATAATCCACCTACAAATGTGAACTGACTTTCAAAAATAAAACATTTGAAAACGGACCATTTTTCACCTTTCTGAAGAATGACGTAATGGGGGGGTGTTATCTCTTTTGTCAAAAATCAGCTGTTTTTGCTTGAACATTAAATGCCTCCAAATGGTATTTAATTCACTTCCCGGGCCCCTGGAAGCATGAAAATCACTTTAAACATGCTAATTTTAGCTCTAAAACTGATGATCCACCTACAAATGTGAACTGACGTTCAAAAATAAAACATTTGAAAACGGACCATTTTTCACCTTTCTGAAGAATGACGTAACGGGGGGGTGTTATCTCTTTTGTCAAAAATCAGCTGTTTTTGCTTGAACATTAAATGCGTTCAAATGGTATTTAATTCACTTCCCGGGGTGAAGAAACACTTTTTGAGACCTCAGAGTGAGCAAATTGGCCATTTTCATGCACTTTTAACCATTCCACAAATATTGTTTTTAGAGCCCCTGGAAGCATGAAAATCACTTTAAACATGCTAATTTTAGCTCTAAAACTAATAATCCACCTACAAATGTGAACTGACGTTCAAAAATAAAACATTTGAAAACGGACCATTTTTCACCTTTCTGAAGAATGACGTAATGGAGGGGTGTTATCTCTTTTGTCAATAAATCAGCTGTTTTTGCTTGAACATGAAATGCCTCCAAATGGTATTTAATTCACTTCCCGGGGGGAAGAAACACTTTTTGAGACCTCAGAGTGAGCAAATTGTCCATTTTCATGCACTTTTAACCATTCCACAAATCTTGTGTTTAGAGCCCCTGGAAGCATGAACATCACTTTAAACATGCTAATTTTAGCTCTAAAACTAATAATCCACCTACAAATGTGAACTGACGTTCAAAAATGAAACATTTGAAAACGGACCATTTTTCACCTTTCTGAAGAATGACGTAATGGGGGGGTGTTATCTCTTTTGTCAAAAATCAGCTGTTTTTGCTTGAACATTAAATGCCTCCAAATGGTATTTAATTCACTTCCCGGGCCCCTGGAAGCATAAAAATCACTTTAAACATGCTAATTTTTGCTCTAAAACTAACAATCCACCTACAAATGTGAACTGACGTTCAAAAATAAAACATTTGAAAACTGACCATTTTTCACTTTTCTGAAGCATGACGTAATGGGGGGGTGTTATCTCTTTTGTCAAAAATCAGCCGTTTTTGCTTGAATATTAAATGCCTCCAAATGGTATTTAATTCACTTCCCGGGGTAAAGAAACACTTTTTGAGACCTCAGAGTGAGCAAATTGGCAATTTTCATGCACTTTTAACCATTCCACAAATCTTGTGTTTAGAGCCCCTGGAAGCATGAAAATCACTTTAAACATGCTAATTTTAGCTCTAAAACTAATAATCCACCTACAAATGTGAACTGACTTTCAAAAATAAAACAGACCATTTTTCACCTTTCTGAAGAATGACGTAATGGGGGGGTGTTATCTCTTTTGTCAAAAATCAGCTGTTTTTGCTTGAACATTAAATGCCTCCAAATGGTATTTAATTCACTTCCCGGGGTGAAGAAACACTTTTTGAGACCTCAGAGTGAGCAAATTGGCCATTTTCATGCACTTTTAACCATTCCACAAATCTTGTGTTTAGAGCCCCTGGAAGCATGAAAATCACTTTAAACATGCTAATTTTAGCTCTAAAACTAATAATCCACCTACAAATGTGAACTGACTTTCAAAAATAAAACATTTGAAAACGGACCATTTTTCACCTTTCTGAAGAATGACGTAATGGGGGGGTGTTATCTCTTTTGTCAAAAATCAGCTGTTTTTGCTTGAACATTAAATGCCTCCAAATGGTATTTAATTCACTTCCCGGGGTGAAGAAACACTTTTTGAGACCTCAGAGTGAGCAAATTGGCCATTTTCATGCACTTTTAACCATTCCACAAATCTTGTGTTTAGAGCCCCTGGAAGCATGAAAATCACTTTAAACATGCTAATTTTAGCTCTAAAACTAATAATCCACCTACAAATGTGAACTGACTTTCAAAAATAAAACATTTGAAAACGGACCATTTTTCACCTTTCTGAAGAATGACGTAATGGGGGGGTGTTATCTCTTTTGTCAAAAATCAGCTGTTTTTGCTTGAACATTAAATGCCTCCAAATGGTATTTAATTCACTTCCCGGGGTGAAGAAACACTTTTTGAGACCTCAGAGTGAGCAAATTGGCCATTTTCATGCACTTTTAACCATTCCACAAATCTTGTGTTTAGAGCCCTTGGAAGCATGAAAATCACTTTAAACATGCTAATTTTAGCTCTAAAACTAATAATCCACCTACAAATGTGAACTGACGTTCAAAAATAAAACATTTGAAAACGGACCATTTTTCACCTTTCTGAAGAATGACGTAATGGGGGGGTGTTATCTCTTTTGTCAAAAATCAGCTGTTTTTGCTTGAACATTAAATGCCTCCAAATGGTATTTAATTCACTTCCCGGGCCCCTGGAAGCATAAAAATCACTTTAAACATGCTAATTTTAGCTCTAAAACTAACAATCCACCTACAAATGTGAACTGACGTTCAAAAATAAAACATTTGAAAACGGACCATTTTTCACTTTTCTGAAGCATGACGTAATGGGGGGGTGTTATCTCTTTTGTCAAAAATCAGCCGTTTTTGCTTGAACATTAAATGCCTCCAAATGGTATTTAATTCACTTCCCGGGGTAAAGAAACACTTTTTGAGACCTCAGAGTGAGCAAATTGGCAATTTTCATGCACTTTTAACCATTCCACAAATCTTGTGTTTAGAGCCCCTGGAAGCATGAAAATCACTTTAAACATGCTAATTTTAGCTCTAAAACGAATAATCCACCTACAAATGTGAACTGACTTTCAAAAATAAAACATTTGAAAACGGACCATTTTTCACCTTTCTGAAGCATGACGTAATGGGGGGGGGTGTTATCTCTTTTGTCAAAAATCAGCCGTTTTTGCTTGAACATTAAATGCCTCCAAATGGTATTTAATTCACTTCCCGGGCCCCTGGAAGCATGAAAATCACTTTAAACATGCTAATTTTAGCTCTAAAACTAACAATCCACCTACAAATGTGAACTGACGTTCAAAAATAAGACATTTGAAAACGGACCATTTTTCACTTTTCTGAAGCATGACGTAATGGGGGGGTGTTATCTCTTTTGTCAAAAATCAGCCGTTTTTGCTTGAACATTAAATGCCTCCAAATGGTATTTAATTCACTTCCCGGGGTGAAGAAACACTTTTTGAGACCTCAGAGTGAGCAAATTGGCAATTTTCATGCACTTTTAACCATTCCACAAATCTTGTGTTTAGAGCCCCTGGAAGCATGAAAATCACTTTAAACATGCTAATTTTAGCTCTAAAACTAATAATCCACCTACAAATGTGAACTGACTTTCAAAAATAAAACATTTGAAAACGGACCATTTTTCACCTTTCTGAAGAATGACGTAATGGGGGGGTGTTATCTCTTTTGTCAAAAATCAGCTGTTTTTGCTTGAACATTAAATGCCTCCAAATGGTATTTAATTCACTTCCCGGGCCCCTGGAAGCATGAAAATCACTTTAAACATGCTAATTTTAGCTCTAAAACTGATGATCCACCTACAAATGTGAACTGACGTTCAAAAATAAAACATTTGAAAACGGACCATTTTTCACCTTTCTGAAGAATGACGTAACGGGGGGGTGTTATCTCTTTTGTCAAAAATCAGCTGTTTTTGCTTGAACATTAAATGCGTTCAAATGGTATTTAATTCACTTCCCGGGGTGAAGAAACACTTTTTGAGACCTCAGAGTGAGCAAATTGGCCATTTTCATGCACTTTTAACCATTCCACAAATATTGTTTTTAGAGCCCCTGGAAGCATGAAAATCACTTTAAACATGCTAATTTTAGCTCTAAAACTAATAATCCACCTACAAATGTGAACTGACGTTCAAAAATAAAACATTTGAAAACGGACCATTTTTCACCTTTCTGAAGAATGACGTAATGGAGGGGTGTTATCTCTTTTGTCAATAAATCAGCTGTTTTTGCTTGAACATGAAATGCCTCCAAATGGTATTTAATTCACTTCCCGGGGGGAAGAAACACTTTTTGAGACCTCAGAGTGAGCAAATTGTCCATTTTCATGCACTTTTAACCATTCCACAAATCTTGTGTTTAGAGCCCCTGGAAGCATGAACATCACTTTAAACATGCTAATTTTAGCTCTAAAACTAATAATCCACCTACAAATGTGAACTGACGTTCAAAAATGAAACATTTGAAAACGGACCATTTTTCACCTTTCTGAAGAATGACGTAATGGGGGGGTGTTATCTCTTTTGTCAAAAATCAGCTGTTTTTGCTTGAACATTAAATGCCTCCAAATGGTATTTAATTCACTTCCCGGGCCCCTGGAAGCATAAAAATCACTTTAAACATGCTAATTTTTGCTCTAAAACTAACAATCCACCTACAAATGTGAACTGACGTTCAAAAATAAAACATTTGAAAACTGACCATTTTTCACTTTTCTGAAGCATGACGTAATGGGGGGGTGTTATCTCTTTTGTCAAAAATCAGCCGTTTTTGCTTGAATATTAAATGCCTCCAAATGGTATTTAATTCACTTCCCGGGGTAAAGAAACACTTTTTGAGACCTCAGAGTGAGCAAATTGGCAATTTTCATGCACTTTTAACCATTCCACAAATCTTGTGTTTAGAGCCCCTGGAAGCATGAAAATCACTTTAAACATGCTAATTTTAGCTCTAAAACTAATAATCCACCTACAAATGTGAACTGACTTTCAAAAATAAAACATTTGAAAACAGACCATTTTTCACCTTTCTGAAGAATGACGTAATGGGGGGGTGTTATCTCTTTTGTCAAAAATCAGCTGTTTTTGCTTGAACATTAAATGCCTCCAAATGGTATTTAATTCACTTCCCGGGGTGAAGAAACACTTTTTGAGACCTCAGAGTGAGCAAATTGGCCATTTTCATGCACTTTTAACCATTCCACAAATCTTGTGTTTAGAGCCCCTGGAAGCATGAAAATCACTTTAAACATGCTAATTTTAGCTCTAAAACTAATAATCCACCTACAAATGTGAACTGACTTTCAAAAATAAAACATTTGAAAACGGACCATTTTTCACCTTTCTGAAGAATGACGTAATGGGGGGTGTTATCTCTTTTGTCAAAAATCAGCTGTTTTTGCTTGAACATTAAATGCCTCCAAATGGTATTTAATTCACTTCCCGGGGTGAAGAAACACTTTTTGAGACCTCAGAGTGAGCAAATTGGCCATTTTCATGCACTTTTAACCATTCCACAAATCTTGTGTTTAGAGCCCTTGGAAGCATGAAAATCACTTTAAACATGCTAATTTTAGCTCTAAAACTAATAATCCACCTACAAATGTGAACTGACGTTCAAAAATAAAACATTTGAAAACGGACCATTTTTCACCTTTCTGAAGAATGACGTAATGGGGGGGTGTTATCTCTTTTGTCAAAAATCAGCTGTTTTTGCTTGAACATTAAATGCCTCCAAATGGTATTTAATTCACTTCCCGGGCCCCTGGAAGCATAAAAATCACTTTAAACATGCTAATTTTAGCTCTAAAACTAACAATCCACCTACAAATGTGAACTGACGTTCAAAAATAAAACATTTGAAAACGGACCATTTTTCACTTTTCTGAAGCATGACGTAATGGGGGGGTGTTATCTCTTTTGTCAAAAATCAGCCGTTTTTGCTTGAACATTAAATGCCTCCAAATGGTATTTAATTCACTTCCCGGGGTAAAGAAACACTTTTTGAGACCTCAGAGTGAGCAAATTGGCAATTTTCATGCACTTTTAACCATTCCACAAATCTTGTGTTTAGAGCCCCTGGAAGCATGAAAATCACTTTAAACATGCTAATTTTAGCTCTAAAACGAATAATCCACCTACAAATGTGAACTGACTTTCAAAAATAAAACATTTGAAAACGGACCATTTTTCACCTTTCTGAAGCATGACGTAATGGGGGGGGGTGTTATCTCTTTTGTCAAAAATCAGCCGTTTTTGCTTGAACATTAAATGCCTCCAAATGGTATTTAATTCACTTCCCGGGCCCCTGGAAGCATGAAAATCACTTTAAACATGCTAATTTTAGCTCTAAAACTAACAATCCACCTACAAATGTGAACTGACGTTCAAAAATAAAACATTTGAAAACGGACCATTTTTCACTTTTCTGAAGCATGACGTAATGGGGGGGTGTTATCTCTTTTGTCAAAAATCAGCCGTTTTTGCTTGAACATTAAATGCCTCCAAATGGTATTTAATTCACTTCCCGGGGTGAAGAAACACTTTTTGAGACCTCAGAGTGAGCAAATTGGCAATTTTCATGCACTTTTAACCATTCCACAAATCTTGTGTTTAGAGCCCCTGGAAGCATGAAAATCACTTTAAACATGCTAATTTTAGCTCTAAAACTAATAATCCACCTACAAATGTGAACTGACTTTCAAAAATAAAACATTTGAAAACGGACCATTTTTCACCTTTCTGAAGAATGACGTAATGGGGGGGTGTTATCTCTTTTGTCAAAAATCAGCTGTTTTTGCTTGAACATTAAATGCCTCCAAATGGTATTTAATTCACTTCCCGGGCCCCTGGAAGCATGAAAATCACTTTAAACATGCTAATTTTAGCTCTAAAACTGATGATCCACCTACAAATGTGAACTGACGTTCAAAAATAAAACATTTGAAAACGGACCATTTTTCACCTTTCTGAAGAATGACGTAACGGGGGGGTGTTATCTCTTTTGTCAAAAATCAGCTGTTTTTGCTTGAACATTAAATGCGTTCAAATGGTATTTAATTCACTTCCCGGGGTGAAGAAACACTTTTTGAGACCTCAGAGTGAGCAAATTGGCCATTTTCATGCACTTTTAACCATTCCACAAATATTGTTTTTAGAGCCCCTGGAAGCATGAAAATCACTTTAAACATGCTAATTTTAGCTCTAAAACTAATAATCCACCTACAAATGTGAACTGACGTTCAAAAATAAAACATTTGAAAACGGACCATTTTTCACCTTTCTGAAGAATGACGTAATGGAGGGGTGTTATCTCTTTTGTCAATAAATCAGCTGTTTTTGCTTGAACATGAAATGCCTCCAAATGGTATTTAATTCACTTCCCGGGGGGAAGAAACACTTTTTGAGACCTCAGAGTGAGCAAATTGTCCATTTTCATGCACTTTTAACCATTCCACAAATCTTGTGTTTAGAGCCCCTGGAAGCATGAACATCACTTTAAACATGCTAATTTTAGCTCTAAAACTAATAATCCACCTACAAATGTGAACTGACGTTCAAAAATGAAACATTTGAAAACGGACCATTTTTCACCTTTCTGAAGAATGACGTAATGGGGGGGTGTTATCTCTTTTGTCAAAAATCAGCTGTTTTTGCTTGAACATTAAATGCCTCCAAATGGTATTTAATTCACTTCCCGGGCCCCTGGAAGCATAAAAATCACTTTAAACATGCTAATTTTTGCTCTAAAACTAACAATCCACCTACAAATGTGAACTGACGTTCAAAAATAAAACATTTGAAAACTGACCATTTTTCACTTTTCTGAAGCATGACGTAATGGGGGGGTGTTATCTCTTTTGTCAAAAATCAGCCATTTTTGCTTGAATATTAAATGCCTCCAAATGGTATTTAATTCACTTCCCGGGGTAAAGAAACACTTTTTGAGACCTCAGAGTGAGCAAATTGGCAATTTTCATGCACTTTTAACCATTCCACAAATCTTGTGTTTAGAGCCCCTGGAAGCATGAAAATCACTTTAAACATGCTAATTTTAGCTCTAAAACTAATAATCCACCTACAAATGTGAACTGACTTTCAAAAATAAAACATTTGAAAACAGACCATTTTTCACCTTTCTGAAGAATGACGTAATGGGGGGGTGTTATCTCTTTTGTCAAAAATCAGCTGTTTTTGCTTGAACATTAAATGCCTCCAAATGGTATTTAATTCACTTCCCGGGGTAAAGAAACACTTTTTGAGACCTCAGAGTGAGCAAATTGGCCATTTTCATGCACTTTTAACCATTCCACAAATCTTGTGTTTAGAGCCCCTGGAAGCATGAAAATCACTTTAAACATGCTAATTTTAGCTCTAAAACTAATAATCCACCTACAAATGTGAACTGACTTTCAAAAATAAAACATTTGAAAACGGACCATTTTTCACCTTTCTGAAGAATGACGTAATGGGGGGGTGTTATCTCTTTTGTCAAAAATCAGCTGTTTTTGCTTGAACATTAAATGCCTCCAAATGGTATTTAATTCACTTCCCGGGGTGAAGAAACACTTTTTGAGACCTCAGAGTGAGCAAATTGGCCATTTTCATGCACTTTTAACCATTCCACAAATCTTGTGTTTAGAGCCCTTGGAAGCATGAAAATCACTTTAAACATGCTAATTTTAGCTCTAAAACTAATAATCCACCTACAAATGTGAACTGACGTTCAAAAATAAAACATTTGAAAACGGACCATTTTTCACCTTTCTGAAGAATGACGTAATGGGGGGGTGTTATCTCTTTTGTCAAAAATCAGCTGTTTTTGCTTGAACATTAAATGCCTCCAAATGGTATTTAATTCACTTCCCGGGCCCCTGGAAGCATAAAAATCACTTTAAACATGCTAATTTTAGCTCTAAAACTAACAATCCACCTACAAATGTGAACTGACGTTCAAAAATAAAACATTTGAAAACGGACCATTTTTCACTTTTCTGAAGCATGACGTAATGGGGGGGTGTTATCTCTTTTGTCAAAAATCAGCCGTTTTTGCTTTAACATTAAATGCCTCCAAATGGTATTTAATTCACTTCCCGGGGTAAAGAAACACTTTTTGAGACCTCAGAGTGAGCAAATTGGCAATTTTCATGCACTTTTAACCATTCCACAAATCTTGTGTTTAGAGCCCCTGGAAGCATGAAAATCACTTTAAACATGCTAATTTTAGCTCTAAAACGAATAATCCACCTACAAATGTGAACTGACTTTCAAAAATAAAACATTTGAAAACGGACCATTTTTCACCTTTCTGAAGCATGACGTAATGGGGGGGGGTGTTATCTCTTTTGTCAAAAATCAGCCGTTTTTGCTTGAACATTAAATGCCTCCAAATGGTATTTAATTCACTTCCCGGGCCCCTGGAAGCATGAAAATCACTTTAAACATGCTAATTTTAGCTCTAAAACTAATAATCCACCTACAAATGTGAACTGACTTTCAAAAATGAAACATTTGAAAATGGATTATTTTTTACCTTTCTGAAGAATGACGTAATGGGGGGGTGTTATCTCTTTTGTCAAAAATAAGCTGTTTTTGCTTGAACATTAAATGCCTCCAAATGGTATTTAATTCACTTCCCGGGGTGAAGAAACACTTTTTGAGATCTCAGAGTGAGCAAATTGGCCATTTTCATGCACTTTTAACCATTCCACACATCTTGTGTTTAGAGCCCCTGGAAGCATGAAAATCACTTTAAACATGCTAATTTTAGCTCTAAAACTAATAATCCACCTACAAATGTGAACTGACGTTCAAAAATAAAACATTTGAAAACGGACCATTTTTCACCTTTCTGAAGCATGACGTAGAGGGGGGTGTTATCTCTTTTGTCAAAAATCAGCTGTTTTTGCTTGAACATTAAATGCCTCCAAATGGTATTTAATTCACTTCCCGGGGTGAAGAAACACTTTTTGAGACCTCAGAGTGAGCAAATTGACCATTTTCATGCACTTTTAACCATTCCACAAATCTTGTGTTTAGAGCCCTTGGAAGCATGAAAATCACTTTAAACATGCTAATTTTAGCTCTAAAACTAATAATCCACCTACAAATGTGAACTGACGTTCAAAAATAAAACATTTGAAAACGGACCATTTTTCACCTTTCTGAAGAATGACGTAATGGGGGGGTGTTATCTCTTTTGTCAAAAATCAGCTGTTTTTGCTTGAACATTAAATGCCTCCAAATGGTATTTAATTCACTTCCCGGGCCCCTGGAAGCATAAAAATCACTTTAAACATGCTAATTTTAGCTCTAAAACTAACAATCCACCTACAAATGTGAACTGACGTTCAAAAATAAAACATTTGAAAACGGACCATTTTTCACTTTTCTGAAGCATGACGTAATGGGGGGGTGTTATCTCTTTTGTCAAAAATCAGCCGTTTTTGCTTGAACATTAAATGCCTCCAAATGGTATTTAATTCACTTCCCGGGGTAAAGAAACACTTTTTGAGACCTCAGAGTGAGCAAATTGGCAATTTTCATGCACTTTTAACCATTCCACAAATCTTGTGTTTAGAGCCCCTGGAAGCATGAAAATCACTTTAAACATGCTAATTTTAGCTCTAAAACTAATAATCCACCTACAAATGTGAACTGACTTTCAAAAATAAAACATTTGAAAACAGACAATTTTTCACCTTTCTGAAGAATGACGTAATGGGGGGGTGTTATCTCTTTTGTCAAAAATCTGCTGTTTTTGCTTGAACATTAAATGCCTCCAAATGGTATTTAATTCACTTCCTGGGGTGAAGAAACACTTTTTGAGACCTCAGAGTGAGCAAATTGGCCATTTTCATGCACTTTTAACCATTCCACAAATCTTGTGTTTAGAGCCCCTGGAAGCATGAAAATCACTTTAAACATGCTAATTTTAGCTCTAAAACTAATAATCCACCTACAAATGTGAACTGACGTTCAAAAATAAAACATTTGAAAACGGACCATTTTTCACCTTTCTGAAGAATGACGTAATGGGGGGGGGGTGTTATCTCTTTTGTCAAAAATCAGCTGTTTTTGCTTGAACATTAAATGCCTCCAAATGGTATTTAATTCACTTCCCGGGCCCCTGGAAGCATGAAAATCACTTTAAACATGCTCATTTTAGCTCTAAAACTGATGATCCACCTACAAATGTGAACTGACGTTCAAAAATAAAACATTTGAAAACTGACCATTTTTCACCTTTCTGAAGAATGACGTAATGGGGGGTGTTATCTCTTTTGTAAAAAATCAGCTGTTTTTGCTTGAACATTAAATGCCTTCAAATGGTTTTTAATTCACTTCCCGGGGTGAAGAAACAGTTTTGAGACCTCAGAGTGAGCAAATTGACCATTTTCATGCACTTTTAACCATTCCACACATCTTGTGTTTAGAGCCCCTGGAAGCATGAAAATCACTTTAAATATGCTAATTTTAGCTCTAAAACTAATAATCCACCTACAAATGTGAACTGACGTTCAAAAATAAAACATTTGAAAACGGACCATTTTTCACCTTTCTGAAGCATGACGTAGAGGGGGGTGTTATCTCTTTTGTCAAAAATCAGCTGTTTTTGCTTGAACATTAAATGCCTCCAAATGGTATTTAATTCACTTCCCGGGGTGAAGAAACACTTTTTGAGACCTCAGAGTGAGCAAATTGACCATTTTCATGCACTTTTAACCATTCCACAAATCTTGTGTTTAGAGCCCCTGGAAGCATGAAAATCACTTTAAACATGCTAATTTTAGCTCTAAAACTAATAATCCACCTACAAATGTGAACTGACGTTCAAAAATAAAACATTTGAAAACGGACCATTTTTCACCTTTCTGAAGAATGACGTAATGGGGGGGTGTTATCTCTTTTGTCAAAAATCAGCTGTTTTTGCTTGAACATTAAATGCCTCCAAATGGTATTTAATTCACTTCCCGGGCCCCTGGAAGCATAAAAATCACTTTAAACATGCTAATTTTAGCTCTAAAACTAACAATCCACCTACAAATGTGAACTGACGTTCAAAAATAAAACATTTGAAAACGGACCATTTTTCACTTTTCTGAAGCATGACGTAATGGGGGGGGTGTTATCTCTTTTGTCAAAAATCAGCCGTTTTTGCTTGAACATTAAATGCCTCCAAATGGTATTTAATTCACTTCCCGGGGTGAAGAAACACTTTTTGAGACCTCAGAGTGAGCAAATTGGCAATTTTCATGCACTTTTAACCATTCCACAAATCTTGTGTTTAGAGCCCCTGGAAGCATGAAAATCACTTTAAACATGCTAATTTTAGCTCTAAAACTAATAATCCACCTACAAATGTGAACTGACTTTCAAAAATAAAACATTTGAAAACGGACCATTTTTCACCTTTCTGAAGAATGACGTAATGGGGGGGTGTTATCTCTTTTGTCAAAAATCAGCTGTTTTTGCTTGAACATTAAATGCCTCCAAATGGTATTTAATTCACTTCCCGGGCCCCTGGAAGCATGAAAATCACTTTAAACATGCTAATTTTAGCTCTAAAACTGATGATCCAACTACAAATGTGAACTGACGTTCAAAAATAAAACATTTGAAAACGGACCATTTTTCACCTTTCTGAAGAATGACGTAACGGGGGGGTGTTATCTCTTTTGTCAAAAATCAGCTGTTTTTGCTTGAACATTAAATGCGTTCAAATGGTATTTAATTCACTTCCCGGGGTGAAGAAACACTTTTTGAGACCTCAGAGTGAGCAAATTGGCCATTTTCATGCACTTTTAACCATTCCACAAATATTGTTTTTAGAGCCCCTGGAAGCATGAAAATCACTTTAAACATGCTAATTTTAGCTCTAAAACTAATAATCCACCTACAAATGTGAACTGACGTTCAAAAATAAAACATTTGAAAACGGACCATTTTTCACCTTTCTGAAGAATGACGTAATGGAGGGGTGTTATCTCTTTTGTCAATAAATCAGCTGTTTTTGCTTGAACATGAAATGCCTCCAAATGGTATTTAATTCACTTCCCGGGGGGAAGAAACACTTTTTGAGACCTCAGAGTGAGCAAATTGTCCATTTTCATGCACTTTTAACCATTCCACAAATCTTGTGTTTAGAGCCCCTGGAAGCATGAACATCACTTTAAACATGCTAATTTTAGCTCTAAAACTAATAATCCACCTACAAATGTGAACTGACGTTCAAAAATAAAACATTTGAAAACGGACCATTTTTCACCTTTCTGAAGAATGACGTAATGGGGGGGTGTTATCTCTTTTGTCAAAAATCAGCTGTTTTTGCTTGAACATTAAATGCCTCCAAATGGTATTTAATTCACTTCCCGGGCCCCTGGAAGCATAAAAATCACTTTAAACATGCTAATTTTTGCTCTAAAACTAACAATCCACCTACAAATGTGAACTGACGTTCAAAAATAAAACATTTGAAAACTGACCATTTTTCACTTTTCTGAAGCATGACGTAATGGGGGGGTGTTATCTCTTTTGTCAAAAATCAGCCGTTTTTGCTTGAATATTAAATGCCTCCAAATGGTATTTAATTCACTTCCCGGGGTAAAGAAACACTTTTTGAGACCTCAGAGTGAGCAAATTGGCAATTTTCATGCACTTTTAACCATTCCACAAATCTTGTGTTTAGAGCCCCTGGAAGCATGAAAATCACTTTAAACATGCTAATTTTAGCTCTAAAACTAATAATCCACCTACAAATGTGAACTGACTTTCAAAAATAAAACATTTGAAAACAGACCATTTTTCACCTTTCTGAAGAATGACGTAATGGGGGGGTGTTATCTCTTTTGTCAAAAATCAGCTGTTTTTGCTTGAACATTAAATGCCTCCAAATGGTATTTAATTCACTTCCCGGGGTGAAGAAACACTTTTTGAGACCTCAGAGTGAGCAAATTGGCCATTTTCATGCACTTTTAACCATTCCACAAATCTTGTGTTTAGAGCCCCTGGAAGCATGAAAATCACTTTAAACATGCTAATTTTAGCTCTAAAACTAATAATCCACCTACAAATGTGAACTGACTTTCAAAAATAAAACATTTGAAAACGGACCATTTTTCACCTTTCTGAAGAATGACGTAATGGGGGGGTGTTATCTCTTTTGTCAAAAATCAGCTGTTTTTGCTTGAACATTAAATGCCTCCAAATGATATTTAATTCACTTCCCGGGGTGAAGAAACACTTTTTGAGACCTCAGAGTGAGCAAATTGGCCATTTTCATGCACTTTTAACCATTCCACAAATCTTGTGTTTAGAGCCCCTGGAAGCATGAAAATCACTTTAAACATGCTAATTTTAGCTCTAAAACTAATAATCCACCTACAAATGTGAACTGACGTTCAAAAATAAAACATTTGAAAACGGACCATTTTTCACCTTTCTGAAGAATGACGTAATGGGGGGGTGTTATCTCTTTTGTCAAAAATCAGCTGTTTTTGCTTGAACATTAAATGCCTCCAAATGGTATTTAATTCACTTCCCGGGCCCCTGGAAGCATGAAAATCACTTTAAACATGCTAATTTTAGCTCTAAAACTGATGATCCACCTACAAATGTGAACTGACGTTCAAAAATAAAACATTTGAAAACGGACCATTTTTCGCCTTTCTGAAGCATGACGTAATGGGGGGGGGTGTTATCTCTTTTGTCAAAAATCAGCCGTTTTTGCTTGAACATTAAATGCCTCCAAATGGTATTTAATTCACTTCCTGGGCCCCTGGAAGCATGAAAATCACTTTAAACATGCTAATTTTAGCTCTAAAACTAATAATCCACCTACAAATGTGAACTGACTTTCAAAAATAAAACATTTGAAAACAGACCATTTTTCACCTTTCTGAAGAATGACGTAATGGGGGGTGTTATCTCTTTTGTCAAAAATCAGCTGTTTTTGCTTGAACATTAAATGCCTTCAAATGGTTTTTAATTCACTTCCCGGGGTGAAGAAACAGTTTTTGAGACCTCAGAGTGAGCAAATTGACAATTTTCATGCACTTTTAACCATTCCACACATCTTGTGTTTAGAGCCCCTGGAAGCATGAAAATCACTTTAAACATGCTAATTTTAGCTCTAAAACTAATAATCCACCTACAAATGTGAACTGACGTTCAAAAATAAAACATTTGAAAACTGACCATTTTTCACCTTTCTGAAGAATGACGTAATGGGGGGGTGTTATCTCTTGTCAAAAATCAGCTGTTTTTGCTTGAACATTAAATGCCTCCAAATGGTATTTAATTCACTTCCCGGGCCCCTGGAAGCATAAAAATCACTTTAAACATGCTAATTTTAGCTCTAAAACTAACAATCCACCTACAAATGTGAACTGACGTTCAAAAATAAAACATTTGAAAACGGACCATTTTTCACTTTTCTGAAGCATGACGTAATGGGGGGGTGTTATCTCTTTTGTCAAAAATCAGCCGTTTTTGCTTGAACATTAAATGCCTCCAAATGGTATTTAATTCACTTCCCGGGGTGAAGAAACACTTTTTGAGACCTCAGAGTGAGCAAATTGGCAATTTTCATGCACTTTTAACCATTCCACAAATCTTGTGTTTAGAGCCCCTGGAAGCATGAAAATCACTTTAAACATGCTAATTTTAGCTCTAAAACTAATAATCCACCTACAAATGTGAACTGACTTTCAAAAATAAAACATTTGAAAACAGACCATTTTTCACCTTTCTGAAGAATGACGTAATGGGGGGGTGTTATCTCTTTTGTCAAAAATCAGCTGTTTTTGATTGAACATTAAATGCCTCCAAATGGTATTTAATTCACTTCCCGGGGTGAAGAAACACTTTTTGAGACCTCAGAGTGAGCAAATTGGCCATTTTCATGCACTTTTAACCATTCCACAAATCTTGTGTTTAGAGCCCCTGGAAGCATGAAAATCACTTTAAACATGCTAATTTTAGCTCTAAAACTAATAATCCACCTACAAATGTGAACTGACGTTCAAAAATAAAACATTTGAAAACGGACCATTTTTCACCTTTCTGAAGAATGACGTAATGGGGGGGTGTTATCTCTTTTGTCAAAAATCAGCTGTTTTTGCTTGAACATTAAATGCTTCCAAATGGTATTTAATTCACTTCCCGGGCCCCTGGAAGCATGAAAATCACTTTAAACATGCTAATTTTAGCTCTAAAACTGATGATCCACCTACAAATGTGAACTGACGTTCAAAAATAAAACATTTGAAAACGGACCATTTTTCACCTTTCTGAAGAATGACGTAATGGGGGGGTGTTATCTCTTTTGTCAAAAATCAGCTGTTTTTGCTTGAACATGAAATGCCTCCAAATGGTATTTAATTCACTTCCCAGGGGGAAGAAACACTTTTTGAGACCTCAGAGTGAGCAAATTGTCCATTTTCATGCACTTTTAACCATTCCACAAATCTTGTGTTTAGAGCCCCTGGAAGCATGAAAATCACTTTAAACATGCTAATTTTAGCTCTAAAACTAATAATCCACCTACAAATGTGAACTGACGTTCAAAAATAAAACATTTGAAAACGGACCATTTTTCACCTTTCTGAAGCATGACGTAATGGGGGGGGGTGTTATCTCTTTTGTCAAAAATCAGCCGTTTTTACTTGAACATTAAATGCCTCCAAATGGTATTTAGTTCACTTCCTGGGCCCCTGGAAGCATGAACATCACTTTAAACATGCTAATTTTAGCTCTAAAACTAATATGTGAACTGACTTTCAAAAATAAAACATTTGAAAACAGACCATTTTTCACCTTTCTGAAGAATGACGTAATGGGGGGTCTTATCTCTATTGTCAAAAATCAGCTGTTTTTGCTTGAACATTAAATGCCTTCAAATGGTTTTTAATTCACTTCCCGGGGTGAAGAAACAGTATTTGAGACCTCAGAGTGAGCAAATTGACCATTTTCATGCACTTTTAACCATTCCACAAATCTTGTGTTTAGAGCCCCTGGAAGCATGAAAATCACTTTAAACATGCTAATTTTAGCTCTAAAACTAATAATCCACCTACAAATGTGAACTGACGTTCAAAAACAAAACATTTGAAAACGGACCATTTTTCACCTTTCTGAAGAATGACGTAATGGGGGGGTGTTATCTCTTTTGTCAAAAATCAGCTTTTTTTGCTTGAACATTAAATGCCTCCAAATGGTATTTAATTCACTTTCCGGGCCCCTGGAAGCATGAAAATCACTTTAAACATGCTAATTTTAGCTCTAAAACTGATGATCCACCTACAAATGGGAACTGACGTTCAAAAATAAAACATTTGAAAACGGACCATTTTTTCACCTTTCTGAAGAATGACGTAATGGGGGGGTGTTATCTCTTTTGTCAAAAATCAGCTGTTTTTGCTTGAACATTAAATGCGTTCAAATGGTATTTAATTCACTTCCCGGGGTGAAGAAACACTTTTTGAGACCTCAGAGTGAGCAAATTGGCCATTTTCATGCACTTTTAACCATTCTACAAATCTTGTGTTTAGAGCCCCTGGAATCATGAAAATCACTTTAAACATGCTAATTTTAGCTCTAAAACTAATAATCCACCTACAAATGTGAACTGACTTTCAAAAATAAAACATTTGAAAACAGACCATTTTTCACCTTTCTGAAGAATGACGTAATGGGGGGGTGTTATCTCTTTTGTCAAAAATCAGCTGTTTTTGCTTGAACATTAAATGCCTCCAAATGGTATTTAATTCACTTCCCGGGGTGAAGAAACACTTTTTGAGACCTCAGAGTGAGCAAATTGGCCATTTTCATGCACTTTTAACCATTCCACAAATCTTGTGTTTAGAGCCCCTGGAAGCATGAAAATCACTTTAAACATGCTAATTTTAGCTCTAAAACTAATAATCCACCTACAAATGTGAACTGACTTTCAAAAATAAAACATTTGAAAACGGACCATTTTTCACCTTTCTGAAAAATGACGTAATGGGGGGGTGTTATCTCTTTTGTCAAAAATCAGCTGTTTTTGCTTGAACATTAAATGCCTCCAAATGGTATTTAATTCACTTCCCGGGCCCCTGGAAGCATGAAAATCACTTTAAACATGCTAATTTTAGCTCTAAAACTGATGATCCACCTACAAATGTGAACTGACGTTCAAAAATAAAACATTTGAAAACGGACCATTTTTCACCTTTCTGAAGAATGACGTAACGGGGGGGTGTTATCTCTTTTGTCAAAAATCAGCTGTTTTTGCTTGAACATTAAATGCGTTCAAATGGTATTTAATTCACTTCCCGGGGTGAAGAAACACTTTTTGAGACCTCAGAGTGAGCAAATTGGCCATTTTCATGCACTTTTAACCATTCCACAAATATTGTTTTTAGAGCCCCTGGAAGCATGAAAATCACTTTAAACATGCTAATTTTAGCTCTAAAACTAATAATCCACCTACAAATGTGAACTGACGTTCAAAAATAAAACATTTGAAAACGGACCATTTTTCACCTTTCTGAAGAATGACGTAATGGAGGGGTGTTATCTCTTTTGTCAATAAATCAGCTGTTTTTGCTTGAACATGAAATGCCTCCAAATGGTATTTAATTCACTTCCCGGGGGGAAGAAACACTTTTTGAGACCTCAGAGTGAGTAAATTGTCCATCTTCATGCACTTTTAACCATTCCACAAATCTTGTGTTTAGAGCCCCTGGAAGCATGAACATCACTTTAAACATGCTAATTTTAGCTCTAAAACTAATAATCCACCTACAAATGTGAACTGACGTTCAAAAATGAAACATTTGAAAACGGACCATTTTTCACCTTTCTGAAGAATGACGTAATGGGGGGGTGTTATCTCTTTTGTCAAAAATCAGCTGTTTTTGCTTGAACATTAAATGCCTCCAAATGGTATTTAATTCACTTCCCGGGCCCCTGGAAGCATAAAAATCACTTTAAACATGCTAATTTTTGCTCTAAAACTAACAATCCACCTACAAATGTGAACTGACGTTCAAAAATAAAACATTTGAAAACTGACCATTTTTCACTTTTCTGAAGCATGACGTAATGGGGGGGTGTTATCTCTTTTGTCAAAAATCAGCCGTTTTTGCTTGAATATTAAATGCCTCCAAATGGTATTTAATTCACTTCCCGGGGTAAAGAAACACTTTTTGAGACCTCAGAGTGAGCAAATTGGCAATTTTCATGCACTTTTAACCATTCCACAAATCTTGTGTTTAGAGCCCCTGGAAGCATGAAAATCACTTTAAACATGCTAATTTTAGCTCTAAAACTAATAATCCACCTACAAATGTGAACTGACTTTCAAAAATAAAACAGACCATTTTTCACCTTTCTGAAGAATGACGTAATGGGGGGGTGTTATCTCTTTTGTCAAAAATCAGCTGTTTTTGCTTGAACATTAAATGCCTCCAAATGGTATTTAATTCACTTCCCGGGGTGAAGAAACACTTTTTGAGACCTCAGAGTGAGCAAATTGGCCATTTTCATGCACTTTTAACCATTCCACAAATCTTGTGTTTAGAGCCCCTGGAAGCATGAAAATCACTTTAAACATGCTAATTTTAGCTCTAAAACTAATAATCCACCTACAAATGTGAACTGACTTTCAAAAATAAAACATTTGAAAACGGACCATTTTTCACCTTTCTGAAGAATGACGTAATGGGGGGGTGTTATCTCTTTTGTCAAAAATCAGCTGTTTTTGCTTGAACATTAAATGCCTCCAAATGGTATTTAATTCACTTCCCGGGGTGAAGAAACACTTTTTGAGACCTCAGAGTGAGCAAATTGGCCATTTTCATGCACTTTTAACCATTCCACAAATCTTGTGTTTAGAGCCCCTGGAAGCATGAAAATCACTTTAAACATGCTAATTTTAGCTCTAAAACTAATAATCCACCTACAAATGTGAACTGACTTTCAAAAATAAAACATTTGAAAACGGACCATTTTTCACCTTTCTGAAGAATGACGTAATGGGGGGGTGTTATCTCTTTTGTCAAAAATCAGCTGTTTTTGCTTGAACATTAAATGCCTCCAAATGGTATTTAATTCACTTCCCGGGGTGAAGAAACACTTTTTGAGACCTCAGAGTGAGCAAATTGGCCATTTTCATGCACTTTTAACCATTCCACAAATCTTGTGTTTAGAGCCCTTGGAAGCATGAAAATCACTTTAAACATGCTAATTTTAGCTCTAAAACTAATAATCCACCTACAAATGTGAACTGACGTTCAAAAATAAAACATTTGAAAACGGACCATTTTTCACCTTTCTGAAGAATGACGTAATGGGGGGGTGTTATCTCTTTTGTCAAAAATCAGCTGTTTTTGCTTGAACATTAAATGCCTCCAAATGGTATTTAATTCACTTCCCGGGCCCCTGGAAGCATAAAAATCACTTTAAACATGCTAATTTTAGCTCTAAAACTAACAATCCACCTACAAATGTGAACTGACGTTCAAAAATAAAACATTTGAAAACGGACCATTTTTCACTTTTCTGAAGCATGACGTAATGGGGGGGTGTTATCTCTTTTGTCAAAAATCAGCCGTTTTTGCTTGAACATTAAATGCCTCCAAATGGTATTTAATTCACTTCCCGGGGTAAAGAAACACTTTTTGAGACCTCAGAGTGAGCAAATTGGCAATTTTCATGCACTTTTAACCATTCCACAAATCTTGTGTTTAGAGCCCCTGGAAGCATGAAAATCACTTTAAACATGCTAATTTTAGCTCTAAAACGAATAATCCACCTACAAATGTGAACTGACTTTCAAAAATAAAACATTTGAAAACGGACCATTTTTCACCTTTCTGAAGCATGACGTAATGGGGGGGGGTGTTATCTCTTTTGTCAAAAATCAGCCGTTTTTGCTTGAACATTAAATGCCTCCAAATGGTATTTAATTCACTTCCCGGGCCCCTGGAAGCATGAAAATCACTTTAAACATGCTAATTTTAGCTCTAAAACTAACAATCCACCTACAAATGTGAACTGACGTTCAAAAATAAGACATTTGAAAACGGACCATTTTTCACTTTTCTGAAGCATGACGTAATGGGGGGGTGTTATCTCTTTTGTCAAAAATCAGCCGTTTTTGCTTGAACATTAAATGCCTCCAAATGGTATTTAATTCACTTCCCGGGGTGAAGAAACACTTTTTGAGACCTCAGAGTGAGCAAATTGGCAATTTTCATGCACTTTTAACCATTCCACAAATCTTGTGTTTAGAGCCCCTGGAAGCATGAAAATCACTTTAAACATGCTAATTTTAGCTCTAAAACTAATAATCCACCTACAAATGTGAACTGACTTTCAAAAATAAAACATTTGAAAACGGACCATTTTTCACCTTTCTGAAGAATGACGTAATGGGGGGGTGTTATCTCTTTTGTCAAAAATCAGCTGTTTTTGCTTGAACATTAAATGCCTCCAAATGGTATTTAATTCACTTCCCGGGCCCCTGGAAGCATGAAAATCACTTTAAACATGCTAATTTTAGCTCTAAAACTGATGATCCACCTACAAATTTGAACTGACGTTCAAAAATAAAACATTTGAAAACGGACCATTTTTCACCTTTCTGAAGAATGACGTAACGGGGGGGTGTTATCTCTTTTGTCAAAAATCAGCTGTTTTTGCTTGAACATTAAATGCGTTCAAATGGTATTTAATTCACTTCCCGGGGTGAAGAAACACTTTTTGAGACCTCAGAGTGAGCAAATTGGCCATTTTCATGCACTTTTAACCATTCCACAAATATTGTTTTTAGAGCCCCTGGAAGCATGAAAATCACTTTAAACATGCTAATTTTAGCTCTAAAACTAATAATCCACCTACAAATGTGAACTGACGTTCAAAAATAAAACATTTGAAAACGGACCATTTTTCACCTTTCTGAAGAATGACGTAATGGAGGGGTGTTATCTCTTTTGTCAATAAATCAGCTGTTTTTGCTTGAACATGAAATGCCTCCAAATGGTATTTAATTCACTTCCCGGGGGGAAGAAACACTTTTTGAGACCTCAGAGTGAGCAAATTGTCCATTTTCATGCACTTTTAACCATTCCACAAATCTTGTGTTTAGAGCCCCTGGAAGCATGAACATCACTTTAAACATGCTAATTTTAGCTCTAAAACTAATAATCCACCTACAAATGTGAACTGACGTTCAAAAATGAAACATTTGAAAACGGACCATTTTTCACCTTTCTGAAGAATGACGTAATGGGGGGGTGTTATCTCTTTTGTCAAAAATCAGCTGTTTTTGCTTGAACATTAAATGCCTCCAAATGGTATTTAATTCACTTCCCGGGCCCCTGGAAGCATAAAAATCACTTTAAACATGCTAATTTTTGCTCTAAAACTAACAATCCACCTACAAATGTGAACTGACGTTCAAAAATAAAACATTTGAAAACTGACCATTTTTCACTTTTCTGAAGCATGACGTAATGGGGGGGTGTTATCTCTTTTGTCAAAAATCAGCCGTTTTTGCTTGAATATTAAATGCCTCCAAATGGTATTTAATTCACTTCCCGGGGTAAAGAAACACTTTTTGAGACCTCAGAGTGAGCAAATTGGCAATTTTCATGCACTTTTAACCATTCCACAAATCTTGTGTTTAGAGCCCCTGGAAGCATGAAAATCACTTTAAACATGCTAATTTTAGCTCTAAAACTAATAATCCACCTACAAATGTGAACTGACTTTCAAAAATAAAACATTTGAAAACAGACCATTTTTCACCTTTCTGAAGAATGACGTAATGGGGGGGTGTTATCTCTTTTGTCAAAAATCAGCTGTTTTTGCTTGAACATTAAATGCCTCCAAATGGTATTTAATTCACTTCCCGGGGTGAAGAAACACTTTTTGAGACCTCAGAGTGAGCAAATTGGCCATTTTCATGCACTTTTAACCATTCCACAAATCTTGTGTTTAGAGCCCCTGGAAGCATGAAAATCACTTTAAACATGCTAATTTTAGCTCTAAAACTAATAATCCACCTACAAATGTGAACTGACTTTCAAAAATAAAACATTTGAAAACGGACCATTTTTCACCTTTCTGAAGAATGACGTAATGGGGGGGTGTTATCTCTTTTGTCAAAAATCAGCTGTTTTTGCTTGAACATTAAATGCCTCCAAATGGTATTTAATTCACTTCCCGGGGTGAAGAAACACTTTTTGAGACCTCAGAGTGAGCAAATTGGCCATTTTCATGCACTTTTAACCATTCCACAAATCTTGTGTTTAGAGCCCTTGGAAGCATGAAAATCACTTTAAACATGCTAATTTTAGCTCTAAAACTAATAATCCACCTACAAATGTGAACTGACGTTCAAAAATAAAACATTTGAAAACGGACCATTTTTCACCTTTCTGAAGAATGACGTAATGGGGGGGTGTTATCTCTTTTGTCAAAAATCAGCTGTTTTTGCTTGAACATTAAATGCCTCCAAATGGTATTTAATTCACTTCCCGGGCCCCTGGAAGCATAAAAATCACTTTAAACATGCTAATTTTAGCTCTAAAACTAACAATCCACCTACAAATGTGAACTGACGTTCAAAAATAAAACATTTGAAAACGGACCATTTTTCACTTTTCTGAAGCATGACGTAATGGGGGGGTGTTATCTCTTTTGTCAAAAATCAGCCGTTTTTGCTTGAACATTAAATGCCTCCAAATGGTATTTAATTCACTTCCCGGGGTAAAGAAACACTTTTTGAGACCTCAGAGTGAGCAAATTGGCAATTTTCATGCACTTTTAACCATTCCACAAATCTTGTGTTTAGAGCCCCTGGAAGCATGAAAATCACTTTAAACATGCTAATTTTAGCTCTAAAACGAATAATCCACCTACAAATGTGAACTGACTTTCAAAAATAAAACATTTGAAAACGGACCATTTTTCACCTTTCTGAAGCATGACGTAATGGGGGGGGGTGTTATCTCTTTTGTCAAAAATCAGCCGTTTTTGCTTGAACATTAAATGCCTCCAAATGGTATTTAATTCACTTCCCGGGCCCCTGGAAGCATGAAAATCACTTTAAACATGCTAATTTTAGCTCTAAAACTAACAATCCACCTACAAATGTGAACTGACGTTCAAAAATAAAACATTTGAAAACGGACCATTTTTCACTTTTCTGAAGCATGACGTAATGGGGGGGTGTTATCTCTTTTGTCAAAAATCAGCCGTTTTTGCTTGAACATTAAATGCCTCCAAATGGTATTTAATTCACTTCCCGGGGTGAAGAAACACTTTTTGAGACCTCAGAGTGAGCAAATTGGCAATTTTCATGCACTTTTAACCATTCCACAAATCTTGTGTTTAGAGCCCCTGGAAGCATGAAAATCACTTTAAACATGCTAATTTTAGCTCTAAAACTAATAATCCACCTACAAATGTGAACTGACTTTCAAAAATAAAACATTTGAAAACGGACCATTTTTCACCTTTCTGAAGAATGACGTAACGGGGGGGTGTTATCTCTTTTGTCAAAAATCAGCTGTTTTTGCTTGAACATTAAATGCGTTCAAATGGTATTTAATTCACTTCCCGGGGTGAAGAAACACTTTTTGAGACCTCAGAGTGAGCAAATTGGCCATTTTCATGCACTTTTAACCATTCCACAAATATTGTTTTTAGAGCCCCTGGAAGCATGAAAATCACTTTAAACATGCTAATTTTAGCTCTAAAACTAATAATCCACCTACAAATGTGAACTGACGTTCAAAAATAAAACATTTGAAAACGGACCATTTTTCACCTTTCTGAAGAATGACGTAATGGAGGGGTGTTATCTCTTTTGTCAATAAATCAGCTGTTTTTGCTTGAACATGAAATGCCTCCAAATGGTATTTAATTCACTTCCCGGGGGGAAGAAACACTTTTTGAGACCTCAGAGTGAGCAAATTGTCCATTTTCATGCACTTTTAACCATTCCACAAATCTTGTGTTTAGAGCCCCTGGAAGCATGAACATCACTTTAAACATGCTAATTTTAGCTCTAAAACTAATAATCCACCTACAAATGTGAACTGACGTTCAAAAATGAAACATTTGAAAACGGACCATTTTTCACCTTTCTGAAGAATGACGTAATGGGGGGGTGTTATCTCTTTTGTCAAAAATCAGCTGTTTTTGCTTGAACATTAAATGCCTCCAAATGGTATTTAATTCACTTCCCGGGCCCCTGGAAGCATAAAAATCACTTTAAACATGCTAATTTTTGCTCTAAAACTAACAATCCACCTACAAATGTGAACTGACGTTCAAAAATAAAACATTTGAAAACTGACCATTTTTCACTTTTCTGAAGCATGACGTAATGGGGGGGTGTTATCTCTTTTGTCAAAAATCAGCCATTTTTGCTTGAATATTAAATGCCTCCAAATGGTATTTAATTCACTTCCCGGGGTAAAGAAACACTTTTTGAGACCTCAGAGTGAGCAAATTGGCAATTTTCATGCACTTTTAACCATTCCACAAATCTTGTGTTTAGAGCCCCTGGAAGCATGAAAATCACTTTAAACATGCTAATTTTAGCTCTAAAACTAATAATCCACCTACAAATGTGAACTGACTTTCAAAAATAAAACATTTGAAAACAGACCATTTTTCACCTTTCTGAAGAATGACGTAATGGGGGGGTGTTATCTCTTTTGTCAAAAATCAGCTGTTTTTGCTTGAACATTAAATGCCTCCAAATGGTATTTAATTCACTTCCCGGGGTAAAGAAACACTTTTTGAGACCTCAGAGTGAGCAAATTGGCCATTTTCATGCACTTTTAACCATTCCACAAATCTTGTGTTTAGAGCCCCTGGAAGCATGAAAATCACTTTAAACATGCTAATTTTAGCTCTAAAACTAATAATCCACCTACAAATGTGAACTGACTTTCAAAAATAAAACATTTGAAAACGGACCATTTTTCACCTTTCTGAAGAATGACGTAATGGGGGGGTGTTATCTCTTTTGTCAAAAATCAGCTGTTTTTGCTTGAACATTAAATGCCTCCAAATGGTATTTAATTCACTTCCCGGGGTGAAGAAACACTTTTTGAGACCTCAGAGTGAGCAAATTGGCCATTTTCATGCACTTTTAACCATTCCACAAATCTTGTGTTTAGAGCCCTTGGAAGCATGAAAATCACTTTAAACATGCTAATTTTAGCTCTAAAACTAATAATCCACCTACAAATGTGAACTGACGTTCAAAAATAAAACATTTGAAAACGGACCATTTTTCACCTTTCTGAAGAATGACGTAATGGGGGGTGTTATCTCTTTTGTCAAAAATCAGCTGTTTTTGCTTGAACATTAAATGCCTCCAAATGGTATTTAATTCACTTCCCGGGCCCCTGGAAGCATAAAAATCACTTTAAACATGCTAATTTTAGCTCTAAAACTAACAATCCACCTACAAATGTGAACTGACGTTCAAAAATAAAACATTTGAAAACGGACCATTTTTCACTTTTCTGAAGCATGACGTAATGGGGGGGTGTTATCTCTTTTGTCAAAAATCAGCCGTTTTTGCTTTAACATTAAATGCCTCCAAATGGTATTTAATTCACTTCCCGGGGTAAAGAAACACTTTTTGAGACCTCAGAGTGAGCAAATTGGCAATTTTCATGCACTTTTAACCATTCCACAAATCTTGTGTTTAGAGCCCCTGGAAGCATGAAAATCACTTTAAACATGCTAATTTTAGCTCTAAAACGAATAATCCACCTACAAATGTGAACTGACTTTCAAAAATAAAACATTTGAAAACGGACCATTTTTCACCTTTCTGAAGCATGACGTAATGGGGGGGGGTGTTATCTCTTTTGTCAAAAATCAGCCGTTTTTGCTTGAACATTAAATGCCTCCAAATGGTATTTAATTCACTTCCCGGGCCCCTGGAAGCATGAAAATCACTTTAAACATGCTAATTTTAGCTCTAAAACTAATAATCCACCTACAAATGTGAACTGACTTTCAAAAATGAAACATTTGAAAATGGATTATTTTTTACCTTTCTGAAGAATGACGTAATGGGGGGGTGTTATCTCTTTTGTCAAAAATAAGCTGTTTTTGCTTGAACATTAAATGCCTCCAAATGGTATTTAATTCACTTCCCGGGGTGAAGAAACACTTTTTGAGATCTCAGAGTGAGCAAATTGGCCATTTTCATGCACTTTTAACCATTCCACACATCTTGTGTTTAGAGCCCCTGGAAGCATGAAAATCACTTTAAACATGCTAATTTTAGCTCTAAAACTAATAATCCACCTACAAATGTGAACTGACGTTCAAAAATAAAACATTTGAAAACGGACCATTTTTCACCTTTCTGAAGCATGACGTAGAGGGGGGTGTTATCTCTTTTGTCAAAAATCAGCTGTTTTTGCTTGAACATTAAATGCCTCCAAATGGTATTTAATTCACTTCCCGGGGTGAAGAAACACTTTTTGAGACCTCAGAGTGAGCAAATTGACCATTTTCATGCACTTTTAACCATTCCACAAATCTTGTGTTTAGAGCCCTTGGAAGCATGAAAATCACTTTAAACATGCTAATTTTAGCTCTAAAACTAATAATCCACCTACAAATGTGAACTGACGTTCAAAAATAAAACATTTGAAAACGGACCATTTTTCACCTTTCTGAAGAATGACGTAATGGGGGGGTGTTATCTCTTTTGTCAAAAATCAGCTGTTTTTGCTTGAACATTAAATGCCTCCAAATGGTATTTAATTCACTTCCCGGGCCCCTGGAAGCATAAAAATCACTTTAAACATGCTAATTTTAGCTCTAAAACTAACAATCCACCTACAAATGTGAACTGACGTTCAAAAATAAAACATTTGAAAACGGACCATTTTTCACTTTTCTGAAGCATGACGTAATGGGGGGGTGTTATCTCTTTTGTCAAAAATCAGCCGTTTTTGCTTGAACATTAAATGCCTCCAAATGGTATTTAATTCACTTCCCGGGGTAAAGAAACACTTTTTGAGACCTCAGAGTGAGCAAATTGGCAATTTTCATGCACTTTTAACCATTCCACAAATCTTGTGTTTAGAGCCCCTGGAAGCATGAAAATCACTTTAAACATGCTAATTTTAGCTCTAAAACTAATAATCCACCTACAAATGTGAACTGACTTTCAAAAATAAAACATTTGAAAACAGACAATTTTTCACCTTTCTGAAGAATGACGTAATGGGGGGGTGTTATCTCTTTTGTCAAAAATCTGCTGTTTTTGCTTGAACATTAAATGCCTCCAAATGGTATTTAATTCACTTCCTGGGGTGAAGAAACACTTTTTGAGACCTCAGAGTGAGCAAATTGGCCATTTTCATGCACTTTTAACCATTCCACAAATCTTGTGTTTAGAGCCCCTGGAAGCATGAAAATCACTTTAAACATGCTAATTTTAGCTCTAAAACTAATAATCCACCTACAAATGTGAACTGACGTTCAAAAATAAAACATTTGAAAACGGACCATTTTTCACCTTTCTGAAGAATGACGTAATGGGGGGGGGGTGTTATCTCTTTTGTCAAAAATCAGCTGTTTTTGCTTGAACATTAAATGCCTCCAAATGGTATTTAATTCACTTCCCGGGCCCCTGGAAGCATGAAAATCACTTTAAACATGCTCATTTTAGCTCTAAAACTGATGATCCACCTACAAATGTGAACTGACGTTCAAAAATAAAACATTTGAAAACTGACCATTTTTCACCTTTCTGAAGAATGACGTAATGGGGGGTGTTATCTCTTTTGTAAAAAATCAGCTGTTTTTGCTTGAACATTAAATGCCTTCAAATGGTTTTTAATTCACTTCCCGGGGTGAAGAAACAGTTTTGAGACCTCAGAGTGAGCAAATTGACCATTTTCATGCACTTTTAACCATTCCACACATCTTGTGTTTAGAGCCCCTGGAAGCATGAAAATCACTTTAAATATGCTAATTTTAGCTCTAAAACTAATAATCCACCTACAAATGTGAACTGACGTTCAAAAATAAAACATTTGAAAACGGACCATTTTTCACCTTTCTGAAGCATGACGTAGAGGGGGGTGTTATCTCTTTTGTCAAAAATCAGCTGTTTTTGCTTGAACATTAAATGCCTCCAAATGGTATTTAATTCACTTCCCGGGGTGAAGAAACACTTTTTGAGACCTCAGAGTGAGCAAATTGACCATTTTCATGCACTTTTAACCATTCCACAAATCTTGTGTTTAGAGCCCCTGGAAGCATGAAAATCACTTTAAACATGCTAATTTTAGCTCTAAAACTAATAATCCACCTACAAATGTGAACTGACGTTCAAAAATAAAACATTTGAAAACGGACCATTTTTCACCTTTCTGAAGAATGACGTAATGGGGGGGTGTTATCTCTTTTGTCAAAAATCAGCTGTTTTTGCTTGAACATTAAATGCCTCCAAATGGTATTTAATTCACTTCCCGGGCCCCTGGAAGCATAAAAATCACTTTAAACATGCTAATTTTAGCTCTAAAACTAACAATCCACCTACAAATGTGAACTGACGTTCAAAAATAAAACATTTGAAAACGGACCATTTTTCACTTTTCTGAAGCATGACGTAATGGGGGGGGTGTTATCTCTTTTGTCAAAAATCAGCCGTTTTTGCTTGAACATTAAATGCCTCCAAATGGTATTTAATTCACTTCCCGGGGTGAAGAAACACTTTTTGAGACCTCAGAGTGAGCAAATTGGCAATTTTCATGCACTTTTAACCATTCCACAAATCTTGTGTTTAGAGCCCCTGGAAGCATGAAAATCACTTTAAACATGCTAATTTTAGCTCTAAAACTAATAATCCACCTACAAATGTGAACTGACTTTCAAAAATAAAACATTTGAAAACGGACCATTTTTCACCTTTCTGAAGAATGACGTAATGGGGGGGTGTTATCTCTTTTGTCAAAAATCAGCTGTTTTTGCTTGAACATTAAATGCCTCCAAATGGTATTTAATTCACTTCCCGGGCCCCTGGAAGCATGAAAATCACTTTAAACATGCTAATTTTAGCTCTAAAACTGATGATCCAACTACAAATGTGAACTGACGTTCAAAAATAAAACATTTGAAAACGGACCATTTTTCACCTTTCTGAAGAATGACGTAACGGGGGGGTGTTATCTCTTTTGTCAAAAATCAGCTGTTTTTGCTTGAACATTAAATGCGTTCAAATGGTATTTAATTCACTTCCCGGGGTGAAGAAACACTTTTTGAGACCTCAGAGTGAGCAAATTGGCCATTTTCATGCACTTTTAACCATTCCACAAATATTGTTTTTAGAGCCCCTGGAAGCATGAAAATCACTTTAAACATGCTAATTTTAGCTCTAAAACTAATAATCCACCTACAAATGTGAACTGACGTTCAAAAATAAAACATTTGAAAACGGACCATTTTTCACCTTTCTGAAGAATGACGTAATGGAGGGGTGTTATCTCTTTTGTCAATAAATCAGCTGTTTTTGCTTGAACATGAAATGCCTCCAAATGGTATTTAATTCACTTCCCGGGGGGAAGAAACACTTTTTGAGACCTCAGAGTGAGCAAATTGTCCATTTTCATGCACTTTTAACCATTCCACAAATCTTGTGTTTAGAGCCCCTGGAAGCATGAACATCACTTTAAACATGCTAATTTTAGCTCTAAAACTAATAATCCACCTACAAATGTGAACTGACGTTCAAAAATAAAACATTTGAAAACGGACCATTTTTCACCTTTCTGAAGAATGACGTAATGGGGGGGTGTTATCTCTTTTGTCAAAAATCAGCTGTTTTTGCTTGAACATTAAATGCCTCCAAATGGTATTTAATTCACTTCCCGGGCCCCTGGAAGCATAAAAATCACTTTAAACATGCTAATTTTTGCTCTAAAACTAACAATCCACCTACAAATGTGAACTGACGTTCAAAAATAAAACATTTGAAAACTGACCATTTTTCACTTTTCTGAAGCATGACGTAATGGGGGGGTGTTATCTCTTTTGTCAAAAATCAGCCGTTTTTGCTTGAATATTAAATGCCTCCAAATGGTATTTAATTCACTTCCCGGGGTAAAGAAACACTTTTTGAGACCTCAGAGTGAGCAAATTGGCAATTTTCATGCACTTTTAACCATTCCACAAATCTTGTGTTTAGAGCCCCTGGAAGCATGAAAATCACTTTAAACATGCTAATTTTAGCTCTAAAACTAATAATCCACCTACAAATGTGAACTGACTTTCAAAAATAAAACATTTGAAAACAGACCATTTTTCACCTTTCTGAAGAATGACGTAATGGGGGGGGTGTTATCTCTTTTGTCAAAAATCAGCTGTTTTTGCTTGAACATTAAATGCCTCCAAATGGTATTTAATTCACTTCCCGGGGTGAAGAAACACTTTTTGAGACCTCAGAGTGAGCAAATTGGCCATTTTCATGCACTTTTAACCATTCCACAAATCTTGTGTTTAGAGCCCCTGGAAGCATGAAAATCACTTTAAACATGCTAATTTTAGCTCTAAAACTAATAATCCACCTACAAATGTGAACTGACTTTCAAAAATAAAACATTTGAAAACGGACCATTTTTCACCTTTCTGAAGAATGACGTAATGGGGGGGTGTTATCTCTTTTGTCAAAAATCAGCTGTTTTTGCTTGAACATTAAATGCCTCCAAATGATATTTAATTCACTTCCCGGGGTGAAGAAACACTTTTTGAGACCTCAGAGTGAGCAAATTGGCCATTTTCATGCACTTTTAACCATTCCACAAATCTTGTGTTTAGAGCCCCTGGAAGCATGAAAATCACTTTAAACATGCTAATTTTAGCTCTAAAACTAATAATCCACCTACAAATGTGAACTGACGTTCAAAAATAAAACATTTGAAAACGGACCATTTTTCACCTTTCTGAAGAATGACGTAATGGGGGGGTGTTATCTCTTTTGTCAAAAATCAGCTGTTTTTGCTTGAACATTAAATGCCTCCAAATGGTATTTAATTCACTTCCCGGGCCCCTGGAAGCATGAAAATCACTTTAAACATGCTAATTTTAGCTCTAAAACTGATGATCCACCTACAAATGTGAACTGACGTTCAAAAATAAAACATTTGAAAACGGACCATTTTTCGCCTTTCTGAAGCATGACGTAATGGGGGGGGGGTGTTATCTCTTTTGTCAAAAATCAGCCGTTTTTGCTTGAACATTAAATGCCTCCAAATGGTATTTAATTCACTTCCTGGGCCCCTGGAAGCATGAAAATCACTTTAAACATGCTAATTTTAGCTCTAAAACTAATAATCCACCTACAAATGTGAACTGACTTTCAAAAATAAAACATTTGAAAACAGACCATTTTTCACCTTTCTGAAGAATGACGTAATGGGGGGTGTTATCTCTTTTGTCAAAAATCAGCTGTTTTTGCTTGAACATTAAATGCCTTCAAATGGTTTTTAATTCACTTCCCGGGGTGAAGAAACAGTTTTTGAGACCTCAGAGTGAGCAAATTGACCATTTTCATGCACTTTTAACCATTCCACACATCTTGTGTTTAGAGCCCCTGGAAGCATGAAAATCACTTTAAACATGCTAATTTTAGCTCTAAAACTAATAATCCACCTACAAATGTGAACTGACGTTCAAAAATAAAACATTTGAAAACTGACCATTTTTCACCTTTCTGAAGAATGACGTAATGGGGGGGTGTTATCTCTTGTCAAAAATCAGCTGTTTTTGCTTGAACATTAAATGCCTCCAAATGGTATTTAATTCACTTCCCGGGCCCCTGGAAGCATAAAAATCACTTTAAACATGCTAATTTTAGCTCTAAAACTAACAATCCACCTACAAATGTGAACTGACGTTCAAAAATAAAACATTTGAAAACGGACCATTTTTCACTTTTCTGAAGCATGACGTAATGGGGGGGTGTTATCTCTTTTGTCAAAAATCAGCCGTTTTTGCTTGAACATTAAATGCCTCCAAATGGTATTTAATTCACTTCCCGGGGTGAAGAAACACTTTTTGAGACCTCAGAGTGAGCAAATTGGCAATTTTCATGCACTTTTAACCATTCCACAAATCTTGTGTTTAGAGCCCCTGGAAGCATGAAAATCACTTTAAACATGCTAATTTTAGCTCTAAAACTAATAATCCACCTACAAATGTGAACTGACTTTCAAAAATAAAACATTTGAAAACAGACCATTTTTCACCTTTCTGAAGAATGACGTAATGGGGGGGTGTTATCTCTTTTGTCAAAAATCAGCTGTTTTTGATTGAACATTAAATGCCTCCAAATGGTATTTAATTCACTTCCCGGGGTGAAGAAACACTTTTTGAGACCTCAGAGTGAGCAAATTGGCCATTTTCATGCACTTTTAACCATTCCACAAATCTTGTGTTTAGAGCCCCTGGAAGCATGAAAATCACTTTAAACATGCTAATTTTAGCTCTAAAACTAATAATCCACCTACAAATGTGAACTGACGTTCAAAAATAAAACATTTGAAAACGGACCATTTTTCACCTTTCTGAAGAATGACGTAATGGGGGGGTGTTATCTCTTTTGTCAAAAATCAGCTGTTTTTGCTTGAACATTAAATGCTTCCAAATGGTATTTAATTCACTTCCCGGGCCCCTGGAAGCATGAAAATCACTTTAAACATGCTAATTTTAGCTCTAAAACTGATGATCCACCTACAAATGTGAACTGACGTTCAAAAATAAAACATTTGAAAACGGACCATTTTTCACCTTTCTGAAGAATGACGTAATGGGGGGGTGTTATCTCTTTTGTCAAAAATCAGCTGTTTTTGCTTGAACATGAAATGCCTCCAAATGGTATTTAATTCACTTCCCAGGGGGAAGAAACACTTTTTGAGACCTCAGAGTGAGCAAATTGTCCATTTTCATGCACTTTTAACCATTCCACAAATCTTGTGTTTAGAGCCCCTGGAAGCATGAAAATCACTTTAAACATGCTAATTTTAGCTCTAAAACTAATAATCCACCTACAAATGTGAACTGACGTTCAAAAATAAAACATTTGAAAACGGACCATTTTTCACCTTTCTGAAGCATGACGTAATGGGGGGGGGTGTTATCTCTTTTGTCAAAAATCAGCCGTTTTTACTTGAACATTAAATGCCTCCAAATGGTATTTAGTTCACTTCCTGGGCCCCTGGAAGCATGAACATCACTTTAAACATGCTAATTTTAGCTCTAAAACTAATATGTGAACTGACTTTCAAAAATAAAACATTTGAAAACAGACCATTTTTCACCTTTCTGAAGAATGACGTAATGGGGGGTCTTATCTCTATTGTCAAAAATCAGCTGTTTTTGCTTGAACATTAAATGCCTTCAAATGGTTTTTAATTCACTTCCCGGGGTGAAGAAACAGTATTTGAGACCTCAGAGTGAGCAAATTGACCATTTTCATGCACTTTTAACCATTCTACAAATCTTGTGTTTAGAGCCCCTGGAAGCATGAAAATCACTTTAAACATGCTAATTTTAGCTCTAAAACTAATAATCCACCTACAAATGTGAACTGACGTTCAAAAACAAAACATTTGAAAACGGACCATTTTTCACCTTTCTGAAGAATGACGTAATGGGGGGGTGTTATCTCTTTTGTCAAAAATCAGCTTTTTTTGCTTGAACATTAAATGCCTCCAAATGGTATTTAATTCACTTTCCGGGCCCCTGGAAGCATGAAAATCACTTTAAACATGCTAATTTTAGCTCTAAAACTGATGATCCACCTACAAATGGGAACTGACGTTCAAAAATAAAACATTTGAAAACGGACCATTTTTTCACCTTTCTGAAGAATGACGTAATGGGGGGGTGTTATCTCTTTTGTCAAAAATCAGCTGTTTTTGCTTGAACATTAAATGCGTTCAAATGGTATTTAATTCACTTCCCGGGGTGAAGAAACACTTTTTGAGACCTCAGAGTGAGCAAATTGGCCATTTTCATGCACTTTTAACCATTCTACAAATCTTGTGTTTAGAGCCCCTGGAATCATGAAAATCACTTTAAACATGCTAATTTTAGCTCTAAAACTAATAATCCACCTACAAATGTGAACTGACGTTCAAAAATAAAACATTTGAAAACGGACCATTTTTCACTTTTCTGAAGCATGACGTAATGGGGGGGTGTTATCTCTTTTGTCAAAAATCAGCCGTTTTTGCTTGAATATTAAATGCCTCCAAATGGTATTTAATTCACTTCCCGGGGTAAAGAAACACTTTTTGAGACCTCAGAGTGAGCAAATTGGCAATTTTCATGCACTTTTAACCATTCCACAAATCTTGTGTTTAGAGCCCCTGGAAGCATGAAAATCACTTTAAACATGCTAATTTTAGCTCTAAAACTAATAATCCACCTACAAATGTGAACTGACTTTCAAAAATAAAACATTTGAAAACAGACCATTTTTCACCTTTCTGAAGAATGACGTAATGGGGGGGTGTTATCTCTTTTGTCAAAAATCAGCTGTTTTTGCTTGAACATTAAATGCCTCCAAATGGTATTTAATTCACTTCCCGGGGTGAAGAAACACTTTTTGAGACCTCAGAGTGAGCAAATTGGCCATTTTCATGCACTTTTAACCATTCCACAAATCTTGTGTTTAGAGCCCCTGGAAGCATGAAAATCACTTTAAACATGCTAATTTTAGCTCTAAAACTAATAATCCACCTACAAATGTGAACTGACTTTCAAAAATAAAACATTTGAAAACGGACCATTTTTCACCTTTCTGAAGAATGACGTAATGGGGGGGTGTTATCTCTTTTGTCAAAAATCAGCTGTTTTTGCTTGAACATTAAATGCCTCCAAATGATATTTAATTCACTTCCCGGGGTGAAGAAACACTTTTTGAGACCTCAGAGTGAGCAAATTGGCCATTTTCATGCACTTTTAACCATTCCACAAATCTTGTGTTTAGAGCCCCTGGAAGCATGAAAATCACTTTAAACATGCTAATTTTAGCTCTAAAACTAATAATCCACCTACAAATGTGAACTGACGTTCAAAAATAAAACATTTGAAAACGGACCATTTTTCACCTTTCTGAAGAATGACGTAATGGGGGGGTGTTATCTCTTTTGTCAAAAATCAGCTGTTTTTGCTTGAACATTAAATGCCTCCAAATGGTATTTAATTCACTTCCCGGGCCCCTGGAAGCATGAAAATCACTTTAAACATGCTAATTTTAGCTCTAAAACTGATGATCCACCTACAAATGTGAACTGACGTTCAAAAATAAAACATTTGAAAACGGACCATTTTTCGCCTTTCTGAAGCATGACGTAATGGGGGGGGGTGTTATCTCTTTTGTCAAAAATCAGCCGTTTTTGCTTGAACATTAAATGCCTCCAAATGGTATTTAATTCACTTCCTGGGCCCCTGGAAGCATGAAAATCACTTTAAACATGCTAATTTTAGCTCTAAAACTAATAATCCACCTACAAATGTGAACTGACTTTCAAAAATAAAACATTTGAAAACAGACCATTTTTCACCTTTCTGAAGAATGACGTAATGGGGGGTGTTATCTCTTTTGTCAAAAATCAGCTGTTTTTGCTTGAACATTAAATGCCTTCAAATGGTTTTTAATTCACTTCCCGGGGTGAAGAAACAGTTTTTGAGACCTCAGAGTGAGCAAATTGACCATTTTCATGCACTTTTAACCATTCCACACATCTTGTGTTTAGAGCCCCTGGAAGCATGAAAATCACTTTAAACATGCTAATTTTAGCTCTAAAACTAATAATCCACCTACAAATGTGAACTGACGTTCAAAAATAAAACATTTGAAAACTGACCATTTTTCACCTTTCTGAAGAATGACGTAATGGGGGGGTGTTATCTCTTGTCAAAAATCAGCTGTTTTTGCTTGAACATTAAATGCCTCCAAATGGTATTTAATTCACTTCCCGGGCCCCTGGAAGCATAAAAATCACTTTAAACATGCTAATTTTAGCTCTAAAACTAACAATCCACCTACAAATGTGAACTGACGTTCAAAAATAAAACATTTGAAAACGGACCATTTTTCACTTTTCTGAAGCATGACGTAATGGGGGGGTGTTATCTCTTTTGTCAAAAATCAGCCGTTTTTGCTTGAACATTAAATGCCTCCAAATGGTATTTAATTCACTTCCCGGGGTGAAGAAACACTTTTTGAGACCTCAGAGTGAGCAAATTGGCAATTTTCATGCACTTTTAACCATTCCACAAATCTTGTGTTTAGAGCCCCTGGAAGCATGAAAATCACTTTAAACATGCTAATTTTAGCTCTAAAACTAATAATCCACCTACAAATGTGAACTGACTTTCAAAAATAAAACATTTGAAAACAGACCATTTTTCACCTTTCTGAAGAATGACGTAATGGGGGGGTGTTATCTCTTTTGTCAAAAATCAGCTGTTTTTGATTGAACATTAAATGCCTCCAAATGGTATTTAATTCACTTCCCGGGGTGAAGAAACACTTTTTGAGACCTCAGAGTGAGCAAATTGGCCATTTTCATGCACTTTTAACCATTCCACAAATCTTGTGTTTAGAGCCCCTGGAAGCATGAAAATCACTTTAAACATGCTAATTTTAGCTCTAAAACTAATAATCCACCTACAAATGTGAACTGACGTTCAAAAATAAAACATTTGAAAACGGACCATTTTTCACCTTTCTGAAGAATGACGTAATGGGGGGGTGTTATCTCTTTTGTCAAAAATCAGCTGTTTTTGCTTGAACATTAAATGCTTCCAAATGGTATTTAATTCACTTCCCGGGCCCCTGGAAGCATGAAAATCACTTTAAACATGCTAATTTTAGCTCTAAAACTGATGATCCACCTACAAATGTGAACTGACGTTCAAAAATAAAACATTTGAAAACGGACCATTTTTCACCTTTCTGAAGAATGACGTAATGGGGGGGTGTTATCTCTTTTGTCAAAAATCAGCTGTTTTTGCTTGAACATGAAATGCCTCCAAATGGTATTTAATTCACTTCCCAGGGGGAAGAAACACTTTTTGAGACCTCAGAGTGAGCAAATTGTCCATTTTCATGCACTTTTAACCATTCCACAAATCTTGTGTTTAGAGCCCCTGGAAGCATGAAAATCACTTTAAACATGCTAATTTTAGCTCTAAAACTAATAATCCACCTACAAATGTGAACTGACGTTCAAAAATAAAACATTTGAAAACGGACCATTTTTCACCTTTCTGAAGCATGACGTAATGGGGGGGGGTGTTATCTCTTTTGTCAAAAATCAGCCGTTTTTACTTGAACATTAAATGCCTCCAAATGGTATTTAGTTCACTTCCTGGGCCCCTGGAAGCATGAACATCACTTTAAACATGCTAATTTTAGCTCTAAAACTAATATGTGAACTGACTTTCAAAAATAAAACATTTGAAAACAGACCATTTTTCACCTTTCTGAAGAATGACGTAATGGGGGGTCTTATCTCTATTGTCAAAAATCAGCTGTTTTTGCTTGAACATTAAATGCCTTCAAATGGTTTTTAATTCACTTCCCGGGGTGAAGAAACAGTATTTGAGACCTCAGAGTGAGCAAATTGACCATTTTCATGCACTTTTAACCATTCTACAAATCTTGTGTTTAGAGCCCCTGGAAGCATGAAAATCACTTTAAACATGCTAATTTTAGCTCTAAAACTAATAATCCACCTACAAATGTGAACTGACGTTCAAAAACAAAACATTTGAAAACGGACCATTTTTCACCTTTCTGAAGAATGACGTAATGGGGGGGTGTTATCTCTTTTGTCAAAAATCAGCTTTTTTTGCTTGAACATTAAATGCCTCCAAATGGTATTTAATTCACTTTCCGGGCCCCTGGAAGCATGAAAATCACTTTAAACATGCTAATTTTAGCTCTAAAACTGATGATCCACCTACAAATGGGAACTGACGTTCAAAAATAAAACATTTGAAAACGGACCATTTTTTCACCTTTCTGAAGAATGACGTAATGGGGGGGTGTTATCTCTTTTGTCAAAAATCAGCTGTTTTTGCTTGAACATTAAATGCGTTCAAATGGTATTTAATTCACTTCCCGGGGTGAAGAAACACTTTTTGAGACCTCAGAGTGAGCAAATTGGCCATTTTCATGCACTTTTAACCATTCTACAAATCTTGTGTTTAGAGCCCCTGGAATCATGAAAATCACTTTAAACATGCTAATTTTAGCTCTAAAACTAATAATCCACCTACAAATGTGAACTGACGTTCAAAAATAAAACATTTGAAAACGGACCATTTTTCACCTTTCTGAAGAATGACGTAATGGGGGGGTGTTATCTCTTTTGTCAATAAATCAGCTGTTTTTGCTTGAACATGAAATGCCTCCAAATGGTATTTAATTCACTTCCCGGGGGGAAGAAACACTTTTTGAAACCTCAGAGTGAGCAATTTGTCCATTTTCATGCACTTTTAACCATTCCACAAATCTTGTGTTTAGAGCCCCTGGAATCATGAAAATCACTTTAAACATGCTAATTTTAGCTCTAAAACTAATAATCCACCTACAAATGTTAACTGACGTTCAAAAATAAAACATTTGAAAACGGACCATTTTTCACCTTTCTGAAGCATGACGTAATGGGGGGGGGGGGTGTTATCTCTTTTGTCAAAAATCAGCCGTTTTTGCTTGAACATTAAATGCCTCCAAATGGTATTTAATTCACTTCCCGGGCCCCTGGAAGCATGAAAATCACTTTAAACATGCTAATTTTAGCTCTAAAACTAATAATCCACCTACAAATGTGAACTGACGTTCAAAAATAAAACATTTGAAAACGGACCATTATTCACCTTTCTGAAGAATGACGTAATGGGGGGGTGTTATCTCTTTTGTCAAAAATAAGCTGTTTTTGCTTGAACATTAAATGCCTCCAAATGGTATTTAATTCACTTCCCGGGGTGAAGAAACACTTTTTGAGATCTCAGAGTGAGCAAATTGGCCATTTTCATGCACTTTTAACCATTCCACACATCTTGTGTTTAGAGCCCCTGGAAGCATGAAAATCACTTTAAACATGCTAATTTTAGCTCTAAAACTAATAATCCACCTACAAATGTGAACTGACGTTCAAAAATAAAACATTTGAAAACGGACCAATTTTCACCTTTCTGAAGCATGACGTAGAGGGGGGTGTTATCTCTTTTGTCAAAAATCAGCTGTTTTTGCTTGAACATTAAATGCCTCCAAATGGTATTTAATTCACTTCCCGGGGTGAAGAAACACTTTTTGAGACCTCAGAGTGAGCAAATTGACCATTTTCATGCACTTTTAACCATTCCACAAATCTTGTGTTTAGAGCCATTGGAAGCATGAAAATCACTTTAAACATGCTAATTTTAGCTCTAAAACTAATAATCCACCTACAAATGTGAACTGACGTTCAAAAATAAAACATTTGAAAACGGACCATTTTTCACCTTTCTGAAGCATGACGTAATGGGGGGTGTTATCTATTTTGTCAAAAATCAGCTGTTTTTGCTTGAACATTAAATGCCTCCAAATGGTATTTAATTCACTTCCCGGGCCCCTGGAAGCATGAAAATCACTTTAAACATGCTAATTTTAGCTCTAAAACTGATGATCCACCTACAAATGTGAACTGACGTTAAAAAATAAAACATTTGAAAACAGACCATTTTTCACCTTTCTGAAGAATGACGTAATGGGGGGTGTTATCTCTTTTGTCAAAAATCAGCTGTTTTTGCTTGAACATTAAATGCCTCCAAATGGTATTTAATTCACTTTCCGGGCCCCTGGAAGCATGAAAATCACTTTAAACATGCTAATTTTAGCTCTAAAACTAATAATCCACCTACAAATGTGAACTGACGTTCAAAAATAAAACATTTGAAAACGGACCATTTTTCACCTTTCTGAAGAATGACGTAATGGGGGGTGTTATCTCTTTTGTCAAAAATCAGCTGTTTTTGCTTGAACATTAAATGCCTCCAAATGGTATTTAATTCACTTCCCGGGGTGAAGAAATACTTTTTGAGACCTCAGAGTGAGCAAATTGGCCATTTTCATGCACTTTTAACCATTCTACAAATCTTGTGTTTAGAGCCCCTGGAATCATGAAAATCACTTTAAACATGCTAATTTTAGCTCTAAAACTAATAATCCACCTACAAATGTGAACTGACGTTCAAAAATAAAACATTTGAAAACGGACCATTTTTCACCTTTCTGAAGAATGACGTAATGGGGGGGGTATTATCTCTTTTGTCAATAAATCAGCTGTTTTTGCTTGAACATGAAATGCCTCCAAATGGTATTTAATTCACTTCCCGGGGGGAAGAAACACTTTTTGAAACAACAGAGTGAGCAATTTGTCCATTTTCATGCACTTTTAACCATTCCACAAATCTTGTGTTTAGAGCCCCTGGAATCATGAAAATCACTTTAAACATGCTAATTTTAGCTCTAAAACTAATAATCCACCTACAAATGTTAACTGACGTTCAAAAATAAAACATTTGAAAACGGACCATTTTTCACCTTTCTGAAGCATGACGTAATGGGGGGGGGTGTTATCTCTTTTGTCAAAAATCATCCGTTTTTGCTTGAACATTAAATGCCTCCAAATGGTATTTAATTCACTTCCCGGGCCCCTGGAAGCATGAAAATCACTTTAAACATGCTAATTTTAGCTCTAAAACTAATAATCCACCTACAAATGTGAACTGACGTTCAAAAATAAAACATTTGAAAACGGACCATTATTCACCTTTCTGAAGAATGACGTAATGGGGGGGTGTTATCTCTTTTGTCAAAAATAAGCTGTTTTTGCTTGAACATTAAATGCCTCCAAATGGTATTTAATTCACTTCCCGGGGTGAAGAAACACTTTTTGAGATCTCAGAGTGAGCAAATTGGCCATTTTCATGCACTTTTAACCATTCCACACATCTTGTGTTTAGAGCCCCTGAAAGCATGAAAATCACTTTAAACATGCTAATTTTAGCTCTAAAACTAATAATCCACCTACAAATGTGAACTGACGTTCAAAAATAAAACATTTGAAAACGGACCATTTTTCACCTTTCTGAAGCATGACGTAGAGGGGGGTGTTATCTCTTTTGTCAAAAATCAGCTGTTTTTGCTTGAACATTAAATGCCTCCAAATGGTATTTAATTCACTTCCCGGGGTGAAGAAACACTTTTTGAGACCTCAGAGTGAGCAAATTGACCATTTTCATGCACTTTTAACCATTCCACAAATCTTGTGTTTAGAGCCATTGGAAGCATGAAAATCACTTTAAACATGCTAATTTTAGCTCTAAAACTAATAATCCACCTACAAATGTGAACTGACGTTCAAAAATAAAACATTTGAAAACTGACCATTTTTCACCTTTCTGAAGAATGAGGTAATGGGGGGGGTGTTATCTCTTTTGTCAAAAATCAGCTGTTTTTGCTTGAACATTAAATGCCTCCAAATGGTATTTAATTCACTTCCCGGGCCCCTGGAAGCATGAAAATCACTTTAAACATGCTAATTTTAGCTCTAAAATTGATGATCCACCTACAAATGTGAACTGACGTTCAAAAATAAAACATTTGAAAACGGACCATTTTTCACCTTTCTGAAGAATGACGTAATGGGGGGGTGTTATCTCTTTTGTCAAAAATCAGCTGTTTTTGCTTGAACATTAAATGCGTTCAAATGGTATTTAATTCACTTCCCGGGGTGAAGAAACACTTTTTGAGACCTCAGAGTGAGCAAATTGGCCATTTTCATGCACTTTTAACCATTCCACAAATCTTGTTTTTAGAGCCCCTGGAAGCATGAAAATCACTTTAAACATGCTAATTTTAGCTCTAAAACTAATAATCCACCTACAAATGTGAACTGACGTTCAAAAATAAAACATTTGAAAACGGACCATTTTTCACCTTTCTGAAGAATGACGTAATGGGGGGGTGTTATCTCTTTTGTCAATAAATCAGCTGTTTTTGCTTGAACATGAAATGCCTCCAAATGGTATTTAATTCACTTCCCGGGGGGAAGAAACACTTTTTGAGACCTCAGAGTGAGCAAATTGTCCATTTTCATGCACTTTTAACCATTCCACAAATCTTGTGTTTAGAGCCCCTGGAAGCATGAAAATCACTTTAAACATGCTAATTTTAGCTCTAAAACTAATAATCCACCTACAAATGTGAACTGACGTTCAAAAATAAAACATTTGAAAACAGACCATTTTTCACCTTTCTAAAGCATGACGTAATGGGGGGGGGTGTTATCTCTTTTGTCAAAAATCAGCCGTTTTTGCTTGAACATTAAATGCCTCCAAATGGTATTTAGTTCACTTCCTGGGCCCCTGGAAGCATGAAAATCACTTTAAACATGCTAATTTTAGCTCTAAAACTAATAATCCACCTACAAATGTGAACTGACTTTCAAAAATAAAACATTTGAAAACAGACCATTTTTCACCTTTCTGAAGAATGACGTAATGGGGGGTGTTATCTCTATTGTCAAAAAACAGCTGTTTTTGCTTGAACATTAAATGCCTTCAAATGGTTTTTAATTCACTTCCCGGGGTGAAGAAACAGTTTTTGAGACCTCAGAGTGAGCAAATTGACCATTTTCATGCACTTTTAACCATTCCACAAATCTTGTGTTTAGAGCCCCTGGAAGCATGAAAATCACTTTAAACATGCTAATTTTAGCTCTAAAACTAATAATCCACCTACAAATGTGAACTGACGTTCAAAAACAAAACATTTGAAAACGGACCATTTTTCACCTTTCTGAAGAATGACGTAATGGGGGGGTGTTATCTCTTTTGTCAAAAATCAGCTGTTTTTGCTTGAACATTAAATGCCTCCAAATGGTATTTAATTCACTTTCCGGGCCCCTGGAAGCATGAAAATCACTTTAAACATGCTAATTTTAGCTCTAAAACTAATAATCCACCTACAAATGTGAACTGACGTTCAAAAATAAAACATTTGAAAACGGACAATTTTTCACCTTTCTGAAGAATGACGTAATGGGGGGGTGTTATCTCTTTTGTCAAAAATCAGCTGTTTTTGCTTGAACATTAAATGCCTCCAAATGGTATTTAATTCACTTCCCGGGGTGCAGAAACACTTTTTGAGACCTCAGAGTGAGCAAATTGGCCATTTTCATGCACTTTTAACCATTCCACAAATCTTGTGTTTAGAGCCCCTGAAAGCATGAAAATCACTTTAAACATGCTAATTTTAGCTATAAAACTAATAATCCACCTACAAATGTGAACTGACGTTCAAATATAAAACATTTGAAAACGGACCTTTTTTCACCTTTCTGAAGAATGACGTAATGGGGGGGGGGTGTTATCTCTTTTGTCAAAAATCAGCTGTTTTTGCTTGAACATTAAATGCCTCCAAATGGTATTTAATTCACTTCCCGGGCCCCTGGAAGCATGAAAATCACTTTAAACATGCTAATTTTAGCTCTAAAACTGATGATCCACCTACAAATGTGAACTGACGTTCAAAAATAAAACATTTGAAAACGGACCATTTTTCACCTTTCTGAAGAATGACGTAATGGGGGGTGTTATCTCTTTTGTCAAAAATCAGCTGTTTTTGCTTGAACATTAAATGCCTTCAAATGGTATTTAATTCACTTCCCGGGGTGAAGAAACACTTTTTGAGACCTCAGAGTGAGCAAATTGAAAATTTTCATGCACTTTTAACCATTCTACAAATCTTGTGTTTAGAGCCCCTGGAATCATGAAAATCACTTTAAACATGCTAATTTTAGCTCTAAAACTAATAATCCACCTACAAATGTGAACTGACGTTCAAAAATAAAACATTTGAAAACGGACCATTTTTCACCTTTCTGAAGAATGACGTAATGGGGGGGTGTTATCTCTTTTGTCAATAAATCAGCTGTTTTTGCTTGAACATGAAATGCCTCCAAATGGTATTTAATTCACTTCCCGGGGGGAAGAAACACTTTTTGAGACCTCAGAGTGAGCAAATTGTCCATTTTCATGCACTTTTAACCATTCCACAAATCTTGTGTTTAGAGCCCCTGGAATCATGAAAATCACTTTAAAAATGCTAATTTTAGCTCTAAAACTAATAATACACCTACAAATGTTAACTGACGTTCAAAAATAAAACATTTGAAAACGGACCATTTTTCACCTTTCTGAAGCATGACGTAATGGGGGGGGGGTTATCTCTTTTGTCAAAAATCAGCCGTTTTTGCTTGAACATTAAATGCCTCCAAATGGTATTTAAATCACTTCCCGGGCCCCTGGAAGCATGAAAATCACTTTAAACATGCTAATTTTAGCTCTAAAACTAATAATCCACCTACAAATGTGAACTGACGTTCAAAAATAAAACATTTGAAAACGGACCATTTTTCACCTTTCTGAAGAATGACGTAATGGGGGGGTGTTATCTCTTTTGTCAAAAATCAGCTGTTTTTGCTTGAACATTAAATGCCTCCAAATGGTATTTAATTCACTTCCCGGGCCCCTGGAAGCATAAAAATCACTTTAAACATGCTAATTTTAGCTCTAAAACTAACAATCCACCTACAAATGTGAACTGACGTTCAAAAATAAAACATTTGAAAACGGACCATTTTTCACTTTTCTGAAGCATGACGTAATGGGGGGTGTTATCTCTTTTGTCAAAAATCAGCCGTTTTTGCTTGAACATTAAATGCCTCCAAATGGTATTTAATTCACTTCCCGGGGTGAAGAAACACTTTTTGAGACCTCAGAGTGAGCAAATTGGCAATTTTCATGCACTTTTAACCATTCCACAAATCTTGTGTTTAGGGCCCCTGGAAGCATGAAAATCACTTTAAACATGCTAATTTTAGCTCTAAAACTAATAATCCACCTACAAATGTCAACTGACGTTCAAAAATAAAACATTTGAAAACGGACCATTTTTCACCTTTCTGAAGCATGACGTAATGGGGGGGTGTTATCTCTTTTGTCAAAAATCAGCCGTTTTTGCTTGAACATTAAATGCCTCCAAATGGTATTTAATTCACTTCCCGGGATGAAGAAACACTTTTTGAGACCTCAGAGTGAGCAAATTGGCCATTTTCATGCACTTTTAACCATTCCACAAATCTTGTGTTTAGAGCCCCTGGAAGCATGAAAATCACTTTAAACATGCTAATTTTAGCTCTAAAACTAATAATCCACCTACAAATGTGAACTGACTTTCAAAAATAAAACATTTGAAAACAGACCATTTTTCACCTTTCTGAAGAATGACGTAATGGGGGGGGTGTTATCTCTTTTGTCAAAAATCAGCTGTTTTTGCTTGAACATTAAATGCCTCCAAATGGTATTTAATTCACTTCCCGGGCCCCTGCAAGCATGAAAATCACTTTAAACATGCTAATTTTAGCTCTAAAACTAATAATCCACCTACAAATGTGAACTGACTTTCAAAAATAAAACATTTGAAAACAGACCATTTTTCACCTTTCTGAAGAATGACGTAATGGGGGGGTGTTATCTCTTTTGTCAAAAATCAGCTGTTTTTGCTTGAACATTAAATGCCTCCAAATGGTATTTAATTCACTTCCCGGGGTGAAGAAACACTTTTTGAGACCTCAGAGTGAGCAAATTGGCCATTTTCATGCACTTTTAACCATTCCACAAATCTTGTGTTTAGAGCCCCTGGAAGCATGAAAATCACTTTAAACATGCTAATTTTAGCTCTAAAACTAATAATCCACCTACAAATGTGAACTGACGTTCAAAAATAAAACATTTGAAAACGGACCATTTTTCACCTTTCTGAAGCATGACGTAATGGGGGGTGTTATCTCTTTTGTCAAAAATCAGCTGTTTTTGCTTGAACATTAAATGCCTCCAAATGGTATTTAATTCACTTTCCGGGCCCCTGGAAGCATGAAAATCACTTTAAACATGCTAATTTTAGCTCTAAAACTAATAATCCACCTACAAATGTGAACTGACGTTCAAAAATAAAACATTTGAAAACGGACCATTTTTCACCTTTCTGAAGAATGACGTAATGGGGGGTGTTATCTCTTTTGTCAAAAATCAGCTGTTTTTGCTTAAACATTAAATGCCTCCAAATGGTATTTAATTCACTTCCCGGGGTGAAGAAACACTTTTTGAGACCTCAGAGTGAGCAAATTGGCCATTTTCATGCACTTTTAACCATTCCACAAATCTTGTGTTTAGAGCCCCTGGAAGCATGAAAATCACTTTAAACATGCTAATTTTAGCTATAAAACTAATAATCCACCTACAAATGTGAACTGACGTTCAAATATAAAACATTTGAAAACGGACCATTTTTCACCTTTCTGAAGAATGACGTAATGGGGGGGGGTGTTATCTCTTTTGTCAAAAATCAGCTGTTTTTGCTTGAACAATAAATGCCTCCAAATGGTATTTAATTCACTTCCCGGGCCCCTGGAAGCATGAAAATCACTTTAAACATGCTAATTTTAGCTCTAAAACTGATGATCCACCTACAAATGTGAACTGACGTTCAAAAATAAAACATTTGAAAACGGACCATTTTTCACCTTTCTGAAGAATGACGTAATGGGGGGGTGTTATCTCTTTTGTCAAAAATCAGCTGTTTTTGCTTGAACATTAAATGCCTTCAAATGGTATTTAATTCACTTCCCGGGGTGAAGAAACACTTTTTGAGACCTCAGAGTGAGCAAATTGGCCATTTTCATGCACTTTTAACCATTCCACAAATCTTGTGTTTAGAGCCCCTGGAAGCATGAAAATCACTTTAAACATGCTAATTTTAGCTCTAAAACTAATAATCCACCTACAAATGTGAACTGACTTTCAAAAATAAAACATTTGAAAACGGACCATTTTTCACCTTTCTGAAGAATGACGTAATGGGGGGGTGTTATCTCTTTTGTCAAAAATCAGCTGTTTTTGCTTGAACATTAAATGCCTCCAAATGATATTTAATTCACTTCCCGGGGTGAAGAAACACTTTTTGAGACCTCAGAGTGAGCAAATTGGCCATTTTCATGCACTTTTAACCATTCCACAAATCTTGTGTTTAGAGCCCCTGGAAGCATGAAAATCACTTTAAACATGCTAATTTTAGCTCTAAAACTAATAATCCACCTACAAATGTGAACTGACGTTCAAAAATAAAACATTTGAAAACGGACCATTTTTCACCTTTCTGAAGAATGACGTAATGGGGGGGTGTTATCTCTTTTGTCAAAAATCAGCTGTTTTTGCTTGAACATTAAATGCCTCCAAATGGTATTTAATTCACTTCCCGGGCCCCTGGAAGCATGAAAATCACTTTAAACATGCTAATTTTAGCTCTAAAACTGATGATCCACCTACAAATGTGAACTGACGTTCAAAAATAAAACATTTGAAAACGGACCATTTTTCACCTTTCTGAAGCATGACGTAATGGGGGGGGGGTGTTATCTCTTTTGTCAAAAATCAGCCGTTTTTGCTTGAACATTAAATGCCTCCAAATGGTATTTAATTCACTTCCTGGGCCCCTGGAAGCATGAAAATCACTTTAAACATGCTAATTTTAGCTCTAAAACTAATAATCCACCTACAAATGTGAACTGACTTTCAAAAATAAAACATTTGAAAACAGACCATTTTTCACCTTTCTGAAGAATGACGTAATGGGGGGTGTTATCTCTTTTGTCAAAAATCAGCTGTTTTTGCTTGAACATTAAATGCCTTCAAATGGTTTTTAATTCACTTCCCGGGGTGAAGAAACAGTTTTTGAGACCTCAGAGTGAGCAAATTGACCATTTTCATGCACTTTTAACCATTCCACACATCTTGTGTTTAGAGCCCCTGGAAGCATGAAAATCACTTTAAACATGCTAATTTTAGCTCTAAAACTAATAATCCACCTACAAATGTGAACTGACGTTCAAAAATAAAACATTTGAAAACAGACCATTTTTCACCTTTCCGAAGCATGACGTAGAGGGGGGTGTTATCTCTTTTGTCAAAAATCAGCTGTTTTTGCTTGAACATTAAATGCCTCCAAATGGTATTTAATTCACTTCCCGGGGTGAAGAAACACTTTTTGAGACCTCAGAGTGAGCAAATTGACCATTTTCATGCACTTTTACCCATTCCACAAATCTTGTGTTTAGAGCCCCTGGAAGCATGAAAATCACTTTAAACATGCTAATTTTAGCTCTAAAACTAACAATCCACCTACAAATGTGAACTGACGTTCAAAAATAAAACATTTGAAAACGGACCATTTTTCACTTTTCTGAAGCATGACGTAATGGGGGGGTGTTATCTCTTTTGTCAAAAATCAGCCGTTTTTGCTTGAACATTAAATGCCTCCAAATGGTATTTAATTCACTTCCCGGGGTGAAGAAACACTTTTTGAGACCTCAGAGTGAGCAAATTGGCAATTTTCATGCACTTTTAACCATTCCACAAATCTTGTGTTTAGAGCCCCTGGAAGCATGAAAATCACTTTAAACATGCTAATTTTAGCTCTAAAACTAATAATCCACCTACAAATGTGAACTGACGTTCAAAATAAAACATTTGAAAACGGACCATTTTTCACCTTTCTGAAGCATGACGTAATGGGGGGTGTTATCTCTTTTGTCAAAAATCAGCCGTTTTTGCTTGAACATTAAATGCCTCCAAATGGTATTTAATTCACTTCCCGGGCCCCTGGAAGCATGAAAATCACTTTAAACATGCTAATTTTAGCTCTAAAACTAATAATCCACCTACAAATGTGAACTGACATTCAAAAATAAAACATTTGAAAACGGACAATTTTTCACCTTTCTGAAGCATGACGTAATGGGGGGTGTTATCTCTTTTGTCAAAAAACAGCTGTTTTTGCTTGAACATTAAATGCCTCCAAATGGTATTTAATTCACTTCCCGGGCCCCTGGAAGCATAAAAATCACTTTAAACATGCTAATTTTAGCTCTAAAACTAACAATCCACCTACAAATGTGAACTGACGTTCAAAAATAAAACATTTGAAAACGGACCATTTTTCACTTTTCTGAAGCATGACGTAATGGGGGGTGTTATCTCTTTTGTCAAAAATCAGCCGTTTTTGCTTGAACATTAAATGCCTCCAAATGGTATTTAATTCACTTCCCGGGGTGAAGAAACACTTTTTGAGACCTCAGAGTGAGCAAATTGGCAATTTTCATGCACTTTTAACCATTCCACAAATCTTGTGTTTAGAGCCCCTGGAAGCATGAAAATCACTTTAAACATGCTAATTTTAGCTCTAAAACTAATAATCCACCTACAAATGTGAACTGACGTTCAAAATAAAACATTTGAAAACGGACCATTTTTCACCTTTCTGAAGCATGACGTAATGGGGGGTGTTATCTCTTTTGTCAAAAATCAGCCGTTTTTGCTTGAACATTAAATGCCTCCAAATGGTATTTAATTCACTTCCCGGGCCCCTGGAAGCATGAAAATCACTTTAAACATGCTAATTTTAGCTCTAAAACTAATAATCCACCTACAAATGTGAACTGACATTCAAAAATAAAACATTTGAAAACGGACAATTTTTCACCTTTCTGAAGCATGACGTAATGGGGGGTGTTATCTCTTTTGTCAAAAAACAGCTGTTTTTGCTTGAACATTAAATGCCTCCAAATGGTATTTAATTCACTTCCCGGGGTGAAGAAACACTTTTTGAGACCTCAGAGTGAGCAAATTGGCCATTTTCATGCACTTTTAACCATTGCACAAATCTTGTGTTTAGAGCCCCTGGAAGCATGAACATCACTTTAAACATGCTAATTTTAGCTCTAAAACTAATAATCCACCTACAAATGTGAACTGACGTTCAAAAATAAAAAATTTGAAAACGGACCATTTTTCACCTTTCTGAAGCATGACGTAATGGGGGGTGTTATCTCTTTTGTCAAAAATCAGCCGTTTTTGCTTGAACATTAAATGCCTCCAAATGGTATTTAATTCACTTCCCGGGGTGAAGAAACACTTTTTGAGACCTCAGAGTGAGCAAATTCGCCACTTTCATGCACTTTTAACCATTCCTCAAATCTTGTGTTTAGAGCCCCTGGAAGCATGAAAATCACTTTAAACATGCTAATTTTAGCTCTAAAACTAATAATCCACCTACAAATGTGAACTGACGTTCAAAAATAAAACATTTGAAAACGGACCATTTTTCACCTTTCTGAAGCATGACGTAATGGGGGGGGTGTTATCTCTTTTGTCAAAAAATCAGCTGTTTTTGCTTGAACATTAAATGCCTCAAAATGGTATTTAATTCACTTCCCGGCCCATGGAAGCATGAAAATCACTTTAAACATGCTAATTTTAGCTATAAAACTAATAATCCACCTACAAATGTGAACTGACGTTCAAATATAAAACATTTGAAAACGGACCATTTTTCACCTTTCTGAAGAATGACGTAATGGGGGGGGGTGTTATCTCTTTTGTCAAAAATCAGCTGTTTTTGCTTGAACATTAAATGCCTCCAAATGGTATTTCATTCACTTCCCGGGCCCCTGGAAGCATGAAAATCACTTTAAACATGCTAATTTTAGCTCTAAAACTGATGATCCACCTACAAATGTGAACTGACGTTCAAAAATAAAACATTTGAAAACGGACCATTTTTCACCTTTCCTGAAGAATGACGTAATGGGGGGGTGTTATCTCTTTTGTCAAAAATCAGCTGTTTTTGCTTGAACATTAAATGCCTTCAAATGGTATTTAATTCACTTCCCGGGGTGAAGAAACACTTTTTGAGACCTCAGAGTGAGCAAATTGGCCATTTTCATGCACTTTTAACCATTCTACAAATCTTGTGTTTAGAGCCCCTGGAATCATGAAAATCACTTTAAACATGCTAATTTTAGCTCTAAAACTAATAATCCACCTACAAATGTGAACTGACGTTCAAAAATAAAACATTTGAAAACGGACCATTTTTCACCTTTCTGAAGAATGGCGTAATGGGGGGGTGTTATCTCTTTTGTCAATAAATCAGCTGTTTTTGCTTGAACATGAAATGCCTCCAAATGGTATTTAATTCACTTCCCGGGGTGAAGAAACACTTTTTGAGACCTCAGAGTGAGCAAATTGGCCATTTTCATGCACTTTTAACCATTCCACAAATCATGTGTTTAGAGCCCCTGGAAGCATGAAAATCACTTTAAACATGCTAATTTTAGCTCTAAAACTAATAATCCACCTACAAATGTGAACTGACTTTCAAAAATAAAACATTTGAAAACGGACCATTTTTCACCTTTCTGAAGAATGACGTAATGGGGGGGTGTTATCTCTTTTGTCAAAAATCAGCTGTTTTTGCTTGAACATTAAATGCCTCCAAATGATATTTAATTCACTTCCCGGGGTGAAGAAACACTTTTTGAGAACTCAGAGTGAGCAAATTGGCCATTTTCATGCACTTTTAACCATTCCACAAATCTTGTGTTTAGAGCCCCTGGAAGCATGAAAATCACTTTAAACATGCTAATTTTAGCTCTAAAACTAATAATCCACCTACAAATGTGAACTGACGTTCAAAAATAAAACATTTGAAAACGGACCATTTTTCACCTTTCTGAAGAATGACGTAATGGGGGGGTGTTATCTCTTTTGTCAAAAATCAGCTGTTTTTGCTTGAACATTAAATGCCTCCAAATGGTATTTAATTCACTTCCCGGGCCCCTGGAAGCATGAAAATCACTTTAAACATGCTAATTTTAGCTCTAAAACTGATGATCCACCTACAAATGTGAACTGACGTTCAAAAATAAAACATTTGAAAACGGACCATTTTTCACCTTTCTGAAGCATGACGTAATGGGGGGGGGTGTTATCTCTTTTGTCAAAAATCAGCCGTTTTTGCTTGAACATTAAATGCCTCCAAATGGTATTTAATTCACTTCCTGGGCCCCTGGAAGCATGAAAATCACTTTAAACATGCTAATTTTAGCTCTAAAACTAATAATCCACCTACAAATGTGAACTGACTTTCAAAAATAAAACATTTGAAAACAGACCATTTTTCACCTTTCTGAAGAATGACGTAATGGGGGGTGTTATCTCTTTTGTCAAAAATCAGCTGTTTTTGCTTGAACATTAAATGCCTTCAAATGGTTTTTAATTCACTTCCCGGGGTGAAGAAACAGTTTTTGAGACCTCAGAGTGAGCAAATTGACCATTTTCATGCACTTTTAACCATTCCACACATCTTGTGTTTAGAGCCCATGGAAGCATGAAAATCACTTTAAACATGCTAATTTTAGCTCTAAAACTAATAATCCACCTACAAATGTGAACTGACGTTCAAAAATAAAACATTTGAAAACAGACCATTTTTCACCTTTCCGAAGCATGACGTAGAGGGGGGTGTTATCTCTTTTGTAAAAAATCAGCAGTTTTTGCTTGAACATTAAATGCCTCCAAATGGTATTTAATTCACTTCCCGGGGTGAAGAAACACTTTTTGAGACCTCAGAGTGAGCAAATTGGCAATTTTCATGCACTTTTAACCATTCCACAAATCTTGTGTTTAGAGCCCCTGGAAGCATGAAAATCACTTTAAACATGCTAATTTTAGCTCTAAAACTAATAATCCACCTACAAATGTGAACTGACGTTCAAAATAAAACATTTGAAAACGGACCATTTTTCACCTTTCTGAAGCATGACGTAATGGGGGGTGTTATCTCTTTTGTCAAAAATCAGCCGTTTTTGCTTGAACATTAAATGCCTCCAAATGGTATTTAATTCACTTCCCGGGCCCCTGGAAGCATGAAAATCACTTTAAACATGCTAATTTTAGCTCTAAAACTAATAATCCACCTACAAATGTGAACTGACATTCAAAAATAAAACATTTGAAAACGGACAATTTTTCACCTTTCTGAAGCATGACGTAATGGGGGGTGTTATCTCTTTTGTCAAAAATCAGCTGTTTTTGCTTGAACATTAAATGCCTCCAAATGGTATTTAATTCACTTCCCGGGGTGAAGAAACACTTTTTGAGACCTCAGAGTGAGCAAATTGGCCATTTTCATGCACTTTTAACCATTGCACAAATCTTGTGTTTAGAGCCCCTGGAAGCATGAACATCACTTTAAACATGCTAATTTTAGCTCTAAAACTAATAATCCACCTACAAATGTGAACTGACGTTCAAAAATAAAAAATTTGAAAACGGACCATTTTTCACCTTTCTGAAGCATGACGTAATGGGGGGTGTTATCTCTTTTGTCAAAAATCAGCCGTTTTTGCTTGAACATTAAATGCCTCCAAATGGTATTTAATTCACTTCCCGGGGTGAAGAAACACTTTTTGAGACCTCAGAGTGAGCAAATTCGCCACTTTCATGCACTTTTAACCATTCCTCAAATCTTGTGTTTAGAGCCCCTGGAAGCATGAAAATCACTTTAAACATGCTAATTTTAGCTCTAAAACTAATAATCCACCTACAAATGTGAACTGACGTTCAAAAATAAAACATTTGAAAACGGACCATTTTTCACCTTTCTGAAGCATGACGTAATGGGGGGGGGTGTTATCTCTTTTGTCAAAAAATCAGCTGTTTTTGCTTGAACATTAAATGCCTCCAAATGATATTTAATTCACTTCCCGGCCCATGGAAGCATGAAAATCACTTTAAACATGCTAATTTTAGCTCTAAAACTAATAATCCACCTACAAATGTGAACTGACGTTCAAAAATAAAACATTTGAAAACTGACCATTTTTCACCTTTCTGAAGAATGACGTAATGGGGGGGTGTTATCTCTTTTGTAAAAAATCAGCTGTTTTTGCTCGAACATTAAATGTCTCCAAATGGTATTTAATTCACTTCCCGGGGTGAAGAAACACTTTTTGAGACCTCAGAGTGAGCACATTGGCCATTTTAATGCACTTTTAAGCATTCCACAAATCTTGTGTTTAGAGCCCCTGGAAGCATGAAAATCACTTTAAACATGCTAATTTTAGCTCTAAAACTAATAATCCACCTACAAATGTGAACTGACGTTCAAAAATAAAACATTTGAAAACGGACCATTTTTCACCTTTCTGAAGAATGACGTAATGGGGGGTGTTATCTCTTTTGTCAAAAATAAGCTGTTTTTGCTTGAATATTAAATGCCTCCAAATGGTATTTAATTCTCTTCCCTGGAAGCATGAAAATCACTTTAAACATGCTAATTTTAGCTCTAAAACTAATAATCCACCTACAAATGTGAACTGACGTTCAAAAATAAAACATTTGAAAACGGACCATTTTTCACCTTTCTGAAGCATTACGTAATGGGGGTGTTATCTCTTTTGTCAAAAATCAGCCGTTTTTGCTTGAACGTTAAATGCCTCCAAATGGTATTTAATTCACTTCCCGGGCCCCTGGAAGCATGAAAATCACTTTAAACATGATAATTTTGGCTCTAGAACTAATAATCCACCTACAAATGTGAACTGACATTCAAAAATAAAACATTTGAAAACGGACCATTTTTCACCTTTCTGAAGCATGACGTAATGGGGGTGTGTTATCTCTTTTGTCAAAAATCAGCCGTTTTTGCTTGAACATGAAATGCCTCCAAATGGTATTTAATTCACTTCCCGGGGTGAAGAAACACTTTTTGAGACCTCAGAGTGAGCAAATTGGCCATTTTCATGCACTTTTAACCATTCCACAAATCTTTTGTTTAGAGCCCCTGGAAGCAGGAAAATCACTTTAAACATGCTAATTTTAGCTCTAAAACTAATAATCCACCTACAAATGTGAACTGACGTTCAAAAATAAAACATTTGAAAACGGACCATTTTTCACCTTTCTGAAGAATGACGTAATGGGGGGTGTTATCTCTTTTGTCAAAAATCAGCTGTTTTTGCTTGAACATTAAATGCCTCCAAATGGTATTTAAGTCACTTCCCGGGCCCCTGGAAGCATGAAAATCACTTTAAACATGCTAATTTTAGCTCTAAAACTAATAATCCACCTACAAATGTGAACTGACATTCAAAAATAAAACATTTGAAAACGGACAATTTTTCACCTTTCTGAAGCATGACGTAATGGGGGGGTGTTATCTCTTTTGTTAAAATTCAGTCATTTGTGCTTGAACATTAAATGCCTCCAAATGGTATTTAATTCACTTCCCGGGGTGAAGAAACACTTTTTGAGAACTCAGAGTGAGTAAATTGGCCATTTTCATGCACTTTTAACAATTCCACAAATCTTGTGTTTAGGGTCCCTGGAAGCATGAAAATCACTTTAAACATGCTAATTTAAGCTCTAAAATGGATGATCCACCTACAAATGTGAACTGACGTTCAAAAATAAAACATTTGAAAACTGACAATTTTTCACCTTTCTGAAGCATGGCGTAATGGGGGGGTGTTATCTCTTTTGTCAAAAATCAGCCGTTTTTGCTTGAACATTAAATGCCTCCAAATGGTATTTAATTCACTTCCCGGGGTGAAGAAACACTTTTTGAGACCTCAGAGTGAGCAAATTGGCCATTTTCATGCACTTTTAAGCATTCCACAAATCTTGTGTTTAGAGCCCCTGGAAGCATGAAAATCACTTTAAACATGCTAATTTTAGCTATAAAACTAATAATCCACCTACAAATGTGAACTGACGTTCAAATATAAAACATTTGAAAACGGACCATTTTTCACCTTTCTGAAGAATGACGTAATGGGGGGGGGGGGTGTTATCTCTTTTGTCAAAAATCAGCTGTTTTTGCTTGAACATTAAATGCCTCCAAATGGTATTTCATTCACTTCCCGGGCCCCTGGAAGCATGAAAATCACTTTAAACATGCTAATTTTAGCTCTAAAACTGATGATCCACCTACAAATGTGAACTGACGTTCAAAAATAAAACATTTGAAAACGGACCATTTTTCACCTTTCTGAAGAATGACGTAATGGGGGGGTGTTATCTCTTTTGTCAAAAATCAGCTGTTTTTGCTTGAACATTAAATGCCTTCAAATGGTATTTAATTCACTTCCCGGGGTGAAGAAACACTTTTTGAGACCTCAGAGTGAGCAAATTGGCCATTTTCATGCACTTTTAACCATTCTACAAATCTTGTGTTTAGAGCCCCTGGAATCATGAAAATCACTTTAAACATGCTAATTTTAGCTCTAAAACTAATAATCCACCTACAAATGTGAACTGACGTTCAAAAATAAAACATTTGAAAACGGACCATTTTTCACCTTTCTGAAGAATGGCGTAATGGGGGGGTGTTATCTCTTTTGTCAATAAATCAGCTGTTTTTGCTTGAACATGAAATGCCTCCAAATGGTATTTAATTCACTTCCCGGGGTGAAGAAACACTTTTTGAGACCTCAGAGTGAGCAAATTGGCCATTTTCATGCACTTTTAACCATTCCACAAATCATGTGTTTAGAGCCCCTGGAAGCATGAAAATCACTTTAAACATGCTAATTTTAGCTCTAAAACTAATAATCCACCTACAAATGTGAACTGACTTTCAAAAATAAAACATTTGAAAACGGACCATTTTTCACCTTTCTGAAGAATGACGTAATGGGGGGGTGTTATCTCTTTTGTCAAAAATCAGCTGTTTTTGCTTGAACATTAAATGCCTCCAAATGATATTTAATTCACTTCCCGGGGTGAAGAAACACTTTTTGAGACCTCAGAGTGAGCAAATTGGCCATTTTCATGCACTTTTAACCATTCCACAAATCTTGTGTTTAGAGCCCCTGGAAGCATGAAAATCACTTTAAACATGCTAATTTTAGCTCTAAAACTAATAATCCACCTACAAATGTGAACTGACGTTCAAAAATAAAACATTTGAAAACGGACCATTTTTCACCTTTCTGAAGAATGACGTAATGGGGGGGTGTTATCTCTTTTGTCAAAAATCAGCTGTTTTTGCTTGAACATTAAATGCCTCCAAATGGTATTTAATTCACTTCCCGGGCCCCTGGAAGCATGAAAATCACTTTAAACATGCTAATTTTAGCTCTAAAACTGATGATCCACCTACAAATGTGAACTGACGTTCAAAAATAAAACATTTGAAAACGGACCATTTTTCACCTTTCTGAAGCATGACGTAATGGGGGGGGGTGTTATCTCTTTTGTCAAAAATCAGCCGTTTTTGCTTGAACATTAAATGCCTCCAAATGGTATTTAATTCACTTCCTGGGCCCCTGGAAGCATGAAAATCACTTTAAACATGCTAATTTTAGCTCTAAAACTAATAATCCACCTACAAATGTGAACTGACTTTCAAAAATAAAACATTTGAAAACAGACCATTTTTCACCTTTCTGAAGAATGACGTAATGGGGGGTGTTATCTCTTTTGTCAAAAATCAGCTGTTTTTGCTTGAACATTAAATGCCTTCAAATGGTTTTTAATTCACTTCCCGGGGTGAAGAAACAGTTTTTGAGACCTCAGAGTGAGCAAATTGACCATTTTCATGCACTTTTAACCATTCCACACATCTTGTGTTTAGAGCCCATGGAAGCATGAAAATCACTTTAAACATGCTAATTTTAGCTCTAAAACTAATAATCCACCTACAAATGTGAACTGACGTTCAAAAATAAAACATTTGAAAACAGACCATTTTTCACCTTTCCGAAGCATGACGTAGAGGGGGGTGTTATCTCTTTTGTCAAAAATCAGCTGTTTTTGCTTGAACATTAAATGCCTCCAAATGGTATTTAATTCACTTCCCGGGGTGAAGAAACACTTTTTGAGACCTCAGAGTGAGCAAATTGACCATTTTCATGCACTTTTAACCATTCCACAAATCTTGTGTTTAGAGCCCCTGGAAGCATGAAAATCACTTTAAACATGCTAATTTTAGCTCTAAAACTAATAATCCACCTACAAATGTGAACTGACGTTCAAAAATAAAACATTTGAAAACTGACCATTTTTCACCTTTCTGAAGAATGACGTAATGGGGGGGTGTTATCTCTTGTCAAAAATCAGCTGTTTTTGCTTGAACATTAAATGCCTCCAAATGGTATTTAATTCACTTCCCGGGCCCCTGGAAGCATAAAAATCACTTTAAACATGCTAATTTTAGCTCTAAAACTAACAATCCACCTACAAATGTGAACTGACGTTCAAAAATAAAACATTTGAAAACGGACCATTTTTCACTTTTCTGAAGCATGACGTAATGGGGGGGTGTTATCTCTTTTGTAAAAAATCAGCAGTTTTTGCTTGAACATTAAATGCCTCCAAATGGTATTTAATTCACTTCCCGGGGTGAAGAAACACTTTTTGAGACCTCAGAGTGAGCAAATTGGCAATTTTCATGCACTTTTAACCATTCCACAAATCTTGTGTTTAGAGCCCCTGGAAGCATGAAAATCACTTTAAACATGCTAATTTTAGCTCTAAAACTAATAATCCACCTACAAATGTGAACTGACGTTCAAAATAAAACATTTGAAAACGGACCATTTTTCACCTTTCTGAAGCATGATGTAATGGGGGGTGTTATCTCTTTTGTCAAAAATCAGCCGTTTTTGCTTGAACATTAAATGCCTCCAAATGGTATTTAATTCACTTCCCGGGCCCCTGGAAGCATGAAAATCACTTTAAACATGCTAATTTTAGCTCTAAAACTAATAATCCACCTACAAATGTGAACTGACATTCAAAAATAAAACATTTGAAAACGGACAATTTTTCACCTTTCTGAAGCATGACGTAATGGGGGGGTGTTATCTCTTTTGTAAAAAATCAGCAGTTTTTGCTTGAACATTAAATGCCTCCAAATGGTATTTAATTCACTTCCCGGGGTGAAGAAACACTTTTTGAGACCTCAGAGTGAGCAAATTGGCAATTTTCATGCACTTTTAACCATTCCACAAATCTTGTGTTTAGAGCCCCTGGAAGCATGAAAATCACTTTAAACATGCTAATTTTAGCTCTAAAACTAATAATCCACCTACAAATGTGAACTGACGTTCAAAATAAAACATTTGAAAACGGACCATTTTTCACCTTTCTGAAGCATGACGTAATGGGGGGTGTTATCTCTTTTGTCAAAAATCAGCCGTTTTTGCTTGAACATTAAATGCCTCCAAATGGTATTTAATTCACTTCCCGGGCCCCTGGAAGCATGAAAATCACTTTAAACATGCTAATTTTAGCTCTAAAACTAATAATCCACCTACAAATGTGAACTGACATTCAAAAATAAAACATTTGAAAACGGACAATTTTTCACCTTTCTGAAGCATGACGTAATGGGGGGTGTTATCTCTTTTGTCAAAAATCAGCTGTTTTTGCTTGAACATTAAATGCCTCCAAATGGTATTTAATTCACTTCCCGGGGTGAAGAAACACTTTTTGAGACCTCAGAGTGAGCAAATTGGCCATTTTCATGCACTTTTAACCATTGCACAAATCTTGTGTTTAGAGCCCCTGGAAGCATGAACATCACTTTAAACATGCTAATTTTAGCTCTAAAACTAATAATCCACCTACAAATGTGAACTGACGTTCAAAAATAAAAAATTTGAAAACGGACCATTTTTCACCTTTCTGAAGCATGACGTAATGGGGGGTGTTATCTCTTTTGTCAAAAATCAGCCGTTTTTGCTTGAACATTAAATGCCTCCAAATGGTATTTAATTCACTTCCCGGGGTGAAGAAACACTTTTTGAGACCTCAGAGTGAGCAAATTCGCCACTTTCATGCACTTTTAACCATTCCTCAAATCTTGTGTTTAGAGCCCCTGGAAGCATGAAAATCACTTTAAACATGCTAATTTTAGCTCTAAAACTAATAATCCACCTACAAATGTGAACTGACGTTCAAAAATAAAACATTTGAAAACGGACCATTTTTCACCTTTCTGAAGCATGACGTAATGGGGGGGGTGTTATCTCTTTTGTCAAAAAATCAGCTGTTTTTGCTTGAACATTAAATGCCTCCAAATGGTATTTAATTCACTTCCCGGCCCATGGAAGCATGAAAATCACTTTAAACATGCTAATTTTAGCTCTAAAACTAATAATCCACATACAAATGTGAACTGACGTTCAAAAATAAAACATTTGAAAACTGACCATTTTTCACCTTTCTGAAGAATGACGTAATGGGGGGGTGTTATCTCTTTTGTAAAAAATCAGCTGTTTTTGCTCGAACATTAAATGTCTCCAAATGGTATTTAATTCACTTCCCGGGGTGAAGAAACACTTTTTGAGACCTCAGAGTGAGCACATTGGCCATTTTAATGCACTTTTAAGCATTCCACAAATCTTGTGTTTAGAGCCCCTGGAAGCATGAAAATCACTTTAAACATGCTAATTTTAGCTCTAAAACTAATAATCCACCTACAAATGTGAACTGACGTTCAAAAATAAAACATTTGAAAACGGACCATTTTTCACCTTTCTGAAGAATGACGTAATGGGGGGTGTTATCTCTTTTGTCAAAAATAAGCTGTTTTTGCTTGAATATTAAATGCCTCCAAATGGTATTTAATTCTCTTCCCTGGAAGCATGAAAATCACTTTAAACATGCTAATTTTAGCTCTAAAACTAATAATCCACCTACAAATGTGAACTGACGTTCAAAAATAAAACATTTGAAAACGGACCATTTTTCACCTTTCTGAAGCATTACGTAATGGGGGTGTTATCTCTTTTGTCAAAAATCAGCCGTTTTTGCTTGAACGTTAAATGCCTCCAAATGGTATTTAATTCACTTCCCGGGCCCCTGGAAGCATGAAAATCACTTTAAACATGATAATTTTGGCTCTAGAACTAATAATCCACCTACAAATGTGAACTGACATTCAAAAATAAAACATTTGAAAACGGACCATTTTTCACCTTTCTGAAGCATGACGTAATGGGGGTGTGTTATCTCTTTTGTCAAAAATCAGCCGTTTTTGCTTGAACATGAAATGCCTCCAAATGGTATTTAATTCACTTCCCGGGGTGAAGAAACACTTTTTGAGACCTCAGAGTGAGCAAATTGGCCATTTTCATGCACTTTTAACCATTCCACAAATCTTTTGTTTAGAGCCCCTGGAAGCAGGAAAATCACTTTAAACATGCTAATTTTAGCTCTAAAACTAATAATCCACCTACAAATGTGAACTGACGTTCAAAAATAAAACATTTGAAAACGGACCATTTTTCACCTTTCTGAAGAATGACGTAATGGGGGGTGTTATCTCTTTTGTCAAAAATCAGCTGTTTTTGCTTGAACATTAAATGCCTCCAAATGGTATTTAAGTCACTTCCCGGGCCCCTGGAAGCATGAAAATCACTTTAAACATGCTAATTTTAGCTCTAAAACTAATAATCCACCTACAAATGTGAACTGACATTCAAAAATAAAACATTTGAAAACGGACAATTTTTCACCTTTCTGAAGCATGACGTAATGGGGGGGTGTTATCTCTTTTGTTAAAATTCAGTCATTTGTGCTTGAACATTAAATGCCTCCAAATGGTATTTAATTCACTTCCCGGGGTGAAGAAACACTTTTTGAGAACTCAGAGTGAGTAAATTGGCCATTTTCATGCACTTTTAACAATTCCACAAATCTTGTGTTTAGGGTCCCTGGAAGCATGAAAATCACTTTAAACATGCTAATTTAAGCTCTAAAATGGATGATCCACCTACAAATGTGAACTGACGTTCAAAAATAAAACATTTGAAAACTGACAATTTTTCACCTTTCTGAAGCATGGCGTAATGGGGGGGTGTTATCTCTTTTGTCAAAAATCAGCCGTTTTTGCTTGAACATTAAATGCCTCCAAATGGTATTTAATTCACTTCCCGGGGTGAAGAAACACTTTTTGAGACCTCAGAGTGAGCAAATTGGCCATTTTCATGCACTTTTAACCATTCCACAAATCTTGTGTTTAGAGCCCCTGGAAGCATGAAAATCACTTTAAACATGCTAATTTTAGCTCTAAAACTAATAATCCACCTACAAATGTGAACTGACGTTCAAAAATAAAACATTTGAAAACGGACCATTTTTCACCTTTCTGAAGCATGACGTAATGGGGGGTGTTATCTCTTTTGTCAAAAATCAGCCGTTTTTGCTTGAACATTAAATGCCTCCAAATGGTATTTAATTCACTTCCCGGGCCCCTGGAAGCATGAAAATCACTTTAAACATGCTAATTTTAGCTCTAAAACTAATAATCCACCTACAAATGTGAACTGACGTTCAAAAATAAAACATTTGAAAATGGACCATTTTTCACCTTTCTGAAGCATGACGTAATGGGGGGTGTTATCTCTTTTGTCAAAAATCAGCCGTTTTTGCTTGAACATTAAATGCCTCCAAATGGTATTTAATTCACTTCCCGGGGTGAAGAAACACTTTTTGAGAACTCAGAGTGAGTAAATTGGCCATTTTCATGCACTTTTAACAATTCCACAAATCTTGTGTTTAGGGTCCCTGGAAGCATGAAAATCACTTTAAACATGCTAATTTAAGCTCTAAAATGGATGATCCACCTACAAATGTGAACTGACGTTCAAAAATAAAACATTTCAAAACTGACAATTTTTCACCTTTCTGAAGCATGGCGTAATGGGGGGGTGTTATCTCTTTTGTCAAAAATCAGCCGTTTTTGCTTGAACATTAAATGCCTCCAAATGGTATTTAATTCACTTCCCGGGGTGAAGAAACACTTTTTGAGACCTTAGAGTGAGCAAATTGGCCATTTTCATGCACTTTTAACCATTCCACAAATCTTGTGTTTAGAGCCCCTGGAAGCATGAAAATCACTTTAAACATGCTAATTTTAGCTCTAAAACTAATAATCCACCTTCAAATGTGAACTGACGTTCAAAAATAAAACATTTGAAAACAGACCATTTTTCACCTTTCTGAAGAATGACGTAATGGGGGGTGTTATCTCTTTTGTCAAAAATCAGCTGTTTTTGCTTGAACATTAAATGCCTCCAAATGGTATTTAAGTCACTTCCCGGGCCCCTGGAAGCATGAAAATCACTTTAAACATGCTAATTTTAGCTCTAAAACTAATAATCCACCTACAAATGTGAACTGACGTTCAAAAATAAAACATTTGAAAATGGACCATTTTTCACCTTTCTGAAGCATGACGTAATGGGGGGTGTTATCTCTTTTGTCAAAAATCAGCCGTTTTTGCTTGAACATTAAATGCCTCCAAATGGTATTTAATTCACTTCCCGGGCCCCTGGAAGCATGAAAATCACTTTAAACATGATAATTTTAGCTCTAAAACTAATAATCCACCTACAAATGTGAACTGACATTCAAAAATTAAACATTTGAAAACGGACCATTTTTCACCTTTCTGAAGCATGACGTAATGGGGGTGTGTTATCTCTTTTGTCAAAAATCAGCCGTTTTTGCTTGAACATTAAATGCCTCCAAATGGTATTTAATTCACTTCCCGGGGTGAAGAAACACTTTTTGAGACCTCAGAGTGAGCAAATTGGCCATTTTCATGCACTTTTAACCATTCCAAAAATCTTGTGTTTAGGGCCCCTGGAAGCATGAAAATCACTTTAAACATGCTAATTTTAGCTCTAAAACTAATAATCCACCTACAAATGTGAACTGACGTTCAAAAATAAAACATTTGAAAACGGACCATTTTTCACCTTTCTGAAGCATGACGTAATGGGGGGGGTGTTATCTCTTTTGTCAAAAATCAGCCGTTTTTGCTTGAACATTAAATGCCTCCGAATGGTATTTAATTCACTTCCCGGGCCCCTGGAAGCATGAAAATCACTTTAAACATGCTAATTTTAGCTCTAAAACTAATAATCCACCTACAAATGTGAACTGACGTTCAAATATAAAACATTTGAAAACGGACGATTTTTCACCTTTCTGAAGAATGACGTAATGGGGGGGGGTGTTATCTCTTTTGTCAAAAATCAGCTGTTTTTGCTTGAACATTAAATGCCTCCAAATGGTATTTCATTCACTTCCCGGGCCCCTGGAAGCATGAAAATCACTTTAAACATGCTAATTTTAGCTCTAAAACTGATGATCCACCTACAAATGTGAACTGACGTTCAAAAATAAAACATTTGAAAACGGACCATTTTTCACCTTTCTGAAGAATGACGTAATGGGGGGGTGTTATCTCTTTTGTCAAAAATCAGCTGTTTTTGCTTGAACATTAAATGCCTTCAAATGGTATTTAATTCACTTCCCGGGGTGAAGAAACACTTTTTGAGACCTCAGAGTGAGCAAATTGGCCATTTTCATGCACTTTTAACCATTCTACAAATCTTGTGTTTAGAGCCGCTGGAATCATGAAAATCACTTTAAACATGCTAATTTTAGCTCTAAAACTAATAATCCACCTACAAATGTGAACTGACGTTCAAAAATAAAACATTTGAAAACGGACCATTTTTCACCTTTCTGAAGAATGGCGTAATGGGGGGGTGTTATCTCTTTTGTCAATAAATCAGCTGTTTTTGCTTGAACATGAAATGCCTCCAAATGGTATTTAATTCACTTCCCGGGGTGAAGAAACACTTTTTGAGACCTCAGAGTGAGCAAATTGGCCATTTTCATGCACTTTTAACCATTCCACAAATCATGTGTTTAGAGCCCCTGGAAGCATGAAAATCACTTTAAACATGCTAATTTTAGCTCTAAAACTAATAATCCACCTACAAATGTGAACTGACTTTCAAAAATAAAACATTTGAAAACGGACCATTTTTCACCTTTCTGAAGAATGACGTAATGGGGGGGTGTTATCTCTTTTGTCAAAAATCAGCTGTTTTTGCTTGAACATTAAATGCCTCCAAATGATATTTAATTCACTTCCCGGGGTGAAGAAACACTTTTTGAGACCTCAGAGTGAGCAAATTGGCCATTTTCATGCACTTTTAACCATTCCACAAATCTTGTGTTTAGAGCCCCTGGAAGCATGAAAATCACTTTAAACATGCTAATTTTAGCTCTAAAACTAATAATCCACCTACAAATGTGAACTGACGTTCAAAAATAAAACATTTGAAAACGGACCATTTTTCACCTTTCTGAAGAATGACGTAATGGGGGGGTGTTATCTCTTTTGTCAAAAATCAGCTGTTTTTGCTTGAACATTAAATGCCTCCAAATGGTATTTAATTCACTTCCCGGGCCCCTGGAAGCATGAAAATCACTTTAAACATGCTAATTTTAGCTCTAAAACTGATGATCCACCTACAAATGTGAACTGACGTTCAAAAATAAAACATTTGAAAACGGACCATTTTTCACCTTTCTGAAGCATGACGTAATGGGGGGGGGTGTTATCTCTTTTGTCAAAAATCAGCCGTTTTTGCTTGAACATTAAATGCCTCCAAATGGTATTTAATTCACTTCCTGGGCCCCTGGAAGCATGAAAATCACTTTAAACATGCTAATTTTAGCTCTAAAACTAATAATCCACCTACAAATGTGAACTGACTTTCAAAAATAAAACATTTGAAAACAGACCATTTTTCACCTTTCTGAAGAATGACGTAATGGGGGGTGTTATCTCTTTTGTCAAAAATCAGCTGTTTTTGCTTGAACATTAAATGCCTTCAAATGGTTTTTAATTCACTTCCCGGGGTGAAGAAACAGTTTTTGAGACCTCAGAGTGAGCAAATTGACCATTTTCATGCACTTTTAACCATTCCACACATCTTGTGTTTAGAGCCCATGGAAGCATGAAAATCACTTTAAACATGCTAATTTTAGCTCTAAAACTAACAATCCACCTACAAATGTGAACTGACGTTCAAAAATAAAACATTTGAAAACAGACCATTTTTCACCTTTCCGAAGCATGACGTAGAGGGGGGTGTTATCTCTTTTGTCAAAAATCAGCTGTTTTTGCTTGAACATTAAATGCCTCCAAATGGTATTTAATTCACTTCCCGGGGTGAAGAAACACTTTTTGAGACCTCAGAGTGAGCAAATTGACCATTTTCATGCACTTTTAACCATTCCACAAATCTTGTGTTTAGAGCCCCTGGAAGCATGAAAATCACTTTAAACATGCTAATTTTAGCTCTAAAACTAATAATCCACCTACAAATGTGAACTGACGTTCAAAAATAAAACATTTGAAAACTGACCATTTTTCACCTTTCTGAAGAATGACGTAATGGGGGGGTGTTATCTCTTGTCAAAAATCAGCTGTTTTTGCTTGAACATTAAATGCCTCCAAATGGTATTTAATTCACTTCCCGGGCCCCTGGAAGCATAAAAATCACTTTAAACATGCTAATTTTAGCTCTAAAACTAACAATCCACCTACAAATGTGAACTGACGTTCAAAAATAAAACATTTGAAAACGGACCATTTTTCACTTTTCTGAAGCATGACGTAATGGGGGGGTGTTATCTCTTTTGTAAAAAATCAGCAGTTTTTGCTTGAACATTAAATGCCTCCAAATGGTATTTAATTCACTTCCCGGGGTGAAGAAACACTTTTTGAGACCTCAGAGTGAGCAAATTGGCAATTTTCATGCACTTTTAACCATTCCACAAATCTTGTGTTTAGAGCCCCTGGAAGCATGAAAATCACTTTAAACATGCTAATTTTAGCTCTAAAACTAATAATCCACCTACAAATGTGAACTGACGTTCAAAATAAAACATTTGAAAACGGACCATTTTTCACCTTTCTGAAGCATGACGTAATGGGGGGTGTTATCTCTTTTGTCAAAAATCAGCCGTTTTTGCTTGAACATTAAATGCCTCCAAATGGTATTTAATTCACTTCCCGGGCCCCTGGAAGCATGAAAATCACTTTAAACATGCTAATTTTAGCTCTAAAACTAATAATCCACCTACAAATGTGAACTGACATTCAAAAATAAAACATTTGAAAACGGACAATTTTTCACCTTTCTGAAGCATGACGTAATGGGGGGTGTTATCTCTTTTGTCAAAAATCAGCTGTTTTTGCTTGAACATTAAATGCCTCCAAATGGTATTTAATTCACTTCCCGGGGTGAAGAAACACTTTTTGAGACCTCAGAGTGAGCAAATTGGCCATTTTCATGCACTTTTAACCATTGCACAAATCTTGTGTTTAGAGCCCCTGGAAGCATGAACATCACTTTAAACATGCTAATTTTAGCTCTAAAACTAATAATCCACCTACAAATGTGAACTGACGTTCAAAAATAAAAAATTTGAAAACGGACCATTTTTCACCTTTCTGAAGCATGACGTAATGGGGGGTGTTATCTCTTTTGTCAAAAATCAGCCGTTTTTGCTTGAACATTAAATGCCTCCAAATGGTATTTAATTCACTTCCCGGGGTGAAGAAACACTTTTTGAGACCTCAGAGTGAGCAAATTCGCCACTTTCATGCACTTTTAACCATTCCTCAAATCTTGTGTTTAGAGCCCCTGGAAGCATGAAAATCACTTTAAACATGCTAATTTTAGCTCTAAAACTAATAATCCACCTACAAATGTGAACTGACGTTCAAAAATAAAACATTTGAAAACGGACCATTTTTCACCTTTCTGAAGCATGACGTAATGGGGGGGGTGTTATCTCTTTTGTCAAAAAATCAGCTGTTTTTGCTTGAACATTAAATGCCTCCAAATGGTATTTAATTCACTTCCCGGCCCCTGGAAGCATAAAAATCACTTTAAACATGCTAATTTTAGCTCTAAAACTAACAATCCACCTACAAATGTGAACTGACGTTCAAAAATAAAACATTTGAAAACGGACCATTTTTCACTTTTCTGAAGCATGACGTAATGGGGGGGTGTTATCTCTTTTGTAAAAAATCAGCAGTTTTTGCTTGAACATTAAATGCCTCCAAATGGTATTTAATTCACTTCCCGGGGTGAAGAAACACTTTTTGAGACCTCAGAGTGAGCAAATTGGCAATTTTCATGCACTTTTAACCATTCCACAAATCTTGTGTTTAGAGCCCCTGGAAGCATGAAAATCACTTTAAACATGCTAATTTTAGCTCTAAAACTAATAATCCACCTACAAATGTGAACTGACGTTCAAAATAAAACATTTGAAAACGGACCATTTTTCACCTTTCTGAAGCATGACGTAATGGGGGGTGTTATCTCTTTTGTCAAAAATCAGCCGTTTTTGCTTGAACATTAAATGCCTCCAAATGGTATTTAATTCACTTCCCGGGCCCCTGGAAGCATGAAAATCACTTTAAACATGCTAATTTTAGCTCTAAAACTAATAATCCACCTACAAATGTGAACTGACGTTCAAAAATAAAAAATTTGAAAACGGACCATTTTTCACCTTTCTGAAGCATGACGTAATGGGGGGTGTTATCTCTTTTGTCAAAAATCAGCCGTTTTTGCTTGAACATTAAATGCCTCCAAATGGTATTTAATTCACTTCCCGGGGTGAAGAAACACTTTTTGAGACCTCAGAGTGAGCAAATTCGCCACTTTCATGCACTTTTAACCATTCCTCAAATCTTGTGTTTAGAGCCCCTGGAAGCATGAAAATCACTTTAAACATGCTAATTTTAGCTCTAAAACTAATAATCCACCTACAAATGTGAACTGACGTTCAAAAATAAAACATTTGAAAACGGACCATTTTTCACCTTTCTGAAGCATGACGTAATGGGGGGGGTGTTATCTCTTTTGTCAAAAAATCAGCTGTTTTTGCTTGAACATTAAATGCCTCCAAATGGTATTTAATTCACTTCCCGGCCCCTGGAAGCATAAAAATCACTTTAAACATGCTAATTTTAGCTCTAAAACTAACAATCCACCTACAAATGTGAACTGACGTTCAAAAATAAAACATTTGAAAACGGACCATTTTTCACTTTTCTGAAGCATGACGTAATGGGGGGGAGTTATCTCTTTTGTAAAAAATCAGCAGTTTTTGCTTGAACATTAAATGCCTCCAAATGGTATTTAATTCACTTCCCGGGGTGAAGAAACACTTTTTGAGACCTCAGAGTGAGCAAATTGGCAATTTTCATGCACTTTTAACCATTCCACAAATCTTGTGTTTAGAGCCCCTGGAAGCATGAAAATCACTTTAAACATGCTAATTTTAGCTCTAAAACTAATAATCCACCTACAAATGTGAACTGACGTTCAAAATAAAACATTTGAAAACGGACCATTTTTCACCTTTCTGAAGCATGACGTAATGGGGGGTGTTATCTCTTTTGTCAAAAATCAGCCGTTTTTGCTTGAACATTAAATGCCTCCAAATGGTATTTAATTCACTTCCCGGGCCCCTGGAAGCATGAAAATCACTTTAAACATGCTAATTTTAGCTCTAAAACTAATAATCCACCTACAAATGTGAACTGACATTCAAAAATAAAACATTTGAAAACGGACAATTTTTCACCTTTCTGAAGCATGACGTAATGGGGGGTGTTATCTCTTTTGTCAAAAATCAGCTGTTTTTGCTTGAACATTAAATGCCTCCAAATGGTATTTAATTCACTTCCCGGGGTGAAGAAACACTTTTTGAGACCTCAGAGTGAGCAAATTGGCCATTTTCATGCACTTTTAACCATTGCACAAATCTTGTGTTTAGAGCCCCTGGAAGCATGAACATCACTTTAAACATGCTAATTTTAGCTCTAAAACTAATAATCCACCTACAAATGTGAACTGACGTTCAAAAATAAAAAATTTGAAAACGGACCATTTTTCACCTTTCTGAAGCATGACGTAATGGGGGGTGTTATCTCTTTTGTCAAAAATCAGCCGTTTTTGCTTGAACATTAAATGCCTCCAAATGGTATTTAATTCACTTCCCGGCCCATGGAAGCATGAAAATCACTTTAAACATGCTAATTTTAGCTCTAAAACTAATAATCCACCTACAAATGTGAACTGACGTTCAAAAATAAAACATTTGAAAACTGACCATTTTTCACCTTTCTGAAGAATGACGTAATGGGGGGGTGTTATCTCTTTTGTAAAAAATCAGCTGTTTTTGCTCGAACATTAAATGTCTCCAAATGGTATTTAATTCACTTCCCGGGGTGAAGAAACACTTTTTGAGACCTCAGAGTGAGCACATTGGCCATTTTAATGCACTTTTAAGCATTCCACAAATCTTGTGTTTAGAGCCCCTGGAAGCATGAAAATCACTTTAAACATGCTAATTTTAGCTCTAAAACTAATAATCCACCTACAAATGTGAACTGACGTTCAAAAATAAAACATTTGAAAACGGACCATTTTTCACCTTTCTGAAGAATGACGTAATGGGGGGTTTTATCTCTTTTGTCAAAAATAAGCTGTTTTTGCTTGAATATTAAATGCCTCCAAATGGTATTTAATTCTCTTCCCTGGAAGCATGAAAATCACTTTAAACATGCTAATTTTAGCTCTAAAACTAATAATCCACCTACAAATGTGAACTGACGTTCAAAAATAAAACATTTGAAAACGGACCATTTTTCACCTTTCTGAAGAATGACGTAATGGGGGGTGTTATCTCTTTTGTCAAAAATCAGCTGTTTTTGCTTGAACATTAAATGCCTCCAAATGGTATTTAAGTCACTTCCCGGGCCCCTGGAAGCATGAAAATCACTTTAAACATGCTAATTTTAGCTCTAAAACTAATAATCCACCTACAAATGTGAACTGACATTCAAAAATAAAACATTTGAAAACGGACAATTTTTCACCTTTCTGAAGCATGACGTAATGGGGGGGTGTTATCTCTTTTGTTAAAATTCAGTCATTTGTGCTTGAACATTAAATGCCTCCAAATGGTATTTAATTCACTTCCCGGGGTGAAGAAACACTTTTTGAGAACTCAGAGTGAGTAAATTGGCCATTTTCATGCACTTTTAACAATTCCACAAATCTTGTGTTTAGGGTCCCTGGAAGCATGAAAATCACTTTAAACATGCTAATTTAAGCTCTAAAATGGATGATCCACCTACAAATGTGAACTGACGTTCAAAAATAAAACATTTGAAAACTGACAATTTTTCACCTTTCTGAAGCATGGCGTAATGGGGGGGTGTTATCTCTTTTGTCAAAAATCAGCCGTTTTTGCTTGAACATTAAATGCCTCCAAATGGTATTTAATTCACTTCCCGGGGTGAAGAAACACTTTTTGAGACCTCAGAGTGAGCAAATTGGCCATTTTCATGCACTTTTAACCATTCCACAAATCTTGTGTTTAGAGCCCCTGGAAGCATGAAAATCACTTTAAACATGCTAATTTTAGCTCTAAAACTAATAATCCACCTACAAATGTGAACTGACGTTCAAAAATAAAACATTTGAAAACGGACCATTTTTCACCTTTCTGAAGCATGACGTAATGGGGGGTGTTATCTCTTTTGTCAAAAATCAGCCGTTTTTGCTTGAACATTAAATGCCTCCAAATGGTATTTAATTCACTTCCCGGGCCCCTGGAAGCATGAAAATCACTTTAAACATGCTAATTTTAGCTCTAAAACTAATAATCCACCTACAAATATGAACTGACGTTCAAAAATAAAACATTTGAAAATGGACCATTTTTCACCTTTCTGAAGCATGACGTAATGGGGGGTGTTATCTCTTTTGTCAAAAATCAGCCGTTTTTGCTTGAACATTAAATGCCTCCAAATGGTATTTAATTCACTTCCCGGGGTGAAGAAACACTTTTTGAGAACTCAGAGTGAGTAAATTGGCCATTTTCATGCACTTTTAACAATTCCACAAATCTTGTGTTTAGGGTCCCTGGAAGCATGAAAATCACTTTAAACATGCTAATTTAAGCTCTAAAATGGATGATCCACCTACAAATGTGAACTGACGTTCAAAAATAAAACATTTCAAAACTGACAATTTTTCACCTTTCTGAAGCATGGCGTAATGGGGGGGTGTTATCTCTTTTGTCAAAAATCAGCCGTTTTTGCTTGAACATTAAATGCCTCCAAATGGTATTTAATTCACTTCCCGGGGTGAAGAAACACTTTTTGAGACCTTAGAGTGAGCAAATTGGCCATTTTCATGCACTTTTAACCATTCCACAAATCTTGTGTTTAGAGCCCCTGGAAGCATGAAAATCACTTTAAACATGCTAATTTTAGCTCTAAAACTAATAATCCACCTTCAAATGTGAACTGACGTTCAAAAATAAAACATTTGAAAACAGACCATTTTTCACCTTTCTGAAGAATGACGTAATGGGGGGTGTTATCTCTTTTGTCAAAAATCAGCTGTTTTTGCTTGAACATTAAATGCCTCCAAATGGTATTTAAGTCACTTCCCGGGCCCCTGGAAGCATGAAAATCACTTTAAACATGCTAATTTTAGCTCTAAAACTAATAATCCACCTACAAATGTGAACTGACGTTCAAAAATAAAACATTTGAAAATGGACCATTTTTCACCTTTCTGAAGCATGACGTAATGGGGGGTGTTATCTCTTTTGTCAAAAATCAGCCGTTTTTGCTTGAACATTAAATGCCTCCAAATGGTATTTAATTCACTTCCCGGGCCCCTGGAAGCATGAAAATCACTTTAAACATGATAATTTTAGCTCTAAAACTAATAATCCACCTACAAATGTGAACTGACATTCAAAAATTAAACATTTGAAAACGGACCATTTTTCACCTTTCTGAAGCATGACGTAATGGGGGTGTGTTATCTCTTTTGTCAAAAATCAGCCGTTTTTGCTTGAACATTAAATGCCTCCAAATGGTATTTAATTCACTTCCCGGGGTGAAGAAACACTTTTTGAGACCTCAGAGTGAGCAAATTGGCCATTTTCATGCACTTTTAACCATTCCAAAAATCTTGTGTTTAGGGCCCCTGGAAGCATGAAAATCACTTTAAACATGCTAATTTTAGCTCTAAAACTAATAATCCACCTACAAATGTGAACTGACGTTCAAAAATAAAACATTTGAAAACGGACCATTTTTCACCTTTCTGAAGCATGACGTAATGGGGGGGGGTGTTATCTCTTTTGTCAAAAATCAGCCGTTTTTGCTTGAACATTAAATGCCTCCGAATGGTATTTAATTCACTTCCCGGGCCCCTGGAAGCATGAAAATCACTTTAAACATGATAATTTTAGCTCTAAAACTAATAATCCACCTACAAATGTGAACTGACATTCAAAAATAAAACATTTGAAAACGGACCATTTTTCACCTTTCTGAAGCATGACTTAATGGGGGTGTGTTATCTCTTTTGTCAAAAATCAGCCGTTTTTGCTTGAACATTAAATGCCTCCAAATGGTATTTAATTCACTTCCCGGGGTGAAGAAACACTTTTTGAGACCTCAGAGTGAGCAAATTGGCCATTTTCATGCACTTTTAAGCATTCCACAAATCTTGTGTTTAGAGCCCCTGGAAGCATGAAAATCACTTTAAACATGCTAATTTTAGCTATAAAACTAATAATCCACCTACAAATGTGAACTGACGTTCAAATATAAAACATTTGAAAACGGACCATTTTTCACCTTTCTGAAGAATGACGTAATGGGGGGGGGGGTGTTATCTCTTTTGTCAAAAATCAGCTGTTTTTGCTTGAACATTAAATGCCTCCAAATGGTATTTCATTCACTTCCCGGGCCCCTGGAAGCATGAAAATCACTTTAAACATGCTAATTTTAGCTCTAAAACTGATGATCCACCTACAAATGTGAACTGACGTTCAAAAATAAAACATTTGAAAACGGACCATTTTTCACCTTTCTGAAGAATGACGTAATGGGGGGGTGTTATCTCTTTTGTCAAAAATCAGCTGTTTTTGCTTGAACATTAAATGCCTTCAAATGGTATTTAATTCACTTCCCGGGGTGAAGAAACACTTTTTGAGACCTCAGAGTGAGCAAATTGGCCATTTTCATGCACTTTTAACCATTCTACAAATCTTGTGTTTAGAGCCGCTGGAATCATGAAAATCACTTTAAACATGCTAATTTTAGCTCTAAAACTAATAATCCACCTACAAATGTGAACTGACGTTCAAAAATAAAACATTTGAAAACGGACCATTTTTCACCTTTCTGAAGAATGGCGTAATGGGGGGGTGTTATCTCTTTTGTCAATAAATCAGCTGTTTTTGCTTGAACATGAAATGCCTCCAAATGGTATTTAATTCACTTCCCGGGGTGAAGAAACACTTTTTGAGACCTCAGAGTGAGCAAATTGGCCATTTTCATGCACTTTTAACCATTCCACAAATCATGTGTTTAGAGCCCCTGGAAGCATGAAAATCACTTTAAACATGCTAATTTTAGCTCTAAAACTAATAATCCACCTACAAATGTGAACTGACTTTCAAAAATAAAACATTTGAAAACGGACCATTTTTCACCTTTCTGAAGAATGACGTAATGGGGGGGTGTTATCTCTTTTGTCAAAAATCAGCTGTTTTTGCTTGAACATTAAATGCCTCCAAATGATATTTAATTCACTTCCCGGGGTGAAGAAACACTTTTTGAGACCTCAGAGTGAGCAAATTGGCCATTTTCATGCACTTTTAACCATTCCACAAATCTTGTGTTTAGAGCCCCTGGAAGCATGAAAATCACTTTAAACATGCTAATTTTAGCTCTAAAACTAATAATCCACCTACAAATGTGAACTGACGTTCAAAAATAAAACATTTGAAAACGGACCATTTTTCACCTTTCTGAAGAATGACGTAATGGGGGGGTGTTATCTCTTTTGTCAAAAATCAGCTGTTTTTGCTTGAACATTAAATGCCTCCAAATGGTATTTAATTCACTTCCCGGGCCCCTGGAAGCATGAAAATCACTTTAAACATGCTAATTTTAGCTCTAAAACTGATGATCCACCTACAAATGTGAACTGACGTTCAAAAATAAAACATTTGAAAACGGACCATTTTTCACCTTTCTGAAGCATGACGTAATGGGGGGGGGGTGTTATCTCTTTTGTCAAAAATCAGCCGTTTTTGCTTGAACATTAAATGCCTCCAAATGGTATTTAATTCACTTCCTGGGCCCCTGGAAGCATGAAAATCACTTTAAACATGCTAATTTTAGCTCTAAAACTAATAATCCACCTACAAATGTGAACTGACTTTCAAAAATAAAACATTTGAAAACAGACCATTTTTCACCTTTCTGAAGAATGACGTAATGGGGGGTGTTATCTCTTTTGTCAAAAATCAGCTGTTTTTGCTTGAACATTAAATGCCTTCAAATGGTTTTTAATTCACTTCCCGGGGTGAAGAAACAGTTTTTGAGACCTCAGAGTGAGCAAATTGACCATTTTCATGCACTTTTAACCATTCCACACATCTTGTGTTTAGAGCCCATGGAAGCATGAAAATCACTTTAAACATGCTAATTTTAGCTCTAAAACTAATAATCCACCTACAAATGTGAACTGACGTTCAAAAATAAAACATTTGAAAACAGACCATTTTTCACCTTTCCGAAGCATGACGTAGAGGGGGGTGTTATCTCTTTTGTCAAAAATCAGCTGTTTTTGCTTGAACATTAAATGCCTCCAAATGGTATTTAATTCACTTCCCGGGGTGAAGAAACACTTTTTGAGACCTCAGAGTGAGCAAATTGACCATTTTCATGCACTTTTAACCATTCCACAAATCTTGTGTTTAGAGCCCCTGGAAGCATGAAAATCACTTTAAACATGCTAATTTTAGCTCTAAAACTAATAATCCACCTACAAATGTGAACTGACGTTCAAAAATAAAACATTTGAAAACTGACCATTTTTCACCTTTCTGAAGAATGACGTAATGGGGGGGTGTTATCTCTTGTCAAAAATCAGCTGTTTTTGCTTGAACATTAAATGCCTCCAAATGGTATTTAATTCACTTCCCGGGCCCCTGGAAGCATAAAAATCACTTTAAACATGCTAATTTTAGCTCTAAAACTAACAATCCACCTACAAATGTGAACTGACGTTCAAAAATAAAACATTTGAAAACGGACCATTTTTCACTTTTCTGAAGCATGACGTAATGGGGGGGTGTTATCTCTTTTGTAAAAAATCTGCAGTTTTTGCTTGAACATTAAATGCCTCCAAATGGTATTTAATTCACTTCCCGGGGTGAAGAAACACTTTTTGAGACCTCAGAGTGAGCAAATTGGCAATTTTCATGCACTTTTAACCATTCCACAAATCTTGTGTTTAGAGCCCCTGGAAGCATGAAAATCACTTTAAACATGCTAATTTTAGCTCTAAAACTAATAATCCACCTACAAATGTGAACTGACGTTCAAAATAAAACATTTGAAAACGGACCATTTTTCACCTTTCTGAAGCATGACGTAATGGGGGGTGTTATCTCTTTTGTCAAAAATCAGCCGTTTTTGCTTGAACATTAAATGCCTCCAAATGGTATTTAATTCATTCCCGGGCCCCTGGAAGCATGAAAATCACTTTAAACATGCTAATTTTAGCTCTAAAACTAATAATCCACCTACAAATGTGAACTGACATTCAAAAATAAAACATTTGAAAACGGACAATTTTTCACCTTTCTGAAGCATGACGTAATGGGGGGTGTTATCTCTTTTGTCAAAAATCAGCTGTTTTTGCTTGAACATTAAATGCCTCCAAATGGTATTTAATTCACTTCCCGGGGTGAAGAAACACTTTTTGAGACCTCAGAGTGAGCAAATTGGCCATTTTCATGCACTTTTAACCATTGCACAAATCTTGTGTTTAGAGCCCCTGGAAGCATGAACATCACTTTAAACATGCTAATTTTAGCTCTAAAACTAATAATCCACCTACAAATGTGAACTGACGTTCAAAAATAAAAAATTTGAAAACGGACCATTTTTCACCTTTCTGAAGCATGACGTAATGGGGGGTGTTATCTCTTTTGTCAAAAATCAGCCGTTTTTGCTTGAACATTAAATGCCTCCAAATGGTATTTAATTCACTTCCCGGGGTGAAGAAACACTTTTTGAGACCTCAGAGTGAGCAAATTCGCCACTTTCATGCACTTTTAACCATTCCTCAAATCTTGTGTTTAGAGCCCCTGGAAGCATGAAAATCACTTTAAACATGCTAATTTTAGCTCTAAAACTAATAATCCACCTACAAATGTGAACTGACGTTCAAAAATAAAACATTTGAAAACGGACCATTTTTCACCTTTCTGAAGCATGACGTAATGGGGGGGGTGTTATCTCTTTTGTCAAAAAATCAGCTGTTTTTGCTTGAACATTAAATGCCTCCAAATGGTATTTAATTCACTTCCCGGCCCATGGAAGCATGAAAATCACTTTAAACATGCTAATTTTAGCTCTAAAACTAATAATCCACCTACAAATGTGAACTGACGTTCAAAAATAAAACATTTGAAAACTGACCATTTTTCACCTTTCTGAAGAATGACGTAATGGGGGGGTGTTATCTCTTTTGTAAAAAATCAGCTGTTTTTGCTCGAACATTAAATGTCTCCAAATGGTATTTAATTCACTTCCCGGGGTGAAGAAACACTTTTTGAGACCTCAGAGTGAGCACATTGGCCATTTTAATGCACTTTTAAGCATTCCACAAATCTTGTGTTTAGAGCCCCTGGAAGCATGAAAATCACTTTAAACATGCTAATTTTAGCTCTAAAACTAATAATCCACCTACAAATGTGAACTGACGTTCAAAAATAAAACATTTGAAAACGGACCATTTTTCACCTTTCTGAAGAATGACGTAATGGGGGGTGTTATCTCTTTTGTCAAAAATAAGCTGTTTTTGCTTGAATATTAAATGCCTCCAAATGGTATTTAATTCTCTTCCCTGGAAGCATGAAAATCACTTTAAACATGCTAATTTTAGCTCTAAAACTAATAATCCACCTACAAATGTGAACTGACGTTCAAAAATAAAACATTTGAAAACGGACCATTTTTCACCTTTCTGAAGCATTACGTAATGGGGGTGTTATCTCTTTTGTCAAAAATCAGCCGTTTTTGCTTGAACGTTAAATGCCTCCAAATGGTATTTAATTCACTTCCCGGGCCCCTGGAAGCATGAAAATCACTTTAAACATGATAATTTTGGCTCTAGAACTAATAATCCACCTACAAATGTGAACTGACATTCAAAAATAAAACATTTGAAAACGGACCATTTTTCACCTTTCTGAAGCATGACGTAATGGGGGTGTGTTATCTCTTTTGTCAAAAATCAGCCGTTTTTGCTTGAACATTAAATGCCTCCAAATGGTATTTAATTCACTTCCCGGGGTGAAGAAACACTTTTTGAGACCTCAGAGTGAGCAAATTGGCCATTTTCATGCACTTTTAACCATTCCACAAATCTTTTGTTTAGAGCCCCTGGAAGCAGGAAAATCACTTTAAACATGCTAATTTTAGCTCTAAAACTAATAATCCACCTACAAATGTGAACTGACGTTCAAAAATAAAACATTTGAAAACGGACCATTTTTCACCTTTCTGAAGAATGACGTAATGGGGGGTGTTATCTCTTTTGTCAAAAATCAGCTGTTTTTGCTTGAACATTAAATGCCTCCAAATGGTATTTAAGTCACTTCCCGGGCCCCTGGAAGCATGAAAATCACTTTAAACATGCTAATTTTAGCTCTAAAACTAATAATCCACCTACAAATGTGAACTGACATTCAAAAATAAAACATTTGAAAACGGACAATTTTTCACCTTTCTGAAGCATGACGTAATGGGGGGGTGTTATCTCTTTTGTTAAAATTCAGTCATTTGTGCTTGAACATTAAATGCCTCCAAATGGTATTTAATTCACTTCCCGGGGTGAAGAAACACTTTTTGAGAACTCAGAGTGAGTAAATTGGCCATTTTCATGCACTTTTAACCATTCCACAAATCTTGTGTTTAGAGCCCCTGGAAGCATGAAAATCACTTTAAACATGCTAATTTTAGCTCTAAAACTAATAATCCACCTACAAATGTGAACTGACGTTCAAAAATAAAACATTTGAAAACGGACCATTTTTCACCTTTCTGAAGCATGACGTAATGGGGGGTGTTATCTCTTTTGTCAAAAATCAGCCGTTTTTGCTTGAACATTAAATGCCTCCAAATGGTATTTAATTCACTTCCCGGGCCCCTGGAAGCATGAAAATCACTTTAAACATGCTAATTTTAGCTCTAAAACTAATAATCCACCTACAAATGTGAACTGACGTTCAAAAATAAAACATTTGAAAATGGACCATTTTTCACCTTTCTGAAGCATGACGTAATGGGGGGTGTTATCTCTTTTGTCAAAAATCAGCCGTTTTTGCTTGAACATTAAATGCCTCCAAATGGTATTTAATTCACTTCCCGGGGTGAAGAAACACTTTTTGAGAACTCAGAGTGAGTAAATTGGCCATTTTCATGCACTTTTAACAATTCCACAAATCTTGTGTTTAGGGTCCCTGGAAGCATGAAAATCACTTTAAACATGCTAATTTAAGCTCTAAAATGGATGATCCACCTACAAATGTGAACTGACGTTCAAAAATAAAACATTTCAAAACTGACAATTTTTCACCTTTCTGAAGCATGGCGTAATGGGGGGGTGTTATCTCTTTTGTCAAAAATCAGCCGTTTTTGCTTGAACATTAAATGCCTCCAAATGGTATTTAATTCACTTCCCGGGGTGAAGAAACACTTTTTGAGACCTTAGAGTGAGCAAATTGGCCATTTTCATGCACTTTTAACCATTCCACAAATCTTGTGTTTAGAGCCCCTGGAAGCATGAAAATCACTTTAAACATGCTAATTTTAGCTCTAAAACTAATAATCCACCTTCAAATGTGAACTGACGTTCAAAAATAAAACATTTGAAAACAGACCATTTTTCACCTTTCTGAAGAATGACGTAATGGGGGGTGTTATCTCTTTTGTCAAAAATCAGCTGTTTTTGCTTGAACATTAAATGCCTCCAAATGGTATTTAAGTCACTTCCCGGGCCCCTGGAAGCATGAAAATCACTTTAAACATGCTAATTTTAGCTCTAAAACTAATAATCCACCTACAAATGTGAACTGACGTTCAAAAATAAAACATTTGAAAATGGACCATTTTTCACCTTTCTGAAGCATGACGTAATGGGGGGTGTTATCTCTTTTGTCAAAAATCAGCCGTTTTTGCTTGAACATTAAATGCCTCCAAATGGTATTTAATTCACTTCCCGGGCCCCTGGAAGCATGAAAATCACTTTAAACATGATAATTTTAGCTCTAAAACTAATAATCCACCTACAAATGTGAACTGACATTCAAAAATTAAACATTTGAAAACGGACCATTTTTCACCTTTCTGAAGCATGACGTAATGGGGGTGTGTTATCTCTTTTGTCAAAAATCAGCCGTTTTTGCTTGAACATTAAATGCCTCCAAATGGTATTTAATTCACTTCCCGGGGTGAAGAAACACTTTTTGAGACCTCAGAGTGAGCAAATTGGCCATTTTCATGCACTTTTAACCATTCCAAAAATCTTGTGTTTAGGGCCCCTGGAAGCATGAAAATCACTTTAAACATGCTAATTTTAGCTCTAAAACTAATAATCCACCTACAAATGTGAACTGACGTTCAAAAATAAAACATTTGAAAACGGACCATTTTTCACCTTTCTGAAGCATGACGTAATGGGGGGGGTGTTATCTCTTTTGTCAAAAATCAGCCGTTTTTGCTTGAACATTAAATGCCTCCGAATGGTATTTAATTCACTTCCCGGGCCCCTGGAAGCATGAAAATCACTTTAAACATGATAATTTTAGCTCTAAAACTAATAATCCACCTACAAATGTGAACTGACATTCAAAAATAAAACATTTGAAAACGGACCATTTTTCACCTTTCTGAAGCATGACTTAATGGGGGTGTGTTATCTCTTTTGTCAAAAATCAGCCGTTTTTGCTTGAACATTAAATGCGTCCAAATGGTATTTAATTCACTTCCCGGGGTGAAGAAACACTTTTTGAGACCTCAGAGTGAGCAAATTTGCCATTTTCATGCACTTTTAACCATTCCACAAATCTTGCGTTTAGAGCCCCTGGAAGCATGAAAATCACTTTAAACATGCTGATTTTAGCTCTAAAACTAATAATCCACCTACAAATGTGAACTGACGTTCAAAAAGAAAACATTTGAAAACAGACAATTTTTCACCTTTCTGAAGCATGACGTAATGGGGGGTGTTATCTCTTTTGTCAAAAATCAGCCGTTTTTGCTTGAACATTAAATGCCTCCAAATGGTATTTAATTCACTTCCCGGGCCCCTGGAAGCATGAAAATCACTTTAAACATGATAATTTTAGCTCTAAAACTAATAATCCACCTACAAATGTGAACTGACATTCAAAAATAAAACATTTGAAAACGGACCATTTTTCACCTTTCTGAAGCATGACGTAATGGGGGTGTGTTATCTCTTTTGTCAAAAATCAGCCGTTTTTGCTTGAACATTAAATGCGTCCAAATGGTATTTAATTCACTTCCCGGGGTGAAGAAACACTTTTTGAGACCTCAGAGTGAGCAAATTTGCCATTTTCATGCACTTTTAACCATTCCACAAATCTTGTGTTTAGGGCCCCTGGAAGCATGAAAATCACTTTAAACATGCTAATTTTAGCTCTAAAACTAATAATCCACCTACAAATGTGAAATGACGTTCAAAAATAAAACATTTGAAAACGGACCATTTTTCACCTTTCTGAAGCATGACGTAATGGGGGGTGTTATCTCTTTTGTCAAAAATCAGCCGTTTTTGCTTGAACATTAAATGCGTCCAAATGGTATTTAATTCACTTCCCGGGGTGAAGAAACACTTTTTGAGACCTCAGAGTGAGCAAATTTGCCATTTTCATGCACTTTTAACCATTCCACAAATCTTGCGTTTAGAGCCCCTGGAAGCATGAAAATCACTTTAAACATGCTGATTTTAGCTCTAAAACTAATAATCCACCTACAAATGTGAACTGACGTTCAAAAAGAAAACATTTGAAAACAGACAATTTTTCACCTTTCTGAAGCATGACGTAATGGGGGGTGTTATCTCTTTTGTCAAAAATCAGCCGTTTTTGCTTGAACATTAAATGCCTCCAAATGGTATTTAATTCACTTCCCGGGCCCCTGGAAGCATGAAAATCACTTTAAACATGATAATTTTAGCTCTAAAACTAATAATCCACCTACAAATGTGAACTGACATTCAAAAATAAAACATTTGAAAACGGACCATTTTTCACCTTTCTGAAGCATGACGTAATGGGGGTGTGTTATCTCTTTTGTCAAAAATCAGCCGTTTTTGCTTGAACATTAAATGCGTCCAAATGGTATTTAATTCACTTCCCGGGGTGAAGAAACACTTTTTGAGACCTCAGAGTGAGCAAATTTGCCATTTTCATGCACTTTTAACCATTCCACAAATCTTGTGTTTAGGGCCCCTGGAAGCATGAAAATCACTTTAAACATGCTAATTTTAGCTCTAAAACTAATAATCCACCTACAAATGTGAAATGACGTTCAAAAATAAAACATTTGAAAACGGACCATTTTTCACCTTTCTGAAGCATGACGTAATGGGGGGTGTTATCTCTTTTGTCAAAAATCAGCCGTTTTTGCTTGAACATTAAATGCCTCCAAATGGTATTTAATTCACTTCCCGGGCCCCTGGAAGCATGAAAATCACTTTAAACATGCTAATTTTAGCTCTAAAACTAATAATCCACCTACAAATGTGAACTGACATTCAAAAATAAAACATTTGAAAACGGACAATTTTTCACCTTTCTGAAGCATGACGTAATGGGGGGTATTATCTCTTTTGTCAAAAATCAGCTGTTTTTGCTTGAACATTAAATGCCTCCAAATGGTATTTAATTCACTTCCCGGGGTGAAGAAACACTTTTTGAGACCTCAGAGTGAGCAAATTCGCCACTTTCATGCACTTTTAACCATTCCTCAAATCTTGTGTTTAGAGCCCCTGGAAGCATGAAAATCACTTTAAACATGCTAATTTTAGCTCTAAAACTAATAATCCACCTACAAATGTGTGTTGCAGGGTTTCTGTACTCACACAGAACTGTGCACAGAGGAGTGGAACCTCGGCAAATTAGGATGTCCCAAAACTTACCTTAGCAACCAACTCACCCCTTACCGAGCTAGCTACAGTGTCTCATTGGACATATCAAACACCCAATGTTTAGACAAACCAGAACATGAACTTACAGTACCTCAGGGTACGTGGGACTCATGAACACTCTTTCGTTATATTATCATTACAAACCAGAACATGGAGTAAAGAAGACACATGTGCATTTGAAATGTTTATTTACTAATGCCGTCTTCTCAGGCGCAGTATCTTTGATAATACAAGTATACTTATTATCAGTAGCAAAATTATCAGCATAGTTACTAAGACATAAAAAGCGAATGGTGACAGCATGTTAACATGCTGTAATGAATAAGAGTTAACAACACTTATATCTCACCCTCCCTAACACATATATTATATTATTATCTAAGAAGGTCTCTTTGGGTTGTTTTAGGGCGGGCCCATACCTTAGTGTCCTAGCATGAAGGAATCACATCAGCATACACCAGCTCTCTCTGCATGTGCACCGCATCAAGTGTGTTAACAATTCTCGTGCAAAGCAATATCAATCCCGCCTCAAGCCCAAGTTGGCAAAGGCTGCACTTGTGTTATGACTATGAAGGCGTGGAGATCAGACCTCATAACAATTCCATATCGTGTTGCTCCTGAAACTTCAGCACTCTCCGTGCAGACATGTTTTATTAAACAAAGCAGATATCAGAGCAATAACATATTATTCTCACATTCACCACGGCAAACCACTAGGTTGAAAGCTAAGTCAACAATTAAGGGTCGTGTGCAGAAGTTGCAAGAAAGGAAAAATGGCATTTAAATCTGAAATGTACCTATGCTAACTTAACACGAAATATGGATATATAGGAGCTATACAACACCCCCCCATGATCCGAGAACGGACTAAATAAGGTAACAGAAGTGCCATCACATGAGAGCAGAATCCATTTACAAACGAGCATGAATAAAAATTCAATAATAAAAACTAATGCTAAAAAATAGCCCACAAATATAATGTGGCTCAAGCCAATAGGCAAGCAAAAATAAAATGTCTTGACCAAAAGTCAATAAAATCAAGGAAATGCTATCAATCAGCATGCCAATCTGAGGTAGTGTCTATGATAAGACTGTATATGAAAAGTAAGCCGCAACAGCCTCCAGGAGGAAGTCACTGTCCTCATCCGTAAACAGTTCAGCCATCCAATTTAAAAGATGAAAGGAACATACGTGATCTTCCAGCACCGGATCCTCTATAACCATCAGAGGACAGCTCGGTGGGTTCTCAAGAAAACTTAGTTCCAAGAAATTTTGCGCTGCCGACAACACATCCCAGGGACCCATTAGTCCATGTGCCACCGCCAAGGCCATAATCCTTTCGTCAGAACAAACCAACTCGTGAGCAATGATAGGACTCATCAGTTGATCAAAATCGACGTCAGTAGATATTGGTCCGCAGAGACACAAATCAATGGCCCAAAGGAAATCACAGGTCAGGCAGCGAAATACAGGCTGGACACAGGTGAAATAGGAGAACCGAAAAGATAATCCAAAAGCCGTGCTTAGAGTCGCTAACGGCAGTGTGCCATAGTAATCAAGCATGCGGTTGCGAAACCGCGTCAGTAGTAGCTGTGCGTGGTCTTGCACAGGAAGGGCATCCATATTTAAAAAGGCAGAAAACCACCAATGCGCCAGCCGCTAAAGCAAGTAAAAACGGGAACCCTCCAAATAAGGATGAAAAAATAGAATGGAAGAAAGCAGGGATGACTCCAAAAATCTTCTCAAAGGAAGTCACGAGACCACCGCTAACAACTTTAAAAAAATGTGCTAGGCCCGTTGTGGAGGATGCGTTAAAGATAGAACGGACCATGGCTCCGAAATGCAAGGGCAAATCAGTGTTTAAAAGAGCCTGAACCTCCGTGCGGGTGTTAGCAATGTGAAGCACGAAAGTTTCACGGGCCGAGCTCAAGGCCACCTCTTTCTGGGACAATAGAGCTCTTATTCTAGCCATGCCGCTGAATTCTGCTCCCAAGGTCGGTATCTGTGGCCAAATGGAAGACTCCCTATGTTCACGTGTGGGAGGATAAAGAACATTTCTGCAGCAAATAACTCGCTCACTAACTGTTACTATGAAAGCTATACCTTTAATTAAACCACAACAGTTTTCATTATTGAGCATTAAATAACTACCATTCTCTAACAATTTAAACGTGGGGATGATAGCAGGAACTGGCGTGCCCTGTAAAACGCAAGCCATATTCGGGCGGTCCTTGTTACATGAACCGTGCAACTGTATGTGTCTGCACATTAAAGAATGATCTGGAGTCTCAGTACACTCATCCCCTGTTAGATAAACCTCTTGGTCATCCTTGAAACATCTGTATGTGTATGGGAGTGACCAGACCTCATGAAGAAAACCGCTACCCAAGGGTTCAAAACGACCTATTGGCACATATTTCATACAATTTGAAAACTTATATAAAGCAAAAGGCAGTGTTATTAAACCGTGGATAAGCCACGTAGCAGCAGTGGTCTCTGCCACAGAGAAAGGTAAAGATTCCAATCTTTCAATATGGAGCATAGAAAAGGAAGCATCACGCATTGAAAGCAAGCGTTGTTTGTCTGTCAAATTAAACGGTGCAAATAAAGAGGAAACGTTCATGTATCCCCAGGGAACTTTACCCATTTTTAGAGTCTGTAGTGTCCATGCAAACTGCATGATTGAATGTAATTGATTTTGACCATGGTATAATACAGACACTTCATCATGCACAATATCAACAACAGACGACACAATATTATCTAATGTGTAAATTCTAGAGGAAAGCACGTTAATGCTATTGTCAACCACTGCAAGCACTTTTTCAAGATTAGCTTGATCAATAGCCCTAAGGCGTGAAGCAGCCTCAATCTGTGAGAGTTTCCAAATTTCATTGTAAACCCCATATAACCATCTTTTCGACCTGCCACTAGCTGGGCCTTTAATGAAATCATTCAAATCCACGTCTGCATTCAGTTTGGAAAGGTGATACTTAACCGCAGGTAAAGTTGAATGTTTCAGCCAAGCTTGACACAACTTGCCAACTGAGTAAGAGGTGACAGTATGACTCAAATCAAAACGGGGATCAGATCTAACAGCCTTAAAACCGTCAGTTATATTTAAAAATCTCTTTTGGCAAGAATCAGCACTACGGTGCCAAAGCAGCCAACCCTTGGGATTCATACTGGAAATGTTAAAGGAGGAATTCAGAAGCAAAGCCTGTATTTCTCTAATGGACAATTTAGTAAAATTACTCCAATTCTCATATTCCTCCAACTCCGGGAAAGACGGGGTGTTTAACCTTTTAGATGTAGCCAATCCAAAGCACGTGGTCTGGGAAATGGTTTCATTTAAAAACCACATATGATTTGGGATGAGACATGCACGGTGCAAAGCCTCAGTGCCTTGTACCTGCCAGGCCCTTGAGCCCCAAACTGATTTAAGGTCTATGGTATCCTTCCATAACTCATACCCTCCAGTAACTAATTGATCCAGGAAGGCTTTTGAATATAACAATTTTGTATTTGTAAGTCGAACCTTGGACTGTGGCTGTTTGTGAAATTTAAAATAAAAGGATTCGGGATTGGACTGATTAAAGTCAGTGAAATAAGTATACTTTTTAAGAAACGTTTCTGAACTCCCTTGTGTTGGTGCTGGGCAATGTTCCCACTGAGTAAAATTAACCGCATCCCTCCGGGAAGATGTCTTGTGTAAGAAGTGATTGCCATAATGTTGGTAACAGAACAATTCACCATAATTAGCAGATTCTAAATATAAATCCTCAGCATCAAAAGCAGCATAATATTTCAAATCAGAAAACAAACTCTCCACAGCATTAACATCCCAATCATCAGAACGAATGTTTTGTCTCACTACATCCCCCATATTAACTCTTAGTACATTAGGGACATTAACGACTTCCGTTGGACCATGAATCTGAAAACGAACTGCATCCCACGCGATTCCATCCAGAACAGGCCATGCTGTGATGTTAACCAAAGTCAAGTCTCTTTTTAATCTGTGTGTAGAATGTGAAGAGGAAAGTGGGGCCAAAGTTCCATTCAAATGAGTAATGCAAGTTCTCTCCTCGACATAGTGTCCATTCATAATCCGAAAAAAATAAAACACAAAACCAATTGACATAAAAAGGTAAACTGAAAAAAGGACCAGCCAAATGTATATCCAAGGAGGTATCAAAAAATGTTTTTTAAACAGGCTGGCATATACTGCAATTTTAGAGGGTTTTTTCGAGGCAAGGGAAGCAGAGTCAAATGAAAATCTGGATTCCGTGGCTAAACGAGCTTGCAGGTCAGGCATGGACAAATCAGTGGGGTATGTATAGTCTGTCTCATCAAGGTTAGTTCCTGGTAAATTATTCAATAATGGACTGGAAACAGCAGGTAATTCGATGGCCACCTCAGGTTCATTATTAGAAGCAGTGGGCATAATTGAATTTCTCACAATGGAAGGACAGGAAACAGCCGGTGTCATGCTAAGAAGAATCGGCCACTCTGTGTATCTTGACATTGTCAATAGAAATAAACCTGTTTTCCTTACGACCTGGAAGTGGTGGTAAAATGACTGTTCTTGTGCCCTTCACTCCAAGCACTGGGACCGGAGCTCGATAGGAGGGACCAAACTCTTTCTTGTTGTCGATCTTCTCTCGAACCAGTTCTCCAACTTGGGGTAGCCAGCCAACTACCGGGATCTGCAACGCAACATCCGATGTGGAGGGCAAATGTTCCTTTGCAAGAGTGTCTCTCGTCTTTTGTAGATTCTGTAAAACATTGCAATGTTCATCTGCGTCAAAGGAAGTGGCGCGAACCACCGAGTCTAGACCGTCAAGGTCAGGGACGAACATCTTGATGCCAAAGAGCATTTCGTATGGGGTCCGCCCACCCAGAGACCTTCTAGGGAGATTATTAAGAGCACGCTGCACGCCATAGAGGTGAGCCAGCCAGTTTCTGCCAGTGCCTATAACTCGGGCTGTCAAAGATTGCTTTAAATCACGGTTCATTCGTTCAACTACACTATTACCCTCGGGTCTGTAGGGTGACGAAAACTTGACTTGGACCCCCATCGAAGTCATGGCATCCTTATACGCCTTAGAGGCGAAAGCCGGACCCTGATCCGAATGGAAGGTACCACAGGCAAAAATCCCTATAAAGATACGCAAATCTCTGATGACAGTCCGGGAATCAGCGCTGCGATGTGGCCATAACCACACAAAGCGTGTGCATGAGTCAACTGCTACTAAGATGTATTTATACGCAGTATCAGATGAAAATGGACCGCAGTGATCTAAATAAACACAGCCTAGTGGTTTATTAGAAATGTACAACTGAGTCTGAGGCGGACGCGTAGCAGTTGAAGGTTTAATCTGCTGGCATATATCACAAAGAAGGACATAATCACGCGTCTGTTTGTACAGTCCCCGCCACCAGAAACGTTGTTGTAGTTGCGTTACAGTGGCTGAGACGCCCGCATGCGCAGACGCCACACCTTCATGAGCCGCTGTAATCAAGTCTGTTCTGCGATCCGAGTTGGGAATCAGCCGTTCCCCAACATCAGGAATTGACACAAATGGAACCTTTTCGGGACTTAAGTGGTATTTATACTTCGAAGGAAATCCCGAAGGATGTTTACTTCCCTTCTCAGAGGCAGCAATCGCTGCCAAGATGTCGCTATCAATCTTGGTTTTAGACCTAGTAACTGCTGCAACTAAGTATGTAGATACTGCTGATTTCGCTGCTTCATCAGCAAGCGAGTTGCCAAAAGCGTGAACTCCCACGCGCTGATGACCGAGAGTATGAATCACATAAACGAGTGGCAACATAGCCTTAAGCTCTGCCACTCGAACCCAGATCATTTTATGTTTTATTGTGCTACCCTTGGAATCATGAAAATCATTTTGAATCCAAAAGAACAAGTTTTCATTGTAAGACTGGACACAGTAGTAAGAATCACTTACAATTAGAGTAGTAACACTTGGATCTGCGTACTCCAAAGCTAGTAAGAGAGCACGAAGCTCTGCCAATTGTGCGGTGCAATCGCCCAGGGGCAACGTGTGTACCTCCCTGGAAATGAACTCATCATTCAACATAGCACCGACCACAATGGCGCATGCGGAAACGTAGGCATGTTTAGAGCCATGCGCAACCTGCGCCGACCCATCAGTGTATATGATGCAATGGAAGTCCTCCAAAGGTCGCATCGCCAGAGGAGCAGGGTGAACGAATTCATACTGCAAGAACTCCTGCGACCGTAAGGAAGCGTCAAAAATAAACATGACATCCGAGGATGACAATGACGCAGCCCACTGAATCCACCGAGGGTGCAAAGCTTTCGAATTTGGTACACTGGCTTTCGTGACTGCCTCCAAATGAGGACAGGGTGTTACCACTAGCATGCGTTTCCCCTGTGACAGAGCTCGTTCCTTTAGAATAGCCATCTGTACTGCAGTTAAAACCTTTTCTATGGTGGGAAACCGCATCTCAGCCGAGGTGTACAAGTGTGACTTGTAAGCAATAGGTACTGTGTCACCTTCATTAAAAGTGAGGTAAGTGAAACCCACCGTCCCAGGAATTATTCTTATGACCAGGTTGGTGTGGTTATCACGAGTCAGTAAATATTTAGAAGCGAGCAGATCAGCCTGCAAGGATTGCAAAATGGCTGAATGCTCAGGCAGCCAGCATGATTTTGAGAAAGTTGGTTGTATCAAAGCATACAAAGGCTTGATACGCTGGGCATATTCCGGAATGTAAGTTCTGCCGAAATTCAAAAAGCCCAGTAAGGATTGTAATTTTTTCAGAGTTGTTGGTGCGCGCAATTGTGCGCACTTCTCCAAGAAGTGAGGAGCCAAACCTCTACCTTCATTGTTGAGCTCATAGCCCAAAAACAACACTGTGTGTTCAGCAATGTGCGATTTTGCAAAGTTGAATTTGTAACCCATGTCTGCGAAGTTGCAAACAAGAGAATTCACACGACACAGATGCTCCCAAATATCGTCGTCTGTGAGATATATGTCATCCACATACGAAAAAGCATCAGGGTCGAGTGCCTCCAGAATAGAGACAATTCGAGCGGTAAATACACCAGGACTATTCTTGTAGCCCATTGGAAGACGCCGGAATTGCTTTTGGACTCCAGCGCTTGTAAAACTGGTCCATTGGGAGCTAAAGCTGTCCAATCTGTGGGCATAAAAACCATTGGATATGTCAAGCGTTGTCTTGAAACGCTTACGCACGAGACTATCCACTAGGGCAGAGCCGTGGGTGTTCTGTACTGCACAGTTACGGCAATGCGAGTTCAAATGCCGGTAATCCAAAACCAAACGATATGATCCGTCAGGTTTATTCACAGTAAAAAGGGGATTATTCATCGGTGACACACACGTTTCAATAACTCCCTGATATTCCAATTGTTCAAGGATTTCCGCGACGGAAGATTTTGCTTCACGCCGAATGGGATATTGAGGTTGAGGCTGCGGCTGAGACTGCAACGGAATTTCGTGGCAAGGCGACAATTTATCCCAACCACATTGGTTACGGTACAGAGCCGGCGCGAGAGCCCGAGCCCACTCTTCTGCAAAATGCTGCGCATGCTCTTTCGAGACAGTGTTCGCGAAACTGGGTAGGATTACCTCCTCCCCTCGCGGCGCCGCGAGCACAAAAGGTGGGGGCCAGTCAGCCTCCGAAAGTAAAATATCATATGTAGAAGACAGATTCTCCCAAAATACACCTTTAACGGTACGCTGTATGTCACCTTCAATTAACAGGACAATTTCATATAGTCTTTCAGGGGGAGCAAGTCTCGTATCCGCTGTTTCTATCACAACGTAGACTTCAGTCGCTGTCACCCTCAGTAGTGGACGCAGCGCCTCTCTGACTATTGTTATCTCCGCCGCGCTGTCCAGCAAGGTCAGAGCCCACGTCAGATTCCGAAGCCGCGTTCTCACTATCTGTGGCATATCGATGCGCTGTTAAGGCTGCGACTTTCTTTTTCGCAAACTGCGGACGCCGAGGCGTAGAATCCTCCTGCTTCACTGCGCCGTCCGTCTGGCGGGACTGACCACGTCCTTGTTGGCCACCACGTCCACGTCCACCCCCTCCTCCTCCACCGGTTTTCTGGGCCGATGTGTCCTGAAAGGAACGAGGAGAGCGTTGATCAGAACCCTGAAAACGATCAGGTGATTTAATCATCGCGCGGTCGCGCAAATCATAAACTTTTTCGGGTGGTGCAGGAGCTAGTATTGCAGGAAAAGGACCCTGAGTCTGCGTTGTCTGCTTCCCCTGTGTCTGTTTTTTAGGCCAATTTTGTTTCTTGGACTTGGGCTGGGCATCTGTCACTGCAGATTGTCCCAGTGGTTGTTTTTTCTCCTTCACTGGAAAATATTTCAGACCTCTACTTGTGCGGCCAATCGTTTTATAAGCGGCCACCACAATCTTTGCTAACTGGCGGGGTTTGTCGGCATCGGGCAGAGCAGCCAAAGCATTCGACACCTGAAAGTTAACTGCATCTCCTTTAACATTGGAGAGAATGAGATCACTTACAATCTCAAAAGAACCACACAGGCGCATACCCAATTCAACCGCTGCCTCTGGACCGTGATCATTCTGAACACGTCGAACGATTTCAGGCAGGGCAGTCATAGACGGGGTGCCGAAGCACCTTGTATAAACTGCCGCAAATGTTTTTCCCCAGCTGTCACAGTCAGCAAGTTCAGGAGTAATATCCTTCGGTAGAGTAATCGTCAACATTCTATGTTTATCAGCAGGAGTAGAATTCGGAAAAACCGCCTCCAGTTGATCAAACTTCTCTGCTAGCCAGAATGGGAAGTCATCGTTGTCAACAGGACGCGCACCAAAAACCGAATTTACCATCACTGGATTGAGACGCATTCCGCCTCGTTCCATGGGAGCGGCCGCACCCCCCTGGGGACCACCAGGAAGATGCCGACCAATGTATTGCACTAAAGCACGAATCACGGAAATGGAAACTACATGAAGCCGGCGAATTTCTGCCAGGGTACAAGCCCCGTGATTCGGGTGCGGGGTAAAGCCACCCAACGCAGGCCAATTAGTACCTGGAATTGAGAGTGGACCTAACCTCGCACGGGACAAAGAGTGGGGGAGGGCGCCATCAAACCAAACTCGATGCTGCCAATGATCAATAGGTATTTCCAATGCCCTGTATGGCGTATATTCAGCCGGGACATCCGAGGCGGTGTAGGAGTGGTACAAACCAGAATTAGCGTCCACAGCCGGAAACGTAACCCAAGAGTAAAACAACTCGTAAGGAAACGCCGGATCTGCACTTACCACGAAAATCACAGCCATCCCATCTACTGGGACCTGGTACGTCTGAAGATGGTTGCGTACCGCTACGCGACTATGCTGCGCAATAGCCACCGCTGCCGCCATCACAGAATTGGAAACAAGAAAACACAAAGAATACTTTGTAGCACAACTGGGTAGTAATTCAAAGAAACCGTTTAAGTAAGAATCAAGCTTGAATAAAGACCTATTTCAAAAAATAGGTAGGTTTCACCAACACCCCGTTTGCCGGAAACGGATGTGAAGGGGTTAAGGCATGAATGATAAACTACTCGAGTGTCATGATATAAGACCACCGAAAACGTTGGGCGCCATGTTGCAGGGTTTCTGTACTCACACAGAACTGTGCACAGAGGAGTGGAACCTCGGCAAATTAGGATGTCCCAAAACTTACCTTAGCAACCAACTCACCCCTTACCGAGCTAGCTACAGTGTCTCATTGGACATATCAAACACCCAATGTTTAGACAAACCAGAACATGAACTTACAGTACCTCAGGGTACGTGGGACTCATGAACACTCTTTCGTTATATTATCATTACAAACCAGAACATGGAGTAAAGAAGACACATGTGCATTTGAAATGTTTATTTACTAATGCCGTCTTCTCAGGCGCAGTATCTTTGATAATACAAGTATACTTATTATCAGTAGCAAAATTATCAGCATAGTTACTAAGACATAAAAAGCGAATGGTGACAGCATGTTAACATGCTGTAATGAATAAGAGTTAACAACACTTATATCTCACCCTCCCTAACACATATATTATATTATTATCTAAGAAGGTCTCTTTGGGTTGTTTTAGGGCGGGCCCATACCTTAGTGTCCTAGCATGAAGGAATCACATCAGCATACACCAGCTCTCTCTGCATGTGCACCGCATCAAGTGTGTTAACAATTCTCGTGCAAAGCAATATCAATCCCGCCTCAAGCCCAAGTTGGCAAAGGCTGCACTTGTGTTATGACTATGAAGGCGTGGAGATCAGACCTCATAACAATTCCATATCGTGTTGCTCCTGAAACTTCAGCACTCTCCGTGCAGACATGTTTTATTAAACAAAGCAGATATCAGAGCAATAACATATTATTCTCACATTCACCACGGCAAACCACTAGGTTGAAAGCTAAGTCAACAATTAAGGGTCGTGTGCAGAAGTTGCAAGAAAGGAAAAATGGCATTTAAATCTGAAATGTACCTATGCTAACTTAACACGAAATATGGATATATAGGAGCTATACAACATGTGAACTGACGTTCAAAAATAAAACATTTGAAAACGGACCATTTTTCACCTTTCTGAAGCATGACGTAATGGGGGGTGTTATCTCTTTTGTCAAAAAATCAGCTGTTTTTGCTTGAACATTAAATGCCTCCAAATGGTATTTAATTCACTTCCCGGCCCATGGAAGCATGAAAATCACTTTAAACATGCTAATTTTAGCTCTAAAACTAATAATCCACCTACAAATGTGAACTGACGTTCAAAAATAAAACATTTGAAAACTGACCATTTTTCACCTTTCTGAAGAATGACGTAATGGGGGGGTGTTATCTCTTTTGTAAAAAATCTGCTGTTTTTGCTCGAACATTAAATGTCTCCAAATGGTATTTAATTCACTTCCCGGGGTGAAGAAACACTTTTTGAGACCTCAGAGTGAGCACATTGGCCATTTTAATGCACTTTTAAGCATTCCACAAATCTTGTGTTTAGAGCCCCTGGAAGCATGAAAATCACTTTAAACATGCTAATTTTAGCTCTAAAACTAATAATCCACCTACAAATGTGAACTGACGTTCAAAAATAAAACATTTGAAAACGGACCATTTTTCACCTTTCTGAAGAATGACGTAATGGGGGGTGTTATCTCTTTTGTCAAAAATAAGCTGTTTTTGCTTGAATATTAAATGCCTCCAAATGGTATTTAATTCTCTTCCCTGGAAGCATGAAAATCACTTTAAACATGCTAATTTTAGCTCTAAAACTAATAATCCACCTACAAATGTGAACTGACGTTCAAAAATAAAACATTTGAAAACGGACCATTTTTCACCTTTCTGAAGCATTACGTAATGGGGGTGTTATCTCTTTTGTCAAAAATCAGCCGTTTTTGCTTGAACGTTAAATGCCTCCAAATGGTATTTAATTCACTTCCCGGGCCCCTGGAGGCATGAAAATCACTTTAAACATGATAATTTTGGCTCTAGAACTAATAATCCACCTACAAATGTGAACTGACATTCAAAAATAAAACATTTGAAAACGGACCATTTTACACCTTTCTAAAGCATGACGTAATGGGGGTGTGTTATCTCTTTTGTCAAAAATCAGCCGTTTTTGCTTGAACATTAAATGCCTCCAAATGGTATTTAATTCACTTCCCGGGGTGAAGAAACACTTTTTGAGACCTCAGAGTGAGCAAATTGGCCATTTTCATGCACTTTTAACCATTCCACAAATCTTGTGTTTAGAGCCCCTGGAAGCATGAAAATCACTTTAAACATGCTAATTTTAGCTCTAAAACTAATAATCCACCTACAAATGTGAACTGACGTTCAAAAATAAAACATTTGAAAACGGACCATTTTTCACCTTTCTGAAGAATGACGTAATGGGGGGTGTTATCTCTTTTGTCAAAAATCAGCTGTTTTTGCTTGAACATTAAATGCCTCCAAATGGTATTTAAGTCACTTCCCGGGCCCCTGGAAGCATGAAAATCACTTTAAACATGCTAATTTTAGCTCTAAAACTAATAATCCACCTACAAATGTGAACTGACATTCAAAAATAAAACATTTGAAAACGGACAATTTTTCACCTTTCTGAAGCATGACGTAATGGGGGGGTGTTATCTCTTTTGTCAAAAATCAGCCGTTTTTGCTTGAACATTAAATGCCTCCAAATGGATTTTAATTCACTTCCCGGGTTGAAGAAACACTTTTTGAGACCTCAGAGTGAGCAAATTGGCCATTTTCATGCACTTTTAACCATTCCACAAATCTTGCGTTTAGAGCCCCTGGAAGCATGAAAATCACTTTAAACATGCTGATTTTAGCTCTAAAACTAATAATCCACCTACAAATGTGAACTGACGTTCAAAAAGAAAAAAATTTGAAAACAGACAATTTTTCACCTTTCTGAAGCATGACGTAATGGGGGGGTGTTATCTCTTTTGTTAAAATTCAGTCATTTGAGCTTGAACATTAAAAGCCTCCAAATGGTATTTAATTCACTTCCCGGGGTGAAGAAACACTTTTTGAGAACTCAGAGTGAGTAAATTGGCCATTTTCATGCACTTTTAACAATTCCACAAATCTTGTGTTTAGGGTCCCTGGAAGCATGAAAATCACTTTAAACATGCTAATTTAAGCTCTAAAATGGATGATCCACCTACAAATGTGAACTGACGTTCAAAAATAAAACATTTGAAAACTGACAATTTTTCACCTTTCTGAAGCATGGCGTAATGGGGGGGTGTTATCTCTTTTGTCAAAAATCAGCCGTTTTTGCTTGAACATTAAATGCCTCCAAATGGTATTTAATTCACTTCCCGGGGTGAAGAAACACTTTTTGAGACCTCAGAGTGAGCAAATTGGCCATTTTCATGCACTTTTAACCATTCCACAAATCTTGTGTTTAGAGCCCCTGGAAGCATGAAAATCACTTTAAACATGCTAATTTTAGCTCTAAAACTAATAATCCACCTACAAATGTGAACTGACGTTCAAAAATAAAACATTTGAAAACGGACCATTTTTCACCTTTCTGAAGCATGACGTAATGGGGGGGTGTTATCTCTTTTGTCAAAAATCAGCCGTTTTTGCTTGAACATTAAATGCCTCCGAATGGTATTTAATTCACTTCCCGGGCCCCTGGAAGCATGAAAATCACTTTAAACATGATAATTTTAGCTCTAAAACTAATAATCCACCTACAAATGTGAACTGACATTCAAAAATAAAACATTTGAAAACTGACCATTTTTCACCTTTCTGAAGCATGACTTAATGGGGGTGTGTTATCTCTTTTGTCAAAAATCAGCCGTTTTTGCTTGAACATTAAATGCGTCCAAATGGTATTTAATTCACTTCCCGGGGTGAAGAAACACTTTTTGAGACCTCAGAGTGAGCAAATTTGCCATTTTCATGCACTTTTAACCATTCCACAAATCTTGCGTTTAGAGCCCCTGGAAGCATGAAAATCACTTTAAACATGCTGATTTTAGCTCTAAAACTAATAATCCACCTACAAATGTGAACTGACGTTCAAAAAGAAAACATTTGAAAACAGACAATTTTTCACCTTTCTGAAGCATGACGTAATGGGGGGTGTTATCTCTTTTGTCAAAAATCAGCCGTTTTTGCTTGAACATTAAATGCCTCCAAATGGTATTTAATTCACTTCCCGGGCCCCTGGAAGCATGAAAATCACTTTAAACATGATAATTTTAGCTCTAAAACTAATAATCCACCTACAAATGTGAACTGACATTCAAAAATAAAACATTTGAAAACGGACCATTTTTCACCTTTCTGAAGCATGACGTAATGGGGGTGTGTTATCTCTTTTGTCAAAAATCAGCCGTTTTTGCTTGAACATTAAATGCGTCCAAATGGTATTTAATTCACTTCCCGGGGTGAAGAAACACTTTTTGAGACCTCAGAGTGAGCAAATTTGCCATTTTCATGCACTTTTAACCATTCCACAAATCTTGTGTTTAGGGCCCCTGGAAGCATGAAAATCACTTTAAACATGCTAATTTTAGCTCTAAAACTAATAATCCACCTACAAATGTGAAATGACGTTCAAAAATAAAACATTTGAAAACGGACCATTTTTCACCTTTCTGAAGCATGACGTAATGGGGGGTGTTATCTCTTTTGTCAAAAATCAGCCGTTTTTGCTTGAACATTAAATGCCTCCAAATGGTATTTAATTCACTTCCCGGGCCCCTGGAAGCATGAAAATCACTTTAAACATGCTAATTTTAGCTCTAAAACTAATAATCCACCTACAAATGTGAACTGACATTCAAAAATAAAACATTTGAAAACGGACAATTTTTCACCTTTCTGAAGCATGACGTAATGGGGGGTATTATCTCTTTTGTCAAAAATCAGCTGTTTTTGCTTGAACATTAAATGCCTCCAAATGGTATTTAATTCACTTCCCGGGGTGAAGAAACACTTTTTGAGACCTCAGAGTGAGCAAATTGGCCATTTTCATGCACTTTTAACCATTGCACAAATCTTGTGTTTAGAGCCCCTGGAAGCATGAACATCACTTTAAACATGCTAATTTTAGCTCTAAAACTAATAATCCACCTACAAATGTGAACTGACGTTCAAAAATAAAAAATTTGAAAACGGACCATTTTTCACCTTTCTGAAGCATGACGTAATGGGGGGTGTTATCTCTTTTGTCAAAAATCAGCCGTTTTTGCTTGAACATTAAATGCCTCCAAATGGTATTTAATTCACTTCCCGGGGTGAAGAAACACTTTTTGAGACCTCAGAGTGAGCAAATTCGCCACTTTCATGCACTTTTAACCATTCCTCAAATCTTGTGTTTAGAGCCCCTGGAAGCATGAAAATCACTTTAAACATGCTAATTTTAGCTCTAAAACTAATAATCCACCTACAAATGTGAACTGACGTTCAAAAATAAAACATTTGAAAACGGACCATTTTTCACCTTTCTGAAGCATGACGTAATGGGGGGTGTTATCTCTTTTGTCAAAAAATCAGCTGTTTTTGCTTGAACATTAAATGCCTCCAAATGGTATTTAATTCACTTCCCGGCCCATGGAAGCATGAAAATCACTTTAAACATGCTAATTTTAGCTCTAAAACTAATAATCCACCTACAAATGTGAACTGACGTTCAAAAATAAAACATTTGAAAACTGACCATTTTTCACCTTTCTGAAGAATGACGTAATGGGGGGGTGTTATCTCTTTTGTAAAAAATCTGCTGTTTTTGCTCGAACATTAAATGTCTCCAAATGGTATTTAATTCACTTCCCGGGGTGAAGAAACACTTTTTGAGACCTCAGAGTGAGCACATTGGCCATTTTAATGCACTTTTAAGCATTCCACAAATCTTGTGTTTAGAGCCCCTGGAAGCATGAAAATCACTTTAAACATGCTAATTTTAGCTCTAAAACTAATAATCCACCTACAAATGTGAACTGACGTTCAAAAATAAAACATTTGAAAACGGACCATTTTTCACCTTTCTGAAGAATGACGTAATGGGGGGTGTTATCTCTTTTGTCAAAAATAAGCTGTTTTTGCTTGAATATTAAATGCCTCCAAATGGTATTTAATTCTCTTCCCTGGAAGCATGAAAATCACTTTAAACATGCTAATTTTAGCTCTAAAACTAATAATCCACCTACAAATGTGAACTGACGTTCAAAAATAAAACATTTGAAAACGGACCATTTTTCACCTTTCTGAAGCATTACGTAATGGGGGTGTTATCTCTTTTGTCAAAAATCAGCCGTTTTTGCTTGAACGTTAAATGCCTCCAAATGGTATTTAATTCACTTCCCGGGCCCCTGGAGGCATGAAAATCACTTTAAACATGATAATTTTGGCTCTAGAACTAATAATCCACCTACAAATGTGAACTGACATTCAAAAATAAAACATTTGAAAACGGACCATTTTACACCTTTCTAAAGCATGACGTAATGGGGGTGTGTTATCTCTTTTGTCAAAAATCAGCCGTTTTTGCTTGAACATTAAATGCCTCCAAATGGTATTTAATTCACTTCCCGGGGTGAAGAAACACTTTTTGAGACCTCAGAGTGAGCAAATTGGCCATTTTCATGCACTTTTAACCATTCCACAAATCTTGTGTTTAGAGCCCCTGGAAGCATGAAAATCACTTTAAACATGCTAATTTTAGCTCTAAAACTAATAATCCACCTACAAATGTGAACTGACGTTCAAAAATAAAACATTTGAAAACGGACCATTTTTCACCTTTCTGAAGAATGACGTAATGGGGGGTGTTATCTCTTTTGTCAAAAATCAGCTGTTTTTGCTTGAACATTAAATGCCTCCAAATGGTATTTAAGTCACTTCCCGGGCCCCTGGAAGCATGAAAATCACTTTAAACATGCTAATTTTAGCTCTAAAACTAATAATCCACCTACAAATGTGAACTGACATTCAAAAATAAAACATTTGAAAACGGACAATTTTTCACCTTTCTGAAGCATGACGTAATGGGGGGGTGTTATCTCTTTTGTCAAAAATCAGCCGTTTTTGCTTGAACATTAAATGCCTCCAAATGGATTTTAATTCACTTCCCGGGTTGAAGAAACACTTTTTGAGACCTCAGAGTGAGCAAATTGGCCATTTTCATGCACTTTTAACCATTCCACAAATCTTGCGTTTAGAGCCCCTGGAAGCATGAAAATCACTTTAAACATGCTGATTTTAGCTCTAAAACTAATAATCCACCTACAAATGTGAACTGACGTTCAAAAAGAAAAAAATTTGAAAACAGACAATTTTTCACCTTTCTGAAGCATGACGTAATGGGGGGGTGTTATCTCTTTTGTTAAAATTCAGTCATTTGAGCTTGAACATTAAAAGCCTCCAAATGGTATTTAATTCACTTCCCGGGGTGAAGAAACACTTTTTGAGAACTCAGAGTGAGTAAATTGGCCATTTTCATGCACTTTTAACAATTCCACAAATCTTGTGTTTAGGGTCCCTGGAAGCATGAAAATCACTTTAAACATGCTAATTTAAGCTCTAAAATGGATGATCCACCTACAAATGTGAACTGACGTTCAAAAATAAAACATTTGAAAACTGACAATTTTTCACCTTTCTGAAGCATGGCGTAATGGGGGGGTGTTATCTCTTTTGTCAAAAATCAGCCATTTTTGCTTGAACATTAAATGCCTCCAAATGGTATTTAATTCACTTCCCGGGGTGAAGAAACACTTTTTGAGACCTCAGAGTGAGCAAATTGGCCATTTTCATGCACTTTTAACCATTCCACAAATCTTGTGTTTAGAGCCCCTGGAAGCATGAAAATCACTTTAAACATGCTAATTTTAGCTCTAAAACTAATAATCCACCTACAAATGTGAACTGACGTTCAAAAATAAAACATTTGAAAACGGACCATTTTTCACCTTTCTGAAGCATGACGTAATGGGGGGGTGTTATCTCTTTTGTCAAAAATCAGCCGTTTTTGCTTGAACATTAAATGCCTCCGAATGGTATTTAATTCACTTCCCGGGCCCCTGGAAGCATGAAAATCACTTTAAACATGATAATTTTAGCTCTAAAACTAATAATCCACCTACAAATGTGAACTGACATTCAAAAATAAAACATTTGAAAACTGACCATTTTTCACCTTTCTGAAGCATGACTTAATGGGGGTGTGTTATCTCTTTTGTCAAAAATCAGCCGTTTTTGCTTGAACATTAAATGCGTCCAAATGGTATTTAATTCACTTCCCGGGGTGAAGAAACACTTTTTGAGACCTCAGAGTGAGCAAATTTGCCATTTTCATGCACTTTTAACCATTCCACAAATCTTGCGTTTAGAGCCCCTGGAAGCATGAAAATCACTTTAAACATGCTGATTTTAGCTCTAAAACTAATAATCCACCTACAAATGTGAACTGACGTTCAAAAAGAAAACATTTGAAAACAGACAATTTTTCACCTTTCTGAAGCATGACGTAATGGGGGGTGTTATCTCTTTTGTCAAAAATCAGCCGTTTTTGCTTGAACATTAAATGCCTCCAAATGGTATTTAATTCACTTCCCGGGCCCCTGGAAGCATGAAAATCACTTTAAACATGATAATTTTAGCTCTAAAACTAATAATCCACCTACAAATGTGAACTGACATTCAAAAATAAAACATTTGAAAACGGACCATTTTTCACCTTTCTGAAGCATGACGTAATGGGGGTGTGTTATCTCTTTTGTCAAAAATCAGCCGTTTTTGCTTGAACATTAAATGCGTCCAAATGGTATTTAATTCACTTCCCGGGGTGAAGAAACACTTTTTGAGACCTCAGAGTGAGCAAATTTGCCATTTTCATGCACTTTTAACCATTCCACAAATCTTGTGTTTAGGGCCCCTGGAAGCATGAAAATCACTTTAAACATGCTAATTTTAGCTCTAAAACTAATAATCCACCTACAAATGTGAAATGACGTTCAAAAATAAAACATTTGAAAACGGACCATTTTTCACCTTTCTGAAGCATGACGTAATGGGGGGTGTTATCTCTTTTGTCAAAAATCAGCCGTTTTTGCTTGAACATTAAATGCCTCCAAATGGTATTTAATTCACTTCCCGGGCCCCTGGAAGCATGAAAATCACTTTAAACATGCTAATTTTAGCTCTAAAACTAATAATCCACCTACAAATGTGAACTGACGTTCAAAAATAAAAAATTTGAAAACGGACCATTTTTCACCTTTCTGAAGCATGACGTAATGGGGGGTGTTATCTCTTTTGTCAAAAATCAGCCGTTTTTGCTTGAACATTAAATGCCTCCAAATGGTATTTAATTCACTTCCCGGGGTGAAGAAACACTTTTTGAGACCTCAGAGTGAGCAAATTCGCCACTTTCATGCACTTTTAACCATTCCTCAAATCTTGTGTTTAGAGCCCCTGGAAGCATGAAAATCACTTTAAACATGCTAATTTTAGCTCTAAAACTAATAATCCACCTACAAATGTGAACTGACGTTCAAAAATAAAACATTTGAAAACGGACCATTTTTCACCTTTCTGAAGCATGACGTAATGGGGGGTGTTATCTCTTTTGTCAAAAAATCAGCTGTTTTTGCTTGAACATTAAATGCCTCCAAATGGTATTTAATTCACTTCCCGGCCCATGGAAGCATGAAAATCACTTTAAACATGCTAATTTTAGCTCTAAAACTAATAATCCACCTACAAATGTGAACTGACGTTCAAAAATAAAACATTTGAAAACTGACCATTTTTCACCTTTCTGAAGAATGACGTAATGGGGGGGTGTTATCTCTTTTGTAAAAAATCTGCTGTTTTTGCTCGAACATTAAATGTCTCCAAATGGTATTTAATTCACTTCCCGGGGTGAAGAAACACTTTTTGAGACCTCAGAGTGAGCACATTGGCCATTTTAATGCACTTTTAAGCATTCCACAAATCTTGTGTTTAGAGCCCCTGGAAGCATGAAAATCACTTTAAACATGCTAATTTTAGCTCTAAAACTAATAATCCACCTACAAATGTGAACTGACGTTCAAAAATAAAACATTTGAAAACGGACCATTTTTCACCTTTCTGAAGAATGACGTAATGGGGGGTGTTATCTCTTTTGTCAAAAATAAGCTGTTTTTGCTTGAATATTAAATGCCTCCAAATGGTATTTAATTCTCTTCCCTGGAAGCATGAAAATCACTTTAAACATGCTAATTTTAGCTCTAAAACTAATAATCCACCTACAAATGTGAACTGACGTTCAAAAATAAAACATTTGAAAACGGACCATTTTTCACCTTTCTGAAGCATTACGTAATGGGGGTGTTATCTCTTTTGTCAAAAATCAGCCGTTTTTGCTTGAACGTTAAATGCCTCCAAATGGTATTTAATTCACTTCCCGGGCCCCTGGAGGCATGAAAATCACTTTAAACATGATAATTTTGGCTCTAGAACTAATAATCCACCTACAAATGTGAACTGACATTCAAAAATAAAAGCATTTGAAAACGGACCATTTTTCACCTTTCTGAAGCATGACGTAATGGGGGTGTGTTATCTCTTTTGTCAAAAATCAGCCGTTTTTGCTTGAACATTAAATGCCTCCAAATGGTATTTAATTCACTTCCCGGGGTGAAGAAACACTTTTTGAGACCTCAGAGTGAGCAAATTGGCCATTTTCATGCACTTTTAACCATTCCACAAATCTTGTGTTTAGAGCCCCTGGAAGCATGAAAATCACTTTAAACATGCTAATTTTAGCTCTAAAACTAATAATCCACCTACAAATGTGAACTGACGTTCAAAAATAAAACATTTGAAAACGGACCATTTTTCACCTTTCTGAAGAATGACGTAATGGGGGGTGTTATCTCTTTTGTCAAAAATCAGCTGTTTTTGCTTGAACATTAAATGCCTCCAAATGGTATTTAAGTCACTTCCCGGGCCCCTGGAAGCATGAAAATCACTTTAAACATGCTAATTTTAGCTCTAAAACTAATAATCCACCTACAAATGTGAACTGACATTCAAAAATAAAACATTTGAAAACGGACAATTTTTCACCTTTCTGAAGCATGACGTAATGGGGGGGTGTTATCTCTTTTGTCAAAAATCAGCCGTTTTTGCTTGAACATTAAATGCCTCCAAATGGATTTTAATTCACTTCCCGGGTTGAAGAAACACTTTTTGAGACCTCAGAGTGAGCAAATTGGCCATTTTCATGCACTTTTAACCATTCCACAAATCTTGCGTTTAGAGCCCCTGGAAGCATGAAAATCACTTTAAACATGCTGATTTTAGCTCTAAAACTAATAATCCACCTACAAATGTGAACTGACGTTCAAAAAGAAAAAAATTTGAAAACAGACAATTTTTCACCTTTCTGAAGCATGACGTAATGGGGGGGTGTTATCTCTTTTGTTAAAATTCAGTCATTTGTGCTTGAACATTAAAAGCCTCCAAATGGTATTTAATTCACTTCCCGGGGTGAAGAAACACTTTTTGAGAACTCAGAGTGAGTAAATTGGCCATTTTCATGCACTTTTAACAATTCCACAAATCTTGTGTTTAGGGTCCCTGGAAGCATGAAAATCACTTTAAACATGCTAATTTAAGCTCTAAAATGGATGATCCACCTACAAATGTGAACTGACGTTCAAAAATAAAACATTTGAAAACTGACAATTTTTCACCTTTCTGAAGCATGGCGTAATGGGGGGGTGTTATCTCTTTTGTCAAAAATCAGCCGTTTTTGCTTGAACATTAAATGCCTCCAAATGGTATTTAATTCACTTCCCGGGGTGAAGAAACACTTTTTGAGACCTCAGAGTGAGCAAATTGGCCATTTTCATGCACTTTTAACCATTCCACAAATCTTGTGTTTAGAGCCCCTGGAAGCATGAAAATCACTTTAAACATGCTAATTTTAGCTCTAAAACTAATAATCCACCTACAAATGTGAACTGACGTTCAAAAATAAAACATTTGAAAATGGACCATTTTTCACCTTTCTGAAGCATGACGTAATGGGGGGTGTTATCTCTTTTGTCAAAAACTCAGCCGTTTTTGCTTGAACATTAAATGCCTCCAAATGGTATTTAATTCACTTCCCGGGCCCCTGGAAGCATGAAAATCACTTTAAACATGCTAATTTTAGCTCTAAAACTAATAATCCACCTACAAATGTGAACTGACGTTCAAAAATAAAACATTTGAAAATGGACCATTTTTCACCTTTCTGAAGCATGACGTAATGGGGGGTGTTATCTCTTTTGTCAAAAATCAGCCGTTTTTGCTTGAACATTAAATGCCTCCAAATGGTATTTAATTCACTTCCCGGGGTGAAGAAACACTTTTTGAGAACTCAGAGTGAGTAAATTGGCCATTTTCATGCACTTTTAACAATTCCACAAATCTTGTGTTTAGGGTCCCTGGAAGCATGAAAATCACTTTAAACATGCTAATTTAAGCTCTAAAATGGATGATCCACCTACAAATGTGAACTGACGTTCAAAAATAAAACATTTGAAAACTGACAATTTTTCACCTTTCTGAAGCATGGCGTAATGGGGGGGTGTTATCTCTTTTGTCAAAAATCAGCCGTTTTTGCTTGAACATTAAATGCCTCCAAATGGTATTTAATTCACTTCCCGGGGTGAAGAAACACTTTTTGAGACCTTAGAGTGAGCAAATTGGCCATTTTCATGCACTTTTAACCATTCCACAAATCTTGTGTTTAGAGCCCCTGGAAGCATGAAAATCACTTTAAACATGCTAATTTTAGCTCTAAAACTAATAATCCACCTTCAAATGTGAACTGACGTTCAAAAATAAAACATTTGAAAACAGACCATTTTTCACCTTTCTGAAGAATGACGTAATTGGGGGTGTTATCTCTTTTGTCAAAAATCAGCTGTTTTTGCTTGAACATTAAATGCCTCCAAATGGTATTTAAGTCACTTCCCGGGCCCCTGGAAGCATGAAAATCACTTTAAACATGCTAATTTTAGCTCTAAAACTAATAATCCACCTACAAATGTGAACTGACGTTCAAAAATAAAACATTTGAAAATGGACCATTTTTCACCTTTCTGAAGCATGACGTAATGGGGGGTGTTATCTCTTTTGTCAAAAATCAGCCGTTTTTGCTTGAACATTAAATGCCTCCAAATGGTATTTAATTCACTTCCCGGGCCCCTGGAAGCATGAAAATCACTTTAAACATGATAATTTTAGCTCTAAAACTAATAATCCACCTACAAATGTGAACTGACATTCAAAAATAAAACATTTGAAAACGGACCATTTTTCACCTTTCTGAAGCATGACGTAATGGGGGTGTGTTATCTCTTTTGTCAAAAATCAGCCGTTTTTGCTTGAACATTAAATGCCTCCAAATGGTATTTAATTCACTTCCCGGGGTGAAGAAACACTTTTTGAGACCTCAGAGTGAGCAAATTGGCCATTTTCATGCACTTTTAACCATTCCAAAAATCTTGTGTTTAGGGCCCCTGGAAGCATGAAAATCACTTTAAACATGCTAATTTTAGCTCTAAAACTAATAATCCACCTACAAATGTGAACTGACGTTCAAAAATAAAACATTTGAAAACGGACCATTTTTCACCTTTCTGAAGCATGACGTAATGGGGGGGTGTTATCTCTTTTGTCAAAAATCAGCCGTTTTTGCTTGAACATTAAATGCCTCCAAATGGATTTTAATTCACTTCCCGGGTTGAAGAAACACTTTTTGAGACCTCAGAGTGAGCAAATTGGCCATTTTCATGCACTTTTAACCATTCCACAAATCTTGCGTTTAGAGCCCCTGGAAGCATGAAAATCACTTTAAACATGCTGATTTTAGCTCTAAAACTAATAATCCACCTACAAATGTGAACTGACGTTCAAAAAGAAAAAAATTTGAAAACAGACAATTTTTCACCTTTCTGAAGCATGACGTAATGGGGGGGTGTTATCTCTTTTGTTAAAATTCAGTCATTTGTGCTTGAACATTAAAAGCCTCCAAATGGTATTTAATTCACTTCCCGGGGTGAAGAAACACTTTTTGAGAACTCAGAGTGAGTAAATTGGCCATTTTCATGCACTTTTAACAATTCCACAAATCTTGTGTTTAGGGTCCCTGGAAGCATGAAAATCACTTTAAACATGCTAATTTAAGCTCTAAAATGGATGATCCACCTACAAATGTGAACTGACGTTCAAAAATAAAACATTTGAAAACTGACAATTTTTCACCTTTCTGAAGCATGGCGTAATGGGGGGGTGTTATCTCTTTTGTCAAAAATCAGCCGTTTTTGCTTGAACATTAAATGCCTCCAAATGGTATTTAATTCACTTCCCGGGGTGAAGAAACACTTTTTGAGACCTCAGAGTGAGCAAATTGGCCATTTTCATGCACTTTTAACCATTCCACAAATCTTGTGTTTAGAGCCCCTGGAAGCATGAAAATCACTTTAAACATGCTAATTTTAGCTCTAAAACTAATAATCCACCTACAAATGTGAACTGACGTTCAAAAATAAAACATTTGAAAATGGACCATTTTTCACCTTTCTGAAGCATGACGTAATGGGGGGTGTTATCTCTTTTGTCAAAAATCAGCCGTTTTTGCTTGAACATTAAATGCCTCCAAATGGTATTTAATTCACTTCCCGGGCCCCTGGAAGCATGAAAATCACTTTAAACATGCTAATTTTAGCTCTAAAACTAATAATCCACCTACAAATGTGAACTGACGTTCAAAAATAAAACATTTGAAAATGGACCATTTTTCACCTTTCTGAAGCATGACGTAATGGGGGGTGTTATCTCTTTTGTCAAAAATCAGCCGTTTTTGCTTGAACATTAAATGCCTCCAAATGGTATTTAATTCACTTCCCGGGGTGAAGAAACACTTTTTGAGAACTCAGAGTGAGTAAATTGGCCATTTTCATGCACTTTTAACAATTCCACAAATCTTGTGTTTAGGGTCCCTGGAAGCATGAAAATCACTTTAAACATGCTAATTTAAGCTCTAAAATGGATGATCCACCTACAAATGTGAACTGACGTTCAAAAATAAAACATTTGAAAACTGACAATTTTTCACCTTTCTGAAGCATGGCGTAATGGGGGGGTGTTATCTCTTTTGTCAAAAATCAGCCGTTTTTGCTTGAACATTAAATGCCTCCAAATGGTATTTAATTCACTTCCCGGGGTGAAGAAACACTTTTTGAGACCTTAGAGTGAGCAAATTGGCCATTTTCATGCACTTTTAACCATTCCACAAATCTTGTGTTTAGAGCCCCTGGAAGCATGAAAATCACTTTAAACATGCTAATTTTAGCTCTAAAACTAATAATCCACCTTCAAATGTGAACTGACGTTCAAAAATAAAACATTTGAAAACAGACCATTTTTCACCTTTCTGAAGAATGACGTAATTGGGGGTGTTATCTCTTTTGTCAAAAATCAGCTGTTTTTGCTTGAACATTAAATGCCTCCAAATGGTATTTAAGTCACTTCCCGGGCCCCTGGAAGCATGAAAATCACTTTAAACATGCTAATTTTAGCTCTAAAACTAATAATCCACCTACAAATGTGAACTGACGTTCAAAAATAAAACATTTGAAAATGGACCATTTTTCACCTTTCTGAAGCATGACGTAATGGGGGGTGTTATCTCTTTTGTCAAAAATCAGCCGTTTTTGCTTGAACATTAAATGCCTCCAAATGGTATTTAATTCACTTCCCGGGCCCCTGGAAGCATGAAAATCACTTTAAACATGATAATTTTAGCTCTAAAACTAATAATCCACCTACAAATGTGAACTGACATTCAAAAATAAAACATTTGAAAACGGACCATTTTTCACCTTTCTGAAGCATGACGTAATGGGGGTGTGTTATCTCTTTTGTCAAAAATCAGCCGTTTTTGCTTGAACATTAAATGCCTCCAAATGGTATTTAATTCACTTCCCGGGGTGAAGAAACACTTTTTGAGACCTCAGAGTGAGCAAATTGGCCATTTTCATGCACTTTTAACCATTCCAAAAATCTTGTGTTTAGGGCCCCTGGAAGCATGAAAATCACTTTAAACATGCTAATTTTAGCTCTAAAACTAATAATCCACCTACAAATGTGAACTGACGTTCAAAAATAAAACATTTGAAAACGGACCATTTTTCACCTTTCTGAAGCATGACGTAATGGGGGGGTGTTATCTCTTTTGTCAAAAATCAGCCGTTTTTGCTTGAACATTAAATGCCTCCGAATGGTATTTAATTCACTTCCCGGGCCCCTGGAAGCATGAAAATCACTTTAAACATGATAATTTTAGCTCTAAAACTAATAATCCACCTACAAATGTGAACTGACATTCAAAAATAAAACATTTGAAAACGGACCATTTTTCACCTTTCTGAAGCATGACTTAATGGGGGTGTGTTATCTCTTTTGTCAAAAATCAGCCGTTTTTGCTTGAACATTAAATGCGTCCAAATGGTATTTAATTCACTTCCCGGGGTGAAGAAACACTTTTTGAGACCTCAGAGTGAGCAAATTTGCCATTTTCATGCACTTTTAACCATTCCACAAATCTTGCGTTTAGAGCCCCTGGAAGCATGAAAATCACTTTAAACATGCTGATTTTAGCTCTAAAACTAATAATCCACCTACAAATGTGAACTGACGTTCAAAAATAAAACATTTGAAAACGGACCATTTTTCACCTTTCTGAAGCATGACGTAATGGGGGGGTGTTATCTCTTTTGTCAAAAATCAGCCGTTTTTGCTTGAACATTAAATGCCTCCGAATGGTATTTAATTCACTTCCCGGGCCCCTGGAAGCATGAAAATCACTTTAAACATGATAATTTTAGCTCTAAAACTAATAATCCACCTACAAATGTGAACTGACATTCAAAAATAAAACATTTGAAAACGGACCATTTTTCACCTTTCTGAAGCATGACTTAATGGGGGTGTGTTATCTCTTTTGTCAAAAATTAGCCGTTTTTGCTTGAACATTAAATGCGTCCAAATGGTATTTAATTCACTTCCCGGGGTGAAGAAACACTTTTTGAGACCTCAGAGTGAGCAAATTTGCCATTTTCATGCACTTTTAACCATTCCACAAATCTTGCGTTTAGAGCCCCTGGAAGCATGAAAATCACTTTAAACATGCTAATTTAAGCTCTAAAATGGATGATCCACCTACAAATGTGACCTGACGTTCAAAAATAAAACATTTGAAAACGGACAATTTTTCACCTTTCTGAAGCATGGCGTAATGGGGGGGTGTTATCTCTTCTGTCAAAAATCAGCCGTTTTTGCTTGAACATTAAATGCCTCCAAATGGTATTTAATTCACTTCCCGGGGTGAAGAAACACTTTTTGAGACCTCAGAGTGAGCAAATTGGCCATTTTCATGCACTTTTAACCATTCCACAAATCTTGTGTTTAGAGCCCCTGGAAGCATGAAAATCACTTTAAACATGCTAATTTTAGCTCTAAAACTAATAATCCACCTACAAATGTGAACTGACGTTCAAAAATAAAACATTTGAAAACAGACCATTTTTCACCTTTCTGAAGCATGACGTTATGGGGGGGGGTGTTATCTCTTTTGTCAAAAATCAGCCGTTTTTGCTTGAACATTAAATGCGTCCAAATGGTATTTAATTCACTTCCCGGGGTGAAGAAACCCTTTTTGAGACCTCAGAGTGAGCAAATTTGCCATTTTCATGCACTTTTAACCATTCCACAAATCTTGTGTTTAGGGCTAGCATGAAAATCACTTTAAACATGCTAATTTTAGCTCTAAAACTAATAATCCACCTACAAATGTGAACTGACGTTCAAAAATAAAACATTTGAAAACGGACCATTTTTCACCTTTCTGAAGCATGACGTAATGGGGGGTGTTATCTCTTTTGTCAAAAATCAGCTATTTTTGCTTGAACATTAAATGCCTCCAAATGGTATTTAATTCACTTCCCGGGCCCCTGGAAGCATGAAAATCACTTTAAACATGCTAATTTTAGCTCTAAAACAAATAATCCACCTACAAATGTGAACTGACATTCAAAAATAAAACATTTGAAAACGGACAATTTTTCACCTTTCTGAAGCATTACATAATGGGGGGGTTATCCCTTTTGTCAAAAATCAGCCGTTTTTGCTTGAACATTAAATGCCTCCAAATGGTATTTAATTCACTTCCCGGGGTGAAGAAACACTTTTTGAGACCTCAGAGTGAGCAAATTGGCCATTTTCATGCACTTTTAACCATTCCAAAAATCTTGTGTTTAGGGCCCCTGGAAGCATGAAAATCACTTCAAACATGCTAATTTTAGCTCTAAAACTAATAATCCACCTACAAATGTGAACTGACGTTCAAAAATAAAACATTTGAAAACGGACCATTTATCACCTTTCTGAAGCATGACGTAATGGGGGGGGTGTTATCTCTTTTGTCAAAAATCAGCCGTTTTTGCTTGAACATTAAATGCCTCCGAATGGTATTTAATTCACTTCCCGGGCCCCTGGAAGCATGAAAATCACTTTAAACATGATAATTTTAGCTCTAAAACTAATAATCCACCTACAAATGTGAACTGACATTCAAAAATAAAACATTTGAAAACAGACCATTTTTCACCTTTCTGAAGCATGACTTAATGGGGGGTGTTATCTCTTTTGTCAAAAATCAGCCGTTTTTGCTTGAACATTAAATGCGTCCAAATGGTATTTAATTCACTTCCCGGGGTGAAGAAACACTTTTTGAGACCTCAGAGTGAGCAAATTTGCCATTTTCATGCACTTTTAACCATTCCACAAATCTTGTGTTTAGGGCCCCTGGAAGCATGAAAATCACTTTAAACATGCTAATTTTAGCTCTAAAACTAATAATCCACCTACAAATGTGAACTGACGTTCAAAAATAAAACATTTGAAAACGGACCATTTTTCACCTTTCTGAAGCATGACGTAATGGTGGGTGTTATCTCTTTTGTCAAAAATCAGCCGTTTTTGCTTGAACATTAAATGCCTCCAAATGGTATTTAATTCACTTCCCGGACCCCTGGAAGCATGAAAATCACTTTAAACATGCTAATTTTAGCTCTAAAACTAATAATCCACCTACAAATGTGAACTGACATTCAAAAATAAAACATTTGAAAACTGACAATTTTTCACCTTTCTGAAGCATGACGTAATGGGGGGTGTTATCTCTTTTGTCAAAAATCAGCCGTTTTTGCTTGAACATTAAATGCCTCCAAATGGTATTTAATTCACTTCCCGGGGTGAAGAAACACTTTTTGAGACCTCAGAGTGAGCAAATTGGCCATTTTCATGCACTTTTAACCATTCCACAAATCTTGTGTTTAGAGCCCCTGGAAGCATGAAAATCACTTTAAACATGCTAATTTTAGCTCTAAAACTAATAATCCACCTACAAATGTGAACTGACGTTCAAAAATAAAACATTTGAAAACGGACCATTTTTCACCTTTCTGAAGCATGACGTAATGGGGGGTGTTATCTCTTTTGTCAAAAATCAGCCGTTTTTGCTTGAACATTAAATGCCTCCAAATGGTATTTAATTCACTTCCCGGGGTGAAGAAACACTTTTTGAGACCTCAGAGTGAACAAATTGGCCACTTTCATGCACTTTTAACCATTCCACAAATCTTGTGTTTAGAGCCCCTGGAAGCATGAAAATAACTTTAAACATGCTAATTTTAGCTCTAAAACTAATAATCCACCTACAAATGTGAACTGACGTTCAAAAATAAAACATTTGAAAACGGACCATTTTTCACCTTTCTGAAGCATGACGTAATGGGGGGGGGGTGTTATCTCTTTTGTCAAAAAATCAGCTGTTTTTGCTTGAACATTAAATGCCTCCAAATGGTATTTAATTCACTTCCCGGCCCCTGGAAGCATGAAAATCACTTTAAAAATGCTAATTTTAGCTCTAAAACTAATAATCCACCTACAAATGTGAACTGACGTTCAAAAATAAAACATTTGAAAACTGACCATTTTTCACCTTTCTGAAGAATGACGTAATGGGGGGTGTTATCTCTTTTGTCAAAAATCAGCTGTTTTTGCTTGAACATTAAATGCCTCCAAATGGTATTTAAGTCACTTCCCGGGCCCCTGGAAGCATGAAAATCACTTTAAACATGCTAATTTTAGCTCTAAAACTAATAATCCACCTACAAATGTGAACTGACGTTCAAAAATAAAACATTTGAAAATTGACAATTTTTCACCTTTCTGAAGCATGACGTTATGGGGGGGGGGGACAATATTTTCACCTTTCTGAAGCATGACGTTATGGGGGGGGTGTTATCTCTTTTGTCAAAAATCAGCCGTTTTTGCTTGAACATTAAATGCGTCCAAATGGTATTTAATTCACTACCCGGGGTGAAGAAACACTTTTTGAGACCTCAGAGTGAGCAAATTTGCCATTTTCATGCACTTTTAACCATTCCACAAATCTTGTGTTTAGGGCTAGCATGAAAATCACTTTAAACATGCTAATTTTAGCTCTAAAACTAATAATCCACCTACAAATGTGAACTGACGTTCAAAAATAAAACATTTGAAAACGGACCATTTTTCACCTTTCTGAAGCATGACGTAATGGGGGGTGTTATCTCTTTTGTCAAAAATCAGCCGTTTTTGCTTGAACATTAAATGCCTCCAAATGGTATTTAATTCACTTCCCGGGCCCCTGGAAGCATGAAAATCACTTTAAACATGCTAATTTTAGCTCTAAAACTAATAATCCACCTACAAATGTGAACTGACATTCAAAAATAAAACATTTGAAAACGGACAATTTTTCACCTTTCTGAAGCATGACATAATGGGGGGGTTATCCCTTTTGTCAAAAATCAGCCGTTTTTGCATGAACATTAAATGCCTCCAAATGGTATTTAATTTCCTTCCCGGGGTGAAGAAACACTTTTTGAGACCTCAGAGCGAGCACATTTGCCATTTTCATGCACTTTTAACCATTCCACAAATCTTGTGTTTAGGGCCCCTGGAATCATGAAAATCACTTTAAACATGCTAATTTAAGCTCTAAAATGGATGATCCACCTACAAATGTGAACTGACGTTCAAAAATAACACATTTGAAAACGGACTATTTTTCACCTTTCTGAAGCATGGCGTAATGGGGGGGGTGTTATCTCTTTTTGTCAAAAATCAGCCGTTTTGCTTGAACATTAAATGCCTCCAAATGGTATTTAATTCACTTCCCGGGGTGAAGAAACACTTTTTGAGACCTCAGAGTGAGCAAATTGGCCATTTTCATGCACTTTTAACCATTCCACAAATCTTGTGTTTAGAGCCCCTGGAAGCATGAAAATCACTTTAAACATGCTAATTTTAGCTCTAAAACTAATAATCCACCTACAAATGTGAATTGACGTTCAAAAATAAAACATTTGAAAACGGACCATTTTTCACCTTTCTGAAGCATGACGTAATGGGGGGTGTTATCTCTTTTGTCAAAAATCAGCCGTTTTGCTTGAACATTAAATGCGTCCAAATGGTATTTAATTCACTTCCCGGGGTGAAGAAACACTTTTTGAGACCTCAGAGTGAGCAAATTTGCCATTTTCATGCACTTTTAACCATTCCACAATTCTTGTGTTTAGGGCCCCTGGTAGCATGAAAATCACTTTAAACATGCTAATTTTAGCTCTAAAACTAATAATCCACCTACAAATGTAAACTGACGTTCAAAAATAAAACATTTGAAAACGGACCATTTTTCACCTTTCTGAAGCATGACGTAATGGGGGGTGTTATCTCTTTTGTCAAAAATCAGCCGTTTTTGCTTGAACATTAAATGCCTCCAAATGGTATTTAATTCACTTCCCGGGCCCCTGGAAGCATGAAAATCACTTTAAACATGCTAATTTTAGCTCTAAAACTAATAATCCACCTACAAATGTGAACTGACATTCAAAAATAAAACATTTGAAAACGGACAATTTTTCACCTTTCTGAAGCATGACGTAATGGGGGGGTGTTATCTCTTTTGTCAAAAATCAGCCGTTTTTGCTTGAACATTAAATGCCTCCAAATGGTATTTAATTCACTTCCCGGGGTGAAGAAACACTTTTTGAGACCTCAGAGTGAGCAAATTGGCCATTTTCATGCACTTTTAAGCATTCCACAAATCTTGTGTTTAGAGCCCCTGGAAGTATGAAAATCACTTTAAACATGCTAATTTTAGCTCTAAAACTAATAATCCACCTACAAATGTGAACTGACGTTCAAAAATAAAACATTTGAAAACGGACCATTTTTCACCTTTCTGAAGAATGACGTAATGGGGGGTGTTATCTCTTTTGTCAAAAATAAGCTGTTTTTGCTTGAATATTAAATGCCTCCAAATGGTATTTAATTCTCTTCCCTGGCCCCTGGAAGCATGGAAATCACTTTAAACATGCTAATTTTAGCTCTAAAACTAATAATCCACCTACAAATGTGAACTGATGTTCAAAAATAAAACATTTGAAAATTGACCATTTTTCACCTTTCTGAAGCATGACGTAATGGGGGGGGTGTTATCTCTTTTGTCAAAAATCAGCCGTTTTTGCTTGAACATTAAATACCTCCAAATGGTATTTAATTTACTTCCCGGGCCCCTGGAAGCATGAAAATCACTTTAAACATGATCATTTTAGCTCTAAAACTAATAATCCACCTACAAATGTGAACTGACATTCAAAAATAAAACATTTGAAAACGGACCATTTTTCACCTTTCTGAAGCATGACCTAATGGGGATGTGTTATCTCTTTTGTCAAAAATCAGCCGTTTTTGCTTGAACATTAAATGCCTTCAAATGGTATTTAATTCACTTCCCGGGGTGAAGAAACACTTTTTGAGACCTCAGAGTGAGCAAATTGGCCATTTTCATGCACTTTTAACCATTCCACAAATCTTGTGCTTAGGGCCCCTGGAAGCATGAAAATCACTTTAAACATGCTAATTTTAGCTCTAAAACTGATGATCCACCTACAAATGTGAACTGACATTAAAAAATAAAACATTTGAAAACGGACAATTTTTCACCTTTCTGAAGCATGACGTAATGGGGGGGTGTTATCTCTTTTGTTAAAATTCAGTCATTTTTGCTTGAACATTAAATGCCTCCAAATGGTATTTAATTCACTTCCCGGGGTGAAGAAACACTTTTTGAGACCTCAGAGTGAGCAAATTGGCCATTTTCATGCACTTTTAACCATTCCACAAATCTTGTGTTTAGAGCCCCTGGAAGCATGAAAATCACTTTAAACATGCTAATTTTAGCTCTAAAACTAATAATCCACCTACAAATGTGAACTGACGTTCAAAAATAAAACATTTGAAAACGGACCATTTTTCACCTTTCTGAAGCATGACGTAATGGGGGGTGTTATCTCTTTTGTCAAAAATCAGCTGTTTTTGCTTGAACATTAAATGCCTCCAAATGGTATTTAATTCACTTCCCGGGCCCCTGGAAGCATGAAAATCACTTTAAACATGATAATTTTAGCTCTAAAACTAATAATCCACCTACAAATGTGAACTGACGTTCAAAAATATAACATTTGAAAACGGACAATTTTTCACCTTTCTGAAGCATGACGTTATGGGGGGGGTGTTATCTCTTTTGTCAAAAATCAGCCGTTTTTGCTTGAACATTAAATGCGTCCAAATGGTATTTAATTCACTTCCCGGGGTGAAGAAACACTTTTTGAGACCTCAGAGTGAGCAAATTTGCCATTTTCATGCACTTTTAACCGTTCCACAAATCTTGTGTTAAGGGCCCCTGGTAGCATGAAAATCACTTTAAACATGCTAATTTTAGCTCTAAAACTAATAATCCACCTACAAATGTGAACTGACGTTCAAAAATAAAACATTTGAAAACGGACCATTTTTCACCTTTCTGAAGCATGACGTAATGGGGGGTGTTATCTCTTTTGTCAAAAATCAGCCGTTTTTGCTTGAACATTAAATGCCTCCAAATGGTATTTAATTCACTTCCCGGGCCCCTGGAAGCATGAAAATCACTTTAAACATGCTAATTTTAGCTCTAAAACTAATAATTCACCTACAAATGTGAACTGACGTTCAAAAATAAAACATTTGAAAATGGACCATTTTTCACCTTTCTGAAGCATGACGTAATGGGGGGGTGTTATCTCTTTTGTCAAAAATCAGCCGTTTTTGCTTGAACATTAAATGCCTCCAAATGGTATTTAATTCACTTCCCGGGGTGAAGAAACACTTTTTGAGACCTCAGAGTGAGCAAATTGGCCACTTTCATGCACTTTTAACCATTCCACAAATCTTGTGTTTAGGGTCCCTGGAAGCATGAAAATCACTTTAAACATGCTAATTTAAGCTCTAAAATGGATGATCCACCTACAAATGTGAACTGACGTTCAAAAATAAAACATTTGAAAACGGACAATTTTTCACCTTTCTGAAGCATTGCGTAATGGGGGGGTGTTATCTCTTTTTGTCAAAAATCAGCCGTTTTTGCTTGAACATTAAATGCCTCCAAATGGTATTTAATTCACTTCCCGGGGTGAAGAAACACTTTTTGAGACCTCAGAGTGAGCAAATTGGCCATTTTCATGCACTTTTAACCATTCCACAAATCTTGTGTTTAGAGCCCCTGGAAGCATGAAAATCACTTTAAACATGCTAATTTTAGCTCTAAAACTAATAATCCACCTACAAATGTGAACTGACGTTCAAAAATAAAACATTTGAAAACGGACCATTTTTCACCTTTCTGAAGCATGACGTAATGGGGGGTGTTATCTCTTTTGTCAAAAATCAGCTGTTTTTGCTTGAACATTAAATGCCTCCAAATGGTATTTAATTCACTTCCCGGGCCCCTGGAAGCATGAAAATCACTTTAAACATGCTAATTTTAGCTCTAAAACTAATAATCCACCTACAAATGTGAACTGACGTTCAAAAATAAAACATTTGAAAACAGACAATTTTTCACCTTTCTGAAGCATGACGTTATGGGGGGGGTGTTATCTCTTTTGTCAAAAATCAGCCGTTTTTGCTTGAACATTAAATGCGTCCAAATGGTATTTAATTCACTTCCCGGGGTGAAGAAACACTTTTTGAGACCTCAGAGTGAGCAAATTTGCCATTTTCATGCACTTTTAACCATTCCACAAATCTTGTGTTTAGGGCCCCTGGTAGCATGAAAATCACTTTAAACATGCTAATTTTAGCTCTAAAACTAATAATCCACCTACAAATGTGAACTGACGTTCAAAAATAAAACATTTGAATACGGACCATTTTTCACCTTTCTGAAGCATGACGTAATGGAGGGTGTTATCTCTTTTGTCAAAAATCAGCCGTTTTTGCTTGAACATTAAATGCCTCCAAATGGTATTTAATTCACTTCCCGGGCCCCTGGAAGCATGAAAATCACTTTAAACATGCTAATTTTAGCTCTAAAACTAATAATTCACCTACAAATGTGAACTGACGTTCAAAAATAAAACATTTGAAAACGGACCATTTTTCACCTTTCTGAAGCATGACGTAATGGGGGGGTGTTATCTCTTTTGTCAAAAATCTGCCATTTTTGCTTGAACATTAAATGCTTCCAAATGGTATTTAATTCACTTCCCGGGGTGAAGAAACACTTTTTGAGACCTCAGAGTGAGCAAATTGGCCATTTTCGCGCACTTTTAACCATTCCAAAAATCTTGTGTTTAGAGCCCCTGGAAGCATGAAAATCACTTTAAACATGCTAATTTTAGCTCTAAAACTAATAATCCACCTACAAATGTGAACTGACGTTCAAAAAGAAAACATTTGAAAAGGGACCATTTTTCACCTTTCTGAAGAATGACGTAATGGGCGGTGTTATCTCTTTTGTCAAAAATCAGCTGTTTTTGTTTGAACATTAAATGCCTCCAAATGGTATTTAATTCACTTCCCGGGCCCCTGGAAGCATGAAAATCACTTTAAACATGCTAATTTTAGCTCTAAAACTGATGATCCACCTACAAATGTGAACTGACATTCAAAAATAAAACATTTGAAAACTGACTATTTTTCACCTTTCTGAAGTATGACGTAATGGGGGGTGTAATCTCTTTTGTCAAAAATCAGCCGTTTTTGCTTGAACATTAAATGCCTCCAAATGGTATTTAATTTACTTCCCGGGCCCCTGGAAGCATGAAAATCACTTTAAACATGCTAATTTTAGCTCTAAAACTAATAATCCACCTACAAATGTGAACTGACGTTCAAAAATAAAACATTTGAAAACGGACCATTTTTCACCTTTCTGAAGCATGACGTAATGGGGGGGTGTTATCTCTTTTGTCAAAAATCTGCCATTTTTGCTTGAACATTAAATGCTTCCAAATGGTATTTAATTCACTTCCCGGGGTGAAGAAACACTTTTTGAGACCTCAGAGTGAGCAAATTGGCCATTTTCATGCACTTTTAACCATTCCACAAATCTTGTGTTTAGGGCCCCTGGAAGCATGAAAATCACTTTAAACATGCTAATTTTAGCTCTAAAACTGATGATCCACCTACAAATGTGAACTGACATTAAAAAATAAAACATTTGAAAACGGACAATTTTTCACCTTTCTGAAGCATGACGTAATGGGGGGGTGTTATCTCATTTGTTAAAATTCAGTCATTTTTGCTTGAACATTAAATGCCTCCAAATGGTATTTAATTCACTTCCCGGGGTGAAGAAACACTTTTTGAGAACTCAGAGGGAGTAAATTGGCCATTTTCATGCACTTTTAACAATTCCACAAATCTTGTGTTTAGGGCCCCTGGAAGCATGAAAATCACTTTAAACATGCTAATTTAAGCTCTAAAATGGATGATCCACCTACAAATGTGAACTGACGTTCAAAAATAAAACATTTGAAAACGGACAATTTTTCACCTTTCTGAAGCATGGCGTAGTGTTATCTCTTTTGTCAAAAATCAGCCATTTTTGCTTGAACATTAAATGCCTCCAAATGGTATTTAATTCACTTCCCGGGGTGAAGAAACACTTTTTGAGACCTCAGAGTGAGCAAATTGGCCATTTTCATGCACTTTTAACCATTCCACAAATCTTGTGTTTAGAGCCCCTGGAAGCATGAAAATCACTTTAAACATGCTAATTTTAGCTCTAAATCTAATAATCCACCTACAAATGTGAACTGACGTTCAAAAATAAAACATTTGAAAACGGACCATTTTTCACCTTTCTGAAGAATGACGTAATGGGGGGTGTTATCTCTTTTGTCAAAAATCAGCTGTTTTTGCTTGAACATTAAATGCCTCCAAATGGTATTTAAGTCACTTCCCGGGCCCCTGGAAGCATGAAAATCACTTTAAACATGCTAATTTTAGCTCTAAAACTAATAATCCACCTACAAATGTGAACTGACGTTCAAAAATAAAACATTTGAAAATGGACAATTTTTCACCTTTCTGAAGCATGACGTTATGGGGGGGGGGTGTTATCTCTTTTGTAAAAAATCAGCCGTTTTTGCTTGAACATTAAATGCGTCCAAATGGTATTTAATTCACTTCCCGGGGTGAAGAAACACTTTTTGAGACCTCAGAGTGAGCAAATTTGCCATTTTCATGCACTTTTAACCATTCCACAAATCTTGTGTTTAGGGCCCCTGGTAGCATGAAAATCACTTTAAACATGCTAATTTTAGCTCTAAAACTTATAATCCACCTACAAATGTGAACTGACGTTCAAAAATAAAACATTTGAAAACGGACCATTTTTCACCTTTCTGAAGCATGACGTAACGGGGGGTGTTATCTCTTTTTTCAAAAATCAGCCTTTTTTGCTTGAACATTAAATGCCTCCAAATGGTATTTAATTCACTTCCCGGGCCCCTGGAAGCATGAAAATCACTTTAAACATGATAATTTTAGCTCTAAAACTAATAATCCACCTACAAATGTGAACTGACATTCAAAAATAAAACATTTGAAAACGGACCATTTTTCACCTTTCTGAAGCATGACGTAATGGGGGGGTGTTATCTCTTTTGTCAAAAATCAGCCGTTTTTGCTTGAACATTAAATGCCTCCAAATGGTATTTAATTCACTTCCCGGGGTGAAGAAACCCTTTTTGAGACCTCAGAGTGAGCAAATTGGCCATTTTCATGCACTTTTAACCATTCCACAAATCTTGTGTTTAGGGCCCCTGGAAGCATGAAAATCACTTTAAACATGCTAATTTTAGCTCTAAAACTAATAATCCACCTACAAATGTGAACTGACGTTCAAAAAAAAAATATTTGAAAACGGACCATTTTTCACCTTTCTGAAGCATGACGTAATGGGGGGTGTTATCTCTTTTGTCAAAAGTCAGCCGTTTTTTCTTGAACATTAAATGCCTCCAAATGGTATTTAATTCACTTCCCGGGCCCCTGGAAGCATGAAAATCACTTTAAACATGATAATTTTAGCTCTAAAACTAATAATCCACCTACAAATGTGAACTGACATTCAAAAATAAAACATTTGAAAACGGACAATTTTTCACCTTTCTGAAGCATGGCGTAATGGGGGGGGTGTTATCTCTTTTTGTCAAAAATCAGCCGTTTTGCTTGAACATTAAATGCCTCCAAATGGTATTTAATTCACTTCCCAGGGTGAAGAAACACTTTTTGAGACCTCAGAGTGAGCAAATTGGCCATTTTCATGCACTTTTAACCATTCCACAAATCTTGTGTTTAGAGCCCCTGGAAGCATGAAAATCACTTTAAACATGCTAATTTTAGCTCTAAAACTAATAATCCACCTACAAATGTGAATTGACGTTCAAAAATAAAACATTTGAAAACGGACCATTTTTCACCTTTCTGAAGCATGACGTAATGGGGGGTGTTATCTCTTTTGTCAAAAATCAGCCGTTTTTGCTTGAACATTAAATGCGTCCAAATGGTATTTAATTCACTTCCCGGGGTGAAGAAACACTTTTTGAGACCTCAGAGTGAGCAAATTTGCCATTTTCATGCACTTTTAACCATTCCACAAATCTTGTGTTTAGGGCCCCTGGTAGCATGAAAATCACTTTAAACATGCTAATTTTAGCTCTAAAACTAATAATCCACCTACAAATGTAAACTGACGTTCAAAAATAAAACATTTGAAAACGGACCATTTTTCACCTTTCTGAAGCATGACGTAATGGGGGGTGTTATCTCTTTTGTCAAAAATCAGCCGTTTTTGCTTGAACATTAAATGCCTCCAAATGGTATTTAATTTACTTCCCGGGCCCCTGGAAGCATGAAAATCACTTTAAACATGCTAATTTTAGCTCTAAAACTAATAATCCACCTACAAATGTGAACTGACATTCAAAAATAAAACATTTGAAAACGGACAATTTTTCACCTTTCTGAAGCATGACGTAATGGGGGGGTGTTATCTCTTTTGTCAAAAATCAGCCGTTTTTGCTTGAACATTAAATGCCTCCAAATGGTATTTAATTCACTTCCCGGGGTGAAGAAACACTTTTTGAGACCTCAGAGTGAGCAAATTGGCCATTTTCATGCACTTTTAAGCATTCCACAAATCTTGTGTTTAGAGCCCCTGGAAGCATGAAAATCACTTTAAACATGCTAATTTTAGCTCTAAAACTAATAATCCACCTACAAATGTGAACTGACGTTCAAAAATAAAACATTTGAAAACGGACCATTTTTCACCTTTCTGAAGAATGACGTAATGGGGGGTGTTATCTCTTTTGTCAAAAATAAGCTGTTTTTGCTTGAATATTAAATGCCTCCAAATGGTATTTAATTCTCTTCCCTGGCCCCTGGAAGCATGGAAATCACTTTAAACATGCTAATTTTAGCTCTAAAACTAATAATCCACCTACAAATGTGAACTGACGTTCAAAAATAAAACATTTGAAAATGGACCATTTTTCACCTTTCTGAAGCATGACGTAATGGGGGGGGTGTTATCTCTTTTGTCAAAAATCAGCCGTTTTTGCTTGAACATTAAATACCTCCAAATGGTATTTAATTTACTTCCCGGGCCCCTGGAAGCATGAAAATCACTTTAAACATGATAATTTTAGCTCTAAAACTAATAATCCACCTACAAATGTGAACTGACATTCAAAAATAAAACATTTGAAAACGGACCATTTTTCACCTTTCTGAAGCATGACCTAATGGGGGTGTGTTATCTCTTTTGTCAAAAATCAGCCGTTTTTGCCTGAACATTAAATGCCTTCAAATGGTATTTAATTCACTTCCCGGGGTGAAGAAACACTTTTTGAGACCTCAGAGTGAGCAAATTGGCCATTTTCATGCACTTTTAACCATTCCACAAATCTTGTGCTTAGGGCCCCTGGAAGCATGAAAATCACTTTAAACATGCTAATTTTAGCTCTAAAACTGATGATCCACCTACAAATGTGAACTGACATTAAAAAATAAAACATTTGAAAACGGACAATTTTTCACCTTTCTGAAGCATGACGTAATGGGGGGGGTGTTATCTCTTTTGTTAAAATTCAGTCATTTTTGCTTGAACATTAAATGCCTCCAAATGGTATTTAATTCACTTCCCGGGGTGAAGAAACACTTTTTGAGACCTCAGAGTGAGCAAATTGGCCATTTTCATGCACTTTTAACCATTCCACAAATCTTGTGTTTAGAGCCCCTGGAAGCATGAAAATCACTTTAAACATGCTAATTTTAGCTCTAAAACTAATAATCCACCTACAAATGTGAACTGACGTTCAAAAATAAAACATTTGAAAACGGACCATTTTTCACCTTTCTGAAGCATGACGTAATGGGGGGTGTTATCTCTTTTGTCAAAAATCAGCTGTTTTTGCTTGAACATTAAATGCCTCCAAATGGTATTTAATTCACTTCCCGGGCCCCTGGAAGCATGAAAATCACTTTAAACATGCTAATTTTAGCTCTAAAACTAATAATCCACCTACAAATGTGAACTGACGTTCAAAAATAAAACATTTGAAAACGGACAATTTTTCACCTTTCTGAAGCATGACGTTATGGGGGGGGTGTTATCTCTTTTGTCAAAAATCAGCCGTTTTTGCTTGAACATTAAATGCGTCCAAATGGTATTTAATTCACTTCCCGGGGTGAAGAAACACTTTTTGAGACCTCAGAGTGAGCAAATTTGCCATTTTCATGCACTTTTAACCATTCCACAAATCTTGTGTTTAGGGCCCCTGGTAGCATGAAAATCACTTTAAACATGCTAATTTTAGCTCTAAAACTAATAATCCACCTAGAAATGTGAACTGACGTTCAAAAATAAAACATTTGAAAAAGGACCATTTTTCACCTTTCTGAAGCATGACGTAATGGGGGGTGTTATCTCTTTTGTCAAAAATCAGCCGTTTTTGCTTGAACATTAAATGCCTCCAAATGGTATTTAATTCACTTCCCGGGCCCCTGGAAGCATGAAAATCACTTTAAACATGCTAATTTTAGCTCTAAAACTAATAATTCACCTACAAATGTGAACTAACGTTCAAAAATAAAACATTTGAAAACGGACCATTTTTCACCTTTCTGAAGCATGACGTAATGGGGGGGTGTTATCTCTTTTGTCAAAAATCAGCCGTTTTTGCTTGAACATTAAATGCCTCCAAATGGTATTTAATTCACTTCCCGGGGTGAAGAAACACTTTTTGAGACCTCAGAGTGAGCAAATTGGCCACTTTCATGCACTTTTAACCATTCCACAAATCTTGTGTTTAGGGTCCCTGGAAGCATGAAAATCACTTTAAACATGCTAATTTAAGCTCTAAAATGGATGATCCACCTACAAATGTGAACTGACGTTCAAAAATAAAACATTTGAAAACGGACAATTTTTCACCTTTCTGAAGCATTGCGTAATGGGGGGGTGTTATCTCTTTTTGTCAAAAATCAGCCGTTTTTGCTTGAACATTAAATGCCTCCAAATGGTATTTAATTCACTTCCCGGGGTGAAGAAACACTTTTTGAGACCTCAGAGTGAGCAAATTGGCCATTTTCATGCACTTTTAACCATTCCACAAATCTTGTGTTTAGAGCCCCTGGAAGCATGAAAATCTCTTTAAACATGCTAATTTTAGCTCTAAAACTAATAATCCACCTACAAATGTGAACTGACGTTCAAAAATAAAACATTTGAAAACGGACCATTTTTCACCTTTCTGAAGCATGACGTAATGGGGGGTGTTATCTCTTTTGTCAAAAATCAGCTGTTTTTGCTTGAACATTAAATGCCTCCAAATGGTATTTAATTCACTTCCCGGGCCCCTGGAAGCATGAAAATCACTTTAAACATGCTAATTTTAGCTCTAAAACTAATAATCCACCTACAAATGTGAACTGACGTTCAAAAATAAAACATTTGAAAATGGACAATTTTTCACCTTTCTGAAGCATGACGTTATGGGGGGGGTGTTATCTCTTTTGTCAAAAATCAGCCGTTTTTGCTTGAACATTAAATGCGTCCAAATGGTATTTAATTCACTTCCCGGGGTGAAGAAACACTTTTTGAGACCTCAGAGTGAGCAAATTTGCCATTTTCATGCACTTTTAACCATTCCACAAATCTTGTGTTTAGGGCCCCTGGTAGCACGAAAATCACTTTAAACATGCTCTTTTTAGCTCTAAAACTAATAATCCACCTACAAATGTGAACTGACGTTCAAAAATAAAACATTTGAATACGGACCATTTTTCACCTTTCTGAAGCATGACGTAATGGAGGGTGTTATCTCTTTTGTCAAAAATCAGCCGTTTTTGCTTGAACATTAAATGCCTCCAAATGGTATTTAATTCACTTACCGGGCCCCTGGAAGCATGAAAATCACTTTAAACATGCTAACTTTAGCTCTAAAACTAATAATTCACCTACAAATGTGAACTGACGTTCAAAAATAAAACATTTGAAAACGGACCATTTTTCACCTTTCTGAAGCATGACGTAATGGGGGGGTGTTATCTCTTTTGTCAAAAATCAGCCGTTTTTGCTTGAACATTAAATGCCTCCAAATGGTATTTAATTCACTTCCCGGGGTGAAGAAACACTTTTTGAGACCTCAGAGTGAGCAAATTGGCCACTTTCATGCACTTTTAACCATTCCACAAATCTTGTGTTTAGAGCCCCTGGAAGCATGAAAATCACTTTAAACATGCTAATTTTAGCTCTAAAACTAATAATCCACCTACAAATGTGAACTGACGTTCAAAAATAAAACATTTGAAAACGGACCATTTTTCACCTTTCTGAAGCATGACGTAATGGGGGGGTGTTATCTCTTTTGTCAAAAATCTGCCATTTTTGCTTGAACATTAAATGCTTCCAAATGGTATTTAATTCACTTCCCGGGGTGAAGAAACACTTTTTGAGACCTCAGAGTGAGCAAATTGGCCATTTTCGCGCACTTTTAACCATTCCAAAAATCTTGTGTTTAGAGCCCCTGGAAGCATGAAAATCACTTTAAACATGCTAATTTTAGCTCTAAAACTAATAATCCACCTACAAATGTGAACTGACGTTCAAAAAGAAAACATTTGAAAAGGGACCATTTTTCACCTTTCTGAAGAATGTCGTAATGGGCGGTGTTATCTCTTTTGTCAAAAATCAGCTGTTTTTGTTTGAACATTAAATGCCTCCAAATGGTATTTAATTCACTTCCCGGGCCCCTGGAAGCATGAAAATCACTTTAAACATGCTAATTTTAGCTCTAAAACTGATGATCCACCTAAAATGTGAACTGACATTCAAAAATAAAACATTTGAAAACTGACCATTTTTCACCTTTCTGAAGTATGACGTAATGGGGGGTGTAATCTCTTTTGTCAAAAATCAGCCGTTTTTGCTTGAACATTAAATGCCTCCAAATGGTATTTAATTTACTTCCCGGGCCCCTGGAAGCATGAAAATCACTTTAAACATGCTAATTTTAGCTCTAAAACTAATAATCCACCTACAAATGTGAACTGACGTTCAAAAATAAAACATTTGAAAACGGACCATTTTTCACCTTTCTGAAGCATGACGTAATGGGGGGGTGTTATCTCTTTTGTCAAAAATCTGCCATTTTTGCTTGAACATTAAATGCTTCCAAATGGTATTTAATTCACTTCCCGGGGTGAAGAAACACTTTTTGAGACCTCAGAGTGAGCAAATTGGCCATTTTCATGCACTTTTAACCATTCCACAAATCTTGTGTTTAGGGCCCCTGGAAGCATGAAAATCACTTTAAACATGCTAATTATAGCTCTAAAACTGATGATCCACCTACAAATGTGAACTGACATTAAAAAATAAAACATTTGAAAACGGACAATTTTTCACCTTTCTGAAGCATGACGTAATGGGGGGGTGTTATCTCTTTTGTCAAAAATCAGCCATTTTTGCTTGAACATTAAATGCCTCCAAATGGTATTTAATTCACTTCCCGGGGTGAAGAAACACTTTTTGAGACCTCAGAGTGAGCAAATTGGCCATTTTCATGCACTTTTAACCATTCCACAAATCTTGTGTTTAGAGCCCCTGGAAGCATGAAAATCACTTTAAACATGCTAATTTTAGCTCTAAAACTAATAATCCACCTACAAATGTGAACTGACGTTCAAAAATAAAACATTTGAAAACGGACCATTTTTCACCTTTCTGAAGAATGACGTAATGGGGGGTGTTATCTCTTTTGTCAAAAATCAGCTGTTTTTGCTTGAACATTAAATGCCTCCAAATGGTATTTAAGTCACTTCCCGGGCCCCTGGAAGCATGAAAATCACTTTAAACATGCTAATTTTAGCTCTTAAACTAATAATCCACCTACAAATGTGAACTGACGTTCAAAAATAAAACATTTGAAAATGGACAATTTTTCACCTTTCTGAAGCATGACGTTATGGGGGGGGTGTTATCTCTTTTGTCAAAAATCAGCCGTTTTTGCTTGAACATTAAATGCGTCCAAATGGTATTTAATTCACTTCCCGGGGTGAAGAAACACTTTTTGAGACCTCAGAGTGAGCAAATTTGCCATTTTCATGCACTTTTAACCATTCCACAAATCTTGTGTTTAGGGCCCCTGGTAGCATGAAAATCACTTTAAACATGCTAATTTTAGCTCTAAAACTTATAATCCACCTACAAATGTGAACTGACGTTCAAAAATAAAACATTTGAAAACGGACCATTTTTCACCTTTCTGAAGCATGACGTAACGGGGGGTGTTATCTCTTTTGTCAAAAATCAGCCTTTTTTGCTTGAACATTAAATGCCTCCAAATGGTATTTAATTCACTTCCCGGGCCCCTGGAAGCATGAAAATCACTTTAAACATGATAATTTTAGCTCTAAAACTAATAATCCACCTACAAATGTGAACTGACATTCAAAAATAAAACATTTGAAAACGGACCATTTTTCACCTTTCTGAAGCATGACGTAATGGGGGGGTGTTATCTCTTTTGTCAAAAATCAGCCGTTTTTGCTTGAACATTAAATGCCTCCAAATGGTATTTAATTCACTTCCCGGGGTGAAGAAACCCTTTTTGAGACCTCAGAGTGAGCAAATTGGCCATTTTCATGCACTTTTAACCATTCCAAAAATCTTGTGTTTAGGGCCCCTGGAAGCATGAAAATCACTTTAAACATGCTAATTTTAGCTCTAAAACTAATAATCCACCTACAAATGTGAACTGACGTTCAAAAATAAAACATTTGAAAACGGACCATTTTTCACCTTTCTGAAGCATGACGTAATGGGGGGGGTGTTATCTCTTTTGTCAAAAATCAGCCGTTTTTGCTTGAACATTAAATGCCTCCAAATGGTATTTAATTCACTTCCCGGGCCCCTGGAAGCATGAAAATCACTTTAAACATGATAATTTTAGCTCTAAAACTAATAATCCACCTACAAATGTGAACTGACATTCAAAAATAAAACATTTGAAAACGGACCATTTTTCACCTTTCTGAAGCATGACGTAATGGGGGTGTGTTATCTCTTTTGTCAAAAATCAGCCGTTTTTGCTTGAACATTAAATGCATCCAAATGGTATTTAATTCACTTCCCGGGGTGAAGAAACACTTTTTGAGACCTCAGAGTGAGCAAATTTGCCATTTTCATGCACTTTTAACCATTCCACAAATCTTGTGTTTAGGGCCCCTGGAAGCATGAAAATCACTTTAAACATGCTAATTTTAGCTCTAAAACTAATAATCCACCTACAAATGTGAACTGACGTTCAAAAAAAAATAATTTGAAAACGGACCATTTTTCACCTTTCTGAAGCATGACGTAATGGGGGGTGTTATCTCTTTTGTCAAAAATCAGCCGTTTTTTCTTGAACATTAAATGCCTCCAAATGGTATTTAATTCACTTCCCGGGCCCCTGGAAGCATGAAAATCACTTTAAACATGATAATTTTAGCTCTAAAACTAATAATCCACCTACAAATGTGAACTGACATTCAAAAATAAAACATTTGAAAACGGACCATTTTTCACCTTTCTGAAGCATGACGTAATGGGGGTGTGTTATCTCTTTTGTCAAAAATCAGCCGTTTTTGCTTGAACATTAAATGCCTCCAAATGGTATTTAATTCACTTCCCGGGGTGAAGAAACCCTTTTTGAGACCTCAGAGTGAGCAAATTGGCCATTTTCATGCACTTTTAACCATTCCAAAAATCTTGTGTTTAGGGCCCCTGGAAGCATGAAAATCACTTTAAACATGCTAATTTTAGCTCTAAAACTAATAATCCACCTACAAATGTGAACTGACGTTCAAAAATAAAACATTTGAAAACGGACCATTTTTCACCTTTCTGAAGCATGACGTAATGGGGGGGTGTTATCTCTTTTGTCAAAAATCAGCCGTTTTTGCTTGAACATTAAATGCCTCCAAATGGTATTTAATTCACTTCCCGGGCCCCTGGAAGCATGAAAATCACTTTAAACATGCTAATTTTAGCTCTAAAACTTATAATCCACCTACAAATGTGAACTGACGTTCAAAAATAAAACATTTGAAAACGGACCATTTTTCACCTTTCTGAAGCATGACGTAACGGGGGGTGTTATCTCTTTTGTCAAAAATCAGCCTTTTTTGCTTGAACATTAAATGCCTCCAAATGGTATTTAATTCACTTCCCGGGCCCCTGGAAGCATGAAAATCACTTTAAACATGATAATTTTAGCTCTAAAACTAATAATCCACCTACAAATGTGAACTGACATTCAAAAATAAAACATTTGAAAACGGACCATTTTTCACCTTTCTGAAGCATGACGTAATGGGGGGGTGTTATCTCTTTTGTCAAAAATCAGCCGTTTTTGCTTGAACATTAAATGCCTCCAAATGGTATTTAATTCACTTCCCGGGGTGAAGAAACCCTTTTTGAGACCTCAGAGTGAGCAAATTGGCCATTTTCATGCACTTTTAACCATTCCAAAAATCTTGTGTTTAGGGCCCCTGGAAGCATGAAAATCACTTTAAACATGCTAATTTTAGCTCTAAAACTAATAATCCACCTACAAATGTGAACTGACATTCAAAAATAAAACATTTGAAAACTGACCATTTTTCACCTTTCTGAAGTATGACGTAATGGGGGGTGTAATCTCTTTTGTCAAAAATCAGCCGTTTTTGCTTGAACATTAAATGCCTCCAAATGGTATTTAATTTACTTCCCGGGCCCCTGGAAGCATGAAAATCACTTTAAACATGCTAATTTTAGCTCTAAAACTAATAATCCACCTACAAATGTGAACTGACGTTCAAAAATAAAACATTTGAAAACGGACCATTTTTCACCTTTCTGAAGCATGACGTAATGGGGGGGTGTTATCTCTTTTGTCAAAAATCTGCCATTTTTGCTTGAACATTAAATGCTTCCAAATGGTATTTAATTCACTTCCCGGGGTGAAGAAACACTTTTTGAGACCTCAGAGTGAGCAAATTGGCCATTTTCATGCACTTTTAACCATTCCACAAATCTTGTGTTTAGGGCCCCTGGAAGCATGAAAATCACTTTAAACATGCTAATTTTAGCTCTAAAACTGATGATCCACCTACAAATGTGAACTGACATTAAAAAATAAAACATTTGAAAACGGACAATTTTTCACCTTTCTGAAGCATGACGTAATGGGGGGGTGTTATCTCTTTTGTCAAAAATCAGCCATTTTTGCTTGAACATTAAATGCCTCCAAATGGTATTTAATTCACTTCCCGGGGTGAAGAAACACTTTTTGAGACCTCAGAGTGAGCAAATTGGCCATTTTCATGCACTTTTAACCATTCCACAAATCTTGTGTTTAGAGCCCCTGGAAGCATGAAAATCACTTTAAACATGCTAATTTTAGCTCTAAAACTAATAATCCACCTACAAATGTGAACTGACGTTCAAAAATAAAACATTTGAAAACGGACCATTTTTCACCTTTCTGAAGAATGACGTAATGGGGGGTGTTATCTCTTTTGTCAAAAATCAGCTGTTTTTGCTTGAACATTAAATGCCTCCAAATGGTATTTAAGTCACTTCCCGGGCCCCTGGAAGCATGAAAATCACTTTAAACATGCTAATTTTAGCTCTTAAACTAATAATCCACCTACAAATGTGAACTGACGTTAAAAAATAAAACATTTGAAAATGGACAATTTTTCACCTTTCTGAAGCATGACGTTATGGGGGGGGTGTTATCTCTTTTGTCAAAAATCAGCCGTTTTTGCTTGAACATTAAATGCGTCCAAATGGTATTTAATTCACTTCCCGGGGTGAAGAAACACTTTTTGAGACCTCAGAGTGAGCAAATTTGCCATTTTCATGCACTTTTAACCATTCCACAAATCTTGTGTTTAGGGCCCCTGGTAGCATGAAAATCACTTTAAACATGCTAATTTTAGCTCTAAAACTTATAATCCACCTACAAATGTGAACTGACGTTCAAAAATAAAACATTTGAAAACGGACCATTTTTCACCTTTCTGAAGCATGACGTAACGGGGGGTGTTATCTCTTTTGTCAAAAATCAGCCTTTTTTGCTTGAACATTAAATGCCTCCAAATGGTATTTAATTTACTTCCCGGGCGCCTGGAAGCATGAAAATCACTTTAAACATGATAATTTTAGCTCTAAAACTAATAATCCACCTACAAATGTGAACTGACATTCAAAAATAAAACATTTGAAAACGGACCATTTTTCACCTTTCTGAAGCATGACGTAATGGGGGGGGGTGTTATCTCTTTTGTCAAAAATCAGCCGTTTTTGCTTGAACATTAAATGCCTCCAAATGGTATTTAATTCACTTCCCGGGCCCCTGGAAGCATGAAAATCACTTTAAACATGATAATTTTAGCTCTAAAACTAATAATCCACCTACAAATGTGAACTGACGTTCAAAAATAAAACATTTGAAAACGGACCATTTTTCACCTTTCTGAAGCATGACGTAATGGGGGGGTGTTATCTCTTTTGTCAAAAATCTGTCATTTTTGCTTGAACATTAAATGCTTCCAAATGGTATTTAATTCACTTCCCGGGGTGAAGAAACACTTTTTGAGACCTCAGAGTGAGCAAATTGGCCATTTTCGCGCACTTTTAACCATTCCAAAAATCTTGTGTTTAGAGCCCCTGGAAGCATGAAAATCACTTTAAACATGCTAATTTTAGCTCTAAAACTAATAATCCACCTACAAATGTGAACTGACGTTCAAAAATAAAACATTTGAAAACGGACCATTTTTCACCTTTCTGAAGCATGACGTAACGGGGGGTGTTATCTCTTTTGTCAAAAATCAGCCTTTTTTGCTTGAACATTAAATGCCTCCAAATGGTATTTAATTCACTTCCCGGGCGCCTGGAAGCATGAAAATCACTTTAAACATGATAATTTTAGCTCTAAAACTAATAATCCACCTACAAATGTGAACTGACATTCAAAAATAAAACATTTGAAAACGGACCATTTTTCACCTTTCTGAAGCATGACGTAATGGGGGGGGGTGTTATCTCTTTTGTCAAAAATCAGCCGTTTTTGCTTGAACATTAAATGCCTCCAAATGGTATTTAATTCACTTCCCGGGCCCCTGGAAGCATGAAAATCACTTTAAACATGATAATTTTAGCTCTAAAACTAATAATCCACCTACAAATGTGAACTGACGTTCAAAAATAAAACATTTGAAAACGGACCATTTTTCACCTTTCTGAAGCATGACGTAATGGGGGGGTGTTATCTCTTTTGTCAAAAATCTGCCATTTTTGCTTGAACATTAAATGCTTCCAAATGGTATTTAATTCACTTCCCGGGGTGAAGAAACACTTTTTGAGACCTCAGAGTGAGCAAATTGGCCATTTTCGCGCACTTTTAACCATTCCAAAAATCTTGTGTTAAGAGCCCCTGGAAGCATGAAAATCACTTTAAACATGCTAATTTTAGCTCTAAAACTAATAATCCACCTACAAATGTGAACTGACGTTCAAAAAGAAAACATTTGAAAAGGGACCATTTTTCACCTTTCTGAAGAATGACGTAATGGGCGGTGTTATCTCTTTTGTCAAAAATCAGCTGTTTTTGTTTGAACATTAAATGCCTCCAAATGGTATTTAATTCACTTCCGGGCCCCTGGAAGCATGAAAATCACTTTAAACATGCTAATTTTAGCTCTAAAACTGATGATCCACCTACAAATGTGAACTGACATTCAAAAATAAAACATTTGAAAACTGACCATTTTTCACCTTTCTGAAGTATGACGTAATGGGGGGTGTAATCTCTTTTGTCAAAAATCAGCCGTTTTTGCTTGAACATTAAATGCCTCCAAATGGTATTTAATTTACTTCCCGGGCCCCTGGAAGCATGAAAATCACTTTAAACATGCTAATTTTAGCTCTAAAACTAATAATCCACCTACAAATGTGAACTGACGTTCAAAAATAAAACATTTGAAAACGGACCATTTTTCACCTTTCTGAAGCATGACGTAATGGGGGGGTGTTATCTCTTTTGTCAAAAATCTGCCATTTTTGCTTGAACATTAAATGCTTCCAAATGGTATTTAATTCACTTCCCGGGGTGAAGAAACACTTTTTGAGACCTCAGAGTGAGCAAATTGGCCATTTTCATGCACTTTTAACCATTCCACAAATCTTGTGTTTAGGGCCCCTGGAAGCATGAAAATCACTTTAAACATGCTAATTTTAGCTCTAAAACTGATGATCCACCTACAAATGTGAACTGACATTAAAAAATAAAACATTTGAAAACGGACAATTTTTCACCTTTCTGAAGCATGACGTAATGGGGGGTGTTATCTCTTTTGTCAAAAATCAGCCATTTTTGCTTGAACATTAAATGCCTCCAAATGGTATTTAATTCACTTCCCGGGGTGAAGAAACACTTTTTGAGACCTCAGAGTGAGCAAATTGGCCATTTTCATGCACTTTTAACCATTCCACAAATCTTGTGTTTAGAGCCCCTGGAAGCATGAAAATCACTTTAAACATGCTAATTTTAGCTCTAAAACTAATAATCCACCTACAAATGTGAACTGACGTTCAAAAATAAAACATTTGAAAACGGACCATTTTTCACCTTTCTGAAGAATGACGTAATGGGGGGTGTTATCTCTTTTGTCAAAAATCAGCTGTTTTTGCTTGAACATTAAATGCCTCCAAATGGTATTTAAGTCACTTCCCGGGCCCCTGGAAGCATGAAAATCACTTTAAACATGCTAATTTTAGCTCTTAAACTAATAATCCACCTACAAATGTGAACTGACGTTCAAAAATAAAACATTTGAAAATGGACAATTTTTCACCTTTCTGAAGCATGACGTTATGGGGGGGGTGTTATCTCTTTTGTCAAAAATCAGCCGTTTTTGCTTGAACATTAAATGCGTCCAAATGGTATTTAATTCACTTCCCGGGGTGAAGAAACACTTTTTGAGACCTCAGAGTGAGCAAATTTGCCATTTTCATGCACTTTTAACCATTCCACAAATCTTGTGTTTAGGGCCCCTGGTAGCATGAAAATCACTTTAAACATGCTAATTTTAGCTCTAAAACTAATAATCCACCTACAAATGTGAACTGACGTTCAAAAATAAAACATTTGAAAACTGACCATTTTTCACCTTTCTGAAGAATGACGTAATGGGGGGTGTTATCTCTTTTGTCAAAAATCAGCTGTTTTTGCTTGAACATTAAATGCCTCCAAATGGTATTTAAGTCACTTCCCGGGCCCCTGGAAGCATGAAAATCACTTTAAACATGCTAATTTTAGCTCTTAAACTAATAATCCACCTACAAATGTGAACTGACGTTCAAAAATAAAACATTTGAAAATGGACAATTTTTCACCTTTCTGAAGCATGACGTTATGGGGGGGGTGTTATCTCTTTTGTCAAAAATCAGCCGTTTTTGTTTGAACATTAAATGCGTCCAAATGGTATTTAATTCACTTCCCGGGGTGAAGAAACACTTTTTGAGACCTCAGAGTGAGCAAATTTGCCATTTTCATGCACTTTTAACCATTCCACAAATCTTGTGTTTAGGGCCCCTGGTAGCATGAAAATCACTTTAAACATGCTAATTTTAGCTCTAAAACTTATAATCCACCTACAAATGTGAACTGACGTTCAAAAATAAAACATTTGAAAACGGACCATTTTTCACCTTTCTGAAGCATGACGTAACGGGGGGTGTTATCTCTTTTGTCAAAAATCAGCCTTTTTTGCTTGAACATTAAATGCCTCCAAATGGTATTTAATTCACTTCCCGGGCCCCTGGAAGCATGAAAATCACTTTAAACATGATAATTTTAGCTCTAAAACTAATAATCCACCTACAAATGTGAACTGACATTCAAAAATAAAACATTTGAAAACGGACCATTTTTCACCTTTCTGAAGCATGACGTAATGGGGGTGTGTTATCTCTTTTGTCAAAAATCAGCCGTTTTTGCTTGAACATTAAATGCATCCAAATGGTATTTAATTCACTTCCCGGGGTGAAGAAACACTTTTTGAGACCTCAGAGTGAGCAAATTTGCCATTTTCATGCACTTTTAACCATTCCACAAATCTTGTGTTTAGGGCCCCTGGAAGCATGAAAATCACTTTAAACATGCTAATTTTAGCTCTAAAACTAATAATCCACCTACAAATGTGAACTGACGTTCAAAAAAAAAAAATTTGAAAACGGACCATTTTTCACCTTTCTGAAGCATGACGTAATGGGGGGTGTTATCTCTTTTGTCAAAAATCAGCCGTTTTTTCTTGAACATTAAATGCCTCCAAATGGTATTTAATTCACTTCCCGGGCCCCTGGAAGCATGAAAATCACTTTAAACATGATAATTTTAGCTCTAAAACTAATAATCCACCTACAAATGTGAACTGACATTCAAAAATAAAACATTTGAAAACGGACCATTTTTCACCTTTCTGAAGCATGACGTAATGGGGGTGTGTTATCTCTTTTGACAAAAATCAGCCGTTTTTGCTTGAACATTAAATGCCTCCAAATGGTATTTAATTCACTTCCCGGGGTGAAGAAACCCTTTTTGAGACCTCAGAGTGAGCAAATTGGCCATTTTCATGCACTTTTAACCATTCCAAAAATCTTGTGTTTAGGGCCCCTGGAAGCATGAAAATCACTTTAAACATGCTAATTTTAGCTCTAAAACTAATAATCCACCCACAAATGTGAACTGACGTTCAAAAATAAAACATTTGAAAACGGACCATTTTTCACCTTTCTGAAGCATGACGTAATGGGGGGGTGTTATCTCTTTTGTCAAAAATCAGCTGTTTTTGCTTGAACATTAAATGCCTCCAAATGGTATTTAATTCACTTCCAGGGCCCCTGGAAGCATGAAAATCACTTTAAACATGCTAATTTTAGCTCTAAAACTTATAATCCACCTACAAATGTGAACTGACGTTCAAAAATAAAACATTTGAAAACGGACCATTTTTCACCTTTCTGAAGCATGACGTAACGGGGGGTGTTATCTCTTTTGTCAAAAATCAGCCTTTTTTGCTTGAACATTAAATGCCTCCAAATGGTATTTAATTCACTTCCCGGGCCCCTGGAAGCATGAAAATCACTTTAAACATGATAATTTTAGCTCTAAAACTAATAATCCACCTACAAATGTGAACTGACATTCAAAAATAAAACATTTGAAAACGGACCATTTTTCACCTTTCTGAAGCATGACGTAATGGGGGGGTGTTATCTCTTTTGTCAAAAATCAGCCGTTTTTGCTTGAACATTAAATGCCTCCAAATGGTATTTAATTCACTTCCCGGGGTGAAGAAACCCTTTTTGAGACCTCAGAGTGAGCAAATTGGCCATTTTCGTGCACTTTTAACCATTCCAAAAATCTTGTGTTTAGGGCCCCTGGAAGCATGAAAATCACTTTAAACATGCTAATTTTAGCTCTAAAACTAATAATCCACCTACAAATGTGAACTGACGTTCAAAAATAAAACATTTGAAAACGGACCATTTTTCACCTTTCTGAAGCATGACGTAATGGGGGGGGTGTTATCTCTTTTGTCAAAAATCAGCCGTTTTTGCTTGAACATTAAATGCCTCCAAATGGTATTTAATTCACTTCCCGGGCCCCTGGAAGCATGAAAATCACTTTAAACATGATAATTTTAGCTCTAAAACTAATAATCCACCTACAAATGTGAACTGACATTCAAAAATAAAACATTTGAAAACGGACCATTTTTCACCTTTCTGAAGCATGACGTAATGGGGGTGTGTTATCTCTTTTGTCAAAAATCAGCCGTTTTTGCTTGAACATTAAATGCATCCAAATGGTATTTAATTCACTTCCCGGGGTGAAGAAACACTTTTTGAGACCTCAGAGTGAGCAAATTTGCCATTTTCATGCACTTTTAACCATTCCACAAATCTTGTGTTTAGGGCCCCTGGAAGCATGAAAATCACTTTAAACATGCTAATTTTAGCTCTAAAACTAATAATCCACCTACAAATGTGAACTGCCGTTCAAAAAAAAAATATTTGAAAACGGACCATTTTTCACCTTTCTGAAGCATGACGTAATGGGGGGTGTTATCTCTTTTGTCAAAAATCAGCCGTTTTTTCTTGAACATTAAATGCCTCCAAATGGTATTTAATTCACTTCCCGGGCCCCTGGAAGCATGAAAATCACTTTAAACATGATAATTTTAGCTCTAAAACTAATAATCCACCTACAAATGTGAACTGACATTCAAAAATAAAACATTTGAAAACGGACCATTTTTCACCTTTCTGAAGCATGACGTAATGGGGGTGTGTTATCTCTTTTGTCAAAAATCAGCCGTTTTTGCTTGAACATTAAATGCCTCCAAATGGTATTTAATTCACTTCCCGGGGTGAAGAAACCCTTTTTGAGACCTCAGAGTGAGCAAATTGGCCATTTTCATGCACTTTTAACCATTCCAAAAATCTTGTGTTTAGAGCCCCTGGAAGCATGAAAATCACTTTAAACATGCTAATTTTAGCTCTAAAACTAATAATCCACCTACAAATGTGAACTGACGTTCAAAAAGAAAACATTTGAAAAGGGACCATTTTTCACCTTTCTGAAGAATGACGTAATGGGCGGTGTTATCTCTTTTGTCAAAAATCAGCTGTTTTTGTTTGAACATTAAATGCCTCCAAATGGTATTTAATTCACTTCCCGGGCCCCTGGAAGCATGAAAATCACTTTAAACATGCTAATTTTAGCTCTAAAACTGATGATCCACCTACAAATGTGAACTGACATTCAAAAATAAAACATTTGAAAACTGACCATTTTTCACCTTTCTGAAGTATGACGTAATGGGGGGTGTAATCTCTTTTGTCAAAAATCAGCCGTTTTTGCTTGAACATTAAATGCCTCCAAATGGTATTTAATTTACTTCCCGGGCCCCTGGAAGCATGAAAATCACTTTAAACATGCTAATTTTAGCTCTAAAACTAATAATCCACCTACAAATGTGAACTGACGTTCAAAAATAAAACATTTGAAAACGGACCATTTTTCACCTTTCTGAAGCATGACGTAATGGGGGGGTGTTATCTCTTTTGTCAAAAATCTGCCATTTTTGCTTGAACATTAAATGCTTCCAAATGGTATTTAATTCACTTCCCGGGGTGAAGAAACACTTTTTGAGACCTCAGAGTGAGCAAATTGGCCATTTTCATGCACTTTTAACCATTCCACAAATCTTGTGTTTAGGGCCCCTGGAAGCATGAAAATCACTTTAAACATGCTAATTTTAGCTCTAAAACTGATGATCCACCTACAAATGTGAACTGACATTAAAAAATAAAACATTTGAAAACGGACCATTTTTCACCTTTCTGAAGAATGACGTAATGGGGGGTGTTATCTCTTTTGTCAAAAATCAGCTGTTTTTGCTTGAACATTAAATGCCTCCAAATGGTATTTAAGTCACTTCCCGGGCCCCTGGAAGCATGAAAATCACTTTAAACATGCTAATTTTAGCTCTTAAACTAATAATCCACCTACAAATGTGAACTGACGTTCAAAAATAAAACATTTGAAAATGGACAATTTTTCACCTTTCTGAAGCATGACGTTATGGGGGGGGTGTTATCTCTTTTGTCAAAAATCAGCCGTTTTTGTTTGAACATTAAATGCGTCCAAATGGTATTTAATTCACTTCCCGGGGTGAAGAAACACTTTTTGAGACCTCAGAGTGAGCAAATTTGCCATTTTCATGCACTTTTAACCATTCCACAAATCTTGTGTTTAGGGCCCCTGGTAGCATGAAAATCACTTTAAACATGCTAATTTTAGCTCTAAAACTTATAATCCACCTACAAATGTGAACTGACGTTCAAAAATAAAACATTTGAAAACGGACCATTTTTCACCTTTCTGAAGCATGACGTAACGGGGGGTGTTATCTCTTTTGTCAAAAATCAGCCTTTTTTGCTTGAACATTAAATGCCTCCAAATGGTATTTAATTCACTTCCCGGGCGCCTGGAAGCATGAAAATCACTTTAAACATGATAATTTTAGCTCTAAAACTAATAATCCACCTACAAATGTGAACTGACATTCAAAAATAAAACATTTGAAAACGGACCATTTTTCACCTTTCTGAAGCATGACGTAATGGGGGGGGGTGTTATCTCTTTTGTCAAAAATCAGCCGTTTTTGCTTGAACATTAAATGCCTCCAAATGGTATTTAATTCACTTCCCGGGCCCCTGGAAGCATGAAAATCACTTTAAACATGATAATTTTAGCTCTAAAACTAATAATCCACCTACAAATGTGAACTGACGTTCAAAAATAAAACATTTGAAAACGGACCATTTTTCACCTTTCTGAAGCATGACGTAATGGGGGGGTGTTATCTCTTTTGTCAAAAATCTGCCATTTTTGCTTGAACATTAAATGCTTCCAAATGGTATTTAATTCACTTCCCGGGGTGAAGAAACACTTTTTGAGACCTCAGAGTGAGCAAATTGGCCATTTTCGCGCACTTTTAGCCATTCCAAAAATCTTGTGTTTAGAGCCCCTGGAAGCATGAAAATCACTTTAAACATGCTAATTTTAGCTCTAAAACTAATAATCCACCTACAAATGTGAACTGACGTTCAAAAATAAAACATTTGAAAACGGACCATTTTTCACCTTTCTGAAGCATGACGTAACGGGGGGTGTTATCTCTTTTGTCAAAAATCAGCCTTTTTTGCTTGAACATTAAATGCCTCCAAATGGTATTTAATTCACTTCCCGGGCGCCTGGAAGCATGAAAATCACTTTAAACATGATAATTTTAGCTCTAAAACTAATAATCCACCTACAAATGTGAACTGACATTCAAAAATAAAACATTTGAAAACGGACCATTTTTCACCTTTCTGAAGCATGACGTAATGGGGGGGGTGTTATCTCTTTTGTCAAAAATCAGCCGTTTTTGCTTGAACATTAAATGCCTCCAAATGGTATTTAATTCACTTCCCGGGCCCCTGGAAGCATGAAAATCACTTTAAACATGATAATTTTAGCTCTAAAACTAATAATCCACCTACAAATGTGAACTGACGTTCAAAAATAAAACATTTGAAAACGGACCATTTTTCACCTTTCTGAAGCATGACGTAATGGGGGGTGTTATCTCTTTTGTCAAAAATCTGCCATTTTTGCTTGAACATTAAATGCTTCCAAATGGTATTTAATTCACTTCCCGGGGTGAAGAAACACTTTTTGAGACCTCAGAGTGAGCAAATTGGCCATTTTCGCGCACTTTTAACCATTCCAAAAATCTTGTGTTTAGAGCCCCTGGAAGCATGAAAATCACTTTAAACATGCTAATTTTAGCTCTAAAACTAATAATCCACCTACAAATGTGAACTGACGTTCAAAAAGAAAACATTTGAAAAGGGACCATTTTTCACCTTTCTGAAGAATGACGTAATGGGCGGTGTTATCTCTTTTGTCAAAAATCAGCTGTTTTTGTTTGAACATTAAATGCCTCCAAATGGTATTTAATTCACTTCCCGGGCCCCTGGAAGCATGAAAATCACTTTAAACATGCTAATTTTAGCTCTAAAACTGATGATCCACCTACAAATGTGAACTGACATTCAAAAATAAAACATTTGAAAACTGACCATTTTTCACCTTTCTGAAGTATGACGTAATGGGGGTGTAATCTCTTTTGTCAAAAATCAGCCGTTTTTGCTTGAACATTAAATGCCTCCAAATGGTATTTAATTTACTTCCCGGGCCCCTGGAAGCATGAAAATCACTTTAAACATGCTAATTTTAGCTCTAAAACTAATAATCCACCTACAAATGTGAACTGACGTTCAAAAATAAAACATTTGAAAACGGACCATTTTTCACCTTTCTGAAGCATGACGTAATGGGGGGGTGTTATCTCTTTTGTCAAAAATCTGCCATTTTTGCTTGAACATTAAATGCTTCCAAATGGTATTTAATTCACTTCCCGGGGTGAAGAAACACTTTTTGAGACCTCAGAGTGAGCAAATTGGCCATTTTCATGCACTTTTAACCATTCCACAAATCTTGTGTTTAGGGCCCCTGGAAGCATGAAAATCACTTTAAACATGCTAATTTTAGCTCTAAAACTGATGATCCACCTACAAATGTGAACTGACATTAAAAAATAAAACATTTGAAAACGGACAATTTTTCACCTTTCTGAAGCATGACGTAATGGGGGGGTGTTATCTCTTTTGTCAAAAATCAGCCATTTTTGCTTGAACATTAAATGCCTCCAAATGGTATTTAATTCACTTCCCGGGGTGAAGAAACACTTTTTGAGACCTCAGAGTGAGCAAATTGGCCATGTTCATGCACTTTTAACCATTCCACAAATCTTGTGTTTAGAGCCCCTGGAAGCATGAAAATCACTTTAAACATGCTAATTTTAGCTCTAAAACTAATAATCCACCTACAAATGTGAACTGACGTTCAAAAATAAAACATTTGAAAACGGACCATTTTTCACCTTTCTGAAGAATGACGTAATGGGGGTGTTATCTCTTTTGTCAAAAATCAGCTGTTTTTGCTTGAACATTAAATGCCTCCAAATGGTATTTAAGTCACTTCCCGGGCCCCTGGAAGCATGAAAATCACTTTAAACATGCTAATTTTAGCTCTTAAACTAATAATCCACCTACAAATGTGAACTGACGTTCAAAAATAAAACATTTGAAAATGGACAATTTTTCACCTTTCTGAAGCATGACGTAATGGGGGGGTGTTATCTCTTTTGTCAAAAATCTGCCATTTTTGCTTGAACATTAAATGCTTCCAAATGGTATTTAATTCACTTCCCGGGGTGAAGAAACACTTTTTGAGACCTCAGAGTGAGCAAATTGGCCATTTTCATGCACTTTTAACCATTCCACAAATCTTGTGTTTAGGGCCCCTGGAAGCATGAAAATCACTTTAAACATGCTAATTTTAGCTCTAAAACTGATGATCCACCTACAAATGTGAACTGACATTAAAAAATAAAACATTTGAAAACGGACAATTTTTCACCTTTCTGAAGCATGACGTAATGGGGGGGTGTTATCTCTTTTGTCAAAAATCAGCCATTTTTGCTTGAACATTAAATGCCTCCAAATGGTATTTAATTCACTTCCCGGGGTGAAGAAACACTTTTTGAGACCTCAGAGTGAGCAAATTGGCCATTTTCATGCACTTTTAACCATTCCACAAATCTTGTGTTTAGAGCCCCTGGAAGCATGAAAATCACTTTAAACATGCTAATTTTAGCTCTAAAACTAATAATCCACCTACAAATGTGAACTGACGTTCAAAAATAAAACATTTGAAAACGGACCATTTTTCACCTTTCTGAAGAATGACGTAATGGGGGTGTTATCTCTTTTGTCAAAAATCAGCTGTTTTTGCTTGAACATTAAATGCCTCCAAATGGTATTTAAGTCACTTCCCGGGCCCCTGGAAGCATGAAAATCACTTTAAACATGCTAATTTTAGCTCTTAAACTAATAATCCACCTACAAATGTGAACTGACGTTCAAAAATAAAACATTTGAAAATGGACAATTTTTCACCTTTCTGAAGCATGACGTTATGGGGGGGTGTTATCTCTTTTGTCAAAAATCAGCCGTTTTTGCTTGAACATTAAATGCGTCCAAATGGTATTTAATTCACTTCCCGGGGTGAAGAAACACTTTTTGAGACCTCAGAGTGAGCAAATTTGCCATTTTCATGCACTTTTAACCATTCCACAAATCTTGTGTTTAGGGCCCCTGGTAGCATGAAAATCACTTTAAACATGCTAATTTTAGCTCTAAAACTTATAATCCACCTACAAATGTGAACTGACGTTCAAAAATAAAACATTTGAAAACGGACCATTTTTCACCTTTCTGAAGCATGACGTAACGGGGGGTGTTATCTCTTTTGTCAAAAATCAGCCTTTTTTGCTTGAACATTAAATGCCTCCAAATGGTATTTAATTCACTTCCCGGGCCCCTGGAAGCATGAAAATCACTTTAAACATGATAATTTTAGCTCTAAAACTAATAATCCACCTACAAATGTGAACTGACATTCAAAAATAAAACATTTGAAAACGGACCATTTTTCACCTTTCTGAAGCATGACGTAATGGGGGGGTGTTATCTCTTTTGTCAAAAATCAGCCGTTTTTGCTTGAACATTAAATGCCTCCAAATGGTATTTAATTCACTTCCCGGGGTGAAGAAACCCTTTTTGAGACCTCAGAGTGAGCTAATTGGCCATTTTCATGCACTTTTAACCATTCCAAAAATCTTGTGTTTAGGGCCCCTGGAAGCATGAAAATCACTTTAAACATGCTAATTTTAGCTCTAAAACTAATAATCCACCTACAAATGTGAACTGACGTTCAAAAATAAAACATTTGAAAACGGACCATTTTTCACCTTTCTGAAGCATGACGTAATGGGGGGGGTGTTATCTCTTTTGTCAAAAATCAGCCGTTTTTGCTTGAACATTAAATGCCTCCAAATGCTATTTAATTCACTTCCCGGGCCCCTGGAAGCATGAAAATCACTTTAAACATGATAATTTTAGCTCTAAAACTAATAATCCACCTACAAATGTGAACTGACATTCAAAAATAAAACATTTGAAAACGGACCATTTTTCACCTTTCTGAAGCATGACGTAATGGGGGTGTGTTATCTCTTTTGTCAAAAATCAGCCGTTTTTGCTTGAACATTAAATGCATCCAAATGGTATTTAATTCACTTCCCGGGGTGAAGAAACACTTTTTGAGACCTCAGAGTGAGCAAATTTGCCATTTTCATGCACTTTTAACCATTCCACAAATCTTGTGTTTAGGGCCCCTGGAAGCATGAAAATCACTTTAAACATGCTAATTTTAGCTCTAAAACTAATAATCCACCTACAAATGTGAACTGACGTTAAAAAAAAAAAAATTTGAAAACGGACCATTTTTCACCTTTCTGAAGCATGACGTAATGGGGGGTGTTATCTCTTTTGTCAAAAATCAGCCGTTTTTTCTTGAACATTAAATGCCTCCAAATGGTATTTAATTCACTTCCCGGGCCCCTGGAAGCATGAAAATCACTTTAAACATGATAATTTTAGCTCTAAAACTAATAATCCACCTACAAATGTGAACTGACATTCAAAAATAAAACATTTGAAAACGGACCATTTTTCACCTTTCTGAAGCATGACGTAATGGGGGTGTGTTATCTCTTTTGTCAAAAATCAGCCGTTTTTGCTTGAACATTAAATGCCTCCAAATGGTATTTAATTCACTTCCCGGGGTGAAGAAACCCTTTTTGAGACCTCAGAGTGAGCAAATTGGCCATTTTCATGCACTTTTAACCATTCCAAAAATCTTGTGTTTTTGGGCCCCTGGAAGCATGAAAATCACTTTAAACATGCTAATTTTAGCTCTAAAACTAATAATCCACCCACAAATGTGAACTGACGTTCAAAAATAAAACATTTGAAAACGGACCATTTTTCACCTTTCTGAAGCATGACGTAATGGGGGGGTGTTATCTCTTTTGTCAAAAATCAGCCGTTTTTGCTTGAACATTAAATGCCTCCAAATGGTATTTAATTCACTTCCAGGGCCCCTGGAAGCATGAAAATCACTTTAAACATGCTAATTTTAGCTCTAAAACTTATAATCCACCTACAAATGTGAACTGACGTTCAAAAATAAAACATTTGAAAACGGACCATTTTTCACCTTTCTGAAGCATGACGTAACGGGGGGTGTTATCTCTTTTGTCAAAAATCAGCCTTTTTTGCTTGAACATTAAATGCCTCCAAATGGTATTTAATTCACTTCCCGGGCCCCTGGAAGCATGAAAATCACTTTAAACATGATAATTTTAGCTCTAAAACTAATAATCCACCTACAAATGTGAACTGACATTCAAAAATAAAACATTTGAAAACGGACCATTTTTCACCTTTCTGAAGCATGACGTAATGGGGGGGTGTTATCTCTTTTGTCAAAAATCAGCCGTTTTTGCTTGAACATTAAATGCCTCCAAATGGTATTTAATTCACTTCCCGGGGTGAAGAAACCCTTTTTGAGACCTCAGAGTGAGCAAATTGGCCATTTTCGTGCACTTTTAACCATTCCAAAAATCTTGTGTTTAGGGCCCCTGGAAGCATGAAAATCACTTTAAACATGCTAATTTTAGCTCTAAAACTAATAATCCACCTACAAATGTGAACTGACGTTCAAAAATAAAACATTTGAAAACGGACCATTTTTCACCTTTCTAAAGCATGACGTAATGGGGGGGGGTGTTATCTCTTTTGTCAAAAATCAGCCGTTTTTGCTTGAACATTAAATGCCTCCAAATGGTATTTAATTCACTTCCCGGGCCCCTGGAAGCATGAAAATCACTTTAAACATGATAATTTTAGCTCTAAAACTAATAATCCACCTACAAATGTGAACTGACATTCAAAAATAAAACATTTGAAAATGGACCATTTTTCACCTTTCTGAAGCATGACGTAATGGGGGTGTGTTATCTCTTTTGTCAAAAATCAGCCGTTATTGCTTGAACATTAAATGCATCCAAATGGTATTTAATTCACTTCCCGGGGTGAAGAAACACTTTTTGAGACCTCAGAGTGAGCAAATTTGCCATTTTCATGCACTTTTAACCATTCTACAAATCTTGTGTTTAGGGCCCCTGGAAGCATGAAAATCACTTTAAACATGCTAATTTTAGCTCTAAAACTAATAATCCACCTACAAATGTGAACTGACGTTCAAAAAAAAAAAAATTGAAAACGGACCATTTTTCACCTTTCTGAAGCATGACGTAATGGGGGGTGTTATCTCTTTTGTCAAAAATCAGCCGTTTTTTCTTGAACATTAAATGCCTCCAAATGGTATTTAATTCACTTCCCGGGCCCCTGGAAGCATGAAAATCACTTTAAACATGATAATTTTAGCTCTAAAACTAATAATCCACCTACAAATATGAACTGACATTCAAAAATAAAACATTTGAAAACGGACCATTTTTCACCTTTCTGAAGCATGACGTAATGGGGGTGTGTTATCTCTTTTGTCAAAAATCAGCCGTTTTTGCTTGAACATTAAATGCCTCCAAATGGTATTTAATTCACTTCCCGGGGTGAAGAAACCCTTTTTGAGACCTCAGAGTGAGCAAATTGGCCATTTTCATGCACTTTTAACCATTCCAAAAATCTTGTGTTTAGGGCCCCTGGAAGCATGAAAATCACTTTAAACATGCTAATTTTAGCTCTAAAACTAATAATCCACCTACAAATGTGAACTGACGTTCAAAAATAAAACATTTGAAAACGGACCATTTTTCACCTTTCTGAAGCATGACGTAATGGGGGGGTGTTATCTCTTTTGTCAAAAATCAGCCGTTTTTGCTTGAACATTAAATGCCTCCAAATGGTATTTAATTCACTTCCCGGGCCCCTGGAAGCATGAAAATCACTTTAAACATGATAATTTTAGCTCTAAAACTAATAATCCACCTACAAATGTGAACTGACATTCAAAAATAAAACATTTGAAAACGGACCATTTTTCACCTTTCTGAAGCATGACGTAATGGGGGTGTGTTATCTCTTTTGTCAAAAATCAGCCGTTTTTGCTTGAACATTAAATGCGTCCAAATGGTATTTAATTCACTTCCCGGGGTGAAGAAACACTTTTTGAGACCTCAGAGTGAGCAAATTTGCCATTTTCATGCACTTTTAACCATTCCACAAATCTTGTGTTTAGGGCCCCTGGAAGCATGAAAATCACTTTAAACATGCTAATTTTAGCTCTAAAACTAATAATCCACCTACAAATGTGAACTGACGTTCAAAAATAAAACATTTGAAAACGGACCATTTTTCACCTTTCTGAAGCATTACGTAATGGGGGTGTTATCTCTTTTGTCAAAAATCAGCCGTTTTTGCTTGAACATTAAATGCCTCCAAATGGTATTTAATTCACTTCCCGGGCCCCTGGAAGCATGAAAATCACTTTAAACATGCTAATTTTAGCTCTAAAACTAATAATCCCCCTACAAATGTGAACTGACATTCAAAAATAAAACATTTGAAAACGGACAATTTTTCACCTTTCTGAAGCATGACGTAATGGGGGGTGTTATCTCTTTTGTCAAAAATCAGCTGTTTTTGCTTGAACATTAAATGCCTCCAAATGGTATTTAATTCACTTCCCGGGGTGAAGAAACACTTTTTGAGACCTCAGAGTGAGCAAATTGGCCATTTTCATGCACTTTTAACCATTGCACAAATCTTGTGTTTAGAGCCCCTGGAAGCATGAACATCACTTTAAACATGCTAATTTTAGCTCTAAAACTAATAATCCACCTACAAATGTGAACGGACGTTCAAAAATAAAAAATTTGAAAACGGACCATTTTTCACCTTTCTGAAGCATGACGTAATGGGGGGTGTTATCTCTTTTGTCAAAAATCAGCCGTTTTTGCTTGAACAATAAATGCCTCCAAATGGTATTTAATTCACTTCCCGGGGTGAAGAAACACTTTTTGAGACCTCAGAGTGAGCAAATTCGCCACTTTCATGCACTTTTAACCATTCCTCAAATCTTGTGTTTAGAGCCCCTGGAAGCATGAAAATCACTTTAAACATGCTAATTTTAGCTCTAAAACGAATAATCCACCTACAAATGTGAACTGACGTTCAAAAATAAAACATTTGAAAACGGACCATTTTTCACCTTTCTGAAGCATGACGTAATGGGGGGGTGTTATCTCTTTTGTCAAAAAATCAGCTGTTTTTGCTTGAACATTAAATGCCTCCAAATGGTATTTAATTCACTTCCCGGCCCATGGAAGCATGAAAATCACTTTAAACATGCTAATTTTAGCTCTAAAACTAATAATCCACCTACAAATGTGAACTGACGTTCAAAAATAAAACATTTGAAAACGGACCATTTTTCACCTTTCTGAAGCATGACGTAATGGGGGGGTGTTATCTCTTTTGTAAAAAAATCAGCTGTTTTTGCTTGAACATTAAATGCCTCCAAATGGTATTTAATTCACTTCCCGGCCCATGGAAGCATGAAAATCACTTTAAACATGCTAATTTTAGCTCTAAAACTAATAATCCACCTACAAATGTGAACTGACGTTCAAAAATAAAACATTTGAAAACGGACCATTTTTCACCTTTCTGAAGAATGACGTAATGGGGGGTGTTATCTCTTTTGTCAAAAATAAGCTGTTTTTGCTTGAATATTAAATGCCTCCAAATGGTATTTAATTCTCTTCCCTGGAAGCATGAAAATCACTTTAAACATGCTAATTTTAGCTCTAAAACTAATAATCCACCTACAAATGTGAACTGACGTTCAAAAATAAAACATTTGAAAACGGACCATTTTTCACCTTTCTGAAGCATGACGTAATGGGGGGGTGTTATCTCTTTTGTCAAAAATCAGCCGTTTTTGCTTGAACATTAAATGCCTCCAAATGGTATTTAATTCACTTCCCGGGGTGAAGAAACACTTTTTGAGACCTCAGAGTGAGCAAATTGGCCACTTTCATGCACTTTTAACCATTCCACAAATCTTGTGTTTAGGGTCCCTGGAAGCATGAAAATCACTTTAAACATGCTAATTTAAGCTCTAAAATGGATGATCCACCTACAAATGTGAACTGACGTTCAAAAATAAAACATTTGAAAACGGACAATTTTTCACCTTTCTGAAGCATTGCGTAATGGGGGGGTGTTATCTCTTTTTGTCAAAAATCAGCCGTTTTTGCTTGAACATTAAATGCCTCCGAATGGTATTTAATTCACTTCCCGGGGTGAAGAAACACTTTTTGAGACCTCAGAGTGAGCAAATTGGCCATTTTCATGCACTTTTAACCATTCCACAAATCTTGTGTTTAGAGCCCCTGGAAGCATGAAAATCACTTTAAACATGCTAATTTTAGCTCTAAAACTAATAATCCACCTACAAATGTGAACTGACGTTCAAAAATAAAACATTTGAAAACGGACCATTTTTCACCTTTCTGAAGCATGACGTAATGGGGGGTGTTATCTCTTTTGTCAAAAATCAGCTGTTTTTGCTTGAACATTAAATGCCTCCAAATGGTATTTAATTCACTTCCCGGGCCCCTGGAAGCATGAAAATCACTTTAAACATGCTAATTTTAGCTCTAAAACTAATAATCCACCTACAAATGTGAACTGACGTTCAAAAATAAAACATTTGAAAACGGACAATTTTTCACCTTTCTGAAGCATGACGTTATGGGGGGGGTGTTATCTCTTTTGTCAAAAATCAGCCGTTTTTGCTTGAACATTAAATTGCTCCAAATGGTATTTAATTCACTTCCCGGGGTGAAGAAACACTTTTTGAGACCTCAGAGTGAGCAAATTTGCCATTTTCATGCACTTTTAACCATTCCACAAATCTTGTGTTTAGGGCCCCTGGTAGCATGAAAATCACTTTAAACATGCTAATTTTAGCTCTAAAACTAATAATCCACCTACAAATGTGAACTGACGTTCAAAAATAAAACATTTGAATACGGACCATTTTTCACCTTTCTGAAGCATGACGTAATGGAGGGTGTTATCTCTTTTGTCAAAAATCAGCCGTTTTTGCTTGAACATTAAATGCCTCCAAATGGTATTTAATTCACTTCCCGGGCCCCTGGAAGCATGAAAATCACTTTAAACATGCTAACTTTAGCTCTAAAACTAATAATTCACCTACAAATGTGAACTGACGTTAAAAAATAAAACATTTGAAAACGGACCATTTTTCACCTTTCTGAAGCATGACGTAATGGGGGGGTGTTATCTCTTTTGTCAAAAATCAGCCGTTTTTGCTTGAACATTAAATGCCTCCAAATGGTATTTAATTCACTTCCCGGGGTGAAGAAACACTTTTTGAGACCTCAGAGTGAGCAAATTGGCCACTTTCATGCACTTTTAACCATTCCACAAATCTTGTGTTTAGAGCCCCTGGAAGCATGAAAATCACTTTAAACATGCTAATTTTAGCTCTAAAACTAATAATCCACCTACAAATGTGAACTGACGTTCAAAAATAAAACATTTGAAAACTGACCATTTTTCACCTTTCTGAAGCATGACGTAATGGGGGGGTGTTATCTCTTTTGTCAAAAATCTGCCATTTTTGCTTGAACATTAAATGCTTCCAAATGGTATTTAATTCACTTCCCGGGGTGAAGAAACACTTTTTGAGACCTCAGAGTGAGCAAATTGGCCATTTTCGCGCACTTTTAACCATTCCAAAAATCTTGTGTTTAGAGCCCCTGGAAGCATGAAAATCACTTTAAACATGCTAATTTTAGCTCTAAAACTAATATTCCACCTACAAATGTGAACTGACGTTCAAAAAGAAAACATTTGAAAAGGGACAATTTTTCACCTTTCTGAAGAATGACGTAATGGGCGGTGTTATCTCTTTTGTCAAAAATCAGCTGTTTTTGTTTGAACATTAAATGCCTCCAAATGGTATTTAATTCACTTCCCGGGCCCCTGGAAGCATGAAAATCACTTTAAACATGCTAATTTTAGCTCTAAAACTGATGATCCACCTACAAATGTGAACTGACATTCAAAAATAAAACATTTGAAAACTGACCATTTTTCACCTTTCTGAAGTATGACGTAATGGGGGGTGTAATCTCTTTTGTCAAAAATCAGCCGTTTTTGCTTGAACATTAAATGCCTCCAAATGGTATTTAATTTACTTCCCGGGCCCCTGGAAGCATGAAAATCACTTTAAACATGCTAATTTTAGCTCTAAAACTAATAATCCACCTACAAATGTGAACTGACGTTCAAAAATAAAACATTTGAAAACGGACCATTTTTCACCTTTCTGAAGCATGACGTAATGGGGGGGTGTTATCTCTTTTGTCAAAAATCTGCCATTTTTGCTTGAACATTAAATGCTTCCAAATGGTATTTAATTCACTTCCCGGGGTGAAGAAACACTTTTTGAGACCTCAGAGTGAGCAAATTGGCCATTTTCATGCACTTTTAACCATTCCACAAATCTTGTGTTTAGGGCCCCTGGAAGCATGAAAATCACTTTAAACATGCTAATTTTAGCTCTAAAACTGATGATCCACCTACAAATGTGAACTGACATTAAAAAATAAAACATTTGAAAACGGACAATTTTTCACCTTTCTGAAGCATGACGTAATGGGGGGGTGTTATCTCTTTTGTCAAAAATCAGCCATTTTTGCTTGAACATTAAATGCCTCCAAATGGTATTTAATTCACTTCCCGGGGTGAAGAAACACTTTTTGAGACCTCAGAGTGAGCAAATTGGCCATTTTCATGCACTTTTAACCATTCCACAAATCTTGTGTTTAGAGCCCCTGGAAGCATGAAAATCACTTTAAACATGCTAATTTTAGCTCTAAAACTAATAATCCACCTACAAATGTGAACTGACGTTCAAAAATAAAACATTTGAAAACGGACCATTTTTCACCTTTCTGAAGAATGACGTAATGGGGGGTGTTATCTCTTTTGTCAAAAATCAGCTGTTTTTGCTTGAACATTAAATGCCTCCAAATGGTATTTAAGTCACTTCCCGGGCCCCTGGAAGCATGAAAATCACTTTAAACATGCTAATTTTAGCTCTTAAACTAATAATCCACCTACAAATGTGAACTGACGTTCAAAAATAAAACATTTGAAAATGGACAATTTTTCACCTTTCTGAAGCATGACGTTATGGGGGGGGTGTTATCTCTTTTGTCAAAAATCAGCCGTTTTTGCTTGAACATTAAATGCGTCCAAATGGTATTTAATTCACTTCCCGGGGTGAAGAAACACTTTTTGAGACCTCAGAGTGAGCAAATTTGCCATTTTCATGCACTTTTAACCATTCCACAAATCTTGTGTTTAGGGCCCCTGGTAGCATGAAAATCACTTTAAACATGCTAATTTTAGCTCTAAAACTTATAATCCACCTACAAATGTGAACTGACGTTCAAAAATAAAACATTTGAAAACGGACCATTTTTCACCTTTCTGAAGCATGACGTAACGGGGGGTGTTATCTCTTTTGTCAAAAATCAGCCTTTTTTGCTTGAACATTAAATGCCTCCAAATGGTATTTAATTCACTTCCCGGGCCCCTGGAAGCATGAAAATCACTTTAAACATGATAATTTTAGCTCTAAAACTAATAATCCACCTACAAATGTGAACTGACATTCAAAAATAAAACATTTGAAAACGGACCATTTTTCACCTTTCTGAAGCATGACGTAATGGGGGGGTGTTATCTCTTTTGTCAAAAATCAGCCGTTTTTGCTTGAACATTAAATGCCTCCAAATGGTATTTAATTCACTTCCCGGGGTGAAGAAACCCTTTTTGAGACCTCAGAGTGAGCAAATTGGCCATTTTCATGCACTTTTAACCATTCCAAAAATCTTGTGTTTAGGGCCCCTGGAAGCATGAAAATCACTTTAAACATGCTAATTTTAGCTCTAAAACTAATAATCCACCTACAAATGTGAACTGACGTTCAAAAATAAAACATTTGAAAACGGACCATTTTTCACCTTTCTGAAGCATGACGTAATGGGGGGGGTGTTATCTCTTTTGTCAAAAATCAGCCGTTTTTGCTTGAACATTAAATGCCTCCAAATGGTATTTAATTCACTTCCCGGGCCCCTGGAAGCATGAAAATCACTTTAAACATGATAATTTTAGCTCTAAAACTAATAATCCACCTACAAATGTGAACTGACATTCAAAAATAAAACATTTGAAAACGGACCATTTTTCACCTTTCTGAAGCATGACGTAATGGGGGTGTGTTATCTCTTTTGTCAAAAATCAGCCCTTTTTGCTTGAACATTAAATGCATCCAAATGGTATTTAATTCACTTCCCGGGGTGAAGAAACACTTTTTGAGACCTCAGAGTGAGCAAATTTGCCATTTTCATGCACTTTTAACCATTCCACAAATCTTGTGTTTAGGGCCCCTGGAAGCATGAAAATCACTTTAAACATGCTAATTTTAGCTCTAAAACTAATAATCCACCTACAAATGTGAACTGACGTTCAAAAAAAAAAAAATTTAAAACGGACCATTTTTCACCTTTCTGAAGCATGACGTAATGGGGGGTGTTATCTCTTTTGTCAAAAATCAGCCGTTTTTTCTTGAACATTAAATGCCTCCAAATGGTATTTAATTCACTTCCCGGGCCCCTGGAAGCATGAAAATCACTTTAAACATGATAATTTTAGCTCTAAAACTAATAATCCACCTACAAATGTGAACTGACATTCAAAAATAAAACATTTGAAAACGGACCATTTTTCACCTTTCTGAAGCATGACGTAATGGGGGTGTGTTATCTCTTTTGTCAAAAATCAGCCGTTTTTGCTTGAACATTAAATGCGTCCAAATGGTATTTAATTCACTTCCCGGGGTGAAGAAACACTTTTTGAGACCTCAGAGTGAGCAAATTTGCCATTTTCATGCACTTTTAACCATTCCACAAATCTTGTGTTTAGGGCCCCTGGAAGCATGAAAATCACTTTAAACATGCTAATTTTAGCTCTAAAACTAATAATCCACCTACAAATGTGAACTGACGTTCAAAAATAAAACATTTGAAAACGGACCATTTTTCACCTTTCTGAAGCATTACGTAATGGGGGTGTTATCTCTTTTGTCAAAAATCAGCCGTTTTTGCTTGAACATTAAATGCCTCCAAATGGTATTTAATTCACTTCCCGGGCCCCTGGAAGCATGAAAATCACTTTAAACATGCTAATTTTAGCTCTAAAACTAATAATCCCCCTACAAATGTGAACTGACATTCAAAAATAAAACATTTGAAAACGGACAATTTTTCACCTTTCTGAAGCATGACGTAATGGGGGGTGTTATCTCTTTTGTCAAAAATCAGCTGTTTTTGCTTGAACATTAAATGCCTCCAAATGGTATTTAATTCACTTCCCGGGGTGAAGAAACACTTTTTGAGACCTCAGAGTGAGCAAATTGGCCATTTTCATGCACTTTTAACCATTGCACAAATCTTGTGTTTAGAGCCCCTGGAAGCATGAACATCACTTTAAACATGCTCATTTTAGCTCTAAAACTAATAATCCACCTACAAATGTGAACGGACGTTCAAAAATAAAAAATTTGAAAACGGACCATTTTTCACCTTTCTGAAGCATGACGTAATGGGGGGTGTTATCTCTTTTGTCAAAAATCAGCCGTTTTTGCTTGAACAATAAATGCCTCCAAATGGTATTTAATTCACTTCCCGGGGTGAAGAAACACTTTTTGAGACCTCAGAGTGAGCAAATTCGCCACTTTCATGCACTTTTAACCATTCCTCAAATCTTGTGTTTAGAGCCCCTGGAAGCATGAAAATCACTTTAAACATGCTAATTTTAGCTCTAAAACGAATAATCCACCTACAAATGTGAACTGACGTTCAAAAATAAAACATTTGAAAACTGACCATTTTTCACCTTTCTGAAGCATGACGTAATGGGGGGGTGTTATCTCTTTTGTCAAAAAATCAGCTGTTTTTGCTTGAACATTAAATGCCTCCAAATGGTATTTAATTCACTTCCCGGCCCATGGAAGCATGAAAATCACTTTAAACATGCTAATTTTAGCTCTAAAACTAATAATCCACCTACAAATGTGAACTGACGTTCAAAAATAAAACATTTGAAAACTGACCATTTTTCACCTTTCTGAAGAATGACGTAATGGGGGGGTGTTATCTCTTTTGTAAAAAATTCAGCTGTTTTTGCTCGAACATTAAATGCCTCCAAATGGTATTTAATTCACTTCCCGGGGTGAAGAAACACTTTTTGAGACCTCAGAGTGAGCACATTGGCCATTTTAATGCACTTTTAAGCATTCAACAAATCTTGTGTTTAGAGCCCCTGGAAGCATGAAAATCACTTTAAACATGCTAATTTTAGCTCTAAAACTAATAATCCACCTACAAATGTGAACTGACGTTCAAAAATAAAACATTTGAAAACGGACCATTTTTCACCTTTCTGAAGAATGACGTAATGGGGGTGTTATCTCTTTTGTCAAAAATAAGCTGTTTTTGCTTGAATATTAAATGCCTCCAAATGGTATTTAATTCTCTTCCCTGGAAGCATGAAAATCACTTTAAACATGCTAATTTTAGCTCTAAAACTAATAATCCACCTACAAATGTGAACTGACGTTCAAAAATAAAACATTTGAAAACGGACCATTTTTCACCTTTCTGAAGCATTACGTAATGGGGGTGTTATCTCTTTTGTCAAAAATCAGCCATTTTTGCTTGAACATTAAATGCCTCCAAATGGTATTTAATTCACTTCCCGGGCCCCTGGAAGCATGAAAATCACTTTAAACATGCTAATTTTAGCTCTAAAACTAATAATCCCCCTACAAATGTGAACTGACATTCAAAAATAAAACATTTGAAAACGGACAATTTTTCACCTTTCTGAAGCATGACGTAATGGGGGGTGTTATCTCTTTTGTCAAAAATCAGCTGTTTTTGCTTGAACATTAAATGCCTCCAAATGGTATTTAATTCACTTCCCGGGCCCCTGGAAGCATGAAAATCACTTTAAACATGATAATTTTGGCTCTAGAACTAATAATCCACCTACAAATGTGAACTGACATTCAAAAATAAAACATTTGAAAACGGACCATTTTTCACCTTTCTGAAGAATGACGTAATGGGGGGTGTTATCTCTTTTGTCAAAAATAAGCTGTTTTTGCTTGAATATTAAATGCCTCCAAATGGTATTTAATTCTCTTCCCTGGAAGCATGAAAATCACTTTAAACATGCTAATTTTAGCTCTAAAACTAATAATCCACCTACAAATGTGAACTGACGTTCAAAAATAAAACACTTGAAAACGGACCATTTTTCACCTTTTTGAAGCATTACGTAATGGGGGTGTTATCTCTTTTGTCAAAATCAGCCGTTTTTGCTTGAACGTTAAATGCCTCCAAATGGTATTTAATTCACTTCCCGGGCCCCTGGAAGCATGAAAATCACTTTAAACATGATAATTTTGGCTCTAGAACTAATAATCCACCTACAAATGTGAACTGACATTCAAAAATAAAACATTTGAAAACGGACCATTTTTCACCTTTCTGAAGCATGACGTAATGGGGGTGTGTTATCTCTTTTGTCAAAAATCAGCCGTTTTTGCTTGAACATTAAATGCCTCCAAATGGTATTTAAGTCACTTCCCGGGCCCCTGGAAGCATGAAAATCACTTTAAACATGCTAATTTTAGCTCTTAAACTAATAATCCACCTACAAATGTGAACTGACGTTCAAAAATAAAACATTTGAAAATGGACAATTTTTCACCTTTCTGAAGCATGACGTTATGGGGGGGGTGTTATCTCTTTTGTCAAAAATCAGCCGTTTTTGCTTGAACATTAAATGCGTCCAAATGGTATTTAATTCACTTCCCGGGGTGAAGAAACACTTTTTGAGACCTCAGAGTGAGCAAATTTGCCATTTTCATGCACTTTTAACCATTCCACAAATCTTGTGTTTAGGGCCCCTGGTAGCATGAAAATCACTTTAAACATGCTAATTTTAGCTCTAAAACTTATAATCCACCTACAAATGTGAACTGACGTTCAAAAATAAAACATTTGAAAACGGACCATTTTTCACCTTTCTGAAGCATGACGTAACGGGGGGTGTTATCTCTTTTGTCAAAAATCAGCCTTTTTTGCTTGAACATTAAATGCCTCCAAATGGTATTTAATTCACTTCCCGGGCCCCTGGAAGCATGAAAATCACTTTAAACATGATAATTTTAGCTCTAAAACTAATAATCCACCTACAAATGTGAACTGACATTCAAAAATAAAACATTTAAAAACGGACCATTTTTCACCTTTCTGAAGCATGACGTAATGGGGGGGTGTTATCTCTTTTGTCAAAAATCAGCCGTTTTTGCTTGAACATTAAATGCCTCCAAATGGTATTTAATTCACTTCCCGGGGTGAAGAAACCCTTTTTGAGACCTCAGAGTGAGCAAATTGGCCATTTTCATGCACTTTTAACCATTCCAAAAATCTTGTGTTTAGGGCCCCTGGAAGCATGAAAATCACTTTAAACATGCTAATTTTAGCTCTAAAACTAATAATCCACCTACAAATGTGAACTGACGTTCAAAAATAAAACATTTGAAAACGGACCATTTTTCACCTTTCTGAAGCATGACGTAATGGGGGGGGTGTTATCTCTTTTGTCAAAAATCAGCCGTTTTTGCTTGAACATTAATTGCCTCCAAATGGTATTTAATTCACTTCCCGGGCCCCTGGAAGCATGAAAATCACTTTAAACATGATAATTTTAGCTCTAAAACTAATAATCCACCTACAAATGTGAACTGACATTCAAAAATAAAACATTTGAAAACGGACCATTTTTCACCTTTCTGAAGCATGACGTAATGGGGGTGTGTTATCTCTTTTGTCAAAAATCAGCCGTTTTTGCTTGAACATTAAATGCATCCAAATGGTATTTAATTCACTTCCCGGGGTGAAGAAACACTTTTTGAGACCTCAGAGTGAGCAAATTTGCCATTTTCATGCACTTTTAACCATTCCACAAATCTTGTGTTTAGGGCCCCTGGAAGCATGAAAATCACTTTAAACATGCTAATTTTAGCTCTAAAACTAATAATCCACCTACAAATGTGAACTGACGTTCAAAAAAAAAAAATTTGAAAACGGACCATTTTTCACCTTTCTGAAGCATGACGTAATGGGGGGTGTTATCTCTTTTGTCAAAAATCAGCCGTTTTTTCTTGAACATTAAATGCCTCCAAATGGTATTTAATTCACTTCCCGGGCCCCTGGAAGCATGAAAATCACTTTAAACATGATAATTTTAGCTCTAAAACTAATAATCCACCTACAAATGTGAACTGACATTCAAAAATAAAACATTTGAAAACGGACCATTTTTCACCTTTCTGAAGCATGACGTAATGGGGGTGTGTTATCTCTTTTGTCAAAAATCAGCCGTTTTTGCTTGAACATTAAATGCCTCCAAATGGTATTTAATTCACTTCCCGGGGTGAAGAAACCCTTTTTGAGACCTCAGAGTGAGCAAATTGGCCATTTTCATGCACTTTTAACCATTCCAAAAATCTTGTGTTTAGGGCCCCTGGAAGCATGAAAATCACTTTAAACATGCTAATTTTAGCTCTAAAACTAATAATCCACCTACAAATGTGAACTGACGTTCAAAAATAAAACATTTGAAAACGGACCATTTTTCACCTTTCTGAAGCATGACGTGATGGGGGGGTGTTATCTCTTTTGTCAAAAATCAGCCGTTTTTGCTTGAACATTAAATGCCTCCAAATGGTATTTAATTCACTTCCCGGGCCCCTGGAAGCATGAAAATCACTTTAAACATGATAATTTTAGCTCTAAAACTAATAATCCACCTACAAATGTGAACTGACATTCAAAAATAAAACATTTGAAAACGGACCATTTTTCACCTTTCTGAAGCATGACGTAATGGGGGTGTGTTATCTCTTTTGTCAAAAATCAGCCGTTTTTGCTTGAACATTAAATGCGTCCAAATGGTATTTAATTCACTTCCCGGGGTGAAGAAACACTTTTTGAGACCTCAGAGTGAGCAAATTTGCCATTTTCATGCACTTTTAACCATTCCACAAATCTTGTGTTTAGGGCCCCTGGAAGCATGAAAATCACTTTAAACATGCTAATTTTAGCTCTAAAACTAATAATCCACCTACAAATGTGAACTGACGTTCAAAAATAAAACATTTGAAAACGGACCATTTTTCACCTTTCTGAAGCATTACGTAATGGGGGTGTTATCTCTTTTGTCAAAAATCAGCCGTTTTTGCTTGAACATTAAATGCCTCCAAATGGTATTTAATTCACTTCCCGGGCCCCTGGAAGCATGAAAATCACTTTAAACATGCTAATTTTAGCTCTAAAACTAATAATCCCCGTACAAATGTGAACTGACATTCAAAAATAAAACATTTGAAAACAGATAATTTTTCACCTTTCTGAAGCATGACGTAATGGGGGGTGTTATCTCTTTTGTCAAAAATCAGCTGTTTTTGCTTGAACATTAAATGCCTCCAAATGGTATTTAATTCACTTCCCGGGGTGAAGAAACACTTTTTGAGACCTCAGAGTGAGCAAATTGGCCATTTTCATGCACTTTTAACCATTGCACAAATCTTGTGTTTAGAGCCCCTGGAAGCATGAACATCACTTTAAACATGCTCATTTTAGCTCTAAAACTAATAATCCACCTACAAATGTGAACGGACGTTCAAAAATAAAAAATTTGAAAACGGACCATTTTTCACCTTTCTGAAGCATGACGTAATGGGGGGTGTTATCTCTTTTGTCAAAAATCAGCCGTTTTTGCTTGAACAATAAATGCCTCCAAATGGTATTTAATTCACTTCCCGGGGTGAAGAAACACTTTTTGAGACCTCAGAGTGAGCAAATTCGCCACTTTCATGCACTTTTAACCATTCCTCAAATCTTGTGTTTAGAGCCCCTGGAAGCATGAAAATCACTTTAAACATGCTAATTTTAGCTCTAAAACGAATAATCCACCTACAAATGTGAACTGACGTTCAAAAATAAAACATTTGAAAACGGACCATTTTTCACCTTTCTGAAGCATGACGTAATGGGGGGTGTTATCTCTTTTGTCAAAAAATCAGCTGTTTTTGCTTGAACATTAAATGCCTCCAAATGGTATTTAATTCACTTCCCGGCCCATGGAAGCATGAAAATCACTTTAAACATGCTAATTTTAGCTCTAAAACTAATAATCCACCTACAAATGTGAACTGACGTTCAAAAATAAAACATTTGAAAACTGACCATTTTTCACCTTTCTGAAGAATGACGTAATGGGGGGGTGTTATCTCTTTTGTAAAAAATTCAGCTGTTTTTGCTCGAACATTAAATGCCTCCAAATGGTATTTAATTCACTTCCCGGGGTGAAGAAACACTTTTTGAGACCTCAGAGTGAGCACATTGGCCATTTTAATGCACTTTTAAGCATTCAACAAATCTTGTGTTTAGAGCCCCTGGAAGCATGAAAATCACTTTAAACATGCTAATTTTAGCTCTAAAACTAATAATCCACCTACAAATGTGAACTGACGTTCAAAAATAAAACATTTGAAAACGGACCATTTTTCACCTTTCTGAAGAATGACGTAATGGGGGGTGTTATCTCTTTTGTCAAAAATAAGCTGTTTTTGCTTGAATATTAAATGCCTCCAAATGGTATTTAATTCTCTTCCCTGGAAGCATGAAAATCACTTTAAACATGCTAATTTTAGCTCTAAAACTAATAATCCACCTACAAATGTGAACTGACGTTCAAAAATAAAACATTTGAAAACGGACCATTTTTCACCTTTCTGAAGCATTACGTAATGGGGGTGTTATCTCTTTTGTCAAAAATCAGCCGTTTTTGCTTGAACGTTAAATGCCTCCAAATGGTATTTAATTCACTTCCCGGGCCCCTGGAAGCATGAAAATCACTTTAAACATGATAATTTTGGCTCTAGAACTAATAATCCACCTACAAATGTGAACTGACATTCAAAAATAAAACCTTTGAAAACGGACCATTTTTCACCTTTCTGAAGCATGACGTAATGGGGGGTGTTATCTCTTTTGTGAAAAATCAGCTGTTTTTGCTTGAACATTAAATGCCTCCAAATGGTATTTAATTCACTTCCCGGGCCCCTGGAAGCATGAAAATCACTTTAAACATGATAATTTTGGCTCTAGAACTAATAATCCACCTACAAATGTGAACTGACATTCAAAAATAAAACATTTGAAAACGGACCATTTTTCACCTTTCTGAAGAATGACGTAATGGGGGGTGTTATCTCTTTTGTCAAAAATAAGCTGTTTTTGCTTGAATATTAAATGCCTCCAAATGGTATTTAATTCTCTTCCCTGGAAGCATGAAAATCACTTTAAACATGCTAATTTTAGCTCTAAAACTAATAATCCACCTACAAATGTGAACTGACGTTCAAAAATAAAACATTTGAAAACGGACCATTTTTCACCTTTCTGAAGCATTACGTAATGGGGGTGTTATCTCTTTTGTCAAAAATCAGCCGTTTTTGCTTGAACGTTAAATGCCCCCAAATGGTATTTAATTCACTTCCCGGGCCCCTGGAAGCATGAAAATCACTTTAAACATGATAATTTTGGCTCTAGAACTAATAATCCACCTACAAATGTGAACTGACATTCAAAAATAAAACATTTGAAAACGGACCATTTTTCACCTTTCTGAAGCATGACGTAATGGGGGTGTGTTATCTGTTTTGTCAAAAATCAGCCGTTTTTGCTTGAACATTAAATGCCTCCAAATGGTATTTAATTCACTTCCCGGGGTGAAGAAACACTTTTTGAGACCTCAGAGTGAGCAAATTGGCCATTTTCATGCACTTTTAACCATTCCACAAATCTTGTGTTTAGAGCCCCTGGAAGCATGAAAATCACTTTAAACATGCTAATTTTAGCTCTAAAACTAATAATCCACCTACAAATGTGAACTGACGTTCAAAAATAAAACATTTGAAAACTGACCATTTTTCACCTTTCTGAAGAATGACGTAATGGGGGGGTGTTATCTCTTTTGTAAAAAATCAGCTGTTTTTGCTCGAACATTAAATGCCTCCAAATGATATTTAATTCACTTCCCGGGGTGAAGAAACACTTTTTGAGACCTCAGAGTGAGCACATTGGCCATTTTAATGCACTTTTAAGCATTCCACAAATCTTGTGTTTAGAGCCCCTGGAAGCATGAAAATCACTTTAAACATGCTAATTTTAGCTCTAAAACTAATAATCCACCTACAAATGTGAACTGACGTTCAAAAATAAAACATTTGAAAACGGACCATTTTTCACCTTTCTGAAGAATGACGTAATGGGGGGTGTTATCTCTTTTGTCAAAAATAAGCTGTTTTTGCTTGAATATTAAATGCCTCCAAATGGTATTTAATTCTCTTCCCTGGAAGCATGAAAATCACTTTAAACATGCTAATTTTGGCTCTAGAACTAATAATCCACCTACAAATGTGAACTGACATTCAAAAATAAAACATATGAAAACGGACCATTTTTCACCTTTCTGAAGCATGACGTAATGGGGGTGTGTTATCTCTTTTGTCAAAAATCAGCCGTTTTTGCTTGAACATTAAATGCCTCCAAATGGTATTTAATTCACTTCCCGGGGTGAAGAAACACTTTTTGAGACCTCAGAGTGAGCAAATTGGCCATTTTCATGCACTTTTAACCATTCCACAAATCTTGTGTTTAGAGCCCCTGGAAGCATGAAAATCACTTTAAACATGCTAATTTTAGCTCTAAAACTAATAATCCACCTACAAATGTGAACTGACGTTCAAAAATAAAACATTTGAAAACGGACCATTTTTCACCTTTCTGAAGAATGACGTAATGGGGGGTGTTATCTCTTTTGTCAAAAATCAGCTGTTTTTGCTTGAACATTAAATGCCTCCAAATGGTATTTAAGTCACTTCCCGGGCCCCTGGAAGCATGAAAATCACTTTAAACATGCTAATTTTAGCTCTAAAACTAATAATCCACCTACAAATGTGAACTGACATTCAAAAATAAAACATTTGAAAACGGACAATTTTTCACCTTTCTGAAGCATGACGTAATGGGGGGGTGTTATCTCTTTTGTCAAAAATCAGCCGTTTTTGCTTGAACATTAAATGCCTCCAAATGGTATTTAATTCACTTCCCGGGGTGAAGAAACACTTTTTGAGACCTCAGAGTGAGCAAATTGGCCATTTTCATGCACTTTTAACCATTGCACAAATCTTGTGTTTAGAGCCCCTGGAAGCATGAACATCACTTTAAACATGCTCATTTTAGCTCTAAAACTAATAATCCACCTACAAATGTGAACGGACGTTCAAAAATAAAAAATTTGAAAACGGACCATTTTTCACCTTTCTGAAGCATGACGTAATGGGGGGTGTTATCTCTTTTGTCAAAAATCAGCCGTTTTTGCTTGAACAATAAATGCCTCCAAATGGTATTTAATTCACTTCCCGGGGTGAAGAAACACTTTTTGAGACCTCAGAGTGAGCAAATTCGCCACTTTCATGCACTTTTAACCATTCCTCAAATCTTGTGTTTAGAGCCCCTGGAAGCATGAAAATCACTTTAAACATGCTAATTTTAGCTCTAAAACGAATAATCCACCTACAAATGTGAACTGACGTTCAAAAATAAAACATTTGAAAACTGACCATTTTTCACCTTTCTGAAGCATGACGTAATGGGGGGGTGTTATCTCTTTTGTCAAAAAATCAGCTGTTTTTGCTTGAACATTAAATGCCTCCAAATGGTATTTAATTCACTTCCCGGCCCATGGAAGCATGAAAATCACTTTAAACATGCTAATTTTAGCTCTAAAACTAATAATCCACCTACAAATGTGAACTGACGTTCAAAAATAAAACATTTGAAAACTGACCATTTTTCACCTTTCTGAAGAATGACGTAATGGGGGGGTGTTATCTCTTTTGTAAAAAATTCAGCTGTTTTTGCTCGAACATTAAATGCCTCCAAATGGTATTTAATTCACTTCCCGGGGTGAAGAAACACTTTTTGAGACCTCAGAGTGAGCACATTGGCCATTTTAATGCACTTTTAAGCATTCAACAAATCTTGTGTTTAGAGCCCCTGGAAGCATGAAAATCACTTTAAACATGCTAATTTTAGCTCTAAAACTAATAATCCACCTACAAATGTGAACTGACGTTCAAAAATAAAACATTTGAAAACGGACCATTTTTCACCTTTCTGAAGAATGACGTAATGGGGGTGTTATCTCTTTTGTCAAAAATAAGCTGTTTTTGCTTGAATATTAAATGCCTCCAAATGGTATTTAATTCTCTTCCCTGGAAGCATGAAAATCACTTTAAACATGCTAATTTTAGCTCTAAAACTAATAATCCACCTACAAATGTGAACTGACGTTCAAAAATAAAACATTTGAAAACGGACCATTTTTCACCTTTCTGAAGCATTACGTAATGGGGGTGTTATCTCTTTTGTCAAAAATCAGCCATTTTTGCTTGAACATTAAATGCCTCCAAATGGTATTTAATTCACTTCCCGGGCCCCTGGAAGCATGAAAATCACTTTAAACATGCTAATTTTAGCTCTAAAACTAATAATCCCCCTACAAATGTGAACTGACATTCAAAAATAAAACATTTGAAAACGGACAATTTTTCACCTTTCTGAAGCATGACGTAATGGGGGGTGTTATCTCTTTTGTCAAAAATCAGCTGTTTTTGCTTGAACATTAAATGCCTCCAAATGGTATTTAATTCACTTCCCGGGCCCCTGGAAGCATGAAAATCACTTTAAACATGATAATTTTGGCTCTAGAACTAATAATCCACCTACAAATGTGAACTGACATTCAAAAATAAAACATTTGAAAACGGACCATTTTTCACCTTTCTGAAGAATGACGTAATGGGGGGTGTTATCTCTTTTGTCAAAAATAAGCTGTTTTTGCTTGAATATTAAATGCCTCCAAATGGTATTTAATTCTCTTCCCTGGAAGCATGAAAATCACTTTAAACATGCTAATTTTAGCTCTAAAACTAATAATCCACCTACAAATGTGAACTGACGTTCAAAAATAAAACACTTGAAAACGGACCATTTTTCACCTTTTTGAAGCATTACGTAATGGGGGTGTTATCTCTTTTGTCAAAATCAGCCGTTTTTGCTTGAACGTTAAATGCCTCCAAATGGTATTTAATTCACTTCCCGGGCCCCTGGAAGCATGAAAATCACTTTAAACATGATAATTTTGGCTCTAGAACTAATAATCCACCTACAAATGTGAACTGACATTCAAAAATAAAACATTTGAAAACGGACCATTTTTCACCTTTCTGAAGCATGACGTAATGGGGGTGTGTTATCTCTTTTGTCAAAAATCAGCCGTTTTTGCTTGAACATTAAATGCCTCCAAATGGTATTTAAGTCACTTCCCGGGCCCCTGGAAGCATGAAAATCACTTTAAACATGCTAATTTTAGCTCTTAAACTAATAATCCACCTACAAATGTGAACTGACGTTCAAAAATAAAACATTTGAAAATGGACAATTTTTCACCTTTCTGAAGCATGACGTTATGGGGGGGGTGTTATCTCTTTTGTCAAAAATCAGCCGTTTTTGCTTGAACATTAAATGCGTCCAAATGGTATTTAATTCACTTCCCGGGGTGAAGAAACACTTTTTGAGACCTCAGAGTGAGCAAATTTGCCATTTTCATGCACTTTTAACCATTCCACAAATCTTGTGTTTAGGGCCCCTGGTAGCATGAAAATCACTTTAAACATGCTAATTTTAGCTCTAAAACTTATAATCCACCTACAAATGTGAACTGACGTTCAAAAATAAAACATTTGAAAACGGACCATTTTTCACCTTTCTGAAGCATGACGTAACGGGGGGTGTTATCTCTTTTGTCAAAAATCAGCCTTTTTTGCTTGAACATTAAATGCCTCCAAATGGTATTTAATTCACTTCCCGGGCCCCTGGAAGCATGAAAATCACTTTAAACATGATAATTTTAGCTCTAAAACTAATAATCCACCTACAAATGTGAACTGACATTCAAAAATAAAACATTTGAAAACGGACCATTTTTCACCTTTCTGAAGCATGACGTAATGGGGGGGTGTTATCTCTTTTGTCAAAAATCAGCCGTTTTTGCTTGAACATTAAATGCCTCCAAATGGTATTTAATTCACTTCCCGGGGTGAAGAAACCCTTTTTGAGACCTCAGAGTGAGCAAATTGGCCATTTTCATGCACTTTTAACCATTCCAAAAATCTTGTGTTTAGGGCCCCTGGAAGCATGAAAATCACTTTAAACATGCTAATTTTAGCTCTAAAACTAATAATCCACCTACAAATGTGAACTGACGTTCAAAAATAAAACATTTGAAAACGGACCATTTTTCACCTTTCTGAAGCATGACGTAATGGGGGGGGTGTTATCTCTTTTGTCAAAAATCAGCCGTTTTTGCTTGAACATTAATTGCCTCCAAATGGTATTTAATTCACTTCCCGGGCCCCTGGAAGCATGAAAATCACTTTAAACATGATAATTTTAGCTCTAAAACTAATAATCCACCTACAAATGTGAACTGACATTCAAAAATAAAACATTTGAAAACGGACCATTTTTCACCTTTCTGAAGCATGACGTAATGGGGGTGTGTTATCTCTTTTGTCAAAAATCAGCCGTTTTTGCTTGAACATTAAATGCATCCAAATGGTATTTAATTCACTTCCCGGGGTGAAGAAACACTTTTTGAGACCTCAGAGTGAGCAAATTTGCCATTTTCATGCACTTTTAACCATTCCACAAATCTTGTGTTTAGGGCCCCTGGAAGCATGAAAATCACTTTAAACATGCTAATTTTAGCTCTAAAACTAATAATCCACCTACAAATGTGAACTGACGTTCAAAAAAAAAAAATTTGAAAACGGACCATTTTTCACCTTTCTGAAGCATGACGTAATGGGGGGTGTTATCTCTTTTGTCAAAAATCAGCCGTTTTTTCTTGAACATTAAATGCCTCCAAATGGTATTTAGTTCACTTCCCGGGCCCCTGGAAGCATGAAAATCACTTTAAACATGATAATTTTAGCTCTAAAACTAATAATCCACCTACAAATGTGAACTGACATTCAAAAATAAAACATTTGAAAACGGACCATTTTTCACCTTTCTGAAGCATGACGTAATGGGGGTGTGTTATCTCTTTTGTCAAAAATCAGCCGTTTTTGCTTGAACATTAAATGCCTCCAAATGGTATTTAATTCACTTCCCGGGGTGAAGAAACCCTTTTTGAGACCTCAGAGTGAGCAAATTGGCCATTTTCATGCACTTTTAACCATTCCAAAAATCTTGTGTTTAGGGCCCCTGGAAGCATGAAAATCACTTTAAACATGCTAATTTTAGCTCTAAAACTAATAATCCACCTACAAATGTGAACTGACGTTCAAAAATAAAACATTTGAAAACGGACCATTTTTCACCTTTCTGAAGCATGACGTGATGGGGGGGTGTTATCTCTTTTGTCAAAAATCAGCCGTTTTTGCTTGAACATTAAATGCCTCCAAATGGTATTTAATTCACTTCCCGGGCCCCTGGAAGCATGAAAATCACTTTAAACATGATAATTTTAGCTCTAAAACTAATAATCCACCTACAAATGTGAACTGACATTCAAAAATAAAACATTTGAAAACGGACCATTTTTCACCTTTCTGAAGCATGACGTAATGGGGGTGTGTTATCTCTTTTGTCAAAAATCAGCCGTTTTTGCTTGAACATTAAATGCGTCCAAATGGTATTTAATTCACTTCCCGGGGTGAAGAAACACTTTTTGAGACCTCAGAGTGAGCAAATTTGCCATTTTCATGCACTTTTAACCATTCCACAAATCTTGTGTTTAGGGCCCCTGGAAGCATGAAAATCACTTTAAACATGCTAATTTTAGCTCTAAAACTAATAATCCACCTACAAATGTGAACTGACGTTCAAAAATAAAACATTTGAAAACGGACCATTTTTCACCTTTCTGAAGCATTACGTAATGGGGGTGTTATCTCTTTTGTCAAAAATCAGCCGTTTTTGCTTGAACATTAAATGCCTCCAAATGGTATTTAATTCACTTCCCGGGCCCCTGGAAGCATGAAAATCACTTTAAACATGCTAATTTTAGCTCTAAAACTAATAATCCCCGTACAAATGTGAACTGACATTCAAAAATAAAACATTTGAAAACAGATAATTTTTCACCTTTCTGAAGCATGACGTAATGGGGGGTGTTATCTCTTTTGTCAAAAATCAGCTGTTTTTGCTTGAACATTAAATGCCTCCAAATGGTATTTAATTCACTTCCCGGGGTGAAGAAACACTTTTTGAGACCTCAGAGTGAGCAAATTGGCCATTTTCATGCACTTTTAACCATTGCACAAATCTTGTGTTTAGAGCCCCTGGAAGCATGAACATCACTTTAAACATGCTCATTTTAGCTCTAAAACTAATAATCCACCTACAAATGTGAACGGACGTTCAAAAATAAAAAATTTGAAAACGGACCATTTTTCACCTTTCTGAAGCATGACGTAATGGGGGGTGTTATCTCTTTTGTCAAAAATCAGCCGTTTTTGCTTGAACAATAAATGCCTCCAAATGGTATTTAATTCACTTCCCGGGGTGAAGAAACACTTTTTGAGACCTCAGAGTGAGCAAATTCGCCACTTTCATGCACTTTTAACCATTCCTCAAATCTTGTGTTTAGAGCCCCTGGAAGCATGAAAATCACTTTAAACATGCTAATTTTAGCTCTAAAACGAATAATCCACCTACAAATGTGAACTGACGTTCAAAAATAAAACATTTGAAAACGGACCATTTTTCACCTTTCTGAAGCATGACGTAATGGGGGGTGTTATCTCTTTTGTCAAAAAATCAGCTGTTTTTGCTTGAACATTAAATGCCTCCAAATGGTATTTAATTCACTTCCCGGCCCATGGAAGCATGAAAATCACTTTAAACATGCTAATTTTAGCTCTAAAACTAATAATCCACCTACAAATGTGAACTGACGTTCAAAAATAAAACATTTGAAAACTGACCATTTTTCACCTTTCTGAAGAATGACGTAATGGGGGGGTGTTATCTCTTTTGTAAAAAATTCAGCTGTTTTTGCTCGAACATTAAATGCCTCCAAATGGTATTTAATTCACTTCCCGGGGTGAAGAAACACTTTTTGAGACCTCAGAGTGAGCACATTGGCCATTTTAATGCACTTTTAAGCATTCAACAAATCTTGTGTTTAGAGCCCCTGGAAGCATGAAAATCACTTTAAACATGCTAATTTTAGCTCTAAAACTAATAATCCACCTACAAATGTGAACTGACGTTCAAAAATAAAACATTTGAAAACGGACCATTTTTCACCTTTCTGAAGCATTACGTAATGGGGGTGTTATCTCTTTTGTCAAAAATCAGCCGTTTTTGCTTGAACGTTAAATGCCTCCAAATGGTATTTAATTCACTTCCCGGGCCCCTGGAAGCATGAAAATCACTTTAAACATGATAATTTTGGCTCTAGAACTAATAATCCACCTACAAATGTGAACTGACATTCAAAAATAAAACCTTTGAAAACGGACCATTTTTCACCTTTCTGAAGCATGACGTAATGGGGGGTGTTATCTCTTTTGTGAAAAATCAGCTGTTTTTGCTTGAACATTAAATGCCTCCAAATGGTATTTAATTCACTTCCCGGGCCCCTGGAAGCATGAAAATCACTTTAAACATGATAATTTTGGCTCTAGAACTAATAATCCACCTACAAATGTGAACTGACATTCAAAAATAAAACATTTGAAAACGGACCATTTTTCACCTTTCTGAAGAATGACGTAATGGGGGGTGTTATCTCTTTTGTCAAAAATAAGCTGTTTTTGCTTGAATATTAAATGCCTCCAAATGGTATTTAATTCTCTTCCCTGGAAGCATGAAAATCACTTTAAACATGCTAATTTTAGCTCTAAAACTAATAATCCACCTACAAATGTGAACTGACGTTCAAAAATAAAACATTTGAAAACGGACCATTTTTCACCTTTCTGAAGCATTACGTAATGGGGGTGTTATCTCTTTTGTCAAAAATCAGCCGTTTTTGCTTGAACGTTAAATGCCCCCAAATGGTATTTAATTCACTTCCCGGGCCCCTGGAAGCATGAAAATCACTTTAAACATGATAATTTTGGCTCTAGAACTAATAATCCACCTACAAATGTGAACTGACATTCAAAAATAAAACATTTGAAAACGGACCATTTTTCACCTTTCTGAAGCATGACGTAATGGGGGTGTGTTATCTGTTTTGTCAAAAATCAGCCGTTTTTGCTTGAACATTAAATGCCTCCAAATGGTATTTAATTCACTTCCCGGGGTGAAGAAACACTTTTTGAGACCTCAGAGTGAGCAAATTGGCCATTTTCATGCACTTTTAACCATTCCACAAATCTTGTGTTTAGAGCCCCTGGAAGCATGAAAATCACTTTAAACATGCTAATTTTAGCTCTAAAACTAATAATCCACCTACAAATGTGAACTGACGTTCAAAAATAAAACATTTGAAAACTGACCATTTTTCACCTTTCTGAAGAATGACGTAATGGGGGGGTGTTATCTCTTTTGTAAAAAATCAGCTGTTTTTGCTCGAACATTAAATGCCTCCAAATGATATTTAATTCACTTCCCGGGGTGAAGAAACACTTTTTGAGACCTCAGAGTGAGCACATTGGCCATTTTAATGCACTTTTAAGCATTCCACAAATCTTGTGTTTAGAGCCCCTGGAAGCATGAAAATCACTTTAAACATGCTAATTTTAGCTCTAAAACTAATAATCCACCTACAAATGTGAACTGACGTTCAAAAATAAAACATTTGAAAACGGACCATTTTTCACCTTTCTGAAGAATGACGTAATGGGGGGTGTTATCTCTTTTGTCAAAAATAAGCTGTTTTTGCTTGAATATTAAATGCCTCCAAATGGTATTTAATTCTCTTCCCTGGAAGCATGAAAATCACTTTAAACATGCTAATTTTGGCTCTAGAACTAATAATCCACCTACAAATGTGAACTGACATTCAAAAATAAAACATATGAAAACGGACCATTTTTCACCTTTCTGAAGCATGACGTAATGGGGGTGTGTTATCTCTTTTGTCAAAAATCAGCCGTTTTTGCTTGAACATTAAATGCCTCCAAATGGTATTTAATTCACTTCCCGGGGTGAAGAAACACTTTTTGAGACCTCAGAGTGAGCAAATTGGCCATTTTCATGCACTTTTAACCATTCCACAAATCTTGTGTTTAGAGCCCCTGGAAGCATGAAAATCACTTTAAACATGCTAATTTTAGCTCTAAAACTAATAATCCACCTACAAATGTGAACTGACGTTCAAAAATAAAACATTTGAAAACGGACCATTTTTCACCTTTCTGAAGAATGACGTAATGGGGGGTGTTATCTCTTTTGTCAAAAATCAGCTGTTTTTGCTTGAACATTAAATGCCTCCAAATGGTATTTAAGTCACTTCCCGGGCCCCTGGAAGCATGAAAATCACTTTAAACATGCTAATTTTAGCTCTAAAACTAATAATCCACCTACAAATGTGAACTGACATTCAAAAATAAAACATTTGAAAACGGACAATTTTTCACCTTTCTGAAGCATGACGTAATGGGGGGGTGTTATCTCTTTTGTCAAAAATCAGCCGTTTTTGCTTGAACATTAAATGCCTCCAAATGGATTTTAATTCACTTCCCGGGTTGAAGAAACACTTTTTGAGACCTCAGAGTGAGCAAATTGGCCATTTTCATGCACTTTTAACCATTCCACAAATCTTGCGTTTAGAGCCCCTGGAAGCATGAAAATCACTTTAAACATGCTGATTTTAGCTCTAAAACTAATAATCCACCTACAAATGTGAACTGACGTTCAAAAAGAAAACATTTGAAAACAGACAATTTTTCACCTTTCTGAAGCATGACGTAATGGGGGGGTGTTATCTCTTTTGTTAAAATTCAGTCATTTGTGCTTGAACATTAAATGCCTCCAAATGGTATTTAATTCACTTCCCGGGGTGAAGAAACACTTTTTGAGAACTCAGAGTGAGTAAATTGGCCATTTTCATGCACTTTTAACAATTCCACAAATCTTGTGTTTAGGGTCCCTGGAAGCATGAAAATCACTTTAAACATGCTAATTTAAGCTCTAAAATGGATGATCCACCTACAAATGTGAACTGACGTTCAAAAATAAAACATTTGAAAACTGACAATTTTTCACCTTTCTGAAGCATGGCGTAATGGGGGGGTGTTATCTCTTTTGTCAAAAATCAGCCGTTTTTGCTTGAACATTAAATGCCTCCAAATGGTATTTAATTCACTTCCCGGGGTGAAGAAACACTTTTTGAGACCTCAGAGTGAGCAAATTGGCCATTTTCATGCACTTTTAACCATTCCACAAATCTTGTGTTTAGAGCCCCTGGAAGCATGAAAATCACTTTAAACATGCTAATTTTAGCTCTAAAACTAATAATCCACCTACAAATGTGAACTGACGTTCAAAAATAAAACATTTGAAAACGGACCATTTTTCACCTTTCTGAAGCATGACGTAATGGGGGGTGTTATCTCTTTTGTCAAAAATCAGCCGTTTTTGCTTGAACATTAAATGCCTCCAAATGGTATTTAATTCACTTCCCGGGGTGAAGAAACACTTTTTGAGAACTCAGAGTGAGTAAATTGGCCATTTTCATACACTTTTAACAATTCCACAAATCTTGTGTTTAGGGTCCCTGGAAGCATGAAAATCACTTTAAACATGCTAATTTAAGCTCTAAAATGGATGATCCACCTACAAATGTGAACTGACGTTCAAAAATAAAACATTTGAAAACTGACAATTTTTCACCTTTCTGAAGCATGGCGTAATGGGGGGGTGTTATCTCTTTTGTCAAAAATCAGCCGTTTTTGCTTGAACATTAAATGCCTCCAAATGGTATTTAATTCACTTCCCGGGGTGAAGAAACACTTTTTGAGACCTCAGAGTGAGCAAATTGGCCATTTTCATGCACTTTTAACCATTCCACAAATCTTGTGTTTAGAGCCCCTGGAAGCATGAAAATCACTTTAAACATGCTAATTTTAGCTCTAAAACTAATAATCCACCTTCAAATGTGAACTGACGTTCAAAAATAAAACATTTGAAAACAGACCATTTTTCACCTTTCTGAAGAATGACGTAATGGGGGGTGTTATCTCTTTTGTCAAAAATCAGCTGTTTTTGCTTGAACATTAAATGCCTCCAAATGGTATTTAAGTCACTTCCCGGGCCCCTGGAAGCATGAAAATCACTTTAAACATGCTAATTTTAGCTCTAAAACTAATAATCCACCTACAAATGTGAACTGACGTTCAAAAATAAAACATTTGAAAATGGACAATTTTTCACCTTTCTGAAGCATGACGTTATGGGGGGGTGTTATCTCTTTTGTCAAAAATCAGCCGTTTTTGCTTGAACATTAAATGCATCCAAATGGTATTTAATTCACTTCCCGGGGTGAAGAAACACTTTTTGAGACCTCAGAGTGAGCAAATTTGCCATTTCATGCACTTTTAACCATTCCACAAATCTTGTGTTTAGGGCTAGCATGAAAATCACTTTAAACATGCTAATTTTAGCTCTAAAACTAATAATCCACCTACAAATGTGAACTGACGTTCAAAAATAAAACATTTGAAAACGGACCATTTTTCACCTTTCCGAAGCATGACGTAATGGGGGGTGTTATCTCTTTTGTCAAAAATCAGCCGTTTTTGCTTGAACATTAAATGCCTCCAAATGGTATTTAATTCACTTCCCGGGCCCCTGGAAGCATGAAAATCACTTTAAACATGCTAATTTTAGCTCTAAAACTAATAATCCACCTACAAATGTGAACTGACGTTCAAAAATAAAACATTTGAAAATGGACCATTTTTCACCTTTCTGAAGCATGACGTAATGGGGGGTGTTATCTCTTTTGTCAAAAATCAGCCGTTTTTGCTTGAACATTAAATGCCTCCAAATGGTATTTAATTCACTTCCCGGGGTGAAGAAACACTTTTTGAGACCTCAGAGTGAGCAAATTGGCCATTTTCATGCACTTTTAACCATTCCAAAAATCTTGTGTTTAGGGCCCCTGGAAGCATGAAAATCACTTTAAACATGCTAATTTTAGCTCTAAAACTAATAATCCACCTACAAATGTGAACTGACGTTCAAAAATAAAACATTTGAAAACGGACCATTTTTCACCTTTCTGAAGCATGACGTAATGGGGGGGGTGTTATCTCTTTTGTCAAAAATCTGCCGTTTTTGCTTGAACATTAAATGCCTCCTAATGGTATTTAATTCACTTCCCGGGCCCCTGGAAGCATGAAAATCACTTTAAACATGATAATTTTAGCTCTAAAACTAATAATCCACCTACAAATGTGAACTGACATTCAAAAATAAAACATTTGAAAACAGACCATTTTTCACCTTTCTGAAGCATGACTTAATGGGGGTGTGTTATCTCTTTTGTCAAAAATCAGCCGTTTTTGCTTGAACATTAAATGCGTCCAAATGGTATTCAATTCACTTCCCGGGGTGAAGAAACACTTTTTGAGACCTCAGAGTGAGCAAATTTGCCATTTTCATGCACTTTTAACCATTCCACAAATCTTGCGTTTAGAGCCCCTGGAAGCATGAAAATCACTTTAAACATGCTGATTTTAGCTCTAAAACTAATAATCCACCTACAAATGTGAACTGACGTTCAAAAAGAAAACATTTGAAAACAGACAATTTTTCACCTTTCTGAAGCATGACGTAATGGGGGGGTGTTATCTCTTTTGTTAAAATTCAGTCATTTTTGCTTGAACATTAAATGCCTCCAAATGGTATTTAATTCACTTCCCGGGGTGAAGAAACACTTTTTGAGAACTCAGAGTGAGTAAATTGGCCATTTTCATGCACTTTTAACAATTCCACAAATCTTGTGTTTAGGGTCCCTGGAAGCATGAAAATCACTTTAAACATGCTAATTTAAGCTCTAAAATGGATGATCCACCTACAAATGTGAACTGACGTTCAAAAATAAAACATTTGAAAACGGACAATTTTTCACCTTTCTGAAGCATGGCGTAATGGGGGGGTGTTATCTCTTCTGTCAAAAATCAGCCGTTTTTGCTTGAACATTAAATGCCTCCAAATGGTATTTAATTCACTTCCCGGGGTGAAGAAACACTTTTTGAGACCTCAGAGTAAGCAAATTGGCCATTTTCATGCACTTTTAACCATTCCACAAATCTTGTGTTTAGAGCCCCTGGAAGCATGAAAATCACTTTAAACATGCTAATTTTAGCTCTAAAACTAATAATCCACCTACAAATGTGAACTGACGTTCAAAAATAAAACATTTGAAAACAGACCATTTTTCACCTTTCTGAAGAATGACGTAATGGGGGGTGTTATCTCTTTTGTCAAAAATCAGCTGTTTTTGCTTGAACATTAAATGCCTCCAAATGGTATTTAAGTCACTTCCCGGGCCCCTGGAAGCATGAAAATCACTTTAAACATGCTAATTTTAGCTCTAAAACTAATATTCCACCTACAAATGTGAACTGACGTTCAAAAATAAAACATTTGAAAATGGACAATTTTTCACCTTTCTGAAGCATGACGTTATGGGGGGGGGTGTTATCTCTTTTGTCAAAAATCAGCCGTTTTTGCTTGAACATTAAATGCGTCCATATGGTATTTAATTCACTTCCCGGGGTGAAGAAACACTTTTTGAGACCTCAGAGTGAGCAAATTTGCCATTTTCATGCACTTTTAACCATTCCACAAATCTTGTGTTTAGGGCTAGCATGAAAATCACTTTAAACATGCTAATTTTAGCTCTAAAACTAATAATCCACCTACAAATGTGAACTGACGTTCAAAAATAAAACATTTGAAAACGGACCATTTTTCACCTTTCTGAAGCATGACGTAATGGGGGGTGTTATCTCTTTTGTCAAAAATCAGCCATTTTTGCTTGAACATTAAATGCCTCCAAATGGTATTTAATTCACTTCCCGGGCCCCTGGAAGCATGAAAATCACTTTAAACATGCTAATTTTAGCTCTAAAACTAATAATCCACCTACAAATGTGAACTGACATTCAAAAATAAAACATTTGAAAACTGACAATTTTTCACCTTTCTGAAGCATTACATAATGGGGGGGTTATCCCTTTTGTCAAAAATCAGCCGTTTTTGCTTGAACATTAAATGCCTCCAAATGGTATTTAATTCACTTCCCGGGGTGAAGAAACACTTTTTGAGACCTCAGAGTGAGCAAATTGGCCATTTTCATGCACTTTTAACCATTCCAAAAATCTTGTGTTTAGGGCCCCTGGAAGCATGAAAATCACTTTAAACATCCTAATTTTAGCTCTAAAACTAATAATCCACCTACAAATGTGAACTGACGTTCAAAAATAAAACATTTGAAAACGGACCATTTTTCACCTTTCTGAAGCATGACGTAATGGGGGGGGGTGTTATCTCTTTTGTCAAAAATCAGCCGTTTTTGCTTGAACATTAAATGCCTCCGAATGGTATTTAATTCACTTCCCGTGCCCCTGGAAGCATGAAAATCACTTTAAACATGATAATTTTAGCTCTAAAACTAATAATCCACCTACAAATGTGAACTGACATTCAAAAATAAAACATTTGAAAACGGACCATTTTTCACCTTTCTGAAGCATGACTTAATGGGGGTGTGTTATCTCTTTTGTCAAAAATCAGCCGTTTTTGCTTGAACATTAAATGCGTCCAAATGGTATTTAATTCACTTCCCGGGGTGAAGAAACACTTTTTGAGACCTCAGAGTGAGCAAATTTGCCATTTTCATGCACTTTTAACCATTCCACAAATCTTGTGTTTAGGGCCCCTGGAAGCATGAAAATCACTTTAAACATGCTAATTTTAGCTCTAAAACTAATAATCCACCTACAAATGTGAACTGACGTTCAAAAATAAAACATTTGAAAACGGACCATTTTTCACCTTTCTGAAGCATGACGTAATGGTGGGTGTTATCTCTTTTGTCAAAAATCAGCCGTTTTTGCTTGAACATTAAATGCCTCCAAATGGTATTTAATTCACTTCCCGGACCCCTGGAAGCATGAAAATCACTTTAAACATGCTAATTTTAGCTCTAAAACTAATAATCCACCTTCAAATGTGAACTGACGTTCAAAAATAAAACATTTGAAAACAGACCATTTTTCACCTTTCTGAAGAATGACGTAATGGGGGGTGTTATCTCTTTTGTCAAAAATCAGCTGTTTTTGCTTGAACATTAAATGCCTCCAAATGGTATTTAAGTCACTTCCCGGGCCCCTGGAAGCATGAAAATCACTTTAAACATGCTAATTTTAGCTCTAAAACTAATAATCCACCTACAAATGTGAACTGACGTTCAAAAATAAAACATTTGAAAATGGACAATTTTTCACCTTTCTGAAGCATGACGTTATGGGGGGGGGTGTTATCTCTTTTGTCAAAAATCAGCCGTTTTTGCTTGAACATTAAATGCATCCAAATGGTATTTAATTCACTTCCCGGGGTGAAGAAACACTTTTTGAGACCTCAGAGTGAGCAGATTTGCCATTTCATGCACTTTTAACCATTCCACAAATCTTGTGTTTAGGGCTAGCATGAAAATCACTTTAAACATGCTAATTTTAGCTCTAAAACTAATAATCCACCTACAAATGTGAACTGACGTTCAAAAATAAAACATTTGAAAACGGACCATTTTTCACCTTTCTGAAGCATGACGTAATGGGGGTGTTATCTCTTTTGTCAAAAATCAGCCGTTTTTGCTTGAACATTAAATGCGTCCAAATGGTATTTAATTCACTTCCCGGGGTGAAGAAACACTTTTTGAGACCTCAGAGTGAGCAAATTTGCCATTTCATGCACTTTTAACCATTCCACAAATCTTGTGTTTAGGGCTAGCATGAAAATCACTTTAAACATGCTAATTTTAGCTCTAAAACTAATAATCCACCTACAAATGTGAACTGACGTTCAAAAATAAAACATTTGAAAACGGACCATTTTTCACCTTTCTGAAGCATGACGTAATGGGGGGTGTTATCTCTTTTGTCAAAAATCAGCCGTTTTTGCTTGAACATTAAATGCCTCCAAATGGTATTTAATTCACTTCCCGGGCCCCTGGAAGCATGAAAATCACTTTAAACATGCTAATTTTAGCTCTAAAACTAATAATCCACCTACAAATGTGAACTGACGTTCAAAAATAAAACATTTGAAAATGGACCATTTTTCACCTTTCTGAAGCATGACGTAATGGGGGGTGTTATCTCTTTTGTCAAAAATCAGCCGTTTTTGCTTGAACATTAAATGCCTCCAAATGGTATTTAATTCACTTCCCGGGGTGAAGAAACACTTTTTGAGACCTCAGAGTGAGCAAATTGGCCATTTTCATGCACTTTTAACCATTCCAAAAATCTTGTGTTTAGGGCCCCTGGAAGCATGAAAATCACTTTAAACATGCTAATTTTAGCTCTAAAACTAATAATCCACCTACAAATGTGAACTGACGTTCAAAAATAAAACATTTGAAAACGGACCATTTTTCACCTTTCTGAAGCATGACGTAATGGGGGGGGTGTTATCTCTTTTGTCAAAAATCTGCCGTTTTTGCTTGAACATTAAATGCCTCCTAATGGTATTTAATTCACTTCCCGGGCCCCTGGAAGCATGAAAATCACTTTAAACATGATAATTTTAGCTCTAAAACTAATAATCCACCTACAAATGTGAACTGACATTCAAAAATAAAACATTTGAAAACAGACCATTTTTCACCTTTCTGAAGCATGACTTAATGGGGGTGTGTTATCTCTTTTGTCAAAAATCAGCCGTTTTTGCTTGAACATTAAATGCGTCCAAATGGTATTCAATTCACTTCCCGGGGTGAAGAAACACTTTTTGAGACCTCAGAGTGAGCAAATTTGCCATTTTCATGCACTTTTAACCATTCCACAAATCTTGCGTTTAGAGCCCCTGGAAGCATGAAAATCACTTTAAACATGCTGATTTTAGCTCTAAAACTAATAATCCACCTACAAATGTGAACTGACGTTCAAAAAGAAAACATTTGAAAACAGACAATTTTTCACCTTTCTGAAGCATGACGTAATGGGGGGGTGTTATCTCTTTTGTTAAAATTCAGTCATTTTTGCTTGAACATTAAATGCCTCCAAATGGTATTTAATTCACTTCCCGGGGTGAAGAAACACTTTTTGAGAACTCAGAGTGAGTAAATTGGCCATTTTCATGCACTTTTAACAATTCCACAAATCTTGTGTTTAGGGTCCCTGGAAGCATGAAAATCACTTTAAACATGCTAATTTAAGCTCTAAAATGGATGATCCACCTACAAATGTGAACTGACGTTCAAAAATAAAACATTTGAAAACTGACAATTTTTCACCTTTCTGAAGCATGGCGTAATGGGGGGGTGTTATCTCTTCTGTCAAAAATCAGCCGTTTTTGCTTGAACATTAAATGCCTCCAAATGGTATTTAATTCACTTCCCGGGGTGAAGAAACACTTTTTGAGACCTCAGAGTAAGCAAATTGGCCATTTTCATGCACTTTTAACCATTCCACAAATCTTGTGTTTAGAGCCCCTGGAAGCATGAAAATCACTTTAAACATGCTAATTTTAGCTCTAAAACTAATAATCCACCTACAAATGTGAACTGACGTTCAAAAATAAAACATTTGAAAACAGACCATTTTTCACCTTTCTGAAGAATGACGTAATGGGGGGTGTTATCTCTTTTGTCAAAAATCAGCTGTTTTTGCTTGAACATTAAATGCCTCCAAATGGTATTTAAGTCACTTCCCGGGCCCCTGGAAGCATGAAAATCACTTTAAACATGCTAATTTTAGCTCTAAAACTAATATTCCACCTACAAATGTGAACTGACGTTCAAAAATAAAACATTTGAAAATGGACAATTTTTCACCTTTCTGAAGCATGACGTTATGGGGGGGGTGTTATCTCTTTTGTCAAAAATCAGCCGTTTTTGCTTGAACATTAAATGCGTCCATATGGTATTTAATTCACTTCCCGGGGTGAAGAAACACTTTTTGAGACCTCAGAGTGAGCAAATTTGCCATTTTCATGCACTTTTAACCATTCCACAAATCTTGTGTTTAGGGCTAGCATGAAAATCACTTTAAACATGCTAATTTTAGCTCTAAAACTAATAATCCACCTACAAATGTGAACTGACGTTCAAAAATAAAACATTTGAAAACGGACCATTTTTCACCTTTCTGAAGCATGACGTAATGGGGGGTGTTATCTCTTTTGTCAAAAATCAGCCATTTTTGCTTGAACATTAAATGCCTCCAAATGGTATTTAATTCACTTCCCGGGCCCCTGGAAGCATGAAAATCACTTTAAACATGCTAATTTTAGCTCTAAAACTAATAATCCACCTACAAATGTGAACTGACATTCAAAAATAAAACATTTGAAAACTGACAATTTTTCACCTTTCTGAAGCATTACATAATGGGGGGGTTATCCCTTTTGTCAAAAATCAGCCGTTTTTGCTTGAACATTAAATGCCTCCAAATGGTATTTAATTCACTTCCCGGGGTGAAGAAACACTTTTTGAGACCTCAGAGTGAGCAAATTGGCCATTTTCATGCACTTTTAACCATTCCAAAAATCTTGTGTTTAGGGCCCCTGGAAGCATGAAAATCACTTTAAACATCCTAATTTTAGCTCTAAAACTAATAATCCACCTACAAATGTGAACTGACGTTCAAAAATAAAACATTTGAAAACGGACCATTTTTCACCTTTCTGAAGCATGACGTAATGGGGGGGGGTGTTATCTCTTTTGTCAAAAATCAGCCGTTTTTGCTTGAACATTAAATGCCTCCGAATGGTATTTAATTCACTTCCCGTGCCCCTGGAAGCATGAAAATCACTTTAAACATGATAATTTTAGCTCTAAAACTAATAATCCACCTACAAATGTGAACTGACATTCAAAAATAAAACATTTGAAAACGGACCATTTTTCACCTTTCTGAAGCATGACTTAATGGGGGTGTGTTATCTCTTTTGTCAAAAATCAGCCGTTTTTGCTTGAACATTAAATGCGTCCAAATGGTATTTAATTCACTTCCCGGGGTGAAGAAACACTTTTTGAGACCTCAGAGTGAGCAAATTTGCCATTTTCATGCACTTTTAACCATTCCACAAATCTTGTGTTTAGGGCCCCTGGAAGCATGAAAATCACTTTAAACATGCTAATTTTAGCTCTAAAACTAATAATCCACCTACAAATGTGAACTGACGTTCAAAAATAAAACATTTGAAAACGGACCATTTTTCACCTTTCTGAAGCATGACGTAATGGTGGGTGTTATCTCTTTTGTCAAAAATCAGCCGTTTTTGCTTGAACATTAAATGCCTCCAAATGGTATTTAATTCACTTCCCGGACCCCTGGAAGCATGAAAATCACTTTAAACATGCTAATTTTAGCTCTAAAACTAATAATCCACCTTCAAATGTGAACTGACGTTCAAAAATAAAACATTTGAAAACAGACCATTTTTCACCTTTCTGAAGAATGACGTAATGGGGGGTGTTATCTCTTTTGTCAAAAATCAGCTGTTTTTGCTTGAACATTAAATGCCTCCAAATGGTATTTAAGTCACTTCCCGGGCCCCTGGAAGCATGAAAATCACTTTAAACATGCTAATTTTAGCTCTAAAACTAATAATCCACCTACAAATGTGAACTGACGTTCAAAAATAAAACATTTGAAAATGGACAATTTTTCACCTTTCTGAAGCATGACGTTATGGGGGGGGGTGTTATCTCTTTTGTCAAAAATCAGCCGTTTTTGCTTGAACATTAAATGCATCCAAATGGTATTTAATTCACTTCCCGGGGTGAAGAAACACTTTTTGAGACCTCAGAGTGAGCAGATTTGCCATTTCATGCACTTTTAACCATTCCACAAATCTTGTGTTTAGGGCTAGCATGAAAATCACTTTAAACATGCTAATTTTAGCTCTAAAACTAATAATCCACCTACAAATGTGAACTGACGTTCAAAAATAAAACATTTGAAAACGGACCATTTTTCACCTTTCTGAAGCATGACGTAATGGGGGGTGTTATCTCTTTTGTCAAAAATCAGCCGTTTTTGCTTGAACATTAAATGCCTCCAAATGGTATTTAATTCACTTCCCGGGCCCCTGGAAGCATGAAAATCACTTTAAACATGCTAATTTTAGCTCTAAAACTAATAATCCACCTACAAATGTGAACTGACGTTCAAAAATAAAACATTTGAAAATGGACCATTTTTCACCTTTCTGAAGCATGACGTAATGGGGGGTGTTATCTCTTTTGTCAAAAATCAGCCGTTTTTGCTTGAACATTAAATGCCTCCGAATGGTATTTAATTCACTTCCCGTGCCCCTGGAAGCATGAAAATCACTTTAAACATGATAATTTTAGCTCTAAAACTAATAATCCACCTACAAATGTGAACTGACATTCAAAAATAAAACATTTGAAAACGGACCATTTTTCACCTTTCTGAAGCATGACTTAATGGGGGTGTGTTATCTCTTTTGTCAAAAATCAGCCGTTTTTGCTTGAACATTAAATGCGTCCAAATGGTATTTAATTCACTTCCCGGGGTGAAGAAACACTTTTTGAGACCTCAGAGTGAGCAAATTTGCCATTTTCATGCACTTTTAACCATTCCACAAATCTTGTGTTTAGGGCCCCTGGAAGCATGAAAATCACTTTAAACATGCTAATTTTAGCTCTAAAACTAATAATCCACCTACAAATGTGAACTGACGTTCAAAAATAAAACATTTGAAAACGGACCATTTTTCACCTTTCTGAAGCATGACGTAATGGTGGGTGTTATCTCTTTTGTCAAAAATCAGCCGTTTTTGCTTGAACATTAAATGCCTCCAAATGGTATTTAATTCACTTCCCGGACCCCTGGAAGCATGAAAATCACTTTAAACATGCTAATTTTAGCTCTAAAACTAATAATCCACCTTCAAATGTGAACTGACGTTCAAAAATAAAACATTTGAAAACAGACCATTTTTCACCTTTCTGAAGAATGACGTAATGGGGGGTGTTATCTCTTTTGTCAAAAATCAGCTGTTTTTGCTTGAACATTAAATGCCTCCAAATGGTATTTAAGTCACTTCCCGGGCCCCTGGAAGCATGAAAATCACTTTAAACATGCTAATTTTAGCTCTAAAACTAATAATCCACCTACAAATGTGAACTGACGTTCAAAAATAAAACATTTGAAAATGGACAATTTTTCACCTTTCTGAAGCATGACGTTATGGGGGGGGGTGTTATCTCTTTTGTCAAAAATCAGCCGTTTTTGCTTGAACATTAAATGCATCCAAATGGTATTTAATTCACTTCCCGGGGTGAAGAAACACTTTTTGAGACCTCAGAGTGAGCAGATTTGCCATTTCATGCACTTTTAACCATTCCACAAATCTTGTGTTTAGGGCTAGCATGAAAATCACTTTAAACATGCTAATTTTAGCTCTAAAACTAATAATCCACCTACAAATGTGAACTGACGTTCAAAAATAAAACATTTGAAAACGGACCATTTTTCACCTTTCTGAAGCATGACGTAATGGGGGGTGTTATCTCTTTTGTCAAAAATCAGCCGTTTTTGCTTGAACATTAAATGCCTCCAAATGGTATTTAATTCACTTCCCGGGCCCCTGGAAGCATGAAAATCACTTTAAACATGCTAATTTTAGCTCTAAAACTAATAATCCACCTACAAATGTGAACTGACGTTCAAAAATAAAACATTTGAAAATGGACCATTTTTCACCTTTCTGAAGCATGACGTAATGGGGGGTGTTATCTCTTTTGTCAAAAATCAGCCGTTTTTGCTTGAACATTAAATGCCTCCAAATGGTATTTAATTCACTTCCCGGGCCCCTGGAAGCATGAAAATCACTTTAAACATGATAATTTTAGCTCTAAAACTAATAATCCACCTACAAATGTGAACTGACATTCAAAAATAAAACATTTGAAAACGGACCATTTTTCACCTTTCTGAAGCATGACGTAATGGGGGTGTGTTATCTCTTTTGTCAAAAATCAGCCGTTTTTGCTTGAACATTAAATGCCTCCAAATGGTATTTAATTCACTTCCCGGGGTGAAGAAACACTTTTTGAGACCTCAGAGTGAGCAAATTGGCCATTTTCATGCACTTTTAACCATTCCAAAAATCTTGTGTTTAGGGCCCCTGGAAGCATGAAAATCACTTTAAACATGCTAATTTTAGCTCTAAAACTAATAATCCACCTACAAATGTGAACTGACGTTCAAAAATAAAACATTTGAAAACGGACCATTTTTCACCTTTCTGAAGCATGACGTAATGGGGGGGGTGTTATCTCTTTTGTCAAAAATCAGCCGTTTTTGCTTGAACATTAAATGCCTCCGAATGGTATTTAATTCACTTCCCGGGCCCCTGGAAGCATGAAAATCACTTTAAACATGATAATTTTAGCTCTAAAACTAATAATCCACCTACAAATGTGAACTGACATTCAAAAATAAAACATTTGAAAACAGACCATTTTTCACCTTTCTGAAGCATGACTTAATGGGGGTGTGTTATCTCTTTTGTCAAAAATCAGCCGTTTTTGCTTGAACATTAAATGCGTCCAAATGGTATTTAATTCACTTCCCGGGGTGAAGAAACACTTTTTGAGACCTCAGAGTGAGCAAATTTGCCATTTTCATGCACTTTTAACCATTCCACAAATCTTGCGTTTAGAGCCCCTGGAAGCATGAAAATCACTTTAAACATGCTGATTTTAGCTCTAAAACTAATAATCCACCTACAAATGTGAACTGACGTTCAAAAAGAAAACATTTGAAAACAGACAATTTTTCACCTTTCTGAAGCATGACGTAATGGGGGGGTGTTATCTCTTTTGTTAAAATTCAGTCATTTTTGCTTGAACATTAAATGCCTCCAAATGGTATTTAATTCACTTCCCGGGGTGAAGAAACACTTTTTGAGAACTCAGAGTGAGTAAATTGGCCATTTTCATGCACTTTTAACAATTCCACAAATCTTGTGTTTAGGGTCCCTGGAAGCATGAAAATCACTTTAAACATGCTAATTTAAGCTCTAAAATGGATGATCCACCTACAAATGTGAACTGACGTTCAAAAATAAAACATTTGAAAACGGACAATTTTTCACCTTTCTGAAGCATGGCGTAATGGGGGGGTGTTATCTCTTCTGTCAAAAATCAGCCGTTTTTGCTTGAACATTAAATGCCTCCAAATGGTATTTAATTCACTTCCCGGGGTGAAGAAACACTTTTTGAGACCTCAGAGTGAGCAAATTGGCCATTTTCATGCACTTTTAACCATTCCACAAATCTTGTGTTTAGAGCCCCTGGAAGCATGAAAATCACTTTAAACATGCTAATTTTAGCTCTAAAACTAATAATCCACCTACAAATGTGAACTGACGTTCAAAAATAAAACATTTGAAAACAGACCATTTTTCACCTTTCTGAAGAATGACGTAATGGGGGGTGTTATCTCTTTTGTCAAAAATCAGCTGTTTTTGCTTGAACATTAAATGCCTCCAAATGGTATTTAAGTCACTTCCCGGGCCCCTGGAAGCATGAAAATCACTTTAAACATGCTAATTTTAGCTCTAAAACTAATAATCCACCTACAAATGTGAACTGACGTTCAAAAATAAAACATTTGAAAATGGACAATTTTTCACCTTTCTGAAGCATGACGTTATGGGGGGGGGTGTTATCTCTTTTGTCAAAAATCAGCCGTTTTTGCTTGAACATTAAATGCGTCCAAATGGTATTTAATTCACTTCCCGGGGTGAAGAAACACTTTTTGAGACCTCAGAGTGAGCAAATTTGCCATTTTCATGCACTTTTAACCATTCCACAAATCTTGTGTTTAGGGCTAGCATGAAAATCACTTTAAACATGCTAATTTTAGCTCTAAAACTTATAATCCACCTACAAATGTGAACTGACGTTCAAAAATAAAACATTTGAAAACGGACCATTTTTCACCTTTCTGAAGCATGACGTAATGGGGGGTGTTATCTCTTTTGTCAAAAATCAGCCATTTTTGCTTGAACATTAAATGCCTCCAAATGGTATTTAATTCACTTCCCGGGGTGAAGAAACACTTTTTGAGACCTCAGAGTGAGCAAATTGGCCATTTTCATGCACTTTTAACCATTCCACAAATCTTGTGTTTAGAGCCCCTAGAAGCATGAAAATCACTATAAACATGCTAATTTTAGCTCTAAAACTAATAATCCACCTACAAATGTGAACTGACGTTCAAAAATAAAACATTTGAAAACGGACCATTTTTCACCTTTCTGAAGAATGACGTAATGGGGGGTGTTATCTCTTTTGTCAAAAATCAGCTGTTTTTGCTTGAACATTAAATGCCTCCAAATGGTATTTAAGTCACTTCCCGGGCCCCTGGAAGCATGAAAATCACTTTAAACATGCTAATTTTAGCTCTTAAACTAATAATCCACCTACAAATGTGAACTGACGTTCAAAAATAAAACATTTGAAAACGGACCATTTTTCACCTTTCTGAAGCATGACGTAACGGGGGGTGTTATCTCTTTTGTCAAAAATCAGCCTTTTTTGCTTGAACATTAAATGCCTCCAAATGGTATTTAATTCACTTCCCGGGCGCCTGGAAGCATGAAAATCACTTTAAACATGATAATTTTAGCTCTAAAACTAATAATCCACCTACAAATGTGAACTGACATTCAAAAATAAAACATTTGAAAACGGACCATTTTTCACCTTTCTGAAGCATGACGTAATGGGGGGGGTGTTATCTCTTTTGTCAAAAATCAGCCGTTTTTGCTTGAACATTAAATGCCTCCAAATGGTATTTAATTCACTTCCCGGGCCCCTGGAAGCATGAAAATCACTTTAAACATGATAATTTTAGCTCTAAAACTAATAATCCACCTACAAATGTGAACTGACGTTCAAAAATAAAACATTTGAAAACGGACCATTTTTCACCTTTCTGAAGCATGACGTAATGGGGGGGTGTTATCTCTTTTGTCAAAAATCTGCCATTTTTGCTTGAACATTAAATGCTTCCAAATGGTATTTAATTCACTTCCCGGGGTGAAGAAACACTTTTTGAGACCTCAGAGTGAGCAAATTGGCCATTTTCGCGCACTTTTAACCATTCCAAAAATCTTGTGTTTAGAGCCCCTGGAAGCATGAAAATCACTTTAAACATGCTAATTTTAGCTCTAAAACTAATAATCCACCTACAAATGTGAACTGACGTTCAAAAATAAAACATTTGAAAACGGACCATTTTTCACCTTTCTGAAGCATGACGTAACGGGGGGTGTTATCTCTTTTGTCAAAAATCAGCCTTTTTTGCTTGAACATTAAATGCCTCCAAATGGTATTTAATTCACTTCCCGGGCGCCTGGAAGCATGAAAATCACTTTAAACATGATAATTTTAGCTCTAAAACTAATAATCCACCTACAAATGTGAACTGACATTCAAAAATAAAACATTTGAAAACGGACCATTTTTCACCTTTCTGAAGCATGACGTAATGGGGGGGGGTGTTATCTCTTTTGTCAAAAATCAGCCGTTTTTGCTTGAACATTAAATGCCTCCAAATGGTATTTAATTCACTTCCCGGGCCCCTGGAAGCATGAAAATCACTTTAAACATGATAATTTTAGCTCTAAAACTAATAATCCACCTACAAATGTGAACTGACGTTCAAAAATAAAACATTTGAAAACGGACCATTTTTCACCTTTCTGAAGCATGACGTAATGGGGGGGTGTTATCTCTTTTGTCAAAAATCTGCCATTTTTGCTTGAACATTAAATGCTTCCAAATGGTATTTAATTCACTTCCCGGGGTGAAGAAACACTTTTTGAGACCTCAGAGTGAGCAAATTGGCCATTTTCGCGCACTTTTAACCATTCCAAAAATCTTGTGTTTAGAGCCCCTGGAAGCATGAAAATCACTTTAAACATGCTAATTTTAGCTCTAAAACTAATAATCCACCTACAAATGTGAACTGACGTTCAAAAAGAAAACATTTGAAAAGGGACCATTTTTCACCTTTCTGAAGAATGACGTAATGGGCGGTGTTATCTCTTTTGTCAAAAATCAGCTGTTTTTGTTTGAACATTAAATGCCTCCAAATGGTATTTAATTCACTTCCCGGGCCCCTGGAAGCATGAAAATCACTTTAAACATGCTAATTTTAGCTCTAAAACTGATGATCCACCTACAAATGTGAACTGACATTCAAAAATAAAACATTTGAAAACTTACCATTTTTCACCTTTCTGAAGTATGACGTAATGGGGGGTGTAATCTCTTTTGTCAAAAATCAGCCGTTTTTGCTTGAACATTAAATGCCTCCAAATGGTATTTAATTTACTTCCCGGGCCCCTGGAAGCATGAAAATCACTTTAAACATGCTAATTTTAGCTCTAAAACTAATAATCCACCTACAAATGTGAACTGACGTTCAAAAATAAAACATTTGAAAACGGACCATTTTTCACCTTTCTGAAGCATGACGTAATGGGGGGGTGTTATCTCTTTTGTCAAAAATCTGCCATTTTTGCTTGAACATTAAATGCTTCCAAATGGTATTTAATTCACTTCCCGGGGTGAAGAAACACTTTTTGAGACCTCAGAGTGAGCAAATTGGCCATTTTCATGCACTTTTAACCATTCCACAAATCTTGTGTTTAGGGCCCCTGGAAGCATGAAAATCACTTTAAACATGCTAATTTTAGCTCTAAAACTGATGATCCACCTACAAATGTGAACTGACATTAAAAAATAAAACATTTGAAAACGGACAATTTTTCACCTTTCTGAAGCATGACGTAATGGGGGGGTGTTATCTCTTTTGTCAAAAATCAGCCATTTTTGCTTGAACATTAAATGCCTCCAAATGGTATTTAATTCACTTCCCGGGGTGAAGAAACACTTTTTGAGACCTCAGAGTGAGCAAATTGGCCATTTTCATGCACTTTTAACCATTCCACAAATCTTGTGTTTAGAGCCCCTGGAAGCATGAAAATCACTTTAAACATGCTAATTTTAGCTCTAAAACTAATAATCCACCTACAAATGTGAACTGACGTTCAAAAATAAAACATTTGAAAACGGACCATTTTTCACCTTTCTGAAGAATGACGTAATGGGGGGTGTTATCTCTTTTGTCAAAAATCAGCTGTTTTTGCTTGAACATTAAATGCCTCCAAATGGTATTTAAGTCACTTCCCGGGCCCCTGGAAGCATGAAAATCACTTTAAACATGCTAATTTTAGCTCTTAAACTAATAATCCACCTACAAATGTGAACTGACGTTCAAAAATAAAACATTTGAAAATGGACAATTTTTCACCTTTCTGAAGCATGACGTTATGGGGGGGTGTTATCTCTTTTGTCAAAAATCAGCTGTTTTTGCTTGAACATTAAATGCCTCCAAATGGTATTTAAGTCACTTCCCGTGCCCCTGGAAGCATGAAAATCACTTTAAACATGATAATTTTAGCTCTAAAACTAATAATCCACCTACAAATGTGAACTGACATTCAAAAATAAAACATTTGAAAACGGACCATTTTTCACCTTTCTGAAGCATGACTTAATGGGGGTGTGTTATCTCTTTTGTCAAAAATCAGCCGTTTTTGCTTGAACATTAAATGCGTCCAAATGGTATTTAATTCACTTCCCGGGGTGAAGAAACACTTTTTGAGACCTCAGAGTGAGCAAATTTGCCATTTTCATGCACTTTTAACCATTCCACAAATCTTGTGTTTAGGGCCCCTGGAAGCATGAAAATCACTTTAAACATGCTAATTTTAGCTCTAAAACTAATAATCCACCTACAAATGTGAACTGACGTTCAAAAATAAAACATTTGAAAACGGACCATTTTTCACCTTTCTGAAGAATGACGTAATGGGGGGTGTTATCTCTTTTGTCAAAAATCAGCTGTTTTTGCTTGAACATTAAATGCCTCCAAATGGTATTTAAGTCACTTCCCGTGCCCCTGGAAGCATGAAAATCACTTTAAACATGATAATTTTAGCTCTAAAACTAATAATCCACCTACAAATGTGAACTGACATTCAAAAATAAAACATTTGAAAACGGACCATTTTTCACCTTTCTGAAGCATGACTTAATGGGGGTGTGTTATCTCTTTTGTCAAAAATCAGCCGTTTTTGCTTGAACATTAAATGCGTCCAAATGGTATTTAATTCACTTCCCGGGGTGAAGAAACACTTTTTGAGACCTCAGAGTGAGCAAATTTGCCATTTTCATGCACTTTTAACCATTCCACAAATCTTGTGTTTAGGGCCCCTGGAAGCATGAAAATCACTTTAAACATGCTAATTTTAGCTCTAAAACTAATAATCCACCTACAAATGTGAACTGACGTTCAAAAATAAAACATTTGAAAACGGACCATTTTTCACCTTTCTGAAGCATGACGTAATGGTGGGTGTTATCTCTTTTGTCAAAAATCAGCCGTTTTTGCTTGAACATTAAATGCCTCCAAATGGTATTTAATTCACTTCCCGGACCCCTGGAAGCATGAAAATCACTTTAAACATGCTAATTTTAGCTCTAAAACTAATAATCCACCTTCAAATGTGAACTGACGTTCAAAAATAAAACATTTGAAAACAGACCATTTTTCACCTTTCTGAAGAATGACGTAATGGGGGGTGTTATCTCTTTTGTCAAAAATCAGCTGTTTTTGCTTGAACATTAAATGCCTCCAAATGGTATTTAAGTCACTTCCCGGGCCCCTGGAAGCATGAAAATCACTTTAAACATGCTAATTTTAGCTCTAAAACTAATAATCCACCTACAAATGTGAACTGACGTTCAAAAATAAAACATTTGAAAATGGACAATTTTTCACCTTTCTGAAGCATGACGTTATGGGGGGGGGTGTTATCTCTTTTGTCAAAAATCAGCCGTTTTTGCTTGAACATTAAATGCATCCAAATGGTATTTAATTCACTTCCCGGGGTGAAGAAACACTTTTTGAGACCTCAGAGTGAGCAGATTTGCCATTTCATGCACTTTTAACCATTCCACAAATCTTGTGTTTAGGGCTAGCATGAAAATCACTTTAAACATGCTAATTTTAGCTCTAAAACTAATAATCCACCTACAAATGTGAACTGACGTTCAAAAATAAAACATTTGAAAACGGACCATTTTTCACCTTTCTGAAGCATGACGTAATGGGGGGTGTTATCTCTTTTGTCAAAAATCAGCCGTTTTTGCTTGAACATTAAATGCCTCCAAATGGTATTTAATTCACTTCCCGGGCCCCTGGAAGCATGAAAATCACTTTAAACATGCTAATTTTAGCTCTAAAACTAATAATCCACCTACAAATGTGAACTGACGTTCAAAAATAAAACATTTGAAAATGGACCATTTTTCACCTTTCTGAAGCATGACGTAATGGGGGGTGTTATCTCTTTTGTCAAAAATCAGCCGTTTTTGCTTGAACATTAAATGCCTCCAAATGGTATTTAATTCACTTCCCGGGCCCCTGGAAGCATGAAAATCACTTTAAACATGATAATTTTAGCTCTAAAACTAATAATCCACCTACAAATGTGAACTGACATTCAAAAATAAAACATTTGAAAACGGACCATTTTTCACCTTTCTGAAGCATGACGTAATGGGGGTGTGTTATCTCTTTTGTCAAAAATCAGCCGTTTTTGCTTGAACATTAAATGCCTCCAAATGGTATTTAATTCACTTCCCGGGGTGAAGAAACACTTTTTGAGACCTCAGAGTGAGCAAATTGGCCATTTTCATGCACTTTTAACCATTCCAAAAATCTTGTGTTTAGGGCCCCTGGAAGCATGAAAATCACTTTAAACATGCTAATTTTAGCTCTAAAACTAATAATCCACCTACAAATGTGAACTGACGTTCAAAAATAAAACATTTGAAAACGGACCATTTTTCACCTTTCTGAAGCATGACGTAATGGGGGGGGTGTTATCTCTTTTGTCAAAAATCAGCCGTTTTTGCTTGAACATTAAATGCCTCCGAATGGTATTTAATTCACTTCCCGGGCCCCTGGAAGCATGAAAATCACTTTAAACATGATAATTTTAGCTCTAAAACTAATAATCCACCTACAAATGTGAACTGACATTCAAAAATAAAACATTTGAAAACAGACCATTTTTCACCTTTCTGAAGCATGACTTAATGGGGGTGTGTTATCTCTTTTGTCAAAAATCAGCCGTTTTTGCTTGAACATTAAATGCGTCCAAATGGTATTTAATTCACTTCCCGGGGTGAAGAAACACTTTTTGAGACCTCAGAGTGAGCAAATTTGCCATTTTCATGCACTTTTAACCATTCCACAAATCTTGCGTTTAGAGCCCCTGGAAGCATGAAAATCACTTTAAACATGCTGATTTTAGCTCTAAAACTAATAATCCACCTACAAATGTGAACTGACGTTCAAAAAGAAAACATTTGAAAACAGACAATTTTTCACCTTTCTGAAGCATGACGTAATGGGGGGGTGTTATCTCTTTTGTTAAAATTCAGTCATTTTTGCTTGAACATTAAATGCCTCCAAATGGTATTTAATTCACTTCCCGGGGTGAAGAAACACTTTTTGAGAACTCAGAGTGAGTAAATTGGCCATTTTCATGCACTTTTAACAATTCCACAAATCTTGTGTTTAGGGTCCCTGGAAGCATGAAAATCACTTTAAACATGCTAATTTAAGCTCTAAAATGGATGATCCACCTACAAATGTGAACTGACGTTCAAAAATAAAACATTTGAAAACGGACAATTTTTCACCTTTCTGAAGCATGGCGTAATGGGGGGGTGTTATCTCTTCTGTCAAAAATCAGCCGTTTTTGCTTGAACATTAAATGCCTCCAAATGGTATTTAATTCACTTCCCGGGGTGAAGAAACACTTTTTGAGACCTCAGAGTGAGCAAATTGGCCATTTTCATGCACTTTTAACCATTCCACAAATCTTGTGTTTAGAGCCCCTGGAAGCATGAAAATCACTTTAAACATGCTAATTTTAGCTCTAAAACTAATAATCCACCTACAAATGTGAACTGACGTTCAAAAATAAAACATTTGAAAACAGACCATTTTTCACCTTTCTGAAGAATGACGTAATGGGGGGTGTTATCTCTTTTGTCAAAAATCAGCTGTTTTTGCTTGAACATTAAATGCCTCCAAATGGTATTTAAGTCACTTCCCGGGCCCCTGGAAGCATGAAAATCACTTTAAACATGCTAATTTTAGCTCTAAAACTAATAATCCACCTACAAATGTGAACTGACGTTCAAAAATAAAACATTTGAAAATGGACAATTTTTCACCTTTCTGAAGCATGACGTTATGGGGGGGGGTGTTATCTCTTTTGTCAAAAATCAGCCGTTTTTGCTTGAACATTAAATGCGTCCAAATGGTATTTAATTCACTTCCCGGGGTGAAGAAACACTTTTTGAGACCTCAGAGTGAGCAAATTTGCCATTTTCATGCACTTTTAACCATTCCACAAATCTTGTGTTTAGGGCTAGCATGAAAATCACTTTAAACATGCTAATTTTAGCTCTAAAACTAATAATCCACCTACAAATGTGAACTGACGTTCAAAAATAAAACATTTGAAAACGGACCATTTTTCACCTTTCTGAAGAATGACGTAATGGGGGGTGTTATCTCTTTTGTCAAAAATCAGCTGTTTTTGCTTGAACATTAAATGCCTCCAAATGGTATTTAAGTCACTTCCCGTGCCCCTGGAAGCATGAAAATCACTTTAAACATGATAATTTTAGCTCTAAAACTAATAATCCACCTACAAATGTGAACTGACATTCAAAAATAAAACATTTGAAAACGGACCATTTTTCACCTTTCTGAAGCATGACTTAATGGGGGTGTGTTATCTCTTTTGTCAAAAATCAGCCGTTTTTGCTTGAACATTAAATGCGTCCAAATGGTATTTAATTCACTTCCCGGGGTGAAGAAACACTTTTTGAGACCTCAGAGTGAGCAAATTTGCCATTTTCATGCACTTTTAACCATTCCACAAATCTTGTGTTTAGGGCCCCTGGAAGCATGAAAATCACTTTAAACATGCTAATTTTAGCTCTAAAACTAATAATCCACCTACAAATGTGAACTGACGTTCAAAAATAAAACATTTGAAAACGGACCATTTTTCACCTTTCTGAAGCATGACGTAATGGTGGGTGTTATCTCTTTTGTCAAAAATCAGCCGTTTTTGCTTGAACATTAAATGCCTCCAAATGGTATTTAATTCACTTCCCGGACCCCTGGAAGCATGAAAATCACTTTAAACATGCTAATTTTAGCTCTAAAACTAATAATCCACCTTCAAATGTGAACTGACGTTCAAAAATAAAACATTTGAAAACAGACCATTTTTCACCTTTCTGAAGAATGACGTAATGGGGGGTGTTATCTCTTTTGTCAAAAATCAGCTGTTTTTGCTTGAACATTAAATGCCTCCAAATGGTATTTAAGTCACTTCCCGGGCCCCTGGAAGCATGAAAATCACTTTAAACATGCTAATTTTAGCTCTAAAACTAATAATCCACCTACAAATGTGAACTGACGTTCAAAAATAAAACATTTGAAAATGGACAATTTTTCACCTTTCTGAAGCATGACGTTATGGGGGGGGGTGTTATCTCTTTTGTCAAAAATCAGCCGTTTTTGCTTGAACATTAAATGCATCCAAATGGTATTTAATTCACTTCCCGGGGTGAAGAAACACTTTTTGAGACCTCAGAGTGAGCAGATTTGCCATTTCATGCACTTTTAACCATTCCACAAATCTTGTGTTTAGGGCTAGCATGAAAATCACTTTAAACATGCTAATTTTAGCTCTAAAACTAATAATCCACCTACAAATGTGAACTGACGTTCAAAAATAAAACATTTGAAAACGGACCATTTTTCACCTTTCTGAAGCATGACGTAATGGGGGGTGTTATCTCTTTTGTCAAAAATCAGCCGTTTTTGCTTGAACATTAAATGCCTCCAAATGGTATTTAATTCACTTCCCGGGCCCCTGGAAGCATGAAAATCACTTTAAACATGCTAATTTTAGCTCTAAAACTAATAATCCACCTACAAATGTGAACTGACGTTCAAAAATAAAACATTTGAAAATGGACCATTTTTCACCTTTCTGAAGCATGACGTAATGGGGGGTGTTATCTCTTTTGTCAAAAATCAGCCGTTTTTGCTTGAACATTAAATGCCTCCAAATGGTATTTAATTCACTTCCCGGGCCCCTGGAAGCATGAAAATCACTTTAAACATGATAATTTTAGCTCTAAAACTAATAATCCACCTACAAATGTGAACTGACATTCAAAAATAAAACATTTGAAAACGGACCATTTTTCACCTTTCTGAAGCATGACGTAATGGGGGTGTGTTATCTCTTTTGTCAAAAATCAGCCGTTTTTGCTTGAACATTAAATGCCTCCAAATGGTATTTAATTCACTTCCCGGGGTGAAGAAACACTTTTTGAGACCTCAGAGTGAGCAAATTGGCCATTTTCATGCACTTTTAACCATTCCAAAAATCTTGTGTTTAGGGCCCCTGGAAGCATGAAAATCACTTTAAACATGCTAATTTTAGCTCTAAAACTAATAATCCACCTACAAATGTGAACTGACGTTCAAAAATAAAACATTTGAAAACGGACCATTTTTCACCTTTCTGAAGCATGACGTAATGGGGGGGGTGTTATCTCTTTTGTCAAAAATCAGCCGTTTTTGCTTGAACATTAAATGCCTCCGAATGGTATTTAATTCACTTCCCGGGCCCCTGGAAGCATGAAAATCACTTTAAACATGATAATTTTAGCTCTAAAACTAATAATCCACCTACAAATGTGAACTGACATTCAAAAATAAAACATTTGAAAACAGACCATTTTTCACCTTTCTGAAGCATGACTTAATGGGGGTGTGTTATCTCTTTTGTCAAAAATCAGCCGTTTTTGCTTGAACATTAAATGCGTCCAAATGGTATTTAATTCACTTCCCGGGGTGAAGAAACACTTTTTGAGACCTCAGAGTGAGCAAATTTGCCATTTTCATGCACTTTTAACCATTCCACAAATCTTGCGTTTAGAGCCCCTGGAAGCATGAAAATCACTTTAAACATGCTGATTTTAGCTCTAAAACTAATAATCCACCTACAAATGTGAACTGACGTTCAAAAAGAAAACATTTGAAAACAGACAATTTTTCACCTTTCTGAAGCATGACGTAATGGGGGGGTGTTATCTCTTTTGTTAAAATTCAGTCATTTTTGCTTGAACATTAAATGCCTCCAAATGGTATTTAATTCACTTCCCGGGGTGAAGAAACACTTTTTGAGAACTCAGAGTGAGTAAATTGGCCATTTTCATGCACTTTTAACAATTCCACAAATCTTGTGTTTAGGGTCCCTGGAAGCATGAAAATCACTTTAAACATGCTAATTTAAGCTCTAAAATGGATGATCCACCTACAAATGTGAACTGACGTTCAAAAATAAAACATTTGAAAACGGACAATTTTTCACCTTTCTGAAGCATGGCGTAATGGGGGGGTGTTATCTCTTCTGTCAAAAATCAGCCGTTTTTGCTTGAACATTAAATGCCTCCAAATGGTATTTAATTCACTTCCCGGGGTGAAGAAACACTTTTTGAGACCTCAGAGTGAGCAAATTGGCCATTTTCATGCACTTTTAACCATTCCACAAATCTTGTGTTTAGAGCCCCTGGAAGCATGAAAATCACTTTAAACATGCTAATTTTAGCTCTAAAACTAATAATCCACCTACAAATGTGAACTGACGTTCAAAAATAAAACATTTGAAAACAGACCATTTTTCACCTTTCTGAAGAATGACGTAATGGGGGGTGTTATCTCTTTTGTCAAAAATCAGCTGTTTTTGCTTGAACATTAAATGCCTCCAAATGGTATTTAAGTCACTTCCCGGGCCCCTGGAAGCATGAAAATCACTTTAAACATGCTAATTTTAGCTCTAAAACTAATAATCCACCTACAAATGTGAACTGACGTTCAAAAATAAAACATTTGAAAATGGACAATTTTTCACCTTTCTGAAGCATGACGTTATGGGGGGGGGTGTTATCTCTTTTGTCAAAAATCAGCCGTTTTTGCTTGAACATTAAATGCGTCCAAATGGTATTTAATTCACTTCCCGGGGTGAAGAAACACTTTTTGAGACCTCAGAGTGAGCAAATTTGCCATTTTCATGCACTTTTAACCATTCCACAAATCTTGTGTTTAGGGCTAGCATGAAAATCACTTTAAACATGCTAATTTTAGCTCTAAAACTTATAATCCACCTACAAATGTGAACTGACGTTCAAAAATAAAACATTTGAAAACGGACCATTTTTCACCTTTCTGAAGCATGACGTAATGGGGGGTGTTATCTCTTTTGTCAAAAATCAGCCATTTTTGCTTGAACATTAAATGCCTCCAAATGGTATTTAATTCACTTCCCGGGGTGAAGAAACACTTTTTGAGACCTCAGAGTGAGCAAATTGGCCATTTTCATGCACTTTTAACCATTCCACAAATCTTGTGTTTAGAGCCCCTGGAAGCATGAAAATCACTATAAACATGCTAATTTTAGCTCTAAAACTAATAATCCACCTACAAATGTGAACTGACGTTCAAAAATAAAACATTTGAAAACGGACCATTTTTCACCTTTCTGAAGAATGACGTAATGGGGGGTGTTATCTCTTTTGTCAAAAATCAGCTGTTTTTGCTTGAACATTAAATGCCTCCAAATGGTATTTAAGTCACTTCCCGGGCCCCTGGAAGCATGAAAATCACTTTAAACATGCTAATTTTAGCTCTTAAACTAATAATCCACCTACAAATGTGAACTGACGTTCAAAAATAAAACATTTGAAAACGGACCATTTTTCACCTTTCTGAAGCATGACGTAACGGGGGGTGTTATCTCTTTTGTCAAAAATCAGCCTTTTTTGCTTGAACATTAAATGCCTCCAAATGGTATTTAATTCACTTCCCGGGCGCCTGGAAGCATGAAAATCACTTTAAACATGATAATTTTAGCTCTAAAACTAATAATCCACCTACAAATGTGAACTGACATTCAAAAATAAAACATTTGAAAACGGACCATTTTTCACCTTTCTGAAGCATGACGTAATGGGGGGGGTGTTATCTCTTTTGTCAAAAATCAGCCGTTTTTGCTTGAACATTAAATGCCTCCAAATGGTATTTAATTCACTTCCCGGGCCCCTGGAAGCATGAAAATCACTTTAAACATGATAATTTTAGCTCTAAAACTAATAATCCACCTACAAATGTGAACTGACGTTCAAAAATAAAACATTTGAAAACTGACCATTTTTCACCTTTCTGAAGCATGACGTAATGGGGGGGTGTTATCTCTTTTGTCAAAAATCTGCCATTTTTGCTTGAACATTAAATGCTTCCAAATGGTATTTAATTCACTTCCCGGGGTGAAGAAACACTTTTTGAGACCTCAGAGTGAGCAAATTGGCCATTTTCGCGCACTTTTAACCATTCCAAAAATCTTGTGTTTAGAGCCCCTGGAAGCATGAAAATCACTTTAAACATGCTAATTTTAGCTCTAAAACTAATAATCCACCTACAAATGTGAACTGACGTTCAAAAATAAAACATTTGAAAACGGACCATTTTTCACCTTTCTGAAGCATGACGTAACGGGGGGTGTTATCTCTTTTGTCAAAAATCAGCCTTTTTTGCTTGAACATTAAATGCCTCCAAATGGTATTTAATTCACTTCCCGGGCGCCTGGAAGCATGAAAATCACTTTAAACATGATAATTTTAGCTCTAAAACTAATAATCCACCTACAAATGTGAACTGACATTCAAAAATAAAACATTTGAAAACGGACCATTTTTCACCTTTCTGAAGCATGACGTAATGGGGGGGGGTGTTATCTCTTTTGTCAAAAATCAGCCGTTTTTGCTTGAACATTAAATGCCTCCAAATGGTATTTAATTCACTTCCCGGGCCCCTGGAAGCATGAAAATCACTTTAAACATGATAATTTTAGCTCTAAAACTAATAATCCACCTACAAATGTGAACTGACGTTCAAAAATAAAACATTTGAAAACGGACCATTTTTCACCTTTCTGAAGCATGACGTAATGGGGGGGTGTTATCTCTTTTGTCAAAAATCTGCCATTTTTGCTTGAACATTAAATGCTTCCAAATGGTATTTAATTCACTTCCCGGGGTGAAGAAACACTTTTTGAGACCTCAGAGTGAGCAAATTGGCCATTTTCGCGCACTTTTAACCATTCCAAAAATCTTGTGTTTAGAGCCCCTGGAAGCATGAAAATCACTTTAAACATGCTAATTTTAGCTCTAAAACTAATAATCCACCTACAAATGTGAACTGACGTTCAAAAAGAAAACATTTGAAAAGGGACCATTTTTCACCTTTCTGAAGAATGACGTAATGGGCGGTGTTATCTCTTTTGTCAAAAATCAGCTGTTTTTGTTTGAACATTAAATGCCTCCAAATGGTATTTAATTCACTTCCCGGGCCCCTGGAAGCATGAAAATCACTTTAAACATGCTAATTTTAGCTCTAAAACTGATGATCCACCTACAAATGTGAACTGACATTCAAAAATAAAACATTTGAAAACTGACCATTTTTCACCTTTCTGAAGTATGACGTAATGGGGGGTGTAATCTCTTTTGTCAAAAATCAGCCGTTTTTGCTTGAACATTAAATGCCTCCAAATGGTATTTAATTTACTTCCCGGGCCCCTGGAAGCATGAAAATCACTTTAAACATGCTAATTTTAGCTCTAAAACTAATAATCCACCTACAAATGTGAACTGACGTTCAAAAATAAAACATTTGAAAACGGACCATTTTTCACCTTTCTGAAGCATGACGTAATGGGGGGGTGTTATCTCTTTTGTCAAAAATCTGCCATTTTTGCTTGAACATTAAATGCTTCCAAATGGTATTTAATTCACTTCCCGGGGTGAAGAAACACTTTTTGAGACCTCAGAGTGAGCAAATTGGCCATTTTCATGCACTTTTAACCATTCCACAAATCTTGTGTTTAGGGCCCCTGGAAGCATGAAAATCACTTTAAACATGCTAATTTTAGCTCTAAAACTGATGATCCACCTACAAATGTGAACTGACATTAAAAAATAAAACATTTGAAAACGGACAATTTTTCACCTTTCTGAAGCATGACGTAATGGGGGGGTGTTATCTCTTTTGTCAAAAATCAGCCATTTTTGCTTGAACATTAAATGCCTCCAAATGGTATTTAATTCACTTCCCGGGGTGAAGAAACACTTTTTGAGACCTCAGAGTGAGCAAATTGGCCATTTTCATGCACTTTTAACCATTCCACAAATCTTGTGTTTAGAGCCCCTGGAAGCATGAAAATCACTTTAAACATGCTAATTTTAGCTCTAAAACTAATAATCCACCTACAAATGTGAACTGACGTTCAAAAATAAAACATTTGAAAACGGACCATTTTTCACCTTTCTGAAGAATGACGTAATGGGGGGTGTTATCTCTTTTGTCAAAAATCAGCTGTTTTTGCTTGAACATTAAATGCCTCCAAATGGTATTTAAGTCACTTCCCGGGCCCCTGGAAGCATGAAAATCACTTTAAACATGCTAATTTTAGCTCTTAAACTAATAATCCACCTACAAATGTGAACTGACGTTCAAAAATAAAACATTTGAAAATGGACAATTTTTCACCTTTCTGAAGCATGACGTTATGGGGGGGTGTTATCTCTTTTGTCAAAAATCAGCCGTTTGTGCTTGAACATTAAATGCGTCCAAATGGTATTTAATTCACTTCCCGGGGTGAAGAAACACTTTTTGAGACCTCAGAGTGAGCAAATTTGCCATTTTCATGCACTTTTAACCATTCCACAAATCTTGTGTTTAGGGCCCCTGGTAGCATGAAAATCACTTTAAACATGCTAATTTTAGCTCTAAAACTTATAATCCACCTACAAATGTGAACTGACGTTCAAAAATAAAACATTTGAAAACGGACCATTTTTCACCTTTCTGAAGCATGACGTAACGGGGGGTGTTATCTCTTTTGTCAAAAATCAGCCTTTTTTGCTTGAACATTAAATGCCTCCAAATGGTATTTAATTCACTTCCCGGGCCCCTGGAAGCATGAAAATCACTTTAAACATGATAATTTTAGCTCTAAAACTAATAATCCACCTACAAATGTGAACTGACATTCAAAAATAAAACATTTGAAAACGGACCATTTTTCACCTTTCTGAAGCATGACGTAATGGGGGGGTGTTATCTCTTTTGTCAAAAATCAGCCGTTTTTGCTTGAACATTAAATGCCTCCAAATGGTATTTAATTCACTTCCCGGGGTGAAGAAACCCTTTTTGAGACCTCAGAGTGAGCAAATTGGCCATTTTCATGCACTTTTAACCATTCCAAAAATCTTGTGTTTAGGGCCCCTGGAAGCATGAAAATCACTTTAAACATGCTAATTTTAGCTCTAAAACTAATAATCCACCTACAAATGTGAACTGACGTTCAAAAATAAAACATTTGAAAACGGACCATTTTTCACCTTTCTGAAGCATGACGTAATGGGGGGGGTGTTATCTCTTTTGTAAAAAATCAGCCGTTTTTGCTTGAACATTAAATGCCTCCAAATGGTATTTAATTCACTTCCCGGGCCCCTGGAAGCATGAAAATCACTTTAAACATGATAATTTTAGCTCTAAAACTAATAATCCACCTACAAATGTGAACTGACATTCAAAAATAAAACATTTGAAAACGGACCATTTTTCACCTTTCTGAAGCATGACGTAATGGGGGTGTGTTATCTCTTTTGTCAAAAATCAGCCGTTTTTGCTAGAACATTAAATGCATCCAAATGGTATTTAATTCACTTCCCGGGGTGAAGAAACACTTTTTGAGACCTCAGAGTGAGCAAATTTGCCATTTTCATGCACTTTTAACCATTCCACAAATCTTGTGTTTAGGGCCCCTGGAAGCATGAAAATCACTTTAAACATGCTAATTTTAGCTCTAAAACTAATAATCCACCTACAAATGTGAACTGACGTTCAAAAAAAAAAAATTTGAAAACGGACCATTTTTCACCTTTCTGAAGCATGACGTAATGGGGGGTGTTATCTCTTTTGTCAAAAATCAGCCGTTTTTTCTTGAACATTAAATGCCTCCAAATGGTATTTAATTCACTTCCCGGGCCCCTGGAAGCATGAAAATCACTTTAAACATGATAATTTTAGCTCTAAAACTAATAATCCACCTACAAATGTGAACTGACATTCAAAAATAAAACATTTGAAAACGGACCATTTTTCACCTTTCTGAAGCATGACGTAATGGGGGTGTGTTATCTCTTTTGTCAAAAATCAGCCGTTTTTGCTTGAACATTAAATGCCTCCAAATGGTATTTAATTCACTTCCCGGGGTGAAGAAACCCTTTTTGAGACCTCAGAGTGAGCAAATTGGCCATTTTCATGCACTTTTAACCATTCCAAAAATCTTGTGTTTAGGGCCCCTGGAAGCATGAAAATCACTTTAAACATGCTAATTTTAGCTCTAAAACTAATAATCCACCCACAAATGTGAACTGACGTTCAAAAATAAAACATTTGAAAACGGACCATTTTTCACCTTTCTGAAGCATGACGTAATGGGGGGGTGTTATCTCTTTTGTCAAAAATCAGCCGTTTTTGCTTGAACATTAAATGCCTCCAAATGGTATTTAATTCACTTCCAGGGCCCCTGGAAGCATGAAAATCACTTTAAACATGCTAATTTTAGCTCTAAAACTTATAATCCACCTACAAATGTGAACTGACGTTCAAAAATAAAACATTTGAAAACGGACCATTTTTCACCTTTCTGAAGCATGACGTAACGGGGGGTGTTATCTCTTTTGTCAAAAATCAGCCTTTTTTGCTTGAACATTAAATGCCTCCAAATGGTATTTAATTCACTTCCCGGGCCCCTGGAAGCATGAAAATCACTTTAAACATGATAATTTTAGCTCTAAAACTAATAATCCACCTACAAATGTGAACTGACATTCAAAAATAAAACATTTGAAAACGGACCATTTTTCACCTTTCTGAAGCATGACGTAATGGGGGGGTGTTATCTCTTTTGTCAAAAATCAGCCGTTTTTGCTTGAACATTAAATGCCTCCAAATGGTATTTAATTCACTTCCCGGGGTGAAGAAACCCTTTTTGAGACCTCGGAGTGAGCAAATTGGCCATTTTCGTGCACTTTTAACCATTCCAAAAATCTTGTGTTTAGGGCCCCTGGAAGCATGAAAATCACTTTAAACATGCTAATTTTAGCTCTAAAACTAATAATCCACCTACAAATGTGAACTGACGTTCAAAAATAAAACATTTGAAAACGGACCATTTTTCACCTTTCTGAAGCATGACGTAATGGGGGGGGGTGTTATCTCTTTTGTCAAAAATCAGCCGTTTTTGCTTGAACATTAAATGCCTCCAAATGGTATTTAATTCACTTCCCGGGCCCCTGGAAGCATGAAAATCACTTTAAACATGATAATTTTAGCTCTAAAACTAATAATCCACCTACAAATGTGAACTGACATTCAAAAATAAAACATTTGAAAACGGACCATTTTTCACCTTTCTGAAGCATGACGTAATGGGGGTGTGTTATCTCTTTTGTCAAAAATCAGCCGTTTTTGCTTGAACATTAAATGCATCCAAATGGTATTTAATTCACTTCCCGGGGTGAAGAAACACTTTTTGAGACCTCAGAGTGAGCAAATTTGCCATTTTCATGCACTTTTAACCATTCTACAAATCTTGTGTTTAGGGCCCCTGGAAGCATGAAAATCACTTTAAACATGCTAATTTTAGCTCTAAAACTAATAATCCACCTACAAATGTGAACTAACGTTCAAAAAAAAAAAAATTGAAAACGGACCATTTTTCACCTTTCTGAAGCATGACGTAATGGGGGGTGTTATCTCTTTTGTCAAAAATCAGCCGTTTTTTCTTGAACATTAAATGCCTCCAAATGGTATTTAATTCACTTCCCGGGCCCCTGGAAGCATGAAAATCACTTTAAACATGATAATTTTAGCTCTAAAAGTAATAATCCACCTACAAATGTGAACTGACATTCAAAAATAAAACATTTGAAAACGGACCATTTTTCACCTTTCTGAAGCATGACGTAATGGGGGTGTGTTATCTCTTTTGTCAAAAATCAGCCGTTTTTGCTTGAACATTAAATGCCTCCAAATGGTATTTAATTCACTTCCCGGGGTGAAGAAACCCTTTTTGAGACCTCAGAGTGAGCAAATTGGCCATTTTCATGCACTTTTAACCATTCCAAAAATCTTGTGTTTAGGGCCCCTGGAAGCATGAAAATCACTTTAAACATGCTAATTTTAGCTCTAAAACTAATAATCCACCTACAAATGTGAACTGACGTTCAAAAATAAAACATTTGAAAACGGACCATTTTTCACCTTTCTGAAGCATGACGTAATGGGGGGGTGTTATCTCTTTTGTCAAAAATCTGCCGTTTTTGCTTGAACATTAAATGCCTCCAAATGGTATTTAATTCACTTCCCGGGCCCCTGGTAGCATGAAAATCACTTTAAACATGATAATTTTAGCTCTAAAACTAATAATCCACCTACAAATGTGAACTGACATTCAAAAATAAAACATTTGAAAACGGACCATTTTTCACCTTTCTGAAGCATGACGTAATGGGGGTGTGTTATCTCTTTTGTCAAAAATCAGCCGTTTTTGCTTGAACATTAAATGCGTCCAAATGGTATTTAATTCACTTCCCGGGGTGAAGAAACACTTTTTGAGACCTCAGAGTGAGCAAATTTGCCATTTTCATGCACTTTTAACCATTCCACAAATCTTGTGTTTAGGGCCCCTGGAAGCATGAAAATCACTTTAAACATGCTAATTTTAGCTCTAAAACTAATAATCCACCTACAAATGTGAACTGACGTTCAAAAATAAAACATTTGAAAACGGACCATTTTTCACCTTTCTGAAGCATGACGTAATGGGGGTGTGTTATCTCTTTTGTCAAAAATCAGCCGTTTTTGCTTGAACATTAAATGCCTCCAAATGGTATTTAATTCACTTCCCGGGGTGAAGAAACCCTTTTTGAGACCTCAGAGTGAGCAAATTGGCCATTTTCATGCACTTTTAACCATTCCAAAAATCTTGTGTTTTTGGGCCCCTGGAAGCATGAAAATCACTTTAAACATGCTAATTTTAGCTCTAAAACTAATAATCCACCCACAAATGTGAACTGACGTTCAAAAATAAAACATTTGAAAACGGACCATTTTTCACCTTTCTGAAGCATGACGTAATGGGGGGGTGTTATCTCTTTTGTCAAAAATCAGCCGTTTTTGCTTGAACATTAAATGCCTCCAAATGGTATTTAATTCACTTCCAGGGCCCCTGGAAGCATGAAAATCACTTTAAACATGCTAATTTTAGCTCTAAAACTTATAATCCACCTACAAATGTGAACTGACGTTCAAAAATAAAACATTTGAAAACGGACCATTTTTCACCTTTCTGAAGCATGACGTAACGGGGGGTGTTATCTCTTTTGTCAAAAATCAGCCTTTTTTGCTTGAACATTAAATGCCTCCAAATGGTATTTAATTCACTTCCCGGGCCCCTGGAAGCATGAAAATCACTTTAAACATGATAATTTTAGCTCTAAAACTAATAATCCACCTACAAATGTGAACTGACATTCAAAAATAAAACATTTGAAAACGGACCATTTTTCACCTTTCTGAAGCATGACGTAATGGGGGGGTGTTATCTCTTTTGTCAAAAATCAGCCGTTTTTGCTTGAACATTAAATGCCTCCAAATGGTATTTAATTCACTTCCCGGGGTGAAGAAACCCTTTTTGAGACCTCAGAGTGAGCAAATTGGCCATTTTCGTGCACTTTTAACCATTCCAAAAATCTTGTGTTTAGGGCCCCTGGAAGCATGAAAATCACTTTAAACATGCTAATTTTAGCTCTAAAACTAATAATCCACCTACAAATGTGAACTGACGTTCAAAAATAAAACATTTGAAAACGGACCATTTTTCACCTTTCTGAAGCATGACGTAATGGGGGGGGGTGTTATCTCTTTTGTCAAAAATCAGCCGTTTTTGCTTGAACATTAAATGCCTCCAAATGGTATTTAATTCACTTCCCGGGCCCCTGGAAGCATGAAAATCACTTTAAACATGATAATTTTAGCTCTAAAACTAATAATCCACCTACAAATGTGAACTGACATTCAAAAATAAAACATTTGAAAACGGACCATTTTTCACCTTTCTGAAGCATGACGTAATGGGGGTGTGTTATCTCTTTTGTCAAAAATCAGCCGTTTTTGCTTGAACATTAAATGCATCCAAATGGTATTTAATTCACTTCCCGGGGTGAAGAAACACTTTTTGAGACCTCAGAGTGAGCAAATTTGCCATTTTCATGCACTTTTAACCATTCTACAAATCTTGTGTTTAGGGCCCCTGGAAGCATGAAAATCACTTTAAACATGCTAATTTTAGCTCTAAAACTAATAATCCACCTACAAATGTGAACTAACGTTCAAAAAAAAAAAAATTGAAAACGGACCATTTTTCACCTTTCTGAAGCATGACGTAATGGGGGGTGTTATCTCTTTTGTCAAAAATCAGCCGTTTTTTCTTGAACATTAAATGCCTCCAAATGGTATTTAATTCACTTCCCGGGCCCCTGGAAGCATGAAAATCACTTTAAACATGATAATTTTAGCTCTAAAAGTAATAATCCACCTACAAATGTGAACTGACATTCAAAAATAAAACATTTGAAAACGGACCATTTTTCACCTTTCTGAAGCATGACGTAATGGGGGTGTGTTATCTCTTTTGTCAAAAATCAGCCGTTTTTGCTTGAACATTAAATGCCTCCAAATGGTATTTAATTCACTTCCCGGGGTGAAGAAACCCTTTTTGAGACCTCAGAGTGAGCAAATTGGCCATTTTCATGCACTTTTAACCATTCCAAAAATCTTGTGTTTAGGGCCCCTGGAAGCATGAAAATCACTTTAAACATGCTAATTTTAGCTCTAAAACTAATAATCCACCTACAAATGTGAACTGACGTTCAAAAATAAAACATTTGAAAACGGACCATTTTTCACCTTTCTGAAGCATGACGTAATGGGGGGGTGTTATCTCTTTTGTCAAAAATCTGCCGTTTTTGCTTGAACATTAAATGCCTCCAAATGGTATTTAATTCACTTCCCGGGCCCCTGGTAGCATGAAAATCACTTTAAACATGATAATTTTAGCTCTAAAACTAATAATCCACCTACAAATGTGAACTGACATTCAAAAATAAAACATTTGAAAACGGACCATTTTTCACCTTTCTGAAGCATGACGTAATGGGGGTGTGTTATCTCTTTTGTCAAAAATCAGCCGTTTTTGCTTGAACATTAAATGCGTCCAAATGGTATTTAATTCACTTCCCGGGGTGAAGAAACACTTTTTGAGACCTCAGAGTGAGCAAATTTGCCATTTTCATGCACTTTTAACCATTCCACAAATCTTGTGTTTAGGGCCCCTGGAAGCATGAAAATCACTTTAAACATGCTAATTTTAGCTCTAAAACTAATAATCCACCTACAAATGTGAACTGACGTTCAAAAATAAAACATTTGAAAACGGACCATTTTTCACCTTTCTGAAGCATGACGTAATGGGGGTGTGTTATCTCTTTTGTCAAAAATCAGCCGTTTTTGCTTGAACATTAAATGCCTCCAAATGGTATTTAATTCACTTCCCGGGGTGAAGAAACCCTTTTTGAGACCTCAGAGTGAGCAAATTGGCCATTTTCATGCACTTTTAACCATTCCAAAAATCTTGTGTTTTTGGGCCCCTGGAAGCATGAAAATCACTTTAAACATGCTAATTTTAGCTCTAAAACTAATAATCCACCCACAAATGTGAACTGACGTTCAAAAATAAAACATTTGAAAACGGACCATTTTTCACCTTTCTGAAGCATGACGTAATGGGGGGGTGTTATCTCTTTTGTCAAAAATCAGCCGTTTTTGCTTGAACATTAAATGCCTCCAAATGGTATTTAATTCACTTTCAGGGCCCCTGGAAGCATGAAAATCACTTTAAACATGCTAATTTTAGCTCTAAAACTTATAATCCACCTACAAATGTGAACTGACGTTCAAAAATAAAACATTTGAAAACGGACCATTTTTCACCTTTCTGAAGCATGACGTAACGGGGGGTGTTATCTCTTTTGTCAAAAATCAGCCTTTTTTGCTTGAACATTAAATGCCTCCAAATGGTATTTAATTCACTTCCCGGGCCCCTGGAAGCATGAAAATCACTTTAAACATGATAATTTTAGCTCTAAAACTAATAATCCACCTACAAATGTGAACTGACATTCAAAAATAAAACATTTGAAAACGGACCATTTTTCACCTTTCTGAAGCATGACGTAATGGGGGGGTGTTATCTCTTTTGTCAAAAATCAGCCGTTTTTGCTTGAACATTAAATGCCTCCAAATGGTATTTAATTCACTTCCCGGGGTGAAGAAACCCTTTTTGAGACCTCAGAGTGAGCAAATTGGCCATTTTCGTGCACTTTTAACCATTCCAAAAATCTTGTGTTTAGGGCCCCTGGAAGCATGAAAATCACTTTAAACATGCTAATTTTAGCTCTAAAACTAATAATCCACCTACAAATGTGAACTGACGTTCAAAAATAAAACATTTGAAAACGGACCATTTTTCACCTTTCTGAAGCATGACGTAATGGGGGGGGGTGTTATCTCTTTTGTCAAAAATCAGCCGTTTTTGCTTGAACATTAAATGCCTCCAAATGGTATTTAATTCACTTCCCGGGCCCCTGGAAGCATGAAAATCACTTTAAACATGATAATTTTAGCTCTAAAACTAATAATCCACCTACAAATGTGAACTGACATTCAAAAATAAAACATTTGAAAACGGACCATTTTTCACCTTTCTGAAGCATGACGTAATGGGGGTGTGTTATCTCTTTTGTCAAAAATCAGCCGTTTTTGCTTGAACATTAAATGCATCCAAATGGTATTTAATTCACTTCCCGGGGTGAAGAAACACTTTTTGAGACCTCAGAGTGAGCAAATTTGCCATTTTCATGCACTTTTAACCATTCTACAAATCTTGTGTTTAGGGCCCCTGGAAGCATGAAAATCACTTTAAACATGCTAATTTTAGCTCTAAAACTAATAATCCACCTACAAATGTGAACTGACGTTCAAAAAAAAAAAAATTGAAAACGGACCATTTTTCACCTTTCTGAAGCATGACGTAATGGGGGGTGTTATCTCTTTTGTCAAAAATCAGCCGTTTTTTCTTGAACATTAAATGCCTCCAAATGGTATTTAATTCACTTCCCGGGCCCCTGGAAGCATGAAAATCACTTTAAACATGATAATTTTAGCTCTAAAACTAATAATCCACCTACAAATGTGAACTGACATTCAAAAATAAAACATTTGAAAACGGACCATTTTTCACCTTTCTGAAGCATGACGTAATGGGGGTGTGTTATCTCTTTTGTCAAAAATCAGCCGTTTTTGCTTGAACATTAAATGCCTCCAAATGGTATTTAATTCACTTCCCGGGGTGAAGAAACCCTTTTTGAGACCTCAGAGTGAGCAAATTGGCCATTTTCATGCACTTTTAACCATTCCAAAAATCTTGTGTTTAGGGCCCCTGGAAGCATGAAAATCACTTTAAACATGCTAATTTTAGCTCTAAAACTAATAATCCACCTACAAATGTGAACTGACGTTCAAAAATAAAACATTTGAAAACGGACCATTTTTCACCTTTCTGAAGCATGACGTAATGGGGGGGTGTTATCTCTTTTGTCAAAAATCAGCCGTTTTTGCTTGAACATTAAATGCCTCCAAATGGTATTTAATTCACTTCCCGGGCCCCTGGAAGCATGAAAATCACTTTAAACATGATAATTTTAGCTCTAAAACTAATAATCCACCTACAAATGTGAACTGACATTCAAAAATAAAACATTTGAAAACGGACCATTTTTCACCTTTCTGAAGCATGACGTAATGGGGGTGTGTTATCTCTTTTGTCAAAAATCAGCCGTTTTTGCTTGAACATTAAATGCGTCCAAATGGTATTTAATTCACTTCCCGGGGTGAAGAAACACTTTTTGAGACCTCAGAGTGAGCAAATTTGCCATTTTCATGCACTTTTAACCATTCCACAAATCTTGTGTTTAGGGCCCCTGGAAGCATGAAAATCACTTTAAACATGCTAATTTTAGCTCTAAAACTAATAATCCACCTACAAATGTGAACTGACGTTCAAAAATAAAACATTTGAAAACGGACCATTTTTCACCTTTCTGAAGCATTACGTAATGGGGGTGTTATCTCTTTTGTCAAAAATCAGCCGTTTTTGCTTGAACATTAAATGCCTCCAAATGGTATTTAAGTCACTTCCCGGGCCCCTGGAAGCATGAAAATCACTTTAAACATGCTAATTTTAGCTCTAAAACTAATAATCCACCTACAAATGTGAACTGACGTTCAAAAATAAAACATTTGAAAATGGACAATTTTTCACCTTTCTGAAGCATGACGTTATGGGGGGGGGTGTTATCTCTTTTGTCAAAAATCAGCCGTTTTTGCTTGAACATTAAATGCGTCCAAATGGTATTTAATTCACTTCCCGGGGTGAAGAAACACTTTTTGAGACCTCAGAGTGAGCAAATTTGCCATTTTCATGCACTTTTAACCATTCCACAAATCTTGTGTTTAGGGCTAGCATGAAAATCACTTTAAACATGCTAATTTTAGCTCTAAAACTAATAATCCACCTACAAATGTGAACTGACGTTCAAAAATAAAACATTTGAAAACGGACCATTTTTCACCTTTCTGAAGCATGACGTAATGGGGGGTGTTATCTCTTTTGTCAAAAATCAGCCATTTTTGCTTGAACATTAAATGCCTCCAAATGGTATTTAATTCACTTCCCGGGGTGAAGAAACACTTTTTGAGACCTCAGAGTGAGCAAATTGGCCATTTTCATGCACTTTTAACCATTCCACAAATCTTGTGTTTAGAGCCCCTGGAAGCATGAAAATCACTATAAACATGCTAATTTTAGCTCTAAAACTAATAATCCACCTACAAATGTGAACTGACGTTCAAAAATAAAACATTTGAAAACGGACCATTTTTCACCTTTCTGAAGAATGACGTAATGGGGGGTGTTATCTCTTTTGTCAAAAATCAGCTGTTTTTGCTTGAACATTAAATGCCTCCAAATGGTATTTAAGTCACTTTCCGGGCCCCTGGAAGCATGAAAATCACTTTAAACATGCTAATTTTAGCTCTTAAACTAATAATCCACCTACAAATGTGAACTGACGTTCAAAAATAAAACATTTGAAAATGGACAATTTTTCACCTTTCTGAAGCATGACGTTATGGGGGGGGTGTTATCTCTTTTGTCAAAAATCAGCCGTTTTTGTTTGAACATTAAATGCGTCCAAATGGTATTTAATTCACTTCCCGGGGTGAAGAAACACTTTTTGAGACCTCAGAGTGAGCAAATTTGCCATTTTCATGCACTTTTAATCATTCCACAAATCTTGTGTTTAGGGCCCCTGGTAGCATGAAAATCACTTTAAACATGCTAATTTTAGCTCTAAAACTTATAATCCACCTACAAATGTGAACTGACGTTCAAAAATAAAACATTTGAAAACGGACCATTTTTCACCTTTCTGAAGCATGACGTAACGGGGGGTGTTATCTCTTTTGTCAAAAATCAGCCTTTTTTGCTTGAACATTAAATGCCTCCAAATGGTATTTAATTCACTTCCCGGGCGCCTGGAAGCATGAAAATCACTTTAAACATGATAATTTTAGCTCTAAAACTAATAATCCACCTACAAATGTGAACTGACATTCAAAAATAAAACATTTGAAAACGGACCATTTTTCACCTTTCTGAAGCATGACGTAATGGGGGGGGTGTTATCTCTTTTGTCAAAAATCAGCCGTTTTTGCTTGAACATTAAATGCCTCCAAATGGTATTTAATTCACTTCCCGGGCCCCTGGAAGCATGAAAATCACTTTAAACATGATAATTTTAGCTCTAAAACTAATAATCCACCTACAAATGTGAACTGACGTTCAAAAATAAAACATTTGAAAACGGACCATTTTTCACCTTTCTGAAGCATGACGTAATGGGGGGGTGTTATCTCTTTTGTCAAAAATCTGCCATTTTTGCTTGAACATTAAATGCTTCCAAATGGTATTTAATTCACTTCCCGGGGTGAAGAAACACTTTTTGAGACCTCAGAGTGAGCAAATTGGCCATTTTCGCGCACTTTTAACCATTCCAAAAATCTTGTGTTTAGAGCCCCTGGAAGCATGAAAATCACTTTAAACATGCTAATTTTAGCTCTAAAACTAATAATCCACCTACAAATGTGAACTGACGTTCAAAAATAAAACATTTGAAAACGGACCATTTTTCACCTTTCTGAAGCATGACGTAACGGGGGGTGTTATCTCTTTTGTCAAAAATCAGCCTTTTTTGCTTGAACATTAAATGCCTCCAAATGGTATTTAATTCACTTCCCGGGCGCCTGGAAGCATGAAAATCACTTTAAACATGATAATTTTAGCTCTAAAACTAATAATCCACCTACAAATGTGAACTGACATTCAAAAATAAAACATTTGAAAACGGACCATTTTTCACCTTTCTGAAGCATGACGTAATGGGGGGGGGTGTTATCTCTTTTGTCAAAAATCAGCCGTTTTTGCTTGAACATTAAATGCCTCCAAATGGTATTTAATTCACTTCCCGGGCCCCTGGAAGCATGAAAATCACTTTAAACATGATAATTTTAGCTCTAAAACTAATAATCCACCTACAAATGTGAACTGACGTTCAAAAATAAAACATTTGAAAACGGACCATTTTTCACCTTTCTGAAGCATGACGTAATGGGGGGGTGTTATCTCTTTTGTCAAAAATCTGCCATTTTTGCTTGAACATTAAATGCTTCCAAATGGTATTTAATTCACTTCCCGGGGTGAAGAAACACTTTTTGAGACCTCAGAGTGAGCAAATTGGCCATTTTCGCGCACTTTTAACCATTCCAAAAATCTTGTGTTTAGAGCCCCTGGAAGCATGAAAATCACTTTAAACATGCTAATTTTAGCTCTAAAACTAATAATCCACCTACAAATGTGAACTGACGTTCAAAAAGAAAACATTTGAAAAGGGACCATTTTTCACCTTTCTGAAGAATGACGTAATGGGCGGTGTTATCTCTTTTGTCAAAAATCAGCTGTTTTTGTTTGAACATTAAATGCCTCCAAATGGTATTTAATTCACTTCCCGGGCCCCTGGAAGCATGAAAATCACTTTAAACATGCTAATTTTAGCTCTAAAACTGATGATCCACCTACAAATGTGAACTGACATTCAAAAATAAAACATTTGAAAACTGACCATTTTTCACCTTTCTGAAGTATGACGTAATGGGGGGTGTAATCTCTTTTGTCAAAAATCAGCCGTTTTTGCTTGAACATTAAATGCCTCCAAATGGTATTTAATTTACTTCCCGGGCCCCTGGAAGCATGAAAATCACTTTAAACATGCTAATTTTAGCTCTAAAACTAATAATCCACCTACAAATGTGAACTGACGTTCAAAAATAAAACATTTGAAAACGGACCATTTTTCACCTTTCTGAAGCATGACGTAATGGGGGGGTGTTATCTCTTTTGTCAAAAATCTGCCATTTTTGCTTGAACATTAAATGCTTCCAAATGGTATTTAATTCACTTCCCGGGGTGAAGAAACACTTTTTGAGACCTCAGAGTGAGCAAATTGGCCATTTTCATGCACTTTTAACCATTCCACAAATCTTGTGTTTAGGGCCCCTGGAAGCATGAAAATCACTTTAAACATGCTAATTTTAGCTCTAAAACTGATGATCCACCTACAAATGTGAACTGACATTAAAAAATAAAACATTTGAAAACGGACAATTTTTCACCTTTCTGAAGCATGACGTAATGGGGGGGTGTTATCTCTTTTGTCAAAAATCAGCCATTTTTGCTTGAACATTAAATGCCTCCAAATGGTATTTAATTCACTTCCCGGGGTGAAGAAACACTTTTTGAGACCTCAGAGTGAGCAAATTGGCCATTTTCATGCACTTTTAACCATTCCACAAATCTTGTGTTTAGAGCCCCTGGAAGCATGAAAATCACTTTAAACATGCTAATTTTAGCTCTAAAACTAATAATCCACCTACAAATGTGAACTGACGTTCAAAAATAAAACATTTGAAAACGGACCATTTTTCACCTTTCTGAAGAATGACGTAATGGGGGGTGTTATCTCTTTTGTCAAAAATCAGCTGTTTTTGCTTGAACATTAAATGCCTCCAAATGGTATTTAAGTCACTTCCCGGGCCCCTGGAAGCATGAAAATCACTTTAAACATGCTAATTTTAGCTCTTAAACTAATAATCCACCTACAAATGTGAACTGACGTTCAAAAATAAAACATTTGAAAACGGACCATTTTTCACCTTTCTGAAGAATGACGTAATGGGGGGTGTTATCTCTTTTGTCAAAAATCAGCCGTTTGTGCTTGAACATTAAATGCGTCCAAATGGTATTTAATTCACTTCCCGGGGTGAAGAAACACTTTTTGAGACCTCAGAGTGAGCAAATTTGCCATTTTCATGCACTTTTAACCATTCCACAAATCTTGTGTTTAGGGCCCCTGGTAGCATGAAAATCACTTTAAACATGCTAATTTTAGCTCTAAAACTTATAATCCACCTACAAATGTGAACTGACGTTCAAAAATAAAACATTTGAAAACGGACCATTTTTCACCTTTCTGAAGCATGACGTAACGGGGGGTGTTATCTCTTTTGTCAAAAATCAGCCTTTTTTGCTTGAACATTAAATGCCTCCAAATGGTATTTAATTCACTTCCCGGGCCCCTGGAAGCATGAAAATCACTTTAAACATGATAATTTTAGCTCTAAAACTAATAATCCACCTACAAATGTGAACTGACATTCAAAAATAAAACATTTGAAAACGGACCATTTTTCACCTTTCTGAAGCATGACGTAATGGGGGGGTGTTATCTCTTTTGTCAAAAATCAGCCGTTTTTGCTTGAACATTAAATGCCTCCAAATGGTATTTAATTCACTTCCCGGGGTGAAGAAACCCTTTTTGAGACCTCAGAGTGAGCAAATTGGCCATTTTCATGCACTTTTAACCATTCCAAAAATCTTGTGTTTAGGGCCCCTGGAAGCATGAAAATCACTTTAAACATGCTAATTTTAGCTCTAAAACTAATAATCCACCTACAAATGTGAACTGACGTTCAAAAATAAAACATTTGAAAACGGACCATTTTTCACCTTTCTGAAGCATGACGTAATGGGGGGGGTGTTATCTCTTTTGTAAAAAATCAGCCGTTTTTGCTTGAACATTAAATGCCTCCAAATGGTATTTAATTCACTTCCCGGGCCCCTGGAAGCATGAAAATCACTTTAAACATGATAATTTTAGCTCTAAAACTAATAATCCACCTACAAATGTGAACTGACATTCAAAAATAAAACATTTGAAAACGGACCATTTTTCACCTTTCTGAAGCATGACGTAATGGGGGTGTGTTATCTCTTTTGTCAAAAATCAGCCGTTTTTGCTAGAACATTAAATGCATCCAAATGGTATTTAATTCACTTCCCGGGGTGAAGAAACACTTTTTGAGACCTCAGAGTGAGCAAATTTGCCATTTTCATGCACTTTTAACCATTCCACAAATCTTGTGTTTAGGGCCCCTGGAAGCATGAAAATCACTTTAAACATGCTAATTTTAGCTCTAAAACTAATAATCCACCCACAAATGTGAACTGACGTTCAAAAATAAAACATTTGAAAACGGACCATTTTTCACCTTTCTGAAGCATGACGTAATGGGGGGGTGTTATCTCTTTTGTCAAAAATCAGCCGTTTTTGCTTGAACATTAAATGCCTCCAAATGGTATTTAATTCACTTCCAGGGCCCCTGGAAGCATGAAAATCACTTTAAACATGCTAATTTTAGCTCTAAAACTTATAATCCACCTACAAATGTGAACTGACGTTCAAAAATAAAACATTTGAAAACGGACCATTTTTCACCTTTCTGAAGCATGACGTAACGGGGGGTGTTATCTCTTTTGTCAAAAATCAGCCTTTTTTGCTTGAACATTAAATGCCTCCAAATGGTATTTAATTCACTTCCCGGGCCCCTGGAAGCATGAAAATCACTTTAAACATGATAATTTTAGCTCTAAAACTAATAATCCACCTACAAATGTGAACTGACATTCAAAAATAAAACATTTGAAAATGGACCATTTTTCACCTTTCTGAAGCATGACGTAATGGGGGGGTGTTATCTCTTTTGTCAAAAATCAGCCGTTTTTGCTTGAACATTAAATGCCTCCAAATGGTATTTAATTCACTTCCCGGGGTGAAGAAACCCTTTTTGAGACCTCAGAGTGAGCAAATTGGCCATTTTCGTGCACTTTTAACCATTCCAAAAATCTTGCGTTTAGGGCCCCTGGAAGCATGAAAATCACTTTAAACATGCTAATTTTAGCTCTAAAACTAATAATCCACCTACAAATGTGAACTGACGTTCAAAAATAAAACATTTGAAAACGGACCATTTTTCACCTTTCTGAAGCATGACGTAATGGGGGGGGTGTTATCTCTTTTGTCAAAAATCAGCCGTTTTTGCTTGAACATTAAATGCCTCCAAATGGTATTTAATTCACTTCCCGGGCCCCTGGAAGCATGAAAATCACTTTAAACATGATAATTTTAGCTCTAAAACTAATAATCCACCTACAAATGTGAACTGACATTCAAAAATAAAACATTTGAAAACGGACCATTTTTCACCTTTCTGAAGCATGACGTAATGGGGGTGTGTTATCTCTTTTGTCAAAAATCAGCCGTTTTTGCTTGAACATTAAATGCATCCAAATGGTATTTAATTCACTTCCCGGGGTGAAGAAACACTTTTTGAGACCTCAGAGTGAGCAAATTTGCCATTTTCACGCACTTTTAACCATTCTACAAATCTTGTGTTTAGGGCCCCTGGAAGCATGAAAATCACTTTAAACATGCTAATTTTAGCTCTAAAACTAATAATCCACCTACAAATGTGAACTGACGTTCAAAAAAAAAAAAATTGAAAACGGACCATTTTTCACCTTTCTGAAGCATGACGTAATGGGGGGTGTTATCTCTTTTGTCAAAAATCAGCCGTTTTTTCTTGAACATTAAATGCCTCCAAATGGTATTTAATTCACTTCCCGGGCCCCTGGAAGCATGAAAATCACTTTAAACATGATAATTTTAGCTCTAAAACTAATAATCCACCTACAAATGTGAACTGACATTCAAAAATAAAACATTTGAAAACGGACCATTTTTCACCTTTCTGAAGCATGACGTAATGGGGGTGTGTTATCTCTTTTGTCAAAAATCAGCCGTTTTTGCTTGAACATTAAATGCCTCCAAATGGTATTTAATTCACTTCCCGGGGTGAAGAAACCCTTTTTGAGACCTCAGAGTGAGCAAATTGGCCATTTTCATGCACTTTTAACCATTCCAAAAATCTTGTGTTTAGGGCCCCTGGAAGCATGAAAATCACTTTAAACATGCTAATTTTAGCTCTAAAACTAATAATCCACCTACAAATGTGAACTGACGTTCAAAAATAAAACATTTGAAAACGGACCATTTTTCACCTTTCTGAAGCATGACGTAATGGGGGGGTGTTATCTCTTTTGTCAAAAATCTGCCGTTTTTGCTTGAACATTAAATGCCTCCAAATGGTATTTAATTCACTTCCCGGGCCCCTGGTAGCATGAAAATCACTTTAAACATGATAATTTTAGCTCTAAAACTAATAATCCACCTACAAATGTGAACTGACATTCAAAAATAAAACATTTGAAAACGGACCATTTTTCACCTTTCTGAAGCATGACGTAATGGGGGTGTGTTATCTCTTTTGTCAAAAATCAGCCGTTTTTGCTTGAACATTAAATGCGTCCAAATGGTATTTAATTCACTTCCCGGGGTGAAGAAACACTTTTTGAGACCTCAGAGTGAGCAAATTTGCCATTTTCATGCACTTTTAACCATTCCACAAATCTTGTGTTTAGGGCCCCTGGAAGCATGAAAATCACTTTAAACATGCTAATTTTAGCTCTAAAACTAATAATCCACCTACAAATGTGAACTGACGTTCAAAAATAAAACATTTGAAAACGGACCATTTTTCACCTTTCTGAAGCATGACGTAATGGGGGTGTGTTATCTCTTTTGTCAAAAATCAGCCGTTTTTGCTTGAACATTAAATGCCTCCAAATGGTATTTAATTCACTTCCCGGGGTGAAGAAACCCTTTTTGAGACCTCAGAGTGAGCAAATTGGCCATTTTCATGCACTTTTAACCATTCCAAAAATCTTGTGTTTTTGGGCCCCTGGAAGCATGAAAATCACTTTAAACATGCTAATTTTAGCTCTAAAACTAATAATCCACCCACAAATGTGAACTGACGTTCAAAAATAAAACATTTGAAAACGGACCATTTTTCACCTTTCTGAAGCATGACGTAATGGGGGGGTGTTATCTCTTTTGTCAAAAATCAGCCGTTTTTGCTTGAACATTAAATGCCTCCAAATGGTATTTAATTCACTTCCAGGGCCCCTGGAAGCATGAAAATCACTTTAAACATGCTAATTTTAGCTCTAAAACTTATAATCCACCTACAAATGTGAACTGACGTTCAAAAATAAAACATTTGAAAACGGACCATTTTTCACCTTTCTGAAGCATGACGTAACGGGGGGTGTTATCTCTTTTGTCAAAAATCAGCCTTTTTTGCTTGAACATTAAATGCCTCCAAATGGTATTTAATTCACTTCCCGGGCCCCTGGAAGCATGAAAATCACTTTAAACATGATAATTTTAGCTCTAAAACTAATAATCCACCTACAAATGTGAACTGACATTCAAAAATAAAACATTTGAAAACGGACCATTTTTCACCTTTCTGAAGCATGACGTAATGGGGGGGTGTTATCTCTTTTGTCAAAAATCTGCCGTTTTTGCTTGAACATTAAATGCCTCCAAATGGTATTTAATTCACTTCCCGGGGTGAAGAAACCCTTTTTGAGACCTCAGAGTGAGCAAATTGGCCATTTTCGTGCACTTTTAACCATTCCAAAAATCTTGTGTTTAGGGCCCCTGGAAGCATGAAAATCACTTTAAACATGCTAATTTTAGCTCTAAAACTAATAATCCACCTACAAATGTGAACTGACGTTCAAAAATAAAACATTTGAAAACGGACCATTTTTCACCTTTCTGAAGCATGACGTAATGGGGGGGGGTGTTATCTCTTTTGTCAAAAATCAGCCGTTTTTGCTTGAACATTAAATGCCTCCAAATGGTATTTAATTCACTTCCCGGGCCCCTGGAAGCATGAAAATCACTTTAAACATGATAATTTTAGCTCTAAAACTAATAATCCACCTACAAATGTGAACTGACATTCAAAAATAAAACATTTGAAAACGGACAATTTTTCACCTTTCTGAAGCATGACGTAATGGGGGGGTGTTATCTCTTTTGTCAAAAATCAGCCATTTTTGCTTGAACATTAAATGCCTCCAAATGGTATTTAATTCACTTCCCGGGGTGAAGAAACACTTTTTGAGACCTCAGAGTGAGCAAATTGGCCATTTTCATGCACTTTTAACCATTCCACAAATCTTGTGTTTAGAGCCCCTGGAAGCATGAAAATCACTTTAAACATGCTAATTTTAGCTCTAAAACTAATAATCCACCTACAAATGTGAACTGACGTTCAAAAATAAAACATTTGAAAACGGACCATTTTTCACCTTTCTGAAGAATGACGTAATGGGGGGTGTTATCTCTTTTGTCAAAAATCAGCTGTTTTTGCTTGAACATTAAATGCCTCCAAATGGTATTTAAGTCACTTCCCGGGCCCCTGGAAGCATGAAAATCACTTTAAACATGCTAATTTTAGCTCTTAAACTAATAATCCACCTACAAATGTGAACTGACGTTCAAAAATAAAACATTTGAAAATGGACAATTTTTCACCTTTCTGAAGCATGACGTTATGGGGGGGTGTTATCTCTTTTGTCAAAAATCAGCTGTTTTTGCTTGAACATTAAATGCCTCCAAATGGTATTTAAGTCACTTCCCGTGCCCCTGGAAGCATGAAAATCACTTTAAACATGATAATTTTAGCTCTAAAACTAATAATCCACCTACAAATGTGAACTGACATTCAAAAATAAAACATTTGAAAACGGACCATTTTTCACCTTTCTGAAGCATGACTTAATGGGGGTGTGTTATCTCTTTTGTCAAAAATCAGCCGTTTTTGCTTGAACATTAAATGCGTCCAAATGGTATTTAATTCACTTCCCGGGGTGAAGAAACACTTTTTGAGACCTCAGAGTGAGCAAATTTGCCATTTTCATGCACTTTTAACCATTCCACAAATCTTGTGTTTAGGGCCCCTGGAAGCATGAAAATCACTTTAAACATGCTAATTTTAGCTCTAAAACTAATAATCCACCTACAAATGTGAACTGACGTTCAAAAATAAAACATTTGAAAACGGACCATTTTTCACCTTTCTGAAGAATGACGTAATGGGGGGTGTTATCTCTTTTGTCAAAAATCAGCTGTTTTTGCTTGAACATTAAATGCCTCCAAATGGTATTTAAGTCACTTCCCGTGCCCCTGGAAGCATGAAAATCACTTTAAACATGATAATTTTAGCTCTAAAACTAATAATCCACCTACAAATGTGAACTGACATTCAAAAATAAAACATTTGAAAACGGACCATTTTTCACCTTTCTGAAGCATGACTTAATGGGGGTGTGTTATCTCTTTTGTCAAAAATCAGCCGTTTTTGCTTGAACATTAAATGCGTCCAAATGGTATTTAATTCACTTCCCGGGGTGAAGAAACACTTTTTGAGACCTCAGAGTGAGCAAATTTGCCATTTTCATGCACTTTTAACCATTCCACAAATCTTGTGTTTAGGGCCCCTGGAAGCATGAAAATCACTTTAAACATGCTAATTTTAGCTCTAAAACTAATAATCCACCTACAAATGTGAACTGACGTTCAAAAATAAAACATTTGAAAACGGACCATTTTTCACCTTTCTGAAGCATGACGTAATGGTGGGTGTTATCTCTTTTGTCAAAAATCAGCCGTTTTTGCTTGAACATTAAATGCCTCCAAATGGTATTTAATTCACTTCCCGGACCCCTGGAAGCATGAAAATCACTTTAAACATGCTAATTTTAGCTCTAAAACTAATAATCCACCTTCAAATGTGAACTGACGTTCAAAAATAAAACATTTGAAAACAGACCATTTTTCACCTTTCTGAAGAATGACGTAATGGGGGGTGTTATCTCTTTTGTCAAAAATCAGCTGTTTTTGCTTGAACATTAAATGCCTCCAAATGGTATTTAAGTCACTTCCCGGGCCCCTGGAAGCATGAAAATCACTTTAAACATGCTAATTTTAGCTCTAAAACTAATAATCCACCTACAAATGTGAACTGACGTTCAAAAATAAAACATTTGAAAATGGACAATTTTTCACCTTTCTGAAGCATGACGTTATGGGGGGGGGTGTTATCTCTTTTGTCAAAAATCAGCCGTTTTTGCTTGAACATTAAATGCATCCAAATGGTATTTAATTCACTTCCCGGGGTGAAGAAACACTTTTTGAGACCTCAGAGTGAGCAGATTTGCCATTTCATGCACTTTTAACCATTCCACAAATCTTGTGTTTAGGGCTAGCATGAAAATCACTTTAAACATGCTAATTTTAGCTCTAAAACTAATAATCCACCTACAAATGTGAACTGACGTTCAAAAATAAAACATTTGAAAACGGACCATTTTTCACCTTTCTGAAGCATGACGTAATGGGGGGTGTTATCTCTTTTGTCAAAAATCAGCCGTTTTTGCTTGAACATTAAATGCCTCCAAATGGTATTTAATTCACTTCCCGGGCCCCTGGAAGCATGAAAATCACTTTAAACATGCTAATTTTAGCTCTAAAACTAATAATCCACCTACAAATGTGAACTGACGTTCAAAAATAAAACATTTGAAAATGGACCATTTTTCACCTTTCTGAAGCATGACGTAATGGGGGGTGTTATCTCTTTTGTCAAAAATCAGCCGTTTTTGCTTGAACATTAAATGCCTCCAAATGGTATTTAATTCACTTCCCGGGCCCCTGGAAGCATGAAAATCACTTTAAACATGATAATTTTAGCTCTAAAACTAATAATCCACCTACAAATGTGAACTGACATTCAAAAATAAAACATTTGAAAACGGACCATTTTTCACCTTTCTGAAGCATGACGTAATGGGGGTGTGTTATCTCTTTTGTCAAAAATCAGCCGTTTTTGCTTGAACATTAAATGCCTCCAAATGGTATTTAATTCACTTCCCGGGGTGAAGAAACACTTTTTGAGACCTCAGAGTGAGCAAATTGGCCATTTTCATGCACTTTTAACCATTCCAAAAATCTTGTGTTTAGGGCCCCTGGAAGCATGAAAATCACTTTAAACATGCTAATTTTAGCTCTAAAACTAATAATCCACCTACAAATGTGAACTGACGTTCAAAAATAAAACATTTGAAAACGGACCATTTTTCACCTTTCTGAAGCATGACGTAATGGGGGGGGTGTTATCTCTTTTGTCAAAAATCAGCCGTTTTTGCTTGAACATTAAATGCCTCCGAATGGTATTTAATTCACTTCCCGGGCCCCTGGAAGCATGAAAATCACTTTAAACATGATAATTTTAGCTCTAAAACTAATAATCCACCTACAAATGTGAACTGACATTCAAAAATAAAACATTTGAAAACAGACCATTTTTCACCTTTCTGAAGCATGACTTAATGGGGGTGTGTTATCTCTTTTGTCAAAAATCAGCCGTTTTTGCTTGAACATTAAATGCGTCCAAATGGTATTTAATTCACTTCCCGGGGTGAAGAAACACTTTTTGAGACCTCAGAGTGAGCAAATTTGCCATTTTCATGCACTTTTAACCATTCCACAAATCTTGCGTTTAGAGCCCCTGGAAGCATGAAAATCACTTTAAACATGCTGATTTTAGCTCTAAAACTAATAATCCACCTACAAATGTGAACTGACGTTCAAAAAGAAAACATTTGAAAACAGACAATTTTTCACCTTTCTGAAGCATGACGTAATGGGGGGGTGTTATCTCTTTTGTTAAAATTCAGTCATTTTTGCTTGAACATTAAATGCCTCCAAATGGTATTTAATTCACTTCCCGGGGTGAAGAAACACTTTTTGAGAACTCAGAGTGAGTAAATTGGCCATTTTCATGCACTTTTAACAATTCCACAAATCTTGTGTTTAGGGTCCCTGGAAGCATGAAAATCACTTTAAACATGCTAATTTAAGCTCTAAAATGGATGATCCACCTACAAATGTGAACTGACGTTCAAAAATAAAACATTTGAAAACGGACAATTTTTCACCTTTCTGAAGCATGGCGTAATGGGGGGGTGTTATCTCTTCTGTCAAAAATCAGCCGTTTTTGCTTGAACATTAAATGCCTCCAAATGGTATTTAATTCACTTCCCGGGGTGAAGAAACACTTTTTGAGACCTCAGAGTGAGCAAATTGGCCATTTTCATGCACTTTTAACCATTCCACAAATCTTGTGTTTAGAGCCCCTGGAAGCATGAAAATCACTTTAAACATGCTAATTTTAGCTCTAAAACTAATAATCCACCTACAAATGTGAACTGACGTTCAAAAATAAAACATTTGAAAACAGACCATTTTTCACCTTTCTGAAGAATGACGTAATGGGGGGTGTTATCTCTTTTGTCAAAAATCAGCTGTTTTTGCTTGAACATTAAATGCCTCCAAATGGTATTTAAGTCACTTCCCGGGCCCCTGGAAGCATGAAAATCACTTTAAACATGCTAATTTTAGCTCTAAAACTAATAATCCACCTACAAATGTGAACTGACGTTCAAAAATAAAACATTTGAAAATGGACAATTTTTCACCTTTCTGAAGCATGACGTTATGGGGGGGGGTGTTATCTCTTTTGTCAAAAATCAGCCGTTTTTGCTTGAACATTAAATGCGTCCAAATGGTATTTAATTCACTTCCCGGGGTGAAGAAACACTTTTTGAGACCTCAGAGTGAGCAAATTTGCCATTTTCATGCACTTTTAACCATTCCACAAATCTTGTGTTTAGGGCTAGCATGAAAATCACTTTAAACATGCTAATTTTAGCTCTAAAACTTATAATCCACCTACAAATGTGAACTGACGTTCAAAAATAAAACATTTGAAAACGGACCATTTTTCACCTTTCTGAAGCATGACGTAATGGGGGGTGTTATCTCTTTTGTCAAAAATCAGCCATTTTTGCTTGAACATTAAATGCCTCCAAATGGTATTTAATTCACTTCCCGGGGTGAAGAAACACTTTTTGAGACCTCAGAGTGAGCAAATTGGCCATTTTCATGCACTTTTAACCATTCCACAAATCTTGTGTTTAGAGCCCCTGGAAGCATGAAAATCACTATAAACATGCTAATTTTAGCTCTAAAACTAATAATCCACCTACAAATGTGAACTGACGTTCAAAAATAAAACATTTGAAAACGGACCATTTTTCACCTTTCTGAAGAATGACGTAATGGGGGGTGTTATCTCTTTTGTCAAAAATCAGCTGTTTTTGCTTGAACATTAAATGCCTCCAAATGGTATTTAAGTCACTTCCCGGGCCCCTGGAAGCATGAAAATCACTTTAAACATGCTAATTTTAGCTCTTAAACTAATAATCCACCTACAAATGTGAACTGACGTTCAAAAATAAAACATTTGAAAACGGACCATTTTTCACCTTTCTGAAGCATGACGTAACGGGGGGTGTTATCTCTTTTGTCAAAAATCAGCCTTTTTTGCTTGAACATTAAATGCCTCCAAATGGTATTTAATTCACTTCCCGGGCGCCTGGAAGCATGAAAATCACTTTAAACATGATAATTTTAGCTCTAAAACTAATAATCCACCTACAAATGTGAACTGACATTCAAAAATAAAACATTTGAAAACGGACCATTTTTCACCTTTCTGAAGCATGACGTAATGGGGGGGGTGTTATCTCTTTTGTCAAAAATCAGCCGTTTTTGCTTGAACATTAAATGCCTCCAAATGGTATTTAATTCACTTCCCGGGCCCCTGGAAGCATGAAAATCACTTTAAACATGATAATTTTAGCTCTAAAACTAATAATCCACCTACAAATGTGAACTGACGTTCAAAAATAAAACATTTGAAAACTGACCATTTTTCACCTTTCTGAAGCATGACGTAATGGGGGGGTGTTATCTCTTTTGTCAAAAATCTGCCATTTTTGCTTGAACATTAAATGCTTCCAAATGGTATTTAATTCACTTCCCGGGGTGAAGAAACACTTTTTGAGACCTCAGAGTGAGCAAATTGGCCATTTTCGCGCACTTTTAACCATTCCAAAAATCTTGTGTTTAGAGCCCCTGGAAGCATGAAAATCACTTTAAACATGCTAATTTTAGCTCTAAAACTAATAATCCACCTACAAATGTGAACTGACGTTCAAAAATAAAACATTTGAAAACGGACCATTTTTCACCTTTCTGAAGCATGACGTAACGGGGGGTGTTATCTCTTTTGTCAAAAATCAGCCTTTTTTGCTTGAACATTAAATGCCTCCAAATGGTATTTAATTCACTTCCCGGGCGCCTGGAAGCATGAAAATCACTTTAAACATGATAATTTTAGCTCTAAAACTAATAATCCACCTACAAATGTGAACTGACATTCAAAAATAAAACATTTGAAAACGGACCATTTTTCACCTTTCTGAAGCATGACGTAATGGGGGGGGGTGTTATCTCTTTTGTCAAAAATCAGCCGTTTTTGCTTGAACATTAAATGCCTCCAAATGGTATTTAATTCACTTCCCGGGCCCCTGGAAGCATGAAAATCACTTTAAACATGATAATTTTAGCTCTAAAACTAATAATCCACCTACAAATGTGAACTGACGTTCAAAAATAAAACATTTGAAAACGGACCATTTTTCACCTTTCTGAAGCATGACGTAATGGGGGGGTGTTATCTCTTTTGTCAAAAATCTGCCATTTTTGCTTGAACATTAAATGCTTCCAAATGGTATTTAATTCACTTCCCGGGGTGAAGAAACACTTTTTGAGACCTCAGAGTGAGCAAATTGGCCATTTTCGCGCACTTTTAACCATTCCAAAAATCTTGTGTTTAGAGCCCCTGGAAGCATGAAAATCACTTTAAACATGCTAATTTTAGCTCTAAAACTAATAATCCACCTACAAATGTGAACTGACGTTCAAAAAGAAAACATTTGAAAAGGGACCATTTTTCACCTTTCTGAAGAATGACGTAATGGGCGGTGTTATCTCTTTTGTCAAAAATCAGCTGTTTTTGTTTGAACATTAAATGCCTCCAAATGGTATTTAATTCACTTCCCGGGCCCCTGGAAGCATGAAAATCACTTTAAACATGCTAATTTTAGCTCTAAAACTGATGATCCACCTACAAATGTGAACTGACATTCAAAAATAAAACATTTGAAAACTGACCATTTTTCACCTTTCTGAAGTATGACGTAATGGGGGGTGTAATCTCTTTTGTCAAAAATCAGCCGTTTTTGCTTGAACATTAAATGCCTCCAAATGGTATTTAATTTACTTCCCGGGCCCCTGGAAGCATGAAAATCACTTTAAACATGCTAATTTTAGCTCTAAAACTAATAATCCACCTACAAATGTGAACTGACGTTCAAAAATAAAACATTTGAAAACGGACCATTTTTCACCTTTCTGAAGCATGACGTAATGGGGGGGTGTTATCTCTTTTGTCAAAAATCTGCCATTTTTGCTTGAACATTAAATGCTTCCAAATGGTATTTAATTCACTTCCCGGGGTGAAGAAACACTTTTTGAGACCTCAGAGTGAGCAAATTGGCCATTTTCATGCACTTTTAACCATTCCACAAATCTTGTGTTTAGGGCCCCTGGAAGCATGAAAATCACTTTAAACATGCTAATTTTAGCTCTAAAACTGATGATCCACCTACAAATGTGAACTGACATTAAAAAATAAAACATTTGAAAACGGACAATTTTTCACCTTTCTGAAGCATGACGTAATGGGGGGGTGTTATCTCTTTTGTCAAAAATCAGCCATTTTTGCTTGAACATTAAATGCCTCCAAATGGTATTTAATTCACTTCCCGGGGTGAAGAAACACTTTTTGAGACCTCAGAGTGAGCAAATTGGCCATTTTCATGCACTTTTAACCATTCCACAAATCTTGTGTTTAGAGCCCCTGGAAGCATGAAAATCACTTTAAACATGCTAATTTTAGCTCTAAAACTAATAATCCACCTACAAATGTGAACTGACGTTCAAAAATAAAACATTTGAAAACGGACCATTTTTCACCTTTCTGAAGAATGACGTAATGGGGGGTGTTATCTCTTTTGTCAAAAATCAGCTGTTTTTGCTTGAACATTAAATGCCTCCAAATGGTATTTAAGTCACTTCCCGGGCCCCTGGAAGCATGAAAATCACTTTAAACATGCTAATTTTAGCTCTTAAACTAATAATCCACCTACAAATGTGAACTGACGTTCAAAAATAAAACATTTGAAAATGGACAATTTTTCACCTTTCTGAAGCATGACGTTATGGGGGGGTGTTATCTCTTTTGTCAAAAATCAGCCGTTTGTGCTTGAACATTAAATGCGTCCAAATGGTATTTAATTCACTTCCCGGGGTGAAGAAACACTTTTTGAGACCTCAGAGTGAGCAAATTTGCCATTTTCATGCACTTTTAACCATTCCACAAATCTTGTGTTTAGGGCCCCTGGTAGCATGAAAATCACTTTAAACATGCTAATTTTAGCTCTAAAACTTATAATCCACCTACAAATGTGAACTGACGTTCAAAAATAAAACATTTGAAAACGGACCATTTTTCACCTTTCTGAAGCATGACGTAACGGGGGGTGTTATCTCTTTTGTCAAAAATCAGCCTTTTTTGCTTGAACATTAAATGCCTCCAAATGGTATTTAATTCACTTCCCGGGCCCCTGGAAGCATGAAAATCACTTTAAACATGATAATTTTAGCTCTAAAACTAATAATCCACCTACAAATGTGAACTGACATTCAAAAATAAAACATTTGAAAACGGACCATTTTTCACCTTTCTGAAGCATGACGTAATGGGGGGGTGTTATCTCTTTTGTCAAAAATCAGCCGTTTTTGCTTGAACATTAAATGCCTCCAAATGGTATTTAATTCACTTCCCGGGGTGAAGAAACCCTTTTTGAGACCTCAGAGTGAGCAAATTGGCCATTTTCATGCACTTTTAACCATTCCAAAAATCTTGTGTTTAGGGCCCCTGGAAGCATGAAAATCACTTTAAACATGCTAATTTTAGCTCTAAAACTAATAATCCACCTACAAATGTGAACTGACGTTCAAAAATAAAACATTTGAAAACGGACCATTTTTCACCTTTCTGAAGCATGACGTAATGGGGGGGGTGTTATCTCTTTTGTAAAAAATCAGCCGTTTTTGCTTGAACATTAAATGCCTCCAAATGGTATTTAATTCACTTCCCGGGCCCCTGGAAGCATGAAAATCACTTTAAACATGATAATTTTAGCTCTAAAACTAATAATCCACCTACAAATGTGAACTGACATTCAAAAATAAAACATTTGAAAACGGACCATTTTTCACCTTTCTGAAGCATGACGTAATGGGGGTGTGTTATCTCTTTTGTCAAAAATCAGCCGTTTTTGCTAGAACATTAAATGCATCCAAATGGTATTTAATTCACTTCCCGGGGTGAAGAAACACTTTTTGAGACCTCAGAGTGAGCAAATTTGCCATTTTCATGCACTTTTAACCATTCCACAAATCTTGTGTTTAGGGCCCCTGGAAGCATGAAAATCACTTTAAACATGCTAATTTTAGCTCTAAAACTAATAATCCACCTACAAATGTGAACTGACGTTCAAAAAAAAAAAATTTGAAAACGGACCATTTTTCACCTTTCTGAAGCATGACGTAATGGGGGGTGTTATCTCTTTTGTCAAAAATCAGCCGTTTTTTCTTGAACATTAAATGCCTCCAAATGGTATTTAATTCACTTCCCGGGCCCCTGGAAGCATGAAAATCACTTTAAACATGATAATTTTAGCTCTAAAACTAATAATCCACCTACAAATGTGAACTGACATTCAAAAATAAAACATTTGAAAACGGACCATTTTTCACCTTTCTGAAGCATGACGTAATGGGGGTGTGTTATCTCTTTTGTCAAAAATCAGCCGTTTTTGCTTGAACATTAAATGCCTCCAAATGGTATTTAATTCACTTCCCGGGGTGAAGAAACCCTTTTTGAGACCTCAGAGTGAGCAAATTGGCCATTTTCATGCACTTTTAACCATTCCAAAAATCTTGTGTTTAGGGCCCCTGGAAGCATGAAAATCACTTTAAACATGCTAATTTTAGCTCTAAAACTAATAATCCACCCACAAATGTGAACTGACGTTCAAAAATAAAACATTTGAAAACGGACCATTTTTCACCTTTCTGAAGCATGACGTAATGGGGGGGTGTTATCTCTTTTGTCAAAAATCAGCCGTTTTTGCTTGAACATTAAATGCCTCCAAATGGTATTTAATTCACTTCCAGGGCCCCTGGAAGCATGAAAATCACTTTAAACATGCTAATTTTAGCTCTAAAACTTATAATCCACCTACAAATGTGAACTGACGTTCAAAAATAAAACATTTGAAAACGGACCATTTTTCACCTTTCTGAAGCATGACGTAACGGGGGGTGTTATCTCTTTTGTCAAAAATCAGCCTTTTTTGCTTGAACATTAAATGCCTCCAAATGGTATTTAATTCACTTCCCGGGCCCCTGGAAGCATGAAAATCACTTTAAACATGATAATTTTAGCTCTAAAACTAATAATCCACCTACAAATGTGAACTGACATTCAAAAATAAAACATTTGAAAACGGACCATTTTTCACCTTTCTGAAGCATGACGTAATGGGGGGGTGTTATCTCTTTTGTCAAAAATCAGCCGTTTTTGCTTGAACATTAAATGCCTCCAAATGGTATTTAATTCACTTCCCGGGGTGAAGAAACCCTTTTTGAGACCTCGGAGTGAGCAAATTGGCCATTTTCGTGCACTTTTAACCATTCCAAAAATCTTGTGTTTAGGGCCCCTGGAAGCATGAAAATCACTTTAAACATGCTAATTTTAGCTCTAAAACTAATAATCCACCTACAAATGTGAACTGACGTTCAAAAATAAAACATTTGAAAACGGACCATTTTTCACCTTTCTGAAGCATGACGTAATGGGGGGGGGTGTTATCTCTTTTGTCAAAAATCAGCCGTTTTTGCTTGAACATTAAATGCCTCCAAATGGTATTTAATTCACTTCCCGGGCCCCTGGAAGCATGAAAATCACTTTAAACATGATAATTTTAGCTCTAAAACTAATAATCCACCTACAAATGTGAACTGACATTCAAAAATAAAACATTTGAAAACGGACCATTTTTCACCTTTCTGAAGCATGACGTAATGGGGGTGTGTTATCTCTTTTGTCAAAAATCAGCCGTTTTTGCTTGAACATTAAATGCATCCAAATGGTATTTAATTCACTTCCCGGGGTGAAGAAACACTTTTTGAGACCTCAGAGTGAGCAAATTTGCCATTTTCATGCACTTTTAACCATTCTACAAATCTTGTGTTTAGGGCCCCTGGAAGCATGAAAATCACTTTAAACATGCTAATTTTAGCTCTAAAACTAATAATCCACCTACAAATGTGAACTAACGTTCAAAAAAAAAAAAATTGAAAACGGACCATTTTTCACCTTTCTGAAGCATGACGTAATGGGGGGTGTTATCTCTTTTGTCAAAAATCAGCCGTTTTTTCTTGAACATTAAATGCCTCCAAATGGTATTTAATTCACTTCCCGGGCCCCTGGAAGCATGAAAATCACTTTAAACATGATAATTTTAGCTCTAAAAGTAATAATCCACCTACAAATGTGAACTGACATTCAAAAATAAAACATTTGAAAACGGACCATTTTTCACCTTTCTGAAGCATGACGTAATGGGGGTGTGTTATCTCTTTTGTCAAAAATCAGCCGTTTTTGCTTGAACATTAAATGCCTCCAAATGGTATTTAATTCACTTCCCGGGGTGAAGAAACCCTTTTTGAGACCTCAGAGTGAGCAAATTGGCCATTTTCATGCACTTTTAACCATTCCAAAAATCTTGTGTTTAGGGCCCCTGGAAGCATGAAAATCACTTTAAACATGCTAATTTTAGCTCTAAAACTAATAATCCACCTACAAATGTGAACTGACGTTCAAAAATAAAACATTTGAAAACGGACCATTTTTCACCTTTCTGAAGCATGACGTAATGGGGGGGTGTTATCTCTTTTGTCAAAAATCTGCCGTTTTTGCTTGAACATTAAATGCCTCCAAATGGTATTTAATTCACTTCCCGGGCCCCTGGTAGCATGAAAATCACTTTAAACATGATAATTTTAGCTCTAAAACTAATAATCCACCTACAAATGTGAACTGACATTCAAAAATAAAACATTTGAAAACGGACCATTTTTCACCTTTCTGAAGCATGACGTAATGGGGGTGTGTTATCTCTTTTGTCAAAAATCAGCCGTTTTTGCTTGAACATTAAATGCGTCCAAATGGTATTTAATTCACTTCCCGGGGTGAAGAAACACTTTTTGAGACCTCAGAGTGAGCAAATTTGCCATTTTCATGCACTTTTAACCATTCCACAAATCTTGTGTTTAGGGCCCCTGGAAGCATGAAAATCACTTTAAACATGCTAATTTTAGCTCTAAAACTAATAATCCACCTACAAATGTGAACTGACGTTCAAAAATAAAACATTTGAAAACGGACCATTTTTCACCTTTCTGAAGCATGACGTAATGGGGGTGTGTTATCTCTTTTGTCAAAAATCAGCCGTTTTTGCTTGAACATTAAATGCCTCCAAATGGTATTTAATTCACTTCCCGGGGTGAAGAAACCCTTTTTGAGACCTCAGAGTGAGCAAATTGGCCATTTTCATGCACTTTTAACCATTCCAAAAATCTTGTGTTTTTGGGCCCCTGGAAGCATGAAAATCACTTTAAACATGCTAATTTTAGCTCTAAAACTAATAATCCACCCACAAATGTGAACTGACGTTCAAAAATAAAACATTTGAAAACGGACCATTTTTCACCTTTCTGAAGCATGACGTAATGGGGGGGTGTTATCTCTTTTGTCAAAAATCAGCCGTTTTTGCTTGAACATTAAATGCCTCCAAATGGTATTTAATTCACTTCCAGGGCCCCTGGAAGCATGAAAATCACTTTAAACATGCTAATTTTAGCTCTAAAACTTATAATCCACCTACAAATGTGAACTGACGTTCAAAAATAAAACATTTGAAAACGGACCATTTTTCACCTTTCTGAAGCATGACGTAACGGGGGGTGTTATCTCTTTTGTCAAAAATCAGCCTTTTTTGCTTGAACATTAAATGCCTCCAAATGGTATTTAATTCACTTCCCGGGCCCCTGGAAGCATGAAAATCACTTTAAACATGATAATTTTAGCTCTAAAACTAATAATCCACCTACAAATGTGAACTGACATTCAAAAATAAAACATTTGAAAACGGACCATTTTTCACCTTTCTGAAGCATGACGTAATGGGGGGGTGTTATCTCTTTTGTCAAAAATCAGCCGTTTTTGCTTGAACATTAAATGCCTCCAAATGGTATTTAATTCACTTCCCGGGGTGAAGAAACCCTTTTTGAGACCTCAGAGTGAGCAAATTGGCCATTTTCGTGCACTTTTAACCATTCCAAAAATCTTGTGTTTAGGGCCCCTGGAAGCATGAAAATCACTTTAAACATGCTAATTTTAGCTCTAAAACTAATAATCCACCTACAAATGTGAACTGACGTTCAAAAATAAAACATTTGAAAACGGACCATTTTTCACCTTTCTGAAGCATGACGTAATGGGGGGGGGTGTTATCTCTTTTGTCAAAAATCAGCCGTTTTTGCTTGAACATTAAATGCCTCCAAATGGTATTTAATTCACTTCCCGGGCCCCTGGAAGCATGAAAATCACTTTAAACATGATAATTTTAGCTCTAAAACTAATAATCCACCTACAAATGTGAACTGACATTCAAAAATAAAACATTTGAAAACGGACCATTTTTCACCTTTCTGAAGCATGACGTAATGGGGGTGTGTTATCTCTTTTGTCAAAAATCAGCCGTTTTTGCTTGAACATTAAATGCATCCAAATGGTATTTAATTCACTTCCCGGGGTGAAGAAACACTTTTTGAGACCTCAGAGTGAGCAAATTTGCCATTTTCATGCACTTTTAACCATTCTACAAATCTTGTGTTTAGGGCCCCTGGAAGCATGAAAATCACTTTAAACATGCTAATTTTAGCTCTAAAACTAATAATCCACCTACAAATGTGAACTAACGTTCAAAAAAAAAAAAATTGAAAACGGACCATTTTTCACCTTTCTGAAGCATGACGTAATGGGGGGTGTTATCTCTTTTGTCAAAAATCAGCCGTTTTTTCTTGAACATTAAATGCCTCCAAATGGTATTTAATTCACTTCCCGGGCCCCTGGAAGCATGAAAATCACTTTAAACATGATAATTTTAGCTCTAAAAGTAATAATCCACCTACAAATGTGAACTGACATTCAAAAATAAAACATTTGAAAACGGACCATTTTTCACCTTTCTGAAGCATGACGTAATGGGGGTGTGTTATCTCTTTTGTCAAAAATCAGCCGTTTTTGCTTGAACATTAAATGCCTCCAAATGGTATTTAATTCACTTCCCGGGGTGAAGAAACCCTTTTTGAGACCTCAGAGTGAGCAAATTGGCCATTTTCATGCACTTTTAACCATTCCAAAAATCTTGTGTTTAGGGCCCCTGGAAGCATGAAAATCACTTTAAACATGCTAATTTTAGCTCTAAAACTAATAATCCACCTACAAATGTGAACTGACGTTCAAAAATAAAACATTTGAAAACGGACCATTTTTCACCTTTCTGAAGCATGACGTAATGGGGGGGTGTTATCTCTTTTGTCAAAAATCTGCCGTTTTTGCTTGAACATTAAATGCCTCCAAATGGTATTTAATTCACTTCCCGGGCCCCTGGTAGCATGAAAATCACTTTAAACATGATAATTTTAGCTCTAAAACTAATAATCCACCTACAAATGTGAACTGACATTCAAAAATAAAACATTTGAAAACGGACCATTTTTCACCTTTCTGAAGCATGACGTAATGGGGGTGTGTTATCTCTTTTGTCAAAAATCAGCCGTTTTTGCTTGAACATTAAATGCGTCCAAATGGTATTTAATTCACTTCCCGGGGTGAAGAAACACTTTTTGAGACCTCAGAGTGAGCAAATTTGCCATTTTCATGCACTTTTAACCATTCCACAAATCTTGTGTTTAGGGCCCCTGGAAGCATGAAAATCACTTTAAACATGCTAATTTTAGCTCTAAAACTAATAATCCACCTACAAATGTGAACTGACGTTCAAAAATAAAACATTTGAAAACGGACCATTTTTCACCTTTCTGAAGCATGACGTAATGGGGGTGTGTTATCTCTTTTGTCAAAAATCAGCCGTTTTTGCTTGAACATTAAATGCCTCCAAATGGTATTTAATTCACTTCCCGGGGTGAAGAAACCCTTTTTGAGACCTCAGAGTGAGCAAATTGGCCATTTTCATGCACTTTTAACCATTCCAAAAATCTTGTGTTTTTGGGCCCCTGGAAGCATGAAAATCACTTTAAACATGCTAATTTTAGCTCTAAAACTAATAATCCACCCACAAATGTGAACTGACGTTCAAAAATAAAACATTTGAAAACGGACCATTTTTCACCTTTCTGAAGCATGACGTAATGGGGGGGTGTTATCTCTTTTGTCAAAAATCAGCCGTTTTTGCTTGAACATTAAATGCCTCCAAATGGTATTTAATTCACTTTCAGGGCCCCTGGAAGCATGAAAATCACTTTAAACATGCTAATTTTAGCTCTAAAACTTATAATCCACCTACAAATGTGAACTGACGTTCAAAAATAAAACATTTGAAAACGGACCATTTTTCACCTTTCTGAAGCATGACGTAACGGGGGGTGTTATCTCTTTTGTCAAAAATCAGCCTTTTTTGCTTGAACATTAAATGCCTCCAAATGGTATTTAATTCACTTCCCGGGCCCCTGGAAGCATGAAAATCACTTTAAACATGATAATTTTAGCTCTAAAACTAATAATCCACCTACAAATGTGAACTGACATTCAAAAATAAAACATTTGAAAACGGACCATTTTTCACCTTTCTGAAGCATGACGTAATGGGGGGGTGTTATCTCTTTTGTCAAAAATCAGCCGTTTTTGCTTGAACATTAAATGCCTCCAAATGGTATTTAATTCACTTCCCGGGGTGAAGAAACCCTTTTTGAGACCTCAGAGTGAGCAAATTGGCCATTTTCGTGCACTTTTAACCATTCCAAAAATCTTGTGTTTAGGGCCCCTGGAAGCATGAAAATCACTTTAAACATGCTAATTTTAGCTCTAAAACTAATAATCCACCTACAAATGTGAACTGACGTTCAAAAATAAAACATTTGAAAACGGACCATTTTTCACCTTTCTGAAGCATGACGTAATGGGGGGGGGTGTTATCTCTTTTGTCAAAAATCAGCCGTTTTTGCTTGAACATTAAATGCCTCCAAATGGTATTTAATTCACTTCCCGGGCCCCTGGAAGCATGAAAATCACTTTAAACATGATAATTTTAGCTCTAAAACTAATAATCCACCTACAAATGTGAACTGACATTCAAAAATAAAACATTTGAAAACGGACCATTTTTCACCTTTCTGAAGCATGACGTAATGGGGGTGTGTTATCTCTTTTGTCAAAAATCAGCCGTTTTTGCTTGAACATTAAATGCATCCAAATGGTATTTAATTCACTTCCCGGGGTGAAGAAACACTTTTTGAGACCTCAGAGTGAGCAAATTTGCCATTTTCATGCACTTTTAACCATTCTACAAATCTTGTGTTTAGGGCCCCTGGAAGCATGAAAATCACTTTAAACATGCTAATTTTAGCTCTAAAACTAATAATCCACCTACAAATGTGAACTGACGTTCAAAAAAAAAAAAATTGAAAACGGACCATTTTTCACCTTTCTGAAGCATGACGTAATGGGGGGTGTTATCTCTTTTGTCAAAAATCAGCCGTTTTTTCTTGAACATTAAATGCCTCCAAATGGTATTTAATTCACTTCCCGGGCCCCTGGAAGCATGAAAATCACTTTAAACATGATAATTTTAGCTCTAAAACTAATAATCCACCTACAAATGTGAACTGACATTCAAAAATAAAACATTTGAAAACGGACCATTTTTCACCTTTCTGAAGCATGACGTAATGGGGGTGTGTTATCTCTTTTGTCAAAAATCAGCCGTTTTTGCTTGAACATTAAATGCCTCCAAATGGTATTTAATTCACTTCCCGGGGTGAAGAAACCCTTTTTGAGACCTCAGAGTGAGCAAATTGGCCATTTTCATGCACTTTTAACCATTCCAAAAATCTTGTGTTTAGGGCCCCTGGAAGCATGAAAATCACTTTAAACATGCTAATTTTAGCTCTAAAACTAATAATCCACCTACAAATGTGAACTGACGTTCAAAAATAAAACATTTGAAAACGGACCATTTTTCACCTTTCTGAAGCATGACGTAATGGGGGGGTGTTATCTCTTTTGTCAAAAATCAGCCGTTTTTGCTTGAACATTAAATGCCTCCAAATGGTATTTAATTCACTTCCCGGGCCCCTGGAAGCATGAAAATCACTTTAAACATGATAATTTTAGCTCTAAAACTAATAATCCACCTACAAATGTGAACTGACATTCAAAAATAAAACATTTGAAAACGGACCATTTTTCACCTTTCTGAAGCATGACGTAATGGGGGTGTGTTATCTCTTTTGTCAAAAATCAGCCGTTTTTGCTTGAACATTAAATGCGTCCAAATGGTATTTAATTCACTTCCCGGGGTGAAGAAACACTTTTTGAGACCTCAGAGTGAGCAAATTTGCCATTTTCATGCACTTTTAACCATTCCACAAATCTTGTGTTTAGGGCCCCTGGAAGCATGAAAATCACTTTAAACATGCTAATTTTAGCTCTAAAACTAATAATCCACCTACAAATGTGAACTGACGTTCAAAAATAAAACATTTGAAAACGGACCATTTTTCACCTTTCTGAAGCATTACGTAATGGGGGTGTTATCTCTTTTGTCAAAAATCAGCCGTTTTTGCTTGAACATTAAATGCCTCCAAATGGTATTTAAGTCACTTCCCGGGCCCCTGGAAGCATGAAAATCACTTTAAACATGCTAATTTTAGCTCTAAAACTAATAATCCACCTACAAATGTGAACTGACGTTCAAAAATAAAACATTTGAAAATGGACAATTTTTCACCTTTCTGAAGCATGACGTTATGGGGGGGGGTGTTATCTCTTTTGTCAAAAATCAGCCGTTTTTGCTTGAACATTAAATGCGTCCAAATGGTATTTAATTCACTTCCCGGGGTGAAGAAACACTTTTTGAGACCTCAGAGTGAGCAAATTTGCCATTTTCATGCACTTTTAACCATTCCACAAATCTTGTGTTTAGGGCTAGCATGAAAATCACTTTAAACATGCTAATTTTAGCTCTAAAACTAATAATCCACCTACAAATGTGAACTGACGTTCAAAAATAAAACATTTGAAAACGGACCATTTTTCACCTTTCTGAAGCATGACGTAATGGGGGGTGTTATCTCTTTTGTCAAAAATCAGCCATTTTTGCTTGAACATTAAATGCCTCCAAATGGTATTTAATTCACTTCCCGGGGTGAAGAAACACTTTTTGAGACCTCAGAGTGAGCAAATTGGCCATTTTCATGCACTTTTAACCATTCCACAAATCTTGTGTTTAGAGCCCCTGGAAGCATGAAAATCACTATAAACATGCTAATTTTAGCTCTAAAACTAATAATCCACCTACAAATGTGAACTGACGTTCAAAAATAAAACATTTGAAAACGGACCATTTTTCACCTTTCTGAAGAATGACGTAATGGGGGGTGTTATCTCTTTTGTCAAAAATCAGCTGTTTTTGCTTGAACATTAAATGCCTCCAAATGGTATTTAAGTCACTTTCCGGGCCCCTGGAAGCATGAAAATCACTTTAAACATGCTAATTTTAGCTCTTAAACTAATAATCCACCTACAAATGTGAACTGACGTTCAAAAATAAAACATTTGAAAATGGACAATTTTTCACCTTTCTGAAGCATGACGTTATGGGGGGGGTGTTATCTCTTTTGTCAAAAATCAGCCGTTTTTGTTTGAACATTAAATGCGTCCAAATGGTATTTAATTCACTTCCCGGGGTGAAGAAACACTTTTTGAGACCTCAGAGTGAGCAAATTTGCCATTTTCATGCACTTTTAATCATTCCACAAATCTTGTGTTTAGGGCCCCTGGTAGCATGAAAATCACTTTAAACATGCTAATTTTAGCTCTAAAACTTATAATCCACCTACAAATGTGAACTGACGTTCAAAAATAAAACATTTGAAAACGGACCATTTTTCACCTTTCTGAAGCATGACGTAACGGGGGGTGTTATCTCTTTTGTCAAAAATCAGCCTTTTTTGCTTGAACATTAAATGCCTCCAAATGGTATTTAATTCACTTCCCGGGCGCCTGGAAGCATGAAAATCACTTTAAACATGATAATTTTAGCTCTAAAACTAATAATCCACCTACAAATGTGAACTGACATTCAAAAATAAAACATTTGAAAACGGACCATTTTTCACCTTTCTGAAGCATGACGTAATGGGGGGGGTGTTATCTCTTTTGTCAAAAATCAGCCGTTTTTGCTTGAACATTAAATGCCTCCAAATGGTATTTAATTCACTTCCCGGGCCCCTGGAAGCATGAAAATCACTTTAAACATGATAATTTTAGCTCTAAAACTAATAATCCACCTACAAATGTGAACTGACGTTCAAAAATAAAACATTTGAAAACGGACCATTTTTCACCTTTCTGAAGCATGACGTAATGGGGGGGTGTTATCTCTTTTGTCAAAAATCTGCCATTTTTGCTTGAACATTAAATGCTTCCAAATGGTATTTAATTCACTTCCCGGGGTGAAGAAACACTTTTTGAGACCTCAGAGTGAGCAAATTGGCCATTTTCGCGCACTTTTAACCATTCCAAAAATCTTGTGTTTAGAGCCCCTGGAAGCATGAAAATCACTTTAAACATGCTAATTTTAGCTCTAAAACTAATAATCCACCTACAAATGTGAACTGACGTTCAAAAATAAAACATTTGAAAACGGACCATTTTTCTCCTTTCTGAAGCATGACGTAACGGGGGGTGTTATCTCTTTTGTCAAAAATCAGCCTTTTTTGCTTGAACATTAAATGCCTCCAAATGGTATTTAATTCACTTCCCGGGCGCCTGGAAGCATGAAAATCACTTTAAACATGATAATTTTAGCTCTAAAACTAATAATCCACCTACAAATGTGAACTGACATTCAAAAATAAAACATTTGAAAACGGACCATTTTTCACCTTTCTGAAGCATGACGTAATGGGGGGGGGTGTTATCTCTTTTGTCAAAAATCAGCCGTTTTTGCTTGAACATTAAATGCCTCCAAATGGTATTTAATTCACTTCCCGGGCCCCTGGAAGCATGAAAATCACTTTAAACATGATAATTTTAGCTCTAAAACTAATAATCCACCTACAAATGTGAACTGACGTTCAAAAATAAAACATTTGAAAACGGACCATTTTTCACCTTTCTGAAGCATGACGTAATGGGGGGGTGTTATCTCTTTTGTCAAAAATCTGCCATTTTTGCTTGAACATTAAATGCTTCCAAATGGTATTTAATTCACTTCCCGGGGTGAAGAAACACTTTTTGAGACCTCAGAGTGAGCAAATTGGCCATTTTCGCGCACTTTTAACCATTCCAAAAATCTTGTGTTTAGAGCCCCTGGAAGCATGAAAATCACTTTAAACATGCTAATTTTAGCTCTAAAACTAATAATCCACCTACAAATGTGAACTGACGTTCAAAAAGAAAACATTTGAAAAGGGACCATTTTTCACCTTTCTGAAGAATGACGTAATGGGCGGTGTTATCTCTTTTGTCAAAAATCAGCTGTTTTTGTTTGAACATTAAATGCCTCCAAATGGTATTTAATTCACTTCCCGGGCCCCTGGAAGCATGAAAATCACTTTAAACATGCTAATTTTAGCTCTAAAACTGATGATCCACCTACAAATGTGAACTGACATTCAAAAATAAAACATTTGAAAACTGACCATTTTTCACCTTTCTGAAGTATGACGTAATGGGGGGTGTAATCTCTTTTGTCAAAAATCAGCCGTTTTTGCTTGAACATTAAATGCCTCCAAATGGTATTTAATTTACTTCCCGGGCCCCTGGAAGCATGAAAATCACTTTAAACATGCTAATTTTAGCTCTAAAACTAATAATCCACCTACAAATGTGAACTGACGTTCAAAAATAAAACATTTGAAAACGGACCATTTTTCACCTTTCTGAAGCATGACGTAATGGGGGGGTGTTATCTCTTTTGTCAAAAATCTGCCATTTTTGCTTGAACATTAAATGCTTCCAAATGGTATTTAATTCACTTCCCGGGGTGAAGAAACACTTTTTGAGACCTCAGAGTGAGCAAATTGGCCATTTTCATGCACTTTTAACCATTCCACAAATCTTGTGTTTAGGGCCCCTGGAAGCATGAAAATCACTTTAAACATGCTAATTTTAGCTCTAAAACTGATGATCCACCTACAAATGTGAACTGACATTAAAAAATAAAACATTTGAAAACGGACAATTTTTCACCTTTCTGAAGCATGACGTAATGGGGGGGTGTTATCTCTTTTGTCAAAAATCAGCCATTTTTGCTTGAACATTAAATGCCTCCAAATGGTATTTAATTCACTTCCCGGGGTGAAGAAACACTTTTTGAGACCTCAGAGTGAGCAAATTGGCCATTTTCATGCACTTTTAACCATTCCACAAATCTTGTGTTTAGAGCCCCTGGAAGCATGAAAATCACTTTAAACATGCTAATTTTAGCTCTAAAACTAATAATCCACCTACAAATGTGAACTGACGTTCAAAAATAAAACATTTGAAAACGGACCATTTTTCACCTTTCTGAAGAATGACGTAATGGGGGGTGTTATCTCTTTTGTCAAAAATCAGCTGTTTTTGCTTGAACATTAAATGCCTCCAAATGGTATTTAAGTCACTTCCCGGGCCCCTGGAAGCATGAAAATCACTTTAAACATGCTAATTTTAGCTCTTAAACTAATAATCCACCTACAAATGTGAACTGACGTTCAAAAATAAAACATTTGAAAACGGACCATTTTTCACCTTTCTGAAGAATGACGTAATGGGGGGTGTTATCTCTTTTGTCAAAAATCAGCCGTTTGTGCTTGAACATTAAATGCGTCCAAATGGTATTTAATTCACTTCCCGGGGTGAAGAAACACTTTTTGAGACCTCAGAGTGAGCAAATTTGCCATTTTCATGCACTTTTAACCATTCCACAAATCTTGTGTTTAGGGCCCCTGGTAGCATGAAAATCACTTTAAACATGCTAATTTTAGCTCTAAAACTTATAATCCACCTACAAATGTGAACTGACGTTCAAAAATAAAACATTTGAAAACGGACCATTTTTCACCTTTCTGAAGCATGACGTAACGGGGGGTGTTATCTCTTTTGTCAAAAATCAGCCTTTTTTGCTTGAACATTAAATGCCTCCAAATGGTATTTAATTCACTTCCCGGGCCCCTGGAAGCATGAAAATCACTTTAAACATGATAATTTTAGCTCTAAAACTAATAATCCACCTACAAATGTGAACTGACATTCAAAAATAAAACATTTGAAAACGGACCATTTTTCACCTTTCTGAAGCATGACGTAATGGGGGGGTGTTATCTCTTTTGTCAAAAATCAGCCGTTTTTGCTTGAACATTAAATGCCTCCAAATGGTATTTAATTCACTTCCCGGGGTGAAGAAACCCTTTTTGAGACCTCAGAGTGAGCAAATTGGCCATTTTCATGCACTTTTAACCATTCCAAAAATCTTGTGTTTAGGGCCCCTGGAAGCATGAAAATCACTTTAAACATGCTAATTTTAGCTCTAAAACTAATAATCCACCTACAAATGTGAACTGACGTTCAAAAATAAAACATTTGAAAACGGACCATTTTTCACCTTTCTGAAGCATGACGTAATGGGGGGGGTGTTATCTCTTTTGTAAAAAATCAGCCGTTTTTGCTTGAACATTAAATGCCTCCAAATGGTATTTAATTCACTTCCCGGGCCCCTGGAAGCATGAAAATCACTTTAAACATGATAATTTTAGCTCTAAAACTAATAATCCACCTACAAATGTGAACTGACATTCAAAAATAAAACATTTGAAAACGGACCATTTTTCACCTTTCTGAAGCATGACGTAATGGGGGTGTGTTATCTCTTTTGTCAAAAATCAGCCGTTTTTGCTAGAACATTAAATGCATCCAAATGGTATTTAATTCACTTCCCGGGGTGAAGAAACACTTTTTGAGACCTCAGAGTGAGCAAATTTGCCATTTTCATGCACTTTTAACCATTCCACAAATCTTGTGTTTAGGGCCCCTGGAAGCATGAAAATCACTTTAAACATGCTAATTTTAGCTCTAAAACTAATAATCCACCCACAAATGTGAACTGACGTTCAAAAATAAAACATTTGAAAACGGACCATTTTTCACCTTTCTGAAGCATGACGTAATGGGGGGGTGTTATCTCTTTTGTCAAAAATCAGCCGTTTTTGCTTGAACATTAAATGCCTCCAAATGGTATTTAATTCACTTCCAGGGCCCCTGGAAGCATGAAAATCACTTTAAACATGCTAATTTTAGCTCTAAAACTTATAATCCACCTACAAATGTGAACTGACGTTCAAAAATAAAACATTTGAAAACGGACCATTTTTCACCTTTCTGAAGCATGACGTAACGGGGGGTGTTATCTCTTTTGTCAAAAATCAGCCTTTTTTGCTTGAACATTAAATGCCTCCAAATGGTATTTAATTCACTTCCCGGGCCCCTGGAAGCATGAAAATCACTTTAAACATGATAATTTTAGCTCTAAAACTAATAATCCACCTACAAATGTGAACTGACATTCAAAAATAAAACATTTGAAAACGGACCATTTTTCACCTTTCTGAAGCATGACGTAATGGGGGGGTGTTATCTCTTTTGTCAAAAATCAGCCGTTTTTGCTTGAACATTAAATGCCTCCAAATGGTATTTAATTCACTTCCCGGGGTGAAGAAACCCTTTTTGAGACCTCAGAGTGAGCAAATTGGCCATTTTCGTGCACTTTTAACCATTCCAAAAATCTTGCGTTTAGGGCCCCTGGAAGCATGAAAATCACTTTAAACATGCTAATTTTAGCTCTAAAACTAATAATCCACCTACAAATGTGAACTGACGTTCAAAAATAAAACATTTGAAAACGGACCATTTTTCACCTTTCTGAAGCATGACGTAATGGGGGGGGGTGTTATCTCTTTTGTCAAAAATCAGCCGTTTTTGCTTGAACATTAAATGCCTCCAAATGGTATTTAATTCACTTCCCGGGCCCCTGGAAGCATGAAAATCACTTTAAACATGATAATTTTAGCTCTAAAACTAATAATCCACCTACAAATGTGAACTGACATTCAAAAATAAAACATTTGAAAACGGACCATTTTTCACCTTTCTGAAGCATGACGTAATGGGGGTGTGTTATCTCTTTTGTCAAAAATCAGCCGTTTTTGCTTGAACATTAAATGCATCCAAATGGTATTTAATTCACTTCCCGGGGTGAAGAAACACTTTTTGAGACCTCAGAGTGAGCAAATTTGCCATTTTCACGCACTTTTAACCATTCTACAAATCTTGTGTTTAGGGCCCCTGGAAGCATGAAAATCACTTTAAACATGCTAATTTTAGCTCTAAAACTAATAATCCACCTACAAATGTGAACTGACGTTCAAAAAAAAAAAAATTGAAAACGGACCATTTTTCACCTTTCTGAAGCATGACGTAATGGGGGGTGTTATCTCTTTTGTCAAAAATCAGCCGTTTTTTCTTGAACATTAAATGCCTCCAAATGGTATTTAATTCACTTCCCGGGCCCCTGGAAGCATGAAAATCACTTTAAACATGATAATTTTAGCTCTAAAACTAATAATCCACCTACAAATGTGAACTGACATTCAAAAATAAAACATTTGAAAACGGACCATTTTTCACCTTTCTGAAGCATGACGTAATGGGGGTGTGTTATCTCTTTTGTCAAAAATCAGCCGTTTTTGCTTGAACATTAAATGCCTCCAAATGGTATTTAATTCACTTCCCGGGGTGAAGAAACCCTTTTTGAGACCTCAGAGTGAGCAAATTGGCCATTTTCATGCACTTTTAACCATTCCAAAAATCTTGTGTTTAGGGCCCCTGGAAGCATGAAAATCACTTTAAACATGCTAATTTTAGCTCTAAAACTAATAATCCACCTACAAATGTGAACTGACGTTCAAAAATAAAACATTTGAAAACGGACCATTTTTCACCTTTCTGAAGCATGACGTAATGGGGGGGTGTTATCTCTTTTGTCAAAAATCTGCCGTTTTTGCTTGAACATTAAATGCCTCCAAATGGTATTTAATTCACTTCCCGGGCCCCTGGTAGCATGAAAATCACTTTAAACATGATAATTTTAGCTCTAAAACTAATAATCCACCTACAAATGTGAACTGACATTCAAAAATAAAACATTTGAAAACGGACCATTTTTCACCTTTCTGAAGCATGACGTAATGGGGGTGTGTTATCTCTTTTGTCAAAAATCAGCCGTTTTTGCTTGAACATTAAATGCGTCCAAATGGTATTTAATTCACTTCCCGGGGTGAAGAAACACTTTTTGAGACCTCAGAGTGAGCAAATTTGCCATTTTCATGCACTTTTAACCATTCCACAAATCTTGTGTTTAGGGCCCCTGGAAGCATGAAAATCACTTTAAACATGCTAATTTTAGCTCTAAAACTAATAATCCACCTACAAATGTGAACTGACGTTCAAAAATAAAACATTTGAAAACGGACCATTTTTCACCTTTCTGAAGCATGACGTAATGGGGGTGTGTTATCTCTTTTGTCAAAAATCAGCCGTTTTTGCTTGAACATTAAATGCCTCCAAATGGTATTTAATTCACTTCCCGGGGTGAAGAAACCCTTTTTGAGACCTCAGAGTGAGCAAATTGGCCATTTTCATGCACTTTTAACCATTCCAAAAATCTTGTGTTTTTGGGCCCCTGGAAGCATGAAAATCACTTTAAACATGCTAATTTTAGCTCTAAAACTAATAATCCACCCACAAATGTGAACTGACGTTCAAAAATAAAACATTTGAAAACGGACCATTTTTCACCTTTCTGAAGCATGACGTAATGGGGGGGTGTTATCTCTTTTGTCAAAAATCAGCCGTTTTTGCTTGAACATTAAATGCCTCCAAATGGTATTTAATTCACTTCCAGGGCCCCTGGAAGCATGAAAATCACTTTAAACATGCTAATTTTAGCTCTAAAACTTATAATCCACCTACAAATGTGAACTGACGTTCAAAAATAAAACATTTGAAAACGGACCATTTTTCACCTTTCTGAAGCATGACGTAACGGGGGGTGTTATCTCTTTTGTCAAAAATCAGCCTTTTTTGCTTGAACATTAAATGCCTCCAAATGGTATTTAATTCACTTCCCGGGCCCCTGGAAGCATGAAAATCACTTTAAACATGATAATTTTAGCTCTAAAACTAATAATCCACCTACAAATGTGAACTGACATTCAAAAATAAAACATTTGAAAACGGACCATTTTTCACCTTTCTGAAGCATGACGTAATGGGGGGGTGTTATCTCTTTTGTCAAAAATCTGCCGTTTTTGCTTGAACATTAAATGCCTCCAAATGGTATTTAATTCACTTCCCGGGGTGAAGAAACCCTTTTTGAGACCTCAGAGTGAGCAAATTGGCCATTTTCGTGCACTTTTAACCATTCCAAAAATCTTGTGTTTAGGGCCCCTGGAAGCATGAAAATCACTTTAAACATGCTAATTTTAGCTCTAAAACTAATAATCCACCTACAAATGTGAACTGACGTTCAAAAATAAAACATTTGAAAACGGACCATTTTTCACCTTTCTGAAGCATGACGTAATGGGGGGGGGTGTTATCTCTTTTGTCAAAAATCAGCCGTTTTTGCTTGAACATTAAATGCCTCCAAATGGTATTTAATTCACTTCCCGGGCCCCTGGAAGCATGAAAATCACTTTAAACATGATAATTTTAGCTCTAAAACTAATAATCCACCTACAAATGTGAACTGACATTCAAAAATAAAACATTTGAAAACGGACCATTTTTCACCTTTCTGAAGCATGACGTAATGGGGGTGTGTTATCTCTTTTGTCAAAAATCAGCCGTTTTTGCTTGAACATTAAATGCATCCAAATGGTATTTAATTCACTTCCCGGGGTGAAGAAACACTTTTTGAGACCTCAGAGTGAGCAAATTTGCCATTTTCATGCACTTTTAACCATTCTACAAATCTTGTGTTTAGGGCCCCTGGAAGCATGAAAATCACTTTAAACATGCTAATTTTAGCTCTAAAACTAATAATCCACCTACAAATGTGAACTGACGTTCAAAAAAAAAAAATTGAAAACGGACCATTTTTCACCTTTCTGAAGCATGACGTAATGGGGGGTGTTATCTCTTTTGTCAAAAATCAGCCGTTTTTTCTTGAACATTAAATGCCTCCAAATGGTATTTAATTCACTTCCCGGGCCCCTGGAAGCATGAAAATCACTTTAAACATGATAATTTTAGCTCTAAAACTAATAATCCACCTACAAATGTGAACTGACATTCAAAAATAAAACATTTGAAAACGGACCATTTTTCACCTTTCTGAAGCATGACGTAATGGGGGTGTGTTATCTCTTTTGTCAAAAATCAGCCGTTTTTGCTTGAACATTAAATGCCTCCAAATGGTATTTAATTCACTTCCCGGGGTGAAGAAACCCTTTTTGAGACCTCAGAGTGAGCAAATTGGCCATTTTCATGCACTTTTAACCATTCCAAAAATCTTGTGTTTAGGGCCCCTGGAAGCATGAAAATCACTTTAAACATGCTAATTTTAGGTCTAAAACTAATAATCCACCTACAAATGTGAACTGACGTTCAAAAATAAAACATTTGAAAACGGACCATTTTTCACCTTTCTGAAGCATGACGTAATGGGGGGGTGTTATCTCTTTTGTCAAAAATCAGCCGTTTTTGCTTGAACATTAACTGCCTCCAAATGGTATTTAATTCACTTCCCGGGCCCCTGGAAGCATGAAAATCACTTTAAACATGATAATTTTAGCTCTAAAACTAATAATCCACCTACAAATGTGAACTGACATTCAAAAATAAAACATTTGAAAACGGACCATTTTTCACCTTTCTGAAGCATGACGTAATGGGGGTGTGTTATCTCTTTTGTCAAAAATCAGCCGTTTTTGCTTGAACATTAAATGCGTCCAAATGGTATTTAATTCACTTCCCGGGGTGAAGAAACACTTTTTGAGACCTCAGAGTGAGCAAATTTGCCATTTTCATGCACTTTTAACCATTCCACAAATCTTGTGTTTAGGGCCCCTGGAAGCATGAAAATCACTTTAAACATGCTAATTTTAGCTCTAAAACTAATAATCCACCTACAAATGTGAACTGACGTTCAAAAATAAAACATTTGAAAACGGACCATTTTTCACCTTTCTGAAGCATTACGTAATGGGGGTGTTATCTCTTTTGTCAAAAATCAGCCGTTTTTGCTTGAACATTAAATGCCTCCAAATGGTATTTAATTCACTTCCCGGGCCCCTGGAAGCATGAAAATCACTTTAAACATGCTAATTTTAGCTCTAAAACTAATAATCCCCCTACAAATGTGAACTGACATTCAAAAATAAAACATTTGAAAACGGACAATTTTTCACCTTTCTGAAGCATGACGTAATGGGGGGTGTTATCTCTTTTGTCAAAAATCAGCTGTTTTTGCTTGAACATTAAATGCCTCCAAATGGTATTTAATTCACTTCCCGGGGTGAAGAAACACTTTTTGAGACCTCAGAGTGAGCAAATTGGCCATTTTCATGCACTTTTAACCATTGCACAAATCTTGTGTTTAGAGCCCCTGGAAGCATGAACATCACTTTAAACATGCTAATTTTAGCTCTAAAACTAATAATCCACCTACAAATGTGAACGGACGTTCAAAAATAAAAAATTTGAAAACGGACCATTTTTCACCTTTCTGAAGCATGACGTAATGGGGGGTGTTATCTCTTTTGTCAAAAATCAGCCGTTTTTGCTTGAACAATAAATGCCTCCAAATGGTATTTAATTCACTTCCCGGGGTGAAGAAACACTTTTTGAGACCTCAGAGGGAGCAAATTCGCCACTTTCATGCACTTTTAACCATTCCTCAAATCTTGTGTTTAGAGCCCCTGGAAGCATGAAAATCACTTTAAACATGCTAATTTTAGCTCTAAAACGAATAATCCACCTACAAATGTGAACTGACGTTCAAAAATAAAACATTTGAAAACGGACCATTTTTCACCTTTCTGAAGCATGACGTAATGGGGGGGTGTTATCTCTTTTGTCAAAAAATCAGCTGTTTTTGCTTGAACATTAAATGCCTCCAAATGGTATTTAATTCACTTCCCGGCCCATGGAAGCATGAAAATCACTTTAAACATGCTAATTTTAGCTCTAAAACTAATAATCCACCTACAAATGTGAACTGACGTTCAAAAATAAAACATTTGAAAACGGACCATTTTTCACCTTTCTGAAGCATGACGTAATGGGGGGGTGTTATCTCTTTTGTCAAAAAATCAGCTGTTTTTGCTTGAACATTAAATGCCTCCAAATGGTATTTAATTCACTTCCCGGCCCATGGAAGCATGAAAATCACTTTAAACATGCTAATTTTAGCTCTAAAACTAATAATCCACCTACAAATGTGAACTGACGTTCAAAAATAAAACATTTGAAAACGGACCATTTTTCACCTTTCTGAAGAATGACGTAATGGGGGGTGTTATCTCTTTTGTCAAAAATAAGCTGTTTTTGCTTGAATATTAAATGCCTCCAAATGGTATTTAATTCTCTTCCCTGGAAGCATGAAAATCACTTTAAACATGCTAATTTTAGCTCTAAAACTAATAATCCACCTACAAATGTGAACTGACGTTCAAAAATAAAACATTTGAAAACGGACCATTTTTCACCTTTCTGAAGCATGACGTAATGGGGGGGTGTTATCTCTTTTGTCAAAAATCAGCCGTTTTTGCTTGAACATTAAATGCCTCCAAATGGTATTTAATTCACTTCCCGGGGTGAAGAAACACTTTTTGAGACCTCAGAGTGAGCAAATTGGCCACTTTCATGCACTTTTAACCATTCCACAAATCTTGTGTTTAGGGTCCCTGGAAGCATGAAAATCACTTTAAACATGCTAATTTAAGCTCTAAAATGGATGATCCACCTACAAATGTGAACTGACGTTCAAAAATAAAACATTTGAAAACTGACAATTTTTCACCTTTCTGAAGCATTGCGTAATGGGGGGGTGTTATCTCTTTTTGTCAAAAATCAGCCGTTTTTGCTTGAACATTAAATGCCTCCAAATGGTATTTAATTCACTTCCCGGGGTGAAGAAACACTTTTTGAGACCTCAGAGTGAGCAAATTGGCCATTTTCATGCACTTTTAACCATTCCACAAATCTTGTGTTTAGAGCCCCTGGAAGCATGAAAATCACTTTAAACATGCTAATTTTAGCTCTAAAACTAATAATCCACCTACAAATGTGAACTGACGTTCAAAAATAAAACATTTGAAAACGGACAATTTTTCACCTTTCTGAAGCATGACGTTATGGGGGGGGTGTTATCTCTTTTGTCAAAAATCAGCCGTTTTTGCTTGAACATTAAATGCGTCCAAATGGTATTTAATTCACTTCCCGGGGTGAAGAAACACTTTTTGAGACCTCAGAGTGAGCAAATTTGCCATTTTCATGCACTTTTAACCATTCCACAAATCTTGTGTTTAGGGCCCCTGGTAGCATGAAAATCACTTTAAACATGCTAATTTTAGCTCTAAAACTAATAATCCACCTACAAATGTGAACTGACGTTCAAAAATAAAACATTTGAATACGGACCATTTTTCACCTTTCTGAAGCATGACGTAATGGAGGGTGTTATCTCTTTTGTCAAAAATCAGCCGTTTTTGCTTGAACATTAAATGCCTCCAAATGGTATTTAATTCACTTCCCGGGCCCCTGGAAGCATGAAAATCACTTTAAACATGCTAACTTTAGCTCTAAAACTAATAATTCACCTACAAATGTGAACTGACGTTAAAAAATAAAACATTTGAAAACGGACCATTTTTCACCTTTCTGAAGCATGACGTAATGGGGGGGTGTTATCTCTTTTGTCAAAAATCAGCCGTTTTTGCTTGAACATTAAATGCCTCCAAATGGTATTTAATTCACTTCCCGGGGTGAAGAAACACTTTTTGAGACCTCAGAGTGAGCAAATTGGCCACTTTCATGCACTTTTAACCATTCCACAAATCTTGTGTTTAGAGCCCCTGGAAGCATGAAAATCACTTTAAACATGCTAATTTTAGCTCTAAAACTAATAATCCACCTACAAATGTGAACTGACGTTCAAAAATAAAACATTTGAAAACGGACCATTTTTCACCTTTCTGAAGCATGACGTAATGGGGGGGTGTTATCTCTTTTGTCAAAAATCTGCCATTTTTGCTTGAACATTAAATGCTTCCAAATGGTATTTAATTCACTTCCCGGGGTGAAGAAACACTTTTTGAGACCTCAGAGTGAGCAAATTGGCCATTTTCGCGCACTTTTAACCATTCCAAAAATCTTGTGTTTAGAGCCCCTGGAAGCATGAAAATCACTTTAAACATGCTAATTTTAGCTCTAAAACTAATATTCCACCTACAAATGTGAACTGACGTTCAAAAAGAAAACATTTGAAAAGGGACAATTTTTCACCTTTTTGAAGAATGACGTAATGGGCGGTGTTATCTCTTTTGTCAAAAATCAGCTGTTTTTGTTTGAACATTAAATGCCTCCAAATGGTATTTAATTCACTTCCCGGGCCCCTGGAAGCATGAAAATCACTTTAAACATGCTAATTTTAGCTCTAAAACTGATGATCCACCTACAAATGTGAACTGACATTCAAAAATAAAACATTTGAAAACTGACCATTTTTCACCTTTCTGAAGTATGACGTAATGGGGGGTGTAATCTCTTTTGTCAAAAATCAGCCGTTTTTGCTTGAACATTAAATGCCTCCAAATGGTATTTAATTTACTTCCCGGGCCCCTGGAAGCATGAAAATCACTTTAAACATGCTAATTTTAGCTCTAAAACTAATAATCCACCTACAAATGTGAACTGACGTTCAAAAATAAAACATTTGAAAACGGACCATTTTTCACCTTTCTGAAGCATGACGTAATGGGGGGGTGTTATCTCTTTTGTCAAAAATCTGCCATTTTTGCTTGAACATTAAATGCTTCCAAATGGTATTTAATTCACTTCCCGGGGTGAAGAAACACTTTTTGAGACCTCAGAGTGAGCAAATTGGACATTTTCATGCACTTTTAACCATTCCACAAATCTTGTGTTTAGAGCCCCTGGAAGCATGAAAATCACTTTAAACATGCTAATTTTAGCTCTAAAACTAATAATCCACCTACAAATGTGAACTGACGTTCAAAAATAAAACATTTGAAAACGGACCATTTTTCACCTTTCTGAAGAATGACGTAATGGGGGGTGTTATCTCTTTTGTCAAAAATCAGCTGTTTTTGCTTGAACATTAAATGCCTCCAAATGGTATTTAAGTCACTTCCCGGGCCCCTGGAAGCATGAAAATCACTTTAAACATGCTAATTTTAGCTCTTAAACTAATAATCCACCTACAAATGTGAACTGACGTTCAAAAATAAAACATTTGAAAATGGACAATTTTTCACCTTTCTGAAGCATGACGTTATGGGGGGGGTGTTATCTCTTTTGTCAAAAATCAGCCGTTTTTGCTTGAACATTAAATGCGTCCAAATGGTATTTAATTCACTTCCCGGGGTGAAGAAACACTTTTTGAGACCTCAGAGTGAGCAAATTTGCCATTTTCATGCACTTTTAACCATTCCACAAATCTTGTGTTTAGGGCCCCTGGTAGCATGAAAATCACTTTAAACATGCTAATTTTAGCTCTAAAACTAATAATCCACCTACAAATGTGAACTGACATTCAAAAATAAAACATTTGAAAACGGACAATTTTTCACCTTTCTGAAGCATGACATAATGGGGGGGTTATCCCTTTTGTCAAAAATCAGCCGTTTTTGCTTGTACATTAAATGCCTCCAAATGGTATTTAATTCACTTCCCGGGGTGAAGAAACACTTTTTGAGACCTCAGAGCGAGCACATTTGCCATTTTCATGCACTTTTAACCATTCCACAAATCTTGTGTTTAGGGCCCCTGGAAGCATGAAAATCACTTTAAACATGCTTATTTTAGCTCTAAAACTAATAATCCACCTACAAATGTGAACTGACGCTCAAAAATAAAACATTTGAAAACGGACCATTTTTCACCTTTCTGAAGCATGACGTAATGGGGGGTGTTATCTCTTTTGTCAAAAATCAGCCGTTTTTGCTTGAACATTAAATGCCTCCAAATGGAATTTAATTCACTTCCCGGGCCCCTGGAAGCATGAAAATCACTTTAAACATGATAATTTTAGCTCTAAAACTAATAATCCACCTACAAATGTGTACTGACATTCAAAAATAAAACATTTGAAAACGGACCATTTTTCACCTTTCTGAAGCATGACGTAATGGGGGTGTGTTATCTCTTTTGTCAAAAATCAGCCGTTTTTGCTTGAACATTAAATGCCTCCAAATGGTATTTAATTCACTTCTCGGGGTGAAGAAACACTTTTTGAGACCTCAGAGTAAACAAATTGGCCATTTTCATGCACGTTTAACCATTCCAAAAATCTTGTGTTTAGGGCCCCTGGAAGCATGAAAATCACTTTAAACATGCTAATTTTAGCTCTAAAACTAATAATCCACCTACAAATGTGAACTGACGTTCAAAAATAAAACATTTGAAAACGGACCATTTTTCACCTTTCTGAAGCATGACGTAATGGGGGGGGGTGTTATCTCTTTTGTCAAAAATCAGCCGTTTTTGCTTGAACATTAAATGCCTCCAAATGGTATTTAATTCACTTCCCGGGCCCCTGGAAGCATGAAAATCACTTTAAACATGATAATTTTAGCTCTAAAACTAATAATCCACCTACAAATGTGAACTGACATTCAAAAATAAAACATTTGAAAACGGACCATTTTTCACCTTTCTGAAGCATGACGTAATGGGGGTGTGTTATCTCTTTTGTCAAAAATCAGCCGTTTTTGCTTGAACATTAAATGCGTCCAAATGGTGTTTAATTCACTTCCCGGGGTGAAGAAACACTTTTTGAGACCTCAGAGTGAGCACATTTGCCATTTTCATGCACTTTTAACCATTCCACAAATCTTGTGTTTAGGGCCCCTGGAAGCATGAAAATCACTTTAAACATGCTAATATTAGCTCTAAAACTCATAATCCACCTACAAATGTGAACTGACGTTCAAAAATAAAACATTTGAAAACGGACCATTTTTCACCTTTCTGAAGCATGACGTAATGGGGGGTGTTATCTCTTTTGTCAAAAATCAGCCGTTTTTGCTTGAACATTAAATGCCTCCAAATCGTATTTAATTCACTTCCCGAGCCCCTGGAAGCATGAAAATCACTTTAAACATGCTAATTTTAGCTCTAAAACTAATAATCCACCTACAAATGTGAACTGACATTCAAAAATAAAAATTTGAAAACGGACAATTTTTCACCTTTCTGAAGCATGACGTAATGGGGGGTGTTATCTCTTTTGTCAAAAATCAGCCGTTTTTGCTTGAACATTAAATGCCTCCAAATGGTATTTAATTCACTTCCCGGGGTGAAGAAACACTTTTTGAGACCTCAGAGTGAGCAAATTGGCCATTTTCATGCACTTTTAACCATTCCACAAATCTTGTGTTTAGAGCCCCTGGAAGCATGAAAATCACTTTAAACATGCTAATTTTAGCTCTAAAACTAATAATCCACCTACAAATGTGAACTGACGTTCAAAAATAAAACATTTGAAAACGGACCATTTTTCACCTTTCTGAAGCATGACGTAATATGGGGGGTGTTATCTCTTTTGTCAAAAATCAGCCATTTTTGCTTGAACACTAAATGCCTCCAAATGGTATTAAATAACTTTCCTGGGGTGAAGAAACACTTTTTGAGACCTCATAGTGAATAAATTGGCCATTTTCATGCACTTTTAACCATTTCACAACTCTTGTGTTTAGGGCCCCTGGAAGCATGAAAATCACTTTAAACATGCTAATTTTAGCTCTAAAACTGATGATCCACCTACAAATGTGAACTGACGTTCGAAAATACAACATTTGAAAACAGACCATTTTTCACCTTTCTGAAGCATGACGTATTGGGGGGGTATTATCTGTTTTGTCAAAACTCACCTTTTTTTGCTTCAACATTAAATGCCTCCGAATGGTATTTAATTCACGTCCCGGGCCCCTGGAAGCATGAAAATCACTTTAAACATGCTAATTTTAGCTCTAAAACTGATGATCTACCTACGAATGTGAACTGACGTTCAAAAATGAAACATTTGACAACGGACCATTTTTCACCTTTCTGAAGCATGACGTAATGGGGGGTGTTCTACACCTCCACCCACCAGCTACGGTCTACTAGCCTCGTGCTCGCCGCCGTACCACGCATCCGAAGAGCCACCACCGGAGGCAGTTCCTTCTCCTACCTGGTGGCCAAGACATGGAACTCCCTCCCCATCCACCTTCGGCTGACCCAGGACCATCCCGCCTTCAGGAGACAACTCATTTTTCACCTTTCTGAAGCATGACGTAATAGGGGGTGTTATCTCTTTTGTCAAGAATCAGCTGTTTTTGCTTGAACATTAAATGCCTTCAAATGGTATTTAATTCACTTCCTGGGCTCCTGGAAGCATGAAAATCACTTTAAACATGCTACTAATGTTAGCTCTAAAACTGATGTTCTACCTTCAAATGTGAACTGACGTTCAAAAATAAAACATGTGAAAACGGACCATTTTTCACCTTTCTGAAGCATGACATAATGGGGGGTGTTATCTCTTTTGTCAAAAATCTGCCGTTTTTGCTTGAACATTAAATACCTCCAAATGGTATTTAATTCACTTCCCGGGGTGAAGAAACACTTTTTGAGAACTCAGAGTGAGTAAATTGGCCATTTTCATGCACTTTTAACAATTCCACAAATCTTGTGTTTAGGGTCCCTGGAAGCATGAAAATCACTTTAAACATGCTAATTTAAGCTCTAAAATGGATGATCCACCTACAAATGTGAACTGACGTTCAAAAATAAAACATTTGAAAACGGACAAATTTTTCACCTTTCTGAAGAATGACGTAATGGGGGGTGTTATCTCTTTTGTCAAAAATCAGCTGTTTTTGCTTGAACATTAAATGCCTCCAAATGGTATTCAAGTCACTTCCCGGGCCCCTGGAAGCATGAAAATAACTTTAAACATGCTCATTTTAGCTCTAAAACTAATAATCCACCTACAAATGTGAACTGACGTTCAAAAATAAAACATTTGAAAATTGACAATTTTTCACCTTTCTGAAGCATGACGTTATGGGGGGGGTGTTATCTCTTTTGTCAAAAATCAGCCGTTTTTGCTTGAACATTAAATGCGTCCAAATGGTATTTAATTCACTTCGCGGGGTGAAGAAACACTTTTTGAGACCTCAGAGTGAGCAAATTTGCCATTTTCATGCACTTTTAACCATTCAATAAATCTTGTGTTTAGGGCCCCTGGTAGCATGAAAATCACTTTAAACATGCTAATTTTAGCTCTAAAACTAATAATCCACCTACAAATGTGAACTGACGTTCAAAAATAATAAATTTGAAAACGGACCATTTTTCACCTTTCTGAAGCATGACGTAATGGGGGGTGTTATCTCTTTTGTCAAAAATCAGCCGTTTTTGCTTGAACATTAAATGCCTCCAAATGGTATTTAATTCACTTCCCGGGGTGAAGAAACACTTTTTGAGACCTCAGAGCGAGCACATTTGCCATTTTCATGCACTTTTAACCATTCCACAAATCTTGTGTTTAGGGCCCCTGGAAGCATGAAAATCACTTTAAACATGCTAATTTTAGCTCTAAAACTAATAATCCACCTACAAATGTGAACTGACGTTCAAAAATAAAACATTTGAAAACGGACCATTTTTCACCTTTCTGAAGCATGACGTAATGGGGGGTGTTATCTCTTTTGTCAAAAATCAGCCGTTTTTGCTTGAACATTAAATGCCTCCAAATGGTAATTAATTCACTTCCCGGGCCCCTGGAAGCATGAAAATCACTTTAAACATGATAATTTTAGCTCTAAAACTAATAATCCACCTACAAATGTGAACTGACATTCAAAAATAAAACATTTGAAAACGGACCATTTTTCACCTTTCTGAAGCATGACGTAATGGGGGTGTGTTATCTCTTTTGTCAAAAATCAGCCGTTTTTGCTTGAACATTAAATGCCTCCAAATGGTATTTAATTCACTTCCCGGGGTGAAGAAACACTTTTTGAGACCTCAGAGTGAGCAAATTGGCCATTTTCATGCACTTTTAACCATTCCAAAAATCTTGTGTTTAGGGCCCCTGGAAGCATGAAAATCACTTTAAACATGCTAATTTTAGCTCTAAAACTAATAATCCACCCACAAATGTGAACTGACGTTCAAAAATAAAACATTTGAAAACGGACCATTTTTCACCTTTCTGAAGCATGATGTAATGGGGGTGTGTTATCTCTTTTGTCAAAAATCAGCCGTTTTTGCTTGAACATTAAATGCGTCCAAATTGTATTTAATTCACTTCCCGGGGTGAAGAAACACTTTTTGAGACCTCAGAGTGAGCAAATTTGCCATTTTCATGCACTTTTAACCATTCCACAAATCTTGTGTTTAGGGCCCCTGGAAGCATGAAAATTACTTTAAACATGCTAATTTTAGCTCTAAAACTAATAATCCACCTACAAATGTGAACTGACGTTCAAAAATAAAACATTTGAAAACGGACCATTTTTCACCTTTCTGAAGCATGACGTAATGGGGGGTGTTATCTCTTTTGTCAAAAATCAGCCGTTTTTGCTTGAACATTAAATGCCTCCAAATGGTATTTAATTCACTACCCGGGCCCCTGGAAGCATGAAAATCACTTTAAACATGCTAATTTTAGCTCTAAAACTAATAATCCACCTACAAATGTGAACTGACATTCAAAAATAAAACATTTGAAAACGGACAATTTTTCACCTTTCTGAAGCATGACGTAATGGGGGGTGTTATCTCTTTTGTCAAAAATCAGCCGTTTTTGCTTGAACATTAAATGCGTCCAAATTGTATTTAATTCACTTCCCGGGGTGAAGAAACACTTTTTGAGACCTCAGAGTGAGCAAATTTGCCATTTTCATGCACTTTTAACCATTCCACAAATCTTGTGTTTAGGGCCCCTGGAAGCATGAAAATTACTTTAAACATGCTAATTTTAGCTCTAAAACTAATAATCCACCTACAAATGTGAACTGACGTTCAAAAATAAAACATTTGAAAACGGACCATTTTTCACCTTTCTGAAGCATGACGTAATGGGGGGTGTTATCTCTTTTGTCAAAAATCAGCCGTTTTTGCTTGAACATTAAATGCCTCCAAATGGTATTTAATTCACTACCCGGGCCCCTGGAAGCATGAAAATCACTTTAAACATGCTAATTTTAGCTCTAAAACTAATAATCCACCTACAAATGTGAACTGACATTCAAAAATAAAACATTTGAAAACGGACAATTTTTCACCTTTCTGAAGCATGACGTAATGGGGGGTGTTATCTCTTTTGTCAAAAATCAGCCGTTTTTGCTTGAACATTAAATGCCTCCAAATGGAATTTAATTCACTTCCCGGGGTGAAGAAACACTTTTTGAGACCTCAGAGTGAGCAAATTGGCCATTTTCATGCACTTTTAACCATTCCACAAATCTTGTGTTTAGAACCCCTGGAAGCATGAAAATCACTTTAAACATGCTAATTTTAGCTCTAAAACTAATAATCCACCTACAAATGTGAACTGACGTTCAAAAATAAAACATTTGAAAACGGACCATTTTTCACCTTTCTGAAGCATGACGTAATGGGGGGTGTTATCTCTTTTGTCAAAAATCAGCCGTTTTTGCTTGAACATTAAATGCCTCCAAATGGTATTTAATTCACTTCCCGGGGTGAAGAAACACTTTTTGAGACCTCAGAGTGAGCAAATTGGCCACTTTCATGCACTTTTAACCATTCCACAAATCTTGTGTTTAGAGCCCCTGGAAGCATGAAAATCACTTTAAACATGCTAATTTTAGCTCTAAAACTAATAATCCACCTACAAATCTGAACTGACGTTCAAAAATAAAACATTTGAAAACGGACCATTTTTCACCTTTCTGAAGCATGACGTAATGGGGGGGTGTTATCTCTTTTGTCAAAAAATCAGCTGTTTTGCTTGAACATTAAATGCCTCCAAATGGTATTTAATTCACTTCCCGGCCCCTGGAAGCATGAAAATCACTTTAAACATGCTAATTTTAGCTCTAAAACTAATAATCCACCTACAAATGTGAACTGACGTTCAAAAATAAAACATTTGAAAACTGACAATTTTTCACCTTTCTGAAGAATGACGTAATGGGGGGGTGTTATCTCTTTTGTAAAAAATCAGCTGTTTTTGCTTGAACATTAAATGCCTCCAAATGGTATTTAATTCACTTCCCGGCCCCTGGAAGCATGAAAATCACTTTAAACATGCTGATTTTAGCTCTAAAACTAATAATCCACCTACAAATGTGAACTGACGTTCAAAAAGAAAACATTTGAAAACAGACAATTTTTCACCTTTCTGAAGCATGACGTAATGGGGGGGGTTATCCCTTTTGTCAAAAATCAGCCGTTTTTGCTTGAACATTAAATGCCTCCAAATGGTATTTAATTCACTTCCCTGGCCCCTGGAAGCATGAAAATCACTTTAAACATGCTAATTTTAGCTCTAAAACTAATAATCCACCTACAAATGTGAACTGACGTTCAAAAATAAAACATTTGAAAACGGACCATTTTTCACCTTTCTGAAGCATGACGTAATGGGGGGGTGTTATCTCTTTTGTCAAAAATCAGCCGTTTTTGCTTGAACATTAAAGGCCTCCAAATGGTATTTAATTCACTTCCAGGGCCCCTGGAAGCATGAAAATCACTTTAAACATGATAATTTTAGCTCTAAAACTAATAATCCACCTACAAATGTGAACTGACATTCAAAAATAAAACATTTGAAAACGGACCATTTTTCACCTTTCTGAAGCATGACGTAATGGGGGTGTGTTATCTCTTTTGTCAAAAATCAGCCGTTTTTGCTTGAACATTAAATGCCTCCAAATGGTATTTAATTCACTTCCCGGGGTGAAGAAACACTTTTTGAGGACTCAGAGTGAGTAAATTGGCCATTTTCATGCACTTTTAACAATTCCACAAATCTTGTGTTTAGGGTACCTGGAAGCATGAAAATTACTTTAAACATGCTAATTTTAGCTCTAAAACTAATAATCCACCTACAAATGTGAACTGACGTTCAAAAATAAAACATTTGAAAACGGACCATTTTTCACCTTTCTGAAGCATGACGTAATGGGGGGTGTTATCTCTTTTGTCAAAAATCAGCCGTTTTTGCTTGAACATTAAATGCCTCCAAATGGTATTTAATTCACTACCCGGGCCCCTGGAAGCATGAAAATCACTTTAAACATGCTAATTTTAGCTCTAAAACTAATAATCCACCTACAAATGTGAACTGACATTCAAAAATAAAACATTTGAAAACGGACAATTTTTCACCTTTCTGAAGCATGACGTAATGGGGGGTGTTATCTCTTTTGTCAAAAATCAGCCGTTTTTGCTTGAACATTAAATGCGTCCAAATTGTATTTAATTCACTTCCCGGGGTGAAGAAACACTTTTTGAGACCTCAGAGTGAGCAAATTTGCCATTTTCATGCACTTTTAACCATTCCACAAATCTTGTGTTTAGGGCCCCTGGAAGCATGAAAATTACTTTAAACATGCTAATTTTAGCTCTAAAACTAATAATCCACCTACAAATGTGAACTGACGTTCAAAAATAAAACATTTGAAAACGGACCATTTTTCACCTTTCTGAAGCATGACGTAATGGGGGGTGTTATCTCTTTTGTCAAAAATCAGCCGTTTTTGCTTGAACATTAAATGCCTCCAAATGGTATTTAATTCACTACCCGGGCCCCTGGAAGCATGAAAATCACTTTAAACATGCTAATTTTAGCTCTAAAACTAATAATCCACCTACAAATGTGAACTGACATTCAAAAATAAAACATTTGAAAACGGACAATTTTTCACCTTTCTGAAGCATGACGTAATGGGGGGTGTTATCTCTTTTGTCAAAAATCAGCTGTTTTTGCTTGAACATTAAATGCCTCCAAATGGTATTTAAGTCACTTCCCGGGCCCCTGGAAGCATGAAAATCACTTTAAACATGCTAATTTTAGCTCTAAAACTAATAATCCACCTACAAATGTGAACTGACGTTCAAAAATAAAACATTTGAAAATGGACAATTTTTCACCTTTCTGAAGCATGACGTTATGGGGGGGGGTGTTATCTCTTTTGTCAAAAATCAGCCGTTTTTGCTTGAACATTAAATGCGTCCAAATGGTATTTAATTCACTTCCCGGGGTGAAGAAACACTTTTTGAGACCTCAGAGTGAGCAAATTTGCCATTTTCATGCACTTTTAACCATTCCACAAATCTTGTGTTTAGAGCCCCTGGAAGCATGAAAATCACTTTAAACATGCTAATTTTAGCTCTAAAACTAATAATCCACCTACAAATGTGAACTGACGTTCAAAAATAAAACATTTGAAAACGGACCATTTTTCACCTTTCTGAAGCATGACGTAATGGGGGGTGTTATCTCTTTTGTTAAAATTCAGTCATTTTTGCTTGAACATTAAATGCCTCCAAATGGTATTTAATTCACTTCCCGGGGTGAAGAAACACTTTTTGAGACCTCAGAGTGAGCAAATTGGCCATTTTCATGCACTTTTAACCATTCCACAAATCTTGTGTTTAGAGCCCCTGGAAGCATGAAAATCACTTTAAACATGCTAATTTTAGCTCTAAAACTAATAATCCACCTACAAATGTGAACTGACGTTCAAAAATAAAACATTTGAAAACGGACCATTTTTCACCTTTCTGAAGCATGACGTAATGGGGGGTGTTATCTCTTTTGTCAAAAAATCAGCTGTTTTTGCTTGAACATTAAATGCCTCCAAATGGTATTTAATTCACTTCCCGGCCCCTGGAAGCATGAAAATCACTTTAAACATGCTAATTTTAGCTCTAAAACTAATAATCCACCTACAAATGTGAACTGACGTTCAAAAATAAAACATTTGAAAACTGACCATTTTTCACCTTTCTGAAGAATGACGTAATGGGGGGGTGTTATCTCTTTTGTAAAAAATCAGCTGTTTTTGCTTGAACATTAAATGCCTCCAAATGGTATTTAATTCACTTCCCGGCCCCTGGAAGCATGAAAATCACTTTAAACATGCTAATTTTAGCTCTAAAACTAATAATCCACCTACAAATGTGAACTGACGTTCAAAAATAAAACATTTGAAAACGGACCATTTTTCACCTTTCTAAAGAATGACGTAATGGGGGGTGTTATCTCTTTTGTCAAAAATCAGCTGTTTTTGCTTGAACATTAAATGCCTCCAAATGGTATTTAAGTCACTTCCCGGGCCCCTGGAAGCATGAAAATCACTTTAAACATGCTAATTTTAGCTCTAAAACTAATAATCCACCTACAAATGTGAACTGACGTTCAAAAATAAAACATTTGAAAATGGACAATTTTTCACCTTTCTGAAGCATGACGTTATGGGGGGGGGTGTTATCTCTTTTGTCAAAAATCAGCCGTTTTTGCTTGAACATTAAATGCGTCCAAATGGTATTTAATTCACTTCCCGGGGTGAAGAAACACTTTTTGAGACCTCAGAGTGAGCAAATTTGCCATTTTCATGCACTTTTAACCATTCCACAAATCTTGTGTTTAGAGCCCCTGGAAGCATGAAAATCACTTTAAACATGCTAATTTTAGCTCTAAAACTAATAATCCACCTACAAATGTGAACTGACGTTCAAAAATAAAACATTTGAAAACGGACCATTTTTCACCTTTCTGAAGCATGACGTAATGGGGGGTGTTATCTCTTTTGTCAAAAAATCAGCTGTTTTTGCTTGAACATTAAATGCCTCCAAATGGTATTTAATTCACTTCCCGGCCCCTGGAAGCATGAAAATCACTTTAAACATGCTAATTTTAGCTCTAAAACTAATAATCCACCTACAAATGTGAACTGACGTTCAAAAATAAAACATTTGAAAACTGACCATTTTTCACCTTTCTGAAGAATGACGTAATGGGGGGGTGTTATCTCTTTTGTCAAAAATCAGCCGTTTTTGCTTGAACATTAAATGCCTCCAAATGGATTTTAATTCACTTCCCGGGTTGAAGAAACACTTTTTGAGACCTCAGAGTGAGCAAATTGGCCATTTTCATGCACTTTTAACCATTCCACAAATCTTGCGTTTAGAGCCCCTGGAAGCATGAAAATCACTTTAAACATGCTGATTTTAGCTCTAAAACTAATAATCCACCTACAAATGTGAACTGACGTTCAAAAAGAAAACATTTGAAAACAGACAATTTTTCACCTTTCTGAAGCATGACGTAATGGGGGGGTGTTATCTCTTTTGTTACAATTCAGTCATTTTTGCTTGAACATTAAATGCCTCCAAATGGTATTTAATTCACTTCCCGGGGTGAAGAAACACTTTTTGAGAACTCAGAGTGAGTAAATTGGCCATTTTCATGCACTTTTAACAATTCCACAAATCTTGTGTTTAGGGTCCCTGGAAGCATGAAAATCACTTTAAACATGCTAATTTAAGCTCTAAAATGGATGATCCACCTACAAATGTGAACTGACGTTCAAAAATAAAACATTTGAAAACGGACAATTTTTCACCTTTCTGAAGCATGGCGTAATGGGGGGGTGTTATCTCTTTTGTCAAAAATCAGCCTTTTTTGCTTGAACATGAAATGCCTCCAAATGGTATTTAATTCACTTCCCGGGGTGAAGAAACACTTTTTGAGACCTCAGAGTGAGCAAATTGGCCATTTTCATGCACTTTTAATCATTCCACAAATCTTGTGTTTAGAGCCCCTGGAAGCATGAAAATCACTTTAAACATGCTAATTTTAGCTCTAAAACTAATAATCCACCTACAAATGTGAACTGACGTTCAAAAATAATAAATTTGAAAACGGACCATTTTTCACCTTTCTGAAGCATGACGTAATGGGGGGTGTTATCTCTTTTGTCAAAAATCAGCCGTTTTTGCTTGAACATTAAATGCCTCCAAATGGTATTTAAGTCACTTCCCGGACCCCTGGAAGCATGAAAATCACTTTAAACATGCACATTTTAGCCCTAAAACTAATAATCCACCTACAAATGTGAACTGACGTTCATAAATAAAACATTTGAAAATTGACAATTTTTCACCTTTCTGAAGCATGACGTTATGGGGGGGGGTGTTATCTCTTTTGTCAAAAATCAGCCGTTTTTGCTTGAACATTAAATGCGTCCAAATGGTATTTAATTCACTTTGCGGGGTGAAGAAACACTTTTTGAGACCTCAGAGTGAGCAAATTTGCCATTTTCATGCACTTTTAACCATTCAATAAATCTTGTGTTTAGGGCCCCTGGTAGCATGAAAATCACTTTAAACATGCTAATTTTAGCTCTAAAACTAATAATCCACCTACAAATGTGAACTGACGTTCAAAAATAATAAATTTGAAAACGGACCATTTTTCACCTTTCTGAAGCATGACGTAATGGGGGGTGTTATCTCTTTTGTCAAAAATCAGCCGTTTTTGCTTGAACATTAAATGCCTCCAAATGGTATTTAATTCACTTCCCGGGGTGAAGAAACACTTTTTGAGACCTCAGAGCGAGCACATTTGCCATTTTCATGCACTTTTAACCATTCCACAAATCTTGTGTTTAGGGCCCCTGGAAGCATGAAAATCACTTTAAACATGCTAATTTTAGCTCTAAAACTAATAATCCACCTACAAATGTGAACTGACGTTCAAAAATAAAACATTTGAAAACGGACCATTTTTCACCTTTCTGAAGCATGACGTAATGGGGGGTGTTATCTCTTTTGTCAAAAATCAGCCGTTTTTGCTTGAACATTAAATGCCTCCAAATGGTAATTAATTCACTTCCCGGGCCCCTGGAAGCATGAAAATCACTTTAAACATGATAATTTTAGCTCTAAAACTAATAATCCACCTACAAATGTGAACTGACATTCAAAAATAAAACATTTGAAAACGGACCATTTTTCACCTTTCTGAAGCATGACGTAATGGGGGTGTGTTATCTCTTTTGTCAAAAATCTGCCGTTTTTGCTTGAACATTAAATGCCTCCAAATGGTATTTAATTCACTTCCCGGGGTGAAGAAACACTTTTTGAGACCTCAGAGTGAGCAAATTGGCCATTTTCATGCACTTTTAACCATTCCAAAAATCTTGTGTTTAGGGCCCCTGGAAGCATGAAAATCACTTTAAACATGCTAATTTTAGCTCTAAAACTAATAATCCACCTACAAATGTGAACTGACGTTCAAAAATAAAACATTTGAAAACGGACCATTTTTCACCTTTCTGAAGCATGATGTAATGGGGGTGTGTTATCTCTTTTGTCAAAAATCAGCCGTTTTTGCTTGAACATTAAATGCGTCCAAATTGTATTTAATTCACTTCCCGGGGTGAAGAAACACTTTTTGAGACCTCAGAGTGAGCAAATTTGCCATTTTCATGCACTTTTAACCATTCCACAAATCTTGTGTTTAGGGCCCCTGGAAGCATGAAAATTACTTCAAACATGCTAATTTTAGCTCTAAAACTAATAATCCACCTACAAATGTGAACTGACGTTCAAAAATAAAACATTTGAAAACGGACCATTTTTCACCTTTCTGAAGCATGACGTAATGGGGGGTGTTATCTCTTTTGTCAAAAATCAGCCGTTTTTGCTTGAACATTAAATGCCTCCAAATGGTATTTAATTCACTACCCGGGCCCCTGGAAGCATGAAAATCACTTTAAACATGCTAATTTTAGCTCTAAAACTAATAATCCACCTACAAATGTGAACTGACATTCAAAAATAAAACATTTGAAAACGGACAATTTTTCACCTTTCTGAAGCATGACGTAATGGGGGGTGTTATCTCTTTTGTCAAAAATCAGCCGTTTTTGCTTGAACATTAAATGCGTCCAAATTGTATTTAATTCACTTCCCGGGGTGAAGAAACACTTTTTGAGACCTCAGAGTGAGCAAATTTGCCATTTTCATGCACTTTTAACCATTCCACAAATCTTGTGTTTAGGGCCCCTGGAAGCATGAAAATTACTTTAAACATGCTAATTTTAGCTCTAAAACTAATAATCCACCTACAAATGTGAACTGACGTTCAAAAATAAAACATTTGAAAACGGACCATTTTTCACCTTTCTGAAGCATGACATATTGGGGGGGTATTATCTGTTTTGTCAAAACTCACCTTTTTTTGCTTCAACATTAAATGCCTCCAAATGGTATTTAATTCACTTCCCGGGCCCCTGGAAGCATGAAAATCACTTTAAACATGCTAATTTTAGCTCTAAAACTGATGATCTACCTACGAATGTGAACTGACGTTCAAAAATGAAACATTTGACAACGGACCATTTTTCACCTTTCCGAAGCATGACGTAATGGGGGGTGTTCTACACCTCCACCCACCAGCTACGGTCTACTAGCCTCGTGCTTGCCGCCGTACCACGCATCCGAAGAGCCACCACCGGAGGCAGTTCCTTCTCCTACCTGGTGGCCAAGACATGGAACTCCCTCCCCATCCACCTTCGGCTGACCCAGGACCATCCCGCCTTCAGGAGACAACTCATTTTTCACCTTTCTGAAGCATGACGTAATAGGGGGGTGTTATCTCTTTTGTCAAGAATCAGCTGTTTTTGCTTGAACATTAAATGCCTTCAAATGGTATTTAATTCACTTCCCGGGCTCCTGGAAGCATGAAAATCACTTTAAACATGCTACTAATGTTATCTCTAAAACTGATGTTCTACCTTCAAATGTGAACTGACGTTCAAAAATAAAACATGTGAAAACGGACCATTTTTCACCTTTCTGAAGCATGACATAATGGGGGGTGTTATCTCTTTTGTCAAAAATCTGCCGTTTTTGCTTGAACATTAAATACCTCCAAATGGTATTTAATTCACTTCCCGGGGTGAAGAAACACTTTTGAGAACTCAGAGTGAGTAAATTGGCCATTTTCATGCACTTTTAACCATTCCACAAATCTTGTGTTTAGGGACCCTGGAAGCATGAAAATCACTTTAAACATGCTAATTTTAGCTCTAAAACTGTTGATCCACCTACAAATGTGAACTGACGTTTAAAAATAAAACATTTGAAAACGGACCATTTTTCACCTTTCTGAAGCATGAAGTAATGGGGGGTGTTATCTCTTTTGTAAAAAATCAGCCATTTATGCTTGAACATTAAATACCTCCAAATGGTATTTAATTCACTTCCCGGGGTGAAGAAACACTTGTTGAGAACTCAGAGTGAGTAAATTGGCCATTTTCATGCACTTTTAACCCTTCCACAAATCTTGTGTTTAGGGACCCTGGAAGCATGAAAATCACTTTAAACATGCTAATTTTAGCTCTAAAGCTGATGATCCACCTACAAATGTGACCTAACGTTCAAAAATAAAACATTTGAAAACAGACCATTTTTCACCTTTCTGAAGCATGACGTAATGGGGGGGGGTGTTATCTCTTTTGTCAAAAATCTGCTGTTTTTGCTTGAACATTAAATGCCTCCAAATTGTATTTAATTCACTTCCCAGGCCCCAGGAAGCATGAAAATCACTTTAAACATGCTAATTTTAGCTCTAAAACTGATGATCCATCTACAAATGTGAACTGACGTTAAAAAATAAAACATTTGAAAACGGACCATTTTTTACTTTCTGAAGCATGACGTAATGGGGGGGGTGTTATCTCTTTTGTAAAAAATCACCTGTTTTTGCTTGAACATTAAATACCTCCAAAGGGTATTTAATTCACTTCCCGGGCCCCTGGAAGCATGAAAATCACTTTAAACATGCTAATTTTAGCTCTAAATCTGATGATCCACCTACAAATGTGAACTGACGTTCAAAAATAAAACATTTGAAAACGGACCATTTTTCCACTTTCTGAAGCATGACGTAATTGGGGGGTGTTATCTCTTTTGTAAAAAATCAGCTGTTTTTGCTTGAACATTAAATGCCTCCAAATGGTATTTAATTCACTTCCCGGGCCCCTGGAAGCATGAAAATGACTTTAAACATGCTAATTTTAGCTCTAAAACTGATGATCCACCTACAAATGTGAACTGACGTTCAAAAATAAAACATTTGAAAACGGACCATTTTTCACCTTTCTGAAGCATGATGTAATGGGGGGGAGGTTATTTCTTTTGTCAAAAATCACCTGTTTTTGCTTGAACATTAAATACCTCCAAATGGCATTTAATTCACTTCCCGGGGTGAAGAAACACTTTTTGAGACCTCAGAGTGAGTAAATTGGCCATTTTGATGCACTTTTAACCATTCCACAAATCTTGTGTGTAGGGCCCCTGGAAGCATGAAAATCACTTTAAACATGCTAATTTCAGCTCTAAAACTGATGATCCACCTAAAAATGTGAACTGACGTTCAAAAATAAAACATTTGAAAACAGACAATTTTTCACCTTTCTGAAGCATGACGTAGTGGGGGGGTGTTATCTCTTTTGTCAAAAATCAGCTGTTTTTGCTTGAACATTAAATGCCTCCAAATGGTATTTAATTCACTTCCCATGCCCCTGGAAGCATGAAAATGACTTTAAACATGCTAATTTTAGCTCTAAAACTGATGATCCACCTACAAATGTGAACTGACGTTCAAAAATAAAACATTTGAAAACGGACCATTTTTCACCTTTCTGAAGCATGACGTAATGGGGGGGGGTTATTTCTTTTGTCAAAAATCACCTGTTTTTGCTTGAACATTAAATACCTCCAAATGGCATTTAATTCACTTCCCGGGGTGAAGAAACACTTTTTGAGACCTCACAGTGAGTAAATTGGCCATGTTCATGCACGTTTAACCATTCCACAAATCTTCTGTTTAGGGCCCCTGAAAGCATGAAAATCACATTAAACATGCTAATTTTAGCTCTAAAACTGATGATACACCGACAAATGTGAAATGACGTTCAAAAATAAAACATTTGAAAACTGACCATTTTTCACTTTTCTGAAGCATGACGTATTGGGGGGGGGGTTATCTCTTTTGTCAAAACTCACCTTTTTTTGCTTGAACATTAAATACCTCCAAATGGCATTTAATTCACTTCCCGGGGTGAAGAAACACTTTTTGAGGCCTCAGAGTGAGCAAATTGGCCATTTTCATGCACTTTTAACCATTCCACAAATCTTGTGTTTAGAGCCCCTGGAAGCATGAAAATCACTTTAAACATGCTAATTTTAGCTCTAAAACTAATAATCCACCTACAAATGTGAACTGACGTTCAAAAATAAAACATTTGAAAACGGACCATTTTTCACCTTTCTAAAGAATGACGTAATGGGGGGGTGTTATCTCTTTTGTCAAAAATCAGCTGTTTTTGCTTGAACATTAAATGCCTCCAAATGGTATTTAAGTCACTTCCCGGGCCCCTGGAAGCATGAAAATCACTTTAAACATGCTAATTTTAGCTCTAAAACTAATAATCCACCTACAAATGTGAACTGACGTTCAAAAATAAAACATTTGAAAATGGACAATTTTTCACCTTTCTGAAGCATGACGTTATGGGGGGGGTGTTATCTCTTTTGTCAAAAATCAGCCGTTTTTGCTTGAACATTAAATGCGTCCAAATGGTATTTAATTCACTTCCCGGGGTGAAGAAAAACTTTTTGAGACCTCAGAGTGAGCAAATTTGCCATTTTCATGCACTTTTAACCATTCCACAAATCTTGTGTTTAGAGCCCCTGGAAGCATGAAAATCACTTTAAACATGCTAATTTTAGCTCTAAAACTAATAATCCACCTACAAATGTGAACTGACGTTCAAAAATAAAACATTTGAAAACGGACCATTTTTCACCTTTCTAAAGAATGACGTAATGGGGGGGTGTTATCTCTTTTGTCAAAAATCAGCTGTTTTTGCTTGAACATTAAATGCCTCCAAATGGTATTTAAGTCACTTCCCGGGCCCCTGGAAGCATGAAAATCACTTTAAACATGCTAATTTTAGCTCTAAAACTAATAATCCACCTACAAATGTGAACTGACGTTCAAAAATAAAACATTTGAAAATGGACAATTTTTCACCTTTCTGAAGCATGACGTTATGGGGGGGGTGTTATCTCTTTTGTCAAAAATCAGCCGTTTTTGCTTGAACATTAAATGCGTCCAAATGGTATTTAATTCACTTCCCGGGGTGAAGAAAAACTTTTTGAGACCTCAGAGTGAGCAAATTTGCCATTTTCATGCACTTTTAACCATTCCACAAATCTTGTGTTTAGAGCCCCTGGAAGCATGAAAATCACTTTAAACATGCTAATTTTAGCTCTAAAACTAATAATCCACCTACAAATGTGAACTGACGTTCAAAAATAAAACATTTGAAAACGGACCATTTTTCACCTTTCTGAAGCATGACGTAATGGGGGGTGTTATCTCTTTTGTCAAAAATCAGCCGTTTTTGCTTGAACATTAAATGCCTCCAAATGGTATTTAATTCACTTCCCGGGGTGAAGAAACACTTTTTGAGACCTCAGAGTGAGCAAATTGGCCACTTTCATGCACTTTTAACCATTCCACAAATCTTGTGTTTAGAGCCCCTGGAAGCATGAAAATCACTTTAAACATGCTAATTTTAGCTCTAAAACTAATAATCCACCTACAAATGTGAACTGACGTTCAAAAATAAAACATTTGAAAACGGACCATTTTTCACCTTTCTGAAGCATGACGTAATGGGGGGGTGTTATCTCTTTTGTCAAAAAATCAGCTGTTTTTGCTTGAACATTAAATGCCTCCAAATGGTATTTAATTCACTTCCCGGCCCCTGGAAGCATGAAAATCACTTTAAACATGCTAATTTTAGCTCTAAAACTAATAATCCACCTACAAATGTGAACTGACGTTCAAAAATAAAACATTTGAAAACTGACCATTTTTCACCTTTCTGAAGAATGATGTAATGGGGGGTGTTATCTCTTTTGTAAAAAATCAGCTGTTTTTGCTTGAACATTAAATGCCTCCAAATGGTATTTAATTCACTTCCCGGCCCCTGGAAGCATGAAAATCACTTTAAACATGCTAATTTTAGCTCTAAAACTAATAATCCACCTACAAATGTGAACTGACATTCAAAAATAAAACATTTGAAAACGGACAATTTTTCACCTTTCTGAAGCATGACGTAATGGGGGGTGTTATCTCTTTTGTCAAAAATCAGCCGTGTTTGCTTGAACATTAAATGCCTCCAAATGGTATTTAATTCACTTCCCGGGTTGAAGAAACACTTTTTGAGACCTCAGAGTGAGCAAATTGGCCATTTTCATGCACTTTTAACCATTCCACAAATCTTGCGTTTAGAGCCCCTGGAAGCATGAAAATCACTTTAAACATGCTGATTTTAGCTCTAAAACTAATAATCCACCTACAAATGTGAACTGACGTTCAAAAATAAAACATTTGAAAACGGACCATTTTTCACCTTTCTAAAGAATGACGTAATGGGGGGTGTTATCTCTTTTGTCAAAAATCAGCTGTTTTTGCTTGAACATTAAATGCCTCCAAATGGTATTTAAGTAACTTCCCGGGCCCCTGGAAGCATGAAAATCACTTTAAACATGCTAATTTTAGCTCTAAAACTAATAATCCACCTACAAATGTGAACTGACGTTCAAAAATAAAACATTTGAAAATGGACAATTTTTCACCTTTCTGAAGCATGACGTTATGGGGGGGGGGTGTTATCTCTTTTGTCAAAAATCAGCCGTTTTTGCTTGAACATTAAATGCCTCCAAATGGTATTTAATTCACTTCCCGGGTTGAAGAAACACTTTTTGAGACCTCAGAATGAGCAAATTGGCCATTTTCATGCACTTTTAACCATTCCACAAATCTTGCGTTTAGAGCCCCTGGAAGCATGAAAATCACTTTAAACATGCTGATTTTAGCTCTAAAACTAATAATCCACCTACAAATGTGAACTGACGTTCAAAAAGAAAACATTTGAAAACAGACAATTTTTCACCTTTCTGAAGCATGACGTAATGGGGGGGTGTTATCTCTTTTGTTAAAATTCAGTCATTTTTGCTTGAACATTAAATGCCTCCAAATGGTATTTAATTCACTTCCCGGGGTGAAGAAACACTTTTTGAGAACTCAGAGTGAGTAAATTGGCCATTTTCATGCACTTTTAACAATTCCACAAATCTTGTGTTTAGGGTCCCTGGAAGCATGAAAATCACTTTAAACATGCTAATTTAAGCTCTAAAATGGATGATCCACCTACAAATGTGAACTGACGCTCAAAAATAAAACATTTGAAAACAGACAATTTTTCACCTTTCTGAAGCATGGCGTAATGGGGGGGTGTTATCTCTTTTGTCAAAAATCAGCCGTTTTTGCTTGAACATTAAATGCCTCCAAATGGTATTTAATTCACTTCCCGGGGTGAAGAAACACTTTTTGAGACCTCAGAGTGAGCAAATTGGCCATTTTCATGCACTTTTAACCATTCCACAAATCTTGTGTTTAGAGCCCCTGGAAGCATGAAAATCACTTTAAACATGCTAATTTTAGCTCTAAAACTAATAATCCACCTACAAATGTGAACTGACGTTCAAAAATAAAACATTTGAAAACGGACCATTTTTCACCTTTCTAAAGAATGACGTAATGGGGGGGTGTTATCTCTTTTGTCAATGAATCAGCTGTTTTTGCTTGAACATGAAATGCCTCCAAATGGTATTTAATTCACTTCCCGGGCCCCTGGAAGTATGAAAATCACTTTAAACATGCTAATTTTAGCTCTAAAACTGATGATCCACCTACAAATGTGAACTGACGTTCAAAAATAAAACATTTGAAAACGGACCATTTTTCACCTTTCTGAAGAATGACGTAATGGGGGGTTTTATCTCTTTTGTCAAAAATCAGCTGTTTTTGCTTGAACATTAAATGCCTTCAAATGGTTTTTATTTCACTTCCCGGGGTGAAGAAACAGTTTTTGAGACCTCAGAGTGAGCAAATTGACCATTTTCATGCACTTTTAACCATTCCACAAATCTTGTGTTTAGAGCCCCTGGAAGCATGAAAATCACTTTAAACATGCTAATTTTAGCTCTAAAACTGATGATCCACCTACAAATGTGAACTGACATTCAAAAATAAAACATTTGAAAACGGACCATTTTTCACCTTTCTGAAGAATGACGTAATGGGGGGGTGTAACTCTTTTGTCAAAAATCAGCTGTTTTTGCTTGAACATTAAATGCCTCCAAATTGTATTTAATTCACTTCCCGGGCCCCTGGAAGCATGAAAATCACTTTAAACATGCTAATTTTAGCTCTAAAACTGATGATCCACCTACAAATGTGAACTGACGTTCAAAAATAAAACATTTGAAAACGGACCATTTTTCACCTTTCTGAAGAATGACGTAATGGGGGGGTGTTATCTCTTTTGTCAAAAATCAGCCGTTTTTGCTTGAACATTAAATGCGTCCAAATGGTATTTAATTCACTTCCCGGGGTGAAGAAACACTTTTTGAGACCTCAGAGTGAGCAAATTTGCCATTTTCATGCACTTTTAACCATTCCACAAATCTTGTGTTTAGAGCCCCTGGAAGCATGAAAATCACTTTAAACATGCTAATTTTAGCTCTAAAACTAATAATCCACCTACAAATTTGAACTGACGTTCAAAAATAAAACATTTGAAAACGGACCATTTTTCACCTTTCTGAAGCATGACGTAATGGGGGGTGTTATCTCTTTTGTCAAAAAATCAGCTGTTTTTGCTTGAACATTAAATGCCTCCAAATGGTATTTAATTCACTTCCCGGCCCCTGGAAGCATGAAAATCACTTTAAACATGCTAATTTTAGCTCTAAAACTAATAATCCACCTACAAATGTGAACTGACGTTCAAAAATAAAACATTTGAAAACTGACCATTTTTCACCTTTCTGAAGAATGACGTAATGGGGGGGTGTTATCTCTTTTGTAAAAAATCAGCTGTTTTTGCTTGAACATTAAATGCCTCCAAATGGTATTTAATTCACTTCCCGGCCCCTGGAAGCATGAAAATCACTTTAAACATGCTAATTTTAGCTCTAAAACTAATAATCCACCTACAAATGTGAACTGACGTTCAAAAATAAAACATTTGAAAACGGACCATTTTTCACCTTTCTAAAGAATGACGTAATGGGAGGTGTTATCTCTTTTGTCAAAAATCAGCTGTTTTTGCTTGAACATTAAATGCCTCCAAATGGTATTTAAGTCACTTCCCGGGCCCCTGGAAGCATGAAAATCACTTTAAACATGCTAATTTTAGCTCTAAAACTAATAATCCACCTACAAATGTGAACTGACGTTCAAAAATAAAACATTTGAAAATGGACAATTTTTCACCTTTCTGAAGCATGACGTTATGGGGGGGGGTGTTATCTCTTTTGTCAAAAATCAGCCGTTTTTGCTTGAACATTAAATGCGTCCAAATGGTATTTAATTCACTTCCCGGGGTGAAGAAACACTTTTTGAGACCTCAGAGTGAGCAAATTTGCCATTTTCATGCACTTTTAACCATTCCACAAATCTTGTGTTTAGAGCCCCTGGAAGCATGAAAATCACTTTAAACATGCTAATTTTAGCTCTAAAACTAATAATCCACCTACAAATGTGAACTGACGTTCAAAAATAAAACATTTGAAAACGGACCATTTTTCACCTTTCTGAAGCATGACGTAATGGGGGGTGTTATCTCTTTTGTCAAAAAATCAGCTGTTTTTGCTTGAACATTAAATGCCTCCAAATGGTATTTAATTCACTTCCCGGCCCCTGGAAGCATGAAAATCACTTTAAACATGCTAATTTTAGCTCTAAAACTAATAATCCACCTACAAATGTGAACTGACGTTCAAAAATAAAACATTTGAAAACTGACCATTTTTCACCTTTCTGAAGCATGACGTTATGGGGGGGGGTGTTATCTCTTTTGTCAAAAATCAGCCGTTTTTGCTTGAACATTAAATGCCTCCAAATGGTATTTAAGTAACTTCCCGGGCCCCTGGAAGCATGAAAATAACTTTAAACATGCTAATTTTAGCTCTAAAACTAATAATCCACCTACAAATGTGAACTGACGTTCAAAAATAAAACATTTGAAAATGGACAATTTTTCACTTTCTGAAGCATGACGTTATGGGGGGGGTGTTATCTCTTTTGTCAAAAATCAGCCGTTTTTGCTTGAACATTAAATGCGTCCAAATGGTATTTAATTCACTTCCCGGGGTGAAGAAACACTTTTTGAGACCTCAGAGTGAGCAAATTTGCCATTTTCATGCACTTTTAACCATTCCACAAATCTTGCGTTTAGAGCCCCTGGAAGCATGAAAATCACTTTAAACATGCTGATTTTATCTCTAAAACTAATACTCCACCTACAAATGTGAACTGACGTTCAAAAATAAAACATTTGAAAACGGACCATTTTTCACCTTTCTAAAGAATGACGTAATGGGGGGTGTTATCTCTTTTGTCAAAAATCAGCTGTTTTTGCTTGAACATTAAATGCCTCCAAATGGTATTTAAGTCACTTCCCGGGCCCCTGGAAGCATGAAAATCACTTTAAACATGCTAATTTTAGCTCTAAAACTAATAATCCACCTACAAATGTGAACTGACGTTCAAAAATAAAACATTTGAAAATGGACAATTTTTCACCTTTCTGAAGCATGACGTTATGGGGGGGGTGTTATCTCTTTTGTCAAAAATCAGCCGTTTTTGCTTGAACATTAAATGCGTCCAAATGGTATTTAATTCACTTCCCGGGGTGAAGAAAAACTTTTTGAGACCTCAGAGTGAGCAAATTTGCCATTTTCATGCACTTTTAACCATTCCACAAATCTTGTGTTTAGAGCCCCTGGAAGCATGAAAATCACTTTAAACATGCTAATTTTAGCTCTAAAACTAATAATCCACCTACAAATGTGAACTGACGTTCAAAAATAAAACATTTGAAAACGGACCATTTTTCACCTTTCTGAAGCATGACGTAATGGGGGGTGTTATCTCTTTTGTCAAAAATCTGCCGTTTTTGCTTGAACATTAAATGCCTCCAAATGGTATTTAATTCACTTCCCGGGGTGAAGAAACACTTTTTGAGACCTCAGAGTGAGCAAATTGGCCACTTTCATGCACTTTTAACCATTCCACAAATCTTGTGTTTAGAGCCCCTGGAAGCATGAAAATCACTTTAAACATGCTAATTTTAGCTCTAAAACTAATAATCCACCTACAAATGTGAACTGACGTTCAAAAATAAAACATTTGAAAACGGACCATTTTTCACCTTTATGAAGCATGACGTAATGGGGGGGTGTTATCTCTTTTGTCAAAAAATCAGCTGTTTTTGCTTGAACATTAAATGCCTCCAAATGGTATTTAATTCACTTCCCGGCCCCTGGAAGCATGAAAATCACTTTAAACATGCTAATTTTAGCTCTAAAACTAATAATCCACCTACAAATGTGAACAGACGTTCAAAAATAAAACATTTGAAAACTAACCATTTTTCAACTTTCTGAAGAATGACGTAATGGGGGGGTGTTATCTCTTTTGTAAAAAATCAGCTGTTTTTGCTTGAACATTAAATGCCTCCAAATGGTATTTAATTCACTTCCCGGCCCCTGGAAGCATGAAAATCACTTTAAACATGCTAATTTTAGCTCTAAAACTAATAATCCACCTACAAATGTGAACTGATGTTCAAAAATAAAACATTTGAAAACGGACCATTTTTCACCTTTCTAAAGAATGACGTAATGGGGGTGTTATCTCTTTTGTCAAAAATCAGCTGTTTTTGCTTGAATATTAAATGCCTCCAAATGGTATTTAAGTCACTTCCCGGGCCCCTGGAAGCATGAAAATCACTTTAAACATGCTAATTTTAGCTCTTAAACTAATAATCCACCTACAAATGTGAACTGACGTTCAAAAAATAAAACATTTGAAAATGGACAATTTTTCACCTTTCTGAAGCATGACGTTATGGGGGGGGTGTTATCTCTTTTGTCAAAAATCAGCCGTTTTTGCTTGAACATTAAATGCATCCAAATGGTATTTAATTCACTTCCCGGGGTGAAGAAACACTTTTTGAGACCTCAGAGTGAGCAAATTTGCCATTTTCATGCACTTTTAACCATTCCACAAATCTTGTGTTTAGAGCCCCTGGAAGCATGAAAATCACTTTAAACATGCTAATTTTAGCTCTAAAACTAATAATCCACCTACAAATGTGAACTGACGTTCAAAAATAAAACATTTGAAAATGGACCATTTTTCACCTTTCTGAAGCATGACGTAATGGGGGGTGTTATCTCTTTTGTCAAAAATCAGCCGTTTTTGCTTGAACATTAAATGCCTCCAAATGGTATTTAATTCACTTCCCGGGGTGAAGAAACACTTTTTGAGACCTCAGAGTGAGCAAATTGGCCACTTTCATGCACTTTTAACCATTCCACAAATCTTGTGTTTAGAGCCCCTGGAAGCATGAAAATCACTTTAAACATGCTAATTTTAGCTCTAAAACTAATAATCCACCTACAAATGTGAACTGACGTTCAAAAATAAAACATTTGAAAACGGACCATTTTTCACCTTTCTGAAGCATGACGTAATGGGGGGGTGTTATCTCTTTTGTCAAAAAATCAGCTGTTTTTGCTTGAACATTAAATGCCTCCAAATGGTATTTAATTCACTTCCCGGCCCCTGGAAGCATGAAAATCACTTTAAACATGCTAATTTTAGCTCTAAAACTAATAATCCACCTACAAATGTGAACTGACGTTCAAAAATAAAACATTTGAAAACTGACCATTTTTCACCTTTCTGAAGAATGATGTAATGGGGGGTGTTATCTCTTTTGTAAAAAATCAGCTGTTTTTGCTTGAACATTAAATGCCTCCAAATGGTATTTAATTCACTTCCCGGCCCCTGGAAGCATGAAAATCACTTTAAACATGCTAATTTTAGCTCTAAAACTAATAATCCACCTACAAATGTGAACTGACATTCAAAAATAAAACATTTGAAAACGGAAAATTTTTCACCTTTCTGAAGCATGACGTAATGGGGGGTGTTATCTCTTTTGTCAAAAATCAGCCGTGTTTGCTTGAACATTAAATGCCTCCAAATGGTATTTAATTCACTTCCCGGGTTGAAGAAACACTTTTTGAGACCTCAGAGTGAGCAAATTGGCCATTTTCATGCACTTTTAACCATTCCACAAATCTTGCGTTTAGAGCCCCTGGAAGCATGAAAATCACTTTAAACATGCTGATTTTAGCTCTAAAACTAATAATCCACCTACAAATGTGAACTGACGTTCAAAAATAAAACATTTGAAAACGGACCATTTTTCACCTTTCTAAAGAATGACGTAATGGGGGGTGTTATCTCTTTTGTCAAAAATCAGCTGTTTTTGCTTGAACATTAAATGCCTCCAAATGGTATTTAAGTAACTTCCCGGGCCCCTGGAAGCATGAAAATCACTTTAAACATGCTAATTTTAGCTCTAAAACTAATAATCCACCTACAAATGTGAACTGACGTTCAAAAATAAAACATTTGAAAATGGACAATTTTTCACCTTTCTGAAGCATGACGTTATGGGGGGGGGGTGTTATCTCTTTTGTCAAAAATCAGCCGTTTTTGCTTGAACATTAAATGCCTCCAAATGGTATTTAATTCACTTCCCGGGTTGAAGAAACACTTTTTGAGACCTCAGAATGAGCAAATTGGCCATTTTCATGCACTTTTAACCATTCCACAAATCTTGCGTTTAGAGCCCCTGGAAGCATGAAAATCACTTTAAACATGCTGATTTTAGCTCTAAAACTAATAATCCACCTACAAATGTGAACTGACGTTCAAAAAGAAAACATTTGAAAACAGACAATTTTTCACCTTTCTGAAGCATGACGTAATGGGGGGGTGTTATCTCTTTTGTTAAAATTCAGTCATTTTTGCTTGAACATTAAATGCCTCCAAATGGTATTTAATTCACTTCCCGGGGTGAAGAAACACTTTTTGAGAACTCAGAGTGAGTAAATTGGCCATTTTCATGCACTTTTAACAATTCCACAAATCTTGTGTTTAGGGTCCCTGGAAGCATGAAAATCACTTTAAACATGCTAATTTAAGCTCTAAAATGGATGATCCACCTACAAATGTGAACTGACGCTCAAAAATAAAACATTTGAAAACAGACAATTTTTCACCTTTCTGAAGCATGGCGTAATGGGGGGGTGTTATCTCTTTTGTCAAAAATCAGCCGTTTTTGCTTGAACATTAAATGCCTCCAAATGGTATTTAATTCACTTCCCGGGGTGAAGAAACACTTTTTGAGACCTCAGAGTGAGCAAATTGGCCATTTTCATGCACTTTTAACCATTCCACAAATCTTGTGTTTAGAGCCCCTGGAAGCATGAAAATCACTTTAAACATGCTAATTTTAGCTCTAAAACTAATAATCCACCTACAAATGTGAACTGACGTTCAAAAATAAAACATTTGAAAACGGACCATTTTTCACCTTTCTAAAGAATGACGTAATGGGGGGGTGTTATCTCTTTTGTCAATGAATCAGCTGTTTTTGCTTGAACATGAAATGCCTCCAAATGGTATTTAATTCACTTCCCGGGCCCCTGGAAGTATGAAAATCACTTTAAACATGCTAATTTTAGCTCTAAAACTGATGATCCACCTACAAATGTGAACTGACGTTCAAAAATAAAACATTTGAAAACGGACCATTTTTCACCTTTCTGAAGAATGACGTAATGGGGGGTTTTATCTCTTTTGTCAAAAATCAGCTGTTTTTGCTTGAACATTAAATGCCTTCAAATGGTTTTTATTTCACTTCCCGGGGTGAAGAAACAGTTTTTGAGACCTCAGAGTGAGCAAATTGACCATTTTCATGCACTTTTAACCATTCCACAAATCTTGTGTTTAGAGCCCCTGGAAGCATGAAAATCACTTTAAACATGCTAATTTTAGCTCTAAAACTGATGATCCACCTACAAATGTGAACTGACATTCAAAAATAAAACATTTGAAAACGGACCATTTTTCACCTTTCTGAAGAATGACGTAATGGGGGGGTGTAACTCTTTTGTCAAAAATCAGCTGTTTTTGCTTGAACATTAAATGCCTCCAAATTGTATTTAATTCACTTCCCGGGCCCCTGGAAGCATGAAAATCACTTTAAACATGCTAATTTTAGCTCTAAAACTGATGATCCACCTACAAATGTGAACTGACGTTCAAAAATAAAACATTTGAAAACGGACCATTTTTCACCTTTCTGAAGAATGACGTAATGGGGGGGTGTTATCTCTTTTGTCAAAAATCAGCCGTTTTTGCTTGAACATTAAATGCGTCCAAATGGTATTTAATTCACTTCCCGGGGTGAAGAAACACTTTTTGAGACCTCAGAGTGAGCAAATTTGCCATTTTCATGCACTTTTAACCATTCCACAAATCTTGTGTTTAGAGCCCCTGGAAGCATGAAAATCACTTTAAACATGCTAATTTTAGCTCTAAAACTAATAATCCACCTACAAATTTGAACTGACGTTCAAAAATAAAACATTTGAAAACGGACCATTTTTCACCTTTCTGAAGCATGACGTAATGGGGGGTGTTATCTCTTTTGTCAAAAAATCAGCTGTTTTTGCTTGAACATTAAATGCCTCCAAATGGTATTTAATTCACTTCCCGGCCCCTGGAAGCATGAAAATCACTTTAAACATGCTAATTTTAGCTCTAAAACTAATAATCCACCTACAAATGTGAACTGACGTTCAAAAATAAAACATTTGAAAACTGACCATTTTTCACCTTTCTGAAGAATGACGTAATGGGGGGGTGTTATCTCTTTTGTAAAAAATCAGCTGTTTTTGCTTGAACATTAAATGCCTCCAAATGGTATTTAATTCACTTCCCGGCCCCTGGAAGCATGAAAATCACTTTAAACATGCTAATTTTAGCTCTAAAACTAATAATCCACCTACAAATGTGAACTGACGTTCAAAAATAAAACATTTGAAAACGGACCATTTTTCACCTTTCTAAAGAATGACGTAATGGGAGGTGTTATCTCTTTTGTCAAAAATCAGCTGTTTTTGCTTGAACATTAAATGCCTCCAAATGGTATTTAAGTCACTTCCCGGCCCCTGGAAGCATGAAAATCACTTTAAACATGCTAATTTTAGTTCTAAAACTAATAATCCACCTACAAATGTGAACTGACGTTCAAAAATAAAACATTTGAAAATGGACAATTTTTCACCTTTCTGAAGCATGACGTTATGGGGGGGGGTGTTATCTCTTTTGTCAAAAATCAGCCGTTTTTGCTTGAACATTAAATGCGTCCAAATGGTATTTAATTCACTTCCCGGGGTGAAGAAACACTTTTTGAGACCTCAGAGTGAGCAAATTTGCCATTTTCATGCACTTTTAACCATTCCACAAATCTTGTGTTTAGAGCCCCTGGAAGCATGAAAATCACTTTAAACATGCTAATTTTAGCTCTAAAACTAATAATCCACCTACAAATGTGAACTGACGTTCAAAAATAAAACATTTGAAAACGGACCATTTTTCACCTTTCTGAAGCATGACGTAATGGGGGGTGTTATCTCTTTTGTCAAAAAATCAGCTGTTTTTGCTTGAACATTAAATGCCTCCAAATGGTATTTAATTCACTTCCCGGCCCCTGGAAGCATGAAAATCACTTTAAACATGCTAATTTTAGCTCTAAAACTAATAATCCACCTACAAATGTGAACTGACGTTCAAAAATAAAACATTTGAAAACTGACCATTTTTCACCTTTCTGAAGCATGACGTTATGGGGGGGGGTGTTATCTCTTTTGTCAAAAATCAGCCGTTTTTGCTTGAACATTAAATGCCTCCAAATGGTATTTAAGTAACTTCCCGGGCCCCTGGAAGCATGAAAATAACTTTAAACATGCTAATTTTAGCTCTAAAACTAATAATCCACCTACAAATGTGAACTGACGTTCAAAAATAAAACATTTGAAAATGGACAATTTTTCACTTTCTGAAGCATGACGTTATGGGGGGGGTGTTATCTCTTTTGTCAAAAATCAGCCGTTTTTGCTTGAACATTAAATGCGTCCAAATGGTATTTAATTCACTTCCCGGGGTGAAGAAACACTTTTTGAGACCTCAGAGTGAGCAAATTTGCCATTTTCATGCACTTTTAACCATTCCACAAATCTTGTGTTTAGAGCCCCTGGAAGCATGAAAATCACTTTAAACATGCTAATTTTAGCTCTAAAACTAATAATCCACCTACAAATGTGAACTGACGTTCAAAAATAAAACATTTGAAAACGGACCATTTTTCACCTTTCTGAAGCATGACGTAATGGGGGGTGTTATCTCTTTTGTCAAAAAATCAGCTGTTTTTGCTTGAACATTAAATGCCTCCAAATGGTATTTAATTCACTTCCCGGCCCCTGGAAGCATGAAAATCACTTTAAACATGCTAATTTTAGCTCTAAAACTAATAATCCACCTACAAATGTGAACTGACGTTCAAAAATAAAACATTTGAAAACTGACCATTTTTCACCTTTCTGAAGAATGACGTAATGGGGGGGTGTTATCTCTTTTGTAAAAAATCAGCTGTTTTTGCTTGAACATTAAATGCCTCCAAATGGTATTTAATTCACTTCCCGGCCCCTGGAAGCATGAAAATCACTTTAAACATGCTAATTTTAGCTCTAAAACTAATAATCCACCTACAAATGTGAACTGACGTTCAAAAATAAAACATTTGAAAACGGACCATTTTTCACCTTTCTAAAGAATGACGTAATGGGGGGTGTTATCTCTTTTGTCAAAAATCAGCTGTTTTTGCTTGAACATTAAATGCCTCCAAATGGTATTTAAGTCACTTCCCGGGCCCCTGGAAGCATGAAAATCACTTTAAACATGCTAATTTTAGCTCTAAAACTAATAATCCACCTACAAATGTGAACTGACGTTCAAAAATAAAACATTTGAAAATGGACAATTTTTCACCTTTCTGAAGCATGACGTTATGGGGGGGGGGTGTTATCTCTTTTGTCAAAAATCAGCCGTTTTTGCTTGAACATTAAATGCGTCCAAATGGTATTTAATTCACTTCCCGGGGTGAAGAAACACTTTTTGAGACCTCAGAGTGAGCAAATTTGCCATTTTCATGCACTTTTAACCATTCCACAAATCTTGTGTTTAGAACCCCTGGAAGCATGAAAATCACTTTAAACATGCTAATTTTAGCTCTAAAACTAATAATCCACCTACAAATGTGAACTGACGTTCAAAAATAAAACATTTGAAAACGGACCATTTTTCACCTTTCTGAAGCATGACGTAATGGGGGGTGTTATCTCTTTTGTCAAAAAATCAGCTGTTTTTGCTTGAACATTAAATGCCTCCAAATGGTATTTAATTCACTTCCCGGCCCCTGGAAGCATGAAAATCACTTTAAACATGCTAATTTTAGCTCTAAAACTAATAATCCACCTACAAATGTGAACTGACGTTCAAAAATAAAACATTTGAAAACTGACCATTTTTTACCTTTCTGAAGAATGACGTAATGGGGGGGTGTTATCTCTTTTGTCAAAAATCAGCCGTTTTTGCTTGAACATTAAATGCCTCCAAATGGATTTTAATTCACTTCCCGGGTTGAAGAAACACTTTTTGAGACCTCAGAGTGAGCAAATTGGCCATTTTCATGCACTTTTAACCATTCCACAAATCTTGCGTTTAGAGCCCCTGGAAGCATGAAAATCACTTTAAACATGCTGATTTTATCTCTAAAACTAATACTCCACCTACAAATGTGAACTGACGTTCAAAAAGAAAACATTTGAAAACAGACAATTTTTCACCTTTCTGAAGCATGACGTAATGGGGGGGTGTTATCTCTTTTGTTACAATTCAGTCATTTTTGCTTGAACATTAAATGCCTCCAAATGGTATTTAATTCACTTCCCGGGGTGAAGAAACACTTTTTGAGAACTCAGAGTGAGTAAATTGGCCATTTTCATGCACTTTTAACAATTCCACAAATCTTGTGTTTAGGGTCCCTGGAAGCATGAAAATCACTTTAAACATGCTAATTTAAGCTCTAAAATGGATGATCCACCTACAAATGTGAACTGACGTTCAAAAATAAAACGTTTGAAAACTGACAATTTTTCACCTTTCTGAAGCATGGCGTAATGGGGGGGGTGTTATCTCTTTTGTCAAAAATCAGCCTTTTTTGCTTGAACATGAAATGCCTCCAAATGGTATTTAATTCACTTCCCGGGGTGAAGAAACACTTTTTGAGACCTCAGAGTGAGCAAATTGGCCATTTTCATGCACTTTTAATCATTCCACAAATCTTGTGTTTAGAGCCCCTGGAAGCATGAAAATCACTTTAAACATGCTAATTTTAGCTCTAAAACTAATAATCCACCTACAAATGTGAACTGACGTTCAAAAATAAAACATTTGAAAACAGACCATTTTTTACCTTTCTGAAGAATGACGTAATGGGGGGTGTTATCTCTTTTGTCAAAAATCAGCTGTTTTTGCTTGAACATTAAATGCCTCCAAATGGTATTCAAGTCACTTCCCGGACCCCTGGAAACATGAAAATCACTTTAAACATGCTAATTTTAGCTCTAAAACTAATAATCCACCTACAAATGTGAACTGACGTTCAAAAATAAAACATTTGAAAATTGACAATTTTTCACCTTTCTGAAGCATGACGTTATGGGGGGGGGTGTTATCTCTTTTGTCAAAAATCAGCCGTTTTTGCTTGAACATTAAATGCGTCCAAATGGTATTTAATTCACTTCGCGGGGTGAAGAAACACTTTTTGAGACCTCAGAGTGAGCAAATTTGCCATTTTCATGCACTTTTAACCATTCAATAAATCTTGTGTTTAGGGCCCCTGGTAGCATGAAAATCACTTTAAACATGCTAATTTTAGCTCTAAAACTAATAATCCACCTACAAATGTGAACTGACGTTCAAAAATAATAAATTTGAAAACGGACCATTTTTCACCTTTCTGAAGCATGACGTAATGGGGGGTGTTATCTCTTTTGTCAAAAATCAGCCGTTTTTGCTTGAACATTAAATGCCTCCAAATGGTATTTAATTCACTTCCCGGGGTGAAGAAACACTTTTTGAGACCTCAGAGCGAGCACATTTGCCATTTTCATGCACTTTTAACCATTCCACAAATCTTGTGTTTAGGGGCCCTGGAAGCATGAAAATCACTTTAAACATGCTAATTTTAGCTCTAAAACTAATAATCCACCTACAAATGTGAACTGACGTTCAAAAATAAAACATTTGAAAACGGACCATTTTTCACCTTTCTGAAGCATGACGTAATGGGGGGTGTTATCTCTTTTGTCAAAAATCAGCCGTTTTTGCTTGAACATTAAATGCCTCCAAATGGTAATTAATTCACTTCCCGGGCCCCTGGAAGCATGAAAATCACTTTAAACATGATAATTTTAGCTCTAAAACTAATAATCCACCTACAAATGTGAACTGACATTCAAAAATAAAACATTTGAAAACGGACCATTTTTCACCTTTCTGAAGCATGACGTAATGGCGGTGTGTTATCTCTTTTGTCAAAAATCAGCCGTTTTTGCTTGAACATTAAATGCCTCCAAATGGTATTTAATTCACTTCCCGGGGTGAAGAAACACTTTTTGAGACCTCAGAGTGAGCAAATTGGCCATTTTCATGCACTTTTAACCATTCCACAAATCTTGTGTTTAGAGCCCCTGGAAGCATGAAAATCACTTTAAACATGCTAATTTTAGCTCTAAAACTAATAATCCACCTACAAATGTGAACTGACGTTCAAAAATAAAACATTTGAAAACGGACCATTTTTCACCTTTCTAAAGAATGACGTAATGGGAGGTGTTATCTCTTTTGTCAAAAATCAGCTGTTTTTGCTTGAACATTAAATGCCTCCAAATGGTATTTAAGTCACTTCCCGGGCCCCTGGAAGCATGAAAATCACTTTAAACATGCTAATTTTAGCTCTAAAACTAATAATCCACCTACAAATGTGAACTGACGTTCAAAAATAAAACATTTGAAAATGGACAATTTTTCACCTTTCTGAAGCATGACGTTATGGGGGGGGGTGTTATCTCTTTTGTCAAAAATCAGCCGTTTTTGCTTGAACATTAAATGCGTCCAAATGGTATTTAATTCACTTCCCGGGGTGAAGAAACACTTTTTGAGACCTCAGAGTGAGCAAATTTGCCATTTTCATGCACTTTTAACCATTCCACAAATCTTGTGTTTAGAGCCCCTGGAAGCATGAAAATCACTTTAAACATGCTAATTTTAGCTCTAAAACTAATAATCCACCTACAAATGTGAACTGACGTTCAAAAATAAAACATTTGAAAACGGACCATTTTTCACCTTTCTGAAGCATGACGTAATGGGGGGTGTTATCTCTTTTGTCAAAAAATCAGCTGTTTTTGCTTGAACATTAAATGCCTCCAAATGGTATTTAATTCACTTCCCGGCCCCTGGAAGCATGAAAATCACTTTAAACATGCTAATTTTAGCTCTAAAACTAATAATCCACCTACAAATGTGAACTGACGTTCAAAAATAAAACATTTGAAAACTGACCATTTTTCACCTTTCTGAAGCATGACGTTATGGGGGGGGGTGTTATCTCTTTTGTCAAAAATCAGCCGTTTTTGCTTGAACATTAAATGCCTCCAAATGGTATTTAAGTAACTTCCCGGGCCCCTGGAAGCATGAAAATAACTTTAAACATGCTAATTTTAGCTCTAAAACTAATAATCCACCTACAAATGTGAACTGACGTTCAAAAATAAAACATTTGAAAATGGACAATTTTTCACCTTTCTGAAGCATGACGTTATGGGGGGGGTGTTATCTCTTTTGTCAAAAATCAGCCGTTTTTGCTTGAACATTAAATGCGTCCAAATGGTATTTAATTCACTTCCCGGGGTGAAGAAACACTTTTTGAGACCTCAGAGTGAGCAAATTTGCCATTTTCATGCACTTTTAACCATTCCACAAATCTTGTGTTTAGAGCCCCTGGAAGCATGAAAATCACTTTAAACATGCTAATTTTAGCTCTAAAACTAATAATCCACCTACAAATGTGAACTGACGTTCAAAAATAAAACATTTGAAAACGGACCATTTTTCACCTTTCTGAAGCATGACGTAATGGGGGGTGTTATCTCTTTTGTCAAAAAATCAGCTGTTTTTGCTTGAACATTAAATGCCTCCAAATGGTATTTAATTCACTTCCCGGCCCCTGGAAGCATGAAAATCACTTTAAACATGCTAATTTTAGCTCTAAAACTAATAATCCACCTACAAATGTGAACTGACGTTCAAAAATAAAACATTTGAAAACTGACCATTTTTCACCTTTCTGAAGAATGACGTAATGGGGGGGTGTTATCTCTTTTGTAAAAAATCAGCTGTTTTTGCTTGAACATTAAATGCCTCCAAATGGTATTTAATTCACTTCCCGGCCCCTGGAAGCATGAAAATCACTTTAAACATGCTAATTTTAGCTCTAAAACTAATAATCCACCTACAAATGTGAACTGACGTTCAAAAATAAAACATTTGAAAACGGACCATTTTTCACCTTTCTAAAGAATGACGTAATGGGGGGTGTTATCTCTTTTGTCAAAAATCAGCTGTTTTTGCTTGAACATTAAATGCCTCCAAATGGTATTTAAGTCACTTCCCGGGCCCCTGGAAGCATGAAAATCACTTTAAACATGCTAATTTTAGCTCTAAAACTAATAATCCACCTACAAATGTGAACTGACGTTCAAAAATAAAACATTTGAAAATGGACAATTTTTCACCTTTCTGAAGCATGACGTTATGGGGGGGGGGTGTTATCTCTTTTGTCAAAAATCAGCCGTTTTTGCTTGAACATTAAATGCGTCCAAATGGTATTTAATTCACTTCCCGGGGTGAAGAAACACTTTTTGAGACCTCAGAGTGAGCAAATTTGTCATTTTCATGCACTTTTAACCATTCCACAAATCTTGTGTTTAGAGCCCCTGGAAGCATGAAAATCACTTTAAACATGCTAATTTTAGCTCTAAAACTAATAATCCACCTACAAATGTGAACTGACGTTCAAAAATAAAACATTTGAAAACGGACCATTTTTCACCTTTCTGAAGCATGACGTAATGGGGGGTGTTATCTCTTTTGTCAAAAAATCAGCTGTTTTTGCTTGAACATTAAATGCCTCCAAATGGTATTTAATTCACTTCCCGGCCCCTGGAAGCATGAAAAATCACTTTAAACATGCTAATTTTAGCTCTAAAACTAATAATCCACCTACAAATGTGAACTGACGTTCAAAAATAAAACATTTGAAAACTGACCATTTTTTACCTTTCTGAAGAATGACGTAATGGGGGGGTGTTATCTCTTTTGTCAAAAATCAGCCGTTTTTGCTTGAACATTAAATGCCTCCAAATGGATTTTAATTCACTTCCCCGGGTTGAAGAAACACTGTTTGAGACCTCAGAGTGAGCAAATTGGCCATTTTCATGCACTTTTAACCATTCCACAAATCTTGCGTTTAGAGCCCCTGGAAGCATGAAAATCACTTTAAACATGCTGATTTTATCTCTAAAACTAATACTCCACCTACAAATGTGAACTGACGTTCAAAAAGAAAACATTTGAAAACAGACAATTTTTCACCTTTCTGAAGCATGACGTAATGGGGGGGTGTTATCTCTTTTGTTACAATTCAGTCATTTTTGCTTGAACATTAAATGCCTCCAAATGGTATTTAATTCACTTCCCGGGGTGAAGAAACACTTTTTGAGAACTCAGAGTGAGTAAATTGGCCATTTTCATGCACTTTTAACAATTCCACAAATCTGTGTTTAGGGTCCCTGGAAGCATGAAAATCACTTTAAACATGCTAATTTAAGCTCTAAAATGGATGATCCACCTACAAATGTGAACTGACGTTCAAAAATAAAACATTTGAAAACGGACAATTTTTCACCTTTCTGAAGCATGGCGTAATGGGGGGGGTGTTATCTCTTTTGTCAAAAATCAGCCTTTTTTGCTTGAACATGAAATGCCTCCAAATGGTATTTAATTCACTTCCCGGGGTGAAGAAACACTTTTTGAGACCTCAGAGTGAGCAAATTGGCCATTTTCATGCACTTTTAATCATTCCACAAATCTTGTGTTTAGAGCCCCTGGAAGCATGAAAATCACTTTAAACATGCTAATTTTAGCTCTAAAACTAATAATCCACCTACAAATGTGAACTGACGTTCAAAAATAAAACATTTGAAAACAGACCATTTTTTACCTTTCTGAAGAATGACGTAATGGGGGTGTATATCTCTTTTGTCAAAAATCAGCTGTTTTTGCTTGAACATTAAATGCCTCCAAATGGTATTCAAGTCACTTCCGGACCCCTGGAAACATGAAAATCACTTTAAACATGCTAATTTTTAGCTCTAAAACTAATAATCCACCTACAAATGTGAACTGACGTTCAAAAATAAAACATTTGAAAATTGACAATTTTTCACCTTTCTGAAGCATGACGTTATGGGGGGGGGGTGTTATCTCTTTTGTCAAAAATCAGCCGTTTTTGCTTGAACATTAAATGCGTCCAAATGGTATTTAATTCACTTCGCGGGGTGAAGAAACACTTTTTGAGACCTCAGAGTGAGCAAATTTGCCATTTTCATGCACTTTTAACCATTCAATAAATCTTGTGTTTAGGGCCCCTGGTAGCATGAAAATCACTTTAAACATGCTAATTTTAGCTCTAAAACTAATAATCCACCTACAAATGTGAACTGACGTTCAAAAATAATAAATTTGAAAACGGACCATTTTTCACCTTTCTGAAGCATGACGTAATGGGGGGTGTTATCTCTTTTGTCAAAAATCAGCCGTTTTTGCTTGAACATTAAATGCCTCCAAATGGTATTTAATTCACTTCCCGGGGTGAAGAAACACTTTTTGAGACCTCAGAGCGAGCACATTTGCCATTTTCATGCACTTTTAACCATTCCACAAATCTTGTGTTTAGGGCCCCTGGAAGCATGAAAATCACTTTAAACATGCTAATTTTAGCTCTAAAACTAATAATCCACCTACAAATGTGAACTGACGTTCAAAAATAAAACATTTGAAAACGGACCATTTTTCACCTTTCTGAAGCATGACGTAATGGGGGGTGTTATCTCTTTTGTCAAAAATCAGCCGTTTTTGCTTGAACATTAAATGCCTCCAAATGGTAATTAATTCACTTCCCGGGCCCCTGGAAGCATGAAAATCACTTTAAACATGATAATTTTAGCTCTAAAACTAATTATCCACCTACAAATGTGAACTGACATTCAAAAATAAAACATTTGAAAACGGACCATTTTTCACCTTTCTGAAGCATGACGTAATGGCGGTGTGTTATCTCTTTTGTCAAAAATCAGCCGTTTTTGCTTGAACATTAAATGCCTCCAAATGGTATTTAATTCACTTCCCGGGGTGAAGAAACACTTTTTGAGACCTCAGAGTGAGCAAATTGGCCATTTTCATGCACTTTTAACCATTCCAAAAATCTTGTGTTTAGGGCCCCTGGAAGCATGAAAATCACTTTAAACATGCTAATTTTAGCTCTAAAACTAATAATCCACCTACAAATGTGAACTCACGTTCAAAAATAAAACATTTGAAAACGGACCATTTTTCACCTTTCTGAAGCATGATGTAATGGGGGTGTGTTATCTCTTTTGTCAAAAATCAGCCGTTTTTGCTTGAACATTAAATGCGTCCAAATTGTATTTAATTCACTTCCCGGGGTGAAGAAACACTTTTTGAGACCTCAGAGTGAGCAAATTTGCCATTTTCATGCACTTTTAACCATTCCACAAATCTTGTGTTTAGGGCCCCTGGAAGCATGAAAATTACTTCAAACATGCTAATTTTAGCTCTAAAACTAATAATCCACCTACAAATGTGAACTGACGTTCAAAAATAAAACATTTGAAAACGGACCATTTTTCACCTTTCTGAAGCATGACGTAATGGGGGGTGTTATCTCTTTTGTCAAAAATCAGCCGTTTTTGCTTGAACATTAAATGCCTCCAAATGGTATTTAATTCACTACCCGGGCCCCTGGAAGCATGAAAATCACTTTAAACATGCTAATTTTAGCTCTAAAACTAATAATCCACCTACAAATGTGAACTGACATTCAAAAATAAAACATTTGAAAACGGACAATTTTTCACCTTTCTGAAGCATGACGTAATGGGGGGTGTTATCTCTTTTGTCAAAAATCAGCCGTTTTTGATTGAACATTAAATGCCTCCAAATGGAATTTAATTCACTTCCCGGGGTGAAGAAACACTTTTTGAGACCTCAGAGTGAGCAAATTGGCCATTTTCATGCACTTTTAACCATTCCACAAATCTTGTGTTTAGAACCCCTGGAAGCATGAAAATCACTTTAAACATGCTAATTTTAGCTCTAAAACTAATAATCCACCTACAAATGTGAACTGACGTTCAAAAATAAAACATTTGAAAACGGACCATTTTTCACCTTTCTGAAGCATGACGTAATGGGGGGTGTTATCTCTTTTGTCAAAAATCAGCCGTTTTTGATTGAACATTAAATGCCTCCAAATGGAATTTAATTCACTTCCCGGGGTGAAGAAACACTTTTTGAGACCTCAGAGTGAGCAAATTGGCCATTTTCATGCACTTTTAACCATTCCACAAATCTTGTGTTTAGAACCCCTGGAAGCATGAAAATCACTTTAAACATGCTAATTTTAGCTCTAAAACTAATAATCCACCTACAAATGTGAACTGACGTTCAAAAATAAAACATTTGAAAACTGACAATTTTTCACCTTTCTGAAGAATGACGTAATGGGGGGGGTGTTATCTCTTTTGTAAAAAATCAGCTGTTTTTGCTTGAACATTAAATGCCTCCAAATGGTATTTAATTCACTTCCCGGCCCCTGGAAGCATGAAAATCACTTTAAACATGCTGATTTTAGCTCTAAAACTAATAATCCACCTACAAATGTGAACTGACGTTCAAAAAGAAAACATTTGAAAACAGACAATTTTTCACCTTTCTGAAGCATGACGTAATGGGGGGGGTTATCCCTTTTGTCAAAAATCAGCCGTTTTTGCTTGAACATTAAATGCCTCCAAATGGTATTTAATTCACTTCCCGGGGTGAAGCAACACTTTTTGAGACCTCAGAGTGAGCAAATTGACCATTTTCATGCACTTTTAACCATTCCACAAATCTTGTGTTTAGAGCCCCTGGAAGCATGAAAATCACTTTAAACATGCTAATTTTAGCTCTAAAACTATTAATCCACCTACAAATGTGAACTGACGTTCAAAAATAAAACATTTGAAAACGGACCATTTTTCACCTTTCTGAAGCATGACGTAATAGGGGGGTGTTATCTCTTTTGTAAAAAAATCAGCCGTTTTTGCTTGAACATTAAATGCCTCCAAATGGTATTTAATTCACTTCCCGGGTCCCTGGAAGCATGAAAATCACTTTAAACATGCTAATTTTAGCTCTAAAACTAATAATCCACCTACAAATGTGAACTGACATTCAAAAATAAAACATTTGAAAATGGACAATTTTTCACCTTTCTGAAGCATGACGTTATGGGGGGGGTGTTATCTCTTTTGTCAAAAATCAGCCGTTTTTGCTTGAACATTAAATGCCTCCAAATGGTATTTAATTCACTTCCCGGGGTGAAGAAACACTTTTTGAGACCTCAGAGTGAGCAAATTTGCCATTTTCATGCACTTTTAACCATTCCACAAATCTTGTGTTTATGGCCCCTTGGAGCATGAAAATCACTTTAAACATGCTAATTTTAGCTCTAAAACTAATAATCCACCTACAAATGTGAACGGACGTTCAAAAATAAAACATTTGAAAACGGACCATTTTTCACCTTTCTGAAGCATGACGTAATGGGGGGTGTTATCTCTTTTGTCAAAAATCAGCCGTTTTTGCTTGAACATTAAATGCCTCCAAATGGTATTTAATTCACTTCCCGGGCCCCTGGAAGCATGAAAATCACTTTAAACATGCTAATTTTAGCTCTAAAACTAATAATCCACCTACAAATGTGAACTGACATTCAAAAATAAAACATTTGAAAACGGACAATTTTTCACCTTTCTGAAGCATGACATAATGGGGGGGTTATCCCTTTTGTCAAAAATCAGCCGTTTTTGCTTGTACATTAAATGCCTCCAAATGGTATTTAATTCACTTCCCGGGGTGAAGAAACACTTTTTGAGACCTCAGAGCGAGCACATTTGCCATTTTCATGCACTTTTAACCATTCCACAAATCTTGTGTTTAGGGCCCCTGGAAGCATGAAAATCACTTTAAACATGCTTATTTTAGCTCTAAAACTAATAATCCACCTACAAATGTGAACTGACGTTCAAAAATAAAACATTTGAAAACGGACCATTTTTCACCTTTCTGAAGCATGACGTAATGGGGGGTGTTATCTCTTTTGTCAAAAATCAGCCGTTTTTGCTTGAACATTAAATGCCTCCAAATGGAATTTAATTCACTTCCTGGGCCCCTGGAAGCATGAAAATCACTTTAAACATGATAATTTTAGCTCTAAAACTAATAATCCACCTACAAATGTGTACTGACATTCAAAAATAAAACATTTGAAAACGGACCATTTTTCACCTTTCTGAAGCATGACGTAATGGGGGTGTGTTATCTCTTTTGTCAAAAATCAGCCGTTTTTGCTTGAACATTAAATGCCTCCAAATGGTATTTAATTCACTTCCCGGGGTGAAGAAACACTTTTTGAGACCTCAGAGTGAGCAAATTTGCCATTTTCATGCACTTTTAACCATTCCACAAATCTTGTGTTTAGGGCCCCTGGAAGCATGAAAATCACTTTAAACATGCTAATATTAGCTCTAAAACTCATAATCCACCTACAAATGTGAACTGACGTTCAAAAATAAAACATTTGAAAACGGACCATTTTTCACCTTTCTGAAGCATGACGTAATGGGGGGTGTTATCTCTTTTGTCAAAAATCAGCCGTTTTTGCTTGAACATTAAATGCCTCCAAATCGTATTTAATTCACTTCCCGAGCCCCTGGAAGCATGAAAATCACTTTAAACATGCTAATTTTAGCTCTAAAACTAATAATCCACCTACAAATGTGAACTGACATTCAAAAATAAAAATTTGAAAACGGACAATTTTTCACCTTTCTGAAGCATGACGTAATGGGGGGTGTTATCTCTTTTGTCAAAAATCAGCCGGTTTTGCTTGAACATTAAATGCCTCCAAATGGTATTTAATTCACTTCCCGGGGTGAAGAAACACTTTTTGAGACCTCAGAGTGAGCAAATTGGCCATTTTCATGCACTTTTAACCATTCCACAAATCTTGTGTTTAGAGCCCCTGGAAGCATGAAAATCACTTTAAACATGCTAATTTTAGCTCTAAAACTAATAATCCACCTACAAATGTGAACTGACGTTCAAAAATAAAACATTTGAAAACGGACCATTTTTCACCTTTCTGAAGCATGACGTAATATGGGGGGTGTTATCTCTTTTGTCAAAAATCAGCCGTTTTTGCTTGAACACTAAATGCCTCCAAATGGTATTAAATAACTTCCCGGGGTGAAGAAACACTTTTTGAGACCTCATAGTGAATAAATTGGCCATTTTCATGCACTTTTAACCATTTCACAACTCTTGTGTTTAGGGCCCCTGGAAGCATGAAAATCACTTTAAACATGCTAATTTTAGCTCTAAAACTGATGATCCACCTACAAATGTGAACTGACGTTCGAAAATACAACATTTGAAAACAGACCATTTTTCACCTTTCTGAAGCATGACGTATTGGGGGGGTATTATCTGTTTTGTCAAAACTCACCTTTTTTTGCTTCAACATTAAATGCCTCCGAATGGTATTTAATTCACTTCCCGGGCCCCTGGAAGCATGAAAATCACTTTAAACATGCTAATTTTAGCTCTAAAACTGATGATCTACCTACGAATGTGAACTGACGTTCAAAAATGAAACATTTGACAACGGACCATTTTTCACCTTTCTGAAGCATGACATAATGGGGGGTGTTCTATACCTCCACCCACCAGCTACGGTCTACTAGCCTCGTGCTCGCCGCCGTACCACGCATCCGAAGAGCCACCACCGGAGGCAGTTCCTTCTCCTACCTGGTGGCCAAGACATGGAACTCCCTCCCCATCCACCTTCGGCTGACCCAGGACCATCCCGCCTTCAGGAGACAACTCATTTTTCACCTTTCTGAAGCATGACGTAATAGGGGGGTGTTATCTCTTTTGTCAAAAATCTGCTGTTTTTGCTTGAACATTAAATGCCTCCAAATGGTATTTAATTCACTTCCCGGGGTGAAGAAACACTTTTTGAGAACTCAGAGTGAGTAAATTGGCCATTTTCATGCACTTTTAACCCTTCCACAAATCTTGTGTTTAGGGCCCCTGGAAGCACGAAAATCACGTTAAACATGCTAATTTTAGCTCTAAAACTAATAATCCACCTACAAATGTGAACTGACGTTCAAAAATAAAACATTTGAAAACAGACCATTTTTCACCTTTCTGAAGAATGACGTAATGGGGGGTGTTATCTCTTTTGTCAAAAATCAGCTGTTTTTGCTTGAACATTAAATGCCTTCAAATGGTATTTAATTCACTTCCTGGGCTCCTGGAAGCATGAAAATCACTTTAAACATGCTACTAATGTTAGCTCTAAAACTGATGTTCTACCTTCAAATGTGAACTGACGTTCAAAAATAAAACATGTGAAAACGGACCATTTTTCACCTTTCTGAAGCATGACATAATGGGGGGTGTTATCTCTTTTGTCAAAAATCTGCCGTTTTTGCTTGAACATTAAATACCTCCAAATGGTATTTAATTCACTTCCCGGGGTGAAGAAACACTTTTTGAGACCTCAGAGTGAGCAAATTGGCCATTTTCATGCACTTTTAACCATTCCACAAATCTTGTGTTTAGAGCCCCTGGAAGCATGAAAATCACTTTAAACATGCTAATTTTAGCTCTAAAACTAATAATCCACCTACAAATGTGAACTGACGTTCAAAAATAAAACATTTGAAAACAGACCATTTTTCACCTTTCTGAAGAATGACGTAATGGGGGGTGTTATCTCTTTTGTCAAAAATCAGCTGTTTTTGCTTGAACATTAAATGCCTCCAAATGGTATTCAAGTCACTTCCCGGGCCCCTGGAAGCATGAAAATCACTTTAAACATGCTAATTTTAGCTCTAAAACTAATAATCCACCTACAAATGTGAACTGACGTTCAAAAATAAAACATTTGAAAATTGACAATTTTTCACCTTTCTGAAGCATGACGTTATGGGGGGGTGTTATCTCTTTTGTCAAAAATCAGCCGTTTTTGCTTGAACATTAAATGCGTCCAAATGGTATTTAATTCACTTCGCGGGGTGAAGAAACACTTTTTGAGACCTCAGAGTGAGCAAATTTGCCATTTTCATGCACTTTTAACCATTCAATAAATCTTGTGTTTAGGGCCCCTGGTAGCATGAAAATCACTTTAAACATGCTAATTTTAGCTCTAAAACTAATAATCCACCTACAAATGTGAACTGACGTTCAAAAATAATAAATTTGAAAACGGACCATTTTTCACCTTTCTGAAGCATGACGTAATGGGGGGTGTTATCTCTTTTGTCAAAAATCAGCCGTTTTTGCTTGAACATTAAATGCCTCCAAATGGTATTTAATTCACTTCCCGGGGTGAAGAAACACTTTTTGAGACCTCAGAGCGAGCACATTTGCCATTTTCATGCACTTTTAACCATTCCACAAATCTTGTGTTTAGGGCCCCTGGAAGCATGAAAATCACTTTAAACATGCTAATTTTAGCTCTAAAACTAATAATCCACCTACAAATGTGAACTGACGTTCAAAAATAAAACATTTGAAAACGGACCATTTTTCACCTTTCTGAAGCATGACGTAATGGGGGGTGTTATCTCTTTTGTCAAAAATCAGCCGTTTTTGCTTGAACATTAAATGCCTCCAAATGGTAATTAATTCACTTCCCGGGCCCCTGGAAGCATGAAAATCACTTTAAACATGATAATTTTAGCTCTAAAACTAATAATCCACCTACAAATGTGAACTGACATTCAAAAATAAAACATTTGAAAACGGACCATTTTTCACCTTTCTGAAGCATGACGTAATGGGGGTGTGTTATCTCTTTTGTCAAAAATCAGCCGTTTTTGCTTGAACATTAAATGCCTCCAAATGGTATTTAATTCACTTCCCGGGGTGAAGAAACACTTTTTGAGACCTCAGAGTGAGCAAATTGGCCATTTTCATGCACTTTTAACCATTCCAAAAATCTTGTGTTTAGGGCCCCTGGAAGCATGAAAATCACTTTAAACATGCTAATTTTAGCTCTAAAACTAATAATCCACCTACAAATGTGAACTGACGTTCAAAAATAAAACATTTGAAAACGGACCATTTTTCACCTTTCTGAAGCATGATGTAATGGGGGTGTGTTATCTCTTTTGTCAAAAATCAGCCGTTTTTGCTTGAACATTAAATGCGTCCAAATTGTATTTAATTCACTTCCCGGGGTGAAGAAACACTTTTTGAGACCTCAGAGTGAGCAAATTTGCCATTTTCATGCACTTTTAACCATTCCACAAATCTTGTGTTTAGGGCCCCTGGAAGCATGAAAATTACTTTAAACATGCTAATTTTAGCTCTAAAACTAATAATCCACCTACAAATGTGAACTGACGTTCAAAAATAAAACATTTGAAAACGGACCATTTTTCACCTTTCTGAAGCATGACGTAATGGGGGGTGTTATCTCTTTTGTCAAAAATCAGCCGTTTTTGCTTGAACATTAAATGCCTCCAAATGGTAATTAATTCACTTCCCGGGCCCCTGGAAGCATGAAAATCACTTTAAACATGATAATTTTAGCTCTAAAACTAATAATCCACCTACAAATGTGAACTGACATTCAAAAATAAAACATTTGAAAACGGACCATTTTTCACCTTTCTGAAGCATGACGTAATGGGGGTGTGTTATCTCTTTTGTCAAAAATCAGCCGTTTTTGCTTGAACATTAAATGCCTCCAAATGGTATTTAATTCACTTCCCGGGGTGAAGAAACACTTTTTGAGACCTCAGAGTGAGCAAATTGGCCATTTTCATGCACTTTTAACCATTCCAAAAATCTTGTGTTTAGGGCCCCTGGAAGCATGAAAATCACTTTAAACATGCTAATTTTAGCTCTAAAACTAATAATCCACCTACAAATGTGAACTGACGTTCAAAAATAAAACATTTGAAAACGGACCATTTTTCACCTTTCTGAAGCATGATGTAATGGGGGTGTGTTATCTCTTTTGTCAAAAATCAGCCGTTTTTGCTTGAACATTAAATGCGTCCAAATTGTATTTAATTCACTTCCCGGGGTGAAGAAACACTTTTTGAGACCTCAGAGTGAGCAAATTTGCCATTTTCATGCACTTTTAACCATTCCACAAATCTTGTGTTTAGGGCCCCTGGAAGCATGAAAATTACTTTAAACATGCTAATTTTAGCTCTAAAACTAATAATCCACCTACAAATGTGAACTGACGTTCAAAAATAAAACATTTGAAAACGGACCATTTTTCACCTTTCTGAAGCATGACGTAATGGGGGGTGTTATCTCTTTTGTCAAAAATCAGCCGTTTTTGCTTGAACATTAAATGCCTCCAAATGGTATTTAATTCACTACCCGGGCCCCTGGAAGCATGAAAATCACTTTAAACATGCTAATTTTAGCTCTAAAACTAATAATCCACCTACAAATGTGAACTGACATTCAAAAATAAAACATTTGAAAACGGACAATTTTTCACCTTTCTGAAGCATGACGTAATGGGGGGTGTTATCTCTTTTGTCAAAAATCAGCCGTTTTTGCTTGAACATTAAATGCGTCCAAATTGTATTTAATTCACTTCCCGGGGTGAAGAAACACTTTTTGAGACCTCAGAGTGAGCAAATTTGCCATTTTCATGCACTTTTAACCATTCCACAAATCTTGTGTTTAGGGCCCCTGGAAGCATGAAAATTACTTTAAACATGCTAATTTTAGCTCTAAAACTAATAATCCACCTACAAATGTGAACTGACGTTCAAAAATAAAACATTTGAAAACGGACCATTTTTCACCTTTCTGAAGCATGACGTAATGGGGGGTGTTATCTCTTTTGTCAAAAATCAGCCGTTTTTGCTTGAACATTAAATGCCTCCAAATGGTATTTAATTCACTACCCGGGCCCCTGGAAGCATGAAAATCACTTTAAACATGCTAATTTTAGCTCTAAAACTAATAATCCACCTACAAATGTGAACTGACATTCAAAAATAAAACATTTGAAAACGGACAATTTTTCACCTTTCTGAAGCATGACGTAATGGGGGGTGTTATCTCTTTTGTCAAAAATCTGCCGTTTTTGATTGAACATTAAATGCCTCCAAATGGAATTTAATTCAATTCCCGGGGTGAAGAAACACTTTTTGAGACCTCAGAGTGAGCAAAATGGCCATTTTCATGCACTTTTAACCATTCCACAAATCTTGTGTTTAGAACCCCTGGAAGCATGAAAATCACTTTAAACATGCTAATTTTAGCTCTAAAACTAATAATCCACCTACAAATGTGAACTGACGTTCAAAAATAAAACATTTGAAAACGGACCATTTTTCACCTTTCTGAAGCATGACGTAATGGGGGGTGTTATCTCTTTTGTCAAAAATCAGCCGTTTTTGCTTGAACATTAAATGCCTCCAAATGGTATTTAATTCACTTCCCGGGGTGAAGAAACACTTTTTGAGACCTCAGAGTGAGCAAATTGGCCACTTTCATGCACTTTTAACCATTCCACAAATCTTGTGTTTAGAGCCCCTGGAAGCATGAAAATCACTTTGAACATGCTAATTTTAGCTCTAAAACTAATAATCCACCTACAAATCTGAACTGACGTTCAAAAATAAAACATTTGAAAACGGACCATTTTTCACCTTTCTGAAGCATGACGTAATGGGGGGGTGTTATCTCTTTTGTCAAAAAATCAGCTGTTTTGCTTGAACATTAAATGCCTCCAAATGGTATTTAATTCACTTCCCGGCCCCTGGAAGCATGAAAATCACTTTAAACATGCTAATTTTAGCTCTAAAACTAATAATCCACCTACAAATGTGAACTGACGTTCAAAAATAAAACATTTGAAAACTGACAATTTTTCACCTTTCTGAAGAATGACGTAATGGGGGGGTGTTATCTCTTTTGTAAAAAATCAGCTGTTTTTGCTTGAACATTAAATGCCTCCAAATGGTATTTAATTCACTTCCCGGCCCCTGGAAGCATGAAAATCACTTTAAACATGCTGATTTTAGCTCTAAAACTAATAATCCACCTACAAATGTGAACTGACGTTCAAAAAGAAAACCTTTGAAAACAGACAATTTTTCACCCTTCTGAAGCATGACGTAATGGGGGGGGTTATCCCTTTTGTCAAAAATCAGCCGTTTTTGCTTGAACATTAAATGCCTCCAAATGGTATTTAATTCACTTCCCGGGGTGAAGCAACACTTTTTGAGACCTCAGAGTGAGCAAATTGACCATTTTCATGCACTTTTAACCATTCCACAAATCTTGTGTTTAGAGCCCCTGGAAGCATGAAATACACTTTAAACATGCTAATTTTAGCTCTAAAACTATTAATCCACCTACAAATGTGAACTGACGTTCAAAAATAAAACATTTGAAAACGGACCATTTTTCACCTTTCTGAAGCATGACGTAATGGGGGGGTGTTATCTCTTTTGTCAAAAAATCAGCCGTTTTTGCTTGAAGATTAAATGCCTCCAAATGGTATTTAATTCACTTCCCGGGTCCCTGGAAGCATGAAAATCACTTTAAACATGCTAATTTTAGCTCTAAAACTAATAATCCACCTACAAATGTGAACTGACATTCAAAAATAAAACATTTGAAAATGGACAATTTTTCACCTTTCTGAAGCATGACGTTATGGGGGGGGTGTTATCTCTTTTGTCAAAAATCAGCCGTTTTTGCTTGAACATTAAATGCCTCCAAATGGTATTTAATTCACTTCCCGGGGTGAAGAAACACTTTTTGAGACCTCAGAGTGAGCAAATTTGCCATTTTCATGCACTTTTAACCATTCCACAAATCTTGTGTTTAGGGCCCCTGGTAGCATGAAAATCACTTTAAACATGCTAATTTTAGCTCTAAAACTAATAATCCACCTACAAATGTGAACGGACGTTCAAAAATAAAACATTTGAAAACGGACCATTTTTCACCTTTCTGAAGCATGACGTAATGGGGGGTGTTATCTCTTTTGTCAAAAATCAGCCGTTTTTGCTTGAACATTAAATGCCTCCAAATGGTATTTAATTCACTTCCCGGGCCCCTGGAAGCATGAAAATCACTTTAAACATGCTAATTTTAGCTCTAAAACTAATAATCCACCTACAAATGTGAACTGACATTCAAAAATAAAACATTTGAAAACGGACAATTTTTCACCTTTCTGAAGCATGACATAATGGGGGGGTTATCCCTTTTGTCAAAAATCAGCCGTTTTTGCTTGTACATTAAATGCCTCCAAATGGTATTTAATTCACTTCCCGGGGTGAAGAAACACTTTTTGAGACCTCAGAGCGAGCACATTTGCCATTTTCATGCACTTTTAACCATTCCACAAATCTTGTGTTTAGGGCCCCTGGAAGCATGAAAATCACTTTAAACATGCTTATTTTAGCTCTAAAACTAATAATCCACCTACAAATGTGAACTGACGTTCAAAAATAAAACATTTGAAAACGGACCATTTTTCACCTTTCTGAAGCATGACGTAATGGGGGGTGTTATCTCTTTTGTCAAAAATCAGCCGTTTTTGCTTGAACATTAAATGCCTCCAAATGGAATTTAATTCACTTCCCGGGCCCCTGGAAGCATGAAAATCACTTTAAACATGATAATTTTAGCTCTAAAACTAATAATCCACCTACAAATGTGTACTGACATTCAAAAATAAAACATTTGAAAACGGACCATTTTTCACCTTTCTGAAGCATGACGTAATGGGGGTGTGTTATCACTTTTGTCAAAAATCAGCCGTTTTTGCTTGAACGTTAAATGCCTCCAAATGGTATTTAATTCACTTCCCGGGGTGAAGAAACACTTTTTGAGACCTCAGAGTGAGCAAATTGGCCATTTTCATGCACGTTTAACCATTCCAAAAATCTTGTGTTTAGGGCCCCTGGAAGCATGAAAATCACTTTAAACATGCTAATTTTAGCTCTAAAACTAATAATCCACCTACAAATGTGAACTGACGTTCAAAAATAAAACATTTGAAAACGGACCATTTTTCACCTTTCTGAAGCATGACGTAATGGGGGGGGGTGTTATCTCTTTTGTCAAAAATCAGCCGTTTTTGCTTGAACATTAAATGCCTCCAAATGGTATTTAATTCACTTCCCGGGCCCCTGGAAGCATGAAAATCACTTTAAACATGATAATTTTAGCTCTAAAACTAATAATCCACCTACAAATGTGAACTGACATTCAAAAATAAAACATTTGAAAACGGACCATTTTTCACCTTTCTGAAGCATGACATAATGGGGGTGTGTTATCTCTTTTGTCAAAAATCAGCCGTTTTTGCTTGAACATTAAATGCCTCCAAATGGTATTTAATTCACTTCCCGGGCCCCTGGAAGCATGAAAATCACTTTAAACATGATCATTTTAGCTCTAAAACTAATAATCCACCTACAAATGTGAACTGACATTCAAAAATAAAACATTTGAAAACAGACCATTTTTCACCTTTCTGAAGCATGACGTAATGGGGGTGTGTTATCTCTTTTGTCAAAAATCAGCCGTTTTTGCTTGAACATTAAATGCGTCCAAATGGTATTTAATTCACTTCCCGGGGTGAAGAAACACTTTTTGAGACCTCAGAGTGAGCAAATTTGCCATTTTCATGCACTTTTAACCATTCCACAAATCTTGTGTTTAGGGCCCCTGGAAGCATGAAAATCACTTTAAACATGCTAATATTAGCTCTAAAACTCATAATCCACCTACAAATGTGAACTGACGTTCAAAAATAAAACATTTGAAAACGGACCATTTTTCACCTTTCTGAAGCATGACGTAATGGGGGGTGTTATCTCTTTTGTCAAAAATCAGCCGTTTTTGCTTGAACATTAAATGCCTCCAAATCATATTTAATTCACTTCCCGGGCCCCTGGAAGCATGAAAATCACTTTAAACATGCTAATTTTAGCTCTAAAACTAATAATCCACCTACAAATGTGAACTGACATTCAAAAATAAAAATTTGAAAACGGACAATTTTTCACCTTTCTGAAGCATGACGTAATGGGGGGTGTTATCTCTTGTGTCAAAAATCAGCCGTTTTTGCTTGAACATTAAATGCCTCCAAATGGTATTTAATTCACTTCCCGGGGTGAAGAAACACTTTTTGAGACCTCAGAGTGAGCAAATTGGCCATTTTCATGCACTTTTAACCATTCCACAAATCTTGTGTTTAGAGCCCCTGGAAGCATGAAAATCACTTTAAACATGCTAATTTTAGCTCTAAAACTAATAATCCACCTACAAATGTGAACTGACGTTCAAAAATAAAACATTTGAAAACGGACCATTTTTCACCTTTCTGAAGCATGACGTAATATGGGGGGTGTTATCTCTTTTGTCAAAAATCAGCCGTTTTTGCTTGAACACTAAATGCCTCCAAATGGTATTAAATAACTTCCCGGGGTGAAGAAACACTTTTTGAGACCTCATAGTGAATAAATTGGCCATTTTCATGCACTTTTAACCATTTCACAACTCTTGTGTTTAGGGCCCCTGGAAGCATGAAAATCACTTTAAACATGCTAATTTTAGCTCTAAAACTGATGATCCACCTACAAATGTGAACTGACGTTCGAAAATACAACATTTGAAAACAGACCATTTTTCACCTTTCTGAAGCATGACGTATTGGGGGGGTATTATCTGTTTTGTCAAAACTCACCTTTTTTTGCTTCAACATTAAATGCCTCCAAATGGTATTTAATTCACTTCCCGGGCCCCTGGAAGCATGAAAATCACTTTAAACATGCTAATTTTAGCTCTAAAACTGATGATCTACCTACGAATGTGAACTGACGTTCAAAAATGAAACATTTGACAACGGACCATTGTTCACCTTTCTGAAGCATGACGTAATGGGGGGTGTTCTACACCTCCACCCACCAGCTACGGTCTACTAGCCTCGTGCTCGCCGCCGTACCACGCATCCGAAGAGCCACCACCGGAGGCAGTTCCTTCTCCTACCTGGTGGCCAAGACATGGAACTCCCTCCCCATCCACCTTCGGCTGACCCAGGACCATCCCGCCTTCAGGAGACAACTCATTTTTCACCTTTCTGAAGCATGACGTAATAGGGGGGTGTTATCTCTTTTGTCAAGAATCAGCTGTTTTTGCTTGAACATTAAATGCCTTCAAATGGTATTTAATTCACTTCCTGGGCTCCTGGAAGCATGAAAATCACTTTAAACATGCTACTAATGTTAGCTCTAAAACTGATGTTCTACCTTCAAATGTGAACTGACGTTCAAAAATAAAACATGTGAAAACGGACCATTTTTCACCTTTCTGAAGCATGACATAATGGGGGGTGTTATCTCTTTTGTCAAAAATCTGCCGTTTTTGCTTGAACATTAAATACCTCCAAATGGTATTTAATTCACTTCCCGGGGTGAAGAAACACTTTTTGAGAACTCAGAGTGAGTAAATTGGCCATTTTCATGCACTTTTAACCATTCCACAAATCTTGTGTTTAGGGACCCTGGAAGCATGAAAATCACTTTAAACATGCTAATTTTAGCTCTAAAACTGTTGATCCACCTACAAATGTGAACTGATGTTTAAAAATAAAACATTTGAAAACGGACCATTTTTCACCTTTCTGAAGCATGACGTAATGGGGGGTGTTATCTCTTTTGTAAAAAATCAGCCATTTTTGCTTGAACATTAAATACCTCCAAATGTTATTTAATTCACTTCCCGGGGTGAAGAAACACTTTTTGAGACCTCAGAGTGAGCAAATTTGCCATTTTCATGCACTTTTAACCATTCCACAAATCTTGTGTTTAGGGCCCCTGGTAGCATGAAAATCACTTTAAACATGCTAATTTTAGCTCTAAAACTAATAATCCACCTACAAATGTGAACTGACGTTCAAAAATAAAACATTTGAAAACTGACCATTTTTCACCTTTCTGAAGCATGACGTAATGGGGGGTGTTATCTCTTTTTTCAAAAATCTGCCGTTTTTGCTTGAACATTAAATGCCTCCAAATGGTATTTAATTCACTTCCCGGGCCCCTGGAAGCATGAAAATCACTTTAAACATGCTAATTTTAGCTCTAAAACTAATAATCCACCTACAAATGTGAACTGACATTCAAAAATAAAACATTTGAAAACGGACAATTTTTCACCTTTCTGAAGCATGACATAATGGGGGGGGTTATCCCTTTTGTCAAAAATCAGCCGTTTTTGCTTGAACATTAAATGCCTCCAAATGGTATTTAATTCACTTCCCGGGGTGAAGAAACACTTTTTGAGACCTCAGAGCGAGCACATTTGCCATTTTCATGCACTTTTAACCATTCCACAAATCTTGTGTTTAGGGCCCCTGGAAGCATGAAAATCACTTTAAACATGCTAATTTTAGCTCTAAAACTAATAATCCACCAACAAATGTGAACTGACGTTCAAACATAAAACATTTGAAAACGGACCATTTTTCACCTTTCTGAAGCATGACGTAATGGGGGGTGTTATCTCTTTTGTCAAAAATCAGCCGTTTTTGCTTGAACATTAAATGCCTCCAAATGGTATTTAATTCACTTCCCGGGCCCCTGGAAGCATGAAAATCACTTTAAACATGATAATTTTAGCTCTAAAACTAATAATCCACCTACAAATGTGAACTGACATTCAAAAATAAAACATTTGAAAACGGACCATTTTTCACCTTTCTGAAGCATGACGTAATGGGGGGGTGTTATCTCTTTTGTCAAAAATCAGCCGTTTTTGCTTGAACATTAAATGCGTCCAAATGGTATTTAATTCACTTCCCGGGGTGAAGAAACACTTTTTGAGACCTCAGAGTGAGCAAATTTGCCATTTTCATGCACTTTTAACCATTCCACAAATCTTGTGTTTAGGGCCCCTGGAAGCATGAAAATCACTTTAAACATGCTAATTTTAGCTTTAAAACTAATATTCCACCTACAAATGTGAACTGACGTTCAAAAATAAAACATTTGAAAACGGACCATTTTTCACCTTTCTGAAGCATGACGTAATGGGGGGTGTTATCTCTTTTGTCAAAAATCAGCCGTTTTTGCTTGAACATTAAATGCCTCCAAATGGTATTTAATTCACTACCCGGGCCCCTGGAAGCATGAAAATCACTTTAAACATGCTAATTTTAGCTCTAAAACTAATAATCCACCTACAAATGTGAACTGACATTCAAAAATAAAACATTTGAAAACGGACAATTTTTCACCTTTCTGAAGCATGACGTAATGGGGGGTGTTATCTCTTTTGTCAAAAATCAGCCGTTTTTGCTTGAACATTAAATGCGTCCAAATTGTATTTAATTCACTTCCCGGGGTGAAGAAACACTTTTTGAGACCTCAGAGTGAGCAAATTTGCCATTTTCATGCACTTTTAACCATTCCACAAATCTTGTGTTTAGGGCCCCTGGAAGCATGAAAATTACTTTAAACATGCTAATTTTAGCTCTAAAACTAATAATCCACCTACAAATGTGAACTGACGTTCAAAAATAAAACATTTGAAAACGGACCATTTTTCACCTTTCTGAAGCATGACGTAATGGGGGGTGTTATCTCTTTTGTCAAAAATCAGCCGTTTTTGCTTGAACATTAAATGCCTCCAAATGGTATTTAATTCACTACCCGGGCCCCTGGAAGCATGAAAATCACTTTAAACATGCTAATTTTAGCTCTAAAACTAATAATCCACCTACAAATGTGAACTGACATTCAAAAATAAAACATTTGAAAACGGACAATTTTTCACCTTTCTGAAGCATGACGTAATGGGGGGTGTTATCTCTTTTGTCAAAAATCTGCCGTTTTTGATTGAACATTAAATGCCTCCAAATGGAATTTAATTCAATTCCCGGGGTGAAGAAACACTTTTTGAGACCTCAGAGTGAGCAAAATGGCCATTTTCATGCACTTTTAACCATTCCACAAATCTTGTGTTTAGAACCCCTGGAAGCATGAAAATCACTTTAAACATGCTAATTTTAGCTCTAAAACTAATAATCCACCTACAAATGTGAACTGACGTTCAAAAATAAAACATTTGAAAACGGACCATTTTTCACCTTTCTGAAGCATGACGTAATGGGGGGTGTTATCTCTTTTGTCAAAAATCAGCCGTTTTTGCTTGAACATTAAATGCCTCCAAATGGTATTTAATTCACTTCCCGGGGTGAAGAAACACTTTTTGAGACCTCAGAGTGAGCAAATTGGCCACTTTCATGCACTTTTAACCATTCCACAAATCTTGTGTTTAGAGCCCCTGGAAGCATGAAAATCACTTTGAACATGCTAATTTTAGCTCTAAAACTAATAATCCACCTACAAATCTGAACTGACGTTCAAAAATAAAACATTTGAAAACGGACCATTTTTCACCTTTCTGAAGCATGACGTAATGGGGGGGTGTTATCTCTTTTGTCAAAAAATCAGCTGTTTTGCTTGAACATTAAATGCCTCCAAATGGTATTTAATTCACTTCCCGGCCCCTGGAAGCATGAAAATCACTTTAAACATGCTAATTTTAGCTCTAAAACTAATAATCCACCTACAAATGTGAACTGACGTTCAAAAATAAAACATTTGAAAACTGACAATTTTTCACCTTTCTGAAGAATGACGTAATGGGGGGGTGTTATCTCTTTTGTAAAAAATCAGCTGTTTTTGCTTGAACATTAAATGCCTCCAAATGGTATTTAATTCACTTCCCGGCCCCTGGAAGCATGAAAATCACTTTAAACATGCTGATTTTAGCTCTAAAACTAATAATCCACCTACAAATGTGAACTGACGTTCAAAAAGAAAACCTTTGAAAACAGACAATTTTTCACCCTTCTGAAGCATGACGTAATGGGGGGGGTTATCCCTTTTGTCAAAAATCAGCCGTTTTTGCTTGAACATTAAATGCCTCCAAATGGTATTTAATTCACTTCCCGGGGTGAAGCAACACTTTTTGAGACCTCAGAGTGAGCAAATTGACCATTTTCATGCACTTTTAACCATTCCACAAATCTTGTGTTTAGAGCCCCTGGAAGCATGAAATACACTTTAAACATGCTAATTTTAGCTCTAAAACTATTAATCCACCTACAAATGTGAACTGACGTTCAAAAATAAAACATTTGAAAACGGACCATTTTTCACCTTTCTGAAGCATGACGTAATGGGGGGGTGTTATCTCTTTTGTCAAAAAATCAGCCGTTTTTGCTTGAAGATTAAATGCCTCCAAATGGTATTTAATTCACTTCCCGGGTCCCTGGAAGCATGAAAATCACTTTAAACATGCTAATTTTAGCTCTAAAACTAATAATCCACCTACAAATGTGAACTGACATTCAAAAATAAAACATTTGAAAATGGACAATTTTTCACCTTTCTGAAGCATGACGTTATGGGGGGGGTGTTATCTCTTTTGTCAAAAATCAGCCGTTTTTGCTTGAACATTAAATGCCTCCAAATGGTATTTAATTCACTTCCCGGGGTGAAGAAACACTTTTTGAGACCTCAGAGTGAGCAAATTTGCCATTTTCATGCACTTTTAACCATTCCACAAATCTTGTGTTTAGGGCCCCTGGTAGCATGAAAATCACTTTAAACATGCTAATTTTAGCTCTAAAACTAATAATCCACCTACAAATGTGAACGGACGTTCAAAAATAAAACATTTGAAAACGGACCATTTTTCACCTTTCTGAAGCATGACGTAATGGGGGGTGTTATCTCTTTTGTCAAAAATCAGCCGTTTTTGCTTGAACATTAAATGCCTCCAAATGGTATTTAATTCACTTCCCGGGCCCCTGGAAGCATGAAAATCACTTTAAACATGCTAATTTTAGCTCTAAAACTAATAATCCACCTACAAATGTGAACTGACATTCAAAAATAAAACATTTGAAAACGGACAATTTTTCACCTTTCTGAAGCATGACATAATGGGGGGGTTATCCCTTTTGTCAAAAATCAGCCGTTTTTGCTTGTACATTAAATGCCTCCAAATGGTATTTAATTCACTTCCCGGGGTGAAGAAACACTTTTTGAGACCTCAGAGCGAGCACATTTGCCATTTTCATGCACTTTTAACCATTCCACAAATCTTGTGTTTAGGGCCCCTGGAAGCATGAAAATCACTTTAAACATGCTTATTTTAGCTCTAAAACTAATAATCCACCTACAAATGTGAACTGACGTTCAAAAATAAAACATTTGAAAACGGACCATTTTTCACCTTTCTGAAGCATGACGTAATGGGGGGTGTTATCTCTTTTGTCAAAAATCAGCCGTTTTTGCTTGAACATTAAATGCCTCCAAATGGAATTTAATTCACTTCCCGGGCCCCTGGAAGCATGAAAATCACTTTAAACATGATAATTTTAGCTCTAAAACTAATAATCCACCTACAAATGTGTACTGACATTCAAAAATAAAACATTTGAAAACGGACCATTTTTCACCTTTCTGAAGCATGACGTAATGGGGGTGTGTTATCACTTTTGTCAAAAATCAGCCGTTTTTGCTTGAACGTTAAATGCCTCCAAATGGTATTTAATTCACTTCCCGGGGTGAAGAAACACTTTTTGAGACCTCAGAGTGAGCAAATTGGCCATTTTCATGCACGTTTAACCATTCCAAAAATCTTGTGTTTAGGGCCCCTGGAAGCATGAAAATCACTTTAAACATGCTAATTTTAGCTCTAAAACTAATAATCCACCTACAAATGTGAACTGACGTTCAAAAATAAAACATTTGAAAACGGACCATTTTTCACCTTTCTGAAGCATGACGTAATGGGGGGGGGTGTTATCTCTTTTGTCAAAAATCAGCCGTTTTTGCTTGAACATTAAATGCCTCCAAATGGTATTTAATTCACTTCCCGGGCCCCTGGAAGCATGAAAATCACTTTAAACATGATAATTTTAGCTCTAAAACTAATAATCCACCTACAAATGTGAACTGACATTCAAAAATAAAACATTTGAAAACGGACCATTTTTCACCTTTCTGAAGCATGACATAATGGGGGTGTGTTATCTCTTTTGTCAAAAATCAGCCGTTTTTGCTTGAACATTAAATGCCTCCAAATGGTATTTAATTCACTTCCCGGGCCCCTGGAAGCATGAAAATCACTTTAAACATGATCATTTTAGCTCTAAAACTAATAATCCACCTACAAATGTGAACTGACATTCAAAAATAAAACATTTGAAAACAGACCATTTTTCACCTTTCTGAAGCATGACGTAATGGGGGTGTGTTATCTCTTTTGTCAAAAATCAGCCGTTTTTGCTTGAACATTAAATGCGTCCAAATGGTATTTAATTCACTTCCCGGGGTGAAGAAACACTTTTTGAGACCTCAGAGTGAGCAAATTTGCCATTTTCATGCACTTTTAACCATTCCACAAATCTTGTGTTTAGGGCCCCTGGAAGCATGAAAATCACTTTAAACATGCTAATATTAGCTCTAAAACTCATAATCCACCTACAAATGTGAACTGACGTTCAAAAATAAAACATTTGAAAACGGACCATTTTTCACCTTTCTGAAGCATGACGTAATGGGGGGTGTTATCTCTTTTGTCAAAAATCAGCCGTTTTTGCTTGAACATTAAATGCCTCCAAATCATATTTAATTCACTTCCCGGGCCCCTGGAAGCATGAAAATCACTTTAAACATGCTAATTTTAGCTCTAAAACTAATAATCCACCTACAAATGTGAACTGACATTCAAAAATAAAAATTTGAAAACGGACAATTTTTCACCTTTCTGAAGCATGACGTAATGGGGGGTGTTATCTCTTGTGTCAAAAATCAGCCGTTTTTGCTTGAACATTAAATGCCTCCAAATGGTATTTAATTCACTTCCCGGGGTGAAGAAACACTTTTTGAGACCTCAGAGTGAGCAAATTGGCCATTTTCATGCACTTTTAACCATTCCACAAATCTTGTGTTTAGAGCCCCTGGAAGCATGAAAATCACTTTAAACATGCTAATTTTAGCTCTAAAACTAATAATCCACCTACAAATGTGAACTGACGTTCAAAAATAAAACATTTGAAAACGGACCATTTTTCACCTTTCTGAAGCATGACGTAATATGGGGGGTGTTATCTCTTTTGTCAAAAATCAGCCGTTTTTGCTTGAACACTAAATGCCTCCAAATGGTATTAAATAACTTCCCGGGGTGAAGAAACACTTTTTGAGACCTCATAGTGAATAAATTGGCCATTTTCATGCACTTTTAACCATTTCACAACTCTTGTGTTTAGGGCCCCTGGAAGCATGAAAATCACTTTAAACATGCTAATTTTAGCTCTAAAACTGATGATCCACCTACAAATGTGAACTGACGTTCGAAAATACAACATTTGAAAACAGACCATTTTTCACCTTTCTGAAGCATGACGTATTGGGGGGGTATTATCTGTTTTGTCAAAACTCACCTTTTTTTGCTTCAACATTAAATGCCTCCAAATGGTATTTAATTCACTTCCCGGGCCCCTGGAAGCATGAAAATCACTTTAAACATGCTAATTTTAGCTCTAAAACTGATGATCTACCTACGAATGTGAACTGACGTTCAAAAATGAAACATTTGACAACGGACCATTGTTCACCTTTCTGAAGCATGACGTAATGGGGGGTGTTCTACACCTCCACCCACCAGCTACGGTCTACTAGCCTCGTGCTCGCCGCCGTACCACGCATCCGAAGAGCCACCACCGGAGGCAGTTCCTTCTCCTACCTGGTGGCCAAGACATGGAACTCCCTCCCCATCCACCTTCGGCTGACCCAGGACCATCCCGCCTTCAGGAGACAACTCATTTTTCACCTTTCTGAAGCATGACGTAATAGGGGGGTGTTATCTCTTTTGTCAAGAATCAGCTGTTTTTGCTTGAACATTAAATGCCTTCAAATGGTATTTAATTCACTTCCTGGGCTCCTGGAAGCATGAAAATCACTTTAAACATGCTACTAATGTTAGCTCTAAAACTGATGTTCTACCTTCAAATGTGAACTGACGTTCAAAAATAAAACATGTGAAAACGGACCATTTTTCACCTTTCTGAAGCATGACATAATGGGGGGTGTTATCTCTTTTGTCAAAAATCTGCCGTTTTTGCTTGAACATTAAATACCTCCAAATGGTATTTAATTCACTTCCCGGGGTGAAGAAACACTTTTTGAGAACTCAGAGTGAGTAAATTGGCCATTTTCATGCACTTTTAACCATTCCACAAATCTTGTGTTTAGGGACCCTGGAAGCATGAAAATCACTTTAAACATGCTAATTTTAGCTCTAAAACTGTTGATCCACCTACAAATGTGAACTGATGTTTAAAAATAAAACATTTGAAAACGGACCATTTTTCACCTTTCTGAAGCATGACGTAATGGGGGGTGTTATCTCTTTTGTAAAAAATCAGCCATTTTTGCTTGAACATTAAATACCTCCAAATGTTATTTAATTCACTTCCCGGGGTGAAGAAACACTTTTTGAGACCTCAGAGTGAGCAAATTTGCCATTTTCATGCACTTTTAACCATTCCACAAATCTTGTGTTTAGGGCCCCTGGTAGCATGAAAATCACTTTAAACATGCTAATTTTAGCTCTAAAACTAATAATCCACCTACAAATGTGAACTGACGTTCAAAAATAAAACATTTGAAAACTGACCATTTTTCACCTTTCTGAAGCATGACGTAATGGGGGGTGTTATCTCTTTTTTCAAAAATCTGCCGTTTTTGCTTGAACATTAAATGCCTCCAAATGGTATTTAATTCACTTCCCGGGCCCCTGGAAGCATGAAAATCACTTTAAACATGCTAATTTTAGCTCTAAAACTAATAATCCACCTACAAATGTGAACTGACATTCAAAAATAAAACATTTGAAAACGGACAATTTTTCACCTTTCTGAAGCATGACATAATGGTGGGGGTTATCCCTTTTGTCAAAAATCAGCCGTTTTTGCTTGAACATTAAATGCCTCCAAATGGTATTTAATTCACTTCCCGGGGTGAAGAAACACTTTTTGAGACCTCAGAGCGAGCACATTTGCCATTTTCATGCACTTTTAACCATTCCACAAATCTTGTGTTTAGGGCCCCTGGAAGCATGAAAATCACTTTAAACATGCTAATTTTAGCTCTAAAACTAATAATCCACCAACAAATGTGAACTGACGTTCAAACATAAAACATTTGAAAACGGACCATTTTTCACCTTTCTGAAGCATGACGTAATGGGGGGTGTTATCTCTTTTGTCAAAAATCAGCCGTTTTTGCTTGAACATTAAATGCCTCCAAATGGTATTTAATTCACTTCCCGGGCCCCTGGAAGCATGAAAATCACTTTAAACATGATAATTTTAGCTCTAAAACTAATAATCCACCTACAAATGTGAACTGACATTCAAAAATAAAACATTTGAAAACGGACCATTTTTCACCTTTCTGAAGCATGACGTAATGGGGGTGTGTTATCTCTTTTGTCAAAAATCAGCCGTTTTTGCTTGAACATTAAATGCGTCCAAATGGTATTTAATTCACTTCCCGGGGTGAAGAAACACTTTTTGAGACCTCAGAGTGAGCAAATTTGCCATTTTCATGCACTTTTAACCATTCCACAAATCTTGTGTTTAGGGCCCCTGGAAGCATGAAAATCACTTTAAACATGCTAATTTTAGCTTTAAAACTAATATTCCACCTACAAATGTGAACTGACGTTCAAAAATAAAACATTTGAAAACGGACCATTTTTCACCTTTCTGAAGCATGACGTAATGGGGGGTGTTATCTCTTTTGTCAAAAATCAGCCGTTTTTGCTTGAACATTAAATGCCTCCAAATGGTATTTAATTCACTTCCCGGGCCCCTGGAAGCATGAAAATCACTTTAAACATGCTAATTTTAGCTCTAAAACTAATAATCCACCTACAAATGTGAACTGACATTCAAAAATAAAACATTTGAAAACGGACAATTTTTCACCTTTCTGAAGCATGACGTAATGGGGGGTGTTATCTCTTTTGTCAAAAATCAGCCGTTTTTGCTTGAACATTAAATGCCTCCAAATGGTATTTAATTCACTTCCCGGGGTGAAGAAACACTTTTTGAGACCTCAGAGCGAGCACATTTGCCATTTTCATGCACTTTTAACCATTCCACAAATCTTGTGTTTAGGGCCCCTGGAAGCATGAAAATCACTTTAAACATGCTAATTTTAGCTCTAAAACTAATAATCCACCTACAAATGTGAACTGACGTTCAAAAATAAAACATTTGAAAACGGACCATTTTTCACCTTTCTGAAGCATGACGTAATGGGGGGTGTTATCTCTTTTGTCAAAAATCAGCCGTTTTTGCTTGAACATTAAATGCCTCCAAATGGTATTTAATTCACTTCCCGGGGTGAAGAAACACTTTTTGAGACCTCAGAGTGAGCAAATTGGCCATTTTCATGCACTTTTAACCATTCCACAAATCTTGTGTTTAGAGCCCCTGGAAGCATGAAAATCACTTTAAACATGCTAATTTTAGCTCTAAAACTAATAATCCACCTACAAATGTGAACTGACGTTCAAAAATAAAACATTTGAAAACGGACCATTTTTCACCTTTCTGAAGCATGACGTAATGGGGGGTGTTATCTCTTTTGTCAAAAATCAGCCGTTTTTGCTTGAACATTAAATGCCTCCAAATGGTATTTAATTCACTTCCCGGGGTGAAGAAACACTTTTTGAGACCTCAGAGTGAGCAAATTGGCCACTTTCATGCACTTTTAACCATTCCACAAATCTTGTGTTTAGAGCCCCTGGAAGCATGAAAATCACTTTAAACATGCTAATTTTCGCTCTAAAACTAATAATCCACCTACAAATGTGAACTGACGTTCAAAAATAAAACATTTGAAAACTGACCATTTTTCACCTTTCTGAAGAATGACGTAATGGGGGGGTGTTATCTCTTTTGTAAAAAATCAGCTGTTTTTGCTTGAACATTAAATGCCTCCAAATGGTATTTAATTCACTTCCCGGCCCCTGGAAGCATGAAAATCACTTTAAACATGCTAATTGTAGCTCTAAAACTAATAATCCACCTACAAATGTGAACTGACGTTCAAAAATAAAACATTTGAAAACGGACCATTTTTCACCTTTCTGAAGCATGACGTAATGGGGGGTGTTATCTCTTTTGTCAAAAATCAGCCGTTTTTGCTTGAACATTAAATGCCTCCAAATGGTATTTAATTCACTTCCCGGGGTGAAGAAACACTTTTTGAGACCTCAGAGTGAGCAAATTGGCCACTTTCATGCACTTTTAACCATTCCACAAATCTTGTGTTTAGAGCCCCTGGAAGCATGAAAATCACTTTGAACATGCTAATTTTAGCTCTAAAACTAATAATCCACCTACAAATCTGAACTGACGTTCAAAAATAAAACATTTGAAAACGGACCATTTTTCACCTTTCTGAAGCATGACGTAATGGGGGGGTGTTATCTCTTTTGTCAAAAAATCAGCTGTTTTGCTTGAACATTAAATGCCTCCAAATGGTATTTAATTCACTTCCCGGCCCCTGGAAGCATGAAAATCACTTTAAACATGCTAATTTTAGCTCTAAAACTAATAATCCACCTACAAATGTGAACTGACGTTCAAAAATAAAACATTTGAAAACTGACAATTTTTCACCTTTCTGAAGAATGACGTAATGGGGGGGTGTTATCTCTTTTGTAAAAAATCAGCTGTTTTTGCTTGAACATTAAATGCCTCCAAATGGTATTTAATTCACTTCCCGGCCCCTGGAAGCATGAAAATCACTTTAAACATGCTGATTTTAGCTCTAAAACTAATAATCCACCTACAAATGTGAACTGACGTTCAAAAAGAAAACCTTTGAAAACAGACAATTTTTCACCCTTCTGAAGCATGACGTAATGGGGGGGTTATCCCTTTTGTCAAAAATCAGCCGTTTTTGCTTGAACATTAAATGCCTCCAAATGGTATTTAATTCACTTCCCGGGGTGAAGCAACACTTTTTGAGACCTCAGAGTGAGCAAATTGACCATTTTCATGCACTTTTAACCATTCCACAAATCTTGTGTTTAGAGCCCCTGGAAGCATGAAATACACTTTAAACATGCTAATTTTAGCTCTAAAACTATTAATCCACCTACAAATGTGAACTGACGTTCAAAAATAAAACATTTGAAAACGGACCATTTTTCACCTTTCTGAAGCATGACGTAATGGGGGGGTGTTATCTCTTTTGTCAAAAAATCAGCCGTTTTTGCTTGAACATTAAATGCCTCCAAATGGTATTTAATTCACTTCCCGGGTCCCTGGAAGCATGAAAATCACTTTAAACATGCTAATTTTAGCTCTAAAACTAATAATCCACCTACAAATGTGAACTGACATTCAAAAATAAAACATTTGAAAATGGACAATTTTTCACCTTTCTGAAGCATGACGTTATGGGGGGGGTGTTATCTCTTTTGTCAAAAATCAGCCGTTTTTGCTTGAACATTAAATGCCTCCAAATGGTATTTAATTCACTTCCCGGGGTGAAGAAACACTTTTTGAGACCTCAGAGTGAGCAAATTTGCCATTTTCATGCACTTTTAACCATTCCACAAATCTTGTGTTTAGGGCCCCTGGTAGCATGAAAATCACTTTAAACATGCTAATTTTAGCTCTAAAACTAATAATCCACCTACAAATGTGAACGGACGTTCAAAAATAAAACATTTGAAAACGGACCATTTTTCACCTTTCTGAAGCATGACGTAATGGGGGGTGTTATCTCTTTTGTCAAAAATCAGCCGTTTTTGCTTGAACATTAAATGCCTCCAAATGGTATTTAATTCACTTCCCGGGCCCCTGGAAGCATGAAAATCACTTTAAACATGCTAATTTTAGCTCTAAAACTAATAATCCACCTACAAATGTGAACTGACATTCAAAAATAAAACATTTGAAAACGGACAATTTTTCACCTTTCTGAAGCATGACATAATGGGGGGGTTATCCCTTTTGTCAAAAATCAGCCGTTTTTGCTTGTACATTAAATGCCTCCAAATGGTATTTAATTCACTTCCCGGGGTGAAGAAACACTTTTTGAGACCTCAGAGCGAGCACATTTGCCATTTTCATGCACTTTTAACCATTCCACAAATCTTGTGTTTAGGGCCCCTGGAAGCATGAAAATCACTTTAAACATGCTTATTTTAGCTCTAAAACTAATAATCCACCTACAAATGTGAACTGACGTTCAAAAATAAAACATTTGAAAACGGACCATTTTTCACCTTTCTGAAGCATGACGTAATGGGGGGTGTTATCTCTTTTGTCAAAAATCAGCCGTTTTTGCTTGAACATTAAATGCCTCCAAATGGAATTTAATTCACTTCCCGGGCCCCTGGAAGCATGAAAATCACTTTAAACATGATAATTTTAGCTCTAAAACTAATAATCCACCTACAAATGTGTACTGACATTCAAAAATAAAACATTTGAAAACGGACCATTTTTCACCTTTCTGAAGCATGACGTAATGGGGGTGTGTTATCACTTTTGTCAAAAATCAGCCGTTTTTGCTTGAACGTTAAATGCCTCCAAATGGTATTTAATTCACTTCCCGGGGTGAAGAAACACTTTTTGAGACCTCAGAGTGAGCAAATTGGCCATTTTCATGCACGTTTAACCATTCCAAAAATCTTGTGTTTAGGGCCCCTGGAAGCATGAAAATCACTTTAAACATGCTAATTTTAGCTCTAAAACTAATAATCCACCTACAAATGTGAACTGACGTTCAAAAATAAAACATTTGAAAACGGACCATTTTTCACCTTTCTGAAGCATGACGTAATGGGGGGGGGTGTTATCTCTTTTGTCAAAAATCAGCCGTTTTTGCTTGAACATTAAATGCCTCCAAATGGTATTTAATTCACTTCCCGGGCCCCTGGAAGCATGAAAATCACTTTAAACATGATAATTTTAGCTCTAAAACTAATAATCCACCTACAAATGTGAACTGACATTCAAAAATAAAACATTTGAAAACGGACCATTTTTCACCTTTCTGAAGCATGACATAATGGGGGTGTGTTATCTCTTTTGTCAAAAATCAGCCGTTTTTGCTTGAACATTAAATGCCTCCAAATGGTATTTAATTCACTTCCCGGGCCCCTGGAAGCATGAAAATCACTTTAAACATGATCATTTTAGCTCTAAAACTAATAATCCACCTACAAATGTGAACTGACATTCAAAAATAAAACATTTGAAAACAGACCATTTTTCACCTTTCTGAAGCATGACGTAATGGGGGTGTGTTATCTCTTTTGTCAAAAATCAGCCGTTTTTGCTTGAACATTAAATGCGTCCAAATGGTATTTAATTCACTTCCCGGGGTGAAGAAACACTTTTTGAGACCTCAGAGTGAGCAAATTTGCCATTTTCATGCACTTTTAACCATTCCACAAATCTTGTGTTTAGGGCCCCTGGAAGCATGAAAATCACTTTAAACATGCTAATATTAGCTCTAAAACTCATAATCCACCTACAAATGTGAACTGACGTTCAAAAATAAAACATTTGAAAACGGACCATTTTTCACCTTTCTGAAGCATGACGTAATGGGGGGTGTTATCTCTTTTGTCAAAAATCAGCCGTTTTTGCTTGAACATTAAATGCCTCCAAATCATATTTAATTCACTTCCCGGGCCCCTGGAAGCATGAAAATCACTTTAAACATGCTAATTTTAGCTCTAAAACTAATAATCCACCTACAAATGTGAACTGACATTCAAAAATAAAAATTTGAAAACGGACAATTTTTCACCTTTCTGAAGCATGACGTAATGGGGGGTGTTATCTCTTGTGTCAAAAATCAGCCGTTTTTGCTTGAACATTAAATGCCTCCAAATGGTATTTAATTCACTTCCCGGGGTGAAGAAACACTTTTTGAGACCTCAGAGTGAGCAAATTGGCCATTTTCATGCACTTTTAACCATTCCACAAATCTTGTGTTTAGAGCCCCTGGAAGCATGAAAATCACTTTAAACATGCTAATTTTAGCTCTAAAACTAATAATCCACCTACAAATGTGAACTGACGTTCAAAAATAAAACATTTGAAAACGGACCATTTTTCACCTTTCTGAAGCATGACGTAATATGGGGGGTGTTATCTCTTTTGTCAAAAATCAGCCGTTTTTGCTTGAACACTAAATGCCTCCAAATGGTATTAAATAACTTCCCGGGGTGAAGAAACACTTTTTGAGACCTCATAGTGAATAAATTGGCCATTTTCATGCACTTTTAACCATTTCACAACTCTTGTGTTTAGGGCCCCTGGAAGCATGAAAATCACTTTAAACATGCTAATTTTAGCTCTAAAACTGATGATCCACCTACAAATGTGAACTGACGTTCGAAAATACAACATTTGAAAACAGACCATTTTTCACCTTTCTGAAGCATGACGTATTGGGGGGGTATTATCTGTTTTGTCAAAACTCACCTTTTTTTGCTTCAACATTAAATGCCTCCAAATGGTATTTAATTCACTTCCCGGGCCCCTGGAAGCATGAAAATCACTTTAAACATGCTAATTTTAGCTCTAAAACTGATGATCTACCTACGAATGTGAACTGACGTTCAAAAATGAAACATTTGACAACGGACCATTGTTCACCTTTCTGAAGCATGACGTAATGGGGGGTGTTCTACACCTCCACCCACCAGCTACGGTCTACTAGCCTCGTGCTCGCCGCCGTACCACGCATCCGAAGAGCCACCACCGGAGGCAGTTCCTTCTCCTACCTGGTGGCCAAGACATGGAACTCCCTCCCCATCCACCTTCGGCTGACCCAGGACCATCCCGCCTTCAGGAGACAACTCATTTTTCACCTTTCTGAAGCATGACGTAATAGGGGGGTGTTATCTCTTTTGTCAAGAATCAGCTGTTTTTGCTTGAACATTAAATGCCTTCAAATGGTATTTAATTCACTTCCTGGGCTCCTGGAAGCATGAAAATCACTTTAAACATGCTACTAATGTTAGCTCTAAAACTGATGTTCTACCTTCAAATGTGAACTGACGTTCAAAAATAAAACATGTGAAAACGGACCATTTTTCACCTTTCTGAAGCATGACATAATGGGGGGTGTTATCTCTTTTGTCAAAAATCTGCCGTTTTTGCTTGAACATTAAATACCTCCAAATGGTATTTAATTCACTTCCCGGGGTGAAGAAACACTTTTTGAGAACTCAGAGTGAGTAAATTGGCCATTTTCATGCACTTTTAACCATTCCACAAATCTTGTGTTTAGGGACCCTGGAAGCATGAAAATCACTTTAAACATGCTAATTTTAGCTCTAAAACTGTTGATCCACCTACAAATGTGAACTGATGTTTAAAAATAAAACATTTGAAAACGGACCATTTTTCACCTTTCTGAAGCATGACGTAATGGGGGGTGTTATCTCTTTTGTAAAAAATCAGCCATTTTTGCTTGAACATTAAATACCTCCAAATGTTATTTAATTCACTTCCCGGGGTGAAGAAACACTTTTTGAGACCTCAGAGTGAGCAAATTTGCCATTTTCATGCACTTTTAACCATTCCACAAATCTTGTGTTTAGGGCCCCTGGTAGCATGAAAATCACTTTAAACATGCTAATTTTAGCTCTAAAACTAATAATCCACCTACAAATGTGAACTGACGTTCAAAAATAAAACATTTGAAAACTGACCATTTTTCACCTTTCTGAAGCATGACGTAATGGGGGTGTTATCTCTTTTTTCAAAAATCTGCCGTTTTTGCTTGAACATTAAATGCCTCCAAATGGTATTTAATTCACTTCCCGGGCCCCTGGAAGCATGAAAATCACTTTAAACATGCTAATTTTAGCTCTAAAACTAATAATCCACCTACAAATGTGAACTGACATTCAAAAATAAAACATTTGAAAACGGACAATTTTTCACCTTTCTGAAGCATGACATAATGGGGGGGGTTATCCCTTTTGTCAAAAATCAGCCGTTTTTGCTTGAACATTAAATGCCTCCAAATGATATTTAATTCACTTCCCGGGGTGAAGAAACACTTTTTGAGACCTCAGAGCGAGCACATTTGCCATTTTCATGCACTTTTAACCATTCCACAAATCTTGTGTTTAGGGCCCCTGGAAGCATGAAAATCACTTTAAACATGCTAATTTTAGCTCTAAAACTAATAATCCACCAACAAATGTGAACTGACGTTCAAACATAAAACATTTGAAAACGGACCATTTTTCACCTTTCTGAAGCATGACGTAATGGGGGGTGTTATCTCTTCTGTCAAAAATCAGCCGTTTTTGCTTGAACATTAAATGCCTCCAAATGGTATTTAATTCACTTCCCGGGCCCCTGGAAGCATGAAAATCACTTTAAACATGATAATTTTAGCTCTAAAACTAATAATCCACCTACAAATGTGAACTGACATTCAAAAATAAAACATTTGAAAACGGACCATTTTTCACCTTTCTGAAGCATGACGTAATGGGGGTGTGTTATCTCTTTTGTCAAAAATCAGCCGTTTTTGCTTGAACATTAAATGCGTCCAAATGGTATTTAATTCACTTCCCGGGGTGAAGAAACACTTTTTGAGACCTCAGAGTGAGCAAATTTGCCATTTTCATGCACTTTTAACCATTCCACAAATCTTGTGTTTAGGGCCCCTGGAAGCATGAAAATCACTTTAAACATGCTAATTTTAGCTTTAAAACTAATATTCCACCTACAAATGTGAACTGACGTTCAAAAATAAAACATTTGAAAACGGACCATTTTTCACCTTTCTGAAGCATGACGTAATGGGGGGTGTTATCTCTTTTGTCAAAAATCAGCCGTTTTTGCTTGAACATTAAATGCCTCCAAATGGTATTTAATTCACTTCCCGGGCCCCTGGAAGCATGAAAATCACTTTAAACATGCTAATTTTAGCTCTAAAACTAATAATCCACCTACAAATGTGAACTGACATTCAAAAATAAAACATTTGAAAACGGACAATTTTTCACCTTTCTGAAGCATGACGTAATGGGGGGTGTTATCTCTTTTGTCAAAAATCAGCCGTTTTTGCTTGAACATTAAATGCCTCCAAATGGTATTTAATTCACTTCCCGGGGTGAAGAAACACTTTTTGAGACCTCAGAGCGAGCACATTTGCCATTTTCATGCACTTTTAACCATTCCACAAATCTTGTGTTTAGGGCCCCTGGAAGCATGAAAATCACTTTAAACATGCTAATTTTAGCTCTAAAACTAATAATCCACCTACAAATGTGAACTGACGTTCAAAAATAAAACATTTGAAAACGGACCATTTTTCACCTTTCTGAAGCATGACGTAATGGGGGGTGTTATCTCTTTTGTCAAAAATCAGCCGTTTTTGCTTGAACATTAAATGCCTCCAAATGGTATTTAATTCACTTCCCGGGGTGAAGAAACACTTTTTGAGACCTCAGAGTGAGCAAATTGGCCATTTTCATGCACTTTTAACCATTCCACAAATCTTGTGTTTAGAGCCCCTGGAAGCATGAAAATCACTTTAAACATGCTAATTTTAGCTCTAAAACTAATAATCCACCTACAAATGTGAACTGACGTTCAAAAATAAAACATTTGAAAACGGACCATTTTTCACCTTTCTGAAGCATGACGTAATGGGGGGTGTTATCTCTTTTGTCAAAAATCAGCCGTTTTTGCTTGAACATTAAATGCCTCCAAATGGTATTTAATTCACTTCCCGGGGTGAAGAAACACTTTTTGAGACCTCAGAGTGAGCAAATTGGCCACTTTCATGCACTTTTAACCATTCCACAAATCTTGTGTTTAGAGCCCCTGGAAGCATGAAAATCACTTTAAACATGCTAATTTTCGCTCTAAAACTAATAATCCACCTACAAATGTGAACTGACGTTCAAAAATAAAACATTTGAAAACTGACCATTTTTCACCTTTCTGAAGAATGACGTAATGGGGGGGTGTTATCTCTTTTGTAAAAAATCAGCTGTTTTTGCTTGAACATTAAATGCCTCCAAATGGTATTTAATTCACTTCCCGGCCCCTGGAAGCATGAAAATCACTTTAAACATGCTAATTTTAGCTCTAAAACTAATAATCCACCTACAAATGTGAACTGACATTCAAAAATAAAACATTTGAAAACGGACCATTTTTCACCTTTCTGAAGCATGACGTAATGGGGGGTGTTATCTCTTTTGTCAAAAATCAGCCGTTTTTGCTTGAACATTAAATGCCTCCAAATGGTATTTAATTCACTTCCCGGGCCCCTGGAAGCATGAAAATCACTTTAAACATGCTAATTTTAGCTCTAAAACTAATAATCCACCTACAAATGTGAACTGACATTCAAAAATAAAACATTTGAAAACGGACAATTTTTCACCTTTCTGAAGCATGACGTAATGGGGGGTGTTATCTCTTTTGTCAAAAATCAGCCGTTTTTGCTTGAACATTAAATGCCTCCAAATGGTATTTAATTCACTTCCCGGGGTGAAGAAACACTTTTTGAGACCTCAGAGTGAGCAAATTGGCCATTTTCATGCACTTTTAACCATTCCACAAATCTTGTGTTTAGAGCCCCTGGAAGCATGAAAATCACTTTAAACATGCTAATTTTAGCTCTAAAACTAATAATCCACCTACAAATGTGAACTGACGTTCAAAAATAAAACATTTGAAAACGGACCATTTTTCACCTTTCTGAAGCATGACGTAATGGGGGGGTGTTATCTCTTTTGTATAAAAAAACAGCTGTTTTTGCTTGAACATTAAATGCCTCCAAATGGTATTTAATTCACTTCCCGGCCCCTGGAAGCATGAAAATCACTTTAAACATGCTAATTGTAGCTCTAAAACTAATAATCCACCTACAAATGTGAACTGACGTTCAAAAATAAAACATTTGAAAACTGACCATTTTTCACCTTTCTGAAGCATGACGTAATGGGGGGGTGTTATCTCTTTTGTCAAAAATCAGCCATTTTTGCTTGAACATTAAATGCCTCCAAATGGATTTTAATTCACTTCCCGGGTTGAAGAAACACTTTTTGAGACCTCAGAGTGAGCAAATTGGCCATTTTCATGCACTTTTAACCATTCCACAAATCTTGCGTTTAGAGCCCCTGGAAGCATGAAAATCACTTTAAACATGCTGGTTTTAGCTCTAAAACTAATAATCCACCTACAAATGTGAACTGACGTTCAAAAAGAAAACATTTGAAAACAGACAATTTTTCACATTTCTGAAGCATGACGTAATGGGGGGGTTATCCCTTTTGTCAAAAATCAGCCGTTTTTGCTTGAACATTAAATGCCTCCAAATGGTATTTAATTCACTTCCCGGGGTGAAGCAACATTTTTTGAGACCTCAGAGTGAGCAAATTGACCATTTTCATGCACTTTTAACCATTCCACAAATCTTGTGTTTAGAGCCCCTGGAAGCATGAAAATCACTTTAAACATGCTAATTTTAGCTCTAAAACTAATAATCCACCTACAAATGTGAACTGACGTTCAAAAATAAAACATTTGAAAACGGACCATTTTTCACCTTTCTGAAGCATGACGTAATGGGGGGTGTTATCTCTTTTGTCAAAAATAAGCTGTTTTTGCTTGAATATTAAATGCCTCCAAATGGTATTTAATTCTCTTCCCTGGCCCCTGGAAGCATGAAAATCACTTTAAACATGCTAATTTTAGCTCTAAAACTAATAATCCACCTACAAATGTGAACTAACGTTCAAAAATAAAACATTTGAAAACGGACCATTTTTCACCTTTCTGAAGCATGACGTAATGGGGGGGGGGTGTTATCTCTTTTGTCAAAAATCAGCCGTTTTTGCTTGAACATTAAAGGCCTCCAAATGGTATTTAATTCACTTCCAGGGCCCCTGGAAGCATGAAAATCACTTTAAACATGATAATTTTAGCTCTAAAACTAATAATCCACCTACAAATGTGAACTGACATTCAAAAATAAAACATTTGAAAACGGACCATTTTTCACCTTTCTGAAGCAGACGTAATGGGGGTGTGTTATCTCTTTTGTCAAAAATCAGCCGTTTTTGCTTGAACATTAAATGCCTCCAAATGGTATTTAATTCACTTCCCGGGGTGAAGAAACCCTTTTTGAGGACTCAGAGTGAGTAAATTGGCCATTTTCATGCACTTTTAACAATTCCACAAATCTTGTGTTTAGGGTACCTGGAAGCATGAAAATCACTTTAAACATGCTAATTTAAGCTCTAAAATGGATGATCCACCTACAAATGTGAACTGACGTTCAAAAATAAAACATTTGAAAACGGACAATTTTTCACCTTTCTGAAGCATGACGTAATGGGGGGGTGTTATCTCTTTTGTCAAAAATCAGCCGTTTTTGCTTGAACATTAAATGCCTCCAAATGGTATTTAATTCACTTCCCGGGGTGAAGAAACACTTTTTGAGACCTCAGAGTGAGCAAATTGGCCATTTTCATGCACTTTTAACCATTCCAAAAATCTTGTGTTTAGGGCCCCTGGAAGCATGAAAATCACTTTAAACATGCAAATTTTAGCTCTAAAACTAATAATCCACCTACAAATGTGAACTGACGTTCAAAAATAAAACATTTGAAAATGGACCATTTTTCACCTTTCTGAAGCATGACGTAATGGGGGGGGTGTTATCTCTTTTGTCAAAAATCAGCCGTTTTTGCTTGAACATTAAATGCCTCCAAATGGTATTTAATTCACTTCCCGGGCCCCTGGAAGCATGAAAATCACTTTAAACATGATAATTTTAGCTCTAAAACTAATAATCCACCTACAAATGTGAACTGACATTCAAAAATAAAACATTTGAAAACGGACCATTTTTCACCTTTCTGAAGCATGACGTAATGGGGGTGTGTTATCTCTTTTGTCAAAAATCAGCCGTTTTTGCTTGAACATTAAATGCCTCCAAATGGTATTTAATTCACTTCCCGGGGTGAAGAAACACTTTTTGAGACCTCAGAGTGAGCAAATTGGCCATTTTCATGCACTTTTAACCATTCCACAAATCTTGTGTTTAGAGCCCCTGGAAGCATGAAAATCACTTTAAACATGCTAATTTTAGCTCTAAAACTAATAATCCACCTACAAATGTGAACTGACGTTCAAAAATAAAACATTTGAAAACGGACCATTTTTCACCTTTCTGAAGCATGACGTAATGGGGGGTGTTATCTCTTTTGTATAAAAAAACAGCTGTTTTTGCTTGAACATTAAATGCCTCCAAATGGTATTTAATTCACTTCCCGGCCCCTGGAAGCATGAAAATCACTTTAAACATGCTAATTGTAGCTCTAAAACTAATAATCCACCTACAAATGTGAACTGACGTTCAAAAATAAAACATTTGAAAACTGACCATTTTTCACCTTTCTGAAGAATGACGTAATGGGGGGGTGTTATCTCTTTTGTAAAAAATCAGCTGTTTTTGCTTGAACATTAAATGCCTCCAAATGGTATTTAATTCACTTCTCGGCCCCTGGAAGCATGAAAATCACTTTAAACATGCTAATTTTAGCTCTAAAACTAATAATCCACCTACAAATGTGAACTGACATTCAAAAATAAAACATTTGAAAACGGACAATTTTTCACCTTTCTGAAGCATGACGTAATGGGGGGGTGTTATCTCTTTTGTCAAAAATCAGCCGTTTTTGCTTGAACATTAAATGCCTCCAAATGGATTTTAATTCACTTCCCGGGTTGAAGAAACACTTTTTGAGACCTCAGAGTGAGCAAATTGGCCATTTTCATGCACTTTTAACCATTCCACAAATCTTGCGTTTAGAGCCCCTGGAAGCATGAAAATCACTTTAAACATGCTGGTTTTAGCTCTAAAACTAATAATCCACCTACAAATGTGAACTGACGTTCAAAAAGAAAACATTTGAAAACAGACAATTTTTCACATTTCTGAAGCATGACGTAATGGGGGGGTTATCCCTTTTGTCAAAAATCAGCCGTTTTTGCTTGAACATTAAATGCCTCCAAATGGTATTTAATTCACTTCCCGGGGTGAAGCAACACTTTTTGAGACCTCAGAGTGAGCAAATTGACCATTTTCATGCACTTTTAACCATTCCACAGATCTTGTGTTTAGAGCCCCTGGAAGCATGAAAATCACTTTAAACATGCTAATTTTAGCTCTAAAACTAATAATCCACCTACAAATGTGAACTGACGTTCAAAAATAAAACATTTGAAAACGGACCATTTTTCACCTTTCTGAAGCATGACGTAATGGGGGGTGTTATCTCTTTTGTCAAAAATAAGCTGCTTTTGCTTGAATATTAAATGCCTCCAAATGGTATTTAATTCTCTTCCCTGGCCCCTGGAAGCATGAAAATCACTTTAAACATGCTAATTTTAGCTCTAAAACTAATAATCCACCTACAAATGTGAACTGACGTTCAAAAATAAAACATTTGAAAACGGACCATTTTTCACCTTTCTGAAGCATGACGTAATGGGGGGGGTGTTATCTCTTTTGTCAAAAATCAGCCGTTTTTGCTTGAACATTAAAGGCCTCCAAATGGTATTTAATTCACTTCCAGGGCCCCTGGAAGCATGAAAATCACTTTAAACATGATAATTTTAGCTCTAAAACTAATAATCCACCTACAAATGTGAACTGACATTCAAAAATAAAACATTTGAAAACGGACCATTTTTCACCTTTCTGAAGCAGACGTAATGGGGGTGTGTTATCTCTTTTGTCAAAAATCAGCCGTTTTTGCTTGAACATTAAATGCCTCCAAATGGTATTTAATTCACTTCCCGGGGTGAAGAAACACTTTTTGAGGACTCAGAGTGAGTAAATTGGCCATTTTCATGCACTTTTAACAATTCCACAAATCTTGTGTTTAGGGTACCTGGAAGCATGAAAATCACTTTAAACATGCTAATTTAAGCTCTAAAATGGATGATCCACCTACAAATGTGAACTGACGTTCAAAAATAAAACATTTGAAAACGGACAATTTTTCACCTTTCTGAAGCATGACGTAATGGGGGGGTGTTATCTCTTTTGTCAAAAATCAGCCGTTTTTGCTTGAACATTAAATGCCTCCAAATGGTATTTAATTCACTTCCCGGGGTGAAGAAACACTTTTTGAGACCTCAGAGTGAGCAAATTGGCCATTTTCATGCACTTTTAACCATTCCAAAAATCTTGTGTTTAGGGCCCCTGGAAGCATGAAAATCACTTTAAACATGCAAATTTTAGCTCTAAAACTAATAATCCACCTACAAATGTGAACTGACGTTCAAAAATAAAACATTTGAAAATGGACCATTTTTCACCTTTCTGAAGCATGACGTAATGGGGGGGGTGTTATCTCTTTTGTCAAAAATCAGCCGTTTTTGCTTGAACATTAAATGCCTCCAAATGGTATTTAATTCACTTCCCGGGCCCCTGGAAGCATGAAAATCACTTTAAACATGATAATTTTAGCTCTAAAACTAATAATCCACCTACAAATGTGAACTGACATTCAAAAATAAAACATTTGAAAACGGACCATTTTTCACCTTTCTGAAGCATGACGTAATGGGGGTGTGTTATCTCTTTCGTCAAAAATCAGCCGTTTTTGCTTGAACATTAAATGCGTCCAAATGGTATTTAATTCACTTCCCGGGGTGAAGAAACACTTTTTGAGACCTCAGAGTGAGCAAATTTGCCATTTTCATGCACTTTTAACCATTCCACAAATCTTGTGTTTAGGGCCCCTGGAAGCATGAAAATCACTTTAAACATGCTAATTTTAGCTCTAAAACTAATAATCCACCTACAAATGTGAACTGACGTTCAAAAATAAAACATTTGAAAACGGACCATTTTTCACCTTTCTGAAGCATGACGTAATGGGGGGTGTTATCTCTTTTGTCAAAATTCAGCCGTTTTTGCTTGAACATTAAATGCCTCCAAATGGTATTTAATTCACTTCCCAGGCCCCTGGAAGCATGAAAATCACTTTAAACATGCTAATTTTAGCTCTAAAACTAATAATCCACCTACAAATGTGAACTGACATTCAAAAATAAAACATTTGAAAACGGACCATTTTTCACCTTTCTGAAGCAGACGTAATGGGGGTGTGTTATTTCTTTTGTCAAAAATCAGCCGTTTTTGCTTGAACATTAAATGCCTCCAAATGGTATTTAATTCACTTCCCGGGGTGAAGAAACACTTTTTGAGGACTCAGAGTGAGTAAATTGGCCATTTTCATGCACTTTTAACCATTTCACAACTCTTGTGTTTAGGGCCCCTGGAAGCATGAAAATCACTTTAAACATGCTAATTTTAGCTCTAAAACTGATGATCCACCTACAAATGTGAACTGACGTTCGAAAATACAACATTTGAAAACAGACCATTTTTCACCTTTCTGAAGCATGACGTATTGGGGGGGTATTATCTGTTTTGTCAAAACTCACCTTTTTTTGCTTCAACATTAAATGCCTCCAAATGGTATTTAATTCACTTCCCGGGCCCCTGGAAGCATGAAAATCACTTTAAACATGCTAATTTTAGCTCTAAAACTGATGATCTACCTACGAATGTGAACTGACGTTCAAAAATGAAACATTTGACAACGGACCATTTTTCACCTTTCCGAAGCATGACGTAATGGGGGGTGTTCTACACCTCCACCCACCAGCTACGGTCTACTAGCCTCGTGCTCGCCGCCGTACCACGCATCCGAAGAGCCACCACCGGAGGCAGTTCCTTCTCCTACCTGGTGGCCAAGACATGGAACTCCCTCCCCATCCACCTTCGGCTGACCCAGGACCATCCCGCCTTCAGGAGACAACTCATTTTTCACCTTTCTGAAGCATGACGTAATAGGGGGGTGTTATCTCTTTTGTCAAGAATCAGCTGTTTTTGCTTGAACATTAAATGCCTTCAAATGGTATTTAATTCACTTCCCGGGCTCCTGGAAGCATGAAAATCACTTTAAACATGCTACTAATGTTAGCTCTAAAACTGATGTTCTACCTTCAAATGTGAACTGACGTTCAAAAATAAAACATGTGAAAACGGACCATTTTTCACCTTTCTGAAGCATGACATAATGGGGGGTGTTATCTCTTTTGTCAAAAATCTGCCGTTTTTGCTTGAACATTAAATACCTCCAAATGGTATTTAATTCACTTCCCGGGGTGAAGAAACACTTTTGAGAACTCAGAGTGAGTAAATTGGCCATTTTCATGCACTTTTAACCATTCCACAAATCTTGTGTTTAGGGACCCTGGAAGCATGAAAATCACTTTAAACATGCTAATTTTAGCTCTAAAACTGTTGATCCACCTACAAATGTGAACTGACGTTTAAAAATAAAACATTTGAAAACGGACCATTTTTCACCTTTCTGAAGCATGAAGTAATGGGGGGTGTTATCTCTTTTGTAAAAAATCAGCCATTTTTGCTTGAACATTAAATACCTCCAAATGGTATTTAATTCACTTCCCGGGGTGAAGAAACACTTGTTGAGAACTCAGAGTGAGTAAATTGGCCATTTTCATGCACTTTTAACCCTTCCACAAATCTTGTGTTTAGGGACCCTGGAAGCATGAAAATCACTTTAAACATGCTAATTTTAGCTCTAAAGCTGATGATCCACCTACAAATGTGACCTGACGTTCAAAAATAAAACATTTGAAAACAGACCATTTTTCACCTTTCTGAAGCATGACGTAATGGGGGGGGTGTTATCTCTTTTGTCAAAAATCTGCTGTTTTTGCTTGAACATTAAATGCCTCCAAATTGTATTTAATTCACTTCCCAGGCCCCAGGAAGCATGAAAATCACTTTAAACATGCTAATTTTAGCTCTAAAACTGATGATCCATCTACAAATGTGAACTGACGTTAAAAAATAAAACATTTGAAAACGGACCATTTTTTACTTTCTGAAGCATGACGTAATGGGGGGGGTGTTATCTCTTTTGTAAAAAATCACCTGTTTTTGCTTGAACATTAAATACCTCCAAAGGGTATTTAATTCACTTCCCGGGCCCCTGGAAGCATGAAAATCACTTTAAACATGCTAATTTTAGCTCTAAATCTGATGATCCACCTACAAATGTGAACTGACGTTCAAAAATAAAACATTTGAAAACGGACCATTTTTCCACTTTTTGAAGCATGACGTAATTGGGGGGTGTTATCTCTTTTGTAAAAAATCAGCTGTTTTTGCTTGAACATTAAATGCCTCCAAATGGTATTTAATTCACTTCCCGGGCCCCTGGAAGCATGAAAATGACTTTAAACATGCTAATTTTAGCTCTAAAACTGATGATCCACCTACAAATGTGAACTGACGTTCAAAAATAAAACATTTGAAAACGGACCATTTTTCACCTTTCTGAAGCATGACGTAATGGGGGGGAGGTTATTTCTTTTGTCAAAAATCACCTGTTTTTGCTTGAACATTAAATACCTCCAAATGGCATTTAATTCACTTCCCGGGGTGAAGAAACACTTTTTGAGACCTCAGAGTGAGTAAATTGGCCATTTTGATGCACTTTTAACCATTCCACAAATCTTGTGTGTAGGGCCCCTGGAAGCATGAAAATCACTTTAAACATGCTAATTTCAGCTCTAAAACTGATGATCCACCTAAAAATGTGAACTGACGTTCAAAAATAAAACATTTGAAAACAGACAATTTTTCACCTTTCTGAAGCATGACGTAGTGGGGGGGTGTTATCTCTTTTGTCAAAAATCAGCTGTTTTTGCTTGAACATTAAATGCCTCCAAATGGTATTTAATTCACTTCCCATGCCCCTGGAAGCATGAAAATGACTTTAAACATGCTAATTTTAGCTCTAAAACTGATGATCCACCTACAAATGTGAACTGACGTTCAAAAATAAAACATTTGAAAACGGACCATTTTTCACCTTTCTGAAGCATGACGTAATGGGGGGGGTTATTTCTTTTGTCAAAAATCACCTGTTTTTGCTTGAACATTAAATACCTCCAAATGGCATTTAATTCACTTCCCGGGGTGAAGAAACACTTTTTGAGACCTCACAGTGAGTAAATTGGCCATGTTCATGCACGTTTAACCATTCCACAAATCTTCTGTTTAGGGCCCCTGAAAGCATGAAAATCACATTAAACATGCTAATTTTAGCTCTAAAACTGATGATACACCGACAAATGTGAAATGACGTTCAAAAATAAAACATTTGAAAACTGACCATTTTTCACTTTTCTGAAGCATGACGTATTGGGGGGGGGTTATCTCTTTTGTCAAAACTCACCTTTTTTTGCTTGAACATTAAATACCTCCAAATGGCATTTAATTCACTTCCCGGGGTGAAGAAACACTTTTTGAGACCTCACAGTGAGTAAATTGGCCATGTTCATGCACGTTTAACCATTCCACAAATCTTCTGTTTAGGGCCCCTGGAAGCATGAAAATCACAATAAACATGCTAATTTTAGCTCTAAAACTGATGATACACCGACAAATGTGAACTGGCGTTCTAAAATAAAACATTTGAAAATGGACCATTTTTTACCTTTTTGAAGCATGACGTAAAGGGGGGGTGTTATCGCTTTTGTCAAAAATCAGCTGTTTTTGCTTGAACCTTAAATGACTCCAAATGGTATTTAATTCACTTCACGGGCCCCTGGAAGCATGAAAATCACTTTAAACATGCTAATTTTAGCTCTAAAACTGATGATCCACCTACAAATGTGAACTGACGTTCAAAAATAAAACATTTGAAAACGGACCATTTTTCACCTTTCTGAACCGTGACGTAATGGGGGGGGGTGTTATCTCTTTTGTCAAAAATCTGCTGTTTTTGCTTGAACATTAAATGCCTCCAAATGGTATTTAATTCAATTCCCGGGGTGAAGAAACACTTTTTGAGAACTCAGAGTGAGTAAATTGGCCATTTTCATGCACTTTTAACCCTTCCACAAATCTTGTGTTTAGGGCCCCTGGAAGCACGAAAATCACGTTAAACATGCAAATTTTAGCTCTAAAACTGATGATCCACCTACAAATGTGAACTGACGTTCAAAAATAAAACATTTGAAAACAGACAATTTTTCACCTTTCTGAAGCATGACGTAATGGGGGGGGGTTATTTCTTTTGTCAAAAATCACCTGTTTTTGCTTGAACATTAAATACCTCCAAATGGCATTTAATTCACTTCCCGGGGTGAAGAAACACTTTTTGAGACCTCACAGTGAGTAAATTGGCCATGTTCATGCACGTTTAACCATTCCACAAATCTTCTGTTTAGGGCCCCTGAAAGCATGAAAATCACATTAAACATGCTAATTTTAGCTCTAAAACTGATGATACACCGACAAATGTGAAATGACGTTCAAAAATAAAACATTTGAAAACTGACCATTTTTCACTTTTCTGAAGCATGACGTATTGGGGGGGTTATCTCTTTTGTCAAAACTCACCTTTTTTTGCTTGAACATTAAATACCTCCAAATGGCATTTAATTCACTTTCCGGGGTGAAGAAACACTTTTTGAGACCTCACAGTGAGTAAATTGGCCATGTTCATGCACGTTTAACCATTCCACAAATCTTCTGTTTAGGGCCCCTGGAAGCATGAAAATCACAATAAACATGCTAATTTTAGCTCTAACACTGATGATACACCGACAAATGTGAACTGACGTTCTAAAATAAAACATTTGAAAATGGACCATTTTTTACCTTTTTGAAGCATGACGTAATGGGGGGGTGTTATCTCTTTTGTCAAAAATCAGCTGTTTTTGCTTGAACCTTAAATGACTCCAAATGGTATTTAATTCACTTCACGGGCCCCTGGAAGCATGAAAATCACTTTAAACATGCTAATTTTAGCTCTAAAACTGATGATCCACCTACAAATGTGAACTGACGTTCAAAAATAAAACATTTGAAAACTGACCATTTTTCACCTTTCTGAAGCATGACGTATTGGGGGGGGTTATATCTTTTGTCAAAAATCACCTGTTTTTGCTTGAACATTAAATACCTCCAAATGGCATTTAATTCACTTCCCGGGGTGAAGAAACACTTTTTGAGACCTCAGAGTGAGTAAATTGGCCATTTTGATGCACTTTTAACCATTCCATAAATCTTGTGTTTAGGGCCCCTGGAAGCATGAAAATCACTTTAAACATGCTAATTTTAGCTCTCAAACTGATGATCCACCTACAAATGTGAACTGACGTTCAAAAATAAAACATTTGAAAACGGACCATTTTTCACCTTTCTGAACCGTGACGTAATGGGGGGGGGTGTTATCTCTTTTGTCAAAAATCTGCTGTTTTTGCTTGAACATTAAATGCCTCCAAATGGTATTTAATTCAATTCCCGGGGTGAAGAAACACTTTTTGAGAACTCAGAGTGAGTAAATTGGCCATTTTCATGCACTTTTAACCCTTCCACAAATCTTGTGTTTAGGGCCCCTGGAAGCACGAAAATCACGTTAAACATGCTAATTTTAGCTCTAAAACTGATGATCCACCTACAAATGTGAACTGACGTTCAAAAAAAAAACATTTGAAAACGGACCATTTTACACCTTTCTGAAGCAAGACGTAATATGGGGGGGTGTTATCTCTTTTGTCAAAAATCAGCCGTTTTTGCTTGAACACTAAATGCCTCCAAATGGTATTAAATAACTTCCCGGGGTGAAGAAACACTTTTTGAGACCTCATAGTGAGTAAATTGGCCATTTTCATGCACTTTTAACCATTTCACAACTCTTGTGTTTAGGGCCCCTGGAAGCATGAAAATCACTTTAAACATGCTAATTTTAGCTCTAAAACTGATGATCCACCTACAAATGTGAACTGACGTTCGAAAATACAACATTTGAAAACAGACCATTTTTCACCTTTCTGAAGCATGACGTATTGGGGGGGTTATCCCTTTTGTCAAAAATCAGCCGTTTTTGCTTGAACATTAAATGCCTCCAAATGGTATTTAATTCACTTCCCGGGGTGAAGCAACACTTTTTGAGACCTCAGAGTGAGCAAATTGACCATTTTCATGCACTTTTAACCATTCCACAAATCTTGTGTTTAGAGCCCCTGGAAGCATGAAAATCACTTTAAACATGCTAATTTTAGCTCTAAAACTAATAATCCACCTACAAATGTGAACTGACGTTCAAAAATAAAACATTTGAAAACGAACCATTTTTCACCTTTCTGAAGCATGACATAATGGGGGGTGTTATCTCTTTTGTCAAAAATAAGCTGTTTTTGCTTGAATATTAAATGCCTCCAAATGGTATTTAATTCTCTTCCCTGGCCCCTGGAAGCATGAAAATCACTTTAAACATGCTAATTTTAGCTCTAAAACTAATAATCCACCTACAAATGTGAACTGACGTTCAAAAATAAAACATTTGAAAACGGACCATTTTTCACCTTTCTGAAGCATGACGTAATGGGGGGGTGTTATCTCTTTTGTCAAAAATCAGCCGTTTTTGCTTGAACATTAAAGGCCTCCAAATGGTATTTAATTCACTTCCAGGGCCCCTGGAAGCATGAAAATCACTTTAAACATGACAATTTTAGCTCTAAAACTAATAATCCACCTACAAATGTGAACTGACATTCAAAAATAAAACATTTGAAAACGGACCATTTTTCACCTTTCTGAAGCATGACGTAATGGGGGTGTGTTATCTCTTTTGTCAAAAATCAGCCGTTTTTGCTTGAACATTAAATGCCTCCAAATGGTATTTAATTCACTTCCCGGGGTGAAGAAACACTTTTTGAGGACTCAGAGTGAGTAAATTGGCCATTTTCATGCACTTTTAACAATTCCACAAATCTTGTGTTTAGGGTACCTGGAAGCATGAAAATCACTTTAAACATGCTAATTTAAGCTCTAAAATGGATGATCCACCTACAAATGTGAACTGACGTTCAAAAATAAAACATTTGAAAACGGACAATTTTTCACCTTTCTGAAGCATGACGTAATGGGGGGGTGTTATCTCTTTTGTCAAAAATCAGCCGTTTTTGCTTGAACATTAAATGCCTCCAAATGGTATTTAATTCACTTCCCGGGGTGAAGAAACACTTTTTGAGACCTCAGAGTGAGCAAATTGGCCATTTTCATGCACTTTTAACCATTCCAAAAATCTTGTGTTTAGGGCCCCTGGAAGCATGAAAATCACTTTAAACATGCAAATTTTAGCTCTAAAACTAATAATCCACCTACAAATGTGAACTGACGTTCAAAAATAAATCATTTGAAAACGGACCATTTTTCACCTTTCTGAAGCATGACGTAATGGGGGGGGTGTTATCTCTTTTGTCAAAAATCAGCCGTTTTTGCTTGAACATTAAATGCCTCCAAATGGTATTTAATTCACTTCCCGGGCCCCTGGAAGCATGAAAATCACTTTAAACATGATAATTTTAGCTCTAAAACTAATAATCCACCTACAAATGTGAACTGACATTCAAAAATAAAACATTTGAAAACGGACCATTTTTCACCTTTCTGAAGCATGACGTAATGGGGGTGTGTTATCTCTTTCGTCAAAAATCAGCCGTTTTTGCTTGAACATTAAATGCGTCCAAATGGTATTTAATTCACTTCCCGGGGTGAAGAAACACTTTTTGAGACCTCAGAGTGAGCAAATTTGCCATTTTCATGCACTTTTAACCATTCCACAAATCTTGTGTTTAGGGCCCCTGGAAGCATGAAAATCACTTTAAACATGCTAATTTTAGCTCTAAAACTAATAATCCACCTACAAATGTGAACTGACGTTCAAAAATAAAACATTTGAAAACGGACCATTTTTCACCTTTCTGAAGCATGACGTAATGGGGGGTGTTATCTCTTTTGTCAAAATTCAGCCGTTTTTGCTTGAACATTAAATGCCTCCAAATGGTATTTAATTCACTTCCCAGGCCCCTGGAAGCATGAAAATCACTTTAAACATGCTAATTTTAGCTCTAAAACTAATAATCCACCTACAAATGTGAACTGACATTCAAAAATAAAACATTTGAAAACGGACAATTTTTCACCTTTCTGAAGCATGACGTAATGGGGGTGTTATCTCTTTTGTCAAAAATCAGCCGTTTTTGCTTGAACATTAAATGCCTCCAAATGGTATTTAATTCACTTCCCGGGGTGAAGAAACACTTTTTGAGACCTCAGAGTGAGCAAATTGGCCATTTTCATGCACTTTTAACCATTCCACAAATCTTGTGTTTAGAGCCCCTGGAAGCATGAAAATCACTTTAAACATGCTAATTTTAGCTCTAAAACTAATAATCCACCTACAAATGTGAACTGACGTTCAAAAATAAAACATTTGAAAACGGACCATTTTTCACCTTTCTGAAGCTTGACGTAATGGGGGGTGTTATCTCTTTTGTCAAAAATCAGCCGTTTTTGCTTGAACATTAAATGCCTCCAAATGGTATTTAATTCACTTCCCGGGGTGAAGAAACACTTTTTGAGACCTCAGAGTGAGCAAATTGACCATTTTCATGCACTTTTAACCATTCCACAAATCTTGTGTTTAGAGCCCCTGGAAGCATGAAAATCACTTTAAACATGCTAATTTTAGCTCTAAAACTAATAATCCACCTACAAATGTGAACTGACGTTCAAAAATAAAACATTTGAAAACGGACCATTTTTCACCTTTCTGAAGCATGACATAATGGGGGGTGTTATCTCTTTTGTCAAAAATAACCTGTTTTTGCTTGAATATTAAATGCCTCCAAATGGTATTTAATTCTCTTCCCTGGCCCCTGGAAGCATGAAAATCACTTTAAACATGCTAATTTTAGCTCTAAAACTAATAATCCACCTACAAATGTGAACTGACGTTCAAAAATAAAACATTTGAAAACGGACCATTTTTCACCTTTCTGAAGCATGACGTAATGGGGGGGTGTTATCTCTTTTGTCAAAAATCAGCCGTTTTTGCTTGAACATTAAAGGCCTCCAAATGGTATTTAATTCACTTCCAGGGCCCCTGGAAGCATGAAAATCACTTTAAACATGATAATTTTAGCTCTAAAACTAATAATCCACCTACAAATGTGAACTGACATTCAAAAATAAAACATTTGAAAACGGACCATTTTTCACCTTTCTGAAGCATGACGTAATGGGGGTGTGTTATCTCTTTTGTCAAAAATCAGCCGTTTTTGCTTGAACATTAAATGCCTCCAAATGGTATTTAATTCACTTCCCGGGGTGAAGAAACACTTTTTGAGGACTCAGAGTGAGTAAATTGGCCATTTTCATGCACTTTTAACAATTCCACAAATCTTGTGTTTAGGGTACCTGGAAGCATGAAAATCACTTTAAACATGCTAATTTAAGCTCTAAAATGGATGATCCACCTACAAATGTGAACTGACGTTCAAAAATAAAACATTTGAAAACGGACAATTTTTCACCTTTCTGAAGCATGACGTAATGGGGGGGTGTTATCTCTTTTGTCAAAAATCAGCCGTTTTTGCTTGAACATTAAATGCCTCCAAATGGTATTTAATTCACTTCCCGGGGTGAAGAAACACTTTTTGAGACCTCAGAGTGAGCAAATTGGCCATTTTCATGCACTTTTAACCATTCCAAAAATCTTGTGTTTAGGGCCCCTGGAAGCATGAAAATCACTTTAAACATGCAAATTTTAGCTCTAAAACTAATAATCCACCTACAAATGTGAACTGACGTTCAAAAATAAAACATTTGAAAACGGACCATTTTTCACCTTTCTGAAGCATGACGTAATGGGGGGGGTGTTATCTCTTTTGTCAAAAATCAGCCGTTTTTGCTTGAACATTAAATGCCTCCAAATGGTATTTAATTCACTTCCCGGGCCCCTGGAAGCATGAAAATCACTTTAAACATGATAATTTTAGCTCTAAAACTAATAATCCACCTACAAATGTGAACTGACATTCAAAAATAAAACATTTGAAAACGGACCATTTTTCACCTTTCTGAAGCATGACGTAATGGGGGTGTGTTATCTCTTTCGTCAAAAATCAGCCGTTTTTGCTTGAACATTAAATGCGTCCAAATGGTATTTAATTCACTTCCCGGGGTGAAGAAACACTTTTTGAGACCTCAGAGTGAGCAAATTTGCCATTTTCATGCACTTTTAACCATTCCACAAATCTTGTGTTTAGGGCCCCTGGAAGCATGAAAATCACTTTAAACATGCTAATTTTAGCTCTAAAACTAATAATCCACCTACAAATGTGAACTGACGTTCAAAAATAAAACATTTGAAAACGGACCATTTTTCACCTTTCTGAAGCATGACGTAATGGGGGGTGTTATCTCTTTTGTCAAAATTCAGCCATTTTTGCTTGAACATTAAATGCCTCCAAATGGTATTTAATTCACTTCCCAGGCCCCTGGAAGCATGAAAATCACTTTAAACATGCTAATTTTAGCTCTAAAACTAATAATCCACCTACAAATGTGAACTGACATTCAAAAATAAAACATTTGAAAACGGACAATTTTTCACCTTTCTGAAGCATGACGTAATGGGGGTGTTATCTCTTTTGTCAAAAATCAGCCGTTTTTGCTTGAACATTAAATGCCTCCAAATGGTATTTAATTCACTTCCCGGGGTGAAGAAACACTTTTTGAGACCTCAGAGTGAGCAAATTGGCCATTTTCATGCACTTTTAACCATTCCACAAATCTTGTGTTTAGAGCCCCTGGAAGCATGAAAATCACTTTAAACATGCTAATTTTAGCTCTAAAACTAATAATCCACCTACAAATGTGAACTGACGTTCAAAAATAAAACATTTGAAAACGGACCATTTTTCACCTTTCTGAAGCTTGACGTAATGGGGGGTGTTATCTCTTTTGTCAAAAATCAGCCGTTTTTGCTTGAACATTAAATGCCTCCAAATGGTATTTAATTCACTTCCCGGGGTGAAGAAACACTTTTTGAGACCTCAGAGTGAGCAAATTGACCATTTTCATGCACTTTTAACCATTCCACAAATCTTGTGTTTAGAGCCCCTGGAAGCATGAAAATCACTTTAAACATGCTAATTTTAGCTCTAAAACTAATAATCCACCTACAAATGTGAACTGACGTTCAAAAATAAAACATTTGAAAACGGACCATTTTTCACCTTTCTGAAGCATGACATAATGGGGGGTGTTATCTCTTTTGTCAAAAATAAGCTGTTTTTGCTTGAATATTAAATGCCTCCAAATGGTATTTAATTCTCTTCCCTGGCCCCTGGAAGCATGAAAATCACTTTAAACATGCTAATTTTAGCTCTAAAACTAATAATCCACCTACAAATGTGAACTGACGTTCAAAAATAAAACATTTGAAAACGGACCATTTTTCACCTTTCTGAAGCATGACGTAATGGGGGGGTGTTATCTCTTTTGTCAAAAATCAGCCGTTTTTGCTTGAACATTAAAGGCCTCCAAATGGTATTTAATTCACTTCCAGGGCCCCTGGAAGCATGAAAATCACTTTAAACATGATAATTTTAGCTCTAAAACTAATAATCCACCTACAAATGTGAACTGACATTCAAAAATAAAACATTTGAAAACGGACCATTTTTCACCTTTCTGAAGCATGACGTAATGGGGGTGTGTTATCTCTTTTGTCAAAAATCAGCCGTTTTTGCTTGAACATTAAATGCCTCCAAATGGTATTTAATTCACTTCCCGGGGTGAAGAAACACTTTTTGAGGACTCAGAGTGAGTAAATTGGCCATTTTCATGCACTTTTAACAATTCCACAAATCTTGTGTTTAGGGTACCTGGAAGCATGAAAATCACTTTAAACATGCTAATTTAAGCTCTAAAATGGATGATCCACCTACAAATGTGAACTGACGTTCAAAAATAAAACATTTGAAAACGGACAATTTTTCACCTTTCTGAAGCATGACGTAATGGGGGGGTGTTATCTCTTTTGTCAAAAATCAGCCGTTTTTGCTTGAACATTAAATGCCTCCAAATGGTATTTAATTCACTTCCCGGGGTGAAGAAACACTTTTTGAGACCTCAGACTGAGCAAATTGGCCATTTTCATGCACTTTTAACCATTCCAAAAATCTTGTGTTTAGGGCCCCTGGAAGCATGAAAATCACTTTAAACATGCAAATTTTAGCTCTAAAACTAATAATCCACCTACAAATGTGAACTGACGTTCAAAAATAAAACATTTGAAAACGGACCATTTTTCACCTTTCTGAAGCATGACGTAATGGGGGGGGTGTTATCTCTTTTGTCAAAAATCAGCCGTTTTTGCTTGAACATTAAATGCCTCCAAATGGTATTTAATTCACTTCCCGGGCCCCTGGAAGCATGAAAATCACTTTAAACATGATAATTTTAGCTCTAAAACTAATAATCCACCTACAAATGTGAACTGACATTCAAAAATAAAACATTTGAAAACGGACCATTTTTCACCTTTCTGAAGCATGACGTAATGGGGGTGTGTTATCTCTTTCGTCAAAAATCAGCCGTTTTTGCTTGAACATTAAATGCGTCCAAATGGTATTTAATTCACTTCCCGGGGTGAAGAAACACTTTTTGAGACCTCAGAGTGAGCAAATTTGCCATTTTCATGCACTTTTAACCATTCCACAAATCTTGTGTTTAGGGCCCCTGGAAGCATGAAAATCACTTTAAACATGCTAATTTTAGCTCTAAAACTAATAATCCACCTACAAATGTGAACTGACTTTCAAAAATAAAACATTTGAAAACGGACCATTTTTCACCTTTCTGAAGCATGACGTAATGGGGGGTGTTATCTCTTTTGTCAAAATTCAGCCGTTTTTGCTTGAACATTAAATGCCTCCAAATGGTATTTAATTCACTTCCCAGGCCCCTGGAAGCATGAAAATCACTTTAAACATGCTAATTTTAGCTCTAAAACTAATAATCCACCTACAAATGTGAACTGACATTCAAAAATAAAACATTTGAAAACGGACAATTTTTCACCTTTCTGAAGCATGACGTAATGGGGGTGTTATCTCTTTTGTCAAAAATCAGCCGTTTTTGCTTGAACATTAAATGCCTCCAAATGGTATTTAATTCACTTCCCGGGGTGAAGAAACACTTTTTGAGACCTCAGAGTGAGCAAATTGGCCATTTTCATGCACTTTTAACCATTCCACAAATCTTGTGTTTAGAGCCCCTGGAAGCATGAAAATCACTTTAAACATGCTAATTTTAGCTCTAAAACTAATAATCCACCTACAAATGTGAACTGACGTTCAAAAATAAAACATTTGAAAACGGACCATTTTTCACCTTTCTGAAGCTTGACGTAATGGGGGGTGTTATCTCTTTTGTCAAAAATCAGCCGTTTTTGCTTGAACATTAAATGCCTCCAAATGGTATTTAATTCACTTCCCGGGGTGAAGAAACACTTTTTGAGACCTCAGAGTGAGCAAATTGACCATTTTCATGCACTTTTAACCATTCCACAAATCTTGTGTTTAGAGCCCCTGGAAGCATGAAAATCACTTTAAACATGCTAATTTTAGCTCTAAAACTAATAATCCACCTACAAATGTGAACTGACGTTCAAAAATAAAACATTTGAAAACGGACCATTTTTCACCTTTCTGAAGCATGACATAATGGGGGGTGTTATCTCTTTTGTCAAAAATAAGCTGTTTTTGCTTGAATATTAAATGCCTCCAAATGGTATTTAATTCTCTTCCCTGGCCCCTGGAAGCATGAAAATCACTTTAAACATGCTAATTTTAGCTCTAAAACTAATAATCCACCTACAAATGTGAACTGACGTTCAAAAATAAAACATTTGAAAACGGACCATTTTTCACCTTTCTGAAGCATGACGTAATGGGGGGGTGTTATCTCTTTTGTCAAAAATCAGCCGTTTTTGCTTGAACATTAAAGGCCTCCAAATGGTATTTAATTCACTTCCAGGGCCACTGGAAGCATGAAAATCACTTTAAACATGATAATTTTAGCTCTAAAACTAATAATCCACCTACAAATGTGAACTGACATTCAAAAATAAAACATTTGAAAACGGACCATTTTTCACCTTTCTGAAGCATGACGTAATGGGGGTGTGTTATCTCTTTTGTCAAAAATCAGCCGTTTTTGCTTGAACATTAAATGCCTCCAAATGGTATTTAATTCACTTCCCGGGGTGAAGAAACACTTTTTGAGGACTCAGAGTGAGTAAATTGGCCATTTTCATGCACTTTTAACAATTCCACAAATCTTGTGTTTAGGGTACCTGGAAGCATGAAAATCACTTTAAACATGCTAATTTAAGCTCTAAAATGGATGATCCACCTACAAATGTGAACTGACGTTCAAAAATAAAACATTTGAAAACGGACAATTTTTCACCTTTCTGAAGCATGACGTAATGGGGGGGTGTTATCTCTTTTGTCAAAAATCAGCCGTTTTTGCTTGAACATTAAATGCCTCCAAATGGTATTTAATTCACTTCCCGGGGTGAAGAAACACTTTTTGAGACCTCAGAGTGAGCAAATTGGCCATTTTCATGCACTTTTAACCATTCCAAAAATCTTGTGTTTAGGGCCCCTGGAAGCATGAAAATCACTTTAAACATGCAAATTTTAGCTCTAAAACTAATAATCCACCTACAAATGTGAACTGACGTTCAAAAATAAAACATTTGAAAACGGACCATTTTTCACCTTTCTGAAGCATGACGTAATGGGGGGGGTGTTATCTCTTTTGTCAAAAATCAGCCGTTTTTGCTTGAACATTAAATGCCTCCAAATGGTATTTAATTCACTTCCCGGGCCCCTGGAAGCATGAAAATCACTTTAAGCATGATAATTTTAGCTCTAAAACTAATAATCCACCTACAAATGTGAACTGACATTCAAAAATAAAACATTTGAAAACGGACCATTTTTCACCTTTCTGAAGCATGACGTAATGGGGGTGTGTTATCTCTTTCGTCAAAAATCAGCCGTTTTTGCTTGAACATTAAATGCGTCCAAATGGTATTTAATTCACTTCCCGGGGTGAAGAAACACTTTTTGAGACCTCAGAGTGAGCAAATTTGCCATTTTCATGCACTTTTAACCATTCCACAAATCTTGTGTTTAGGGCCCCTGGAAGCATGAAAATCACTTTAAACATGCTAATTTTAGCTCTAAAACTAATAATCCACCTACAAATGTGAACTGACGTTCAAAAATAAAACATTTGAAAACGGACCATTTTTCACCTTTCTGAAGCATGACGTAATGGGGGGTGTTATCTCTTTTGTCAAAATTCAGCCGTTTTTGCTTGAACATTAAATGCCTCCAAATGGTATTTAATTCACTTCCCAGGCCCCTGGAAGCATGAAAATCACTTTAAACATGCTAATTTTAGCTCTAAAACTAATAATCCACCTACAAATGTGAACTGACATTCAAAAATAAAACATTTGAAAACGGACAATTTTTCACCTTTCTGAAGCATGACGTAATGGGGGTGTTATCTCTTTTGTCAAAAATCAGCCGTTTTTGCTTGAACATTAAATGCCTCCAAATGGTATTTAATTCACTTCCCGGGGTGAAGAAACACTTTTTGAGACCTCAGAGTGAGCAAATTGGCCATTTTCATGCACTTTTATCCATTCCACAAATCTTGTGTTTAGAGCCCCTGGAAGCATGAAAATCACTTTAAACATGCTAATTTTAGCTCTAAAACTAATAATCCACCTACAAATGTGAACTGACGTTCAAAAATAAAACATTTGAAAACGGACCATTTTTCACCTTTCTGAAGCTTGACGTAATGGGGGGTGTTATCTCTTTTGTCAAAAATCAGCCGTTTTTGCTTGAACATTAAATGCCTCCAAATGGTATTTAATTCACTTCCCGGGGTGAAGAAACACTTTTTGAGACCTCATAGTGAGTAAATTGGCCATTTTCATGCACTTTTAACCATTTCACAACTCTTGTGTTTAGGGCCCCTGGAAGCATGAAAATCACTTTAAACATGCTAATTTTAGCTCTAAAACTGATGATCCACCTACAAATGTGAACTGACGTTCGAAAATACAACATTTGAAAACAGACCATTTTTCACCTTTCTGAAGCATGACGTATTGGGGGGGTATTATCTGTTTTGTCAAAACTCACCTTTTTTTGCTTCAACATTAAATGCCTCCAAATGGTATTTAATTCACTTCCCGGGCCCCTGGAAGCATGAAAATCACTTTAAACATGCTAATTTTAGCTCTAAAACTGATGATCTACCTACGAATGTGAACTGACGTTCAAAAATGAAACATTTGACAACGGACCATTTTTCACCTTTCCGAAGCATGACGTAATGGGGGGTGTTCTACACCTCCACCCACCAGCTACGGTCTACTAGCCTCGTGCTCGCCGCCGTACCACGCATCCGAAGAGCCACCACCGGAGGCAGTTCCTTCTCCTACCTGGTGGCCAAGACATGGAACTCCCACCCCATCCACCTTCGGCTGACCCAGGACCATCCCGCCTTCAGGAGACAACTCATTTTTCACCTTTCTGAAGCATGACGTAATAGGGGGGTGTTATCTCTTTTGTCAAGAATCAGCTGTTTTTGCTTGAACATTAAATGCCTTCAAATGGTATTTAATTCACTTCCCGGGCTCCTGGAAGCATGAAAATCACTTTAAACATGCTACTAATGTTATCTCTAAAACTGATGTTCTACCTTCAAATGTGAACTGACGTTCAAAAATAAAACATGTGAAAACGGACCATTTTTCACCTTTCTGAAGCATGACATAATGGGGGGTGTTATCTCTTTTGTCAAAAATCTGCCGTTTTTGCTTGAACATTAAATACCTCCAAATGGTATTTAATTCACTTCCCGGGGTGAAGAAACACTTTTGAGAACTCAGAGTGAGTAAATTGGCCATTTTCATGCACTTTTAACCATTCCACAAATCTTGTGTTTAGGGACCCTGGAAGCATGAAAATCACTTTAAACATGCTAATTTTAGCTCTAAAACTGTTGATCCACCTACAAATGTGAACTGACGTTTAAAAATAAAACATTTGAAAACGGACCATTTTTCACCTTTCTGAAGCATGAAGTAATGGGGGGTGTTATCTCTTTTGTAAAAAATCAGCCATTTATGCTTGAACATTAAATACCTCCAAATGGTATTTAATTCACTTCCCGGGGTGAAGAAACACTTGTTGAGAACTCAGAGTGAGTAAATTGGCCATTTTCATGCACTTTTAACCCTTCCACAAATCTTGTGTTTAGGGACCCTGGAAGCATGAAAATCACTTTAAACATGCTAATTTTAGCTCTAAAGCTGATGATCCACCTACAAATGTGACCTGACGTTCAAAAATAAAACATTTGAAAACAGACCATTTTTCACCTTTCTGAAGCATGACGTAATGGGGGGGGGGGTGTTATCTCTTTTGTCAAAAATCTGCTGTTTTTGCTTGAACATTAAATGCCTCCAAATTGTATTTAATTCACTTCCCAGGCCCCAGGAAGCATGAAAATCACTTTAAACATGCTAATTTTAGCTCTAAAACTGATGATCCATCTACAAATGTGAACTGACGTTAAAAAATAAAACATTTGAAAACGGACCATTTTTTACTTTCTGAAGCATGACGTAATGGGGGGGGTGTTATCTCTTTTGTAAAAAATCACCTGTTTTTGCTTGAACATTAAATACCTCCAAAGGGTATTTAATTCACTTCCCGGGCCCCTGGAAGCATGAAAATCACTTTAAACATGCTAATTTTAGCTCTAAATCTGATGATCCACCTACAAATGTGAACTGACGTTCAAAAATAAAACATTTGAAAATGGACCATTTTTCCACTTTCTGAAGCATGACGTAATTGGGGGGTGTTATCTCTTTTGTAAAAAATCAGCTGTTTTTGCTTGAACATTAAATGCCTCCAAATGGTATTTAATTCACTTCCCGGGCCCCTGGAAGCATGAAAATGACTTTAAACATGCTAATTTTAGCTCTAAAACTGATGATCCACCTACAAATGTGAACTGACGTTCAAAAATAAAACATTTGAAAACGGACCATTTTTCACCTTTCTGAAGCATGACGTAATGGGGGGGAGGTTATTTCTTTTGTCAAAAATCACCTGTTTTTGCTTGAACATTAAATACCTCCAAATGGCATTTAATTCTCTTCCCGGGGTGAAGAAACACTTTTTGAGACCTCAGAGTGAGTAAATTGGCCATTTTGATGCACTTTTAACCATTCCACAAATCTTGTGTGTAGGGCCCCTGGAAGCATGAAAATCACTTTAAACATGCTAATTTCAGCTCTAAAACTGATGATCCACCTAAAAATGTGAACTGACGTTCAAAAATAAAACATTTGAAAACAGACAATTTTTCACCTTTCTGAAGCATGACGTAGTAGGGGGGTGTTATCTCTTTTGTCAAAAATCAGCTGTTTTTGCTTGAACATTAAATGCCTCCAAATGGTATTTAATTCACTTCCCATGCCCCTGGAAGCATGAAAATGACTTTAAACATGCTAATTTTAGCTCTAAAACTGATGATCCACCTACAAATGTGAACTGACGTTCAAAAATAAAACATTTGAAAACGGACCATTTTTCACCTTTCTGAAGCATGACGTAATGGGGGGGGGGGTTATTTCTTTTGTCAAAAATCACCTGTTTTTGCTTGAACATTAAATACCTCCAAATGGCATTTAATTCACTTCCCGGGGTGAAGAAACACTTTTTGAGACCTCACAGTGAGTAAATTGGCCATGTTCATGCACGTTTAACCATTCCACAAATCTTCTGTTTAGGGCCCCTGAAAGCATGAAAATCACATTAAACATGCTAATTTTAGCTCTAAAACTGATGATACACCGACAAATGTGAAATGACGTTCAAAAATAAAACATTTGAAAACTGACCATTTTTCACTTTTCTGAAGCATGACGTATTGGGGGGGGTTATCTCTTTTGTCAAAACTCACCTTTTTTTGCTTGAACATTAAATACCTCCAAATGGCATTTAATTCACTTCCCGGGGTGAAGAAACACTTTTTGAGACCTCACAGTGAGTAAATTGGCCATGTTCATGCACGTTTAACCATTCCACAAATCTTCTGTTTAGGGCCCCTGGAAGCATGAAAATCACAATAAACATGCTAATTTTAGCTCTAAAACTGATGATACACCGACAAATGTGAACTGGCGTTCTAAAATAAAACATTTGAAAATAGACCATTTTTTACCTTTTTGAAGCATGACGTAATGGGGGGGTGTTATCGCTTTTGTCAAAAATCTGCTGTTTTTGCTTGAACCTTAAATGACTCCAAATGGTATTTAATTCACTTCACGGGCCCCTGGAAGCATGAAAATCACTTTAAACATGCTAATTTTAGCTCTAAAACTGATGATCCACCTACAAATGTGAACTGACGTTCAAAAATAAAACATTTGAAAACGGACCATTTTTCACCTTTCTGAACCGTGACGTAATGGGGGGGGGGTGTTATCTCTTTTGTCAAAAATCTGCTGTTTTTGCTTGAACATTAAATGCCTCCAAATGGTATTTAATTCAATTCCCGGGGTGAAGAAACACTTTTTGAGAACTCAGAGTGAGTAAATTGGCCATTTTCATGCACTTTTAACCCTTCCACAAATCTTGTGTTTAGGGCCCCTGGAAGCACGAAAATCACGTTAAACATGCAAATTTTAGCTCTAAAACTGATGATCCACCTACAAATGTGAACTGACGTTCAAAAATAAAACATTTGAAAACAGACAATTTTTCACCTTTCTGAAGCATGACGTAGTGGGGGGGTGTTATCTCTTTTGTCAAAAATCAGCTGTTTTTGCTTGAACATTAAATGCCTCCAAATGGTATTTAATTCACTTCCCATGCCCCTGGAAGCATGAAAATGACTTTAAACATGCTAATTTTAGCTCTAAAACTGATGATCCACCTACAAATGTGAACTGACGTTCAAAAATAAAATATTTGAAAACGGACCATTTTTCACCTTTCTGAAGCATGACGTAATGGGGGGGGGTTATTTCTTTTGTCAAAAATCACCTGTTTTTGCTTGAACATTAAATACCTCCAAATGGCATTTAATTCACTTCCCGGGGTGCAGAAACACTTTTTGAGACCTCACAGTGAGTAAATTGGCCATGTTCATGCACGTTTAACCATTCCACAAATCTTCTGTTTAGGGCCCCTGAAAGCATGAAAATCACATTAAACATGCTAATTTTAGCTCTAAAACTGATGATACACCGACAAATGTGAAATGACGTTCAAAAATAAAACATTTGAAAACTGACCATTTTTCACTTTTCTGAAGCATGACGTATTGGGGGGGGTTATCTCTTTTGTCAAAACTCACCTTTTTTTGCTTGAACATTAAATACCTCCAAATGGCATTTAATTCACTTCCCGGGGTGAAGAAACACTTTTTGAGACCTCACAGTGAGTAAATTGGCCATGTTCATGCACGTTTAACCATTCCACAAATCTTCTGTTTAGGGCCCCTGGAAGCATGAAAATCACAATAAACATGCTAATTTTAGCTCTAAAACTGATGATACACCGACAAATGTGAACTGACGTTCTAAAATAAAACATTTGAAAATGGACCATTTTTTACCTTTTTGAAGCATGACGTAATGGGGGGGTGTTATCTCTTTTGTCAAAAATCAGCTGTTTTTGCTTGAACCTTAAATGACTCCAAATGGTATTTAATTCACTTCACGGGCCCCTGGAAGCATGAAAATCACTTTAAACATGCTAGTTTTAGCTCTAAAACTGATGATCCACCTACAAATGTGAACTGACGTTCAAAAATAAAACATTTGAAAACTGACCATTTTTCACCTTTCTGAAGCATGACGTATTGGGGGGGGTTATATCTTTTGTCAAAAATCACCTGTTTTTGCTTGAACATTAAATACCTCCAAATGGCATTTAATTCACTTCCCGGGGTGAAGAAACACTTTTTGAGACCTCAGAGTGAGTAAATTGGCCATTTTGATGCACTTTTAACCATTCCATAAATCTTGTGTTTAGGGCCCCTGGAAGCATGAAAATCACTTTAAACATGCTAATTTTAGCTCTAAAACTGATGATCCACCTACAAATGTGAACTGACGTTCAAAAATAAAACATTTGAAAACGGACCATTTTTCACCTTTCTGAACCGTGACGTAATGGGGGGGGGTGTTATCTCTTTTGTCAAAAATCTGCTGTTTTTGCTTGAACATTAAATGCCTCCAAATGGTATTTAATTCAATTCCCGGGGTGAAGAAACACTTTTTGAGAACTCAGAGTGAGTAAATTGGCCATTTTCATGCACTTTTAACCCTTCCACAAATCTTGTGTTTAGGGCCCTTGGAAGCACAAAAATCACGTTAAACATGCTAATTTTAGCTCTAAAACTGATGATCCACCTACAAATGTGAACTGACGTTCAAAAAAAAACATTTGAAAACGGACCATTTTACACCTTTCTGAAGCAAGACGTAATATGGGGGGGGGTTATCTCTTTTGTCAAAAATCAGCCGTTTTTGCTTGAACACTAAATGCCTCCAAATGGTATTAAATAACTTCCCGGGGTGAAGAAACACTTTTTGAGACCTCATAGTGAGTAAATTGACCATTTTCATGCACTTTTAACCATTTCACAACTCTTGTGTTTAGGGCCCCTGGAAGCATGAAAATCACTTTAAACATGCTAATTTTAGCTCTAAAACTGATGATCCACCTACAAATGTGAACTGACGTTCGAAAATACAACATTTGAAAACAGACCATTTTTCACCTTTCTGAAGCATGACGTATTGGGGGGGTATTATCTGTTTTGTCAAAACTCACCTTTTTTTGCTTCAACATTAAATGCCTCCAAATGGTATTTAATTCACTTCCCGGGCCCCTGGAAGCATGAAAATCACTTTAAACATGCTAATTTTAGCTCTAAAACTGATGATCTACCTACGAATGTGAACTGACGTTCAAAAATGAAACATTTGACAACGGACCATTTTTCACCTTTCTGAAGCATGACGTAATGGGGGGTGTTCTACACCTCCACCCACCAGCTACGGTCTACTAGCCTCGTGCTCGCCGCCGTACCACGCATCCGAAGAGCCACCACCGGAGGCAGTTCCTTCTCCTACCTGGTGGCCAAGACATGGAACTCCCTCCCCATCCACCTTCGGCTGACCCAGGACCATCCCGCCTTCAGGAGACAACTCATTTTTCACCTTTCTGAAGCATGACGTAATAGGGGGGTGTTATCTCTTTTGTCAAGAATCAGCTGTTGTTGCTTGAACATTAAATGCCTTCAAATGGTATTTAATTCACTTCCCGGGCTCCTGGAAGCATGAAAATCACTTTAAACATGCTACTAATGTTAGCTCTAAAACTGATGTTCTACCTTCAAATGTGAACTGACGTTCAAAAATAAAACATGTGAAAACGGACCATTTTTCACCTTTCTGAAGCATGACATAATGGGGGGTGTTATCTCTTTTGTCAAAAATCTGCCGTTTTTGCTTGAACATTAAATACCTCCAAATGGTATTTAATTCACTTCCCGGGGTGAAGAAACACTTTTTGAGAACTCAGAGTGAGTAAATTGGCCATTTTCATGCACTTTTAACCATTCCACAAATCTTGTGTTTAGGGACCCTGGAAGCATGAAAATCACTTTAAACATGTTAATTTTAGCTCTAAAACTGTTGATCCACCTACAAATGTGAACTGACGTTTAAAAATAAAACATTTGAAAACAGACAATTTTTCACCTTTCTGAAGCATGACGTAGTGGGGGGGTATTATCTCTTTTGTCAAAAATCAGCTGTTTTTGCTTGAACATTAAATGCCTCCAAATGGTATTTAATTCACTTCCCATGCCCCTGGAAGCATGAAAATGACTTTAAACATGCTAATTTTAGCTCTAAAACTGATGATCCACCTACAAATGTGAACTGACGTTCAAAAATAAAACATTTGAAAACGGACCATTTTTCACCTTTCTGAAGCATGACGTAATGGGGGGGGGGTTATTTCTTTTGTCAAAAATCACCTGTTTTTGCTTGAACATTAAATACCTCCAAATGGCATTTAATTCACTTCCCGGGGTGAAGAAACACTTTTTGAGACCTCATAGTGAGTAAATTGGCCATTTTCATGCACTTTTAACCATTTCACAACTCTTGTGTTTAGGGCCCCTGGAAGCATGAAAATCACTTTAAACATGCTAATTTTAGCTCTAAAACTGATGATCCACCTACAAATGTGAACTGACGTTCGAAAATACAACATTTGAAAACAGACCATTTTTCACCTTTCTGAAGCATGACGTATTGGGGGGGTTATCCCTTTTGTCAAAAATCAGCCGTTTTTGCTTGAACATTAAATGCCTCCAAATGGTATTTAATTCACTTCCCGGGGTGAAGCAACACTTTTTGAGACCTCAGAGTGAGCAAATTGACCATTTTCATGCACTTTTAACCATTCCACAAATCTTGTGTTTAGAGCCCCTGGAAGCATGAAAATCACTTTAAACATGCTAATTTTAGCTCTAAAACTAATAATCCACCTACAAATGTGAACTGACGTTCAAAAATAAAACATTTGAAAACGGACCATTTTTCACCTTTCTGAAGCATGACATAATGGGGGGTGTTATCTCTTTTGTCAAAAATAAGCTGTTTTTGCTTGAATATTAAATGCCTCCAAATGGTATTTAATTCTCTTCCCTGGCCCCTGGAAGCATGAAAATCACTTTAAACATGCTAATTTTAGCTCTAAAACTAATAATCCACCTACAAATGTGAACTGACGTTCAAAAATAAAACATTTGAAAACGGACCATTTTTCACCTTTCTGAAGCATGACGTAATGGGGGGGTGTTATCTCTTTTGTCAAAAATCAGCCGTTTTTGCTTGAACATTTAAGGCCTCCAAATGGTATTTAATTCACTTCCAGGGCCCCTGGAAGCATGAAAATCACTTTAAACATGATAATTTTAGCTCTAAAACTAATAATCCACCTACAAATGTGAACTGACATTCAAAAATAAAACATTTGAAAACGGACCATTTTTCACCTTTCTGAAGCATGACGTAATGGGGGTGTGTTATCTCTTTTGTCAAAAATCAGCCGTTTTTGCTTGAACATTAAATGCCTCCAAATGGTATTTAATTCACTTCCCGGGGTGAAGAAACACTTTTTGAGGACTCAGAGTGAGTAAATTGGCCATTTTCATGCACTTTTAACAATTCCACAAATCTTGTGTTTAGGGTACCTGGAAGCATGAAAATCACTTTAAACATGCTAATTTAAGCTCTAAAATGGATGATCCACCTACAAATGTGAACTGACGTTCAAAAATAAAACATTTGAAAACGGACAATTTTTCACCTTTCTGAAGCATGACGTAATGGGGGGGTGTTATCTCTTTTGTCAAAAATCAGCCGTTTTTGCTTGAACATTAAATGCCTCCAAATGGTATTTAATTCACTTCCCGGGGTGAAGAAACACTTTTTGAGACCTCAGAGTGAGCAAATTGGCCATTTTCATGCACTTTTAACCATTCCAAAAATCTTGTGTTTAGGGCCCCTGGAAGCATGAAAATCACTTTAAACATGCAAATTTTAGCTCTAAAACTAATAATCCACCTACAAATGTGAACTGACGTTCAAAAATAAAACATTTGAAAACGGACCATTTTTCACCTTTCTGAAGCATGACGTAATGGGGGGGGTGTTATCTCTTTTGTCAAAAATCAGCCGTTTTTGCTTGAACATTAAATGCCTCCAAATGGTATTTAATTCACTTCCCGGGCCCCTGGAAGCATGAAAATCACTTTAAACATGATAATTTTAGCTCTAAAACTAATAATCCACCTACAAATGTGAACTGACATTCAAAAATAAAACACTTGAAAACGGACCATTTTTCACCTTTCTGAAGCATGACGTAATGGGGGTGTGTTATCTCTTTCGTCAAAAATCAGCAGTTTTTGCTTGAACATTAAATGCGTCCAAATGGTATTTAATTCACTTCCCGGGGTGAAGAAACACTTTTTGAGACCTCAGAGTGAGCAAATTTGCCATTTTCATGCACTTTTAACCATTCCACAAATCTTGTGTTTAGGGCCCCTGGAAGCATGAAAATCACTTTAAACATGCTAATTTTAGCTCTAAAACTAATAATCCACCTACAAATGTGAACTGACGTTCAAAAATAAAACATTTGAAAACGGACCATTTTTCACCTTTCTGAAGCATGACGTAATGGGGGGTGTTATCTCTTTTGTCAAAATTCAGCCGTTTTTGCTTGAACATTAAATGCCTCCAAATGGTATTTAATTCACTTCCCAGGCCCCTGGAAGCATGAAAATCACTTTAAACATGCTAATTTTAGCTCTAAAACTAATAATCCACCTACAAATGTGAACTGACATTCAAAAATAAAACATTTGAAAACGGACAATTTTTCACCTTTCTGAAGCATGACGTAATGGGGGTGTTATCTCTTTTGTCAAAAATCAGCCGTTTTTGCTTGAACATTAAATGCCTCCAAATGGTATTTAATTCACTTCCCGGGGTGAAGAAACACTTTTTGAGACCTCAGAGTGAGCAAATTGGCCATTTTCATGCACTTTTAACCATTCCACAAATCTTGTGTTTAGAGCCCCTGGAAGCATGAAAATCACTTTAAACATGCTAATTTTAGCTCTAAAACTAATAATCCACCTACAAATGTGAACTGACGTTCAAAAATAAAACATTTGAAAACGGACCATTTTTCACCTTTCTGAAGCATGACGTAATGGGGGGTATTATCTCTTTTGTCAAAAATCAGCCGTTTTTGCTTGAACATTAAATGCCTCCAAATGGTATTTAATTCACTTCCCGGGGTGAAGAAACACTTTTTGAGACCTCAGAGTGAGCAAATTGGCCACTTTCGTGCACTTTTAACCATTCCACAAATCTTGTGTTTAGAGCCCCTGGAAGCATGAAAATCACTTTAAACATGCTAATTTGAGCTCTAAAACTAATAATCCACCTACAAATGTGAACTGACGTTCAAAAATAAAACATTTGAAAACGGACCATTTTACACCTTTCTGAAGCATGACGTAATATGGGGGGGTGTTATCTCTTTTGTCAAAAATCAGCCATTTTTGCTTGAACACTAAATGCCTCCAAATGGTATTAAATAACTTCCCGGGGTGAAGAAACAATTTTTGAGACCTCATAGTGAGTAAATTGGCCATTTTCATGCACTTTTAACCATTTCACAACTCTTGTGTTTAGGGCCCCTGGAAGCATGAAAATCACTTTAAACATGCTAATTTTAGCTCTAAAACTGATGATCCACCTACAAATGTGAACTGACGTTCGAAAATACAACATTTGAAAACAGACCATTTTTCACCTTTCTGAAGCATGACGTATTGGGGGGGTATTATCTGTTTTGTCAAAACTCACCTTTTTTTGCTTCAACATTAAATGCCTCCAAATGGTATTTAATTCACTTCCCGGGCCCCTGGAAGCATGAAAATCACTTTAAACATGCTAATTTTAGCTCTAAAACTGATGATCTACCTACGAATGTGAACTGACGTTCAAAAATGAAACATTTGACAACGGACCATTTTTCACCTTTCCGAAGCATGACGTAATGGGGGGTGTTCTACACCTCCACCCACCAGCTACGGTCTACTAGCCTCGTGCTCGCCGCCGTACCACGCATCCGAAGAGCCACCACCGGAGGCAGTTCCTTCTCCTACCTGGTGGCCAAGACATGGAACTCCCTCCCCATCCACCTTCGGCTGACCCAGGACCATCCCGCCTTCAGGAGACAACTCATTTTTCACCTTTCTGAAGCATGACGTAATAGGGGGGTGTTATCTCTTTTGTCAAGAATCAGCTGTTTTTGCTTGAACATTAAATGCCTTCAAATGGTATTTAATTCACTTCCCGGGCTCCTGGAAGCATGAAAATCACTTTAAACATGCTACTAATGTTATCTCTAAAACTGATGTTCTACCTTCAAATGTGAACTGACGTTCAAAAATAAAACATGTGAAAACGGACCATTTTTCACCTTTCTGAAGCATGACATAATGGGGGGTGTTATCTCTTTTGTCAAAAATCTGCCGTTTTTGCTTGAACATTAAATACCTCCAAATGGTATTTAATTCACTTCCCGGGGTGAAGAAACACTTTTGAGAACTCAGAGTGAGTAAATTGGCCATTTTCATGCACTTTTAACCATTCCACAAATCTTGTGTTTAGGGACCCTGGAAGCATGAAAATCACTTTAAACATGCTAATTTTAGCTCTAAAACTGTTGATCCACCTACAAATGTGAACTGACGTTTAAAAATAAAACATTTGAAAACGGACCATTTTTCACCTTTCTGAAGCATGAAGTAATGGGGGGTGTTATCTCTTTTGTAAAAAATCAGCCATTTATGCTTGAACATTAAATACCTCCAAATGGTATTTAATTCACTTCCCGGGGTGAAGAAACACTTGTTGAGAACTCAGAGTGAGTAAATTGGCCATTTTCATGCACTTTTAACCCTTCCACAAATCTTGTGTTTAGGGACCCTGGAAGCATGAAAATCACTTTAAACATGCTAATTTTAGCTCTAAAGCTGATGATCCACCTACAAATGTGACCTGACGTTCAAAAATAAAACATTTGAAAACAGACCATTTTTCACCTTTCTGAAGCATGACGTAATGGGGGGGGGTGTTATCTCTTTTGTCAAAAATCTGCTGTTTTTGCTTGAACATTAAATGCCTCCAAATTGTATTTAATTCACTTCCCAGGCCCCAGGAAGCATGAAAATCACTTTAAACATGCTAATTTTAGCTCTAAAACTGATGATCCATCTACAAATGTGAACTGACGTTAAAAAATAAAACATTTGAAAACGGACCATTTTTTACTTTCTGAAGCATGACGTAATGGGGGGGGTGTTATCTCTTTTGTAAAAAATCACCTGTTTTTGCTTGAACATTAAATACCTCCAAAGGGTATTTAATTCACTTCCCGGGCCCCTGGAACCATGAAAATCACTTTAAACATGCTAATTTTAGCTCTAAATCTGATGATCCACCTACAAATGTGAACTGACGTTCAAAAATAAAACATTTGAAAACGGACCATTTTTCCACTTTCTGAAGCATGACGTAATTGGGGGGTGTTATCTCTTTTGTAAAAAATCAGCTGTTTTTGCTTGAACATTAAATGCCTCCAAATGGTATTTAATTCACTTCCCGGGCCCCTGGAAGCATGAAAATGACTTTAAACATGCTAATTTTAGCTCTAAAACTGATGATCCACCTACAAATGTGAACTGACGTTCAAAAATAAAACATTTGAAAACGGACCATTTTTCACCTTTCTGAAGCATGACGTAATGGGGGGGAGGTTATTTCTTTTGTCAAAAATCACCTGTTTTTGCTTGAACATTAAATACCTCCAAATGGCATTTAATTCACTTCCCGGGGTGAAGAAACACTTTTTGAGACCTCAGAGTGAGTAAATTGGCCATTTTGATGCACTTTTAACCATTCCACAAATCTTGTGTGTAGGGCCCCTGGAAGCATGAAAATCACTTTAAACATGCTAATTTCAGCTCTAAAACTGATGATCCACCTAAAAATGTGAACTGACGTTCAAAAATAAAACATTTGAAAACAGACAATTTTTCACCTTTCTGAAGCATGACGTAGTGGGGGGGTGTTATCTCTTTTGTCAAAAATCAGCTGTTTTTGCTTGAACATTAAATGCCTCCAAATGGTATTTAATTCACTTCCCATGCCCCTGGAAGCATGAAAATGACTTTAAACATGCTAATTTTAGCTCTAAAACTGATGATCCACCTACAAATGTGAACTGACGTTCAAAAATAAAACATTTGAAAACGGACCATTTTTCACCTTTCTGAAGCATGACGTAATGGGGGGGGGGTTATTTCTTTTGTCAAAAATCACCTGTTTTTGCTTGAACATTAAATACCTCCAAATGGCATTTAATTCACTTCCCGGGGTGAAGAAACACTTTTTGAGACCTCACAGTGAGTAAATTGGCCATGTTCATGCACGTTTAACCATTCCACAAATCTTCTGTTTAGGGCCCCTGAAAGCATGAAAATCACATTAAACATGCTAATTTTAGCTCTAAAACTGATGATACACCGACAAATGTGAAATGACGTTCAAAAATAAAACATTTGAAAACTGACCATTTTTCACTTTTCTGAAGCATGACGTATTGGGGGGGGGGTTATCTCTTTTGTCAAAACTCACCTTTTTTTGCTTGAACATTAAATACCTCCAAATGGCATTTAATTCACTTCCCGGGGTGAAGAAACACTTTTTGAGACCTCACAGTGAGTAAATTGGCCATGTTCATGCACGTTTAACCATTCCACAAATCTTCTGTTTAGGGCCCCTGGAAGCATGAAAATCACAATAAACATGCTAATTTTAGCTCTAAAACTGATGATCCACCTACAAATGTGAACTGACGTTCTAAAATAAAACATTTGAAAATGGACCATTTTTTACCTTTTTGAAGCATGACGTAATGGGGGGGTGTTATCTCTTTTGTCAAAAATCAGCTGTTTTTGCTTGAACCTTAAATGACTCCAAATGGTATTTAATTCACTTCACGGGCCCCTGGAAGCATGAAAATCACTTTAAACATGCTAATTTTAGCTCTAAAACTGATGATCCACCTACAAATGTGAACTGACGTTCAATTTGAAAACTGACCATTTTTCACCTTTCTGAAGCATGACGTATTGGGGGGGGTTATATCTTTTGTCAAAAATCACCTGTTTTTGCTTGAACATTAAATACCTCCAAATGGCATTTAATTCACTTCCCTGGGTGAAGAAACACTTTTTGAGACCTCAGAGTGAGTAAATTGGCCATTTTTATGCACTTTTAACCATTCCATAAATCTTGTGTTTAGGGCCCCTGGAAGCATGAAAATCACTTTAAACATGCTAATTTTAGCTCTAAAACTGATGATCCACCTACAAATGTGAACTGACGTTCAAAAATAAAACATTTGAAAACGGACCATTTTTCACCTTTCTGAACCGTGACGTAATGGGGGGGGGGTGTTATCTCTTTTGTCAAAAATCTGCTGTTTTTGCTTGAACATTAAATGCCTCCAAATGGTATTTAATTCAATTCCCGGGGTGAAGAAACACTTTTTGAGAACTCAGAGTGAGTAAATTGGCCATTTTCATGCACTTTTAACCCTTCCACAAATCTTGTGTTTAGGGCCCCTGGAAGCACGAAAATCACGTTAAACATGCTAATTTTAGCTCTAGAACTGATGATCCACCTACAAATGTGAACTGACGTTCGAAAATACAACATTTGAAAACAGACCATTTTTCACCTTTCTGAAGCATGACGTATTGGGGGGGTATTATCTGTTTTGTCAAAACTCACCTTTTTTTGCTTCAACATTAAATGCCTCCAAATGGTATTTAATTCACTTCCCGGGCCCCTGGAAGCATGAAAATCACTTTAAACATGCTAATTTTAGCTCTAAAACTGATGATCTACCTACGAATGTGAACTGACGTTCAAAAATGAAACATTTGACAACGGACCATTTTTCACCTTTCTGAAGCATGACGTAATGGGGGGTGTTCTACACCTCCACCCACCAGCTACGGTCTACTAGCCTCGTGCTCGCCGCCGTACCACGCATCCGAAGAGCCACCACCGGAGGCAGTTCCTTCTCCTACCTGGTGGCCAAGACATGGAACTCCCTCCCCATCCACCTTCGGCTGACCCAGGACCATCCCGCCTTCAGGAGACAACTCATTTTTCACCTTTCTGAAGCATGACGTAATAGGGGGGTGTTATCTCTTTTGTCAAAAATCTGCTGTTTTTGCTTGAACATTAAATGCCTACAAATGGTATTTAATTCACTTCCCGGGGTGAAGAAACACTTTTTGAGAACTCAGAGTGAGTAAATTGGCCATTTTCATGCACTTTTAACCCTTCCACAAATCTTGTGTTTAGGGCCCCTGGAAGCACGAAAATCACGTTAAACATGCTAATTTTAGCTCTAAAACTGATGATCCACCTACAAATGTGAACTGACGTTCAAAAAAAAAACATTTGAAAACGGACCATTTTACACCTTTCTGAAGCAAGACGTAATATGGGGGGGTGTTATCTCTTTTGTCAAAAATCTGCCGTTTTTGCTTCAACACTAAATGCCTCCAAATGGTATTAAATAACTTCCCGGGGTGAAGAAACACTTTTTGAGACCTCATAGTGAGTAAATTGGCCATTTTCATGCACTTTTAACCATTTCACAACTCTTGTGTTTAGGGCCCCTGGAAGCATGAAAATCACTTTAAACATGCTAATTTTAGCTCTAAAACTGATGATCCACCTACAAATGTGAACTGATGTTCGAAAATACAACATTTGAAAACAGACCATTTTTCACCTTTCTGAAGCATGACGTATTGGGGGGGTATTATCTGTTTTGTCAAAACTCACCTTTTTTTGCTTCAACATTAAATGCCTCCAAATGGTATTTAATTCACTTCCCGGGCCCCTGGAAGCATGAAAATCACTTTAAACATGCTAATTTTAGCTCTAAAACTGATGATCTACCTACGAATGTGAACTGACGTTCAAAAATGAAACATTTGACAACGGACCATTTTTCACCTTTCTGAAGCATGACGTAATGGGGGGTGTTCTACACCTCCACCCACCAGCTACGGTCTACTAGCCTCGTGCTCGCCGCCGTACCACGCATCCGAAGAGCCACCACCGGAGGCAGTTCCTTCTCCTACCTGGTGGCCAAGACATGGAACTCCCTCCCCATCCACCTTCGGCTGACCCAGGACCATCCCGCCTTCAGGAGACAACTCATTTTTCACCTTTCTGAAGCATGACGTAATAGGGGGGTGTTATCTCTTTTGTCAAGAATCAGCTGTTGTTGCTTGAACATTAAATGCCTTCAAATGGTATTTAATTCACTTCCCGGGCTCCTGGAAGCATGAAAATCACTTTAAACATGCTACTAATGTTAGCTCTAAAACTGATGTTCTACTTTCAAATGTGAACTGACGTTCAAAAATAAAACATGTGAAAACGGACCATTTTTCACCTTTCTGAAGCATGACATAATGGGGGGTGTTATCTCTTTTGTCAAAAATCTGCCGTTTTTGCTTGAACATTAAATACCTCCAAATGGTATTTAATTCACTTCCCGGGGTGAAGAAACACTTTTTGAGAACTCAGAGTGAGTAAATTGGCCATTTTCATGCACTTTTAACCATTCCACAAATCTTGTGTTTAGGGACCCTGGAAGCATGAAAATCACTTTAAACATGTTAATTTTAGCTCTAAAACTGTTGATCCACCTACAAATGTGAACTGACGTTTAAAAATAAAACATTTGAAAACAGACAATTTTTCACCTTTCTGAAGCATGACGTAGTGGGGGGGTATTATCTCTTTTGTCAAAAATCAGCTGTTTTTGCTTGAACATTAAATGCCTCCAAATGGTATTTAATTCACTTCCCATGCCCCTGGAAGCATGAAAATGACTTTAAACATGCTAATTTTAGCTCTAAAACTGATGATCCACCTACAAATGTGAACTGACGTTCAAAAATAAAACATTTGAAAACGGACCATTTTTCACCTTTCTGAAGCATGACGTAATGGGGGGGGGGGGGTTATTTCTTTTGTCAAAAATCACCTGTTTTTGCTTGAACATTAAATACCTCCAAATGGCATTTAATTCACTTCCCGGGGTGAAGAAACACTTTTTGAGACCTCAGAGTGAGTAAATTGGCCATTTTGATGCACTTTTAACCATTCCATAAATCTTGTGTTTAGGGCCCCTGGAAGCATGAAAATCACTTTAAACATGCTAATTTTAGCTCTCAAACTGATGGGGGGGGGGTGTTATCTCTTTTGTCAAAAATCTGCTGTTTTTGCTTGAACATTAAATGCCTCCAAATGGTATTTAATTCAATTCCCGGGGTGAAGAAACACTTTTTGAGAACTCAGAGTGAGTAAATTGGCCATTTTCATGCACTTTTAACCCTTCCACAAATCTTGTGTTTAGGGCCCCTGGAAGCACGAAAATCACGTTAAACATGCTAATTTTAGCTCTAAAACTGATGATCCACCTACAAATGTGAACTGACGTTCAAAAAAAAAACATTTGAAAACGGACCATTTTACACCTTTCTGAAGCAAGACGTAATATGGGGGGGTGTTATCTCTTTTGTCAAAAATCAGCCGTTTTTGCTTGAACACTAAATGCCTCCAAATGGTATTAAATAACTTCCCGGGGTGAAGAAACACTTTTTGAGACCTCATAGTGAGTAAATTGGCCATTTTCATGCACTTTTAACCATTTCACAACTCTTGTGTTTAGGGCCCCTGGAAGCATGAAAATCACTTTAAACATGCTAATTTTAGCTCTAAAACTGATGATCCACCTACAAATGTGAACTGACGTTCGAAAATACAACATTTGAAAACAGACCATTTTTCACCTTTCTGAAGCATGACGTATTGGGGGGGTTATCCCTTTTGTCAAAAATCAGCCGTTTTTGCTTGAACATTAAATGCCTCCAAATGGTATTTAATTCACTTCCCGGGGTGAAGAAACACTTTTTGAGACCTCAGAGTGAGCAAATTGGCCATTTTCATGCACTTTTAACCATTCCACAAATCTTGTGTTTAGAGCCCCTGGAAGCATGAAAATCAATTTAAACATGCTAATTTTAGCTCTAAAACTAATAATCCACCTACAAATGTGAACTGACGTTCAAAAATAAAACATTTGATTTTGTTCTGAAAAAAAAAAATAAAACATTTGAAAACGGACCATTTTTCACCTTTCTGAAGCATGACGTAATGGGGGGTGTTATCTCTTTTGTCAAAAATCAGCCGTTTTTGCTTGAACATTAAATGCCTCCAAATGGTATTTAATTCACTTCCCGGGGTGAAGAAACACTTTTTGAGACCTCAGAGTGAGCAAATTGGCCACTTTCGTGCACTTTTAACCATTCCACAAATCTTGTGTTTAGAGCCCCTGGAAGCATGAAAATCACTTTAAACATGCTAATTTTAGCTCTAAAACTAATAATCCACCTACAAATGTGAACTGACGTTCAAAAATAAAACATTTGAAAACGGACCATTTTACACCTTTCTGAAGCATGACGTAATATGGGGGGGTGTTATCTCTTTTGTCAAAAATCAGCCATTTTTGCTTGAACACTAAATGCCTCCAAATGGTATTAAATAACTTCCCGGGGTGAAGAAACAATTTTTGAGACCTTATAGTGAGTAAATTGGCCATTTTCATGCACTTTTAACCATTTCACAACTCTTGTGTTTAGGGCCCCTGGAAGCATGAAAATCACTTTAAACATGCTAATTTTAGCTCTAAAACTGATGATCCACCTACAAATGTGAACTGACGTTCGAAAATACAACATTTGAAAACAGACCATTTTTCACCTTTCTGAAGCATGACGTATTGGGGGGGTATTATCTGTTTTGTCAAAACTCACCTTTTTTTGCTTCAACATTAAATGCCTCCAAATGGTATTTAATTCACTTCCCGGGCCCCTGGAAGCATGAAAATCACTTTAAACATGCTAATTTTAGCTCTAAAACTGATGATCTACCTACGAATGTGAACTGACGTTCAAAAATGAAACATTTGACAACGGACCATTTTTCACCTTTCCGAAGCATGACGTAATGGGGGGTGTTCTACACCTCCACCCACCAGCTACGGTCTACTAGCCTCGTGCTCGCCGCCGTACCACGCATCCGAAGAGCCACCACCGGAGGCAGTTCCTTCTCCTACCTGGTGGCCAAGACATGGAACTCCCTCCCCATCCACCTTCGGCTGACCCAGGACCATCCCGCCTTCAGGAGACAACTCATTTTTCACCTTTCTGAAGCATGACGTAATAGGGGGGTGTTATCTCTTTTGTCAAGAATCAGCTGTTTTTGCTTGAACATTAAATGCCTTCAAATGGTATTTAATTCACTTCCCGGGCTCCTGGAAGCATGAAAATCACTTTAAACATGCTACTAATGTTATCTCTAAAACTGATGTTCTACCTTCAAATGTGAACTGACGTTCAAAAATAAAACATGTGAAAACGGACCATTTTTCACCTTTCTGAAGCATGACATAATGGGGGGTGTTATCTCTTTTGTCAAAAATCTGCCGTTTTTGCTTGAACATTAAATACCTCCAAATGGTATTTAATTCACTTCCCGGGGTGAAGAAACACTTTTGAGAACTCAGAGTGAGTAAATTGGCCATTTTCATGCACTTTTAACCATTCCACAAATCTTGTGTTTAGGGACCCTGGAAGCATGAAAATCACTTTAAACATGCTAATTTTAGCTCTAAAACTGTTGATCCACCTACAAATGTGAACTGACGTTTAAAAATAAAACATTTGAAAACGGACCATTTTTCACCTTTCTGAAGCATGAAGTAATGGGGGGTGTTATCTCTTTTGTAAAAAATCAGCCATTTATGCTTGAACATTAAATACCTCCAAATGGTATTTAATTCACTTCCCGGGCCCCAGGAAGCATGCAATTCACTTTAAACATGCTAATTTTAGCTCTAAAACTGATGATCCATCTACAAATGTGAACTGACGTTAAAAAATAAAACATTTGAAAACGGACCATTTTTTACTTTCTGAAGCATGACGTAATGGGGGGGAGTGTTATCTCTTTTGTAAAAAATCACCTGTTTTTGCTTGAACATTAAATACCTCCAAAGGGTATTTAATTCACTTCCCGGGCCCCTGGAAGCATGAAAATCACTTTAAACATGCTAATTTTAGCTCTAAATCTGATGATCCACCTACAAATGTGAACTGACGTTCAAAAATAAAACATTTGAAAACGGACCATTTTTCCACTTTCTGAAGCATGACGTAATTGGGGGGTGTTATCTCTTTTGTAAAAAATCAGCTGTTTTTGCTTGAACATTAAATGCCTCCAAATGGTATTTAATTCACTTCCCGGGCCCCTGGAAGCATAAAAATGACTTTAAACATGCTAATTTTAGCTCTAAAACTGATGATCCACCTACAAATGTGAACTGACGTTCAAAAATAAAACATTTGAAAACGGACCATTTTTCACCTTTCTGAAGCATGACGTAATGGGGGGGAGGTTATTTCTTTTGTCAAAAACTCACCTGTTTTTGCTTGAACATTAAATACCTCCAAATGGCATTTAATTCACTTCCCGGGGTGAAGAAACACTTTTTGAGACCTCAGAGTGAGTAAATTGGCCATTTTGATGCACTTTTAACCATTCCACAAATCTTGTGTGTAGGGCCCCTGGAAGCATGAAAATCACTTTAAACATGCTAATTTCAGCTCTAAAACTGATGATCCACCTAAAAATGTGAACTGACGTTCAAAAATAAAACATTTGAAAACAGACAATTTTTCACCTTTCTGAAGCATGACGTAGTGGGGGGGGTGTTATCTCTTTTGTCAAAAATCAGCTGTTTTTGCTTGAACATTAAATGCCTCCAAATGGTATTTAATTCACTTCCCATGCCCCTGGAAGCATGAAAATGACTTTAAACATGCTAATTTTAGCTCTAAAACTGATGATCCACCTACAAATGTGAACTGACGTTCAAAAATAAAACATTTGAAAACGGACCATTTTTCACCTTTCTGAAGCATGACGTAATGGGGGGGGGGGTATTTCTTTTGTCAAAAATCACCTGTTTTTGCTTGAACATTAAATACCTCCAAATGGCATTTAATTCACTTCCCGGGGTGAAGAAACACTTTTTGAGACCTCACAGTGAGTAAATTGGCCATGTTCATGCATGTTTAACCATTCCACAAATCTTCTGTTTAGGGCCCCTGAAAGCATGAAAATCACATTAAACATGCTAATTTTAGCTCTAAAACTGATGATACACCGACAAATGTGAAATGACGTTCAAAAATAAAACATTTGAAAACTGACCATTTTTCACTTTTCTGAAGCATGACGTATTGGGGGGGGGTTATCTCTTTTGTCAAAACTCACCTTTTTTTGCTTGAACATTAAATACCTCCAAATGGCATTTAATTCACTTCCCGGGGTGAAGAAACACTTTTTGAGACCTCACAGTGAGTAAATTGGCCATGTTCATGCACGTTTAACCATTCCACAAATCTTCTGTTTAGGGCCCCTGGAAGCATGAAAATCACAATAAACATGCTAATTTTAGCTCTAAAACTGATGATACACCGACAAATGTGAACTGGCGTTCTAAAATAAAACATTTGAAAATGGACCATTTTTTACCTTTTTGAAGCATGACGTAATGGGGGGGTGTTATCGCTTTTGTCAAAAATCAGCTGTTTTTGCTTGAACCTTAAATGACTCCAAATGGTATTTAATTCACTTCACGGGCCCCTGGAAGCATGAAAATCACTTTAAACATGCTAATTTTAGCTCTAAAACTGATGATCCACCTACAAATGTGAACTGACGTTCAAAAATAAAACATTTGAAAACGGACCATTTTTCACCTTTCTGAACCGTGACGTAATGGGGGGGGGTGTTATCTCTTTTGTCAAAAATCTGCTGTTTTTGCTTGAACATTAAATGCCTCCAAATGGTATTTAATTCAATTCCCGGGGTGAAGAAACACTTTTTGAGAACTCAGAGTGAGTAAATTGGCCATTTTCATGCACTTTTAACCCTTCCACAAATCTTGTGTTTAGGGCCCCTGGAAGCACGAAAATCACGTTAAACATGCAAATTTTAGCTCTAAAACTGATGATCCACCTACAAATGTGAACTGACGTTCAAAAATAAAACATTTGAAAACAGACAATTTTTCACCTTTCTGAAGCATGACGTAGTGGGGGGGTGTTATCTCTTTTGTCAAAAATCAGCTGTTTTTGCTTGAACATTAAATGCCTCCAAATGGTATTTAATTCACTTCCCATGCCCCTGGAAGCATGAAAATGACTTTAAACATGCTAATTTTAGCTCTAAAACTGATGATCCACCTACAAATGTGAACTGACGTTCAAAAATAAAACATTTGAAAACGGACCATTTTTCACCTTTCTGAAGCATGACGTAATGGGGGGGGGTTATTTCTTTTGTCAAAAATCACCTGTTTTTGCTTGAACATTAAATACCTCCAAATGGCATTTAATTCACTTCCCGGGGTGAAGAAACACTTTTTGAGACCTCACAGTGAGTAAATTGGCCATGTTCATGCACGTTTAACCATTCCACAAATCTTCTGTTTAGGGCCCCTGAAAGCATGAAAATCACATTAAACATGCTAATTTTAGCTCTAAAACTGATGATACACCGACAAATGTGAAATGACGTTCAAAAATAAAACATTTGAAAACTGACCATTTTTCACTTTTCTGAAGCATGACGTATTGGGGGGGGTTATCTCTTTTGTCAAAACTCACCTTTTTTTGCTTGAACATTAAATACCTCCAAATGGCATTTAATTCACTTCCCGGGGTGAAGAAACACTTTTTGAGACCTCACAGTGAGTAAATTGGCCATGTTCATGCACGTTTAACCATTCCACAAATCTTCTGTTTAGGGCCCCTGGAAGCATGAAAATCACAATAAACATGCTAATTTTAGCTCTAAAACTGATGATACACCGACAAATGTGAACTGACGTTCTAAAATAAAACATTTGAAAATGGACCATTTTTTACCTTTTTGAAGCATGACGTAATGGGGGGGTGTTATCTCTTTTGTCAAAAATCAGCTGTTTTTGCTTGAACCTTAAATGACTCCAAATGGTATTTAATTCACTTCACGGGCCCCTGGAAGCATGAAAATCACTTTAAACATGCTAATTTTAGCTCTAAAACCGATGATCCACCTACAAATGTGAACTGACGTTCAAAAATAAAACATTTGAAAACTGACCATTTTTCACCTTTCTGAAGCATGACGTATTGGGGGGGGTTATATCTTTTGTCAAAAATCACCTGTTTTTGCTTGAACATTAAATACCTCCAAATGGCATTTAATTCACTTCCCAGGGTGAAGAAACACTTTTTGAGACCTCAGAGTGAGTAAATTGGCCATTTTGATGCACTTTTAACCATTCCATAAATCTTGTGTTTAGGGCCCCTGGAAGCATGAAAATCACTTTAAACATGCTAATTTTAGCTCTAAAACTGATGATCCACCTACAAATGTGAACTGACGTTCAAAAATAAAACATTTGAAAACGGACCATTTTTCACCTTTCTGAACCGTGACGTAATGGGGGGGGGTGTTATCTCTTTTGTCAAAAATCTGCTGTTTTTGCTTGAACATTAAATGCCTCCAAATGGTATTTAATTCAATTCCCGGGGTGAAGAAACACTTTTTGAGAACTCAGAGTGAGTAAATTGGCCATTTTCATGCACTTTTAACCCTTCCACAAATCTTGTGTTTAGGGCCCCTGGAAGCACGAAAATCACGTTAAACATGCTAATTTTAGCTCTAAAACTGATGATCCACCTACAAATGTGAACTGACGTTAAAAAAAAAACATTTGAAAACGGACCATTTTACACCTTTCTGAAGCAAGACGTAATATGGGGGGGTGTTATCTCTTTTGTCAAAAATCAGCCGTTTTTGCTTGAACACTAAATGCCTCCAAATGGTATTAAATAACTTCCCGGGGTGAAGAAACACTTTTTGAGACCTCATAGTGAGTAAATTGGCCATTTTCATGCACTTTTAACCATTTCACAACTCTTGTGTTTAGGGCCCCTGGAAGCATGAAAATCACTTTAAACATGCTAATTTTAGCTCTAAAACTGATGATCCACCTACAAATGTGAACTGACGTTCGAAAATACAACATTTGAAAACAGACCATTTTTCACCTTTCTGAAGCATGACGTATTGGGGGGGTATTATCTGTTTTGTCAAAACTCACCTTTTTTTGCTTCAACATTAAATGCCTCCAAATGGTATTTAATTCACTTCCCGGGCCCCTGGAAGCATGAAAATCACTTTAAACATGCTAATTTTAGCTCTAAAACTGATGATCTACCTACGAATGTGAACTGACGTTCAAAAATGAAACATTTGACAACGGACCATTTTTCACCTTTCTGAAGCATGACGTAATGGGGGGTGTTCTACACCTCCACCCACCAGCTACGGTCTACTAGCCTCGTGCTCGCCGCCGTACCACGCATCCGAAGAGCCACCACCGGAGGCAGTTCCTTCTCCTACCTGGTGGCCAAGACATGGAACTCCCTCCCCATCCACCTTCGGCTGACCCAGGACCATCCCGCCTTCAGGAGACAACTCATTTTTCACCTTTCTGAAGCATGACGTAATAGGGGGGTGTTATCTCTTTTGTCAAAAATCTGCTGTTTTTGCTTGAACATTAAATGCCTCCAAATGGTATTTAATTCACTTCCCGGGGTGAAGAAACACTTTTGAGAACTCAGAGTGAGTAAATTGGCCATTTTCATGCACTTTTAACCCTTCCACAAATCTTGTGTTTAGGGCCCCTGGAAGCACGAAAATCACGTTAAACATGCTAATTTTAGCTCTAAAACTGATGATCCACCTACAAATGTGAACTGACGTTCAAAAAAAAAACATTTGAAAACGGACCATTTTACACCTTTCTGAAGCAAGACGTAATATGGGGGGGTGTTATCTCTTTTGTCAAAAATCTGCAGTTTTTGCTTCAACACTAAATGCCTCCAAATGGTATTAAATAACTTCCCGGGGTGAAGAAACACTTTTTGAGACCTCATAGTGAGTAAATTGGCCATTTTCATGCACTTTTAACCATTTCACAACTCTTGTGTTTAGGGCCCCTGGAAGCATGAAAATCACTTTAAACATGCTAATTTTAGCTCTAAAACTGATGATCCACCTACAAATGTGAACTGACGTTCGAAAATACAACATTTGAAAACAGACCATTTTTCACCTTTCTGAAGCATGACGTATTGGGGGGGTATTATCTGTTTTGTCAAAACTCACCTTTTTTTGCTTCAACATTAAATGCCTCCAAATGGTATTTAATTCACTTCCCGGGCCCCTGGAAGCATGAAAATCACTTTAAACATGCTAATTTTAGCTCTAAAACTGATGATCTACCTACGAATGTGAACTGACGTTCAAAAATGAAACATTTGACAACGGACCATTTTTCACCTTTCTGAAGCATGACGTAATGGGGGGTGTTCTACACCTCCACCCGCCAGCTACGGTCTACTAGCCTCGTGCTCGCCGCCGTACCACGCATCCGAAGAGCCACCACCGGAGGCAGTTCCTTCTCCTACCTGGTGGCCAAGACATGGAACTCCCTCCCCATCCACCTTCGGCTGACCCAGGACCATCCCGCCTACAGGAGACAACTCATTTTTCACCTTTCTGAAGCATGACGTAATAGGGGGGTGTTATCTCTTTTGTCAAGAATCAGCTGTTGTTGCTTGAACATTAAATGCCTTCAAATGGTATTTAATTCACTTCCCGGGCTCCTGGAAGCATGAAAATCACTTTAAACATGCTACTAATGTTAGCTCTAAAACTGATGTTCTACCTTCAAATGTGAACTGACGTTCAAAAATAAAACATGTGAAAACGGACCATTTTTCACCTTTCTGAAGCATGACATAATGGGGGGTGTTATCTCTTTTGTCAAAAATCTGCCGTTTTTGCTTGAACATTAAATACCTCCAAATGGTATTTAATTCACTTCCCGGGGTGAAGAAACACTTTTTGAGAACTCAGAGTGAGTAAATTGGCCATTTTCATGCACTTTTAACCATTCCACAAATCTTGTGTTTAGGGACCCTGGAAGCATGAAAATCACTTTAAACATGTTAATTTTAGCTCTAAAACTGTTGATCCACCTACAAATGTGAACTGACGTTTAAAAATAAAACATTTGAAAACAGACAATTTTTCACCTTTCTGAAGCATGACGTAGTGGGGGGGTATTATCTCTTTTGTCAAAAATCAGCTGTTTTTGCTTGAACATTAAATGCCTCCAAATGGTATTTAATTCACTTCCCATGCCCCTGGAAGCATGAAAATGACTTTAAACATGCTAATTTTAGCTCTAAAACTGATGATCCACCTACAAATGTGAACTGACGTTCAAAAATAAAACATTTGAAAACGGACCATTTTTCACCTTTCTGAAGCATGACGTAATGGGGGGGGGTTATTTCTTTTGTCAAAAATCACCTGTTTTTGCTTGAACATTAAATACCTCCAAATGGCATTTAATTCACTTCCCGGGGTGAAGAAACACTTTTTGAGACCTCAGAGTGAGTAAATTGGCCATTTTCATGCACTTTTAACCATTCCATAAATCTTGTGTTTAGGGCCCCTGGAAGCATGAAAATCACAATAAACATGCTAATTTTAGCTCTAAAACTGATGATACACCGACAAATGTGAACTGACGTTCTAAAATAAAACATTTGAAAATGGACCATTTTTTACCTTTTTGAAGCATGACGTAATGGGGGGGTGTTATCTCTTTTGTCAAAAATCAGCTGTTTTTGCTTGAACCTTAAATGACTCCAAATGGTATTTAATTCACTTCACGGGCCCCTGGAAGCATGAAAATCACTTTAAACATGCTAATTTTAGCTCTAAAACTGATGATCCACCTACAAATGTGAACTGACGTTCAAAAATAAAACATTTGAAAACTGACCATTTTTCACCTTTCTGAAGCATGACGTATTGGGGGGGGTTATATCTTTTGTCAAAAATCACCTGTTTTTGCTTGAACATTAAATACCTCCAAATGGCATTTAATTCACTTCCCAGGGTGAAGAAACACTTTTTGAGACCTCAGAGTGAGTAAATTGGCCATTTTGATGCACTTTTAACCATTCCATAAATCTTGTGTTTAGGGCCCCTGGAAGCATGAAAATCACTTTAAACATGCTAATTTTAGCTCTAAAACTGGTGATCCACCTACAAATGTGAACTGACGTTCAAAAATAAAACATTTGAAAACGGATCATTTTTCACCTTTCTGAACCGTGACGTAATGGGGGGGGTGTTATCTCTTTTGTCAAAAATCTGCTGTTTTTGCTTGAACATTAAATGCCTCCAAATGGTATTTAATTCAATTCCCGGGGTGAAGAAACACTTTTTGAGAACTCAGAGTGAGTAAATTGGCCATTTTCATGCACTTTTAACCCTTCCACAAATCTTGTGTTTAGGGCCCCTGGAAGCACGAAAATCACGTTAAACATGCTAATTTTAGCTCTAAAACTGATGATCCACCTACAAATGTGAACTGACGTTCAAAAAAAAACATTTGAAAACGGACCATTTTACACCTTTCTGAAGCAAGACGTAATATGGGGGGGTGTTATCTCTTTTGTCAAAAATCAGCCGTTTTTGCTTGAACACTAAATGCCTCCAAATGGTATTAAATAACTTCCCGGGGTGAAGAAACACTTTTTGAGACCTCATAGTGAGTAAATTGGCCATTTTCATGCACTTTTAACCATTTCACAACTCTTGTGTTTAGGGCCCCTGGAAGCATGAAAATCACTTTAAACATGCTAATTTTAGCTCTAAAACTGATGATCCACCTACAAATGTGAACTGACGTTCGAAAATACAACATTTGAAAACAGACCATTTTTCACCTTTCTGAAGCATGACGTATTGGGGGGGTATTATCTGTTTTGTCAAAACTCACCTTTTTTTGCTTCAACATTAAATGCCTCCAAATGGTATTTAATTCACTTCCCGGGCCCCTGAAAGCATGAAAATCACTTTAAACATGCTAATTTTAGCTCTAAAACTGATGATCTACCTACGAATGTGAACTGACGTTCAAAAATGAAACATTTGACAACGGACCATTTTTCACCTTTCTGAAGCATGACGTAATGGGGGGTGTTCTACACCTCCACCCACCAGCTACGGTCTACTAGCCTCGTGCTCGCCGCCGTACCACGCATCCGAAGAGCCACCACCGGAGGCAGTTCCTTCTCCTACCTGGTGGCCAAGACATGGAACTCCCTCCCCATCCACCTTCGGCTGACCCAGGACCATCCCGCCTTCAGGAGACAACTCATTTTTCACCTTTCTGAAGCATGACGTAATAGGGGGGTGTTATCTCTTTTGTCAAAAATCTGCTGTTTTTGCTTGAACATTAAATGCCTCCAAATGGTATTTAATTCACTTCCCGGGGTGAAGAAACACTTTTTGAGAACTCAGAGTGAGTAAATTGGCCATTTTCATGCACTTTTAACCCTTCCACAAATCTTGTGTTTAGGGCCCCTGGAAGCACGAAAATCACGTTAAACATGCTAATTTTAGCTCTAAAACTGATGATCCACCTACAAATGTGAACTGACGTTCAAAAAAAAAACATTTGAAAACGGACCATTTTACACCTTTCTGAAGCAAGACGTAATATGGGGGGGTGTTATCTCTTTTGTCAAAAATCAGCCGTTTTTGCTTGAACACTAAATGCCTCCAAATGGTATTAAATAACTTCCCGGGGTGAAGAAACACTTTTTGAGACCTCATAGTGAGTAAATTGGCCATTTTCATGCACTTTTAACCATTTCACAACTCTTGTGTTTAGGGCCCCTGGAAGCATGAAAATCACTTTAAACATGCTAATTTTAGCTCTAAAACTGATGATCCACCTACAAATGTGAACTGACGTTCGAAAATACAACATTTGAAAACAGACCATTTTTCACCTTTCTGAAGCATGACGTATTGGGGGGGTATTATCTGTTTTGTCAAAACTCACCTTTTTTTGCTTCAACATTAAATGCCTCCAAATGGTATTTAATTCACTTCCCGGGCCCCTGAAAGCATGAAAATCACTTTAAACATGCTAATTTTAGCTCTAAAACTGATGATCTACCTACGAATGTGAACTGACGTTCAAAAATGAAACATTTGACAACGGACCATTTTTCACCTTTCTGAAGCATGACGTAATGGGGGGTGTTCTACACCTCCACCCACCAGCTACGGTCTACTAGCCTCGTGCTCGCCGCCGTACCACGCATCCGAAGAGCCACCACCGGAGGCAGTTCCTTCTCCTACCTGGTGGCCAAGACATGGAACTCCCTCCCCATCCACCTTCGGCTGACCCAGGACCATCCCGCCTTCAGGAGACAACTCATTTTTCACCTTTCTGAAGCATGACGTAATAGGGGGGTGTTATCTCTTTTGTCAAAAATCTGCTGTTTTTGCTTGAACATTAAATGCCTCCAAATGGTATTTAATTCACTTCCCGGGGTGAAGAAACACTTTTTGAGAACTCAGAGTGAGTAAATTGGCCATTTTCATGCACTTTTAACCCTTCCACAAATCTTGTGTTTAGGGCCCCTGGAAGCACGAAAATCACGTTAAACATGCTAATTTTAGCTCTAAAACTGATGATCCACCTACAAATGTGAACTGACGTTCAAAAAAAAAACATTTGAAAACGGACCATTTTACACCTTTCTGAAGCAAGACGTAATATGGGGGGGTGTTATCTCTTTTGTCAAAAATCTGCCGTTTTTGCTTCAACACTAAATGCCTCCAAATGGTATTAAATAACTTCCCGGGGTGAAGAAACACTTTTTGAGACCTCATAGTGAGTAAATTGGCCATTTTCATGCACTTTTAACCATTTCACAACTCTTGTGTTTAGGGCCCCTGGAAGCATGAAAATCACTTTAAACATGCTAATTTTAGCTCTAAAACTGATGATCCACCTACAAATGTGAACTGACGTTCGAAAATACAACATTTGAAAACAGACCATTTTTCACCTTTCTGAAGCATGACGTATTGGGGGGGTATTATCTGTTTTGTCAAAACTCACCTTTTTTTGCTTCAACATTAAATGCCTCCAAATGGTATTTAATTCACTTCCCGGGCCCCTGGAAGCATGAAAATCACTTTAAACATGCTAATTTTAGCTCTAAAACTGATGATCTACCTACGAATGTGAACTGACGTTCAAAAATGAAACATTTGACAACGGACCATTTTTCACCTTTCTGAAGCATGACGTAATGGGGGGTGTTCTACACCTCCACCCACCAGCTACGGTCTACTAGCCTCGTGCTCGCCGCCGTACCACGCATCCGAAGAGCCACCACCGGAGGAAGTTCCTTCTCCTACCTGGTGGCCAAGACATGGAACTCCCTCCCCATCCACCTTCGGCTGACCCAGGACCATCCCGCCTTCAGGAGACAACTCATTTTTCACCTTTCTGAAGCATGACGTAATAGGGGGGTGTTATCTCTTTTGTCAAGAATCAGCTGTTTTTGCTTGAACATTAAATGCCTTCAAATGGTATTTAATTCACTTCCCGGGCTCCTGGAAGCATGAAAATCACTTTAAACATGCTACTAATGTTAGCTCTAAAACTGATGTTCTACCTTCAAATGTGAACTGACGTTCAAAAATAAAACATGTGAAAACGGACCATTTTTCACCTTTCTGAAGCATGACATAATGGGGGGTGTTATCTCTTTTGTCAAAAATCTGCCGTTTTTGCTTGAACATTAAATACCTCCAAATGGTATTTAATTCACTTCCCGGGGTGAAGAAACACTTTTGAGAACTCAGAGTGAGTAAATTGGCCATTTTCATGCACTTTTAACCATTCCACAAATCTTGTGTTTAGGGACCCTGGAAGCATGAAAATCACTTTAAACATGCTAATTTTAGCTCTAAAACTGTTGATCCACCTACAAATGTGAACTGACGTTTAAAAATAAAACATTTGAAAACGGACCATTTTTCACCTTTCTGAAGCATGAAGTAATGGGGGGTGTTATTTCTTTTGTAAAAAATCAGCCATTTTTGCTTGAACATTAAATACCTCCAAATGGTATTTAATTCACTTCCCGGGGTGAAGAAACACTTGTTGAGAACTCAGAGTGAGTAAATTGGCCATTTTCATGCACTTTTAACCCTTCCACAAATCTTGTGTTTAGGGTCCCTGGAAGCATGAAAATCACTTTAAACATGCTAATTTTAGCTCTAAAGCTGATGATCCACCTACAAATGTGACCTGACGTTCAAAAATAAAACATTTGAAAACAGATCATTTTTCACCTTTCTGAAGCATGACGTAATGGAGGGGGGTGTTATCTCTTTTGTCAAAAATCTGCTGTTTTTGCTTGAACATTAAATGCCTCCAAATTGTATTTAATTCACTTCCCAGGCCCCAGGAAGCATGAAAATCACTTTAAACATGCTAATTTTAGCTCTAAAACTGATGATCCATCTACAAATGTGAACTGACGTTAAAAAATAAAACATTTGAAAACGGACCATTTTTTACTTTCTGAAGCATGACGTAATGGGGGGGGGTGTTATCTCTTTTGTAAAAAATCACCTGTTTTTGCTTGAACATTAAATACCTCCAAAGGGTATTTAATTCACTTCCCGGGCCCCTGGAAGCATGAAAATCACTTTAAACATGCTAATTTTAGCTCTAAATCTGATGATCCACCTACAAATGTGAACTGACGTTCAAAAATAAAACATTTGAAAACGGACCATTTTTCCACTTTCTGAAGCATGACGTAATTGGGGGGTGTTATCTCTTTTGTAAAAAATCAGCTGTTTTTGCTTGAACATTAAATGCCTCCAAATGGTATTTAATTCAATTCCCGGGCCCCTGGAAGCATGAAAATGACTTTAAACATGCTAATTTTAGCTCTAAAACTGATGATCCACCTACAAATGTGAACTGACGTTCAAAAATAAAACATTTGAAAACGGACCATTTTTCACCTTTCTGAAGCATGACGTAATGGGGGGGAGGTTATTTCTTTTGTCAAAAATCACCTGTTTTTGCTTGAACATTAAATACCTCCAAATGGCATTTAATTCACTTCCCGGGGTGAAGAAACACTTTTTGAGACCTCAGAGTGAGTAAATTGGCCATTTTGATGCACTTTTAACCATTCCACAAATCTTGTGTGTAGGGCCCCTGGAAGCATGAAAATCACTTTAAACATGCTAATTTCAGCTCTAAAACTGATGATCCACCTAAAAATGTGAACTGACGTTCAAAAATAAAACATTTGAAAACAGACAATTTTTCACCTTTCTGAAGCATGACGTAGTGGGGGGGTGTTATCTCTTTTGTCAAAAATCAGCTGTTTTTGCTTGAACATTAAATGCCTCCAAATGGTATTTAATTCACTTCCCATGCCCCTGGAAGCATGAAAATGACTTTAAACATGCTAATTTTAGCTCTAAAACTGATGATCCACCTACAAATGTGAACTGACGTTGAATAAATAAAACATTTGAAAACGGACCATTTTTCACCTTTCTGAAGCATGACGTAATGGGGGGGGTTATTTCTTTTGTCAAAAATCACCTGTTTTTGCTTGAACATTAAATACCTCCAAATGGCATTTAATTCACTTCCCGGGGTGAAGAAACACTTTTTGAGACCTCACAGTGAGTAAATTGGCCATGTTCATGCACGTTTAACCATTCCACAAATCTTCTGTTTAGGGCCCCCGAAAGCATGAAAATCACATTAAACATGCTAATTTTAGCTCTAAAACTGATGATACACCGACAAATGTGAAATGTCGTTCAAAAATAAAACATTTGAAAACTGACCATTTTTCACTTTTCTGAAGCATGACGTATTGGGGGGGGGGGTTATCTCTTTTGTCAAAACTCACCTTTTTTTGCTTGAACATTAAATACCTCCAAATGGCATTTAATTCACTTCCCGGGGTGAAGAAACACTTTTTGAGACCTCACAGTGAGTAAATTGGCCATGTTCATGCACGTTTAACCATTCCACAAATCTTCTGTTTAGGGCCCCTGGAAGCATGAAAATCACTTTAAACATGCTAATTTTAGCTCTAAAACTAATAATCCACCTACAAATGTGAACTGACATTCAAAAATAAAACATTTGAAAACGGACAATTTTTCACCTTTCTGAAGCATGACGTAATGGGGGTGTTATCTCTTTTGTCAAAAATCAGCCGTTTTTGCTTGAACATTAAATGCCTCCAAATGGTATTTAATTCACTTCCCGGGGTGAAGAAACACTTTTTGAGACCTCAGAGTGAGCAAATTGGCCATTTTCATGCACTTTTAACCATTCCACAAATCTTGTGTTTAGAGCCCCTGGAAGCATGAAAATCACTTTAAACATGCTAATTTTAGGTCTAAAACTAATAATCCACCTACAAATGTGAACTGACGTTCAAAAATAAAACATTTGAAAACGGACCATTTTTCACCTTTCTGAAGCATGACGTAATGGGGGGTGTTATCTCTTTTGTCAAAAATCAGCCGTTTTTGCTTGAACATTAAATGCCTCCAAATGGTATTTAATTCACTTCCCGGGGTGAAGAAACACTTTTTGAGACCTCAGAGTGAGCAAATTGGCCACTTTCATGCACTTTTAACCATTCCACAAATCTTGTGTTTAGAGCCCCTGGAAGCATGAAAATCACTTTAAACATGCTAATTTTGGCTCTAAAACTAATAATCCACCTACAAATGTGAACTGACGTTCAAAAATAAAACATTTGAAAACGGACCATTTTACACCTTTCTGAAGCATGACGTAATATGGGGGGGTGTTATCTCTTTTGTCAAAAATCAGCCATTTTTGCTTGAACACTAAATGCCTCCAAATGGTATTTAATTCACTTCCCGGGGTGAAGAAACACTTTTGAGAACTCAGAGTGAGTAAATTGGCCATTTTCATGCACTTTTAACCATTCCACAAATCTTGTGTTTAGGGACCCTGGAAGCATGAAAATCACTTTAAACATGCTAATTTTAGCTCTAAAACTGTTGATCCACCTACAAATGTGAACTGACGTTTAAAAATAAAACATTTGAAAACGGACCATTTTTCACCTTTCTGAAGCATGAAGTAATGGGGGGTGTTATTTCTTTTGTAAAAAATCAGCCATTTTTGCTTGAACATTAAATACCTCCAAATGGTATTTAATTCACTTCCCGGGGTGAAGAAACACTTGTTGAGAACTCAGAGTGAGTAAATTGGCCATTTTCATGCACTTTTAACCCTTCCACAAATCTTGTGTTTAGGGTCCCTGGAAGCATGAAAATCACTTTAAACATGCTAATTTTAGCTTTAAAGCTGATGATCCACCTACAAATGTGACCTGACGTTCAAAAATAAAACATTTGAAAACAGATCATTTTTCACCTTTCTGAAGCATGACGTAATGGGGGGGGGGGGTGTTATCTCTTTTGTCAAAAATCTGCTGTTTTTGCTTGAACATTAAATGCCTCCAAATTGTATTTAATTCACTTCCCAGGCCCCAGGAAGCATGAAAATCACTTTAAACATGCTAATTTTAGCTCTAAAACTGATGATCCATCTACAAATGTGAACTGACGTTAAAAAATAAAACATTTGAAAACGGACCATTTTTTACTTTCTGAAGCATGACGTAATGGGGGGGGTGTTATCTCTTTTGTAAAAAATCACCTGTTTTTGCTTGAACATTAAATACCTCCAAAGGGTATTTAATTCACTTCCCGGGCCCCTGGAAGCATGAAAATCACTTTAAACATGCTAATTTTAGCTCTAAATCTGATGATCCACCTACAAATGTGAACTGACGTTCAAAAATAAAACATTTGAAAACGGACCATTTTTCCACTTTCTGAAGCATGACGTAATTGGGGGGTGTTATCTCTTTTGTAAAAAATCAGCTGTTTTTGCTTGAACATTAAATGCCTCCAAATGGTATTTAATTCAATTCCCGGGCCCCTGGAAGCATGAAAATGACTTTAAACATGCTAATTTTAGCTCTAAAACTGATGATCCACCTACAAATGTGAACTGACGTTCAAAAATAAAACATTTGAAAACGGACCATTTTTCACCTTTCTGAAGCATGACGTAATGGGGGGGAGGTTATTTCTTTTGTCAAAAATCACCTGTTTTTGCTTGAACATTAAATACCTCCAAATGGCATTTAATTCACTTCCCGGGGTGAAGAAACACTTTTTGAGACCTCAGAGTGAGTAAATTGGCCATTTTGATGCACTTTTAACCATTCCACAAATCTTGTGTGTAGGGCCCCTGGAAGCATGAAAATCACTTTAAACATGCTAATTTCAGCTCTAAAACTGATGATCCACCTAAAAATGTGAACTGACGTTCAAAAATAAAACATTTGAAAACAGACAATTTTTCACCTTTCTGAAGCATGACGTAGTGGGGGGGTGTTATCTCTTTTGTCAAAAATCAGCAGTTTTTGCTTGAACATTAAATGCCTCCAAATGGTATTTAATTCACTTCCCATGCCCCTGGAAGCATGAAAATGACTTTAAACATGCAAATTTTAGCTCTAAAACTAATAATCCACCTACAAATGTGAACTGACGTTCAAAAATAAAACATTTGAAAACAGACAATTTTTCACCTTTCTGAAGCATGACATAATGGGGGGGTTATCCCTATTGTCAAAAATCAGCCGTTTTTGCTTGAACATTAAATGCCTCCAAATGGTATTCAATTCACTTCCCGGGCCCCTGGTAGCATGAAAATCACTTTCAACATGCTAATTTTAGCTCTAAAACTAATAATCCACCTACAAATGTGAACTGACATTCAAAAATAAAACATTTGAAAACAGACAATTTTTCACCTTTCTGAAGCATGACATAATGGGGGGGTTATCCCTATTGTCAAAAATCAGCCGTTTTTGCTTGAACATTAAATGCCTCCAAATGGTATTTAATTCACTTCCCGGGGTGAAGAAACACTTTTTGAGACCTCAGAGCGAGCACATTTGCCATTTTCATGCACTTTTAACAATTCCACAAATCTTGTGTTTAGGGCCCCTGGAAGCATGAAAATCACTTTAAACATGCTAATTTTAGCTCTAAAACTAATAATCCACCTACAAATGTGAACTGACGTTCAAAAATAAAACATTTGAAAACGGACCATTTTTCACCTTTCTGAAGCATGACGTAATGGGGGGGGTGTTATCTCTTTTGTCAAAAATCAGCCGTTTTTGCTTGAACATTAAATGCCTCCAAATGGTATTTAATTCACTTCCCGGGGTGAAGAAACACTTTTTGAGACCTCAGAGCGAGCACATTTGCCATTTTCATGCACTTTTAACCATTCCACAAATCTTGTGTTTAGGGCCCCTGGAAGCATGAAAATCACTTTAAACATGCTAATTTTAGCTCTAAAACTAATAATCCACCTACAAATGTGAACTGACGTTCAAAAATAAAACATTTGAAAACGGACCATTTTTCACCTTTCTGAAGCTTGACGTAATGGGGGGGTGTTATCTCTTTTGTAAAAAATCAGCTGTTTTTGCTTGAACATTAAATGCCTCCAAATGGTATTTAATTCACTTCCCGGGCCCCTGGAAGCATGAAAATGACTTTAAACATGCTAATTTTAGCTCTAAAACTGATGATCCACCTACAAATGTGAACTGACGTTCGAAAATACAACATTTGAAAACAGACCATTTTTCACCTTTCTGAAGCATGACGTATTGGGGGGGTATTATCTGTTTTGTCAAAACTCACCTTTTTTTGCTTCAACATTAAATGCCTCCAAATGGTATTTAATTCACTTCCCGGGCCCCTGGAAGCATGAAAATCACTTTAAACATGCTAATTTTAGCTCTAAAACTGATGATCTACCTACGAATGTGAACTGACGTTCAAAAATGAAACATTTGACAACGGACCATTTTTCACCTTTCTGAAGCATGACGTAATGGGGGGTGTTCTACACCTCCACCCACCAGCTACGGTCTACTAGCCTCGTGCTCGCCGCCGTACCACGCATCCGAAGAGCCACCACCGGAGGCAGTTCCTTCTCCTACCTGGTGGCCAAGACATGGAACTCCCTCCCCATCCACCTTCGGCTGACCCAGGACCATCCCGCCTTCAGGAGACAACTCATTTTTCACCTTTCTGAAGCATGACGTAATAGGGGGGTGTTATCTCTTTTGTCAAAAATCAGCTGTTTTTGCTTGAACATTAAATGCCTCCAAATGGTATTTAATTCACTTCCCATGCCCCTGGAAGCATGAAAATGACTTTAAACATGCTAATTTTAGCTCTAAAACTGATGATCCACCTACAAATGTGAACTGACGTTCAAAAATAAAACATTTGAAAACGGACCATTTTTCACCTTTCTGAAGCATGACGTAATGGGGGGGGGTTATTTCTTTTGTCAAAAATCACCTGTTTTTGCTTGAACATTAAATACCTCCAAATGGCATTTAATTCACTTCCCGGGTTGAAGAAACACTTTTTGAGACCTCAGAGTGAGTAAATTGGCCATTTTGATGCACTTTTAACCATTCCACAAATCTTGTGTGTAGGGCCCCTGGAAGCATGAAAATCACTTTAAACATGCTAATTTTAGCTCTAAAACTGATGATCCACCTACAAATGTGAACTGACGTTCAAAAATAAAACATTTGAAAACAGACCATTTTTCACCTTTCTGAAGCATGACGTAGTGGGGGGGTGTTATCTCTTTTGTCAAAAATCAGCTGTTTTTGCTTGAACATTAAATGCCTCCAAATGTATTTAATTCACTTCCCGGGCCCCTGGAAGCATGAAAATGACTTTAAACATGCTAATTTTAGCTCTAAAACTGATGATCCACTTACAAATGTGAACTGACGTTCAAAAATAAAAAATTTAAAACAGACCATTTTTCACCTTTCTGAAGCATGACATAGTGGGGGGTGTTATCTCTTTTGTCAAAAATCAGCTGTTTTTGCTTGAACATTAAATGCCTGCAAATGTATTTAATTCACTTCCCGGGCCCCTGGAAGCATGAAAATGACTTTAAACATGCTAATTTTAGCTCTAAAACTGATGTTCCACCTACAAATGTGAACTGACATTCAAAAATAAAACATTTGAAAACGGACCATTTTTCACCTTTCTGAACCATGACGTAATGGTTGGGTGTTATCTTTTTTGTCAAAAATCAGCTGTTTTTGCTTAAACATTAAATGCCTCCAAATGGTTTTTAATTCACTTCCCGGGGTGAAGCAACACTTTTTGAGACCTCAGAGTGAGCAAATTGACCATTTTCATGCACTTTTAACCATTCCACAAATCTTGTGTTTAGAGCCCCTGGAAGCATGAAAATCACTTTAAACATGCTAATTTTAGCTCTAAAACTAATAATCCACCTACAAATGTGAACTGACGTTCAAAAATAAAACATTTGAAAACGGACCATTTTTCACCTTTCTGAAGCATGACGTAATGGGGGGGTGTTATCTCTTTTGTCAAAAAATCAGCCGTTTTTGCTTGAACATTAAATGCCTCCAAATGGTATTTAATTCACTTCCCGGGCCCCTGGAAGCATGAAAATCACTTTAAACATGCTAATTTTAGCTCTAAAACTAATAATCCACCTACAAATGTGAACTGACATTGAAAAATAAAACATTTGAAAACTGACAATTTTTCACCTTTCTGAAGCATGACGTAATGGGGGGGTGTTATCTCTTTTGTCAAAAATCAGCCGTTTTTGCTTGAACATTAAATGCCTCCAAATGGTATTTAATTCACTTCCCGGGGTGAAGAAACACTTTTTGAGACCTCAGAGTGAGCAAATTGGCCATTTTCATGCACTTTTAAGCATTCCACAAATCTTGTGTTTAGAGCCCCTGGAAGCATGAAAATCACTTTAAACATGCTAATTTTAGCTCTAAAACTAATAATCCACCTACAAATGTGAACTGACGTTCAAAAATAAAACATTTGAAAACGGACCATTTTTCACCTTTCTAAAGAATGACGTAATGGGGGGTGTTATCTCTTTTGTCAAAAATCAGCTGTTTTTGCTTGAACATTAAATGCCTCCAAATGGTATTTAAGTCACTTCCCGGGCCCCTGGAAGCATGAAAATCCCTTTAAACATGCTAATTTTAGCTCTAAAACTAATAATCCACCTACAAATGTGAACTGACGTTCAAAAATAAAACATTTGAAAATGGACAATTTTTCACCTTTCTGAAGCATGACGTTATGGGGGGGGGTGTTATCTCTTTTGTCAAAAATCAGCCGTTTTTGCTTGAACATTAAATGCCTCCAAATGGTATTCAATTCACTTCCCGGGCCCCTGGTAGCATGAAAATCACTTTCAACATGCTAATTTTAGCTCTAAAACTAATAATCCACCTACAAATGTGAACTGACATTCAAAAATAAAACATTTGAAAACAGACAATTTTTCACCTTTCTGAAGCATGACATAATGGGGGGGTTATCCCTTTTGTCAAAAATCAGCCGTTTTTGCTTGAACATTAAATGCCTCCAAATGGTATTTAATTCACTTCCCGGGGTGAAGAAACACTTTTTGAGACCTCAGAGCGAGCACATTTGCCATTTTCATGCACTTTTAACAATTCCACAAATCTTGTGTTTAGGGCCCCTGGAAGCATGAAAATCACTTTAAACATGCTAATTTTAGCTCTAAAACTAATAATCCACCTACAAATGTGAACTGACGTTCAAAAATAAAACATTTGAAAACGGACCATTTTTCACCTTTCTGAAGCATGACGTAATGGGGGGGGTGTTATCTCTTTTGTCAAAAATCAGCCGTTTTTGCTTGAACATTAAATGCCTCCAAATGGTATTTAATTCACTTCCCGGGCCCCTGGAAGCATGAAAATCACTTTAAACATGATAATTTTAGCTCTAAAACTAATAATCCACCTACAAATGTGAACTGACATTCAAAAATAAAACATTTGAAAACTGACCATTTTTCACCTTTCTGAAGCATGACGTAATGGGGGTGTGTTATCTCTTTTGTCAAAAATCTGCCGTTTTTGCTTGAACATTAAATGCCTCCAAATGGTATTTAATTCACTTCCCGGGGTGAAGAAACACTTTTTGAGACCTCAGAGCGAGCACATTTGCCATTTTCATGCACTTTTAACCATTCCACAAATCTTGTGTTTAGGGCCCCTGGAAGCATGAAAATCACTTTAAACATGCTAATTTTAGCTCTAAAACTAATAATCCACCTACAAATGTGAACTGACGTTCAAAAATAAAACATTTAAAAACGGACCATTTTTCACCTTTCTGAAGCTTGACGTAATGGGGGGGTGTTATCTCTTTTGTAAAAAATCAGCTGTTTTTGCTTGAACATTAAATGCCTCCAAATGGTATTTAATTCACTTCCCGGGCCCCTGGAAGCATGAAAATGACTTTAAACATGCTAATTTTAGCTCTAAAACTGATGATCCACCTACAAATGTGAACTGACGTTCGAAAATACAACATTTGAAAACAGACCATTTTTCACCTTTCTGAAGCATGACGTATTGGGGGGGTATTATCTGTTTTGTCAAAACTCACCTTTTTTTGCTTCAACATTAAATGCCTCCAAATGGTATTTAATTCACTTCCCGGGCCCCTGGAAGCATGAAAATCACTTTAAACATGCTAATTTTAGCTCTAAAACTGATGATCTACCTACGAATGTGAACTGACGTTCAAAAATGAAACATTTGACAACGGACCATTTTTCACCTTTCTGAAGCATGACGTAATGGGGGGTGTTCTACACCTCCACCCACCAGCTACGGTCTACTAGCCGCCGTACCACGCATCCGAAGAGCCACCACCGGAGGCAGTTCCTTCTCCTACCTGGTGGCCAAGACATGGAACTCCCTCCCCATCCACCTTCGGCTGACCCAGGACCATCCCGCCTTCAGGAGACAACTCATTTTTCACCTTTCTGAAGCATGACGTAATAGGGGGGTGTTATCTCTTTTGTCAAGAATCAGCTGTTTTTGCTTGAACATTAAATGCCTTCAAATGGTATTTAATTCACTTCCCGGGGTCCTGGAAGCATGAAAATCACTTTAAACATGCTACTAATGTTAGCTCTAAAACTGATGTTCTACCTTCAAATGTGAACTGACGTTCAAAAATAAAACATGTGAGACGGAATGCGGATGAGGGAATACATCAGGCTCTGGTGCTGCTGGACCTCTCAGCCGCTTTCGACACGGTCGACTATAACATCTTGGTCGACCGTGTCGAGCAGGCAGGTCTCAGGGGCATGGCATTGAGCTGGATCCGCTCATTTATTACTGGGCGCACTCAGGCTGTCAGACTAGGACCTTTCACTGCCCCCACCATTTCTTCTACTTGTGGAGTCCCGCAGGGCTCTTCGTTATCACCCCTGCTTTTTAATTTATATCTACGCCCCCTTTTGCACTCCCTTAGGAGGGCCAAAGTAACGATATTCAACTATGCAGACGATCTGCAGTTGATTTTCCCTCTAAACACCAAGGATGCTGTGGTTGAATTTCAAAACACTATGTCCCACATTTTAAAATGGATGAACTGCAGTCATCTGAAGCTTAACCCTGGCAAGACCGAATTGGTCTTGCCGGGACTGAGCGCCCTCAGCTGGAACCCCAGCTTCTGGCCTTCCTGTATGGGAACTCCTCCATCTAAGTCATGTTCGGTCAAGAGTCTGGGAATACATATCAGCGAAGACCTCTCCCTCAAAAAACAAGTCGGAGCAGTTGTCTCAGCTAGTTTCTTCCAGCTGAAGAAAATCAAGAAAATTGCCAGCTTCTTCTCCCCGGCCGCTCTCACTCAGATAGTCATCTCCCTGGTTCTGTCCAGACTTGACTTCTCCAACAGTCTTTACCTTGGCATTCAAGCTGGAGAGCTCAAACGCCTTCAGCTGGTTCAGAATCAGGCCGCCAGACTCCTCCTGAACCTCTCGAAGAGGCAGTCTGTAAGATCCGGCCTGAAACAGCTACACTGGCTGCCTGTGGAGCAGCGTGTGGCGTTTAAAACAGGGTGCATTGTATTCAAATCTCTGCATGACTCTGGCCCTCTTTTCATCAGAGACATGTTTAAGAGATATACTCCCTCACGCAATCTCCGTTCTATTCATAAATCTCTTCTGACTGTTCCATCTTACAAGAGGAAGTGTCTTGGAGGCAGCTGCTTTGACCTTCTTGCAGCTGGTTTTTGGAACTCCCTTCCCCTCCATCTAAAACTGAATGACAACATCCTCAGTTTTAGACATTCCTTGAAAACCTGGCTTTTCACTCAGGCGCACTGTTGAGCTGCTCCCCCTCCCCTGTGATCCTGCGCTAGCTCCTTCCTACAGCGCCATGAAGCCCCCGGGCGTACGAGCGCTTACAAATACCTATTAACATTAACATATTAACATTAACATGTGAAAACGGACCATTTTTCACCTTTCTGAAGCATGACATAATGGGGGGTGTTATCTCTTTTGTCAAAAATCTTCCGTTTTTGCTTGAACATTAAATACCTCCAAATGGTATTTAATTCACTTCCCGGGGTGAAGAAACACTTTTTGAGAACTCAGAGTGAGTAAATTGGCCATTTTCATGCACTTTTAACCATTCCACAAATCTTGTGTTTAGGGACCCTGGAAGCATGAAAATCACTTTAAACATGCTAATTTTAGCTCTAAAACTGTTGATCCACCTACAAATGTGAACTGACGTTTAAAAATAAAACATTTGAAAACAGACAATTTTTCACCTTTCTGAAGCATGACGTAGTGGGGGGGTGTTATCTCTTTTGTCAAAAATCAGCTGTTTTTGCTTCAACATTAAATGCCTCCAAATGGTATTTAATTCACTTCCCGGGCCCCTGGAAGCATGAAAATCACTTTAAACATGCTAATTTTAGCTCTAAAACTGATGATCTACCTACGAATGTGAACTGACGTTCAAAAATGAAACATTTGACAACGGACCATTTTTCACCTTTCTGAAGCATGACGTAATGGGGGGTGTTCTACACCTCCACCCACCAGCTACGGTCTACTAGCCTCGTGCTCGCCGCCGTACCACGCATCCGAAGAGCCACCACCGGAGGAAGTTCCTTCTCCTACCTGGTGGCCAAGACATGGAACTCCCTCCCCATCCACCTTCGGCTGACCCAGGACCATCCCGCCTTCAGGAGACAACTCATTTTTCACCTTTCTGAAGCATGACGTAATAGGGGGGTGTTATCTCTTTTGTCAAGAATCAGCTGTTTTTGCTTGAACATTAAATGCCTTCAAATGGTATTTAATTCACTTCCCGGGCTCCTGGAAGCATGAAAATCACTTTAAACATGCTACTAATGTTAGCTCTAAAACTGATGTTCTACCTTCAAATGTGAACTGACGTTCAAAAATAAAACATGTGAAAACGGACCATTTTTCACCTTTCTGAAGCATGACATAATGGGGGGTGTTATCTCTTTTGTCAAAAATCTGCCGTTTTTGCTTGAACATTAAATACCTCCAAATGGTATTTAATTCACTTCCCGGGGTGAAGAAACACTTTTGAGAACTCAGAGTGAGTAAATTGGCCATTTTCATGCACTTTTAACCATTCCACAAATCTTGTGTTTAGGGACCCTGGAAGCATGAAAATCACTTTAAACATGCTAATTTTAGCTCTAAAACTGTTGATCCACCTACAAATGTGAACTGACGTTTAAAAATAAAACATTTGAAAACGGACCATTTTTCACCTTTCTGAAGCATGAAGTAATGGGGGGTGTTATTTCTTTTGTAAAAAATCAGCCATTTTTGCTTGAACATTAAATACCTCCAAATGGTATTTAATTCACTTCCCGGGGTGAAGAAACACTTTTGAGAACTCAGAGTGAGTAAATTGGCCATTTTCATGCACTTTTAACCCTTCCACAAATCTTGTGTTTAGGGTCCCTGGAAGCATGAAAATCACTTTAAACATGCTAATTTTAGCTCTAAAGCTGATGATCCACCTACAAATGTGACCTGACGTTCAAAAATAAAACATTTGAAAACAGATCATTTTTCACCTTTCTGAAGCATGACGTAATGGAGGGGGGTGTTATCTCTTTTGTCAAAAATCTGCTGTTTTTGCTTGAACATTAAATGCCTCCAAATTGTATTTAATTCACTTCCCAGGCCCCAGGAAGCATGAAAATCACTTTAAACATGCTAATTTTAGCTCTAAAACTGATGATCCATCTACAAATGTGAACTGACGTTAAAAAATAAAACATTTGAAAACGGACCATTTTTTACTTTCTGAAGCATGACGTAATGGGGGGGGTGTTATCTCTTTTGTAAAAAATCACCTGTTTTTGCTTGAACATTAAATACCTCCAAAGGGTATTTAATTCACTTCCCGGGCCCCTGGAAGCATGAAAATCACTTTAAACATGCTAATTTTAGCTCTAAATCTGATGATCCACCTACAAATGTGAACTGACGTTCAAAAATAAAACATTTGAAAACGGACCATTTTTCCACTTTCTGAAGCATGACGTAATTGGGGGGTGTTATCTCTTTTGTAAAAAATCAGCTGTTTTTGCTTGAACATTAAATGCCTCCAAATGGTATTTAATTCAATTCCCGGGCCCCTGGAAGCATGAAAATGACTTTAAACATGCTAATTTTAGCTCTAAAACTGATGATCCACCTACAAATGTGAACTGACGTTCAAAAATAAAACATTTGAAAACGGACCATTTTTCACCTTTCTGAAGCATGACGTAATGGGGGGGAGGTTATTTCTTTTGTCAAAAATCACCTGTTTTTGCTTGAACATTAAATACCTCCAAATGGCATTTAATTCACTTCCCGGGGTGAAGAAACACTTTTTGAGACCTCAGAGTGAGTAAATTGGCCATTTTGATGCACTTTTAACCATTCCACAAATCTTGTGTGTAGGGCCCCTGGAAGCATGAAAATCACTTTAAACATGCTAATTTCAGCTCTAAAACTGATGATCCACCTAAAAATGTGAACTGACGTTCAAAAATAAAACATTTGAAAACAGACAATTTTTCACCTTTCTGAAGCATGACGTAGTGGGGGGGTGTTATCTCTTTTGTCAAAAATCAGCTGTTTTTGCTTGAACATTAAATGCCTCCAAATGGTATTTAATTCACTTCCCATGCCCCTGGAAGCATGAAAATGACTTTAAACATGCTAATTTTAGCTCTAAAACTGATGATCCACCTACAAATGTGAACTGACGTTGAATAAATAAAACATTTGAAAACGGACCATTTTTCACCTTTCTGAAGCATGACGTAATGGGGGGGGTTATTTCTTTTGTCAAAAATCACCTGTTTTTGCTTGAACATTAAATACCTCCAAATGGCATTTAATTCACTTCCCGGGGTGAAGAAACACTTTTTGAGACCTCACAGTGAGTAAATTGGCCATGTTCATGCACGTTTAACCATTCCACAAATCTTCTGTTTAGGGCCCCCGAAAGCATGAAAATCACATTAAACATGCTAATTTTAGCTCTAAAACTGATGATACACCGACAAATGTGAAATGTCGTTCAAAAATAAAACATTTGAAAACTGACCATTTTTCACTTTTCTGAAGCATGACGTATTGGGGGGGGGGGTTATCTCTTTTGTCAAAACTCACCTTTTTTTGCTTGAACATTAAATACCTCCAAATGGCATTTAATTCACTTCCCGGGGTGAAGAAACACTTTTTGAGACCTCACAGTGAGTAAATTGGCCATGTTCATGCACGTTTAACCATTCCACAAATCTTCTGTTTAGGGCCCCTGGAAGCATGAAAATCACTTTAAACATGCTAATTTTAGCTCTAAAACTAATAATCCACCTACAAATGTGAACTGACATTCAAAAATAAAACATTTGAAAACGGACAATTTTTCACCTTTCTGAAGCATGACGTAATGGGGGTGTTATCTCTTTTGTCAAAAATCAGCCGTTTTTGCTTGAACATTAAATGCCTCCAAATGGTATTTAATTCACTTCCCGGGGTGAAGAAACACTTTTTGAGACCTCAGAGTGAGCAAATTGGCCATTTTCATGCACTTTTAACCATTCCACAAATCTTGTGTTTAGAGCCCCTGGAAGCATGAAAATCACTTTAAACATGCTAATTTTAGGTCTAAAACTAATAATCCACCTACAAATGTGAACTGACGTTCAAAAATAAAACATTTGACAACGGACCATTTTTCACCTTTCTGAAGCATGACGTAATGGGGGGTGTTATCTCTTTTGTCAAAAATCAGCCGTTTTTGCTTGAACATTAAATGCCTCCAAATGGTATTTAATTCACTTCCCGGGGTGAAGAAACACTTTTTGAGACCTCAGAGTGAGCAAATTGGCCACTTTCATGCACTTTTAACCATTCCACAAATCTTGTGTTTAGAGCCCCTGGAAGCATGAAAATCACTTTAAACATGCTAATTTTGGCTCTAAAACTAATAATCCACCTACAAATGTGAACTGACGTTCAAAAATAAAACATTTGAAAACGGACCATTTTACACCTTTCTGAAGCATGACGTAATATGGGGGGGTGTTATCTCTTTTGTCAAAAATCAGCCATTTTTGCTTGAACACTAAATGCCTCCAAATGGTATTTAATTCACTTCCCGGGGTGAAGAAACACTTTTGAGAACTCAGAGTGAGTAAATTGGCCATTTTCATGCACTTTTAACCATTCCACAAATCTTGTGTTTAGGGACCCTGGAAGCATGAAAATCACTTTAAACATGCTAATTTTAGCTCTAAAACTGTTGATCCACCTACAAATGTGAACTGACGTTTAAAAATAAAACATTTGAAAACGGACCATTTTTCACCTTTCTGAAGCATGAAGTAATGGGGGGTGTTATTTCTTTTGTAAAAAATCAGCCATTTTTGCTTGAACATTAAATACCTCCAAATGGTATTTAATTCACTTCCCGGGGTGAAGAAACACTTGTTGAGAACTCAGAGTGAGTAAATTGGCCATTTTCATGCACTTTTAACCCTTCCACAAATCTTGTGTTTAGGGTCCCTGGAAGCATGAAAATCACTTTAAACATGCTAATTTTAGCTTTAAAGCTGATGATCCACCTACAAATGTGACCTGACGTTCAAAAATAAAACATTTGAAAACAGATCATTTTTCACCTTTCTGAAGCATGACGTAATGGGGGGGGGGGTGTTATCTCTTTTGTCAAAAATCTGCTGTTTTTGCTTGAACATTAAATGCCTCCAAATTGTATTTAATTCACTTCCCAGGCCCCAGGAAGCATGAAAATCACTTTAAACATGCTAATTTTAGCTCTAAAACTGATGATCCATCTACAAATGTGAACTGACGTTAAAAAATAAAACATTTGAAAACGGACCATTTTTTACTTTCTGAAGCATGACGTAATGGGGGGGGTGTTATCTCTTTTGTAAAAAATCACCTGTTTTTGCTTGAACATTAAATACCTCCAAAGGGTATTTAATTCACTTCCCGGGCCCCTGGAAGCATGAAAATCACTTTAAACATGCTAATTTTAGCTCTAAATCTGATGATCCACCTACAAATGTGAACTGACGTTCAAAAATAAAACATTTGAAAACGGACCATTTTTCCACTTTCTGAAGCATGACGTAATTGGGGGGTGTTATCTCTTTTGTAAAAAATCAGCTGTTTTTGCTTGAACATTAAATGCCTCCAAATGGTATTTAATTCAATTCCCGGGCCCCTGGAAGCATGAAAATGACTTTAAACATGCTAATTTTAGCTCTAAAACTGATGATCCACCTACAAATGTGAACTGACGTTCAAAAATAAAACATTTGAAAACGGACCATTTTTCACCTTTCTGAAGCATGACGTAATGGGGGGGAGGTTATTTCTTTTGTCAAAAATCACCTGTTTTTGCTTGAACATTAAATACCTCCAAATGGCATTTAATTCACTTCCCGGGGTGAAGAAACACTTTTTGAGACCTCAGAGTGAGTAAATTGGCCATTTTGATGCACTTTTAACCATTCCACAAATCTTGTGTGTAGGGCCCCTGGAAGCATGAAAATCACTTTAAACATGCTAATTTCAGCTCTAAAACTGATGATCCACCTAAAAATGTGAACTGACGTTCAAAAATAAAACATTTGAAAACAGACAATTTTTCACCTTTCTGAAGCATGACGTAGTGGGGGGGTGTTATCTCTTTTGTCAAAAATCAGCAGTTTTTGCTTGAACATTAAATGCCTCCAAATGGTATTTAATTCACTTCCCATGCCCCTGGAAGCATGAAAATGACTTTAAACATGCTAATTTTAGCTCTAAAACTAATAATCCACCTACAAATGTGAACTGACGTTCAAAAATAAAACATTTGAAAACAGACAATTTTTCACCTTTCTGAAGCATGACATAATGGGGGGGTTATCCCTATTGTCAAAAATCAGCCGTTTTTGCTTGAACATTAAATGCCTCCAAATGGTATTCAATTCACTTCCCGGGCCCCTGGTAGCATGAAAATCACTTTCAACATGCTAATTTTAGCTCTAAAACTAATAATCCACCTACAAATGTGAACTGACATTCAAAAATAAAACATTTGAAAACAGACAATTTTTCACCTTTCTGAAGCATGACATAATGGGGGGGTTATCCCTATTGTCAAAAATCAGCCGTTTTTGCTTGAACATTAAATGCCTCCAAATGGTATTTAATTCACTTCCCGGGGTGAAGAAACACTTTTTGAGACCTCAGAGCGAGCACATTTGCCATTTTCATGCACTTTTAACAATTCCACAAATCTTGTGTTTAGGGCCCCTGGAAGCATGAAAATCACTTTAAACATGCTAATTTTAGCTCTAAAACTAATAATCCACCTACAAATGTGAACTGACGTTCAAAAATAAAACATTTGAAAACGGACCATTTTTCACCTTTCTGAAGCATGACGTAATGGGGGGGGTGTTATCTCTTTTGTCAAAAATCAGCCGTTTTTGCTTGAACATTAAATGCCTCCAAATGGTATTTAATTCACTTCCCGGGGTGAAGAAACACTTTTTGAGACCTCAGAGCGAGCACATTTGCCATTTTCATGCACTTTTAACCATTCCACAAATCTTGTGTTTAGGGCCCCTGGAAGCATGAAAATCACTTTAAACATGCTAATTTTAGCTCTAAAACTAATAATCCACCTACAAATGTGAACTGACGTTCAAAAATAAAACATTTGAAAACGGACCATTTTTCACCTTTCTGAAGCTTGACGTAATGGGGGGGTGTTATCTCTTTTGTAAAAAATCAGCTGTTTTTGCTTGAACATTAAATGCCTCCAAATGGTATTTAATTCACTTCCCGGGCCCCTGGAAGCATGAAAATGACTTTAAACATGCTAATTTTAGCTCTAAAACTGATGATCCACCTACAAATGTGAACTGACGTTCGAAAATACAACATTTGAAAACAGACCATTTTTCACCTTTCTGAAGCATGACGTATTGGGGGGGTATTATCTGTTTTGTCAAAACTCACCTTTTTTTGCTTCAACATTAAATGCCTCCAAATGGTATTTAATTCACTTCCCGGGCCCCTGGAAGCATGAAAATCACTTTAAACATGCTAATTTTAGCTCTAAAACTGATGATCTACCTACGAATGTGAACTGACGTTCAAAAATGAAACATTTGACAACGGACCATTTTTCACCTTTCTGAAGCATGACGTAATGGGGGGTGTTCTACACCTCCACCCACCAGCTACGGTCTACTAGCCTCGTGCTCGCCGCCGTACCACGCATCCGAAGAGCCACCACCGGAGGCAGTTCCTTCTCCTACCTGGTGGCCAAGACATGGAACTCCCTCCCCATCCACCTTCGGCTGACCCAGGACCATCCCGCCTTCAGGAGACAACTCATTTTTCACCTTTCTGAAGCATGACGTAATAGGGGGGTGTTATCTCTTTTGTCAAAAATCAGCTGTTTTTGCTTGAACATTAAATGCCTCCAAATGGTATTTAATTCACTTCCCATGCCCCTGGAAGCATGAAAATGACTTTAAACATGCTAATTTTAGCTCTAAAACTGATGATCCACCTACAAATGTGAACTGACGTTCAAAAATAAAACATTTGAAAACGGACCATTTTTCACCTTTCTGAAGCATGACGTAATGGGGGGGGGTTATTTCTTTTGTCAAAAATCACCTGTTTTTGCTTGAACATTAAATACCTCCAAATGGCATTTAATTCACTTCCCGGGTTGAAGAAACACTTTTTGAGACCTCAGAGTGAGTAAATTGGCCATTTTGATGCACTTTTAACCATTCCACAAATCTTGTGTGTAGGGCCCCTGGAAGCATGAAAATCACTTTAAACATGCTAATTTTAGCTCTAAAACTGATGATCCACCTACAAATGTGAACTGACGTTCAAAAATAAAACATTTGAAAACAGACCATTTTTCACCTTTCTGAAGCATGACGTAGTGGGGGGGTGTTATCTCTTTTGTCAAAAATCAGCTGTTTTTGCTTGAACATTAAATGCCTCCAAATGTATTTAATTCACTTCCCGGGCCCCTGGAAGCATGAAAATGACTTTAAACATGCTAATTTTAGCTCTAAAACTGATGATCCACTTACAAATGTGAACTGACGTTCAAAAATAAAAAATTTAAAACAGACCATTTTTCACCTTTCTGAAGCATGACATAGTGGGGGGTGTTATCTCTTTTGTCAAAAATCAGCTGTTTTTGCTTGAACATTAAATGCCTGCAAATGTATTTAATTCACTTCCCGGGCCCCTGGAAGCATGAAAATGACTTTAAACATGCTAATTTTAGCTCTAAAACTGATGTTCCACCTACAAATGTGAACTGACATTCAAAAATAAAACATTTGAAAACGGACCATTTTTCACCTTTCTGAACCATGACGTAATGGTTGGGTGTTATCTTTTTTGTCAAAAATCAGCTGTTTTTGCTTAAACATTAAATGCCTCCAAATGGTTTTTAATTCACTTCCCGGGGTGAAGCAACACTTTTTGAGACCTCAGAGTGAGCAAATTGACCATTTTCATGCACTTTTAACCATTCCACAAATCTTGTGTTTAGAGCCCCTGGAAGCATGAAAATCACTTTAAACATGCTAATTTTAGCTCTAAAACTAATAATCCACCTACAAATGTGAACTGACGTTCAAAAATAAAACATTTGAAAACGGACCATTTTTCACCTTTCTGAAGCATGACGTAATGGGGGGGTGTTATCTCTTTTGTCAAAAAATCAGCCGTTTTTGCTTGAACATTAAATGCCTCCAAATGGTATTTAATTCACTTCCCGGGCCCCTGGAAGCATGAAAATCACTTTAAACATGCTAATTTTAGCTCTAAAACTAATAATCCACCTACAAATGTGAACTGACATTGAAAAATAAAACATTTGAAAACTGACAATTTTTCACCTTTCTGAAGCATGACGTAATGGGGGGGTGTTATCTCTTTTGTCAAAAATCAGCCGTTTTTGCTTGAACATTAAATGCCTCCAAATGGTATTTAATTCACTTCCCGGGGTGAAGAAACACTTTTTGAGACCTCAGAGTGAGCAAATTGGCCATTTTCATGCACTTTTAAGCATTCCACAAATCTTGTGTTTAGAGCCCCTGGAAGCATGAAAATCACTTTAAACATGCTAATTTTAGCTCTAAAACTAATAATCCACCTACGAATGTGAACTGACGTTCAAAAATAAAACATTTGAAAACGGACCATTTTTCACCTTTCTAAAGAATGACGTAATGGGGGGTGTTATCTCTTTTGTCAAAAATCAGCTGTTTTTGCTTGAACATTAAATGCCTCCAAATGGTATTTAAGTCACTTCCCGGGCCCCTGGAAGCATGAAAATCCCTTTAAACATGCTAATTTTAGCTCTAAAACTAATAATCCACCTACAAATGTGAACTGACGTTCAAAAATAAAACATTTGAAAATGGACAATTTTTCACCTTTCTGAAGCATGACGTTATGGGGGGGGGTGTTATCTCTTTTGTCAAAAATCAGCCGTTTTTGCTTGAACATTAAATGCCTCCAAATGGTATTCAATTCACTTCCCGGGCCCCTGGTAGCATGAAAATCACTTTCAACATGCTAATTTTAGCTCTAAAACTAATAATCCACCTACAAATGTGAACTGACATTCAAAAATAAAACATTTGAAAACAGACAATTTTTCACCTTTCTGAAGCATGACATAATGGGGGGGTTATCCCTTTTGTCAAAAATCAGCCGTTTTTGCTTGAACATTAAATGCCTCCAAATGGTATTTAATTCACTTCCCGGGGTGAAGAAACACTTTTTGAGACCTCAGAGCGAGCACATTTGCCATTTTCATGCACTTTTAACAATTCCACAAATCTTGTGTTTAGGGCCCCTGGAAGCATGAAAATCACTTTAAACATGCTAATTTTAGCTCTAAAACTAATAATCCACCTACAAATGTGAACTGACGTTCAAAAATAAAACATTTGAAAACGGACCATTTTTCACCTTTCTGAAGCATGACGTAATGGGGGGGGTGTTATCTCTTTTGTCAAAAATCAGCCGTTTTTGCTTGAACATTAAATGCCTCCAAATGGTATTTAATTCACTTCCCGGGCCCCTGGAAGCATGAAAATCACTTTAAACATGATAATTTTAGCTCTAAAACTAATAATCCACCTACAAATGTGAACTGACATTCAAAAATAAAACATTTGAAAACTGACCATTTTTCACCTTTCTGAAGCATGACGTAATGGGGGTGTGTTATCTCTTTTGTCAAAAATCTGCCGTTTTTGCTTGAACATTAAATGCCTCCAAATGGTATTTAATTCACTTCCCGGGGTGAAGAAACACTTTTTGAGACCTCAGAGCGAGCACATTTGCCATTTTCATGCACTTTTAACCATTCCACAAATCTTGTGTTTAGGGCCCCTGGAAGCATGAAAATCACTTTAAACATGCTAATTTTAGCTCTAAAACTAATAATCCACCTACAAATGTGAACTGACGTTCAAAAATAAAACATTTAAAAACGGACCATTTTTCACCTTTCTGAAGCTTGACGTAATGGGGGGGTGTTATCTCTTTTGTAAAAAATCAGCTGTTTTTGCTTGAACATTAAATGCCTCCAAATGGTATTTAATTCACTTCCCGGGCCCCTGGAAGCATGAAAATGACTTTAAACATGCTAATTTTAGCTCTAAAACTGATGATCCACCTACAAATGTGAACTGACGTTCGAAAATACAACATTTGAAAACAGACCATTTTTCACCTTTCTGAAGCATGACGTATTGGGGGGGTATTATCTGTTTTGTCAAAACTCACCTTTTTTTGCTTCAACATTAAATGCCTCCAAATGGTATTTAATTCACTTCCCGGGCCCCTGGAAGCATGAAAATCACTTTAAACATGCTAATTTTAGCTCTAAAACTGATGATCTACCTACGAATGTGAACTGACGTTCAAAAATGAAACATTTGACAACGGACCATTTTTCACCTTTCTGAAGCATGACGTAATGGGGGGTGTTCTACACCTCCACCCACCAGCTACGGTCTACTAGCCGCCGTACCACGCATCCGAAGAGCCACCACCGGAGGCAGTTCCTTCTCCTACCTGGTGGCCAAGACATGGAACTCCCTCCCCATCCACCTTCGGCTGACCCAGGACCATCCCGCCTTCAGGAGACAACTCATTTTTCACCTTTCTGAAGCATGACGTAATAGGGGGGTGTTATCTCTTTTGTCAAGAATCAGCTGTTTTTGCTTGAACATTAAATGCCTTCAAATGGTATTTAATTCACTTCCCGGGGTCCTGGAAGCATGAAAATCACTTTAAACATGCTACTAATGTTAGCTCTAAAACTGATGTTCTACCTTCAAATGTGAACTGACGTTCAAAAATAAAACATGTGAGACGGAATGCGGATGAGGGAATACATCAGGCTCTGGTGCTGCTGGACCTCTCAGCCGCTTTCGACACGGTCGACTATAACATCTTGGTCGACCGTGTCGAGCAGGCAGGTCTCAGGGGCATGGCATTGAGCTGGATCCGCTCATTTATTACTGGGCGCACTCAGGCTGTCAGACTAGGACCTTTCACTGCCCCCACCATTTCTTCTACTTGTGGAGTCCCGCAGGGCTCTTCGTTATCACCCCTGCTTTTTAATTTATATCTACGCCCCCTTTTGCACTCCCTTAGGAGGGCCAAAGTAACGATATTCAACTATGCAGACGATCTGCAGTTGATTTTCCCTCTAAACACCAAGGATGCTGTGGTTGAATTTCAAAACACTATGTCCCACATTTTAAAATGGATGAACTGCAGTCATCTGAAGCTTAACCCTGGCAAGACCGAATTGGTCTTGCCGGGACTGAGCGCCCTCAGCTGGAACCCCAGCTTCTGGCCTTCCTGTATGGGAACTCCTCCATCTAAGTCATGTTCGGTCAAGAGTCTGGGAATACATATCAGCGAAGACCTCTCCCTCAAAAAACAAGTCGGAGCAGTTGTCTCAGCTAGTTTCTTCCAGCTGAAGAAAATCAAGAAAATTGCCAGCTTCTTCTCCCCGGCCGCTCTCACTCAGATAGTCATCTCCCTGGTTCTGTCCAGACTTGACTTCTCCAACAGTCTTTACCTTGGCATTCAAGCTGGAGAGCTCAAACGCCTTCAGCTGGTTCAGAATCAGGCCGCCAGACTCCTCCTGAACCTCTCGAAGAGGCAGTCTGTAAGATCCGGCCTGAAACAGCTACACTGGCTGCCTGTGGAGCAGCGTGTGGCGTTTAAAACAGGGTGCATTGTATTCAAATCTCTGCATGACTCTGGCCCTCTTTTCATCAGAGACATGTTTAAGAGATATACTCCCTCACGCAATCTCCGTTCTATTCATAAATCTCTTCTGACTGTTCCATCTTACAAGAGGAAGTGTCTTGGAGGCAGCTGCTTTGACCTTCTTGCAGCTGGTTTTTGGAACTCCCTTCCCCTCCATCTAAAACTGAATGACAACATCCTCAGTTTTAGACATTCCTTGAAAACCTGGCTTTTCACTCAGGCGCACTGTTGAGCTGCTCCCCCTCCCCTGTGATCCTGCGCTAGCTCCTTCCTACAGCGCCATGAAGCCCCCGGGCGTACGAGCGCTTACAAATACCTATTAACATTAACATATTAACATTAACATGTGAAAACGGACCATTTTTCACCTTTCTGAAGCATGACATAATGGGGGGTGTTATCTCTTTTGTCAAAAATCTTCCGTTTTTGCTTGAACATTAAATACCTCCAAATGGTATTTAATTCACTTCCCGGGGTGAAGAAACACTTTTTGAGAACTCAGAGTGAGTAAATTGGCCATTTTCATGCACTTTTAACCATTCCACAAATCTTGTGTTTAGGGACCCTGGAAGCATGAAAATCACTTTAAACATGCTAATTTTAGCTCTAAAACTGTTGATCCACCTACAAATGTGAACTGACGTTTAAAAATAAAACATTTGAAAACAGACAATTTTTCACCTTTCTGAAGCATGACGTAGTGGGGGGGTGTTATCTCTTTTGTCAAAAATCAGCTGTTTTTGCTTGAACATTAAATGCCTCCAAATGGTATTTAATTCACTTCCCATGCCCCTGGAAGCATGAAAATGACTTTAAACATGCTAATTTTAGCTCTAAAACTGATGATCCACCTACAAATGTGAACTGACGTTCAAAAATAAAACATTTGAAAACGGACCATTTTTCACCTTTCTGAAGCATGACGTAATGGGGGGGGGGGTTATTTCTTTTGTCAAAAATCACCTGTTTTTGCTTGAACATTAAATACCTCCAAATGGCATTTAATTCACTTCCCGGGGTGAAGAAACACTTTTTGAGACCTCAGAGTGAGTAAATTGGCCATTTTGATGCACTTTTAACCATTCCACAAATCTTGTGTGTAGGGCCCCTGGAAGCATGAAAATCACTTTAAACATGCTAATTTTAGCTCTAAAACTGATGATCCACCTACAAATGTGAACTGACGTTCAAAAATAAAACATTTGAAAACAGACCATTTTTCACCTTTCTGAAGCATGACGTAGTGGGGGGGTGTTATCTCTTTTGTCAAAAATCAGCTGTTTTTGCTTGAACATTAAATGCCTCCAAATGTATTTAATTCACTTCCCGGGCCCCTGGAAGCATGAAAATGACTTTAAACATGCTAATTTTAGCTCTAAAACTGATGATCCACTTACAAATGTGAACTGACGTTCAAAAATAAAAATTTGAAAACAGACCATTTTTCACCTTTCTGAAGCATGACATAGTGGGGGTGTTATCTCTTTTGTCAAAAATCAGCTGTTTTTGCTTGAACATTAAATGCCTGCAAATGTATTTAATTCACTTCCCGGGCCCCTGGAAGCATGAAAATGACTTTAAACATGCTAATTTTAGCTCTAAAACTGATGTTCCACCTACAAATGTGAACTGACATTCAAAAATAAAACATTTGAAAACGGACCATTTTTCACCTTTCTGAACCATGACGTAATGGTTGGGTGTTATCTTTTTTGTCAAAAATCAGCTGTTTTTGCTTAAACATTAAATGCCTCCAAATGGTTTTTAATTCACTTCCCGGGGTGAAGCAACACTTTTTGAGACCTCAGAGTGAGCAAATTGACCATTTTCATGCACTTTTAACCATTCCACAAATCTTGTGTTTAGAGCTCCTGGAAGCATGAAAATCACTTTAAACATGCTAATTTTAGCTCTAAAACTAATAATCCACCTACAAATGTGAACTGACGTTCAAAAATAAAACATTTGAAAACGGACCATTTTTCACCTTTCTGAAGCATGACGTAATGGGGGGGTGTTATCTCTTTTGTCAAAAAATCAGCCGTTTTTGCTTGAACATTAAATGCCTCCAAATGGTATTTAATTCACTTCCCGGGCCCCTGGAAGCATGAAAATCACTTTAAACATGCTAATTTTAGCTCTAAAACTAATAATCCACCTACAAATGTGAACTGACATTGAAAAATAAAACATTTGAAAACTGACAATTTTTCACCTTTCTGAAGCATGACGTAATGGGGGGGTGTTATCTCTTTTGTCAAAAATCAGCCGTTTTTGCTTGAACATTAAATGCCTCCAAATGGTATTTAATTCACTTCCCGGGGTGAAGAAACACTTTTTGAGACCTCAGAGTGAGCAAATTGGCCATTTTCATGCACTTTTAAGCATTCCACAAATCTTGTGTTTAGAGCCCCTGGAAGCATGAAAATCACTTTAAACATGCTAATTTTAGCTCTAAAACTAATAATCCACCTACAAATGTGAACTGACGTTCAAAAATAAAACATTTGAAAACGGACCATTTTTCACCTTTCTGAAGAATGACGTAATGGGGGGTGTTATCTCTTTTGTCAAAAATAAGCTGGTTTTGCTTGAATATTAAATGCCTCCAAATGGTATTTAATTCCCTTCCCTGGCCCCTGGAAGCATGAAAATCACTTTAAACATGCTAATTTTAGCTCTAAAACTAAGAATCCACCTACAAATGTGAACTGACATTCAAAAATAAAACATTTGAAAAGGGACCATTTTTCACCTTTCTGAAGCATGACGTAATGGGGGTGTGTTATCTCTTTTGTCAAAAATCAGTCGTTTTTGCTTGAACATTAAATGCCTCCAAATGGTATTTAATTCACTTCCCGGGGTGAAGAAACACTTTTTGAGACCTCAGAGTGAGCAAATTGGCCATTTTCATGCACTTTTAACCATTCCACAAATCTTGTGTTTAGGGCCCCTGGAAGCATGAAAATCACTTTAAACATGCTAATTTTAGCTCTAAAACTGATGATCCACCTACAAATGTGAACTGACATTAAAAAATAAAACATTTGAAAACGCACAATTTTTCACCTTTCTGAAGCATGACGTAATGGGGGGGTGTTATCTCTTTTGTTAAAATTCAGTCATTTTTGCTTGAACATTAAATGCCTCCAAATGGTATTTAATTCACTTCCTGGGGTGAAGAAACACTTTTTGAGAACTCAGAGTGAGTAAATTGGCCATTTTCATGCACTTTTAACAATTCCACAAATCTTGTGTTTAGGGTCCCTGGAAGCATGAAAATCACTTTAAACATGCTAATTTTAGCTCTAAAACTGATGATCTACCTACGAATGTGAACTGATGTTCAAAAATGAAACATTTGACAACGGACCATTTTTCACCTTTCTGAAGCATGACGTAATGGGGGGTGTTCTACACCTCCACCCACCAGCTACGGTCTACTAGCCTCGTGCTCGCCGCCGTACCACGCATCTGAAGAGCCATCACCGGAGGCAGTTCCTTCTCCTACCTGGTGGCCAAGACATGGAACTCTCTCCCCATCCACCTTCGGGTGACCCAGGACCATCCTGCCTTCAGGAGACAACTCATTTTTCACCTTTCTCAAGCATGACGTAATAGGGGGGTGTTATCTCTTTTGTCAAGAATCAGCTGTTTTTGCTTGAACATTAAATGCCTTCAAATGGTATTTAATTCACTTCCCGGGCTCCTGGAAGCATGAAAATCACTTTAAACATGCTACTAATGTTAGCTCTAAAACTGATGTTCTACCTTCAAATGTGAACTGACGTTTAAAAATAAAACATTTGAAAACGGACCATTTTTCACCTTTCTGAAGCATGACGTAATGGGGGGTGTTATCTCTTTTGTAAAAAATCAGCCATTTTTGCTTGAACATTAAATACCTCCAAATAGTATTTAATTCACTTCCCGGGGTGAAGAAACACTTTTTGAGACCTCAGAGTGAGCAAATTTGCCATTTTCATGCACTTTTAACCATTCCACAAATCTTGTGTTTAGGGCCCCTGGTAGCATGAAAATCACTTTAAACATGCTAATTTTAGCTCTAAAACTAATAATCCACCTACAAATGTGAACTGACGTTCAAAAATAAAACATTTGAAAACGGACCATTTTTCACCTTTCTGAAGCATGACGTAATGGGGGGTGTTATCTCTTTTTTCAAAAATCAGCCGTTTTTGCTAGAACATTAAATGCCTCCAAATGGTATTTAATTCACTTCCCGGGTCCCTGGAAGCATGAAAATCACTTTAAACATGCTAATTTTAGCTCTAAAACTAATAATCCACCTACAAAATTGAACTGACATTCAAAAATAAAACATTTGAAAACGGACAATTTTTCACCTTTCTGAAGCATGACATAATGGGGGGTTATCCCTTTTGTCAAAAATCAGCCGTTTTTGCTTGAACATTAAATGCCTCCAAATGGTATTTAATTCACTTCCCGGGGTGAAGAAACACTTTTTGAGACCTCAGAGCGAGCACATTTGCCATTTTCATGCACTTTTAACCATTCCACAAATCTTGTGTTTAGGGCCCCTGGAAGCATGAAAATCACTTTAAACATGCTAATTTTAGCTCTAAAACTAATAATCCACCTACAAATGTGAACTGACGTTCAAAAATAAAACATTTGAAAACGGACCATTTTTCACCTTTCTGAAGCATGACGTAATGGGGGGTGTTATCTCTTTTGTAAAAAATCAGCTGTTTTTGCTTGAACATTAAATGCCTCCAAATGGTATTTAATTCACTTCCCGGGCCCCTGGAAGCATGAAAATGACTTTAAACATGCTAATTTTAGCTCTAAAACTGATGATCCACCTACAAATGTGAACTGACGTTCGAAAATACAACATTTGAAAACAGACCATTTTTCACCTTTCTGAAGCATGACGTATTGGGGGGGTATTATCTGTTTTGTCAAAACTCACCTTTTTTTGCTTCAACATTAAATGCCTCCAAATGGTATTTAATTCACTTCCCGGGCCCCTGGAAGCATGAAAATCACTTTAAACATGCTAATTTTAGCTCTAAAACTGATGATCTACCTACGAATGTGAACTGACGTTCAAAAATGAAACATTTGACAACGGACCATTTTTCACCTTTCTGAAGCATGACGTAATGGGGGGTGTTCTACACCTCCACCCACCAGCTACGGTCTACTAGCCTCGTGCTCGCCGCCGTACCACGCATCCGAAGAGCCACCACCGGAGGCAGTTCCTTCTCCTACCTGGTGGCCAAGACATGGAACTCCCTCCCCATCCACCTTCGGCTGACCCAGGACCATCCCGCCTTCAGGAGACAACTCATTTTTCACCTTTCTGAAGCATGACGTAATAGGGGGGTGTTATCTCTTTTGTCAAGAATCAGCTGTTTTTGCTTGAACATTAAATGCCTTCAAATGGTATTTAATTCACTTCCCGGGCTCCTGGAAGCATGAAAATCACTTTAAACATGCTACTAATGTTAGCTCTAAAACTGATGTTCTACCTTCAAATGTGAACTGACGTTCAAAAATAAAACATGTGAAAACGGACCATTTTTCACCTTTCTGAAGCATGACATAATGGGGGGTGTTATCTCTTTTGTCAAAAATCTGCCGTTTTTGCTTGAACATTAAATACCTCCAAATGGTATTTAATTCACTTCCCGGGGTGAAGAAACACTTTTTGAGAACTCAGAGTGAGTAAATTGGCCATTTTCATGCACTTTTAACCATTCCACAAATCTTGTGTTTAGGGACCCTGGAAGCATGAAAATCACTTTAAACATGCTAATTTTAGCTCTAAAACTGTTGATCCACCTACAAATGTGAACTGACGTTTAAAAATAAAACATTTGAAAACAGACAATTTTTCACCTTTCTGAAGCATGACGTAGTGGGGGGGTGTTATCTCTTTTGTCAAAAATCAGCTGTTTTTGCTTGAACATTAAATACCTCCAAATGTATTTAATTCACTTCCCGGGCCCCTGGAAGCATGAAAATGACTTTAAACATGCTAATTTTAGCTCTAAAACCGATGATCCACTTACAAATGTGAACTGACGTTCAAAAATAAAAATTTGAAAACAGACCATTTTTCACCTTTCTGAAGCATGTCATAGTGGGGGGTGTTATCTCTTTTGTCAAAAATCAGCTGTTTTTGCTTGAACATTAAATGCCTGCAAATGTATTTAATTCACTTCCCGGGCCCCTGGAAGCATGAAAATGACTTTAAACATGCTAATTTTAGCTCTAAAACTGATGTTCCACCTACAAATGTGAACTGACATTCAAAAATAAAACATTTGAAAACGGACCATTTTTCACCTTTCTGAACCATGACGTAATGGTTGGGTGTTATCTTTTTTGTCAAAAATCAGCTGTTTTTGCTTAAACATTGAATGCCTCCAAATGGTTTTTAATTCACTTCCCGGGGTGAAGCAACACTTTTTGAGACCTCAGAGTGAGCAAATTGACCATTTTCATGCACTTTTAACCATTCCACAAATCTTGTGTTCAGAGCCCCTGGAAGCATGAAAATCACTTTAAACATGCTAATTTTAGCTCTAAAACTAATAATCCACCTACAAATGTGAACTGACGTTCAAAAATAAAACATTTGAAAACGGACCATTTTTCACCTTTCTGAAGCATGACGTAATGGGGGGGTGTTATCTCTTTTGTCAAAAAATCTGCCGTTTTTGCTTGAACATTAAATGCCTCCAAATGGTATTTAATTCACTTCCCGGGCCCCTGGAAGCATGAAAATCACTTTAAACATGCTAATTTTAGCTCTAAAACTAATAATCCACCTACAAATGTGAACTGACATTGAAAAATAAAACATTTGAAAACTGACAATTTTTCACCTTTCTGAAGCATGACGTAATGGGGGGGTGTTATCTCTTTTGTCAAAAATCAGCCGTTTTTGCTTGAACATTAAATGCCTCCAAATGGTATTTAATTCACTTCCCGGGGTGAAGAAACACTTTTTGAGACCTCAGAGTGAGCAAATTGGCCATTTTCATGCACTTTTAAGCATTCCACAAATCTTGTGTTTAGAGCCCCTGGAAGCATGAAAATCACTTTAAACATGCTAATTTTAGCTCTAAAACTAATAATCCACCTACAAATGTGAACTGACGTTCAAAAATAAAACATTTGAAAACGGACCATTTTTCACCTTTCTGAAGAATGACGTAATGGGGGGTGTTATCTCTTTTGTCAAAAATAAGCTGGTTTTGCTTGAATATTAAATGCCTCCAAATGGTATTTAATTCTCTTCCCTGGCCCCTGGAAGCATGAAAATCACTTTAAACATGCTAATTTTAGCTCTTAAACTAATAATCCACCTACAAATGTGAACTGACATTCAAAAATAAAACATTTGAAAACGGACCATTTTTCACCTTTCTGAAGCATGACGTAATGGGGGTGTGTTATCTCTTTTGTCAAAAATCAGTCGTTTTTGCTTGAACATTAAATGCCTCCAAATGGTATTTAATTCACTTCCCGGGGTGAAGAAACACTTTTTGAGACCTCAGAGTGAGCAAATTGGCCATTTTCATGCACTTTTAACCATTCCACAAATCTTGTGTTTAGGGCCCCAGGAAGCATGAAAATCACTTTAAACATGCTAATTTTAGCTCTAAAACTGATGATCCACCTACAAATGTGAACTGACATTAAAAAATAAAACATTTGAAAACTGACAATTTTTCACCTTTCTGAAGCATGACGTAATGGGGGGGTGTTATCTCTTTTGTTAAAATTCAGTCATTTTTGCTTGAACATTAAATGCCTCCAAATGGTATTTAATTCACTTCCCGGGGTGAAGAAACACTTTTTGAGAACTCAGAGTGAGTAAATTGGCCATTTTCATGCACTTTTAACAATTCCACAAATCTTGTGTTTAGGGTCCCTGGAAGCATGAAAATCACTTTAAACATGCTAATTTTAGCTCTAAAACTGATGATCTACCTACGAATGTGAACTGACGTTCAAAAATGAAACATTTGACAACGGACCATTTTTCACCTTTCTGAAGCATGACGTAATGGGGGGTGTTCTACACCTCCACCCACCAGCTACGGTCTACTAGCCTCGTGCTCGCCGCCGTACCACGCATCTGAAGAGCCATCACCGGAGGCAGTTCCTTCTCCTACCTGGTGGCCAAGACATGGAACTCTCTCCCCATCCACCTTCGGCTGACCCAGGACCATCCTGCCTTCAGGAGACAACTCATTTTTCACCTTTCTGAAGCATGACGTAATAGGGGGGTGTTATCTCTTTTGTCAAGAATCAGCTGTTTTTGCTTGAACATTAAATGCCTTCAAATGGTATTTAATTCACTTCCCGGGCTCCTGGAAGCATGAAAATCACTTTAAACATGCTACTAATGTTAGCTCTAAAACTGATGTTCTACCTTCAAATGTGAACTGACGTTCAAAAATAAAACATGTGAAAACGGACCATTTTTCACCTTTCTGAAGCATGACATAATGGGGGGTGTTATCTCTTTTGTCAAAAATCTGCCGTTTTTGCTTGAACATTAAATACCTCCAAATGGTATTTAATTCACTTCCCGGGGTGAAGAAACACTTTTTGAGAACTCAGAGTGAGTAAATTGGCCATTTTCATGCACTTTTAACCATTCCACAAATCTTGTGTTTAGGGACCCTGGAAGCATGAAAATCACTTTAAACATGCTAATTTTAGCTCTAAAACTGTTGATCCACCTACAAATGTGAACTGACGTTTAAAAATAAAACATTTGAAAACGGACCATTTTTCACCTTTCTGAAGCATGACGTAATGGGGGGTGTTATCTCTTTTGTAAAAAATCAGCCATTTTTGCTTGAACATTAAATACCTCCAAATAGTATTTAATTCACTTCCCGGGGTGAAGAAACAGTTTTTGAGACCTCAGAGTGAGCAAATTTGCCATTTTCATGCACTTTTAACCATTCCACAAATCTTGTGTTTAGGGCCCCTGGTAGCATGAAAATCACTTTAAACATGCTAATTTTAGCTCTAAAACTAATAATCCACCTACAAATGTGAACTGACGTTCAAAAATAAAACATTTGAAAACGGACCATTTTTCACCTTTCTGAAGCATGACGTAATGGGGGGTGTTATCTCTTTTTTCAAAAATCAGCCGTTTTTGCTAGAACATTAAATACCTCCAAATGGTATTTAATTCACTTCCCGGGTCCCTGGAAGCATGAAAATCACTTTAAACATGCTAATTTTAGCTCTAAAACTAATAATCCACCTACAAAATTGAACTGACATTCAAAAATAAAACATTTGAAAACGGACAATTTTTCACCTTTCTGAAGCATGACATAATGGGGGGTTATCCCTTTTGTCAAAAATCAGCCGTTTTTGCTTGAACATTAAATGCCTCCAAATGGTATTTAATTCACTTCCCGGGGTGAAGAAACACTTTTTGAGACCTCAGAGCGAGCACATTTGCCATTTTCATGCACTTTTAACCATTCCACAAATCTTGTGTTTAGGGCCCCTGGAAGCATGAAAATCACTTTAAACATGCTAATTTTAGCTCTAAAACTAATAATCCACCTACAAATGTGAACTGACGTTCAAAAATAAAACATTTGAAAACGGACCATTTTTCACCTTTCTGAAGCATGACGTAATGGGGGGGTGTTATCTCTTTTGTAAAAAATCAGCTGTTTTTGCTTGAACATTAAATGCCTCCAAATGGTATTTAATTCACTTCCCGGGCCCCTGGAAGCATGAAAATGACTTTAAACATGCTAATTTTAGCTCTAAAACTGATGATCCACCTACAAATGTGAACTGACGTTCGAAAATACAACATTTGAAAACAGACCATTTTTCACCTTTCTGAAGCATGACGTATTGGGGGGGTATTATCTGTTTTGTCAAAACTCACCTTTTTTTGCTTCAACATTAAATGCCTCCAAATGGTATTTAATTCACTTCCCGGGCCCCTGGAAGCATGAAAATCACTTTAAACATGCTAATTTTAGCTCTAAAACTGATGATCTACCTACGAATGTGAACTGACGTTCAAAAATGAAACATTTGACAACGGACCATTTTTCACCTTTCTGAAGCATGACGTAATGGGGGGTGTTCTACACCTCCACCCACCAGCTACGGTCTACTAGCCTCGTGCTCGCCGCCGTACCACGCATCCGAAGAGCCACCACCGGAGGCAGTTCCTTCTGCTACCTGGTGGCCAAGACATGGAACTCCCTCCCCATCCACCTTCGGCTGACCCAGGACCATCCCGCCTTCAGGAGACAACTCATTTTTCACCTTTCTGAAGCATGACGTAATAGGGGGGTGTTATCTCTTTTGTCAAAAATCAGCTGTTTTTGCTTGAACATTAAATGCCTTCAAATGGTATTTAATTCACTTCCCGGGCTCCTGGAAGCATGAAAATCACTTTAAACATGCTACTAATGTTAGCTCTAAAACTGATGTTCCACCTACAAATGTGAACTGACGTTTAAAAATAAAACATTTGAAAACAGACAATTTTTCACCTTTCTGAAGCATGACGTAGTGGGGGGGTGTTATCTCTTTTGTCAAAAATCAGCTGTTTTTGCTTGAACATTAAATACCTCCAAATGTATTTAATTCACTTCCCGGGCCCCTGGAAGCATGAAAATGACTTTAAACATGCTAATTTTAGCTCTAAAACTGATGATCCACTTACAAATGTGAACTGACGTTCAAAAATAAAAATTTGAAAACAGACCATTTTTCACCTTTCTGAAGCATGTCATAGTGGGGGGTGTTATCTCTTTTGTCAAAAATCAGCTGTTTTTGCTTGAACATTAAATGCCTGCAAATGTATTTAATTCACTTCCCGGGCCCCTGGAAGCATGAAAATGACTTTAAACATGCTAATTTTAGCTCTAAAACTGATGTTCCACCTACAAATGTGAACTGACATTCAAAAATAAAACATTTGAAAACGGACCATTTTTCACCTTTCTGAACCATGACGTAATGGTTGGGTGTTATCTTTTTTGTCAAAAATCAGCTGTTTTTGCTTAAACATTAAATGCCTCCAAACGGTTTTTAATTCACTTCCCGGGGTGAAGCAACACTTTTTGAGACCTCAGAGTGAGCAAATTGACCATTTTCATGCACTTTTAACCATTCCACAAATCTTGTGTTTAGAGCCCCTGGAAGCATGAAAATCACTTTAAACATGCTAATTTTAGCTCTAAAACTAATAATCCACCTACAAATGTGAACTGACGTTCAAAAATAAAACATTTGAAAAAGGACCATTTTTCACCTTTCTGAAGCATGACGTAATGGGGGGGTGTTATCTCTTTTGTCAAAAAATCAGCCGTTTTTGCTTGAACATTAAATGCCTCCAAATGGTATTTAATTCACTTCCCGGGCCCCTGGAAGCATGAAAATCACTTTAAACATGCTAATTTTAGCTCTAAAACTAATAATCCACCTACAAATGTGAACTGACATTGAAAAATAAAACATTTGAAAACTGACAATTTTTCACCTTTCTGAAGCATGACGTAATGGGGGGGTGTTATCTCTTTTGTCAAAAATCAGCCGTTTTTGCTTGAACATTAAATGCCTCCAAATGGTATTTAATTCACTTCCCGGGGTGAAGAAACACTTTTTGAGACCTCAGAGTGAGCAAATTGGCCATTTTCATGCACTTTTAAGCATTCCACAAATCTTGTGTTTAGAGCCCCTGGAAGCATGAAAATCACTTTAAACATGCTAATTTTAGCTCTAAAACTAATAATCCACCTACAAATGTGAACTGACGTTCAAAAATAAAACATTTGAAAACGGACCATTTTTCACCTTTCTGAAGAATGACGTAATGGGGGGTGTTATCTCTTTTGTCAAAAATAAGCTGGTTTTGCTTGAATATTAAATGCCTCCAAATGGTATTTAATTCTCTTCCCTGGCCCCTGGAAGCATGAAAATCACTTTAAACATGCTAATTTTAGCTCTAAAACTAATAATCCACCTACAAATGTGAACTGACATTCAAAAATAAAACATTTGAAAACGGACCATTTTTCACCTTTCTGAAGCATGACGTAATGGGGGTGTGTTATCTCTTTTGTCAAAAATCAGTCGTTTTTGCTTGAACATTAAATGCCTCCAAATGGTATTTAATTCACTTCCCGGGGTGAAGAAACACTTTTTGAGACCTCAGAGTGAGCAAATTGGCCATTTTCATGCACTTTTAACCATTCCACAAATCTTGTGTTTAGGGCCCCTGGAAGCATGAAAATCACTTTAAACATGCTAATTTTAGCTCTAAAACTGATGATCCACCTACAAATGTGAACTGACATTAAAAAATAAAACATTTGAAAACGGACAATTTTTCACCTTTCTGAAGCATGACGTAATGGGGGGGTGTTATCTCTTTTGTTAAAATTCAGTCATTTTTGCTTGAACATTAAATGCCTCCAAATGGTATTTAATTCACTTCCCGGGGTGAAGAAACACTTTTTGAGACCTCAGAGCGAGCACATTTGCCATTTTCATGCACTTTTAACCATTCCACAAATCTTGTGTTTAGGGCCCCTGGAAGCATGAAAATGACTTTAAACATGCTAATTTTAGCTCTAAAACTGATGATCCACTTACAAATGTGAACTGACGTTCAAAAATAAAAATTTGAAAACAGACCATTTTTCACCTTTCTGAAGCATGACATAGTGGGGGGTGTTATCTCTTTTGTCAAAAATCAGCTGTTTTTGCTTGAACATTAAATGCCTGCAAATGTATTTAATTCACTTCCCGGGCCCCTGGAAGCATGAAAATGACTTTAAACATGCTAATTTTAGCTCTAAAACTGATGTTCCACCTACAAATGTGAACTGACATTCAAAAATAAAACATTTGAAAACGGACCATTTTTCACCTTTCTGAACCATGACGTAATGGTTGGGTGTTATCTTTTTTGTAAAAAATCAGCTGTTTTTGCTTAAACATTAAATGCCTCCAAATGGTTTTTAATTCACTTCCCGGGGTGAAGCAACACTTTTTGAGACCTCAGAGTGAGCAAATTGACCATTTTCATGCACTTTTAACCATTCCACAAATCTTGTGTTTAGAGCCCCTGGAAGCATGAAAATCACTTTAAACATGCTAATTTTAGCTCTAAAACTAATAATCCACCTACAAATGTGAACTGACATTCAAAAATAAAACATTTGAAAACGGACAATTTTTCACCTTTCTGAAGCATGACGTAATGGGGGGGTGTTATCTCTTTTGTCAAAAATCAGCCGTTTTTGCTTGAACATTAAATGCCTCCAAATGGTATTTAATTCACTTCCCGGGGTGAAGAAACACTTTTTGAGACCTCAGAGTGAGCAAATTGGCCATTTTCATGCACTTTTAAGCATTCCACAAATCTTGTGTTTAGAGCCCCTGGAAGCATGAAAATCACTTTAAACATGCTAATTTTAGCTCTAAAACTAATAATCCACCTACAAATGTGAACTGACGATCAAAAATAAAACATTTGAAAACGGACCATTTTTCACCTTTCTGAAGAATGACGTAATGGGGGGTGTTATCTCTTTTGTCAAAAATAAGCTGGTTTTGCTTGAATATTAAATGCCTCCAAATGGTATTTAATTCTCTTCCCTGGCCCCTGGAAGCATGAAAATCACTTTAAACATGCTAATTTTAGCTCTAAAACTAATAATCCACCTACAAATGTGAACTGACGTTCAAAAATAAAACATTTGAAAACGGACCATTTTTCACCTTTCTGAAGCATGACGTAATGGGGGGGTGTTATCTCTTTTGTCAAAAATCAGCCGTTTTTGCTTGAACATTAAATGCTTCCAAATAGTATTTAATTCACTTCCCGGGCCCCTGGAAGCATGAAAATCACTTTAAACATGATAATTTTAGCTCTAAAACTAATAATCCACCTACAAATGTGAACTGACATTCAAAAATAAAACATTTGAAAACGGACCATTTTTCACCTTTCTGAAGCATGACGTAATGGGGGTGTGTTATCTCTTTTGTCAAAAATCAGCCGTTTTTGCTTGAACATTAAATGCCTCCAAATGGTATTTAATTCACTTCCCGGGGTGAAGAAACACTTTTTGAGACCTCAGAGTGAGCAAATTGGCCATTTTCATGCACTTTTAACCATTCCACAAATCTTGTGTTTAGGGCCCCTGGAAGCATGAAAATCACTTTAAACATGCTAATTTTAGCTCTAAAACTGATGATCCACCTACAAATGTGAACTGACATTAAAAAATAAAACATTTGAAAACGGACAATTTTTCACCTTTCTGAAGCATGACGTAATGGGGGGGTGTTATCTCTTTTGTTAAAATTCAGTCATTTTTGCTTGAACATTAAATGCCTCCAAATGGTATTTAATTCACTTCCCGGGGTGAAGAAACACTTTTTGAGAACTCAGAGTGAGTAAATTGGCCATTTTCATGCACTTTTAACAATTCCACAAATCTTGTGTTTAGGGTCCCTGGAAGCATGAAAATCACTTTAAACCTGCTAATTTAAGCTCTAAAATGGATGATCCACCTACAAATGTGAACTGACGTTCAAAAATAAAACATTTGAAAACGGACAATTTTTCACCTTTCTTAAGCATGGCGTAATGGGGGGGTGTTATCTCTTTTGTCAAAAATCAGCCGTTTTTGCTTGAACATTAAATGCCTCCAAATGGTATTTAATTCACTTCCCGGGGTGAAGAAACACTTTTTGAGACCTCAGAGTGAGCAAATTGGCCATTTTCATGCGCTTTTGACCATTCCACAAATCTTGTGTTTAGAGCCCCTGGAAGCATGAAAATCACTTTAAACATGCTAATTTTAGCTCTAAAACTAATAATCCACCTACAAATGTGAACTGACGTTCAAAAATAAAACATTTGAAAACGGACCATTTTTCACCTTTCTAAAGAATGACGTAATGGGGGGTGTCATCTCTTTTGTCAAAAATCAGCTGTTTTTGCTTGAACATTAAATGCCTCCAAAAGGTATTTAAGTCACTTCCCGGGCCCCTGGAAGCATGAAAATCACTTTAAACATGCTAATTTTAGCTCTAAAACTAATAATCCACCTACAAATGTGAACTGACGTTCAAAAATAAAACATTTGAAAATGGACAATTTTTCACCTTTCTGATGCATGACGTTATGGGGGGGGTGTTATCTCTTTTGTCAAAAATCTGCCGTTTTTGCTTGAACATTAAATGCGTCCAAATGGTATTTAATTCACTTCCCGGGGTGAAGAAACACTTTTTGAGACCTCAGAGTGAGCAAATTTGCCATTTTCATGCACTTTTAACCATTCCACAAATCTTGTGTTTAGGGCCCCTGGTAGCATGAAAATAACTTTAAACATGCTAATTTTAGCTCTAAAACTGATGATCCACCTACAAATGTGAACTGACGTTCGAAAATACAACATTTGAAAACAGACCATTTTTCACCTTTCTGAAGCATGACGTATTGGGGGGGTATTATCTGTTTTGTCAAAACTCACCTTTTTTTGCTTCAACATTAAATGCCTCCAAATGGTATTTAATTCACTTCCCGGGCCCCTGGAAGCATGAAAATCACTTTAAACATGCTAATTTTAGCTCTAAAACTGATGATCTACCTACGAATGTGAACTGACGTTCAAAAATGAAACATTTGACAACGGACCATTTTTCACCTTTCTGAAGCATGACGTAATGGGGGGTGTTCTACACCTCCACCCACCAGCTACGGTCTACTAGCCTCGTGCTCGCCGCCGTACCACGCATCCGAAGAGCCACCACCGGAGGCAGTTCCTTCTGCTACCTGGTGGCCAAGACATGGAACTCCCTCCCCATCCACCTTCGGCTGACCCAGGACCATCCCGCCTTCAGGAGACAACTCATTTTTCACCTTTCTGAAGCATGACGTAATAGGGGGGTGTTATCTCTTTTGTCAAGAATCAGCTGTTTTTGCTTGAACATTAAATGCCTTCAAATGGTATTTAATTCACTTCCCGGGCTCCTGGAAGCATGAAAATCACTTTAAACATGCTACTAATGTTAGCTCTAAAACTGATGTTCTACCTTCAAATGTGAACTGACGTTCAAAAATAAAACATGTGAAAACGGACCATTTTTCACCTTTCTGAAGCATGACATAATGGGGGGTGTTATCTCTTTTGTCAAAAATCTGCAGTTTTTGCTTGAACATTAAATACCTCCAAATGGAATTTAATTCACTTCCCGGGGTGAAGAAACACTTTTTGAGAACTCAGAGTGAGTAAATTGGCCATTTTCATGCACTTTTAACCATTCCACAAATCTTGTGTTTAGGGACCCTGGAAGCATGAAAATCACTTTAAACATGCAAATTTTAGCTCTAAAACTGTTGATCCACCTACAAATGTGAACTGACGTTTAAAAATAAAACATTTGAAAACAGACAATTTTTCACCTTTCTGAAGCATGACGTAGTGGGGGGGTGTTATCTCTTTTGTCAAAAATCAGCTGTTTTTGCTTGAACATTAAATACCTCCAAATGTATTTAATTCACTTCCCGGGCCCCTGGAAGCATGAAAATGACTTTAAACATGCTAATTTTAGCTCTAAAACTGATGATCCACTTACAAATGTGAACTGACGTTCAAAAATAAAAATTTGAAAACAGACCATTTTTCACCTTTCTGAAGCATGTCATAGTGGGGGGTGTTATCTCTTTTGTCAAAAATCAGCTGTTTTTGCTTGAACATTAAATGCCTGCAAATGTATTTAATTCACTTCCCGGGCCCCTGGAAGCATGAAAATGACTTTAAACATGCTAATTTTAGGTCTAAAACTGATGTTCCACCTACAAATGTGAACTGACATTCAAAAATAAAACATTTGAAAACGGACCATTTTTCACCTTTCTGAACCATGACGTAATGGTTGGGTGTTATCTTTTTTGTCAAAAATCAGCTGTTTTTGCTTAAACATTAAATGCCTCCAAACGGTTTTTAATTCACTTCCCGGGGTGAAGCAACACTTTTTGAGACCTCAGAGTGAGCAAATTGACCATTTTCATGCACTTTTAACCATTCCACAAATCTTGTGTTTAGAGCCCCTGGAAGCATGAAAATCACTTTAAACATGCTAATTTTAGCTCTAAAACTAATAATCCACCTACAAATGTGAACTGACGTTCAAAAATAAAACATTTGAAAAAGGACCATTTTTCACCTTTCTGAAGCATGACGTAATGGGGGGGTGTTATCTCTTTTGTCAAAAAATCAGCCGTTTTTGCTTGAACATTAAATGCCTCCAAATGGTATTTAATTCACTTCCCGGGCCCCTGGAAGCATGAAAATCACTTTAAACATGCTAATTTTAGCTCTAAAACTAATAATCCACCTACAAATGTGAACTGACATTGAAAAATAAAACATTTGAAAACTGACAATTTTTCACCTTTCTGAAGCATGACGTAATGGGGGGGTGTTATCTCTTTTGTCAAAAATCAGCCGTTTTTGCTTGAACATTAAATGCCTCCAAATGGTATTTAATTCACTTCCCGGGGTGAAGAAACACTTTTTGAGACCTCAGAGTGAGCAAATTGGCCATTTTCATGCACTTTTAAGCATTCCACAAATCTTGTGTTTAGAGCCCCTGGAAGCATGAAAATCACTTTAAACATGCTAATTTTAGCTCTAAAACTAATAATCCACCTACAAATGTGAACTGACGTTCAAAAATAAAACATTTGAAAACGGACCATTTTTCACCTTTCTGAAGAATGACGTAATGGGGGGTGTTATCTCTTTTGTCAAAAATAAGCTGGTTTTGCTTGAATATTAAATGCCTCCAAATGGTATTTAATTCTCTTCCCTGGCCCCTGGAAGCATGAAAATCACTTTAAACATGCTAATTTTAGCTCTAAAACTAATAATCCACCTACAAATGTGAACTGACATTCAAAAATAAAACATTTGAAAACGGACCATTTTTCACCTTTCTGAAGCATGACGTAATGGGGGTGTGTTATCTCTTTTGTCAAAAATCAGTCGTTTTTGCTTGAACATTAAATGCCTCCAAATGGTATTTAATTCACTTCCCGGGGTGAAGAAACACTTTTTGAGACCTCAGAGTGAGCAAATTGGCCATTTTCATGCACTTTTAACCATTCCACAAATCTTGTGTTTAGGGCCCCTGGAAGCATGAAAATCACTTTAAACATGCTAATTTTAGCTCTAAAACTGATGATCCACCTACAAATGTGAACTGACATTAAAAAATAAAACATTTGAAAACGGACAATTTTTCACCTTTCTGAAGCATGACGTAATGGGGGGGTGTTATCTCTTTTGTTAAAATTCAGTCATTTTTGCTTGAACATTAAATGCCTCCAAATGGTATTTAATTCACTTCCCGGGGTGAAGAAACACTTTTTGAGACCTCAGAGCGAGCACATTTGCCATTTTCATGCACTTTTAACCATTCCACAAATCTTGTGTTTAGGGCCCCTGGAAGCATGAAAATGACTTTAAACATGCTAATTTTAGCTCTAAAACTGATGATCCACTTACAAATGTGAACTGACGTTCAAAAATAAAAATTTGAAAACAGACCATTTTTCACCTTTCTGAAGCATGACATAGTGGGGGGTGTTATCTCTTTTGTCAAAAATCAGCTGTTTTTGCTTGAACATTAAATGCCTGCAAATGTATTTAATTCACTTCCCGGGCCCCTGGAAGCATGAAAATGACTTTAAACATGCTAATTTTAGCTCTAAAACTGATGTTCCACCTACAAATGTGAACTGACATTCAAAAATAAAACATTTGAAAACGGACCATTTTTCACCTTTCTGAACCATGACGTAATGGTTGGGTGTTATCTTTTTTGTAAAAAATCAGCTGTTTTTGCTTAAACATTAAATGCCTCCAAATGGTTTTTAATTCACTTCCCGGGGTGAAGCAACACTTTTTGAGACCTCAGAGTGAGCAAATTGACCATTTTCATGCACTTTTAACCATTCCACAAATCTTGTGTTTAGAGCCCCTGGAAGCATGAAAATCACTTTAAACATGCTAATTTTAGCTCTAAAACTAATAATCCACCTACAAATGTGAACTGACATTCAAAAATAAAACATTTGAAAACGGACAATTTTTCACCTTTCTGAAGCATGACGTAATGGGGGGGTGTTATCTCTTTTGTCAAAAATCAGCCGTTTTTGCTTGAACATTAAATGCCTCCAAATGGTATTTAATTCACTTCCCGGGGTGAAGAAACACTTTTTGAGACCTCAGAGTGAGCAAATTGGCCATTTTCATGCACTTTTAAGCATTCCACAAATCTTGTGTTTAGAGCCCCTGGAAGCATGAAAATCACTTTAAACATGCTAATTTTAGCTCTAAAACTAATAATCCACCTACAAATGTGAACTGACGATCAAAAATAAAACATTTGAAAACGGACCATTTTTCACCTTTCTGAAGAATGACGTAATGGGGGGTGTTATCTCTTTTGTCAAAAATAAGCTGGTTTTGCTTGAATATTAAATGCCTCCAAATGGTATTTAATTCTCTTCCCTGGCCCCTGGAAGCATGAAAATCACTTTAAACATGCTAATTTTAGCTCTAAAACTAATAATCCACCTACAAATGTGAACTGACGTTCAAAAATAAAACATTTGAAAACGGACCATTTTTCACCTTTCTGAAGCATGACGTAATGGGGGGGTGTTATCTCTTTTGTCAAAAATCAGCCGTTTTTGCTTGAACATTAAATGCTTCCAAATAGTATTTAATTCACTTCCCGGGCCCCTGGAAGCATGAAAATCACTTTAAACATGATAATTTTAGCTCTAAAACTAATAATCCACCTACAAATGTGAACTGACATTCAAAAATAAAACATTTGAAAACGGACCATTTTTCACCTTTCTGAAGCATGACGTAATGGGGGGGTGTTATCTCTTTTGTCAAAAATCAGCCGTTTTTGCTTGAACATTAAATGCCTCCAAATGGTATTTAATTCACTTCCCGGGGTGAAGAAACACTTTTTGAGACCTCAGAGTGAGCAAATTGGCCATTTTCATGCACTTTTAACCATTCCACAAATCTTGTGTTTAGGGCCCCTGGAAGCATGAAAATCACTTTAAACATGCTAATTTTAGCTCTAAAACTGATGATCCACCTACAAATGTGAACTGACATTAAAAAATAAAACATTTGAAAACGGACAATTTTTCACCTTTCTGAAGCATGACGTAATGGGGGGGTGTTATCTCTTTTGTTAAAATTCAGTCATTTTTGCTTGAACATTAAATGCCTCCAAATGGTATTTAATTCACTTCCCGGGGTGAAGAAACACTTTTTGAGAACTCAGAGTGAGTAAATTGGCCATTTTCATGCACTTTTAACAATTCCACAAATCTTGTGTTTAGGGTCCCTGGAAGCATGAAAATCACTTTAAACCTGCTAATTTAAGCTCTAAAATGGATGATCCACCTACAAATGTGAACTGACGTTCAAAAATAAAACATTTGAAAACGGACAATTTTTCACCTTTCTTAAGCATGGCGTAATGGGGGGGTGTTATCTCTTTTGTCAAAAATCAGCCGTTTTTGCTTGAACATTAAATGCCTCCAAATGGTATTTAATTCACTTCCCGGGGTGAAGAAACACTTTTTGAGACCTCAGAGTGAGCAAATTGGCCATTTTCATGCGCTTTTGACCATTCCACAAATCTTGTGTTTAGAGCCCCTGGAAGCATGAAAATCACTTTAAACATGCTAATTTTAGCTCTAAAACTAATAATCCACCTACAAATGTGAACTGACGTTCAAAAATAAAACATTTGAAAACGGACCATTTTTCACCTTTCTAAAGAATGACGTAATGGGGGGTGTTATCTCTTTTGTCAAAAATCAGCTGTTTTTGCTTGAACATTAAATGCCTCCAAAAGGTATTTAAGTCACTTCCCGGGCCCCTGGAAGCATGAAAATCACTTTAAACATGCTAATTTTAGCTCTAAAACTAATAATCCACCTACAAATGTGAACTGACGTTCAAAAATAAAACATTTGAAAATGGACAATTTTTCACCTTTCTGATGCATGACGTTATGGGGGGTGTTATCTCTTTTGTCAAAAATCTGCCGTTTTTGCTTGAACATTAAATGCGTCCAAATGGTATTTAATTCACTTCCCGGGGTGAAGAAACACTTTTTGAGACCTCAGAGTGAGCAAATTTGCCATTTTCATGCACTTTTAACCATTCCACAAATCTTGTGTTTAGGGCCCCTGGTAGCATGAAAATAACTTTAAACATGCTAATTTTAGCTCTAAAACTGATGATCCACCTACAAATGTGAACTGACGTTCGAAAATACAACATTTGAAAACAGACCATTTTTCACCTTTCTGAAGCATGACGTATTGGGGGGGTATTATCTGTTTTGTCAAAACTCACCTTTTTTTGCTTCAACATTAAATGCCTCCAAATGGTATTTAATTCACTTCCCGGGCCCCTGGAAGCATGAAAATCACTTTAAACATGCTAATTTTAGCTCTAAAACTGATGATCTACCTACGAATGTGAACTGACGTTCAAAAATGAAACATTTGACAACGGACCATTTTTCACCTTTCTGAAGCATGACGTAATGGGGGGTGTTCTACACCTCCACCCACCAGCTACGGTCTACTAGCCTCGTGCTCGCCGCCGTACCACGCATCCGAAGAGCCACCACCGGAGGCAGTTCCTTCTCCTACCTGGTGGCCAAGACATGGAACTCCCTCCCCATCCACCTTCGGCTGACCCAGGACCATCCCGCCTTCAGGAGACAACTCATTTTTCACCTTTCTGAAGCATGACGTAATAGGGGGGTGTTATCTCTTTTGTCAAGAATCAGCTGTTTTTGCTTGAACATTAAATGCCTTCAAATGGTATTTAATTCACTTCCCGGGCTCCTGGAAGCATGAAAATCACTTTAAACATGCTACTAATGTTAGCTCTAAAACTGATGTTCTACCTTCAAATGTGAACTGACGTTCAAAAATAAAACATGTGAAAACGGACCATTTTTCACCTTTCTGAAGCATGACATAATGGGGGGTGTTATCTCTTTTGTCAAAAATCTGCCGTTTTTGCTTGAACATTAAATACCTCCAAATGGTATTTAATTCACTTCCCGGGGTGAAGAAACACTTTTTGAGAACTCAGAGTGAGCAAATTGGCCATTTTCATGCACTTTTAACCATTCCACAAATCTTGCGTTTAGAGCCCCTGGAAGCATGAAAATCACTTTAAACATGCTGGTTTTAGCTCTAAAACTAATAATCCACCTACAAATGTGAACTGACGTTCAAAAAGAAAACATTTGAAAACAGACAACTTTTCACATTTCTGAAGCATGACGTAATGGGGGGGTTATCCCTTTTGTCAAAAATCAGCCGTTTTTGCTTGAACATTAAATGCCTCCAAATGGTATTTAATTCACTTCCCGGGGTGAAGCAACACTTTTTGAGACCTCAGAGTGAGCAAATTGACCATTTTCATGCACTTTTAACCATTCCACAAATCTTGTGTTTAGAGCCCCTGGAAGCATGAAAATCACTTTAAACATGCTAATTTTAGCTCTAAAACTAATAATCCACCTACAAAATTGAACTGACGTTCAAAAATAAAACATTTGAAAACGGACCATTTTTCACCTTTCTGAAGCATAACGTAATGGGTGGGTGTTATCTCTTTTGTCAAAAAATCAGCCGTTTTTGCTTGAACATTAAATGCCTCCAAATGGTATTTAATTCACTTCCCGGTCCCCTGGAAGCATGAAAATCACTTTAAACATGCTAATTTTAGCTCTAAAACTAATAATCCACCTACAAATGTGAACTGACATTCAAAAATAAACCATTTGAAAACGGACAATTTTTCACCTTTCTGAAGCATGACGTAATGGGGGGGTGTTATCTCTTTTGTCAAAAATCTGCCGTTTTTGCTTGAACATTAAATGCCTCCAAATGGTATTTAATTTACTTCCCGGGGTGAAGAAACACTTTTTGAGACCTCAGAGTGAGCAAATTGGCCATTTTCATGCACTTTTAAGCATTCCACAAATCTTGTGTTTAGAGCCCCTGGAAGCATGAAAATCACTTTAAACATGCTAATTTTAGCTCTAAAACTAATAATCCACCTACAAATGTGAACTGACGTTCAAAAATAAAACATTTGAAAACGGACCATTTTTCACCTTTCTGAAGAATGACGTAATGGGGGGTGTTATCTCTTTTGTCAAAAATAAGCTGTTTTTGCTTGAATATTAAATGCCTCCAAATGGTATTTAATTCTCTTCCCTGGCCCCTGGAAGCATGAAAATCACTTTAAACATGCTAATTTTAGCTCTAAAACTAATAATCCACCTACAAATGTGAACTGACGTTCAAAAATAAAACATTTGAAAACGGACCATTTTTCACCTTTCTGAAGCATGACGTAATGAGGGGGTGTTATCTCTTTTGTCAAAAATCAGCCATTTTTGCTTGAACATTAAATGCCTCCAAATGGTATTTAATTCACTTCCAGGGCCCCTGGAAGCATGAAAATCACTTTAAACATGATAATTTTAGCTCTAAAACTAATAATCCACCTACAAATGTGAACTGACATTCAAAAATAAAACATTTGAAAACGGACCATTTTTCACCTTTCTGAAGCATGACGTAATGGGGGTGTGTTATCTCTTTTGTCAAAAATCTGCCGTTTTTGATTGAACATTAAATGCCTCCAAATGGTATTTAATTCACTTCCCGGGGTGAAGAAACACTTTTTGAGACCTCAGAGTGAGCAAATTGGCCATTTTCATGCACTTTTAACCATTCCACAAATCTTGTGTTTAGGGCCCCTGGAAGCATGAAAATCACTTTAAACATGCTAATTTTAGCTCTAAAACTGATGATCCACCTACAAATGTGAACTGACATTAAAAAATAAAACATTTGAAAACGGACAATTTTTCACCTTTCTGAAGCATGGCGTAATGGGGGGGTGTTATCTCTTTTGTCAAAAATCAGCCATTTTTGCTTGAACATTAAATGCCTCCAAATGGTATTTAATTAACTTCCCGGGCCCCTGGAAGCATGAAAATCACTTTAAACATGCTAATTTTAGCTCTAAAACTAATAATCCACCTACAAATGTGAACTGACATTCAAAAATAAAAAATTTGAAAACGGACAATTTTTCACCTTTCTGAAGCATGACATAATGGGGGGGGTTATCCCTTTTGTCAAAAATCAGCCGTTTTTGCTTGAACATTAAATGCCTCCAAATGGTATTTAATTCACTTCCCGGGGTGAAGAAACACTTTTTGAGACCTCAGAGCGAGCACATTTGCCATTTTCATGCACTTTTAACTATTCCACAAATCTTGTGTTTAGGGCCCCTGGAAGCATGAAAATCACTTTAAACATGCTAATTTTAGCTCTAAAACTAATAATCCACCTACAAATGTGAACTGACGTTCAAAAATAAAACATTTGAAAACGGACCATTTTTCACCTTTCTGAAGCATGACGTAATGGGGGGTGTTATCTCTTTTGTCAAAAATCAGCCGTTTTTGCTTGAACATTAAATGCCTCCAAATGGTATTTAATTCACTTCCTGGGCCCCTGGAAGCATGAAAATCACTTTAAACATGATAATTTTAGCTCTAAAACTAATAATCCACCTACAAATGTGAACTGACATTCAAAAATAAAACATTTGAAAACGGACCATTTTTCACCTTTCTGAAGCATGACGTAATGGGGGTGTGTTATCTCTTTTGTCAAAAATCAGCCGTTTTTGCTTGAACATTAAATGCCTCCAAATGGTATTTAATTCACTTCCCGGGGTGAAGAAACACTTTTTGAGACCTCAGAGTGAGCAAATTGGCCATTTTCATGCACTTTTAACCATTCCAAAAATCTTGTGTTTAGGGCCCCTGGAAGCATGAAAATCACTTTAAACATGCTAATTTTAGCTCTAAAACTAATAATCCACCTACAAATGTGAACTGACGTTCAAAAATAAAACATTTGAAAACGGACCATTTTTCACCTTTCTGAAGCATGACGTAATGGGGGGTGTTATCTCTTTGGCAAAAATCAGCCGTTTTTGCTTGAACATTAAATGCCTCCAAATGGTATTTAATTCACTTCCTGGGCCCCTGGAAGCATGAAAATCACTTTAAACATGCTAATTTTAGCTCTAAAACTAATAATCCACCTACAAATGTGAACTGACATTCAAAAATAAAACATTTGAAAATGGACCATTTTTTACCTTTTTGAAGCATGACGTAATGGGGGTGTGTTATCTCTTTTGTCAAAAATCAGCTGTTTTTGCTTGAACCTTAAATGACTCCAAATGGTATTTAATTCACTTCACGGGCCCCTGGAAGCATGAAAATCACTTTAAACATGCTAATTTTAGCTCTAAAACTGATGATCCACCTACAAATGTGAACTGACGTTCAAAAATAAAACATTTGAAAACTGACCATTTTTCACCTTTCTGAAGCATGACGTATTGGGGGGGGTTATATCTTTTGTCAAAAATCACCTGTTTTTGCTTGAACATTAAATACCTCCAAATGGCATTTAATTCACTTCCCGGGGTGAAGAAACACTTTTTGAGACCTCAGAGTGAGTAAATTGGCAATTTTGATGCACTTTTAACCATTCCACAAATCTTGTGTTTAGGGCCCCTGGAAGCATGAAAATCACTTTAAACATGCTAATTTTAGCTCTAAAACTGATGATCCACCTACAAATGTGAACTGACGTTCAAAAATAAAACATTTGAAAACGGACCATTTTTCACCTTTCTTAACCATGACGTAATGGGGGGGGTGTTATTTCTTTTGTCAAAAATCTGCTGTTTTTGCTTGAACATTAAATGCCTCCAAATGGTATTTAATTCACTTCCCGGGGTGAAGAAACACTTTTTGAGAACTCAGAGTGAGTAAATTGGCCATTTTCATGCACTTTTAACCCTTCCACAAATCTTGTGTTTAGGGCCCCTGGAAGCACGAAAATCACGTTAAACATGCTAATTTTAGCTCTAAAACTGATGATCCACCTACAAATGTGAACTGACGTTCAAAAAAAAACATTTGAAAACGGACCATTTTACACCTTTCTGAAGCATGACGTAATATGGGGGGGGTGTTATCTCTTTTGTCAAAAATCAGCCGTTTTTGCTTGAACACTAAATGCCTCCAAATGGTATTAAATAACTTCCCGGGGTGAAGAAACACTTTTTGAGACCTCATAGTGAGTAAATTGGCCATTTTCATGCACTTTTAACCATTTCACAACTCTTGTGTTTAGGGCCCCTGGAAGCATGAAAATCACTTTAAACATGCTAATTTTAGCTCTAAAACTAATAATCCACCTACAAATGTGAACTGACGTTCAAAAATAAAACATTTGAAAACGGACCATTTTTCACCTTTCTAAAGAGTGACGTAATGGGGGGTGTTATCTCTTTTGTCAAAAATCAGCTGTTTTTGCTTGAACATTAAATGCCTCCAAATGGTATTTAAGTCACTTCCCGGGCCCCTGGAAGCATGAAAATCACTTTAAACATGCTAATTTTAGCTCTAAAACTAATAATCCACCTACAAATGTGAACTGACGTTCAAAAATAAAACATTTGAAAATGGACAATTTTTCACCTTTCTGAAGCATGACGTTATGGGGGGGGGTGTTATCTCTTTTGTCAAAAATCTGCCGTTTTTGCTTGAACATTAAATGCGTCCAAATGGTATTTAATTCACTTCCCGGGGTGAAGAAACACTTTTTGAGACCTCAGAGTGAGCAAATTTGCCATTTTCATGCACTTTTAACCATTCCACAAATCTTGTGTTTAGGGCCCCTGGTAGCATGAAAATAACTTTAAACATGCTAATTTTAGCTCTAAAACTGATGATCCACCTACAAATGTGAACTGACGTTCGAAAATACAACATTTGAAAACAGACCATTTTTCACCTTTCTGAAGCATGACGTATTGGGGGGGTATTATCTGTTTTGTCAAAACTCACCTTTTTTTGCTTCAACATTAAATGCCTCCAAATGGTATTTAATTCACTTCCCGGGCCCCTGGAAGCATGAAAATCACTTTAAACATGCTAATTTTAGCTCTAAAACTGATGATCTACCTACGAATGTGAACTGACGTTCAAAAATGAAACATTTGACAACGGACCATTTTTCACCTTTCTGAAGCATGACATAATGGGGGGTGTTATCTCTTTTGTCAAACATCTGCCGTTTTTGCTTGAACATTAAATACCTCCAAATGGTATTTAATTCACTTCCCGGGGTGAAGAAACACTTTTTGAGAACTCAGAGTGAGCAAATTGGCCATTTTCATGCACTTTTAACCATTCCACAAACCTTGCGTTTAGAGCCCCTGGAAGCATGAAAATCACTTTAAACATGCTGGTTTTAGCTCTAAAACTAATAATCCACCTACAAATGTGAACTGACGTTCAAAAAGAAAACATTTGAAAACGGACCATTTTTCACCTTTCTGAAGCATAACGTAATGGGTGGGTGTTATCTCTTTTGTCAAAAAATCAGCCGTTTTTGCTTGAACATTAAATGCCTCCAAATGGTATTTAATTCACTTCCCGGGCCCCTGGAAGCATGAAAATCACTTTAAACATGCTAATTTTAGCTCTAAAACTAATAATCCACCTACAAATGTGAACTGACGTTCAAAAATAAAACATTTGAAAACGGACCATTTTTCACCTTTCTGAAGAATGACGTAATGGGGGGTGTTATCTCTTTTGTCAAAAATAAGCTGTTTTTGCTTGAATATTAAATGCCTCCAAATGGTATTTAATTCTCTTCCCTGGCCCCTGGAAGCATGAAAATCACTTTAAACATGCTAATTTTAGCTCTAAAACTAATAATCCACCTACAAATGTGAACTGACCTTCAAAAATAAAACATTTGAAAACGGACCATTTTTCACCTTTCTGAAGCATGACGTAATGGGGGGGTGTTATCTCTTTTGTCAAAAATCAGCCGTTTTTGCTTGAACATTAAATGCCTCCAAATGGTATTTAATTCACTTCCAGGGCCCCTGGAAGCATGAAAATCACTTTAAACATGATAATTTTAGCTCTAAAACTAATAATCCACCTACAAATGTGAACTGACATTCAAAAATAAAACATTTGAAAACGGACCATTTTTCACCTTTCTGAAGCATGACGTAATGGGGGTGTGTTATCTCTTTTGTCAAAAATCTGCCGTTTTTGATTGAACATTAAATGCCTCCAAATGGTATTTAATTCACTTCCCGGGGTGAAGAAACACTTTTTGAGACCTCAGAGTGAGCAAATTGGCCATTTTCATGCACTTTTAACCATTCCACAAATCTTGTGTTTAGGGCCCCTGGAAGCATGAAAATCACTTTAAACATGCTAATTTTAGCTCTAAAACTGATGATCCACCTACAAATGTGAACTGACATTAAAAAATAAAACATTTGAAAACGGACAATTTTTCACCTTTCTGAAGCATGGCGTAATGGGGGGGTGTTATCTCTTTTGTCAAAAATCAGCCGTTTTTGCTTGAACATTAAATGCCTCCAAATGGTATTTAATTAACTTCCCGGGCCCCTGGAAGCATGAAAATCACTTTAAACATGCTAATTTTAGCTCTAAAACTAATAATCCACCTACAAATGTGAACTGACATTCAAAAATAAAAAATTTGAAAACGGACAATTTTTCACCTTTCTGAAGCATGACATAATGGGGGGGGTTATCCCTTTTGTCAAAAATCTGCCGTTTTTGCTTGAACATTAAATGCCTCCAAATGGTATTTAATTCACTTCCCGGGGTGAAGAAACACTTTTTAGACCTCAGAGCGAGCACATTTGCCATTTTCATGCACTTTTAACCATTCCACAAATCTTGTGTTTAGGGCCCCTGGAAGCATGAAAATCACTTTAAACATGCTAATTTTAGCTCTAAAACTAATAATCCACCTACAAATGTGAACTGACGTTCAAAAATAAAACATTTGAAAACGGACCATTTTTCACCTTTCTGAAGCATGACGTAATGGGGGGTGTTATCTCTTTTGTCAAAAATCAGCCGTTTTTGCTTGAACATTAAATGCCTCCAAATGGTATTTAATTCACTTCCTGGGCCCCTGGAAGCATGAAAATCACTTTAAACATGATAATTTTAGCTCTAAAACTAATAATCCACCTACAAATGTGAACTGACATTCAAAAATAAAACATTTGAAAACGGACCATTTTTCACCTTTCTGAAGCATGACGTAATGGGGGTGTGTTATCTCTTTTGTCAAAAATCAGCCGTTTTTGCTTGAACATTAAATGCCTCCAAATGGTATTTAATTCACTTCCCGGGGTGAAGAAACACTTTTTGAGACCTCAGAGTGAGCAAATTGGCCATTTTCATGCACTTTTAACCATTCCACAAATCTTGTGTTTAGGGCCCCTGGAAGCATGAAAATCACTTTAAACATGCTAATTTTAGCTCTAAAACTAATAATCCACCTACAAATGTGAACTGACGTTCAAAAATAAAACATTTGAAAACGGACCATTTTTCACCTTTCTGAAGCATGACGTAATGGGGGTGTTATCTATTTTGTCAAAAATCAGCCGTTTTTGCTTGAACATTAAATGCGTCCAAATGGTATTTAATTCACTTCCCGGGGTGAAGAAACACTTTTTGAGACCTCAGAGTGAGCAAATTGGCCATTTTCATGCACTTTTAACCATTCCAAAAATCTTGTGTTTAGGGCCCCTGGAAGCATGAAAATCACTTTAAACATGCTAATTTTAGCTCTAAAACTAATAATCCACCTACAAATGTGAACTGACGTTCAAAAATAAAACATTTGAAAACGGACCATTTTTCACCTTTCTGAAGCATGACGTAATGGGGGGGGTGTTATCTCTTTTGTCAAAAATCAGCCGTTTTTGCTTGAACATTAAATGCCTCCAAATGGTATTTAATTCACTTCCTGGGCCCCTGGAAGCATGAAAATCACTTTAAACATGATAATTTTAGCTCTAAAACTAATAATCCACCTACAAATGTGAACTGACATTCAAAAATAAAACATTTGAAAACGGACCATTTTTCACCTTTCTGAAGCATGACGTAATGGGGGTGTGTTATCTCTTTTGTCAAAAATCAGCCGTTTTTGCTTGAACATTAAATGCGTCCAAATGGTATTTAATTCACTTCCCGGGGTGAAGAAACACTTTTTGAGACCTCAGAGTGAGCAAATTTGCCATTTTCATGCACTTTTAACCATTCCACAAATCTTGTGTTTAGGGCCCCTGGAAGCATTAAAATCACGTTAAACATGCTAATTTTAGCTCTAAAACTAATAATCCACCTACAAATGTGAACTGACGTTCAAAAATAAAACATTTGAAAACGGACCATTTTTCACCTTTCTGAAGCATGACGTAATGGGGGGTGTTATCTCTTTTGTCAAAAATCAGCCGTTTTTGCTTGAACATTAAATGCCTCCAAATGGTATTTAATTCACTTCCTGGGCCCCTGGAAGCATGAAAATCACTTTAAACATGCTAATTTTAGCTCTAAAACTAATAATCCACCTACAAATGTGAACTGACGTTCAAAAATAAAACATTTGAAAACGGACCATTTTTCACCTTTCTGAAGCATGACGTAATGGGGGGTGTTATCTCTTTTGTCAAAAATCAGCCGTTTTTGCTTGAACATTAAATGCCTCCAAATGGTATTTAATTCACTTCCTGGGCCCCTGGAAGCATGAAAATCACTTTAAACATGATAATTTTAGCTCTAAAACTAATAATCCACCTACAAATGTGAACTGACATTCAAAAATAAAACATTTGAAAACGGACCATTTTTCACCTTTCTGAAGCATGACGTAATGGGGGTGTGTTATCTCTTTTGTCAAAAATCAGCCGTTTTTGCTTGAACATTAAATGCCTCCAAATGGTATTTAATTCACTTCCCGGGGTGAAGAAACACTTTTTGAGACCTCAGAGTGAGCAAATTGGCCATTTTCATGCACTTTTAACCATTCCACAAATCTTGTGTTTAGGGCCCCTGGAAGCATGAAAATCACTTTAAACATGCTAATTTTAGCTCTAAAACTAATAATCCACCTACAAATGTGAACTGACGTTCAAAAATAAAACATTTGAAAACGGACCATTTTTCACCTTTCTGAAGCATGACGTAATGGGGGTGTTATCTCTTTTGTCAAAAATCAGCCGTTTTTGCTTGAACATTAAATGCGTCCAAATGGTATTTAATTCACTTCCCGGGGTGAAGAAACACTTTTTGAGACCTCAGAGTGAGCAAATTGGCCATTTTCATGCACTTTTAACCATTCCAAAAATCTTGTGTTTAGGGCCCCTGGAAGCATGAAAATCACTTTAAACATGCTAATTTTAGCTCTAAAACTAATAATCCACCTACAAATGTGAACTGACGTTCAAAAATAAAACATTTGAAAACGGACCATTTTTCACCTTTCTGAAGCATGACGTAATGGGGGGGGTGTTATCTCTTTTGTCAAAAATCAGCCGTTTTTGCTTGAACATTAAATGCCTCCAAATGGTATTTAATTCACTTCCTGGGCCCCTGGAAGCATGAAAATCACTTTAAACATGATAATTTTAGCTCTAAAACTAATAATCCACCTACAAATGTGAACTGACATTCAAAAATAAAACATTTGAAAACGGACCATTTTTCACCTTTCTGAAGCATGACGTAATGGGGGTGTGTTATCTCTTTTGTCAAAAATCAGCCGTTTTTGCTTGAACATTAAATGCGTCCAAATGGTATTTAATTCACTTCCCGGGGTGAAGAAACACTTTTTGAGACCTCAGAGTGAGCAAATTTGCCATTTTCATGCACTTTTAACCATTCCACAAATCTTGTGTTTAGGGCCCCTGGAAGCATTAAAATCACTTTAAACATGCTAATTTTAGCTCTAAAACTAATAATCCACCTACAAATGTGAACTGACGTTCAAAAATAAAACATTTGAAAACGGACCATTTTTCACCTTTCTGAAGCATGACGTAATGGGGGGTGTTATCTCTTTTGTCAAAAATCAGCCGTTTTTGCTTGAACATTAAATGCCTCCAAATGGTATTTAATTCACTTCCTGGGCCCCTGGAAGCATGAAAATCACTTTAAACATGCTAATTTTAGCTCTAAAACTAATAATCCACCTACAAATGTGAACTGACATTCAAAAATAAAACATTTGAAAACTGACAATTTTTAAGCTTTCTGAAGCATGACGTAATGGGGGGTGTTATCTCTTTTGTCAAAAATCACCTGATTTTGCTTGAACATTAAATACCTCCAAATGGCATTTAATTCACTTCCCGGGGTGAAGAAACACTTTTTGAGACCTCAGAGTGAGTAAATTGGCCATTTTGATGCACTTTTAACCATTCCACAAATCTTGTGTGTAGGGCCCCTGGAAGCATGAAAATCACTTTAAACATGCTAATTTTAGCTCTAAAACTGATGATCCACCTACAAATGTGAACTGACGTACAAAAATAAAACATTTGAAAACAGACAATTTTTCACCTTTCTGAAGCATGACGTAGTGGGGGGGTGTTATCTCTTTTGTCAAAAATCAGCTGTTTTTGCTTGAACATTAAATGCCTCCAAATGGTATTTAATTCACTTCCCATGCCCCTGGAAGCATGAAAATGACTTTAAACATGCTAATTTTAGCTCTAAAACTGATGATCCACCTACAAATGTGAACTGACGTTCAAAAATAAAACATTTGAAAACGGACCATTTTTCACCTTTCTGAAGCATGACGTAATGGGGGGGGTTATTTCTTTTGTCAAAAATCACCTGTTTTTGCTTGAACATTAAATACCTCCAAATGGCATTTAATTCACTTCCCGGGGTGAAGAAACACTTTTTGAGACCTCACAGTGAGTAAATTGGCCATGTTCATGCACGTTTAACCATTCCACAAATCTTCTGTTTAGGGCCCCTGAAAGCATGAAAATCACATTAAACATGCTAATTTTAGCTCTAAAACTGATGATACACCGACAAATGTGAAATGACGTTCAAAAATAAAACATTTGAAAACTGACCATTTTTCACCTTTCTGAAGCATGACGTATTGGGGGGGGGGGGGTTATCTCTTTTGTCAAAACTCACCTTTTTTTGCTTGAACATTAAATACCTCCAAATGGCATTTAATTCACTTCCCGGGGTGAAGAAACACTTTTTGAGACCTCACAGTGAGTAAATTGGCCATGTTCATGCACGATTAACCATTCCACAAATCTTCTGTTTAGGGCCCCTGGAAGCATGAAAATCACAATAAACATGCTAATTTTAGCTCTAAAACTGATGATACACCGACAAATGTGAACGGACGTTCTAAAATAAAACATTTGAAAATGGACCATTTTTTACCTTTTTGAAGCATGACGTAATGGGGGTGTGTTATCTCTTTTGTCAAAAATCAGCTGTTTTTGCTTGAACCTTAAATGACTCCAAATGGTATTTAATTCACTTCACGGGCCCCTGGAAGCATGAAAATCACTTTAAACATGCTAATTTTAGCTCTAAAACTGATGATCCACCTACAAATGTGAACTGACGTTCAAAAATAAAACATTTGAAAACTGACCATTTTTCACCTTTCTGAAGCATGACGTATTGGGGGGGTTATATCTTTTGTCAAAAATCACCTGTTTTTGCTTGAACATTAAATACCTCCAAATGGCATTTAATTCACTTCCCGGGGTGAAGAAACACTTTTTGAGACCTCAGAGTGAGTAAATTGGCAATTTTGATGCACTTTTAACCATTCCACAAATCTTGTGTTTAGGGCCCCTGGAAGCATGAAAATCACTTTAAACATGCTAATTTTAGCTCTAAAACTGATGATCCACCTACAAATGTGAACTGACGTTCAAAAATAAAACATTTGAAAACGGACCATTTTTCACCTTTCTGAACCATGACGTAATGGGGGGGGTGTTATTTCTTTTGTCAAAAATCTGCTGTTTTTGCTTGAACATTAAATGCCTCCAAATGGTATTTAATTCACTTCCCGGGGTGAAGAAACACTTTTTGAGAACTCAGAGTGAGTAAATTGGCCATTTTCATGCACTTTTAACCCTTCCACAAATCTTGTGTTTAGGGCCCCTGGAAGCACGAAAATCACGTTAAACATGCTAATTTTAGCTCTAAAACTGATGATCCACCTACAAATGTGAACTGACGTTCTAAAAAAAAACATTTGAAAACGGACCATTTTACACCTTTCTGAAGCATGACGTAATATGGGGGGGTGTTATCTCTTTTGTCAAAAATCAGCCGTTTTTGCTTGAACACTAAATGCCTCCAAATGGTATTAAATAACTTCCCGGGGTGAAGAAACACTTTTTGAGACCTCATAGTGAGTAAATTGGCCATTTTCATGCACTTTTAACCATTTCACAACTCTTGTGTTTAGGGCCCCTGGAAGCATGCAAATCACTTTAAACATGCTAATTTTAGCTCTAAAACTGATGATCCACCTACAAATGTGAACTGACGTTCGAAAATACAACATTTGAAAACAGACCATTTTTCACCTTTCTGAAGCATGACGTATTGGGTGGGTATTATCTGTTTTGTCAAAACTCACCTTTTTTTGCTTCAACATTAAATGCCTCCAAATGGTATTTAATTCACTTCTCGGGCCCCTGGAAGCATGAAAATCACTTTAAACATGCTAATTTTAGCTCTAAAACTGATGATCTACCTACGAATGTGAACTGACGTTCAAAAATGAAACATTTGACAACGGACCATTTTTCACCTATCTGAAGCATGACATAATGGGGGGTGTTCTACACCTCCACCCACCAGCTACGGTCTACTAGCCTCGTGCTCGCCGCCGTACCACGCATCCGAAGAGCCACCACCGGAGGCAGTTCCTTCTCCTACCTGGTGGCCAAGACATGGAACTCCCTCCCCATCCACCTTCGGCTGACCCAGGACCATCCCGCCTTCAGGAGACAACTCATTTTTCACCTTTCTGAAGCATGACGTAATAGGGGGGTGTTATCTCTTTTGTCAAGAATCAGCTGTTTTTGCTTGAACATTAAATGCCTTCAAATGGTATTTAATTCACTTCCCGGGCTCCTGGAAGCATGAAAATCACTTTAAACATGCTACTAATGTTAGCTCTAAAACTGATGTTCTACCTTCAAATGTGAACTGACGTTCAAAAATAAAACATGTGAAAACAGACCATTTTTCACCTTTCTGAAGCATGACATAATGGGGGTGTTATCTCTTTTGTCAAAAATCTGCCGTTTTTGCTTGAACATTAAATACCTCCAAATGGTATTTAATTCACTTCCCGGGGTGAAGAAACACTTTTTGAGAACTCAGAGTGAGTAAATTGGCCATTTTCATGCACTTTTAACCATTCCACAAATCTTGTGTTTAGGGACCCTGGAAGCATGAAAATCACTTTAAACATGCTAATTTTAGCTCTAAAACTGTTGATCCACCTACAAATGTGAACTGACGTTTAAAAATAAAACATTTGAAAACGGACCATTTTTCACCTTTCTGAAGCATGACGTAATGGGGGGTGTTATCTCTTTTGTAAAAAATCAGCCATTTTTGCTTGAACATTAAATACCTCCAAATGGTATTTAATTCACTTCCCGGGGTGAAGAAACACTTTTTGAGAACTCAGAGTGAGTAAATTGGCCATTTTCATGCACTTTTAACCATTCCACAAATCTTGTGTTTAGGGACCCTGGAAGCATGAAAATCACTTTAAACATGCTAATTTTAGCTCTAAAGCTGATGATCCACCTACAAATGTGACCTGACGTTCAAAAATAAAACATTTGAAAACAGACAATTTTTCACCTTTCTGAAGCATGACGTAATGGGGGGGTGTTATCTCTTTTGTCAAAAATCTGCTGTTTTTGCTTGAACATTAAATGCCTCCAAATTGTATTTAATTCACTTCCCAGGCCCCAGGAAGCATGAAAATCACTTTAAACATCCTAATTTTAGCTCTAAAACTGATGATCCATCTACAAATGTGAACTGACGTTCAAAAATAAAACATTTGAAAACGGACCATTTTTTACTTTCTGAAGCATGACGTAATGGGGGGGGGGTTATCTCTTTTGTAAAAAATCACCTGTTTTTGCTTGAACATTAAATACCTCCAAATGGTATTTAATTCACTTCCCGGGCCCCTGGAAGCATGAAAATCACTTTAAACATGCTAATTTTAGCTCTAAATCTGATGATCCACCGACAAATGTGAACTGACGTTCTAAAATAAAACATTTGAAAATGGACCATTTTTTACCTTTTTGAAGCATGACGTAATGGGGGGGGTGTTATCTCTTTTGTCAAAAATCAGCTGTTTTTGCTTGAACCTTAAATGACTCCAAATGGTATTTAATTCACTTCACGGGCCCCTGGAAGCATGAAAATCACTTTAAACATGCTAATTTTAGCTCTAAAACTGATGATCCACCTACAAATGTGAACTGACGTTCAAAAATAAAACATTTGAAAACTGACCATTTTTCACCTTTCTGAAGCATGACGTATTGGGGGGGGTTATATCTTTTGTCAAAAATCACCTGTTTTTGCTTGAACATTAAATACCTCCAAATGGCATTTAATTCACTTCCCGGGGTGAAGAAACACTTTTTGAGACCTCAGAGTGAGTAAATTGGCCATTTTGATGCACTTTTAACCATTCCACAAATCTTGTGTGTAGGGCCCCTGGAAGCATGAAAATCACTTTAAACATGCTAATTTTAGCTCTAAAACTGATGATCCACCTACAAATGTGAACTGACGTACAAAAATAAAACATTTGAAAACAGACAATTTTTCACCTTTCTGAAGCATGACGTAGTGGGGGGGTGTTATCTCTTTTGTCAAAAATCAGCTGTTTTTGCTTGAACATTAAATGCCTCCAAATGGTATTTAATTCACTTCCCATGCCCCTGGAAGCATGAAAATGACTTTAAACATGCTAATTTTAGCTCTAAAACTGATGATCCACCTACAAATGTGAACTGACGTTCAAAAATAAAACATTTGAAAACGGACCATTTTTCACCTTTCTGAAGCATGACGTAATGGGGGGGGTTATTTCTTTTGTCAAAAATCACCTGTTTTTGCTTGAACATTAAATACCTCCAAATGGCATTTAATTCACTTCCCGGGGTGAAGAAACACTTTTTGAGACCTCACAGTGAGTAAATTGGCCATGTTCATGCACGTTTAACCATTCCACAAATCTTCTGTTTAGGGCCCCTGAAAGCATGAAAATCACATTAAACATGCTAATTTTAGCTCTAAAACTGATGATACACCGACAAATGTGAAATGACGTTCAAAAATAAAACATTTGAAAACTGACCATTTTTCACCTTTCTGAAGCATGACGTATTGGGGGGGGGGGGTTATCTCTTTTGTCAAAACTCACCTTTTTTTGCTTGAACATTAAATACCTCCAAATGGCATTTAATTCACTTCCCGGGGTGAAGAAACACTTTTTGAGACCTCACAGTGAGTAAATTGGCCATGTTCATGCACGATTAACCATTCCACAAATCTTCTGTTTAGGGCCCCTGGAAGCATGAAAATCACAATAAACATGCTAATTTTAGCTCTAAAACTGATGATACACCGACAAATGTGAACGGACGTTCTAAAATAAAACATTTGAAAATGGACCATTTTTTACCTTTTTGAAGCATGACGTAATGGGGGTGTGTTATCTCTTTTGTCAAAAATCAGCTGTTTTTGCTTGAACCTTAAATGACTCCAAATGGTATTTAATTCACTTCACGGGCCCCTGGAAGCATGAAAATCACTTTAAACATGCTAATTTTAGCTCTAAAACTGATGATCCACCTACAAATGTGAACTGACGTTCAAAAATAAAACATTTGAAAACTGACCATTTTTCACCTTTCTGAAGCATGACGTATTGGGGGGGTTATATCTTTTGTCAAAAATCACCTGTTTTTGCTTGAACATTAAATACCTCCAAATGGCATTTAATTCACTTCCCGGGGTGAAGAAACACTTTTTGAGACCTCAGAGTGAGTAAATTGGCAATTTTGATGCACTTTTAACCATTCCACAAATCTTGTGTTTAGGGCCCCTGGAAGCATGAAAATCACTTTAAACATGCTAATTTTAGCTCTAAAACTGATGATCCACCTACAAATGTGAACTGACGTTCAAAAATAAAACATTTGAAAACGGACCATTTTTCACCTTTCTGAACCATGACGTAATGGGGGGGGTGTTATTTCTTTTGTCAAAAATCTGCTGTTTTTGCTTGAACATTAAATGCCTCCAAATGGTATTTAATTCACTTCCCGGGGTGAAGAAACACTTTTTGAGAACTCAGAGTGAGTAAATTGGCCATTTTCATGCACTTTTAACCCTTCCACAAATCTTGTGTTTAGGGCCCCTGGAAGCACGAAAATCACGTTAAACATGCTAATTTTAGCTCTAAAACTGATGATCCACCTACAAATGTGAACTGACGTTCTAAAAAAAAACATTTGAAAACGGACCATTTTACACCTTTCTGAAGCATGACGTAATATGGGGGGGTGTTATCTCTTTTGTCAAAAATCAGCCGTTTTTGCTTGAACACTAAATGCCTCCAAATGGTATTAAATAACTTCCCGGGGTGAAGAAACACTTTTTGAGACCTCATAGTGAGTAAATTGGCCATTTTCATGCACTTTTAACCATTTCACAACTCTTGTGTTTAGGGCCCCTGGAAGCATGCAAATCACTTTAAACATGCTAATTTTAGCTCTAAAACTGATGATCCACCTACAAATGTGAACTGACGTTCGAAAATACAACATTTGAAAACAGACCATTTTTCACCTTTCTGAAGCATGACGTATTGGGTGGGTATTATCTGTTTTGTCAAAACTCACCTTTTTTTGCTTCAACATTAAATGCCTCCAAATGGTATTTAATTCACTTCTCGGGCCCCTGGAAGCATGAAAATCACTTTAAACATGCTAATTTTAGCTCTAAAACTGATGATCTACCTACGAATGTGAACTGACGTTCAAAAATGAAACATTTGACAACGGACCATTTTTCACCTATCTGAAGCATGACATAATGGGGGGTGTTCTACACCTCCACCCACCAGCTACGGTCTACTAGCCTCGTGCTCGCCGCCGTACCACGCATCCGAAGAGCCACCACCGGAGGCAGTTCCTTCTCCTACCTGGTGGCCAAGACATGGAACTCCCTCCCCATCCACCTTCGGCTGACCCAGGACCATCCCGCCTTCAGGAGACAACTCATTTTTCACCTTTCTGAAGCATGACGTAATAGGGGGGTGTTATCTCTTTTGTCAAGAATCAGCTGTTTTTGCTTGAACATTAAATGCCTTCAAATGGTATTTAATTCACTTCCCGGGCTCCTGGAAGCATGAAAATCACTTTAAACATGCTACTAATGTTAGCTCTAAAACTGATGTTCTACCTTCAAATGTGAACTGACGTTCAAAAATAAAACATGTGAAAACAGACCATTTTTCACCTTTCTGAAGCATGACATAATGGGGGTGTTATCTCTTTTGTCAAAAATCTGCCGTTTTTGCTTGAACATTAAATACCTCCAAATGGTATTTAATTCACTTCCCGGGGTGAAGAAACACTTTTTGAGAACTCAGAGTGAGTAAATTGGCCATTTTCATGCACTTTTAACCATTCCACAAATCTTGTGTTTAGGGACCCTGGAAGCATGAAAATCACTTTAAACATGCTAATTTTAGCTCTAAAACTGTTGATCCACCTACAAATGTGAACTGACGTTTAAAAATAAAACATTTGAAAACGGACCATTTTTCACCTTTCTGAAGCATGACGTAATGGGGGGTGTTATCTCTTTTGTAAAAAATCAGCCATTTTTGCTTGAACATTAAATACCTCCAAATGGTATTTAATTCACTTCCCGGGGTGAAGAAACACTTTTTGAGAACTCAGAGTGAGTAAATTGGCCATTTTCATGCACTTTTAACCATTCCACAAATCTTGTGTTTAGGGACCCTGGAAGCATGAAAATCACTTTAAACATGCTAATTTTAGCTCTAAAGCTGATGATCCACCTACAAATGTGACCTGACGTTCAAAAATAAAACATTTGAAAACAGACAATTTTTCACCTTTCTGAAGCATGACGTAATGGGGGGGTGTTATCTCTTTTGTCAAAAATCTGCTGTTTTTGCTTGAACATTAAATGCCTCCAAATTGTATTTAATTCACTTCCCAGGCCCCAGGAAGCATGAAAATCACTTTAAACATCCTAATTTTAGCTCTAAAACTGATGATCCATCTACAAATGTGAACTGACGTTCAAAAATAAAACATTTGAAAACGGACCATTTTTTACTTTCTGAAGCATGACGTAATGGGGGGGGGGTTATCTCTTTTGTAAAAAATCACCTGTTTTTGCTTGAACATTAAATACCTCCAAATGGTATTTAATTCACTTCCCGGGCCCCTGGAAGCATGAAAATCACTTTAAACATGCTAATTTTAGCTCTAAATCTGATGATCCACCGACAAATGTGAACTGACGTTCTAAAATAAAACATTTGAAAATGGACCATTTTTTACCTTTTTGAAGCATGACGTAATGGGGGGGGTGTTATCTCTTTTGTCAAAAATCAGCTGTTTTTGCTTGAACCTTAAATGACTCCAAATGGTATTTAATTCACTTCACGGGCCCCTGGAAGCATGAAAATCACTTTAAACATGCTAATTTTAGCTCTAAAACTGATGATCCACCTACAAATGTGAACTGACGTTCAAAAATAAAACATTTGAAAACTGACCATTTTTCACCTTTCTGAAGCATGACGTATTGGGGGGGGTTATATCTTTTGTCAAAAATCACCTGTTTTTGCTTGAACATTAAATACCTCCAAATGGCATTTAATTCACTTCCCGGGGTGAAGAAATACTTTTTGAGAACTCAGAGTGAGTAAATTGGCCATTTTCATGCACTTTTAACCATTCCACAAATCTTGTGTTTAGGGACCCTGGAAGCATGAAAATCACTTTAAACATGCTAATTTTAGCTCTAAAACTGTTGATCCACCTACAAATGTGAACTGACGTTTAAAAAAAAAACATTTGAAAACGGACCATTTTTCACCTTTCTGAAGCATGACGTAATGGGGGGTGTTATCTCTTTTGTAAAAAATCAGCCAGTTTTTGCTTGAACATTAAATACCTCCAAATGGTATTTAATTCACTTCCCGGGGTGAAGAAACACTTGTTGAGATCTCAGAGTGAGTAAATTGGCCATTTTCATGCACTTTTAACCATTCCACAAATCTTGTGTTTAGGGACCCTGGAAGCATGAAAATCACTGTAAACATGCTAATTTTAGCTCTAAAGCTGATGATCCACCTACAAATGTGAACTGACGTTCAAAAATAAAACATTTGAAAACGGACCATTTTTTACTTTCTGAAGCATGACGTAATGGGGGGGTGTTATCTCTTTTGTAAAAAATCACCTGTTTTTGCTTGAACATTAAATACCTCCAAATGGTATTTAATTCACTTCCCGGGCCCCTGGAAGCATGAAAATCACTTTAAACATGCTAATTTTAGCTCTAAATCTGATGATCCACCTACAAATGTGAACTGACGTTCAAAAATAAAACATTTGAAAATGGACCATTTTTCACCTTTCTGAAGCATGACGTAATGGGGGGGGTTATTTCTTTTGTCAAAAATCACCTGTTTTTGCTTGAACATTAAATACCTCCAAATGGCATTTAATTCACTTCCCGGGGTGAAGAAACACTTTTTGAGACCTCAGAGTGAGTAAATTGGACATTTTGATGCACTTTTAACCATTCCACAAATCTTGTGTGTAGGGCCCCTGGAAGCATGAAAATCACTTTAAACATGCTAATTTTAGCTCTAAAACTGATGATCCACCTACAAATAAGAACTGACGTTCAAAAATAAAACATTTGAAAACAGACAATTTTTCACCTTTCTGAAGCATGACGTAGTGGGGGGGTGTTATCTCTTTTGTCAAAAATCAGCTGTTTTTGCTTGAACATTAAATGCCTCCAAATGGTATTTAATTCACTTCCCATGCCCCTGGAAGCATGAAAATGACTTTAAACATGCTAATTTTAGCTCTAAAACTGATGATCCACCTACAAATGTGAACTGACGTTCAAAAATAAAACATTTGAAAACGGACCATTTTTCACCTTTCTGAACCGTGACGTAATGGGGGGGGTGTTATCTCTTTTGTCAAAAATCTGCTGTTTTTGCTTGAACATTAAATGCCTCCAAATGGTATTTAATTCAATTCCCGGGGTGAAGAAACACTTTTTGAGAACTCAGAGTGAGTAAATTGGCCATTTTCATGCACTTTTAACCCTTCCACAAATCTTGTGTTTAGGGCCCCTGGAAGCACGAAAATCACGTTAAACATGCAAATTTTAGCTCTAAAACTGATGATCCACCTACAAATGTGAACTGACGTTCAAAAATAAAACATTTGAAAACAGACAATTTTTCACCTTTCTGAAGCATGACGTAGTGGGGGGGTGTTATCTCTTTTGTCAAAAATCAGCTGTTTTTGCTTGAACATTAAATGCCTCCAAATGGTATTTAATTCACTTCCCATGCCCCTGGAAGCATGAAAATGACTTTAAACATGCTAATTTTAGCTCTAAAACTGATGATCCACCTACAAATGTGAACTGACGTTCAAAAATAAAACATTTGAAAACGGACCATTTTTCACCTTTCTGAAGCATGATGTAATGGGGGGGGGTTATTTCTTTTGTCAAAAATCACCTGTTTTTGCTTGAACATTAAATACCTCCAAATGGCATTTAATTCACTTCCCGGGGTGAAGAAACACTTTTTGAGACCTCACAGTGAGTAAATTGGCCATGTTCATGCACGTTTAACCATTCCACAAATCTTCTGTTTAGGGCCCCTGAAAGCATGAAAATCACATTAAAAATGCTAATTTTAGCTCTAAAACTGATGATACACCGACAAATGTGAAATGACGTTCAAAAATAAAACATTTGAAAACTGACCATTTTTCACTTTTCTGAAGCATGACGTATTGGGGGGGGTTATCTCTTTTGTCAAAACTCACCTTTTTTTGCTTGAACATTAAATACCTCCAAATGGCATTTAATTCACTTCCCGGGGTGAAGAAACACTTTTTGAGACCTCACAGTGAGTAAATTGGCCATGTTCATGCACGTTTAACCATTCCACAAATCTTCTGTTTAGGGCCCCTGGAAGCATGAAAATCACAATAAACATGCTAATTTTAGCTCTAAAACTGATGATACACCGACAAATGTGAACTGACGTTCTAAAATAAAACATTTGAAAATGGACCATTTTTTACCTTTTTGAAGCATGACGTAATGGGGGGGTGTTATCTCTTTTGTCAAAAATCAGCTGTTTTTGCTTGAACCTTAAATGACTCCAAATGGTATTTAATTCACTTCACGGGCCCCTGGAAGCATGAAAATCACTTTAAACATGCTAATTTTAGCTCTAAAACTGATGATCCACCTACAAATGTGAACTGACGTTCAAAAATAAAACATTTGAAAACTGACCATTTTTCACCTTTCTGAAGCATGACGTATTGGGGGGGGTTATATCTTTTGTCAAAAATCACCTGTTTTTGCTTGAACATTAAATACCTCCAAATGGCATTTAATTCACTTCCCAGGGTGAAGAAACACTTTTTGAGACCTCAGAGTGAGTAAATTGGCCATTTTGATGCACTTTTAACCATTCCATAAATCTTGTGTTTAGGGCCCCTGGAAGCATGAAAATCACTTTAAACATGCTAATTTTAGCTCTAAAACTGATGATCCACCTACAAATGTGAACTGACGTTCAAAAATAAAACATTTGAAAACGGACCATTTTTCACCTTTCTGAACCGTGACGTAATGGGGGGGGGTGTTATCTCTTTTGTCAAAAATCTGCTGTTTTTGCTTGAACATTAAATGCCTCCAAATGGTATTTAATTCAATTCCCGGGGTGAAGAAACACTTTTTGAGAACTCAGAGTGAGTAAATTGGCCATTTTCATGCACTTTTAACCCTTCCACAAATCTTGTGTTTAGGGCCCCTGGAAGCACGAAAATCACGTTAAACATGCTAATTTTAGCTCTAAAACTGATGATCCACCTACAAATGTGAACTGACGTTCAAAAAAAAAACATTTGAAAACGGACCATTTTACACCTTTCTGAAGCAAGACGTAATATGGGGGGGTGTTATCTCTTTTGTCAAAAATCTGCCGTTTTTGCTTCAACACTAAATGCCTCCAAATGGTATTAAATAACTTCCCGGGGTGAAGAAACACTTTTTGAGACCTCATAGTGAGTAAATTGGCCATTTTCATGCACTTTTAACCATTTCACAACTCTTGTGTTTAGGGCCCCTGGAAGCATGAAAATCACTTTAAACATGCTAATTTTAGCTCTAAAACTGATGATCCACCTACAAATGTGAACTGACGTTCGAAAATACAACATTTGAAAACAGACCATTTTTCACCTTTCTGAAGCATGACGTATTGGGGGGGTATTATCTGTTTTGTCAAAACTCACCTTTTTTTGCTTCAACATTAAATGCCTCCAAATGGTATTTAATTCACTTCCCGGGCCCCTGGAAGCATGAACATCACTTTAAACATGCTAATTTTAGCTCTAAAACTGATGATCTACCTACGAATGTGAACTGACGTTCAAAAATGAAACATTTGACAACGGACCATTTTTCACCTTTCTGAAGCATGACGTAATGGGGGGTGTTCTACACCTCCACCCACCAGCTACGGTCTACTAGCCTCGTGCTCGCCGCCGTACCACGCATCCGAAGAGCCACCACCGGAGGCAGTTCCTTCTCCTACCTGGTGGCCAAGACATGGAACTCCCTCCCCATCCACCTTCGGCTGACCCAGGACCATCCCGCCTACAGGAGACAACTCATTTTTCACCTTTCTGAAGCATGACGTAATAGGGGGGTGTTATCTCTTTTGTCAAGAATCAGCTGTTGTTGCTTGAACATTAAATGCCTTCAAATGGTATTTAATTCACTTCCCGGGCTCCTGGAAGCATGAAAATCACTTTAAACATGCTACTAATGTTAGCTCTAAAACTGATGTTCTACCTTCAAATGTGAACTGACGTTCAAAAATAAAACATGTGAAAACGGACTATTTTTCACCTTTCTGAAGCATGACATAATGGGGGGTGTTATCTCTTTTGTCAAAAATCTGCCGTTTTTGCTTGAACATTAAATACCTCCAAATGGTATTTAATTCACTTTCCGGGGTGAAGAAACACTTTTTGAGAACTCAGAGTGAGTAAATTGGCCATTTTCATGCACTTTTAACCATTCCACCAATCTTGTGTTTAGGGACCCTGGAAGCATGAAAATCACTTTAAACATGTTAATTTTAGCTCTAAAACTGTTGATCCACCTACAAATGTGAACTGACGTTTAAAAATAAAACATTTGAAAACAGACAATTTTTCACCTTTCTGAAGCATGACGTAGTGGGGGGGTATTATCTCTTTTGTCAAAAATCAGCTGTTTTTGCTTGAACATTAAATGCCTCCAAATGGTATTTAATTCACTTCCCATGCCCCTGGAAGCATGAAAATGACTTTAAACATGCTAATTTTAGCTCTAAAACTGATGATCCACCTACAAATGTGAACTGACGTTCAAAAATAAAACATTTGAAAACGGACCATTTTTCACCTTTCTGAAGCATGACGTAATGGGGGGGGGTTATTTCTTTTGTCAAAAATCACCTGTTTTTGCTTGAACATTAAATACCTCCAAATGGCATTTAATTCACTTCCCGGGGTGAAGAAACACTTTTTGAGACCTCAGAGTGAGTAAATTGGCCATTTTGATGCACTTTTAACCATTCCATAAATCTTGTGTTTAGGGCCCCTGGAAGCATGAAAATCACAATAAACATGCTAATTTTAGCTCTAAAACTGATGATACACCGACAAATGTGAACTGACGTTCTAAAATAAAACATTTGAAAATGGACCATTTTTTACCTTTTTGAAGCATGACGTAATGGGGGGGTGTTATCTCTTTTGTCAAAAATCAGCTGTTTTTGCTTGAACCTTAAATGACTCCAAATGGTATTTAATTCACTTCACGGGCCCCTGGAAGCATGAAAATCACTTTAAACATGCTAATTTTAGCTCTAAAACTGATGATCCACCTACAAATGTGAACTGACGTTCAAAAATAAAACATTTGAAAACTGACCATTTTTCACCTTTCTGAAGCATGACGTATTGGGGGGGGTTATATCTTTTGTCAAAAATCACCTGTTTTTGCTTGAACATTAAATACCTCCAAATGGCATTTAATTCACTTCCCAGGGTGAAGAAACACTTTTTGAGACCTCAGAGTGAGTAAATTGGCCATTTTGATGCACTTTTAACCATTCCATAAATCTTGTGTTTAGGGCCCCTGGAAGCATGAAAATCACTTTAAACATGCTAATTTTAGCTCTAAAACTGATGATCCACCTACAAATGTGAACTGACGTTCAAAAATAAAACATTTGAAAACGGATCATTTTTCACCTTTCTGAACCGTGACGTAATGGGGGGGGGTGTTATCTCTTTTGTCAAAAATCTGCTGTTTTTGCTTGAACATTAAATGCCTCCAAATGGTATTTAATTCAATTCCCGGGGTGAAGAAACACTTTTTGAGAACTCAGAGTGAGTAAATTGGCCATTTTCATGCACTTTTAACCCTTCCACAAATCTTGTGTTTAGGGCCCCTGGAAGCACGAAAATCACGTTAAACATGCTAATTTTAGCTCTAAAACTGATGATCCACCTACAAATGTGAACTGACGTTCAAAAAAAAACATTTGAAAACGGACCATTTTACACCTTTCTGAAGCAAGACGTAATATGGGGGGGTGTTATCTCTTTTGTCAAAAATCAGCCGTTTTTGCTTGAACACTAAATGCCTCCAAATGGTATTAAATAACTTCCCGGGGTGAAGAAACACTTTTTGAGACCTCATAGTGAGTAAATTGGCCATTTTCATGCACTTTTAACCATTTCACAACTCTTGTGTTTAGGGCCCCTGGAAGCATGAAAATCACTTTAAACATGCTAATTTTAGCTCTAAAACTGATGATCCACCTACAAATGTGAACTGACGTTCGAAAATACAACATTTGAAAACAGACCATTTTTCACCTTTCTGAAGCATGACGTATTGGGGGGGTATTATCTGTTTTGTCAAAACTCACCTTTTTTTGCTTCAACATTAAATGCCTCCAAATGGTATTTAATTCACTTCCAGGGCCCCTGGAAGCATGAAAATCACTTTAAACATGCTAATTTTAGCTCTAAAACTGATGATCTACCTACGAATGTGAACTGACGTTCAAAAATGAAACATTTGACAACGGACCATTTTTCACCTTTCTGAAGCATGACGTAATGGGGGGTGTTCTGCACCTCCACCCACCAGCTACGGTCTACTAGCCTCGTGCTCGCCGCCGTACCACGCATCCGAAGAGCCACCACCGGAGGCAGTTCCTTCTCCTACCTGGTGGCCAAGACATGGAACTCCCTCCCCATCCACCTTCGGCTGACCCAGGACCATCCCGCCTTCAGGAGACAACTCATTTTTCACCTTTCTGAAGCATGACGTAATAGGGGGGTGTTATCTCTTTTGTCAAAAATCTGCTGTTTTTGCTTGAACATTAAATGCCTCCAAATGGTATTTAATTCACTTCCCGGGGTGAAGAAACTCTTTTTGAGAACTCAGAGTGAGTAAATTGGCCATTTTCATGCACTTTTAACCCTTCCACAAATCTTGTGTTTAGGGCCCCTGGAAGCACGAAAATCACGTTAAACATGCTAATTTTAGCTCTAAAACTGATGATCCACCTACAAATGTGAACTGACGTTAAAAAAAAAAACATTTGAAAACGGACCATTTTACACCTTTCTGAAGCAAGACGTAATATGGGGGGGTGTTATCTCTTTTGTCAAAAATCTGCCGTTTTTGCTTCAACACTAAATGCCTCCAAATGGTATTAAATAACTTCCCGGGGTGAAGAAACACTTTTTGAGACCTCATAGTGAGTAAATTGGCCATTTTCATGCACTTTTAACCATTTCACAACTCTTGTGTTTAGGGCCCCTGGAAGCATGAAAATCACTTTAAACATGCTAATTTTAGCTCTAAAACTGATGATCCACCTACAAATGTGAACTGACGTTCGAAAATACAACATTTGAAAACAGACTATTTTTCACCTTTCTGAAGCATGACGTATTGGGGGGGTATTATCTGTTTTGTCAAAACTCACCTTTTTTTGCTTCAACATTAAATGCCTCCAAATGGTATTTAATTCACTTCCCGGGCCCCTGGAAGCATGAAAATCACTTTAAACATGCTAATTTTAGCTCTAAAACTGATGATCTACCTACGAATGTGAACTGACATTCAAAAATGAAACATTTGACAACGGACCATTTTTCACCTTTCTGAAGCATGACGTAATGGGGGGTGTTCTACACCTCCACCCACCAGCTACGGTCTACTAGCCTCGTGCTCGCCGCCGTACCACGCATCCGAAGAGCCACCACCGGAGGCAGTTCCTTCTCCTACCTGGTGGCCAAGACATGGAACTCCCTCCCCATCCACCTTCGGCTGACCCAGGACCATCCCGCCTACAGGAGACAACTCATTTTTCACCTTTCTGAAGCATGACGTAATAGGGGGGTGTTATCTCTTTTGTCAAGAATCAGCTGTTGTTGCTTGAACATTAAATGCCTTCAAATGGTATTTAATTCACTTCCCGGGCTCCTGGAAGCATGAAAATCACTTTAAACATGCTACTAATGTTAGCTCTAAAACTGATGTTCTACCTTCAAATGTGAACTGACGTTCAAAAATAAAACATGTGAAAACGGACCATTTTTCACCTTTCTGAAGCATGACATAATGGGGGGGGTTATCTCTTTTGTCAAAAATCTGCCGTTTTTGCTTGAACATTAAATACCTCCAAATGGTATTTAATTCACTTCCCGGGGTGAAGAAACACTTTTTGAGAACTCAGAGTGAGTAAATTGGCCATTTTCATGCACTTTTAACCATTCCACAAATCTTGTGTTTAGGGACCCTGGAAGCATGAAAATCACTTTAAACATGTTAATTTTAGCTCTAAAACTGTTGATCCACCTACAAATGTGAACTGACGTTTAAAAATAAAACATTTGAAAACAGACAATTTTTCACCTTTCTGAAGCATGACGTAGTGGGGGGGTATTATCTCTTTTGTCAAAAATCAGCTGTTTTTGCTTGAACATTAAATGCCTCCAAATGGTATTTAATTCACTTCCCATGCCCCTGGAAGCATGAAAATGACTTTAAACATGCTAATTTTAGCTCTAAAACTGATGATCCACCTACAAATGTGAACTGACGTTCAAAAATAAAACATTTGAAAACTGACCATTTTTCACCTTTCTGAAGCATGACGTAATGGGGGGGGGGGGTTATTTCTTTTGTCAAAAATCACCTGTTTTTGCTTGAACATTAAATACCTCCAAATGGCATTTAATTCACTTCCCGGGGTGAAGAAACACTTTTTGAGACCTCAGAGTGAGTAAATTGGCCATTTTGATGCACTTTTAACCATTCCATAAATCTTGTGTTTAGGGCCCCTGGAAGCATGAAAATCACAATAAACATGCTAATTTTAGCTCTAAAACTGATGATACACCGACAAATGTGAACTGACGTTCTAAAATAAAACATTTGAAAATGGACCATTTTTTACCTTTTTGAAGCATGACGTAATGGGGGGGTGTTATCTCTTTTGTCAAAAATCAGCTGTTTTTGCTTGAACCTTAAATGACTCCAAATGGTATTTAATTCACTTCACGGGCCCCTGGAAGCATGAAAATCACTTTAAACATGCTAATTTTAGCTCTAAAACTGATGATCCACCTACAAATGTGAACTGACGTTCAAAAATAAAACATTTGAAAACTGACCATTTTTCACCTTTCTGAAGCATGACGTATTGGGGGGGTTATATCTTTTGTCAAAAATCACCTGTTTTTGCTTGAACATTAAATACCTCCAAATGGCATTTAATTCACTTCCCAGGGTGAAGAAACACTTTTTGAGACCTCAGAGTGAGTAAATTGGCCATTTTGATGCACTTTTAACCATTCCATAAATCTTGTGTTTAGGGCCCCTGGAAGCATGAAAATCACTTTAAACATGCTAATTTTAGCTCTAAAACTGATGATCCACCTACAAATGTGAACTGACGTTCAAAAATAAAACATTTGAAAACGGATCATTTTTCACCTTTCTGAACCGTGACGTAATGGGGGGGGGTGTTATCTCTTTTGTCAAAAATCTGCTGTTTTTGCTTGAACATTAAATGCCTCCAAATGGTATTTAATTCAATTCCCGGGGTGAAGAAACACTTTTTGAGAACTCAGAGTGAGTAAATTGGCCATTTTCATGCACTTTTAACCCTTCCACAAATCTTGTGTTTAGGGCCCCTGGAAGCACGAAAATCACGTTAAACATGCTAATTTTAGCTCTAAAACTGATGATCCACCTACAAATGTGAACTGACGTTCAAAAAAAAACATTTGAAAACGGACCATTTTACACCTTTCTGAAGCAAGACGTAATATGGGGGGGTGTTATCTCTTTTGTCAAAAATCAGCCGTTTTTGCTTGAACACTAAATGCCTCCAAATGGTATTAAATAACTTCCCGGGGTGAAGAAACACCTTTTGAGACCTCATAGTGAGTAAATTGGCCATTTTCATGCACTTTTAACCATTTCACAACTCTTGTGTTTAGGGCCCCTGGAAGCATGAAAATCACTTTAAACATGCTAATTTTAGCTCTAAAACTGATGATCCACCTACAAATGTGAACTGACGTTCGAAAATACAACATTTGAAAACAGACCATTTTTCACCTTTCTGAAGCATGACATATTGGGGGGGTATTATCTGTTTTGTCAAAACTCACCTTTTTTTGCTTCAACATTAAATGCCTCCAAATGGTATTTAATTCACTTCCCGGGCCCCTGGAAGCATGAAAATCACTTTAAACATGCTAATTTTAGCTCTAAAACTGATGATCTACCTACGAATGTGAACTGACGTTCAAAAATGAAACATTTGACAACGGACCATTTTTCACCTTTCTGAAGCATGACGTAATGGGGGGTGTTCTACACCTCCACCCACCAGCTACGGTCTACTAGCCTCGTGCTCGCCGCCGTACCACGCATCCGAAGAGCCACCACCGGAGGCAGTTCCTTCTCCTACCTGGTGGCCAAGACATGGAACTCCCTCCCCATCCACCTTCGGCTGACCCAGGACCATCCCGCCTTCAGGAGACAACTCATTTTTCACCTTTCTGAAGCATGACGTAATAGGGGGGTGTTATCTCTTTTGTCAAAAATCTGCTGTTTTTGCTTGAACATTAAATGCCTCCAAATGGTATTTAATTCACTTCCCGGGGTGAAGAAACACTTTTTGAGAACTCAGAGTGAGTAAATTGGCCATTTTCATGCACTTTTAACCCTTCCACAAATCTTGTGTTTAGGGCCCCTGGAAGCACGAAAATCACGTTAAACATGCTAATTTTAGCTCTAAAACTGATGATCCACCTACAAATGTGAACTGACGTTCAAAAAAAAACCATTTGAAAACGGACCATTTTACACCTTTCTGAAGCAAGACGTAATATGGGGGGGTGTTATCTCTTTTGTCAAAAATCTGCCGTTTTTGCTTCAACACTAAATGCCTCCAAATGGTATTAAATAACTTCCCGGGGTGAAGAAACACTTTTTGAGACCTCATAGTGAGTAAATTGGCCATTTTCATGCACTTTTAACCATTTCACAACTCTTGTGTTTAGGGCCCCTGGAAGCATGAAAATCACTTTAAACATGCTAATTTTAGCTCTAAAACTGATGATCCACCTACAAATGTGAACTGACGTTCGAAAATACAACATTTGAAAACAGACCATTTTTCACCTTTCTGAAGCATGACGTATTGGGGGGGTATTATCTGTTTTGTCAAAACTCACCTTTTTTTGCTTCAACATTAAATGCCTCCAAATGGTATTTAATTCACTTCCCAGGCCCCTGGAAGCATGAAAATCACTTTAAACATGCTAATTTTAGCTCTAAAACTGATGATCTACCTACGAATGTGAACTGACGTTCAAAAATGAAACATTTGACAACGGACCATTTTTCACCTTTCTGAAGCATGACGTAATGGGGGGTGTTCTACACCTCCACCCACCAGCTACGGTCTACTAGCCTCGTGCTCGCCGCCGTACCACGCATCCGAAGAGCCACCACCGGAGGCAGTTCCTTCTCCTACCTGGTGGCCAAGACATGGAACTCCCTCCCCATCCACCTTCGGCTGACCCAGGACCATCCCGCCTACAGGAGACAACTCATTTTTCACCTTTCTGAAGCATGACGTAATAGGGGGGTGTTATCTCTTTTGTCAAGAATCAGCTGTTGTTGCTTGAACATTAAATGCCTTCAAATGGTATTTAATTCACTTCCCGGGCTCCTGGAAGCATGAAAATCACTTTAAACATGCTACTAATGTTAGCTCTAAAACTGATGTTCTACCTTCAAATGTGAACTGACGTTCAAAAATAAAACATGTGAAAACGGACCATTTTTCACCTTTCTGAAGCATGACATAATGGGGGGTGTTATCTCTTTTGTCAAAAATCTGCCGTTTTTGCTTGAACATTAAATACCTCCAAATGGTATTTAATTCACTTCCCGGGGTGAAGAAACACTTTTTGAGAACTCAGAGTGAGTAAATTGGCCATTTTCATGCACTTTTAACCATTCCACAAATCTTGTGTTTAGGGACCCTGGAAGCATGAAAATCACTTTAAACATGTTAATTTTAGCTCTAAAACTGTTGATCCACCTACAAATGTGAACTGACGTTTAAAAATAAAACATTTGAAAACAGACAATTTTTCACCTTTCTGAAGCATGACGTAGTGGGGGAGTATTATCTCTTTTGTCAAAAATCAGCTGTTTTTGCTTGAACATTAAATGCCTCCAAATGGTATTTAATTCACTTCCCATGCCCCTGGAAGCATGAAAATGACTTTAAACATGCTAATTTTAGCTCTAAAACTGATGATCCACCTACAAATGTGAACTGACGTTCAAAAATAAAACATTTGAAAACGGACCATTTTTCACCTTTCTGAAGCATGACGTAATGGGGGGGGGGGTTATTTCTTTTGTCAAAAATCACCTGTTTTTGCTTGAACATTAAATACCTCCAAATGGCATTTAATTCACTTCCCGGGGTGAAGAAACACTTTTTGAGACCTCAGAGTGAGTAAATTGGCCATTTTGATGCACTTTTAACCATTCCATAAATCTTGTGTTTAGGGCCCCTGGAAGCATGAAAATCACTTTAAACATGCTAATTTTAGCTCTCAAACTGATGATCCACCTACAAATGTGAACTGACGTTCAAAAACTAAAACATTTGAAAACGGACCATTTTTCACCTTTCTGAACCGTGACGTAATGGGGGGGGGTGTTATCTCTTTTGTCAAAAATCTGCTGTTTTTGCTTGAACATTAAATGCCTCCAAATGGTATTTAATTCAATTCCCGGGGTGAAGAAACACTTTTTGAGAACTCAGAGTGAGTAAATTGGCCATTTTCATGCACTTTTAACCCTTCCACAAATCTTGTGTTTAGGGCCCCTGGAAGCACGAAAATCACGTTAAACATGCTAATTTTAGCTCTAAAACTGATGATCCACCTACAAATGTGAACTGACGTTCAAAAATACAACATTTGAAAACAGACCATTTTTCACCTTTCTGAAGCATGACGTATTGGGGGGGTTATCCCTTTTGTCAAAAATCAGCCGTTTTTGCTTGAACATTAAATGCCTCCAAATGGTATTTAATTCACTTCCCGGGGTGAAGCAACACTTTTTGAGACCTCAGAGTGAGCAAATTGACCATTTTCATGCACTTTTAACCATTCCACAAATCTTGTGTTTAGAGCCCCTGGAAGCATGAAAATCACTTTAAACATGCTAATTTTAGCTCTAAAACTAATAATCCACCTACAAATGTGAACTGACGTTCAAAAATAAAACATTTGAAAACGGACCATTTTTCACCTTTCTGAAGCATGACGTAATGGGGGGTGTTATCTCTTTTGTCAAAAATAAGCTGTTTTTGCTTGAATATTAAATGCCTCCAAATGGTATTTAATTCTCTTCCCTGGCCCCTGGAAGCATGAAAATCACTTTAAACATGCTAATTTTAGCTCTAAAACTAATAATCCACCTACAAATGTGAACTGACGTTCAAAAATAAAACATTTGAAAACGGACCATTTTTCACCTTTCTGAAGCATGACGTAATGGGGGGGGGTGTTATCTCTTTTGTCAAAAATCAGCCGTTTTTGCTTGAACATTAAAGGCCTCCAAATGGTATTTACTTCACTTCCAGTGCCCCTGGAAGCATGAAAATCACTTTAAACATGATAATTTTAGCTCTAAAACTAATAATCCACCTACAAATGTGAACTGACATTCAAAAATAAAACATTTGAAAACGGACCATTTTTCACCTTTCTGAAGCATGACGTAATGGGGGTGTGTTATCTCTTTTGTCAAAAATCAGCCGTTTTTGCTTGAACATTAAATGCCTCCAAATGGTATTTAATTCACTTCCCGGGGTGAAGAAACACTTTTTGAGGACTCAGAGTGAGTAAATTGGCCATTTTCATGCACTTTTAACAATTCCACAAATCTTGTGTTTAGGGTACCTGGAAGCATGAAAATCACTTTAAACATGCTAATTTAAGCTCTAAAATGGATGATCCACCTACAAATGTGAACTGACGTTCAAAAATAAAACATTTGAAAACGGACAATTTTTCACCTTTCTGAAGCATGACGTAATGGGGGGGTGTTATCTCTTTTGTCAAAAATCAGCCGTTTTTGCTTGAACATTAAATGCCTCCAAATGGTATTTAATTCACTTCCCGGGGTGAAGAAACACTTTTTGAGACCTCAGAGTGAGCAAATTGGCCATTTTCATGCACTTTTAACCATTCCAAAAATCTTGTGTTTAGGGCCCCTGGAAGCATGAAAATCACTTTAAACATGCAAATTTTAGCTCTAAAACTAATAATCCACCTACAAATGTGAACTGACGTTCAAAAATAAAACATTTGAAAACGGACCATTTTTCACCTTTCTGAAGCATGACGTAATGGGGGGGGTGTTATCTCTTTTGTCAAAAATCAGCCGTTTTTGCTTGAACATTAAATGCCTCCAAATGGTATTTAATTCACTTCCCGGGCCCCTGGAAGCATGAAAATCACTTTAAACATGATAATTTTAGCTCTAAAACTAATAATCCACCTACAAATGTGAACTGACATTCAAAAATAAAACATTTGAAAACGGACCATTTTTCACCTTTCTGAAGCATGACGTAATGGGGGTGTGTTATCTCTTTCGTCAAAAATCAGCCGTTTTTGCTTGAACATTAAATGCGTCCAAATGGTATTTAATTCACTTCCCGGGGTGAAGAAACACTTTTTGAGACCTCAGAGTGAGCAAATTTGCCATTTTCATGCACTTTTAACCATTCCACAAATCTTGTGTTTAGGGCCCCTGGAAGCATGAAAATCACTTTAAACATGCTAATTTTAGCTCTAAAACTAATAATCCACCTACAAATGTGAACTGACGTTCAAAAATAAAACATTTGAAAACGGACCATTTTTCACCTTTCTGAAGCATGACGTAATGGGGGGTGTTATCTCTTTTGTCAAAATTCAGCCGTTTTTGCTTGAACATTAAATGCCTCCAAATGGTATTTAATTCACTTCCCAGGCCCCTGGAAGCATGAAAATCACTTTAAACATGCTAATTTTAGCTCTAAAACTAATAATCCACCTACAAATGTGAACTGACGTTCAAAAATAAAACATTTGAAAACGGACCATTTTTCACCTTTCTGAAGCATGACGTAATGGGGGGTGTTATCTCTTTTGTCAAAAATCAGCCGTTTTTGCTTGAACATTAAATGCCTCCAAATGGTATTTAATTCACTTCCCGGGGTGAAGAAACACTTTTTGAGACCTCAGAGTGAGCAAATTGGCCACTTTCATGCACTTTTAACCATTCCACAAATCTTGTGTTTAGAGCCCCTGGAAGCATGAAAATCACTTTAAACATGCTAATTTTAGCTCTAAAACTAATAATCCACCTACAAATGTGAACTGACGTTCAAAAATAAAACATTTGAAAACGGACCATTTTACACCTTTCTGAAGCATGACGTAATATGGGGGGGTGTTATCTCTTTTGTCAAAAATCAGCCATTTTTGCTTGAACACTAAATGCCTCCAAATGGTATTAAATAACTTCCCGGGGTGAAGAAACAATTTTTGAGACCTCATAGTGAGTAAATTGGCCATTTTCATGCACTTTTAACCATTTCACAACTCTTGTGTTTAGGGCCCCTGGAAGCATGAAAATCACTTTAAACATGCTAATTTTAGCTCTAAAACTGATGATCCACCTACAAATGTGAACTGACGTTCGAAAATACAACATTTGAAAACAGACCATTTTTCACCTTTCTGAAGCATGACGTATTGGGGGGGTATTATCTGTTTTGTCAAAACTCACCTTTTTTTGCTTCAACATTAAATGCCTCCAAATGGTATTTAATTCACTTCCCGGGCCCCTGGAAGCATGAAAATCACTTTAAACATGCTAATTTTAGCTCTAAAACTGATGATCTACCTACGAATGTGAACTGACGTTCAAAAATGAAACATTTGACAACGGACCATTTTTCACCTTTCCGAAGCATGACGTAATGGGTGGTGTTCTACACCTCCACCCACCAGCTACGGTCTACTAGCCTCGTGCTCGCCGCCGTACCACGCATCCGAAGAGCCACCACCGGAGGCAGTTCCTTCTCCTACCTGGTGGCCAAGACATGGAACTCCCTCCCCATCCACCTTCGGCTGACCCAGGACCATCCCGCCTTCAGGAGACAACTCATTTTTCACCTTTCTGAAGCATGACGTAATAGGGGGGTGTTATCTCTTTTGTCAAGAATCAGCTGTTTTTGCTTGAACATTAAATGCCTTCAAATGGTATTTAATTCACTTCCCGGGCTCCTGGAAGCATGAAAATCACTTTAAACATGCTACTAATGTTAGCTCTAAAACTGATGTTCTACCTTCAAATGTGAACTGACGTTCAAAAATAAAACATGTGAAAACGGACCATTTTTCACCTTTCTGAAGCATGACATAATGGGGGGTGTTATCTCTTTTGTCAAAAATCTGCCGTTTTTGCTTGAACATTAAATACCTCCAAATGGTATTTAATTCACTTCCCGGGGTGAAGAAACACTTTTGAGAACTCAGAGTGAGTAAATTGGCCATTTTCATGCACTTTTAACCATTCCACAAATCTTGTGTTTAGGGACCCTGGAAGCATGAAAATCACTTTAAACATGCTAATTTTAGCTCTAAAACTGTTGATCCACCTACAAATGTGAACTGACGTTTAAAAATAAAACATTTGAAAACTGACCATTTTTCACCTTTCTGAAGCATGAAGTAATGGGGGGTGTTATTTCTTTTGTAAAAAATCAGCCATTTTTGCTTGAACATTAAATACCTCCAAATGGTATTTAATTCACTTCCCGGGGTGAAGAAACACTTGTTGACAACTCAGAGTGAGTAAATTGGCCATTTTCATGCACTTTTAACCCTTCCACAAATCTTGTGTTTAGGGTCCCTGGAAGCATGAAAATCACTTTAAACATGCTAATTTTAGCTCTAAAGCTGATGATCCACCTACAAATGTGACCTGACGTTCAAAAATAAAACATTTGAAAACAGATCATTTTTCACCTTTCTGAAGCATGACGTAATGGGGGGGGTGTTATCTCTTTTGTCAAAAATCTGCTGTTTTTGCTTGAACATTAAATGCCTCCAAATTGTATTTAATTCACTTCCCAGGCCCCAGGAAGCATGAAAATCACTTTAAACATGCTAATTTTAGCTCTAAAACTGATGATCCATCTACAAATGTGAACTGACGTTAAAAAATAAAACATTTGAAAACGGACCATTTTTTACTTTCTGAAGCATGACGTAATGGGGGGGGTGTTATCTCTTTTGTAAAAAATCACCTGTTTTTGCTTGAACATTAAATACCTCCAAAGGGTATTTAATTCACTTCCCGGGCCCCTGGAAGCATGAAAATCACTTTAAACATGCTAATTTTAGCTCTAAATCTGATGATCCACCTACAAATGTGAACTGACGTTCAAAAATAAAACATTTGAAAACGGACCATTTTTCCACTTTCTGAAGCATGACGTAATTGGGGGGTGTTATCTCTTTTGTAAAAAATCAGCTGTTTTTGCTTGAACATTAAATGCCTCCAAATGGTATTTAATTCAATTCCCGGGCCCCTGGAAGCATGAAAATGACTTTAAACATGCTAATTTTAGCTCTAAAACTGATGATCCACCTACAAATGTGAACTGACGTTCAAAAATAAAACATTTGAAAACGGACCATTTTTCACCTTTCTGAAGCATGACGTAATGGGGGGGAGGTTATTTCTTTTGTCAAAAATCACCTGTTTTTGCTTGAACATTAAATACCTCCAAATGGCATTTAATTCACTTCCCGGGGTGAAGAAACACTTTTTGAGACCTCAGAGTGAGTAAATTGGCCATTTTGATGCACTTTTAACCATTCCACAAATCTTGTGTGTAGGGCCCCTGGAAGCATGAAAATCACTTTAAACATGCTAATTTTAGCTCTAAAACTGATGATCCACCTAAAAATGTGAACTGACGTTCAAAAATAAAACATTTGAAAACAGACAATTTTTCACCTTTCTGAAGCATGACGTAGTGGGGGGGGTGTTATCTCTTTTGTCAAAAATCAGCTGTTTTTGCTTGAACATTAAATACCTCCAAATGGCATTTAATTCACTTCCCGGGGTGCAGAAACACTTTTTGAGACCTCACAGTGAGTAAATTGGCCATGTTCATGCACGTTTAACCATTCCACAAATCTTCTGTTTAGGGCCCCCGAAAGCATGAAAATCACATTAAACATGCTAATTTTAGCTCTAAAACTGATGATACACCGACAAATGTGAAATGACGTTCAAAAATAAAACATTTGAAAACTGACCATTTTTCACTTTTCTGAAGCATGACGTATTGGGGGGGGGGTTATCTCTTTTGTCAAAACTCACCTTTTTTTGCTTGAACATTAAATACCTCCAAATGGCATTTAATTCACTTCCCGGGGTGAAGAAACACTTTTTGAGACCTCACAGTGAGTAAATTGGCCATGTTCATGCACGTTTAACCATTCCACAAATCTTCTGTTTAGGGCCCCTGGAAGCATGAAAATCACAATAAACATGCTAATTTTAGCTCTAAAACTGATGATACACCGACAAATGTGAACTGGCGTTCTAAAATAAAACATTTGAAAACTGACCATTTTTCACCTTTCTGAAGCATGAAGTAATGGGGGGTGTTATTTCTTTTGTAAAAAATCAGCCATTTTTGCTTGAACATTAAATACCTCCAAATGGTATTTAATTCACTTCCCGGGGTGAAGAAACACTTGTTGAGAACTCAGAGTGAGTAAATTGGCCATTTTCATGCACTTTTAACCCTTCCACAAATCTTGTGTTTAGGGTCCCTGGAAGCATGAAAATCACTTTAAACATGCTAATTTTAGCTCTAAAGCTGATGATCCACCTACAAATGTGACCTGACGTTCAAAAATAAAACATTTGAAAACAGATCATTTGTCACCTTTCTGAAGCATGACGTAATGGGGGGGGTGTTATCTCTTTTGTCAAAAATCTGCTGTTTTTGCTTGAACATTAAATGCCTCCAAATTGTATTTAATTCACTTCCCAGGCCCCAGGAAGCATGAAAATCACTTTAAACATGCTAATTTTAGCTCTAAAACTGATGATCCATCTACAAATGTGAACTGACGTTAAAAAATAAAACATTTGAAAACGGACCATTTTTTACTTTCTGAAGCATGACGTAATGGGGGGGGTGTTATCTCTTTTGTAAAAAATCACCTGTTTTTGCTTGAACATTAAATACCTCCAAAGGGTATTTAATTCACTTCCCGGGCCCCTGGAAGCATGAAAATCACTTTAAACATGCTAATTTTAGCTCTAAATCTGATGATCCACCTACAAATGTGAACTGACGTTCAAAAATAAAACATTTGAAAACGGACCATTTTTCCACTTTCTGAAGCATGACGTAATTGGGGGGTGTTATCTCTTTTGTAAAAAATCAGCTGTTTTTGCTTGAACATTAAATGCCTCCAAATGGTATTTAATTCAATTCCCGGGCCCCTGGAAGCATGAAAATGACTTTAAACATGCTAATTTTAGCTCTAAAACTGATGATCCACCTACAAATATGAACTGACGTTCAAAAATAAAACATTTGAAAACGGACCATTTTTCACCTTTCTGAAGCATGACGTAATGGGGGGGAGGTTATTTCTTTTGTCAAAAATCACCTGTTTTTGCTTGAACATTAAATACCTCCAAATGGCATTTAATTCACTTCCCGGGGTGAAGAAACACTTTTTGAGACCTCAGAGTGAGTAAATTGGCCATTTTGATGCACTTTTAACCATTCCACAAATCTTGTGTGTAGGGCCCCTGGAAGCATGAAAATCACTTTAAACATGCTAATTTTAGCTCTAAAACTGATGATCCACCTAAAAATGTGAACTGACGTTCAAAAATAAAACATTTGAAAACAGACAATTTTTCACCTTTCTGAAGCATGACGTAGTGGGGGGGGTGTTATCTCTTTTGTCAAAAATCAGCTGTTTTTGCTTGAACATTAAATACCTCCAAATGGCATTTAATTCACTTCCCGGGGTGAAGAAACACTTTTTGAGACCTCACAGTGAGTAAATTGGCCATGTTCATGCACGTTTAACCATTCCACAAATCTTCTGTTTAGGGCCCCCGAAAGCATGAAAATCACATTAAACATGCTAATTTTAGCTCTAAAACTGATGATACACCGACAAATGTGAAATGACGTTCAAAAATAAAACATTTGAAAACTGACCATTTTTCACTTTTCTGAAGCATGACGTATTGGGGGGGGGGGTTATCTCTTTTGTCAAAACTCACCTTTTTTTGCTTGAACATTAAATACCTCCAAATGGCATTTAATTCACTTCCCGGGGTGAAGAAACACTTTTTGAGACCTCACAGTGAGTAAATTGGCCATGTTCATGCACGTTTAACCATTCCACAAATCTTCTGTTTAGGGCCCCTGGAAGCATGAAAATCACAATAAACATGCTAATTTTAGCTCTAAAACTGATGATACACCGACAAATGTGAACTGGCGTTCTAAAATAAAACATTTGAAAATGGACCATTTTTTACCTTTTTGAAGCATGACGTAATGGGGGGGTGTTATCGCTTTTGTCAAAAATCAGCTGTTTTTGCTTGAACCTTAAATGACTCCAAATGGTATTTAATTAACTTCACGGGCCCCTGGAAGCATGAAAATCACTTTAAACATGCTAATTTTAGCTCTAAAACTGATGATCCACCTACAAATGTGAACTGACGTTCAAAAATAAAACATTTGAAAACGGACCATTTTTCACCTTTCTGAACCGTGACGTAATGGGGGGGGTGTTATCTCTTTTGTCAAAAATCTGCTGTTTTTGCTTGAACATTAAATGCCTCCAAATGGTATTTAATTCAATTCCCGGGGTGAAGAAACACTTTTTGAGAACTCAGAGTGAGTAAATTGGCCATTTTCATGCACTTTTAACCCTTCCACAAATCTTGTGTTTAGGGCCCCTGGAAGCACGAAAATCACGTTAAACATGCAAATTTTAGCTCTAAAACTGATGATCCACCTACAAATGTGAACTGACGTTCAAAAATAAAACATTTGAAAACAGACAATTTTTCACCTTTCTGAAGCATGACGTAGTGGGGGGGTGTTATCTCTTTTGTCAAAAATCAGCTGTTTTTGCTTGAACATTAAATGCCTCCAAATGGTATTTAATTCACTTCCCATGCCCCTGGAAGCATGAAAATGACTTTAAACATGCTAATTTTAGCTCTAAAACTGATGATCCACCTACAAATGTGAACTGATGTTCAAAAATAAAACATTTGAAAACGGACCATTTTTCACCTTTCTGAAGCATGACGTAATGGGGGGGGGGGTTATTTCTTTTGTCAAAAATCACCTGTTTTTGCTTGAACATTAAATACCTCCAAATGGCATTTAATTCACTTCCCGGGGTGAAGAAACACTTTTTGAGACCTCACAGTGAGTAAATTGGCCATGTTCATGCATGTTTAACCATTCCACAAATCTTCTGTTTAGGGCCCCTGAAAGCATGAAAATCACATTAAACATGCTAATTTTAGCTCTAAAACTGATGATACACCGACAAATGTGAAATGACGTTCAAAAATAAAACATGTGAAAACTGACCATTTTTCACTTTTCTGAAGCATGACGTATTGGGGGGGGTTATCTCTTTTGTCAAAACTCACCTTTTTTTGCTTGAATATTAAATACCTCCAAATGGCATTTAATTCACTTCCCGGGGTGAAGAAACACTTTTTGAGACCTCACAGTGAGTAAATTGGCCATGTTCATGCACGTTTAACCATTCCACAAATCTTCTGTTTAGGGCCCCTGGAAGCATGAAAATCACAATAAACATGCTAATTTTAGCTCTAAAACTGATGATACACCGACAAATGTGAACTGACGTTCTAAAATAAAACATTTGAAAATGGACCATTTTTTACCTTTTTGAAGCATGACGTAATGGGGGGGTGTTATCTCTTTTGTCAAAAATCAGCTGTTTTTGCTTGAACCTTAAATGACTCCAAATGGTATTTAATTCACTTCACAGGCCCCTGGAAGCATGAAAATCACTTTAAACATGCTAATTTTAGCTCTAAAACTGATGATCCACCTACAAATGTGAACTGACGTTCAAAAATAAAACATTTGAAAACTGACCATTTTTCACCTTTCTGAAGCATGACGTATTGGGGGGGGTTATATCTTTTGTCAAAAATCACCTGTTTTTGCTTGAACATTAAATACCTCCAAATGGCATTTAATTCACTTCCCGGGGTGAAGAAACACTTTTTGAGACCTCAGAGTGAGTAAATTGGCCATTTTGATGCACTTTTAACCATTCCATAAATCTTGTGTTTAGGGCCCCTGGAAGCATGAAAATCACTTTAAACATGCTAATTTTAGCTCTAAAACTGATGATCCACCTACAAATGTGAACTGACGTTCAAAAATAAAACATTTGAAAACGGACCATTTTTCACCTTTCTGAACCGTGACGTAATGGGGGGGGGTGTTATCTCTTTTGTCAAAAATCTGCTGTTTTTGCTTGAACATTAAATGCCTCCAAATGGTATTTAATTCAATTCCCGGGGTGAAGAAACACTTTTTGAGAACTCAGAGTGAGTAAATTGGCCATTTTCATGCACTTTTAACCCTTCCACAAATCTTGTGTTTAGGGCCCCTGGAAGCACGAAAATCACGTTAAACATGCTAATTTTAGCTCTAAAACTGATGATCCACCTACAAATGTGAACTGACGTTCAAAAAAAAAACATTTGAAAACGGACCATTTTACACCTTTCTGAAGCAAGACGTAATATGGGGGGGTGTTATCTCTTTGTCAAAAATCAGCCGTTTTTGCTTGAACACTAAATGCCTCCAAATGGTATTAAATAACTTCCCGGGGTGAAGAAACACTTTTTGAGACCTCATAGTGAGTAAATTGGCCATTTTCATGCACTTTTAACCATTTCACAACTCTTGTGTTTAGGGCCCCTGGAAGCATGAAAATCACTTTAAACATGCTAATTTTAGCTCTAAAACTGATGATCCACCTACAAATGTGAACTGACGTTCGAAAATACAACATTTGAAAACAGACCATTTTTCACCTTTCTGAAGCATGACGTATTGGGGGGGTATTATCTGTTTTGTCAAAACTCACCTTTTTTTGCTTCAACATTAAATGCCTCCAAATGGTATTTAATTCACTTCCCGGGCCCCTGGAAGCATGAAAATCACTTTAAACATGCTAATTTTAGCTCTAAAACTGATGATCTACCTACGAATGTGAACTGACGTTCAAAAATGAAACATTTGACAACGGACCATTTTTCACCTTTCTGAAGCATGACGTAATGGGGGGTGTTCTACACCTCCACCCACCAGCTACGGTCTACTAGCCTCGTGCTCCCCGCCGTACCACGCATCCGAAGTGCCACCACCGGAGGCAGTTCCTTCTCCTACCTGGTGGCCAAGACATGGAACTCCCTCCCCATCCACCTTCGGCTGACCCAGGACCATCCCGCCTTCAGGAGACAACTCATTTTTCACCTTTCTGAAGCATGACGTAATAGGGGGGTGTTATCTCTTTTGTCAAAAATCTGCTGTTTTTGCTTGAACATTAAATGCCTCCAAATGGTATTTAATTCACTTCCCGGGGTGAAGAAACACTTTTTGAGAACTCAGAGTGAGTAAATTGGCCATTTTCATGCACTTTTAACCCTTCCACAAATCTTGTGTTTAGGGCCCCTGGAAGCACGAAAATCACGTTAAACATGCTAATTTTAGCTCTAAAACTGATGATCCACCTACAAATGTGAACTGACGTTCAAAAAAAAAACATTTGAAAACGGACCATTTTACACCTTTCTGAAGCAAGACGTAATATGGGGGGGTGTTATCTCTTTTGTCAAAAATCTGCTGTTTTTGCTTCAACACTAAATGCCTCCAAATGGTATTAAATAACTTCCCGGGGTGAAGAAACACTTTTTGAGACCTCATAGTGAGTAAATTGGCCATTTTCATGCACTTTTAACCATTTCACAACTCTTGTGTTTAGGGCCCCTGGAAGCATGAAAAACACTTTAAACATGCTAATTTTAGCTCTAAAACTGATGATCCACCTACAAATGTGAACTGACGTTCGAAAATACAACATTTGAAAACAGACCATTTTTCACCTTTCTGAAGCATGACGTATTGGGGGGGTATTATCTGTTTTGTCAAAACTCACCTTTTTTTGCTTCAACATTAAATGCCTCCAAATGGTATTTAATTCACTTCCCGGGCCCCTGGAAGCATGAAAATCACTTTAAACATGCTAATTTTAGCTCTAAAACTGATGATCTACCTACGAATGTGAACTGACGTTCAAAAATGAAACATTTGACAACGGACCATTTTTCACCTTTCTGAAGCATGACGTAATGGGGGGTGTTCTACACCTCCACCCACCAGCTACGGTCTACTAGCCTCGTGCTCGCCGCCGTACCACGCATCCGAAGAGCCACCACCGGAGGCAGTTCCTTCTCCTACCTGGTGGCCAAGACATGGAACTCCCTCCCCATCCACCTTCGGCTGACCCAGGACCATCCCGCCTTCAGGAGACAACTCATTTTTCACCTTTCTGAAGCATGACGTAATAGGGGGGTGTTATCTCTTTTGTCAAGAATCAGCTGTTTTTGCTTGAACATTAAATGCCTTCAAATGGTATTTAATTCACTTCCCAGGCTCCTGGAAGCATGAAAATCACTTTAAACATGCTACTAATGTTAGCTCTAAAACTGATGTTCTACCTTCAAATGTGAACTGACGTTCAAAAATAAAACATGTGAAAACGGACCATTTTTCACCTTTCTGAAGCATGACATAATGGGGGGTGTTATCTCTTTTGTCAAAAATCTGCCGTTTTTGCTTGAACATTAAATACCTCCAAATGGTATTTAATTCACTTCCCTGGGTGAAGAAACACTTTTTGAGAACTCAGAGTGAGTAAATTGGCCATTTTCATGCACTTTTAACCATTCCACAAATCTTGTGTTTAGGGACCCTGGAAGCATGAAAATCACTTTAAACATGCTAATTTTAGCTCTAAAACTGTTGATCCACCTACAAATGTGAACTGACGTTTAAAAATAAAACATTTGAAAACAGACAATTTTTCACCTTTCTGAAGCATGACGTAGTGGGGGGGTGTTATCTCTTTTGTCAAAAATCAGCTGTTTTTGCTTGAACATGAAATGCCTCCAAATGGTATTTAATTCACTTCCCATGCCCCTGGAAGCATGAAAATGACTTTAAACATGCTAATTTTAGCTCTAAAACTGATGATCCACCTACAAATGTGAACTGACGTTCAAAAATAAAACATTTGAAAACGGACCATTTTTCACCTTTCTGAAGCATGGCGTAATGGGGGGGGGTTGTTTCTTTTGTCAAAAATCACCTGTTTTTGCTTGAACATTAAATACCTCCAAATGGCATTTAATTCACTTCCCGGGGTGAAGAAACACTTTTTGAGACCTCAGAGTGAGTAAATTGGCCATTTTGATGCACTTTTAACCATTCCACAAATCTTGTGTGTAGGGCCCCTGGAAGCATGAAAATCACTTTAAACATGCTAATTTTAGCTCTAAAACTAATAATCCACCTACAAATGTGAACTGACGTTCAAAAATAAAACATTTGAAAACGGACCATTTTTCACCTTTCTGAAGCATGACGTAATGGGGGGGTGTTATCTCTTTTGTCAAAAAATCAGCCGTTTTTGCTTGAACATTAAATGCCTCCAAATGGTATTTAATTCACTTCCCGGGCCCCTGGAAGCATGAAAATGACTTTAAACATGCTAATTTTAGCTCTAAAACTGATGATCCACCTACAAATGTGAACTGACGTTCAAAAATAAAACATTTGAAAACGGACCATTTTTCACCTTTCTGAAGCATGACGTAATGGGGGGGAGGTTATTTCTTTTGTCAAAAATCACCTGTTTTTGCTTGAACATTAAATACCTCCAAATGGCATTTAATTCACTTCCCGGGGTGAAGAAACACTTTTTGAGACCTCAGAGTGAGTAAATTGGCCATTTTGATGCACTTTTAACCATTCCACAAATCTTGTGTGTAGGGCCCCTGGAAGCATGAAAATCACTTTAAACATGCTAATTTTAGCTCTAAAACTGATGATCCACCTAAAAATGTGAACTGACGTTCAAAAATAAAACATTTGAAAACAGACAATTTTTCACCTTTCTGAAGCATGACGTAGTGGGGGGGGTGTTATCTCTTTTGTCAAAAATCAGCTGTTTTTGCTTGAACATTAAATACCTCCAAATGGCATTTAATTCACTTCCCGGGGTGCAGAAACACTTTTTGAGACCTCACAGTGAGTAAATTGGCCATGTTCATGCACGTTTAACCATTCCACAAATCTTCTGTTTAGGGCCCCGAAAGCATGAAAATCACATTAAACATGCTAATTTTAGCTCTAAAACTGATGATACACCGACAAATGTGAAATGACGTTCAAAAATAAAACATTTGAAAACTGACCATTTTTCACTTTTCTGAAGCATGACGTATGGGGGGGGGGTTATCTCTTTTGTCAAAACTCACCTTTTTTTGCTTGAACATTAAATACCTCCAAATGGCATTTAATTCACTTCCCGGGGTGAAGAAACACTTTTTGAGACCTCACAGTGAGTAAATTGGCCATGTTCATGCACGTTTAACCATTCCACAAATCTTCTGTTTAGGGCCCCTGGAAGCATGAAAATCACAATAAACATGCTAATTTTAGCTCTAAAACTGATGATACACCGACAAATGTGAACTGGCGTTCTAAAATAAAACATTTGAAAACTGACCATTTTTCACCTTTCTGAAGCATGAAGTAATGGGGGGTGTTATTTCTTTTGTAAAAAATCAGCCATTTTTGCTTGAACATTAAATACCTCCAAATGGTATTTAATTCACTTCCCGGGGTGAAGAAACACTTGTTGAGAACTCAGAGTGAGTAAATTGGCCATTTTCATGCACTTTTAACCCTTCCACAAATCTTGTGTTTAGGGTCCCTGGAAGCATGAAAATCACTTTAAACATGCTAATTTTAGCTCTAAAGCTGATGATCCACCTACAAATGTGACCTGACGTTCAAAAATAAAACATTTGAAAACAGATCATTTTTCACCTTTCTGAAGCATGACGTAATGGGGGGGGTGTTATCTCTTTTGTCAAAAATCTGCTGTTTTTGCTTGAACATTAAATGCTTCCAAATTGTATTTAATTCACTTCCCAGGCCCCAGGAAGCATGAAAATCACTTTAAACATGCTAATTTTAGCTCTAAAACTGATGATCCATCTACAAATGTGAACTGACGTTAAAAAATAAAACATTTGAAAACGGACCATTTTTTACTTTCTGAAGCATGACGTAATGGGGGGGGTGTTATCTCTTTTGTAAAAAATCACCTGTTTTTGCTTGAACATTAAATACCTCCAAAGGGTATTTAATTCACTTCCCGGGCCCCTGGAAGCATGAAAATCACTTTAAACATGCTAATTTTAGCTCTAAATCTGATGATCCACCTACAAATGTGAACTGACGTTCAAAAATAAAACATTTGAAAACGGACCATTTTTCCACTTTCTGAAGCATGACGTAATTGGGGGGTGTTATCTCTTTTGTAAAAAATCAGCTGTTTTTGCTTGAACATTAAATGCCTCCAAATGGTATTTAATTCAATTCCCGGGCCCCTGGAAGCATGAAAATGACTTTAAACATGCTCATTTTAGCTCTAAAACTGATGATCCACCTACAAATGTGAACTGACGTTCAAAAATAAAACATTTGAAAACGGACCATTTTTCACCTTTCTGAAGCATGACGTAATGGGGGGGAGGTTATTTCTTTTGTCAAAAATCACCTGTTTTTGCTTGAACATTAAATACCTCCAAATGGCATTTAATTCACTTCCCGGGGTGAAGAAACACTTTTTGAGACCTCAGAGTGAGTAAATTGGCCATTTTGATGCACTTTTAACCATTCCACAAATCTTGTGTGTAGGGCCCCTGGAAGCATGAAAATCACTTTAAACATGCTAATTTTAGCTCTAAAACTGATGATCCACCTAAAAATGTGAACTGACGTTCAAAAATAAAACATTTGAAAACAGACAATTTTTCACCTTTCTGAAGCATGACGTAGTGGGGGGGGTGTTATCTCTTTTGTCAAAAATCAGCTGTTTTTGCTTGAACATTAAATACCTCCAAATGGCATTTAATTCACTTCCCGGGGTGAAGAAACACTTTTTGAGACCTCACAGTGAGTAAATTGGCCATGTTCATGCACGTTTAACCATTCCACAAATCTTCTGTTTAGGGCCCCCGAAAGCATGAAAATCACATTAAACATGCTAATTTTAGCTCTAAAACTGATGATACACCGACAAATGTGAAATGACGTTCAAAAATAAAACATTTGAAAACTGACCATTTTTCACTTTTCTGAAGCATGACGTATTGGGGGGGGGGGTTATCTCTTTTGTCAAAACTCACCTTTTTTTGCTTGAACATTAAATACCTCCAAATGGCATTTAATTCACTTCCCGGGGTGAAGAAACACTTTTTGAGACCTCACAGTGAGTAAATTGGCCATGTTCATGCACGTTTAACCATTCCACAAATCTTCTGTTTAGGGCCCCTGGAAGCATGAAAATCACAATAAACATGCTAATTTTAGCTCTAAAACTGATGATACACCGACAAATGTGAACTGGCGTTCTAAAATAAAACATTTGAAAATGGACCATTTTTTACCTTTTTGAAGCATGACGTAATGGGGGGGTGTTATCGCTTTTGTCAAAAATCAGCTGTTTTTGCTTGAACCTTAAATGACTCCAAATGGTATTTAATTAACTTCACGGGCCCCTGGAAGCATGAAAATCACTTTAAACATGCTAATTTTAGCTCTAAAACTGATGATCCACCTACAAATGTGAACTGACGTTCAAAAATAAAACATTTGAAAACGGACCATTTTTCACCTTTCTGAACCGTGACGTAATGGGGGGGGTGTTATCTCTTTTGTCAAAAATCTGCTGTTTTTGCTTGAACATTAAATGCCTCCAAATGGTATTTAATTCAATTCCCGGGGTGAAGAAACACTTTTTGAGAACTCAGAGTGAGTAAATTGGCCATTTTCATGCACTTTTAACCCTTCCACAAATCTTGTGTTTAGGGCCCCTGGAAGCACGAAAATCACGTTAAACATGCAAATTTTAGCTCTAAAACTGATGATCCACCTACAAATGTGAACTGACGTTCAAAAATAAAACATTTGAAAACAGACAATTTTTCACCTTTCTGAAGCATGACGTAGTGGGGGGGTGTTATCTCTTTTGTCAAAAATCAGCTGTTTTTGCTTGAACATTAAATGCCTCCAAATGGTATTTAATTCACTTCCCATGCCCCTGGAAGCATGAAAATGACTTTAAACATGCTAATTTTAGCTCTAAAACTGATGATCCACCTACAAATGTGAACTGATGTTCAAAAATAAAACATTTGAAAACGGACCATTTTTCACCTTTCTGAAGCATGACGTAATGGGGGGGGGGTTATTTCTTTTGTCAAAAATCACCTGTTTTTGCTTGAACATTAAATACCTCCAAATGGCATTTAATTCACTTCCCGGGGTGAAGAAACACTTTTTGAGACCTCACAGTGAGTAAATTGGCCATGTTCATGCACGTTTAACCATTCCACAAATCTTCTGTTTAGGGCCCCGAAAGCATGAAAATCACATTAAACATGCTAATTTTAGCTCTAAAACTGATGATACACCGACAAATGTGAAATGACGTTCAAAAATAAAACATTTGAAAACTGACCATTTTTCACTTTTCTGAAGCATGACGTATGGGGGGGGGGTTATCTCTTTTGTCAAAACTCACCTTTTTTTGCTTGAACATTAAATACCTCCAAATGGCATTTAATTCACTTCCCGGGGTGAAGAAACACTTTTTGAGACCTCACAGTGAGTAAATTGGCCATGTTCATGCACGTTTAACCATTCCACAAATCTTCTGTTTAGGGCCCCTGGAAGCATGAAAATCACAATAAACATGCTAATTTTAGCTCTAAAACTGATGATACACCGACAAATGTGAACTGGCGTTCTAAAATAAAACATTTGAAAACTGACCATTTTTCACCTTTCTGAAGCATGAAGTAATGGGGGGTGTTATTTCTTTTGTAAAAAATCAGCCATTTTTGCTTGAACATTAAATACCTCCAAATGGTATTTAATTCACTTCCCGGGGTGAAGAAACACTTGTTGAGAACTCAGAGTGAGTAAATTGGCCATTTTCATGCACTTTTAACCCTTCCACAAATCTTGTGTTTAGGGTCCCTGGAAGCATGAAAATCACTTTAAACATGCTAATTTTAGCTCTAAAGCTGATGATCCACCTACAAATGTGACCTGACGTTCAAAAATAAAACATTTGAAAACAGATCATTTTTCACCTTTCTGAAGCATGACGTAATGGGGGGGGTGTTATCTCTTTTGTCAAAAATCTGCTGTTTTTGCTTGAACATTAAATGCTTCCAAATTGTATTTAATTCACTTCCCAGGCCCCAGGAAGCATGAAAATCACTTTAAACATGCTAATTTTAGCTCTAAAACTGATGATCCATCTACAAATGTGAACTGACGTTAAAAAAATAAAACATTTGAAAACGGACCATTTTTTACTTTCTGAAGCATGACGTAATGGGGGGGGTGTTATCTCTTTTGTAAAAAATCACCTGTTTTTGCTTGAACATTAAATACCTCCAAAGGGTATTTAATTCACTTCCCGGGCCCCTGGAAGCATGAAAATCACTTTAAACATGCTAATTTTAGCTCTAAATCTGATGATCCACCTACAAATGTGAACTGACGTTCAAAAATAAAACATTTGAAAACGGACCATTTTTCCACTTTCTGAAGCATGACGTAATTGGGGGGTGTTATCTCTTTTGTAAAAAATCAGCTGTTTTTGCTTGAACATTAAATGCCTCCAAATGGTATTTAATTCAATTCCCGGGCCCCTGGAAGCATGAAAATGACTTTAAACATGCTCATTTTAGCTCTAAAACTGATGATCCACCTACAAATGTGAACTGACGTTCAAAAATAAAACATTTGAAAACGGACCATTTTTCACCTTTCTGAAGCATGACGTAATGGGGGGGAGGTTATTTCTTTTGTCAAAAATCACCTGTTTTTGCTTGAACATTAAATACCTCCAAATGGCATTTAATTCACTTCCCGGGGTGAAGAAACACTTTTTGAGACCTCAGAGTGAGTAAATTGGCCATTTTGATGCACTTTTAACCATTCCACAAATCTTGTGTGTAGGGCCCCTGGAAGCATGAAAATCACTTTAAACATGCTAATTTTAGCTCTAAAACTGATGATCCACCTAAAAATGTGAACTGACGTTCAAAAATAAAACATTTGAAAACAGACAATTTTTCACCTTTCTGAAGCATGACGTAGTGGGGGGGGTGTTATCTCTTTTGTCAAAAATCAGCTGTTTTTGCTTGAACATTAAATACCTCCAAATGGCATTTAATTCACTTCCCGGGGTGAAGAAACACTTTTTGAGACCTCACAGTGAGTAAATTGGCCATGTTCATGCACGTTTAACCATTCCACAAATCTTCTGTTTAGGGCCCCCGAAAGCATGAAAATCACATTAAACATGCTAATTTTAGCTCTAAAACTGATGATACACCGACAAATGTGAAATGACGTTCAAAAATAAAACATTTGAAAACTGACCATTTTTCACTTTTCTGAAGCATGACGTATTGGGGGGGGGGGTTATCTCTTTTGTCAAAACTCACCTTTTTTTGCTTGAACATTAAATACCTCCAAATGGCATTTAATTCACTTCCCGGGGTGAAGAAACACTTTTTGAGACCTCACAGTGAGTAAATTGGCCATGTTCATGCACGTTTAACCATTCCACAAATCTTCTGTTTAGGGCCCCTGGAAGCATGAAAATCACAATAAACATGCTAATTTTAGCTCTAAAACTGATGATACACCGACAAATGTGAACTGGCGTTCTAAAATAAAACATTTGAAAATGGACCATTTTTTACCTTTTTGAAGCATGACGTAATGGGGGGGTGTTATCGCTTTTGTCAAAAATCAGCTGTTTTTGCTTGAACCTTAAATGACTCCAAATGGTATTTAATTAACTTCACGGGCCCCTGGAAGCATGAAAATCACTTTAAACATGCTAATTTTAGCTCTAAAACTGATGATCCACCTACAAATGTGAACTGACGTTCAAAAATAAAACATTTGAAAACGGACCATTTTTCACCTTTCTGAACCGTGACGTAATGGGGGGGGTGTTATCTCTTTTGTCAAAAATCTGCTGTTTTTGCTTGAACATTAAATGCCTCCAAATGGTATTTAATTCAATTCCCGGGGTGAAGAAACACTTTTTGAGAACTCAGAGTGAGTAAATTGGCCATTTTCATGCACTTTTAACCCTTCCACAAATCTTGTGTTTAGGGCCCCTGGAAGCACGAAAATCACGTTAAACATGCAAATTTTAGCTCTAAAACTGATGATCCACCTACAAATGTGAACTGACGTTCAAAAATAAAACATTTGAAAACAGACAATTTTTCACCTTTCTGAAGCATGACGTAGTGGGGGGGTGTTATCTCTTTTGTCAAAAATCAGCTGTTTTTGCTTGAACATTAAATGCCTCCAAATGGTATTTAATTCACTTCCCATGCCCCTGGAAGCATGAAAATGACTTTAAACATGCTAATTTTAGCTCTAAAACTGATGATCCACCTACAAATGTGAACTGATGTTCAAAAATAAAACATTTGAAAACGGACCATTTTTCACCTTTCTGAAGCATGACGTAATGGGGGGGGGGGTTATTTCTTTTGTCAAAAATCACCTGTTTTTGCTTGAACATTAAATACCTCCAAATGGCATTTAATTCACTTCCCGGGGTGAAGAAACACTTTTTGAGACCTCACAGTGAGTAAATTGGCCATGTTCATGCATGTTTAACCATTCCACAAATCTTCTGTTTAGGGCCCCTGAAAGCATGAAAATCACATTAAACATGCTAATTTTAGCTCTAAAACTGATGATACACCGACAAATGTGAAATGACGTTCAAAAATAAAACATGTGAAAACTGACCATTTTTCACTTTTCTGAAGCATGACGTATTGGGGGGGGTTATCTCTTTTGTCAAAACTCACCTTTTTTTGCTTGAATATTAAATACCTCCAAATGGCATTTAATTCACTTCCCGGGGTGAAGAAACACTTTTTGAGACCTCACAGTGAGTAAATTGGCCATGTTCATGCACGTTTAACCATTCCACAAATCTTCTGTTTAGGGCCCCTGGAAGCATGAAAATCACAATAAACATGCTAATTTTAGCTCTAAAACTGATGATACACCGACAAATGTGAACTGACGTTCTAAAATAAAACATTTGAAAATGGACCATTTTTTACCTTTTTGAAGCATGACGTAATGGGGGGGTGTTATCTCTTTTGTCAAAAATCAGCTGTTTTTGCTTGAACCTTAAATGACTCCAAATGGTATTTAATTCACTTCACAGGCCCCTGGAAGCATGAAAATCACTTTAAACATGCTAATTTTAGCTCTAAAACTGATGATCCACCTACAAATGTGAACTGACGTTCAAAAATAAAACATTTGAAAACTGACCATTTTTCACCTTTCTGAAGCATGACGTATTGGGGGGGGTTATATCTTTTGTCAAAAATCACCTGTTTTTGCTTGAACATTAAATACCTCCAAATGGCATTTAATTCACTTCCCGGGGTGAAGAAACACTTTTTGAGACCTCAGAGTGAGTAAATTGGCCATTTTGATGCACTTTTAACCATTCCATAAATCTTGTGTTTAGGGCCCCTGGAAGCATGAAAATCACTTTAAACATGCTAATTTTAGCTCTAAAACTGATGATCCACCTACAAATGTGAACTGACGTTCAAAAATAAAACATTTGAAAACGGACCATTTTTCACCTTTCTGAACCGTGACGTAATGGGGGGGGGTGTTATCTCTTTTGTCAAAAATCTGCTGTTTTTGCTTGAACATTAAATGCCTCCAAATGGTATTTAATTCAATTCCCAGGGTGAAGAAACACTTTTTGAGAACTCAGAGTGAGTAAATTGGCCATTTTCATGCACTTTTAACCCTTCCACAAATCTTGTGTTTAGGGCCCCTGGAAGCACGAAAATCACGTTAAACATGCTAATTTTAGCTCTAAAACTGATGATCCACCTACAAATGTGAACTGACGTTCAAAAAAAAAACATTTGAAAACGGACCATTTTACACCTTTCTGAAGCAAGACGTAATATGGGGGGGTGTTATCTCTTTGTCAAAAATCAGCCGTTTTTGCTTGAACACTAAATGCCTCCAAATGGTATTAAATAACTTCCCGGGGTGAAGAAACACTTTTTGAGACCTCATAGTGAGTAAATTGGCCATTTTCATGCACTTTTAACCATTTCACAACTCTTGTGTTTAGGGCCCCTGGAAGCATGAAAATCACTTTAAACATGCTAATTTTAGCTCTAAAACTGATGATCCACCTACAAATGTGAACTGACGTTCGAAAATACAACATTTGAAAACAGACCATTTTTCACCTTTCTGAAGCATGACGTATTGGGGGGGTATTATCTGTTTTGTCAAAACTCACCTTTTTTTGCTTCAACATTAAATGCCTCCAAATGGTATTTAATTCACTTCCCGGGCCCCTGGAAGCATGAAAATCACTTTAAACATGCTAATTTTAGCTCTAAAACTGATGATCTACCTACGAATGTGAACTGACGTTCAAAAATGAAACATTTGACAACGGACCATTTTTCACCTTTCTGAAGCATGACGTAATGGGGGGTGTTCTACACCTCCACCCACCAGCTACGGTCTACTAGCCTCGTGCTCCCCGCCGTACCACGCATCCGAAGAGCCACCACCGGAGGCAGTTCCTTCTCCTACCTGGTGGCCAAGACATGGAACTCCCTCCCCATCCACCTTCGGCTGACCCAGGACCATCCCGCCTTCAGGAGACAACTCATTTTTCACCTTTCTGAAGCATGACGTAATAGGGGGGTGTTATCTCTTTTGTCAAAAATCTGCTGTTTTTGCTTGAACATTAAATGCCTCCAAATGGTATTTAATTCACTTCCCGGGGTGAAGAAACACTTTTTGAGAACTCAGAGTGAGTAAATTGGCCATTTTCATGCACTTTTAACCCTTCCACAAATCTTGTGTTTAGGGCCCCTGGAAGCACGAAAATCACGTTAAACATGCTAATTTTAGCTCTAAAACTGATGATCCACCTACAAATGTGAACTGACGTTCAAAAAAAAAACATTTGAAAACGGACCATTTTACACCTTTCTGAAGCAAGACGTAATATGGGGGGGTGTTATCTCTTTTGTCAAAAATCTGCTGTTTTTGCTTCAACACTAAATGCCTCCAAATGGTATTAAATAACTTCCCGGGGTGAAGAAACACTTTTTGAGACCTCATAGTGAGTAAATTGGCCATTTTCATGCACTTTTAACCATTTCACAACTCTTGTGTTTAGGGCCCCTGGAAGCATGAAAAACACTTTAAACATGCTAATTTTAGCTCTAAAACTGATGATCCACCTACAAATGTGAACTGACGTTCGAAAATACAACATTTGAAAACAGACCATTTTTCACCTTTCTGAAGCATGACGTATTGGGGGGGTATTATCTGTTTTGTCAAAACTCACCTTTTTTTGCTTCAACATTAAATGCCTCCAAATGGTATTTAATTCACTTCCCGGGCCCCTGGAAGCATGAAAATCACTTTAAACATGCTAATTTTAGCTCTAAAACTGATGATCTACCTACGAATGTGAACTGACGTTCAAAAATGAAACATTTGACAACGGACCATTTTTCACCTTTCTGAAGCATGACGTAATGGGGGGTGTTCTACACCTCCACCCACCAGCTACGGTCTACTAGCCTCGTGCTCGCCGCCGTACCACGCATCCGAAGAGCCACCACCGGAGGCAGTTCCTTCTCCTACCTGGTGGCCAAGACATGGAACTCCCTCCCCATCCACCTTCGGCTGACCCAGGACCATCCCGCCTTCAGGAGACAACTCATTTTTCACCTTTCTGAAGCATGACGTAATAGGGGGGTGTTATCTCTTTTGTCAAGAATCAGCTGTTTTTGCTTGAACATTAAATGCCTTCAAATGGTATTTAATTCACTTCCCGGGCTCCTGGAAGCATGAAAATCACTTTAAACATGCTACTAATGTTAGCTCTAAAACTGATGTTCTACCTTCAAATGTGAACTGACGTTCAAAAATAAAACATGTGAAAACGGACCATTTTTCACCTTTCTGAAGCATGACATAATGGGGGGTGTTATCTCTTTTGTCAAAAATCTGCCGTTTTTGCTTGAACATTAAATACCTCCAAATGGTATTTAATTCACTTCCCTGGGTGAATAAACACTTTTTGAGAACTCAGAGTGAGTAAATTGGCCATTTTCATGCACTTTTAACCATTCCACAAATCTTGTGTTTAGGGACCCTGGAAGCATGAAAATCACTTTAAACATGCTAATTTTAGCTCTAAAACTGTTGATCCACCTACAAATGTGAACTGACGTTTAAAAATAAAACATTTGAAAACAGACAATTTTTCACCTTTCTGAAGCATGACGTAGTGGGGGGGTGTTATCTCTTTTGTCAAAAATCAGCTGTTTTTGCTTGAACATGAAATGCCTCCAAATGGTATTTAATTCACTTCCCATGCCCCTGGAAGCATGAAAATGACTTTAAACATGCTAATTTTAGCTCTAAAACTGATGATCCACCTACAAATGTGAACTGACGTTCAAAAATAAAACATTTGAAAACGGACCATTTTTCACCTTTCTGAAGCATGGCGTAATGGGGGGGGGTTGTTTCTTTTGTCAAAAATCACCTGTTTTTGCTTGAACATTAAATACCTCCAAATGGCATTTAATTCACTTCCCGGGGTGAAGAAACACTTTTTGAGACCTCAGAGTGAGTAAATTGGCCATTTTGATGCACTTTTAACCATTCCACAAATCTTGTGTGTAGGGCCCCTGGAAGCATGAAAATCACTTTAAACATGCTAATTTTAGCTCTAAAACTAATAATCCACCTACAAATGTGAACTGACGTTCAAAAATAAAACATTTGAAAACGGACCATTTTTCACCTTTCTGAAGCATGACGTAATGGGGGGGTGTTATCTCTTTTGTCAAAAAATCAGCCGTTTTTGCTTGAACATTAAATGCCTCCAAATGGTATTTAATTCACTTCCCGGGCCCCTGGAAGCATGAAAATCACTTTAAACATGCTAATTTTAGCTCTAAAACTAATAATCCACCTACAAATGTGAACTGACATTCAAAAATAAAACATTTGAAAACGGACAATTTTTCACCTTTCTGAAGCATGACGTAATGGGGGGTGTTATCTCTTTTGTCAAAAAACAGCCGTTTTTGCTTGAACATTAAATGCCTCCAAATGGTATTTAATTCACTTCCCGGGGTGAAGAAACACTTTTTGAGACATCAGAGTGAGCAAATTGGCCATTTTCATGCACTTTTAAGCATTCCACAAATCTTGTGTTTAGGGCCCCTGGTAGCATGAAAATCACTTTAAACATGCTAATTTTAGCTCTAAAACTAATAATCCACCTACAAATGTGAACTGACGTTCAAAAATAAAACATTTGAAAACGGACCATTTTTCACCTTTCTGAAGCATGACGTAATGGGGGTGTTATCTCTTTTGTCAAAAATCAGCTGTTTTTGCTTGAACATTAAATGCCTCCAAATGGTATTCAATTCACTTCCCGGGCCCCTGGTAGCATGAAAATCACTTTCAACATGCTAATTTTAGCTCTAAAACTAATAATCCACCTACAAATGTGAACTGACATTCAAAAATAAAACATTTGAAAACAGACAATTTTTCACCTTTCTGAAGCATGACATAATGGGGGGGTTATCCCTTTTGTCAAATATCAGCCGTTTTTGCTTGAACATTAAATGCCTCCAAATGGTATTTAATTCACTTCCCGGGGTGAAGAAACACTTTTTGAGACCTCAGAGCGAGCACATTTGCCATTTTCATACACTTTTAACAATTCCACAAATCTTGTGGTAGGGCCCCTAGAAGCATGAAAATCACTTTAAACATGCTTATTTTAGCTCTAAAACTAATAATCCACCTACAAATGTGAACTGACGTTCAAAAATAAAACATTTGAAAACGGACCATTTTTCACCTTTCTGAAGCATGATGTAATGGGGGGGTGTTATCTCTTTTGTCAAAAATCAGCCGTTTTTGCTTGAACATTAAATGCTTCCAAATGGTATTTAATTCACTTCCCGGGCCCCTGGAAGCATGAAAATCACTTTAAACATGATAATTTTAGCTCTAAAACTAATAATCCACCTACAAATGTGAACTGACATTCAAAAATAAAACATTTGAAAACGGACCATTTTTCACCTTTCTGAAGCATGACGTAATGGGGGGTGTTATCTCTTTTGTCAAAAAACAGCCGTTTTTGCTTGAACATTAAATGCCTCCAAATGGTATTTAATTCACTTCCCGGGGTGAAGAAACACTTTTTGAGACATCAGAGTGAGCAAATTGGCCATTTTCATGCACTTTTAAGCATTCCACAAATCTTGTGTTTAGGGCCCCTGGTAGCATGAAAATCACTTTAAACATGCTAATTTTAGCTCTAAAACTAATAATCCACCTACAAATGTGAACTGACGTTCAAAAATAAAACATTTGAAAACGGACCATTTTTCACCTTTCTGAAGCATGACGTAATGGGGGTGTTATCTCTTTTGTCAAAAATCAGCTGTTTTTGCTTGAACATTAAATACCTCCAAATGGCATTTAATTCACTTCCCGGGGTGAAGAAACACTTTTTGAGACCTCACAGTGAGTAAATTGGCCATGTTCATGCACGTTTAACCATTCCACAAATCTTCTGTTTAGGGCCCCCGAAAGCATGAAAATCACATTAAACATGCTAATTTTAGCTCTAAAACTGATGATACACCGACAAATGTGAAATGACGTTCAAAAATAAAACATTTGAAAACTGACCATTTTTCACTTTTCTGAAGCATGACGTATTGGGGGGGGGGGTTATCTCTTTTGTCAAAACTCACCTTTTTTTGCTTGAACATTAAATACCTCCAAATGGCATTTAATTCACTTCCCGGGGTGAAGAAACACTTTTTGAGACCTCACAGTGAGTAAATTGGCCATGTTCATGCACGTTTAACCATTCCACAAATCTTCTGTTTAGGGCCCCTGGAAGCATGAAAATCACAATAAACATGCTAATTTTAGCTCTAAAACTGATGATACACCGACAAATGTGAACTGGCGTTCTAAAATAAAACATTTGAAAATGGACCATTTTTTACCTTTTTGAAGCATGACGTAATGGGGGGGTGTTATCGCTTTTGTCAAAAATCAGCTGTTTTTGCTTGAACCTTAAATGACTCCAAATGGTATTTAATTAACTTCACGGGCCCCTGGAAGCATGAAAATCACTTTAAACATGCTAATTTTAGCTCTAAAACTGATGATCCACCTACAAATGTGAACTGACGTTCAAAAATAAAACATTTGAAAACGGACCATTTTTCACCTTTCTGAACCGTGACGTAATGGGGGGGGTGTTATCTCTTTTGTCAAAAATCTGCTGTTTTTGCTTGAACATTAAATGCCTCCAAATGGTATTTAATTCAATTCCCGGGGTGAAGAAACACTTTTTGAGAACTCAGAGTGAGTAAATTGGCCATTTTCATGCACTTTTAACCCTTCCACAAATCTTGTGTTTAGGGCCCCTGGAAGCACGAAAATCACGTTAAACATGCAAATTTTAGCTCTAAAACTGATGATCCACCTACAAATGTGAACTGACGTTCAAAAATAAAACATTTGAAAACAGACAATTTTTCACCTTTCTGAAGCATGACGTAGTGGGGGGGTGTTATCTCTTTTGTCAAAAATCAGCTGTTTTTGCTTGAACATTAAATGCCTCCAAATGGTATTTAATTCACTTCCCATGCCCCTGGAAGCATGAAAATGACTTTAAACATGCTAATTTTAGCTCTAAAACTGATGATCCACCTACAAATGTGAACTGATGTTCAAAAATAAAACATTTGAAAACGGACCATTTTTCACCTTTCTGAAGCATGACGTAATGGGGGGGGGGTTATTTCTTTTGTCAAAAATCACCTGTTTTTGCTTGAACATTAAATACCTCCAAATGGCATTTAATTCACTTCCCGGGGTGAAGAAACACTTTTTGAGACCTCACAGTGAGTAAATTGGCCATGTTCATGCATGTTTAACCATTCCACAAATCTTCTGTTTAGGGCCCCTGAAAGCATGAAAATCACATTAAACATGCTAATTTTAGCTCTAAAACTGATGATACACCGACAAATGTGAAATGACGTTCAAAAATAAAACATGTGAAAACTGACCATTTTTCACTTTTCTGAAGCATGACGTATTGGGGGGGGTTATCTCTTTTGTCAAAACTCACCTTTTTTTGCTTGAATATTAAATACCTCCAAATGGCATTTAATTCACTTCCCGGGGTGAAGAAACACTTTTTGAGACCTCACAGTGAGTAAATTGGCCATGTTCATGCACGTTTAACCATTCCACAAATCTTCTGTTTAGGGCCCCTGGAAGCATGAAAATCACAATAAACATGCTAATTTTAGCTCTAAAACTGATGATACACCGACAAATGTGAACTGACGTTCTAAAATAAAACATTTGAAAATGGACCATTTTTTACCTTTTTGAAGCATGACGTAATGGGGGGGTGTTATCTCTTTTGTCAAAAATCAGCTGTTTTTGCTTGAACCTTAAATGACTCCAAATGGTATTTAATTCACTTCACAGGCCCCTGGAAGCATGAAAATCACTTTAAACATGCTAATTTTAGCTCTAAAACTGATGATCCACCTACAAATGTGAACTGACGTTCAAAAATAAAACATTTGAAAACTGACCATTTTTCACCTTTCTGAAGCATGACGTATTGGGGGGGGTTATATCTTTTGTCAAAAATCACCTGTTTTTGCTTGAACATTAAATACCTCCAAATGGCATTTAATTCACTTCCCGGGGTGAAGAAACACTTTTTGAGACCTCAGAGTGAGTAAATTGGCCATTTTGATGCACTTTTAACCATTCCATAAATCTTGTGTTTAGGGCCCCTGGAAGCATGAAAATCACTTTAAACATGCTAATTTTAGCTCTAAAACTGATGATCCACCTACAAATGTGAACTGACGTTCAAAAATAAAACATTTGAAAACGGACCATTTTTCACCTTTCTGAACCGTGACGTAATGGGGGGGGGTGTTATCTCTTTTGTCAAAAATCTGCTGTTTTTGCTTGAACATTAAATGCCTCCAAATGGTATTTAATTCAATTCCCAGGGTGAAGAAACACTTTTTGAGAACTCAGAGTGAGTAAATTGGCCATTTTCATGCACTTTTAACCCTTCCACAAATCTTGTGTTTAGGGCCCCTGGAAGCACGAAAATCACGTTAAACATGCTAATTTTAGCTCTAAAACTGATGATCCACCTACAAATGTGAACTGACGTTCAAAAAAAAAACATTTGAAAACGGACCATTTTACACCTTTCTGAAGCAAGACGTAATATGGGGGGGTGTTATCTCTTTGTCAAAAATCAGCCGTTTTTGCTTGAACACTAAATGCCTCCAAATGGTATTAAATAACTTCCCGGGGTGAAGAAACACTTTTTGAGACCTCATAGTGAGTAAATTGGCCATTTTCATGCACTTTTAACCATTTCACAACTCTTGTGTTTAGGGCCCCTGGAAGCATGAAAATCACTTTAAACATGCTAATTTTAGCTCTAAAACTGATGATCCACCTACAAATGTGAACTGACGTTCGAAAATACAACATTTGAAAACAGACCATTTTTCACCTTTCTGAAGCATGACGTATTGGGGGGGTATTATCTGTTTTGTCAAAACTCACCTTTTTTTGCTTCAACATTAAATGCCTCCAAATGGTATTTAATTCACTTCCCGGGCCCCTGGAAGCATGAAAATCACTTTAAACATGCTAATTTTAGCTCTAAAACTGATGATCTACCTACGAATGTGAACTGACGTTCAAAAATGAAACATTTGACAACGGACCATTTTTCACCTTTCTGAAGCATGACGTAATGGGGGGTGTTCTACACCTCCACCCACCAGCTACGGTCTACTAGCCTCGTGCTCCCCGCCGTACCACGCATCCGAAGAGCCACCACCGGAGGCAGTTCCTTCTCCTACCTGGTGGCCAAGACATGGAACTCCCTCCCCATCCACCTTCGGCTGACCCAGGACCATCCCGCCTTCAGGAGACAACTCATTTTTCACCTTTCTGAAGCATGACGTAATAGGGGGGTGTTATCTCTTTTGTCAAAAATCTGCTGTTTTTGCTTGAACATTAAATGCCTCCAAATGGTATTTAATTCACTTCCCGGGGTGAAGAAACACTTTTTGAGAACTCAGAGTGAGTAAATTGGCCATTTTCATGCACTTTTAACCCTTCCACAAATCTTGTGTTTAGGGCCCCTGGAAGCACGAAAATCACGTTAAACATGCTAATTTTAGCTCTAAAACTGATGATCCACCTACAAATGTGAACTGACGTTCAAAAAAAAAACATTTGAAAACGGACCATTTTACACCTTTCTGAAGCAAGACGTAATATGGGGGGGTGTTATCTCTTTTGTCAAAAATCTGCTGTTTTTGCTTCAACACTAAATGCCTCCAAATGGTATTAAATAACTTCCCGGGGTGAAGAAACACTTTTTGAGACCTCATAGTGAGTAAATTGGCCATTTTCATGCACTTTTAACCATTTCACAACTCTTGTGTTTAGGGCCCCTGGAAGCATGAAAAACACTTTAAACATGCTAATTTTAGCTCTAAAACTGATGATCCACCTACAAATGTGAACTGACGTTCGAAAATACAACATTTGAAAACAGACCATTTTTCACCTTTCTGAAGCATGACGTATTGGGGGGGTATTATCTGTTTTGTCAAAACTCACCTTTTTTTGCTTCAACATTAAATGCCTCCAAATGGTATTTAATTCACTTCCCGGGCCCCTGGAAGCATGAAAATCACTTTAAACATGCTAATTTTAGCTCTAAAACTGATGATCTACCTACGAATGTGAACTGACGTTCAAAAATGAAACATTTGACAACGGACCATTTTTCACCTTTCTGAAGCATGACGTAATGGGGGGTGTTCTACACCTCCACCCACCAGCTACGGTCTACTAGCCTCGTGCTCGCCGCCGTACCACGCATCCGAAGAGCCACCACCGGAGGCAGTTCCTTCTCCTACCTGGTGGCCAAGACATGGAACTCCCTCCCCATCCACCTTCGGCTGACCCAGGACCATCCCGCCTTCAGGAGACAACTCATTTTTCACCTTTCTGAAGCATGACGTAATAGGGGGGTGTTATCTCTTTTGTCAAGAATCAGCTGTTTTTGCTTGAACATTAAATGCCTTCAAATGGTATTTAATTCACTTCCCGGGCTCCTGGAAGCATGAAAATCACTTTAAACATGCTACTAATGTTAGCTCTAAAACTGATGTTCTACCTTCAAATGTGAACTGACGTTCAAAAATAAAACATGTGAAAACGGACCATTTTTCACCTTTCTGAAGCATGACATAATGGGGGGTGTTATCTCTTTTGTCAAAAATCTGCCGTTTTTGCTTGAACATTAAATACCTCCAAATGGTATTTAATTCACTTCCCTGGGTGAATAAACACTTTTTGAGAACTCAGAGTGAGTAAATTGGCCATTTTCATGCACTTTTAACCATTCCACAAATCTTGTGTTTAGGGACCCTGGAAGCATGAAAATCACTTTAAACATGCTAATTTTAGCTCTAAAACTGTTGATCCACCTACAAATGTGAACTGACGTTTAAAAATAAAACATTTGAAAACAGACAATTTTTCACCTTTCTGAAGCATGACGTAGTGGGGGGGTGTTATCTCTTTTGTCAAAAATCAGCTGTTTTTGCTTGAACATGAAATGCCTCCAAATGGTATTTAATTCACTTCCCATGCCCCTGGAAGCATGAAAATGACTTTAAACATGCTAATTTTAGCTCTAAAACTGATGATCCACCTACAAATGTGAACTGACGTTCAAAAATAAAACATTTGAAAACGGACCATTTTTCACCTTTCTGAAGCATGGCGTAATGGGGGGGGGTTGTTTCTTTTGTCAAAAATCACCTGTTTTTGCTTGAACATTAAATACCTCCAAATGGCATTTAATTCACTTCCCGGGGTGAAGAAACACTTTTTGAGACCTCAGAGTGAGTAAATTGGCCATTTTGATGCACTTTTAACCATTCCACAAATCTTGTGTGTAGGGCCCCTGGAAGCATGAAAATCACTTTAAACATGCTAATTTTAGCTCTAAAACTAATAATCCACCTACAAATGTGAACTGACGTTCAAAAATAAAACATTTGAAAACGGACCATTTTTCACCTTTCTGAAGCATGACGTAATGGGGGGGTGTTATCTCTTTTGTCAAAAAATCAGCCGTTTTTGCTTGAACATTAAATGCCTCCAAATGGTATTTAATTCACTTCCCGGGCCCCTGGAAGCATGAAAATCACTTTAAACATGCTAATTTTAGCTCTAAAACTAATAATCCACCTACAAATGTGAACTGACATTCAAAAATAAAACATTTGAAAACGGACAATTTTTCACCTTTCTGAAGCATGACGTAATGGGGGGTGTTATCTCTTTTGTCAAAAAACAGCCGTTTTTGCTTGAACATTAAATGCCTCCAAATGGTATTTAATTCACTTCCCGGGGTGAAGAAACACTTTTTGAGACATCAGAGTGAGCAAATTGGCAATTTTCATGCACTTTTAAGCATTCCACAAATCTTGTGTTTAGGGCCCCTGGTAGCATGAAAATCACTTTAAACATGCTAATTTTAGCTCTAAAACTAATAATCCACCTACAAATGTGAACTGACGTTCAAAAATAAAACATTTGAAAACGGACCATTTTTCACCTTTCTGAAGCATGACGTAATGGGGGTGTTATCTCTTTTGTCAAAAATCAGCTGTTTTTGCTTGAACATTAAATGCCTCCAAATGGTATTCAATTCACTTCCCGGGCCCCTGGTAGCATGAAAATCACTTTCAACATGCTAATTTTAGCTCTAAAACTAATAATCCACCTACAAATGTGAACTGACATTCAAAAATAAAACATTTGAAAACAGACAATTTTTCACCTTTCTGAAGCATGACATAATGGGGGGGTTATCCCTTTTGTCAAATATCAGCCGTTTTTGCTTGAACATTAAATGCCTCCAAATGGTATTTAATTCACTTCCCGGGGTGAAGAAACACTTTTTGAGACCTCAGAGCGAGCACATTTGCCATTTTCATACACTTTTAACAATTCCACAAATCTTGTGGTAGGGCCCCTAGAAGCATGAAAATCACTTTAAACATGCTTATTTTAGCTCTAAAACTAATAATCCACCTACAAATGTGAACTGATGTTCAAAAATAAAACATTTGAAAACGGACCATTTTTCACCTTTCTGAAGCATGATGTAATGGGGGGGTGTTATCTCTTTTGTCAAAAATCAGCCGTTTTTGCTTGAACATTAAATGCTTCCAAATGGTATTTAATTCACTTCCCGGGCCCCTGGAAGCATGAAAATCACTTTAAACATGATAATTTTAGCTCTAAAACTAATAATCCACCTACAAATGTGAACTGACATTCAAAAATAAAACATTTGAAAACGGACCATTTTTCACCTTTCTGAAGCATGACGTAATGGGGGTGTGTTATCTCTTTTGTCAAAAATCAGCCGTTTTTGTTTGAACATTAAATGCCTCCAAATGGTATTTAATTCACTTCCCGGGGTGAAGAAACACTTTTTGAGACCTCAGAGTGAGCAAATTGGCCATTTTCATGCACTTTTAACCATTCCACAAATCTTGTGTTTAGGGCCCCTGGAAGCATGAAAATCACTTTAAACATGCTAATTTTAGCTCTAAAACTGATGATCCACCTACAAATGTGAACTGACATTAAAAAATAAAACATTTGAAAACGGACAATTTTTCACCTTTCTGAAGCATGACGTAATGGGGGGGTGTTATCTCTTTTGTTAAAATTCAGTCATTTTTGCTTGAACATTAAATGCCTCCAAATGGTATTTAATTCACTTCCCGGGGTGAAGAAACACTTTTTGAGAACTCAGAGTGAGTAAATTGGCCATTTTCATGCACTTTTAACAATTCCACAAATCTTGTGTTTAGGGTCCCTGGAAGCATGAAAATCACTTTAAACCTGCTAATTTAAGCTCTAAAATGGATGATCCACCTACAAATGTGAACTGACGTTCAAAAATAAAACATTTGAAAACGGACAATTTTTCACCTTTCTGAAGCATGGCGTAATGGGGGGGTGTTATCTCTTTTGTCAAAAATCAGCCGTTTTTGCTTGAACATTAAATGCCTCCAAATGGTATTTAATTCACTTCCCGGGGTGAATAAACACTTTTTGAGACCTCAGAGTGAGCAAATTGGCCATTTTCATGCACTTTTGACCATTCCACAAATCTTGTGTTTAGAGCCCCTGGAAGCATGAAAATCACTTTAAACATGCTAATTTTAGCTCTAAAACTAATAATCCACCTACAAATGTGAACTGACGTTCAAAAATAAAACATTTGAAAACGGACCATTTTTCACCTTTCTAAAGAATGACGTAATGGGGGGTGTTATCTCTTTTGTCAAAAATCAGCTGTTTTTGCTTGAACATTAAATGCCTCCAAATGGTATTTAAGTCACTTCCCGGGCCCCTGGAAGCATGAAAATCCCTTTAAACATGCTAATTTTAGCTCTAAAACTAATAATCCACCTACAAATGTGAACTGACGTTCAAAAATAAAACATTTGAAAATGGACAATTTTTCACCTTTCTGAAGCATGACGTTATGGGGGGGGGTGTTATCTCTTTTGTCAAAAATCAGCCGTTTTTGCTTGAACATTAAATGCCTCCAAATGGTATTCAATTCACTTCCCGGGCCCCTGGTAGCATGAAAATCACTTTCAACATGCTAATTTTAGCTCTAAAACTAATAATCCACCTACAAATGTGAACTGACATTCAAAAATAAAACATTTGAAAACAGACAATTTTTCACCTTTCTGAAGCATGACATAATGGGGGGGTTATCCCTATTGTCAAAAATCAGCCGTTTTTGCTTGCACATTAAATGCCTCCAAATGGTATTTAATTCACTTCCCGGGGTGAAGAAACACTTTTTGAGACCTCAGAGCGAGCACATTTGCCATTTTCATGCACTTTTAACAATTCCACAAATCTTGTGTTTAGGGCCCCTGGAAGCATGAAAATCACTTTAAACATGCTAATTTTAGCTCTAAAACTAATAATCCACCTACAAATGTGAACTGACGTTCAAAAATAAAACATTTGAAAACGGACCATTTTTCACCTTTCTGAAGCATGACGTAATGGGGGGGGTGTTATCTCTTTTGTCAAAAATCAGCCGTTTTTGCTTGAACATTAAATGCCTCCAAATGGTATTTAATTCACTTCCCGGGCCCCTGGAAGCATGAAAATCACTTTAAACATGATAATTTTAGCTCTAAAACTAATAATCCACCTACAAATGTGAACTGACATTCAAAAATAAAACATTTGAAAACTGACCATTTTTCACCTTTCTGAAGCATGACGTAATGGGGGTGTGTTATCTCTTTTGTCAAAAATCTGCCGTTTTTGCTTGAACATTAAATGCCTCCAAATGGTATTTAATTCACTTCCCGGGGTGAAGAAACACTTTTTGAGACCTCAGAGCGAGCACATTTGCCATTTTCATGCACTTTTAACCATTCCACAAATCTTGTGTTTAGGGCCCCTGGAAGCATGAAAATCACTTTAAACATGCTAATTTTAGCTCTAAAACTAATAATCCACCTACAAATGTGAACTGACGTTCAAAAATAAAACATTTGAAAACAGACAATTTTTCACCTTTCTGAAGCATGACGTAGTGGGGGGGTGTTATCTCTTTTGTCAAAAATCAGCTGTTTTTGCTTGAACATTAAATGCCTCCAAATGGTATTTAATTCACTTCCCATGCCCCTGGAAGCATGAAAATGACTTTAAACATGCTAATTTTAGCTCTAAAACTGATGATCCACCTACAAATGTGAACTGATGTTCAAAAATAAAACATTTGAAAACGGACCATTTTTCACCTTTCTGAAGCATGACGTAATGGGGGGGGGGTTATTTCTTTTGTCAAAAATCACCTGTTTTTGCTTGAACATTAAATACCTCCAAATGGCATTTAATTCACTTCCCGGGGTGAAGAAACACTTTTTGAGACCTCACAGTGAGTAAATTGGCCATGTTCATGCATGTTTAACCATTCCACAAATCTTCTGTTTAGGGCCCCTGAAAGCATGAAAATCACATTAAACATGCTAATTTTAGCTCTAAAACTGATGATACACCGACAAATGTGAAATGACGTTCAAAAATAAAACATGTGAAAACTGACCATTTTTCACTTTTCTGAAGCATGACGTATTGGGGGGGGTTATCTCTTTTGTCAAAACTCACCTTTTTTTGCTTGAATATTAAATACCTCCAAATGGCATTTAATTCACTTCCCGGGGTGAAGAAACACTTTTTGAGACCTCACAGTGAGTAAATTGGCCATGTTCATGCACGTTTAACCATTCCACAAATCTTCTGTTTAGGGCCCCTGGAAGCATGAAAATCACAATAAACATGCTAATTTTAGCTCTAAAACTGATGATACACCGACAAATGTGAACTGACGTTCTAAAATAAAACATTTGAAAATGGACCATTTTTTACCTTTTTGAAGCATGACGTAATGGGGGGGTGTTATCTCTTTTGTCAAAAATCAGCTGTTTTTGCTTGAACCTTAAATGACTCCAAATGGTATTTAATTCACTTCACAGGCCCCTGGAAGCATGAAAATCACTTTAAACATGCTAATTTTAGCTCTAAAACTGATGATCCACCTACAAATGTGAACTGACGTTCAAAAATAAAACATTTGAAAACTGACCATTTTTCACCTTTCTGAAGCATGACGTATTGGGGGGGGTTATATCTTTTGTCAAAAATCACCTGTTTTTGCTTGAACATTAAATACCTCCAAATGGCATTTAATTCACTTCCCGGGGTGAAGAAACACTTTTTGAGACCTCAGAGTGAGTAAATTGGCCATTTTGATGCACTTTTAACCATTCCATAAATCTTGTGTTTAGGGCCCCTGGAAGCATGAAAATCACTTTAAACATGCTAATTTTATCTCTAAAACTGATGATCCACCTACAAATGTGAACTGACGTTCAAAAATAAAACATTTGAAAACGGACCATTTTTCACCTTTCTGAACCGTGACGTAATGGGGGGGGGTGTTATCTCTTTTGTCAAAAATCTGCTGTTTTTGCTTGAACATTAAATGCCTCCAAATGGTATTTAATTCAATTCCCGGGGTGAAGAAACACTTTTTGAGAACTCAGAGTGAGTAAATTGGCCATTTTCATGCACTTTTAACCCTTCCACAAATCTTGTGTTTAGGGCCCCTGGAAGCACGAAAATCACGTTAAACATGCTAATTTTAGCTCTAAAACTGATGATCCACCTACAAATGTGAACTGACGTTCAAAAAAAAAACATTTGAAAACGGACCATTTTACACCTTTCTGAAGCAAGACGTAATATGGGGGGGTGTTATCTCTTTGTCAAAAATCAGCCGTTTTTGCTTGAACACTAAATGCCTCCAAATGGTATTAAATAACTTCCCGGGGTGAAGAAACACTTTTTGAGACCTCATAGTGAGTAAATTGGCCATTTTCATGCACTTTTAACCATTTCACAACTCTTGTGTTTAGGGCCCCTGGAAGCATGAAAATCACTTTAAACATGCTAATTTTAGCTCTAAAACTGATGATCCACCTACAAATGTGAACTGACGTTCGAAAATACAACATTTGAAAACAGACCATTTTTCACCTTTCTGAAGCATGACGTATTGGGGGGGTATTATCTGTTTTGTCAAAACTCACCTTTTTTTGCTTCAACATTAAATGCCTCCAAATGGTATTTAATTCACTTCCCGGGCCCCTGGAAGCATGAAAATCACTTTAAACATGCTAATTTTAGCTCTAAAACTGATGATCTACCTACGAATGTGAACTGACGTTCAAAAATGAAACATTTGACAACGGACCATTTTTCACCTTTCTGAAGCATGACGTAATGGGGGGTGTTCTACACCTCCACCCACCAGCTACGGTCTACTAGCCTCGTGCTCCCCGCCGTACCACGCATCCGAAGAGCCACCACCGGAGGCAGTTCCTTCTCCTACCTGGTGGCCAAGACATGGAACTCCCTCCCCATCCACCTTCGGCTGACCCAGGACCATCCCGCCTTCAGGAGACAACTCATTTTTCACCTTTCTGAAGCATGACGTAATAGGGGGGTGTTATCTCTTTTGTCAAAAATCTGCTGTTTTTGCTTGAACATTAAATGCCTCCAAATGGTATTTAATTCACTTCCCGGGGTGAAGAAACACTTTTTGAGAACTCAGAGTGAGTAAATTGGCCATTTTCATGCACTTTTAACCCTTCCACAAATCTTGTGTTTAGGGCCCCTGGAAGCACGAAAATCACGTTAAACATGCTAATTTTAGCTCTAAAACTGATGATCCACCTACAAATGTGAACTGACGTTCAAAAAAAAAACATTTGAAAACGGACCATTTTACACCTTTCTGAAGCAAGACGTAATATGGGGGGGTGTTATCTCTTTTGTCAAAAATCTGCTGTTTTTGCTTCAACACTAAATGCCTCCAAATGGTATTAAATAACTTCCCGGGGTGAAGAAACACTTTTTGAGACCTCATAGTGAGTAAATTGGCCATTTTCATGCACTTTTAACCATTTCACAACTCTTGTGTTTAGGGCCCCTGGAAGCATGAAAAACACTTTAAACATGCTAATTTTAGCTCTAAAACTGATGATCCACCTACAAATGTGAACTGACGTTCGAAAATACAACATTTGAAAACAGACCATTTTTCACCTTTCTGAAGCATGACGTATTGGGGGGGTATTATCTGTTTTGTCAAAACTCACCTTTTTTTGCTTCAACATTAAATGCCTCCAAATGGTATTTAATTCACTTCCCGGGCCCCTGGAAGCATGAAAATCACTTTAAACATGCTAATTTTAGCTCTAAAACTGATGATCTACCTACGAATGTGAACTGACGTTCAAAAATGAAACATTTGACAACGGACCATTTTTCACCTTTCTGAAGCATGACGTAATGGGGGGTGTTCTACACCTCCACCCACCAGCTACGGTCTACTAGCCTCGTGCTCGCCGCCGTACCACGCATCCGAAGAGCCACCACCGGAGGCAGTTCCTTCTCCTACCTGGTGGCCAAGACATGGAACTCCCTCCCCATCCACCTTCGGCTGACCCAGGACCATCCCGCCTTCAGGAGACAACTCATTTTTCACCTTTCTGAAGCATGACGTAATAAGGGGGGTGTTATCTCTTTTGTCAAGAATCAGCTGTTTTTGCTTGAACATTAAATGCCTTCAAATGGTATTTAATTCACTTCCCGGGCTCCTGGAAGCATGAAAATCACTTTAAACATGCTACTAATGTTAGCTCTAAAACTGATGTTCTACCTTCAAATGTGAACTGACGTTCAAAAATAAAACATGTGAAAACGGACCATTTTTCACCTTTCTGAAGCATGACATAATGGGGGGTGTTATCTCTTTTGTCAAAAATCTGCCGTTTTTGCTTGAACATTAAATACCTCCAAATGGTATTTAATTCACTTCCCTGGGTGAAGAAACACTTTTTGAGAACTCAGAGTGAGTAAATTGGCCATTTTCATGCACTTTTAACCATTCCACAAATCTTGTGTTTAGGGACCCTGGAAGCATGAAAATCACTTTAAACATGCTAATTTTAGCTCTAAAACTGTTGATCCACCTACAAATGTGAACTGACGTTTAAAAATAAAACATTTGAAAACAGACAATTTTTCACCTTTCTGAAGCATGACGTAGTGGGGGGGTGTTATCTCTTTTGTCAAAAATCAGCTGTTTTTGCTTGAACATGAAATGCCTCCAAATGGTATTTAATTCACTTCCCATGCCCCTGGAAGCATGAAAATGACTTTAAACATGCTAATTTTAGCTCTAAAACTGATGATCCACCTACAAATGTGAACTGACGTTCAAAAATAAAACATTTGAAAACGGACCATTTTTCACCTTTCTGAAGCATGGCGTAATGGGGGGGGGTTGTTTCTTTTGTCAAAAATCACCTGTTTTTGCTTGAACATTAAATACCTCCAAATGGCATTTAATTCACTTCCCGGGGTGAAGAAACACTTTTTGAGACCTCAGAGTGAGTAAATTGGCCATTTTGATGCACTTTTAACCATTCCACAAATCTTGTGTGTAGGGCCCCTGGAAGCATGAAAATCACTTTAAACATGCTAATTTTAGCTCTAAAACTGATGATACACCGACAAATGTGAACTGACGTTCTAAAATAAAACATTTGAAAATGGACCATTTTTTACCTTTTTGAAGCATGACGTAATGGGGGGGTGTTATCTCTTTTGTCAAAAATCAGCTGTTTTTGCTTGAACCTTAAATGACTCCAAATGGTATTTAATTCACTTCACAGGCCCCTGGAAGCATGAAAATCACTTTAAACATGCTAATTTTAGCTCTAAAACTGATGATCCACCTACAAATGTGAACTGACGTTCAAAAATAAAACATTTGAAAACTGACCATTTTTCACCTTTCTGAAGCATGACGTATTGGGGGGGGTTATATCTTTTGTCAAAAATCACCTGTTTTTGCTTGAACATTAAATACCTCCAAATGGCATTTAATTCACTTCCCGGGGTGAAGAAACACTTTTTGAGACCTCAGAGTGAGTAAATTGGCCATTTTGATGCACTTTTAACCATTCCATAAATCTTGTGTTTAGGGCCCCTGGAAGCATGAAAATCACTTTAAACATGCTAATTTTATCTCTAAAACTGATGATCCACCTACAAATGTGAACTGACGTTCAAAAATAAAACATTTGAAAACGGACCATTTTTCACCTTTCTGAACCGTGACGTAATGGGGGGGGGTGTTATCTCTTTTGTCAAAAATCTGCTGTTTTTGCTTGAACATTAAATGCCTCCAAATGGTATTTAATTCAATTCCCGGGGTGAAGAAACACTTTTTGAGAACTCAGAGTGAGTAAATTGGCCATTTTCATGCACTTTTAACCCTTCCACAAATCTTGTGTTTAGGGCCCCTGGAAGCACGAAAATCACGTTAAACATGCTAATTTTAGCTCTAAAACTGATGATCCACCTACAAATGTGAACTGACGTTCAAAAAAAAAACATTTGAAAACGGACCATTTTACACCTTTCTGAAGCAAGACGTAATATGGGGGGGTGTTATCTCTTTGTCAAAAATCAGCCGTTTTTGCTTGAACACTAAATGCCTCCAAATGGTATTAAATAACTTCCCGGGGTGAAGAAACACTTTTTGAGACCTCATAGTGAGTAAATTGGCCATTTTCATGCACTTTTAACCATTTCACAACTCTTGTGTTTAGGGCCCCTGGAAGCATGAAAATCACTTTAAACATGCTAATTTTAGCTCTAAAACTGATGATCCACCTACAAATGTGAACTGACGTTCGAAAATACAACATTTGAAAACAGACCATTTTTCACCTTTCTGAAGCATGACGTATTGGGGGGGTATTATCTGTTTTGTCAAAACTCACCTTTTTTTGCTTCAACATTAAATGCCTCCAAATGGTATTTAATTCACTTCCCGGGCCCCTGGAAGCATGAAAATCACTTTAAACATGCTAATTTTAGCTCTAAAACTGATGATCTACCTACGAATGTGAACTGACGTTCAAAAATGAAACATTTGACAACGGACCATTTTTCACCTTTCTGAAGCATGACGTAATGGGGGGTGTTCTACACCTCCACCCACCAGCTACGGTCTACTAGCCTCGTGCTCCCCGCCGTACCACGCATCCGAAGAGCCACCACCGGAGGCAGTTCCTTCTCCTACCTGGTGGCCAAGACATGGAACTCCCTCCCCATCCACCTTCGGCTGACCCAGGACCATCCCGCCTTCAGGAGACAACTCATTTTTCACCTTTCTGAAGCATGACGTAATAGGGGGGTGTTATCTCTTTTGTCAAAAATCTGCTGTTTTTGCTTGAACATTAAATGCCTCCAAATGGTATTTAATTCACTTCCCGGGGTGAAGAAACACTTTTTGAGAACTCAGAGTGAGTAAATTGGCCATTTTCATGCACTTTTAACCCTTCCACAAATCTTGTGTTTAGGGCCCCTGGAAGCACGAAAATCACGTTAAACATGCTAATTTTAGCTCTAAAACTGATGATCCACCTACAAATGTGAACTGACGTTCAAAAAAAAAACATTTGAAAACGGACCATTTTACACCTTTCTGAAGCAAGACGTAATATGGGGGGGTGTTATCTCTTTTGTCAAAAATCTGCTGTTTTTGCTTCAACACTAAATGCCTCCAAATGGTATTAAATAACTTCCCGGGGTGAAGAAACACTTTTTGAGACCTCATAGTGAGTAAATTGGCCATTTTCATGCACTTTTAACCATTTCACAACTCTTGTGTTTAGGGCCCCTGGAAGCATGAAAAACACTTTAAACATGCTAATTTTAGCTCTAAAACTGATGATCCACCTACAAATGTGAACTGACGTTCGAAAATACAACATTTGAAAACAGACCATTTTTCACCTTTCTGAAGCATGACGTATTGGGGGGGTATTATCTGTTTTGTCAAAACTCACCTTTTTTTGCTTCAACATTAAATGCCTCCAAATGGTATTTAATTCACTTCCCGGGCCCCTGGAAGCATGAAAATCACTTTAAACATGCTAATTTTAGCTCTAAAACTGATGATCTACCTACGAATGTGAACTGACGTTCAAAAATGAAACATTTGACAACGGACCATTTTTCACCTTTCTGAAGCATGACGTAATGGGGGGTGTTCTACACCTCCACCCACCAGCTACGGTCTACTAGCCTCGTGCTCGCCGCCGTACCACGCATCCGAAGAGCCACCACCGGAGGCAGTTCCTTCTCCTACCTGGTGGCCAAGACATGGAACTCCCTCCCCATCCACCTTCGGCTGACCCAGGACCATCCCGCCTTCAGGAGACAACTCATTTTTCACCTTTCTGAAGCATGACGTAATAAGGGGGGTGTTATCTCTTTTGTCAAGAATCAGCTGTTTTTGCTTGAACATTAAATGCCTTCAAATGGTATTTAATTCACTTCCCGGGCTCCTGGAAGCATGAAAATCACTTTAAACATGCTACTAATGTTAGCTCTAAAACTGATGTTCTACCTTCAAATGTGAACTGACGTTCAAAAATAAAACATGTGAAAACGGACCATTTTTCACCTTTCTGAAGCATGACATAATGGGGGGTGTTATCTCTTTTGTCAAAAATCTGCCGTTTTTGCTTGAACATTAAATACCTCCAAATGGTATTTAATTCACTTCCCTGGGTGAAGAAACACTTTTTGAGAACTCAGAGTGAGTAAATTGGCCATTTTCATGCACTTTTAACCATTCCACAAATCTTGTGTTTAGGGACCCTGGAAGCATGAAAATCACTTTAAACATGCTAATTTTAGCTCTAAAACTGTTGATCCACCTACAAATGTGAACTGACGTTTAAAAATAAAACATTTGAAAACAGACAATTTTTCACCTTTCTGAAGCATGACGTAGTGGGGGGGTGTTATCTCTTTTGTCAAAAATCAGCTGTTTTTGCTTGAACATGAAATGCCTCCAAATGGTATTTAATTCACTTCCCATGCCCCTGGAAGCATGAAAATGACTTTAAACATGCTAATTTTAGCTCTAAAACTGATGATCCACCTACAAATGTGAACTGACGTTCAAAAATAAAACATTTGAAAACGGACCATTTTTCACCTTTCTGAAGCATGGCGTAATGGGGGGGGGTTGTTTCTTTTGTCAAAAATCACCTGTTTTTGCTTGAACATTAAATACCTCCAAATGGCATTTAATTCACTTCCCGGGGTGAAGAAACACTTTTTGAGACCTCAGAGTGAGTAAATTGGCCATTTTGATGCACTTTTAACCATTCCACAAATCTTGTGTGTAGGGCCCCTGGAAGCATGAAAATCACTTTAAACATGCTAATTTTAGCTCTAAAACTAATAATCCACCTACAAATGTGAACTGACGTTCAAAAATAAAACATTTGAAAACGGACCATTTTTCACCTTTCTGAAGCATGACGTAATGGGGGGGTGTTATCTCTTTTGTCAAAAAATCAGCCGTTTTTGCTTGAACATTAAATGCCTCCAAATGGTATTTAATTCACTTCCCGGGCCCCTGGAAGCATGAAAATCACTTTAAACATGCTAATTTTAGCTCTAAAACTAATAATCCACCTACAAATGTGAACTGACATTCAAAAATAAAACATTTGAAAACGGACAATTTTTCACCTTTCTGAAGCATGACGTAATGGGGGGTGTTATCTCTTTTGTCAAAAAACAGCCGTTTTTGCTTGAACATTAAATGCCTCCAAATGGTATTTAATTCACTTCCCGGGGTGAAGAAACACTTTTTGAGACATCAGAGTGAGCAAATTGGCCATTTTCATGCACTTTTAAGCATTCCACAAATCTTGTGTTTAGGGCCCCTGGTAGCATGAAAATCACTTTAAACATGCTAATTTTAGCTCTAAAACTAATAATCCACCTACAAATGTGAACTGACGTTCAAAAATAAAACATTTGAAAACGGACCATTTTTCACCTTTCTGAAGCATGACGTAATGGGGGTGTTATCTCTTTTGTCAAAAATCAGCCGTTTTTGCTTGAACATTAAATGCCTCCAAATGGTATTCAATTCACTTCCCGGGCCCCTGGTAGCATGAAAATCACTTTCAACATGCTAATTTTAGCTCTAAAACTAATAATCCACCTACAAATGTGAACTGACATTCAAAAATAAAACATTTGAAAACAGACAATTTTTCACCTTTCTGAAGCATGACATAATGGGGGGGTTATCCCTTTTGTCAAATATCAGCCGTTTTTGCTTGAACATTAAATGCCTCCAAATGGTATTTAATTCACTTCCCGGGGTGAAGAAACACTTTTTGAGACCTCAGAGCGAGCACATTTGCCATTTTCATGCACTTTTAACAATTCCACAAATCTTGTGGTAGGGCCCCTAGAAGCATGAAAATCACTTTAAACATGCTTATTTTAGCTCTAAAACTAATAATCCACCTACAAATGTGAACTGACGTTCAAAAATAAAACATTTGAAAACGGACCATTTTTCACCTTTCTGAAGCATGATGTAATGGGGGGGTGTTATCTCTTTTGTCAAAAATCAGCCGTTTTTGCTTGAACATTAAATGCTTCCAAATGGTATTTAATTCACTTCCCGGGCCCCTGGAAGCATGAAAATCACTTTAAACATGATAATTTTAGCTCTAAAACTAATAATCCACCTACAAATGTGAACTGACATTCAAAAATAAAACATTTGAAAACGGACCATTTTTCACCTTTCTGAAGCATGACGTAATGGGGGTGTGTTATCTCTTTTGTCAAAAATCAGCCGTTTTTGTTTGAACATTAAATGCCTCCAAATGGTATTTAATTCACTTCCCGGGGTGAAGAAACACTTTTTGAGACCTCAGAGTGAGCAAATTGGCCATTTTCATGCACTTTTAACCATTCCACAAATCTTGTGTTTAGGGCCCCTGGAAGCATGAAAATCACTTTAAACATGCTAATTTTAGCTCTAAAACTGATGATCCACCTACAAATGTGAACTGACATTAAAAAATAAAACATTTGAAAACGGACAATTTTTCACCTTTCTGAAGCATGACGTAATGGGGGGGTGTTATCTCTTTTGTTAAAATTCAGTCATTTTTGCTTGAACATTAAATGCCTCCAAATGGTATTTAATTCACTTCCCGGGGTGAAGAAACACTTTTTGAGAACTCAGAGTGAGTAAATTGGCCATTTTCATGCACTTTTAACAATTCCACAAATCTTGTGTTTAGGGTCCCTGGAAGCATGAAAATCACTTTAAACCTGCTAATTTAAGCTCTAAAATGGATGATCCACCTACAAATGTGAACTGACGTTCAAAAATAAAACATTTGAAAACGGACAATTTTTCACCTTTCTGAAGCATGGCGTAATGGGGGGGTGTTATCTCTTTTGTCAAAAATCAGCCGTTTTTGCTTGAACATTAAATGCCTCCAAATGGTATTTAATTCACTTCCCGGGGTGAATAAACACTTTTTGAGACCTCAGAGTGAGCAAATTGGCCATTTTCATGCACTTTTGACCATTCCACAAATCTTGTGTTTAGAGCCCCTGGAAGCATGAAAATCACTTTAAACATGCTAATTTTAGCTCTAAAACTAATAATCCACCTACAAATGTGAACTGACGTTCAAAAATAAAACATTTGAAAACGGACCATTTTTCACCTTTCTAAAGAATGACGTAATGGGGGGTGTTATCTCTTTTGTCAAAAATCAGCTGTTTTTGCTTGAACATTAAATGCCTCCAAATGGTATTTAAGTCACTTCCCGGGCCCCTGGAAGCATGAAAATCCCTTTAAACATGCTAATTTTAGCTCTAAAACTAATAATCCACCTACAAATGTGAACTGACGTTCAAAAATAAAACATTTGAAAATGGACAATTTTTCACCTTTCTGAAGCATGACGTTATGGGGGGGGGTGTTATCTCTTTTGTCAAAAATCAGCCGTTTTTGCTTGAACATTAAATGCCTCCAAATGGTATTCAATTCACTTCCCGGGCCCCTGGTAGCATGAAAATCACTTTCAACATGCTAATTTTAGCTCTAAAACTAATAATCCACCTACAAATGTGAACTGACATTCAAAAATAAAACATTTGAAAACAGACAATTTTTCACCTTTCTGAAGCATGACATAATGGGGGGGTTATCCCTATTGTCAAAAATCAGCCGTTTTTGCTTGCACATTAAATGCCTCCAAATGGTATTTAATTCACTTCCCGGGGTGAAGAAACACTTTTTGAGACCTCAGAGCGAGCACATTTGCCATTTTCATGCACTTTTAACAATTCCACAAATCTTGTGTTTAGGGCCCCTGGAAGCATGAAAATCACTTTAAACATGCTAATTTTAGCTCTAAAACTAATAATCCACCTACAAATGTGAACTGACGTTCAAAAATAAAACATTTGAAAACGGACCATTTTTCACCTTTCTGAAGCATGACGTAATGGGGGGGGTGTTATCTCTTTTGTCAAAAATCAGCCGTTTTTGCTTGAACATTAAATGCCTCCAAATGGTATTTAATTCACTTCCCGGGCCCCTGGAAGCATGAAAATCACTTTAAACATGATAATTTTAGCTCTAAAACTAATAATCCACCTACAAATGTGAACTGACATTCAAAAATAAAACATTTGAAAACTGACCATTTTTCACCTTTCTGAAGCATGACGTAATGGGGGTGTGTTATCTCTTTTGTCAAAAATCTGCCGTTTTTGCTTGAACATTAAATGCCTCCAAATGGTATTTAATTCACTTCCCGGGGTGAAGAAACACTTTTTGAGACCTCAGAGCGAGCACATTTGCCATTTTCATGCACTTTTAACCATTCCACAAATCTTGTGTTTAGGGCCCCTGGAAGCATGAAAATCACTTTAAACATGCTAATTTTAGCTCTAAAACTAATAATCCACCTACAAATTTGAACTGACGTTCAAAAATAAAACATTTGAAAACGGACCATTTTTCACCTTTCTGAAGCTTGACGTAATGGGGGGGTGTTATCTCTTTTGTAAAAAATCAGCTGTTTTTGCTTGAACATTAAATGCCTCCAAATGGTATTTAATTCACTTCCCGGGCCCCTGGAAGCATGAAAATGACTTTAAACATGCTAATTTTAGCTCTAAAACTGATGATCCACCTACAAATGTGAACTGACGTTCGAAAATACAACATTTGAAAACAGACCATTTTTCACCTTTCTGAAGCATGACGTATTGGGGGGGTATTATCTGTTTTGTCAAAACTCACCTTTTTTTGCTTCAACATTAAATGCCTCCAAATGGTATTTAATTCACTTCCCGGGCCCCTGGAAGCATGAAAATCACTTTAAACATGCTAATTTTAGCTCTAAAACTGATGATCTACCTACGAATGTGAACTGACGTTCAAAAATGAAACATTTGACAACGGACCATTTTTCACCTTTCTGAAGCATGACGTAATGGGGGGTGTTCTACACCTCCACCCACCAGCTACGGTCTACTAGCCTCGTGCTCGCCGCCGTACCACGCATCCGAAGAGCCACCACCGGAGGCAGTTCCTTCTCCTACCTGGTGGCCAAGACATGGAACTCCCTCCCCATCCACCTTCGGCTGACCCAGGACCATCCCGCCTTCAGGAGACAACTCATTTTTCACCTTTCTGAAGCATGACGTAATAGGGGGGTGTTATCTCTTTTGTCAAGAATCAGCTGTTTTTGCTTGAACATTAAATGCCTTCAAATGGTATTTAATTCACTTCCCGGGGTCCTGGAAGCATGAAAATCACTTTAAACATGCTACTAATGTTAGCTCTAAAACTGATGTTCTACCTTCAAATGTGAACTGACGTTCAAAAATAAAACATGTGAGACGGAATGCGGATGAGGGAATACATCAGGCTCTGGTGCTGCTGGACCTCTCAGCCGCTTTCGACACGGTCGACTATAACATCTTGGTCGACCGTGTCGAGCAGGCAGGTCTCAGGGGCATGGCATTGAGCTGGATCCGCTCATTTATTACTGGGCGCACTCAGGCTGTCAGACTAGGACCTTTCACTGCCCCCACCATTTCTTCTACTTGTGGAGTCCCGCAGGGCTCTTCGTTATCACCCCTGCTTTTTAATTTATATCTACGCCCCCTTTTGCACTCCCTTAGGAGGGCCAAAGTAACGATATTCAACTATGCAGACGATCTGCAGTTGATTTTCCCTCTAAACACCAAGGATGCTGTGGTTGAATTTCAAAACACTATGTCCCACATTTTAAAATGGATGAACTGCAGTCATCTGAAGCTTAACCCTGGCAAGACCGAATTGGTCTTGCCGGGACTGAGCGCCCTCAGCTGGAACCCCAGCTTCTGGCCTTCCTGTATGGGAACTCCTCCATCTAAGTCATGTTCGGTCAAGAGTCTGGGAATACATATCAGCGAAGACCTCTCCCTCAAAAAACAAGTCGGAGCAGTTGTCTCAGCTAGTTTCTTCCAGCTGAAGAAAATCAAGAAAATTGCCAGCTTCTTCTCCCCGGCCGCTCTCACTCAGATAGTCATCTCCCTGGTTCTGTCCAGACTTGACTTCTCCAACAGTCTTTACCTTGGCATTCAAGCTGGGGAGCTCAAACGCCTTCAGCTGGTTCAGAATCAGGCCGCCAGACTCCTCCTGAACCTCTCGAAGAGGCAGTCTGTAAGATCCGGCCTGAAACAGCTACACTGGCTGCCTGTGGAGCAGCGTGTGGCGTTTAAAACAGGGTGCATTGTATTCAAATCTCTGCATGACTCTGGCCCTCTTTTCATCAGAGACATGTTTAAGAGATATACTCCCTCACGCGATCTCCGTTCTATTCATAAATCTCTTCTGACTGTTCCATCTTACAAGAGGAAGTGTCTTGGAGGCAGCTGCTTTGACCTTCTTGCAGCTGGTTTTTGGAACTCCCTTCCCCTCCATCTAAAACTGAATGACAACATCCTCAGTTTTAGACATTCCTTGAAAACCTGGCTTTTCACTCAGGCGCACTGTTGAGCTGCTCCCCCTCCCCTGTGATCCTGCGCTAGCTCCTTCCTACAGCGCCATGAAGCCCCCGGGCGTACGAGCGCTTACAAATACCTATTAACATTAACATATTAACATTAACATGTGAAAACGGACCATTTTTCACCTTTCTGAAGCATGACATAATGGGGGGTGTTATCTCTTTTGTCAAAAATCTGCCGTTTTTGCTTGAACATTAAATACCTCCAAATGGTATTTAATTCACTTCCCGGGGTGAAGAAACACTTTTTGAGAACTCAGAGTGAGTAAATTGGCCATTTTCATGCACTTTTAACCATTCCACAAATCTTGTGTTTAGGGACCCTGGAAGCATGAAAATCACTTTAAACATGCTAATTTTAGCTCTAAAACTGTTGATCCACCTACAAATGTGAACTGACGTTTAAAAATAAAACATTTGAAAACAGACAATTTTTCACCTTTCTGAAGCATGACGTAGTGGGGGGGGTGTTATCTCTTTTGTCAAAAATCAGCTGTTTTTGCTTGAACATTAAATGCCTCCAAATGGTATTTAATTCACTTCCCATGCCCCTGGAAGCATGAAAATGACTTTAAACATGCTAATTTTAGCTCTAAAACTGATGATCCACCTACAAATGTGAACTGACGTTCAAAAATAAAACATTTGAAAACGGACCATTTTTCACCTTTCTGAAGCATGACGTAATGGGGGGGGGTTATTTCTTTTGTCAAAAATCACCTGTTTTTGCTTGAACATTAAATACCTCCAAATGGCATTTAATTCACTTCCCGGGGTGAAGAAACACTTTTTGAGACCTCAGAGTGAGTAAATTGGCCATTTTGATGCACTTTTAACCATTCCACAAATCTTGTGTGTAGGGCCCCTGGAAGCATGAAAATCACTTTAAACATGCTAATTTTAGCTCTAAAACTGATGATCCACCTACAAATGTGAACTGACGTTCAAAAATAAAACATTTGAAAACAGACCATTTTTCACCTTTCTGAAGCATGACGTAGTGGGGGGGTGTTATCTCTTTTGTCAAAAATCAGCTGTTTTTGCTTGAACATTAAATGCCTCCAAATGTATTTAATTCACTTCCCGGGCCCCTGGAAGCATGAAAATGACTTTAAACATGCTAATTTTAGCTCTAAAACTGATGACCCACTTACAAATGTGAACTGACGTTCAAAAATAAAAATTTGAAAACAGACCATTTTTCACCTTTCTGAAGCATGACATAGTGGGGGGTGTTATCTCTTTTGTCAAAAATCAGCTGTTTTTGCTTGAACATTAAATGCCTGCAAATGTATTTAATTCACTTCCCGGGCCCCTGGAAGCATGAAAATGACTTTCAACATGCTAATTTTAGCTCTAAAACTGATGTTCCACCTACAAATGTGAACTGACATTCAAAAATAAAACATTTGAAAACGGACCATTTTTCACCTTTCTGAACCATGACGTAATGGTTGGGTGTTATCTTTTTTGTCAAAAATCAGCTGTTTTTGCTTAAACATTAAATGCCTCCAAATGGTTTTTAATTCACTTCCCGGGGTGAAGCAACACTTTTTGAGACCTCAGAGTGAGCAAATTGACCATTTTCATGCACTTTTAACCATTCCACAAATCTTGTGTTTAGAGCCCCTGGAAGCATGAAAATCACTTTAAACATGCTAATTTTAGCTCTAAAACTAATAATCCACCTACAAATGTGAACTGACGTTCAAAAATAAAACATTTGAAAACGGACCATTTTTCACCTTTCTGAAGCATGACGTAATGGGGGGGTGTTATCTCTTTTGTCAAAAAATCAGCCGTTTTTGCTTGAACATTAAATGCCTCCAAATGGTATTTAATTCACTTCCCGGGGTGAAGAAACACTTTTTGAGACCTCAGAGCGAGCACATTTGCCATTTTCATGCACTTTTAACCATTCCACAAATCTTGTGTTTAGGGCCCCTGGAAGCATGAAAATCACTTTAAACATGCTAATTTTAGCTCTAAAACTAATAATCCACCTACAAATGTGAACTGACGTTCAAAAATAAAACATTTGAAAACGGACCATTTTTCACCTTTCTGAAGCTTGACGTAATGGGGGGGTGTTATCTCTTTTGTAAAAAATCAGCTGTTTTTGCTTGAACATTAAATGCCTCCAAATGGTATTTAATTCACTTCCCGGGCCCCTGGAAGCATGAAAATGACTTTAAACATGCTAATTTTAGCTCTAAAACTGATGATCCACCTACAAATGTGAACTGACGTTCGAAAATACAACATTTGAAAACAGACCATTTTTCACCTTTCTGAAGCATGACGTATTGGGGGGGTATTATCTGTTTTGTCAAAACTCACCTTTTTTTGCTTCAACATTAAATGCCTCCAAATGGTATTTAATTCACTTCCCGGGCCCCTGGAAGCATGAAAATCACTTTAAACATGCTAATTTTAGCTCTAAAACTGATGATCTACCTACGAATGTGAACTGACGTTCAAAAATGAAACATTTGACAACGGACCATTTTTCACCTTTCTGAAGCATGACGTAATGGGGGGTGTTCTACACCTCCACCCACCAGCTACGGTCTACTAGCCTCGTGCTCGCCGCCGTACCACGCATCCGAAGAGCCACCACCGGAGGCAGTTCCTTCTCCTACCTGGTGGCCAAGACATGGAACTCCCTCCCCATCCACCTTCGGCTGACCCAGGACCATCCTGCCTTCAGGAGACAACTCATTTTTCACCTTTCTGAAGCATGACGTAATAGGGGGGTGTTATCTCTTTTGTCAAGAATCAGCTGTTTTTGCTTGAACATTAAATGCCTTCAAATGGTATTTAATTCACTTCCCGGGGTCCTGGAAGCATGAAAATCACTTTAAACATGCTACTAATGTTAGCTCTAAAACTGATGTTCTACCTTCAAATGTGAACTGACGTTCAAAAATAAAACATGTGAGACGGAATGCGGATGAGGGAATACACCAGGCTCTGGTGCTGCTGGACCTCTCAGCCGCTTTCGACACGGTCGACTATAACATCTTGGTCGACCGTGTCGAGCAGGCAGGTCTCAGGGGCATGGCATTGAGCTGGATCCGCTCATTTATTACTGGGCGCACTCAGGCTGTCAGACTAGGACCTTTCACTGCCCCCACCATTTCTTCTACTTGTGGAGTCCCGCAGGGCTCTTCGTTATCACCCCTGCTTTTTAATTTATATCTACGCCCCCTTTTGCACTCCCTTAGGAGGGCCAAAGTAACGATATTCAACTATGCAGACGATCTGCAGTTGATTTTCCCTCTAAACACCAAGGATGCTGTGGTTGAATTTCAAAACACTATGTCCCACATTTTAAAATGGATGAACTGCAGTCATCTGAAGCTTAACCCTGGCAAGACCGAATTGGTCTTGCCGGGACTGAGCGCCCTCAGCTGGAACCCCAGCTTCTGGCCTTCCTGTATGGGAACTCCTCCATCTAAGTCATGTTCGGTCAAGAGTCTGGGAATACATATCAGCGAAGACCTCTCCCTCAAAAAACAAGTCGGAGCAGTTGTCTCAGCTAGTTTCTTCCAGCTGAAGAAAATCAAGAAAATTGCCAGCTTCTTCTCCCCGGCCGCTCTCACTCAGATAGTCATCTCCCTGGTTCTGTCCAGACTTGACTTCTCCAACAGTCTTTACCTTGGCATTCAAGCTGGAGAGCTCAAACGCCTTCAGCTGGTTCAGAATCAGGCCGCCAGACTCCTCCTGAACCTCTCGAAGAGGCAGTCTGTAAGATCCGGCCTGAAACAGCTACACTGGCTGCCTGTGGAGCAGCGTGTGGCGTTTAAAACAGGGTGCATTGTATTCAAATCTCTGCATGACTCTGGCCCTCTTTTCATCAGAGACATGTTTAAGAGATATACTCCCTCACGCAATCTCCGTTCTATTCATAAATCTCTTCTGACTGTTCCATCTTACAAGAGGAAGTGTCTTGGAGGCAGCTGCTTTGACCTTCTTGCAGCTGGTTTTTGGAACTCCCTTCCCCTCCATCTAAAACTGAATGACAACATCCTCAGTTTTAGACATTCCTTGAAAACCTGGCTTTTCACTCAGGCGCACTGTTGAGCTGCTCCCCCTCCCCTGTGATCCTGCGCTAGCTCCTTCCTACAGCGCCATGAAGCCCCCGGGCGTACGAGCGCTTACAAATACCTATTAACATTAACATATTAACATTAACATGTGAAAACGGACCATTTTTCACCTTTCTGAAGCATGACATAATGGGGGGTGTTATCTCTTTTGTCAAAAATCTGCCGTTTTTGCTTGAACATTAAATACCTCCAAATGGTATTTAATTCACTTCCCGGGGTGAAGAAACACTTTTTGAGAACTCAGAGTGAGTAAATTGGCCATTTTCATGCACTTTTAACCATTCCACAAATCTTGTGTTTAGGGACCCTGGAAGCATGAAAATCACTTTAAACATGCTAATTTTAGCTCTAAAACTGTTGATCCACCTACAAATGTGAACTGACGTTTAAAAATAAAACATTTGAAAACAGACAATTTTTCACCTTTCTGAAGCATGACGTAGTGGGGGGGGTGTTATCTCTTTTGTCAAAAATCAGCTGTTTTTGCTTGAACATTAAATGCCTCCAAATGGTATTTAATTCACTTCCCATGCCCCTGGAAGCATGAAAATGACTTTAAACATGCTAATTTTAGCTCTAAAACTGATGATCCACCTACAAATGTGAACTGACGTTCAAAAATAAAACATTTGAAAACGGACCATTTTTCACCTTTCTGAAGCATGACGTAATGGGGGGGGGGTTATTTCTTTTGTCAAAAATCACCTGTTTTTGCTTGAACATTAAATACCTCCAAATGGCATTTAATTCACTTCCCGGGGTGAAGAAACACTTTTTGAGACCTCAGAGTGAGTAAATTGGCCATTTTGATGCACTTTTAACCATTCCACAAATCTTGTGTGTAGGGCCCCTGGAAGCATGAAAATCACTTTAAACATGCTAATTTTAGCTCTAAAACTGATGATCCACCTACAAATGTGAACTGACGTTCAAAAATAAAACATTTGAAAACAGACCATTTTTCACCTTTCTGAAGCATGACGTAGTGGGGGGGTGTTATCTCTTTTGTCAAAAATCAGCTGTTTTTGCTTGAACATTAAATGCCTCCAAATGTATTTAATTCACTTCCCGGGCCCCTGGAAGCATGAAAATGACTTTAAACATGCTAATTTTAGCTCTAAAACTGATGATCCACTTACAAATGTGAACTGACGTTCAAAAATAAAAATTTGAAAACAGACCATTTTTCACCTTTCTGAAGCATGACATAGTGGGGGGTGTTATCTCTTTTGTCAAAAATCAGCTGTTTTTGCTTGAACATTAAATGCCTGCAAATGTATTTAATTCACTTCCCGGGCCCCTGGAAGCATGAAAATGACTTTAAACATGCTAATTTTAGCTCTAAAACTGATGTTCCACCTACAAATGTGAACTGACATTCAAAAATAAAACATTTGAAAACGGACCATTTTTCACCTTTCTGAACCATGACGTAATGGTTGGGTGTTATCTTTTTTGTCAAAAATCAGCTGTTTTTGCTTAAACATTAAATGCCTCCAAATGGTTTTTAATTCACTTCCCGGGGTGAAGCAACACTTTTTGAGACCTCAGAGTGAGCAAATTGACCATTTTCATGCACTTTTAACCATTCCACAAATCTTGTGTTTAGAGCCCCTGGAAGCATGAAAATCACTTTAAACATGCTAATTTTAGCTCTAAAACTAATAATCCACCTACAAATGTGAACTGACGTTCAAAAATAAAACATTTGAAAACGGACCATTTTTCACCTTTCTGAAGCATGACGTAATGGGGGGGTGTTATCTCTTTTGTCAAAAAATCAGCCGTTTTTGCTTGAACATTAAATGCCTCCAAATGGTATTTAATTCACTTCCCGGGCCCCTGGAAGCATGAAAATCACTTTAAACATGCTAATTTTAGCTCTAAAACTAATAATCCACCTACAAATGTGAACTGACATTGAAAAATAAAACATTTGAAAACTGACAATTTTTCACCTTTCTGAAGCATGACGTAATGGGGGGGTGTTATCTCTTTTGTCAAAAATCAGCCGTTTTTGCTTGAACATTAAATGCCTCCAAATGGTATTTAATTCACTTCCCGGGGTGAAGAAACACTTTTTGAGACCTCAGAGTGAGCAAATTGGCCATTTTCATGCACTTTTAAGCATTCCACAAATCTTGTGTTTAGAGCCCCTGGAAGCATGAAAATCACTTTAAACATGCTAATTTTAGCTCTAAAACTAATAATCCACCTACAAATGTGAACTGACGTTCAAAAATAAAACATTTGAAAACGGACCATTTTTCACCTTTCTAAAGAATGACGTAATGGGGGGTGTTATCTCTTTTGTCAAAAATCAGCTGTTTTTGCTTGAACATTAAATGCCTCCAAATGGTATTTAAGTCACTTCCCGGGCCCCTGGAAGCATGAAAATCCCTTTAAACATGCTAATTTTAGCTCTAAAACTAATAATCCACCTACAAATGTGAACTGACGTTCAAAAATAAAACATTTGAAAATGGACAATTTTTCACCTTTCTGAAGCATGACGTTATGGGGGGGGGTGTTATCTCTTTTGTCAAAAATCAGCCGTTTTTGCTTGAACATTAAATGCCTCCAAATGGTATTCAATTCACTTCCCGGGCCCCTGGTAGCATGAAAATCACTTTCAACATGCTAATTTTAGCTCTAAAACTAATAATCCACCTACAAATGTGAACTGACATTCAAAAATAAAACATTTGAAAACAGACAATTTTTCACCTTTCTGAAGCATGACATAATGGGGGGGTTATCCCTTTTGTCAAAAATCAGCCGTTTTTGCTTGAACATTAAATGCCTCCAAATGGTATTTAATTCACTTCCCGGGGTGAAGAAACACTTTTTGAGACCTCAGAGCGAGCACATTTGCCATTTTCATGCACTTTTAACAATTCCACAAATCTTGTGTTTAGGGCCCCTGGAAGCATGAAAATCACTTTAAACATGCTAATTTTAGCTCTAAAACTAATAATCCACCTACAAATGTGAACTGACGTTCAAAAATAAAACATTTGAAAAGGGACCATTTTTCACCTTTCTGAAGCATGACGTAATGGGGGGGGTGTTATCTCTTTTGTCAAAAATCAGCTGTTTTTGCTTGAACATTAAATGCCTCCAAATGGTATTTAAGTCACTTCCCGGGCCCCTGGAAGCATGAAAATCCCTTTAAACATGCTAATTTTAGCTCTAAAACTAATAATCCACCTACAAATGTGAACTGACGTTCAAAAATAAAACATTTGAAAATTGACAATTTTTCACCTTTCTGAAGCATGACGTTATGGGGGGGGGGTGTTATCTCTTTTGTCAAAAATCAGCCGTTTTTGCTTGAACATTAAATGCCTCCAAATGGTATTCAATTCACTTCCCGGGCCCCTGGTAGCATGAAAATCACTTTCAACATGCTAATTTTAGCTCTAAAACTAATAATCCACCTACAAATGTGAACTGACATTCAAAAATAAAACATTTGAAAACAGACAATTTTTCACCTTTCTGAAGCATGACATAATGGGGGGGTTATCCCTTTTGTCAAAAATCAGCCGTTTTTGCTTGAACATTAAATGCCTCCAAATGGTATTTAATTCACTTCCCGGGGTGAAGAAACACTTTTTGAGACCTCAGAGCGAGCACATTTGCCATTTTCATGCACTTTTAACAATTCCACAAATCTTGTGTTTAGGGCCCCTGGAAGCATGAAAATCACTTTAAACATGCTAATTTTAGCTCTAAAAATAATAATCCACCTACAAATGTGAACTGACGTTCAAAAATAAAACATTTGAAAACGGACCATTTTTCACCTTTCTGAAGCATGACGTAATGGGGGGGGTGTTATCTCTTTTGTCAAAAATCAGCCGTTTTTGCTTGAACATTAAATGCCTCCAAATGGTATTTAATTCACTTCCCGGGCCCCTGGAAGCATGAAAATCACTTTAAACATGATAATTTTAGCTCTAAAACTAATAATCCACCTACAAATGTGAACTGACATTCAAAAATAAAACATTTGAAAACTGACCATTTTTCACCTTTCTGAAGCATGACGTAATGGGGGTGTGTTATCTCTTTTGTCAAAAATCAGCCGTTTTTGCTTGAACATTAAATGCCTCCAAATGGTATTTAATTCACTTCCCGGGGTGAAGAAACACTTTTTGAGACCTCAGAGCGAGCACATTTGCCATTTTCATGCACTTTTAACCATTCCACAAATCTTGTGTTTAGGGCCCCTGGAAGCATGAAAATCACTTTAAACATGCTAATTTTAGCTCTAAAACTAATAATCCACCTACAAATGTGAACTGACGTTCAAAAATAAAACATTTGAAAACGGACCATTTTTCACCTTTCTGAAGCATGACGTAATGGGGGGGTGTTATCTCTTTTGTAAAAAATCAGCTGTTTTTGCTTGAACATTAAATGCCTCCAAATGGTATTTAATTCACTTCCCGGGCCCCTGGAAGCATGAAAATGACTTTAAACATGCTAATTTTAGCTCTAAAACTGATGATCCACCTACAAATGTGAACTGACGTTCGAAAATACAACATTTGAAAACAGACCATTTTTCACCTTTCTGAAGCATGACGTATTGGGGGGGTATTATCTGTTTTGTCAAAACTCACCTTTTTTTGCTTCAACATTAAATGCCTCCAAATGGTATTTAATTCACTTCCCGGGCCCCTGGAAGCATGAAAATCACTTTAAACATGCTAATTTTAGCTCTAAAACTGATGATCTACCTACGAATGTGAACTGACGTTCAAAAATGAAACATTTGACAACGGACCATTTTTCACCTTTCTGAAGCATGACGTAATGGGGGGTGTTCTACACCTCCACCCACCAGCTACGGTCTACTAGCCTCGTGCTCGCCGCCGTACCACGCATCCGAAGAGCCACCACCGGAGGCAGTTCCTTCTCCTACCTGGTGGCCAAGACATGGAACTCCCTCCCCATCCACCTTCGGCTGACCCAGGACCATCCCGCCTTCAGGAGACAACTCATTTTTCACCTTTCTGAAGCATGACGTAATAGGGGGGTGTTATCTCTTTTGTCAAGAATCAGCTGTTTTTGCTTGAACATTAAATGCCTTCAAATGGTATTTAATTCACTTCCCGGGCTCCTGGAAGCATGAAAATCACTTTAAACATGCTACTAATGTTAGCTCTAAAACTGATGTTCTACCTTCAAATGTGAACTGACGTTCAAAAATAAAACATGTGAAAACGGACCATTTTTCACCTTTCTGAAGCATGACATAATGGGGGGTGTTATCTCTTTTGTCAAAAATCTGCCGTTTTTGCTTGAACATTAAATACCTCCAAATGGTATTTAATTCACTTCCCGGGGTGAAGAAACACTTTTTGAGAACTCAGAGTGAGTAAATTTGCCATTTTCATGCACTTTTAACCATTCCACAAATCTTGTGTTTAGGGACCCTGGAAGCATGAAAATCACTTTAAACATGCTAATTTTAGCTCTAAAACTGTTGATCCACCTACAAATGTGAACTGACGTTTAAAAATAAAACATTTGAAAACAGACAATTTTTCACCTTTCTGAAGCATGACGTAGTGGGGGGGTGTTATCTCTTTTGTCAAAAATCAGCTGTTTTTGCTTGAACATTAAATACCTCCAAATGTATTTAATTCACTTCCCGGGCCCCTGGAAGCATGAAAATGACTTTAAACATGCTAATTTTAGCTCTAAAACTGATGATCCACTTACAAATGTGAACTGACGTTCAAAAATAAAAATTTGAAAACAGACCATTTTTCACCTTTCTGAAGCATGTCATAGTGGGGGGTGTTATCTCTTTTGTCAAAAATCAGCTGTTTTTGCTTGAACATTAAATGCCTGCAAATGTATTTAATTCACTTCCCGGGCCCCTGGAAGCATGAAAATCACTTTAAACATGCTAATTTTAGCTCTAAAACTAATAATCCACCTACAAATGTGAACTGACGTTCAAAAATAAAACATTTGAAAACGGACCATTTTTCACCTTTCTGAAGCATGACGTAATGGGGGGGTGTTATCTCTTTTGTCAAAAAATCTGCCGTTTTTGCTTGAACATTAAATGCCTCCAAATGGTATTTAATTCACTTCCCGGGCCCCTGGAAGCATGAAAATCACTTTAAACATGCTAATTTTAGCTCTAAAACTAATAATCCACCTACAAATGTGAACTGACATTGAAAAATAAAACATTTGAAAACTGACAATTTTTCACCTTTCTGAAGCATGACGTAATGGGGGGGTGTTATCTCTTTTGTCAAAAATCAGCCGTTTTTGCTTGAACATTAAATGCCTCCAAATGGTATTTAATTCACTTCCCGGGGTGAAGAAACACTTTTTGAGACCTCAGAGTGAGCAAATTGGCCATTTTCATGCACTTTTAAGCATTCCACAAATCTTGTGTTTAGAGCCCCTGGAAGCATGAAAATCACTTTAAACATGCTAATTTAAGCTCTAAAACTAATAATCCACCTACAAATGTGAACTGACGTTCAAAAATAAAACATTTGAAAACGGACCATTTTTCACCTTTCTGAAGAATGACGTAATGGGGGGTGTTATCTCTTTTGTCAAAAATAAGCTGGTTTTGCTTGAATATTAAATGCCTCCAAATGGTATTTAATTCTCTTCCCTGGCCCCTGGAAGCATGAAAATCACTTTAAACATGCTAATTTTAGCTCTAAAACTAATAATCCACCTACAAATGTGAACTGACATTCAAAAATAAAACATTTGAAAACGGACCATTTTTCACCTTTCTGAAGCATGACGTAATGGGGGTGTGTTATCTCTTTTGTCAAAAATCAGTCGTTTTTGCTTGAACATTAAATGCCTCCAAATGGTATTTAATTCACTTCCCGGGGTGAAGAAACACTTTTTGAGACCTCAGAGTGAGCTAATTGGCCATTTTCATGCACTTTTAACCATTCCACAAATCTTGTGTTTAGGGCCCCAGGAAGCATGAAAATCACTTTAAACATGCTAATTTTAGCTCTAAAACTGATGATCCACCTACAAATGTGAACTGACATTAAAAAATAAAACATTTGAAAACGGACAATTTTTCACCTTTCTGAAGCATGACGTAATGGGGGGGTGTTATCTCTTTTGTTAAAATTCAGTCATTTTTGCTTGAACATTAAATGCCTCCAAATGGTATTTAATTCACTTCCCGGGGTGAAGAAACACTTTTTGAGAACTCAGAGTGAGTAAATTGGCCATTTTCATGCACTTTTAACAATTCCACAAATCTTGTGTTTAGGGTCCCTGGAAGCATGAAAATCACTTTAAACATGCTAATTTTAGCTCTAAAACTGATGATCTACCTACGAATGTGAACTGACGTTCAAAAATGAAACATTTGACAACGGACCATTTTTCACCTTTCTGAAGCATGACGTAATGGGGGGTGTTCTACACCTCCACCCACCAGCTACGGTCTACTAGCCTCGTGCTCGCCGCCGTACCACGCATCTGAAGAGCCATCACCGGAGGCAGTTCCTTCTCCTACCTGGTGGCCAAGACATGGAACTCTCTCCCCATCCACCTTCGGCTGACCCAGGACCATCCTGCCTTCAGGAGACAACTCATTTTTCACCTTTCTGAAGCATGACGTAATAGGGGGGTGTTATCTCTTTTGTCAAGAATCAGCTGTTTTTGCTTGAACATTAAATGCCTTCAAATGGTATTTAATTCACTTCCCGGGCTCCTGGAAGCATGAAAATCACTTTAAACATGCTACTAATGTTAGCTCTAAAACTGATGTTCTACCTTCAAATGTGAACTGACGTTCAAAAATAAAACATGTGAAAACGGACCATTTTTCACCTTTCTGAAGCATGACATAATGGGGGGTGTTATCTCTTTTGTCAAAAATCTGCCGTTTTTGCTTGAACATTAAATACCTCCAAATAGTATTTAATTCACTTCCCGGGGTGAAGAAACACTTTTTGAGACCTCAGAGTGAGCAAATTTGCCATTTTCATGCACTTTTAACCATTCCACAAATCTTGTGTTTAGGGCCCCTGGTAGCATGAAAATCACTTTAAACATGCTAATTTTAGCTCTAAAACTAATAATCCACCTACAAATGTGAACTGACGTTCAAAAATAAAACATTTGAAAACGGACCATTTTTCACCTTTCTGAAGCATGACGTAATGGGGGGTGTTATCTCTTTTTTCAAAAATCAGCCGTTTTTGCTAGAACATTAAATACCTCCAAATGGTATTTAATTCACTTCCCGGGTCCCTGGAAGCATGAAAATCACTTTAAACATGCTAATTTTAGCTCTAAAACTAATAATCCACCTACAAAATTGAACTGACATTCAAAAATAAAACATTTGAAAACGGACAATTTTTCACCTTTCTGAAGCATGACATAATGGGGGGTTATCCCTTTTGTCAAAAATCAGCCGTTTTTGCTTGAACATTAAATGCCTCCAAATGGTATTTAATTCACTTCCCGGGGTGAAGAAACACTTTTTGAGACCTCAGAGCGAGCACATTTGCCATTTTCATGCACTTTTAACCATTCCACAAATCTTGTGTTTAGGGCCCCTGGAAGCATGAAAATCACTTTAAACATGCTAATTTTAGCTCTAAAACTAATAATCCACCTACAAATGTGAACTGACGTTCAAAAATAAAACATTTGAAAACGGACCATTTTTCACCTTTCTGAAGCATGACGTAATGGGGGGGTGTTATCTCTTTTGTAAAAAATCAGCTGTTTTTGCTTGAACATTAAATGCCTCCAAATGGTATTTAATTCACTTCCCGGGCCCCTGGAAGCATGAAAATGACTTTAAACATGCTAATTTTAGCTCTAAAACTGATGATCCACCTACAAATGTGAACTGACGTTCGAAAATACAACATTTGAAAACAGACCATTTTTCACCTTTCTGAAGCATGACGTATTGGGGGGGTATTATCTGTTTTGTCAAAACTCACCTTTTTTTGCTTCAACATTAAATGCCTCCAAATGGTATTTAATTCACTTCCCGGGCCCCTGGAAGCATGAAAATCACTTTAAACATGCTAATTTTAGCTCTAAAACTGATGATCTACCTACGAATGTGAACTGACGTTCAAAAATGAAACATTTGACAACGGACCATTTTTCACCTTTCTGAAGCATGACGTAATGGGGGGTGTTCTACACCTCCACCCACCAGCTACGGTCTACTAGCCTCGTGCTCGCCGCCATACCACGCATCCGAAGAGCCACCACCGGAGGCAGTTCCTTCTGCTACCTGGTGGCCAAGACATGGAACTCCCTCCCCATCCACCTTCGGCTGACCCAGGACCATCCCGCCTTCAGGAGACAACTCATTTTTCACCTTTCTGAAGCATGACGTAATAGGGGGGTGTTATCTCTTTTGTCAAGAATCAGCTGTTTTTGCTTGAACATTAAATGCCTTCAAATGGTATTTAATTCACTTCCCGGGCTCCTGGAAGCATGAAAATCACTTTAAACATGCTACTAATGTTAGCTCTAAAACTGATGTTCTACCTTCAAATGTGAACTGACGTTCAAAAATAAAACATGTGAAAACGGACCATTTTTCACCTTTCTGAAGCATGACATAATGGGGGGTGTTATCTCTTTTGTCAAAAATCTGCAGTTTTTGCTTGAACATTAAATACCTCCAAATGGTATTTAATTCACTTCCCGGGGTGAAGAAACACTTTTTGAGAACTCAGAGTGAGTAAATTGGCCATTTTCATGCACTTTTAACCATTCCACAAATCTTGTGTTTAGGGACCCTGGAAGCATGAAAATCACTTTAAACATGCAAATTTTAGCTCTAAAACTGTTGATCCACCTACAAATGTGAACTGACGTTTAAAAATAAAACATTTGAAAACAGACAATTTTTCACCTTTCTGAAGCATGACGTAGTGGGGGGGTGTTATCTCTTTTGTCAAAAATCAGCTGTTTTTGCTTGAACATTAAATACCTCCAAATGTATTTAATTCACTTCCCGGGCCCCTGGAAGCATGAAAATGACTTTAAACATGCTAATTTTAGCTCTAAAACTGATGATCCACTTACAAATGTGAACTGACGTTCAAAAATAAAAATTTGAAAACAGACCATTTTTCACCTTTCTGAAGCATGTCATAGTGGGGGGTGTTATCTCTTTTGTCAAAAATCCGCTGTTTTTGCTTGAACATTAAATGCCTGCAAATGTATTTAATTCACTTCCCGGGCCCCTGGAAGCATGAAAATGACTTTAAACATGCTAATTTTAGCTCTAAAACTGATGTTCCACCTACAAATGTGAACTGACATTCAAAAATAAAACATTTGAAAACGGACCATTTTTCACCTTTCTGAAGCATGACGTAATGGGGGGGTGTTATCTCTTTTGTCAAAAATCAGCCGTTTTTGCTTGAACATTAAATGCCTCCAAATGGTATTTAATTCACTTCCCGGGGTGAAGAAACACTTTTTGAGACCTCAGAGTGAGCAAATTGGCCATTTTCATGCACTTTTAAGCATTCCACAAATCTTGTGTTTAGAGCCCCTGGAAGCATGAAAATCACTTTAAACATGCTAATTTTAGCTCTAAAACTAATAATCCACCTACAAATGTGAACTGACGTTCAAAAATAAAACATTTGAAAACGGACCATTTTTCACCTTTCTGAAGAATGACGTAATGGGGGGTGTTATCTCTTTTGTCAAAAATAAGCTGGTTTTGCTTGAATATTAAATGCCTCCAAATGGTATTTAATTCTCTTCCCTGGCCCCTGGAAGCATGAAAATCACTTTAAACATGCTAATTTTAGCTCTAAAACTAATAATCCACCTACAAATGTGAACTGACATTCAAAAATAAAACATTTGAAAACGGACCATTTTTCACCTTTCTGAAGCATGACGTAATGGGGGTGTGTTATCTCTTTTGTCAAAAATCAGTCGTTTTTGCTTGAACATTAAATGCCTCCAAATGGTATTTAATTCACTTCCCGGGGTGAAGAAACACTTTTTGAGACCTCAGAGTGAGCAAATTGGCCATTTTCATGCACTTTTAACCATTCCACAAATCTTGTGTTTAGGGCCCCTGGAAGCATGAAAATCACTTTAAACATGCTAATTTTAGCTCTAAAACTGATGATCCACCTACAAATGTGAACTGACATTAAAAAATAAAACATTTGAAAACGGACAATTTTTCACCTTTCTGAAGCATGACGTAATGGGGGGGTGTTATCTCTTTTGTTAAAATTCAGTCATTTTTGCTTGAACATTAAATGCCTCCAAATGGTATTTAATTCACTTCCCGGGGTGAAGAAACACTTTTTGAGAACTCAGAGTGAGTAAATTGGCCATTTTCATGCACTTTTAACAATTCCACAAATCTTGTGTTTAGGGTCCCTGGAAGCATGAAAATCACTTTAAACATGCTAATTTTAGCTCTAAAACTGATGATCTACCTACGAATGTGAACTGACGTTCAAAAATGAAACATTTGACAACGGACCATTTTTCACCTTTCTGAAGCATGACGTAATGGGGGGTGTTCTACACCTCCACCCACCAGCTACGGTCTACTAGCCTCGTGCTCGCCGCCGTACCACGCATCTGAAGAGCCATCACCGGAGGCAGTTCCTTCTCCTACCTGGTGGCCAAGACATGGAACTCTCTCCCCATCCACCTTCGGCTGACCCAGGACCATCCTGCCTTCAGGAGACAACTCATTTTTCACCTTTCTGAAGCATGACGTAATAGGGGGGTGTTATCTCTTTTGTCAAGAATCAGCTGTTTTTGCTTGAACATTAAATGCCTTCAAATGGTATTTAATTCACTTCCCGGGCTCCTGGAAGCATGAAAATCACTTTAAACATGCTACTAATGTTAGCTCTAAAACTGATGTTCTACCTTCAAATGTGAACTGACGTTCAAAAATAAAACATGTGAAAACGGACCATTTTTCACCTTTCTGAAGCATGACATAATGGGGGGTGTTATCTCTTTTGTCAAAAATCTGCCGTTTTTGCTTGAACATTAAATACCTCCAAATGGTATTTAATTCACTTCCCGGGGTGAAGAAACACTTTTTGAGAACTCAGAGTGAGTAAATTGGCCATTTTCATGCACTTTTAACCATTCCACAAATCTTGTGTTTAGGGACCCTGGAAGCATGAAAATCACTTTAAACATGCTAATTTTAGCTCTAAAACTGTTGATCCACCTACAAATGTGAACTGACGTTTAAAAATAAAACATTTGAAAACGGACCATTTTTCACCTTTCTGAAGCATGACGTAATGGGGGGTGTTATCTCTTTTGTAAAAAATCAGCCATTTTTGCTTGAACATTAAATACCTCCAAATGGTATTTAATTCACTTCCCGGGGTGAAGAAACACTTTTTGAGACCTCAGAGTGAGCAAATTTGCCATTTTCATGCACTTTTAACCATTCCACAAATCTTGTGTTTAGGGCCCCTGGTAGCATGAAAATCGCTTTAAACATGCTAATTTTAGCTCTAAAACTAATAATCCACCTACAAATGTGAACTGACGTTCAAAAATAAAACATTTGAAAACGGACCATTTTTCACCTTTCTGAAGCATGACGTAATGGGGGGTGTTATCTCTTTTTTCAAAAATCAGCCGTTTTTGCTAGAACATTAAATGCCTCCAAATGGTATTTAATTCACTTCCCGGGTCCCTGGAAGCATGAAAATCACTTTAAACATGCTAATTTTAGCTCTAAAACTAATAATCCACCTACAAAATTGAACTGACATTAAAAAATAAAACATTTGAAAACGGACAATTTTTCACCTTTCTGAAGCATGACATAATGGGGGGTTATCCCTTTTGTCAAAAATCAGCCGTTTTTGCTTGAACATTAAATGCCTCCAAATGGTATTTAATTCACTTCCCGGGGTGAAGAAACACTTTTTGAGACCTCAGAGCGAGCACATTTGCCATTTTCATGCACTTTTAACCATTCCACAAATCTTGTGTTTAGGGCCCCTGGAAGCATGAAAATCACTTTAAACATGCTAATTTTAGCTCTAAAACTAATAATCCACCTACAAATGTGAACTGACGTTCAAAAATAAAACATTTGAAAACGGACCATTTTTCACCTTTCTGAAGCATGACGTAATGGGGGGGTGTTATCTCTTTTGTAAAAAATCAGCTGTTTTTGCTTGAACATTAAATGCCTCCAAATGGTATTTAATTCACTTCCCGGGCCCCTGGAAGCATGAAAATGACTTTAAACATGCTAATTTTAGCTCTAAAACTGATGATCCACCTACAAATGTGAACTGACGTTCGAAAATACAACATTTGAAAACAGACCATTTTTCACCTTTCTGAAGCATGACGTATTGGGGGGGTATTATCTGTTTTGTCAAAACTCACCTTTTTTTGCTTCAACATTAAATGCCTCCAAATGGTATTTAATTCACTTCCCGGGCCCCTGGAAGCATGAAAATCACTTTAAACATGCTAATTTTAGCTCTAAAACTGATGATCTACCTACGAATGTGAACTGACGTTCAAAAATGAAACATTTGACAACGGACCATTTTTCACCTTTCTGAAGCATGACGTAATGGGGGGTGTTCTACACCTCCACCCACCAGCTACGGTCTACTAGCCTCGTGCTCGCCGCCGTACCACGCATCCGAAGAGCCACCACCGGAGGCAGTTCCTTCTCCTACCTGGTGGCCAAGACATGGAACTCCCTCCCCATCCACCTTCGGCTGACCCAGGACCATCCCGCCTTCAGGAGACAACTCATTTTTCACCTTTCTGAAGCATGACGTAATAGGGGGGTGTTATCTCTTTTGTCAAGAATCAGCTGTTTTTGCTTGAACATTAAATGCCTTCAAATGGTATTTAATTCACTTCCCGGGCTCCTGGAAGCATGAAAATCACTTTAAACATGCTACTAATGTTAGCTCTAAAACTGATGTTCTACCTTCAAATGTGAACTGACGTTCAAAAATAAAACATGTGAAAACGGACCATTTTTCACCTTTCTGAAGCATGACATAATGGGGGGTGTTATCTCTTTTGTCAAAAATCTGCCGTTTTTGCTTGAACATTAAATACCTCCAAATGGTATTTAATTCACTTCCCGGGGTGAAGAAACACTTTTTGAGAACTCAGAGTGAGTAAATTGGCCATTTTCATGCACTTTTAACCATTCCACAAATCTTGTGTTTAGGGACCCTGGAAGCATGAAAATCACTTTAAACATGCTAATTTTAGCTCTAAAACTGATGATCCACCTACAAATGTGAACTGACGTTCAAAAATAAAACATTTGAAAACAGACCATTTTTCACCTTTCTGAAGCATGACGTAGTGGGGGGGTGTTATCTCTTTTGTCAAAAATCAGCTGTTTTTGCTTGAACATTAAATGCCTCCAAATGGTATTTAATTCACTTCCCGGGCCCCTGGAAGCATGAAAATGACTTTAAACATGCTAATTTTAGCTCTAAAACTGATGATCCACTTACAAATGTGAACTGACGTTCAAAAATAAAAATTTGAAAACAGACCATTTTTCACCTTTCTGAAGCATGACATAGTGGGGGGTGTTATCTCTTTTGTCAAAAATCAGCTGTTTTTGCTTGAACATTAAATGCCTGCAAATATATTTAATTCACTTCCCGGGCCCCTGGAAGCATGAAAATGACTTTAAACATGCTAATTTTAGCTCTAAAACTGATGTTCCACCTACAAATGTGAACTGACATTCAAAAATAAAACATTTGAAAACGGACCATTTTTCACCTTTCTGAACCATGACGTAATGGTTGGGTGTTATCTTTTTTGTAAAAAATCAGCTGTTTTTGCTTAAACATTAAATGCCTCCAAATGGTTTTTAATTCACTTCCCGGGGTGAAGCAACACTTTTTGAGACCTCAGAGTGAGCAAATTGACCATTTTCATGCACTTTTAACCATTCCACAAATCTTGTGTTTAGAGCCCCTGGAAGCATGAAAATCACTTTAAACATGCTAATTTTAGCTCTAAAACTAATAATCCACCTACAAATGTGAACTGACATTCAAAAATAAAACATTTGAAAACGGACAATTTTTCACCTTTCTGAAGCATGACGTAATGGGGGGGTGTTATCTCTTTTGTCAAAAATCAGCCGTTTTTGCTTGAACATTAAATGCCTCCAAATGGTATTTAATTCACTTCCCGGGGTGAAGAAACACTTTTTGAGACCTCAGAGTGAGCAAATTGGCCATTTTCATGCACTTTTAAGCATTCCACAAATCTTGTGTTTAGAGCCCCTGGAAGCATGAAAATCACTTTAAACATGCTAATTTTAGCTCTAAAACTAATAATCCACCTACAAATGTGAACTGACGATCAAAAATAAAACATTTGAAAACGGACCATTTTTCACCTTTCTGAAGAATGACGTAATGGGGGGTGTTATCTCTTTTGTCAAAAATAAGCTGGTTTTGCTTGAATATTAAATGCCTCCAAATGGTATTTAATTCTCTTCCCTGGCCCCTGGAAGCATGAAAATCACTTTAAACATGCTAATTTTAGCTCTAAAACTAATAATCCACCTACAAATGTGAACTGACGTTCAAAAATAAAACATTTGAAAACGGACCATTTTTCACCTTTCTGAAGCATGACGTAATGGGGGGGTGTTATCTCTTTTGTCAAAAATCAGCCGTTTTTGCTTGAACATTAAATGCTTCCAAATAGTATTTAATTTACTTCCCGGGCCCCTGGAAGCATGAAAATCACTTTAAACATGATAATTTTAGCTCTAAAACTAATAATCCACCTACAAATGTGAACTGACATTCAAAAATAAAACATTTGAAAACGGACCATTTTTCACCTTTCTGAAGCATGACGTAATGGGGGTGTGTTATCTCTTTTGTCAAAAATCAGCCGTTTTTGCCTGAACATTAAATGCCTCCAAATGGTATTTAATTCACTTCCCGGGGTGAAGAAACACTTTTTGAGACCTCAGAGTGAGCAAATTGGCCATTTTCATGCACTTTTAACCATTCCACAAATCTTGTGTTTAGGGCCCCTGGAAGCATGAAAATCACTTTAAACATGCTAATTTTAGCTCTAAAACTGATGATCCACCTACAAATGTGAACTGACATTAAAAAATAAAACATTTGAAAACGGACAATTTTTCACCTTTCTGAAGCATGACGTAATGGGGGGGTGTTATCTCTTTTGTTAAAATTCAGTCATTTTTGCTTGAACATTAAATGCCTCCAAATGGTATTTAATTCACTTCCCGGGGTGAAGAAACACTTTTTGAGAACTCAGAGTGAGTAAATTGGCCATTTTCATGCACTTTTAACAATTCCACAAATCTTGTGTTTAGGGTCCCTGGAAGCATGAAAATCACTTTAAACCTGCTAATTTAAGCTCTAAAATGGATGATCCACCTACAAATGTGAACTGACGTTCAAAAATAAAACATTTGAAAACGGACAATTTTTCACCTTTCTTAAGCATGGCGTAATGGGGGGGTGTTATCTCTTTTGTCAAAAATCAGCCGTTTTTGCTTGAACATTAAATGCCTCCAAATGGTATTTAATTCACTTCCCGGGGTGAAGAAACACTTTTTGAGACCTCAGAGTGAGCAAATTGGCCATTTTCATGCGCTTTTGACCATTCCACAAATCTTGTGTTTAGAGCCCCTGGAAGCATGAAAATCACTTTAAACATGCTAATTTTAGCTCTAAAACTAATAATCCACCTACAAATGTGAACTGACGTTCAAAAATAAAACATTTGAAAACGGACCATTTTTCACCTTTCTAAAGAATGACGTAATGGGGGGTGTTATCTCTTTTGTCAAAAATCAGCTGTTTTTGCTTGAACATTAAATGCCTCCAAATGGTATTTAAGTCACTTCCCGGGCCCCTGGAAGCATGAAAATCACTTTAAACATGCTAATTTTAGCTCTAAAACTAATAATCCACCTACAAATGTGAACTGACGTTCAAAAATAAAACATTTGAAAATGGACAATTTTTCACCTTTCTGAAGCATGACGTTATGGGGGGGGGTGTTATCTCTTTTGTCAAAAATCTGCCGTTTTTGCTTGAACATTAAATGCGTCCAAATGGTATTTAATTCACTTCCCGGGGTGAAGAAACACTTTTTGAGACCTCAGAGTGAGCAAATTTGCCATTTTCATGCACTTTTAACCATTCCACAAATCTTGTGTTTAGGGCCCCTGGTAGCATGAAAATAACTTTAAACATGCTAATTTTAGCTCTAAAACTGATGATCCACCTACAAATGTGAACTGACGTTTGAAAATACAACATTTGAAAACAGACCATTTTTCACCTTTCTGAAGCATGACGTATTGGGGGGGTATTATCTGTTTTGTTAAAACTCACCTTTTTTTGCTTCAACATTAAATGCCTCCAAATGGTATTTAATTCACTTCCCGGGCCCCTGGAAGCATGAAAATCACTTTAAACATGCTAATTTTAGCTCTAGAACTGATGATCTACCTACGAATGTGAACTGACGTTCAAAAATGAAACATTTGACAACGGACCATTTTTCACCTTTCTGAAGCATGACGTAATGGGGGGTGTTCTACACCTCCACCCACCAGCTACGGTCTACTAGCCTCGTGCTCGCCGCCGTACCACGCATCCGAAGAGCCACCACCGGAGGCAGTTCCTTCTCCTACCTGGTGGCCAAGACATGGAACTCCCTCCCCATCCACCTTCGGCTGACCCAGGACCATCCCGCCTTCAGGAGACAACTCATTTTTCACCTTTCTGAAGCATGACGTAATAGGGGGGTGTTATCTCTTTTGTCAAGAATCAGCTGTTTTTGCTTGAACATTAAATGCCTTCAAATGGTATTTAATTCACTTCCCGGGCTCCTGGAAGCATGAAAATCACTTTAAACATGCTACTAATGTTAGCTCTAAAACTGATGTTCTACCTTCAAATGTGAACTGACGTTCAAAAATAAAACATGTGAAAACGGACCATTTTTCACCTTTCTGAAGCATGACATAATGGGGGGTGTTATCTCTTTTGTCAAAAATCTGCCATTTTTGCTTGAACATTAAATACCTCCAAATGGTATTTAATTCACTTCCCGGGGTGAAGAAACACTTTTTGAGAACTCAGAGTGAGCAAATTGGCCATTTTCATGCACTTTTAACCATTCCACAAATCTTGCGTTTAGAGCCCCTGGAAGCATGAAAATCACTTTAAACATGCTGGTTTTAGCTCTAAAACTAATAATCCACCTACAAATGTGAACTGACGTTCAAAAAGAAAACATTTGAAAACAGACAACTTTTCACATTTCTGAAGCATGACGTAATGGGGGGGTTATCCCTTTTGTCAAAAATCAGCCGTTTTTGCTTGAACATTAAATGCCTCCAAATGGTATTTAATTCACTTCCCGGGGTGAAGCAACACTTTTTGAGACCTCAGAGTGAGCAAATTGACCATTTTCATGCACTTTTAACCATTCCACAAATCTTGTGTTTAGAGCCCCTGGAAGCATGAAAATCACTTTAAACATGCTAATTTTAGCTCTAAAACTAATAATCCACCTACAAAATTGAACTGACGTTCAAAAATAAAACATTTGAAAACGGACCATTTTTCACCTTTCTGAAGCATAACGTAATGGGTGGGTGTTATCTCTTTTGTCAAAAAATCAGCCGTTTTTGCTTGAACATTAAATGCCTCCAAATGGTATTTAATTCACTTCCCGGTCACCTGGAAGCATGAAAATCACTTTAAACATGCTAATTTTAGCTCTAAAACTAATAATCCACCTACAAATGTGAACTGACATTCAAAAATAAACCATTTGAAAACGGACAATTTTTCACCTTTCTGAAGCATGACGTAATGGGGGGGTGTTATCTCTTTTGTCAAAAATCTGCCGTTTTTGCTTGAACATTAAATGCCTCCAAATGGTATTTAATTTACTTCCCGGGGTGAAGAAACACTTTTTGAGACCTCAGAGTGAGCAAATTGGCCATTTTCATGCACTTTTAAGCATTCCACAAATCTTGTGTTTAGAGCCCCTGGAAGCATGAAAATCACTTTAAACATGCTAATTTTAGCTCTAAAACTAATAATCCACCTACAAATGTGAACTGACGTTCAAAAATAAAACATTTGAAAACGGACCATTTTTCACCTTTCTGAAGAATGACGTAATGGGGGGTGTTATCTCTTTTGTCAAAAATAAGCTGTTTTTGCTTGAATATTAAATGCCTCCAAATGGTATTTAATTCTCTTCCCTGGCCCCTGGAAGCATGAAAATCACTTTAAACATGCTAATTTTAGCTCTAAAACTAATAATCCACCTACAAATGTGAACTGACGTTCAAAAATAAAACATTTGAAAACGGACCATTTTTCACCTTTCTGAAGCATGACGTAATGAGGGGGTGTTATCTCTTTTGTCAAAAATCAGCCGTTTTTGCTTGAACATTAAATGCCTCCAAATGGTATTTAATTCACTTCCAGGGCCCCTGGAAGCATGAAAATCACTTTAAACATGATAATTTTAGCTCTAAAACTAATAATGCACCTACAAATGTGAACTGACATTCAAAAATAAAACATTTGAAAACGGACCATTTTTCACCTTTCTGAAGCATGACGTAATGGGGGTGTGTTATCTCTTTTGTCAAAAATCTGCCGTTTTTGATTGAACATTAAATGCCTCCAAATGGTATTTAATTCACTTCCCGGGGTGAAGAAACACTTTTTGAGACCTCAGAGTGAGCAAATTGGCCATTTTCATGCACTTTTAACCATTCCACAAATCTTGTGTTTAGGGCCCCTGGAAGCATGAAAATCACTTTAAACATGCTAATTTTAGCTCTAAAACTGATGATCCACCTACAAATGTGAACTGACATTAAAAAATAAAACATTTGAAAACGGACAATTTTTCACCTTTCTGAAGCATGGCGTAATGGGGGGGTGTTATCTCTTTTGTCAAAAATCAGCCGTTTTTGCTTGAACATTAAATGCCTCCAAATGGTATTTAATTAACTTCCCGGGCCCCTGGAAGCATGAAAATCACTTTAAACATGCTAATTTTAGCTCTAAAACTAATAATCCACCTACAAATGTGAACTGACATTCAAAAATAAAAAATTTGAAAACGGACAATTTTTCACCTTTCTGAAGCATGACATAATGGGGGGGGTTATCCCTTTTGTCAAAAATCAGCCGTTTTTGCTTGAACATTAAATGCCTCCAAATGGTATTTAATTCACTTCCCGGGGTGAAGAAACACTTTTTGAGACCTCAGAGCGAGCACATTTGCCATTTTCATGCACTTTTAACTATTCCACAAATCTTGTGTTTAGGGCCCCTGGAAGCATGAAAATCACTTTAAACATGCTAATTTTAGCTCTAAAACTAATAATCCACCTACAAATGTGAACTGACGTTCAAAAATAAAACATTTGAAAACGGACCATTTTTCACCTTTCTGAAGCATGACGTAATGGGGGTGTTATCTCTTTTGTCAAAAATCAGCCGTTTTTGCTTGAACATTAAATGCCTCCAAATGGTATTTAATTCACTTCCTGGGCCCCTGGAAGCATGAAAATCACTTTAAACATGATAATTTTAGCTCTAAAACTAATAATCCACCTACAAATGTGAACTGACATTCAAAAATAAAACATTTGAAAACGGACCATTTTTCACCTTTCTGAAGCATGACGTAATGGGGGTGTGTTATCTCTTTTGTCAAAAATCAGCCGTTTTTGCTTGAACATTAAATGCCTCCAAATGGTATTTAATTCACTTCCCGGGGTGAAGAAACACTTTTTGAGACCTCAGAGTGAGCAAATTGGCCATTTTCATGCACTTTTAACCATTCCAAAAATCTTGTGTTTAGGGCCCCTGGAAGCATGAAAATCACATTAAACATGCTAATTTTAGCTCTAAAACTGATGATACACCGACAAATGTGAAATGACGTTCAAAAATAAAACATTTGAAAACTGACCATTTTTCACCTTTCTGAAGCATGACGTATTGGGGGGGGGTTATCTCTTTTGTCAAAACTCACCTTTTTTTGCTTGAACATTAAATACCTCCAAATGGCATTTAATTCACTTCCCGGGGTGAAGAAACACTTTTTGAGACCTCACAGTGAGTAAATTGGCCATGTTCATGCACGATTAACCATTCCACAAATCTTCTGTTTAGGGCCCCTGGAAGCATGAAAATCACAATAAACATGCTAATTTTAGCTCTAAAACTGATGATACACCGACAAATGTGAACTGACGTTCTAAAATAAAACATTTGAAAATGGACCATTTTTTACCTTTTTGAAGCATGACGTAATGGGGGTGTGTTATCTCTTTTGTCAAAAATCAGCTGTTTTTGCTTGAACCTTAAATGACTCCAAATGGTATTTAATTCACTTCACGGGCCCCTGGAAGCATGAAAATCACTTTAAACATGCTAATTTTAGCTCTAAAACTGATGATCCACCTACAAATGTGAACTGACGTTCAAAAATAAAACATTTGAAAACTGACCATTTTTCACCTTTCTGAAGCATGACGTATTGGGGGGGGTTATATCTTTTGTCAAAAATCACCTGTTTTTGCTTGAACATTAAATACCTCCAAATGGCATTTAATTCACTTCCCGGGGTGAAGAAACACTTTTTGAGACCTCAGAGTGAGTAAATTGGCAATTTTGATGCACTTTTAACCATTCCACAAATCTTGTGTTTAGGGCCCCTGGAAGCATGAAAATCACTTTAAACATGCTAATTTTAGCTCTAAAACTGATGATCCACCTACAAATGTGAACTGACGTTCAAAAATAAAACATTTGAAAACGGACCATTTTTCACCTTTCTGAACCATGACGTAATGGGGGGGGGTGTTATTTCTTTTGTCAAAAATCTGCTGTTTTTGCTTGAACATTAAATGCCTCCAAATGGTATTTAATTCACTTCCCGGGGTGAAGAAACACTTTTTGAGAACTCAGAGTGAGTAAATTGGCCATTTTCATGCACTTTTAACCCTTCCACAAATCTTGTGATTAGGGCCCCTGGAAGCACGAAAATCACGTTAAACATGCTAATTTTAGCTCTAAAACTGATGATCCACCTACAAATGTGAACTGACGTTCAAAAAAAAACATTTGAAAACGGACCATTTTACACCTTTCTGAAGCATGACGTAATATGGGGGGGTGTTATCTCTTTTGTCAAAAATCAGCCGTTTTTGCTTGAACACTAAATGCCTCCAAATGGTATTAAATAACTTCCCGGGGTGAAGAAACACTTTTTGAGACCTCATAGTGAGTAAATTGGCCATTTTCATGCACTTTTAACCATTTCACAACTCTTGTGTTTAGGGCCCCTGGAAGCATGAAAATCACTTTAAACATGCTAATTTTAGCTCTAAAACTAATAATCCACCTACAAATGTGAACTGACGTTCAAAAATAAAACATTTGAAAACGGACCATTTTTCACCTTTCTAAAGAGTGACGTAATGGGGGGTGTTATCTCTTTTGTCAAAAATCAGCTGTTTTTGCTTGAACATTAAATGCCTCCAAATGGTATTTAAGTCACTTCCCGGGCCCCTGGAAGCATGAAAATCACTTTAAACATGCTAATTTTAGCTCTAAAACTAATAATCCACCTACAAATGTGAACTGACGTTCAAAAATAAAACATTTGAAAATGGACAATTTTTCACCTTTCTGAAGCATGACGTTATGGGGGGGGGGTGTTATCTCTTTTGTCAAAAATCTGCCGTTTTTGCTTGAACATTAAATGCGTCCAAATGGTATTTAATTCACTTCCCGGGGTGAAGAAACACTTTTTGAGACCTCAGAGTGAGCAAATTTGCCATTTTCATGCACTTTTAACCATTCCACAAATCTTGTGTTTAGGGCCCCTGGTAGCATGAAAATAACTTTAAACATGCTAATTTTAGCTCTAAAACTGATGATCCACCTACAAATGTGAACTGACGTTCGAAAATACAACATTTGAAAACAGACCATTTTTCACCTTTCTGAAGCATGACGTATTGGGGGGGTATTATCTGTTTTGTCAAAACTCACCTTTTTTTGCTTCAACATTAAATGCCTCCAAATGGTATTTAATTCACTTCCCGGGCCCCTGGAAGCATGAAAATCACTTTAAACATGCTAATTTTAGCTCTAAAACTGATGATCTACCTACGAATGTGAACTGACGTTCAAAAATGAAACATTTGACAACGGACCATTTTTCACCTTTCTGAAGCATGACATAATGGGGGGTGTTATCTCTTTTGTCAAAAATCTGCCGTTTTTGCTTGAACATTAAATACCTCCAAATGGTATTTAATTCACTTCCCGGGGTGAAGAAACACTTTTTGAGAACTCAGAGTGAGCAAATTGGCCATTTTCATGCACTTTTAACCATTCCACAAACCTTGCGTTTAGAGCCCCTGGAAGCATGAAAATCACTTTAAACATGCTGGTTTTAGCTCTAAAACTAATAATCCACCTACAAATGTGAACTGACGTTCAAAAAGAAAACATTTGAAAACAGACAACTTTTCACATTTCTGAAGCATGACGTAATGGGGGGGTTATCCCTTTTGTCAAAAATCAGCCGTTTTTGCTTGAACATTAAATGCCTCCAAATGGTATTTAATTCACTTCCCGGGGTGAAGCAACACTTTTTGAGACCTCAGAGTGAGCAAATTGACCATTTTCATGCACTTTTAACCATTCCACAAATCTTGTGTTTAGAGCCCCTGGAAGCATGAAAATCACTTTAAACATGCTAATTTTAGCTCTAAAACTAATAATCCACCTACAAAATTGAACTGACGTTAAAAAATAAAACATTTGAAAACGGACCATTTTTCACCTTTCTGAAGCATAACGTAATGGGTGGGTGTTATCTCTTTTGTCAAAAAATCAGCCGTTTTTGCTTGAACATTAAATGCCTCCAAATGGTATTTAATTCACTTCCCGGGCCCCTGGAAGCATGAAAATCACTTTAAACATGCTAATTTTAGCTCTAAAACTAATAATCCACCTACAAATGTGAACTGACGTTCAAAAATAAAACATTTGAAAACGGACCATTTTTCACCTTTCTGAAGCATGACGTAATGGGGGGGTGTTATCTCTTTTGTCAAAAATCAGCCGTTTTTGCTTGAACATTAAATGCCTCCAAATGGTATTTAATTCACTTCCCGGGCCCCTGGAAGCATGAAAATCACTTTAAACATGATAATTTTAGCTCTAAAACTAATAATCCACCTACAAATGTGAACTGACATTCAAAAATAAAAAATTTGAAAACGGACAATTTTTCACCTTTCTGAAGCATGACATAATGGGGGGGGTTATCCCTTTTGTCAAAAATCAGCCGTTTTTGCTTGAACATTAAATGCCTCCAAATGGTATTTAATTCACTTCCCGGGGTGAAGAAACACTTTTTAGACCTCAGAGCGAGCACATTTGCCATTTTCATGCACTTTTAACCATTCCACAAATCTTGTGTTTAGGGCCCCTGGAAGCATGAAAATCACTTTAAACATGCTAATTTTAGCTCTAAAACTAATAATCCACCTACAAATGTGAACTGACGTTCAAAAATAAAACATTTGAAAACGGACCATTTTTCACCTTTCTGAAGCATGAAGTAATGGGGGGGGTGTTATCTCTTTTGTCAAAAATCAGCCGTTTTTGCTTGAACATTAAATGCCTCCAAATGGTATTTAATTCACTTCCTGGGCCCCTGGAAGCATGAAAATCACTTTAAACATGATAATTTTAGCTCTAAAACTAATAATCCACCTACAAATGTGAACTGACATTCAAAAATAAAACATTTGAAAACGGACCATTTTTCACCTTTCTGAAGCATGACGTAATGGGGGTGTGTTATCTCTTTTGTCAAAAATCAGCCGTTTTTGCTTGAACATTAAATGCGTCCAAATGGTATTTAATTCACTTCCCGGGGTGAAGAAACACTTTTTGAGACCTCAGAGTGAGCAAATTTGCCATTTTCATGCACTTTTAACCATTCCACAAATCTTGTGTTTAGGGCCCCTGGAAGCATTAAAATCACTTTAAACATGCTAATTTTAGCTCTAAAACTAATAATCCACCTACAAATGTGAACTGACGTTCAAAAATAAAACATTTGAAAACGGACCATTTTTCACCTTTCTGAAGCATGACGTAATGGGGGGTGTTATCTCTTTTGTCAAAAATCAGCCGTTTTTGCTTGAACATTAAATGCCTCCAAATGGTATTTAATTCACTTCCTGGGCCCCTGGAAGCATGAAAATCACTTTAAACATGCTAATTTTAGCTCTAAAACTAATAATCCACCTACAAATGTGAACTGACATTCAAAAATAAAACATTTGAAAACTGACAATTTTTAAGCTTTCTGAAGCATGACGTAATGGGGGGTGTTATCTCTTTTGTCAAAAATCACCTGATTTTGCTTGAACATTAAATACCTCCAAATGGCATTTAATTCACTTCCCGGGGTGAAGAAACACTTTTTGAGACCTCAGAGTGAGTAAATTGGCCATTTTGATGCACTTTTAACCATTCCACAAATCTTGTGTGTAGGGCCCCTGGAAGCATGAAAATCACTTTAAACATGCTAATTTTAGCTCTAAAACTGATGATCCACCTACAAATGTGAACTGACGTACAAAAATAAAACATTTGAAAACAGACAATTTTTCACCTTTCTGAAGCATGACGTAGTGGGGGGGTGTTATCTCTTTTGTCAAAAATCAGCTGTTTTTGCTTGAACATTAAATGCCTCCAAATGGTATTTAATTCACTTCCCATGCCCCTGGAAGCATGAAAATGACTTTAAACATGCTAATTTTAGCTCTAAAACTGATGATCCACCTACAAATGTGAACTGACGTTCAAAAATAAAACATTTGAAAACGGACCATTTTTCACCTTTCTGAAGCATGACGTAATGGGGGGGGTTATTTCTTTTGTCAAAAATCACCTGTTTTTGCTTGAACATTAAATACCTCCAAATGGCATTTAATTCACTTCCCGGGGTGAAGAAACACTTTTTGAGACCTCACAGTGAGTAAATTGGCCATGTTCATGCACGTTTAACCATTCCACAAATCTTCTGTTTAGGGCCCCTGAAAGCATGAAAATCACATTAAACATGCTAATTTTAGCTCTAAAACTGATGATACACCGACAAATGTGAAATGACGTTCAAAAATAAAACATTTGAAAACTGACCATTTTTCACCTTTCTGAAGCATGACGTATTGGGGGGGGGGGTTATCTCTTTTGTCAAAACTCACCTTTTTTTGCTTGAACATTAAATACCTCCAAATGGCATTTAATTCACTTCCCGGGGTGAAGAAACACTTTTTGAGACCTCACAGTGAGTAAATTGGCCATGTTCATGCACGATTAACCATTCCACAAATCTTCTGTTTAGGGCCCCTGGAAGCATGAAAATCACAATAAACATGCTAATTTTAGCTCTAAAACTGATGATACACCGACAAATGTGAACTGACGTTCTAAAATAAAACATTTGAAAATGGACCATTTTTTACCTTTTTGAAGCATGACGTAATGGGGGTGTGTTATCTCTTTTGTCAAAAATCAGCTGTTTTTGCTTGAACCTTAAATGACTCCAAATGGTATTTAATTCACTTCACGGGCCCCTGGAAGCATGAAAATCACTTTAAACATGCTAATTTTAGCTCTAAAACTGATGATCCACCTACAAATGTGAACTGACGTTCAAAAATAAAACATTTGAAAACTGACCATTTTTCACCTTTCTGAAGCATGACGTATTGGGGGGGTTATATCTTTTGTCAAAAATCACCTGTTTTTGCTTGAACATTAAATACCTCCAAATGGCATTTAATTCACTTCCCGGGGTGAAGGAACACTTTTTGAGACCTCAGAGTGAGTAAATTGGCAATTTTGATGCACTTTTAACCATTCCACAAATCTTGTGTTTAGGGCCCCTGGAAGCATGAAAATCACTTTAAACATGCTAATTTTAGCTCTAAAACTGATGATCCACCTACAAATGTGAACTGACGTTCAAAAATAAAACATTTGAAAACGGACCATTTTTCACCTTTCTGAACCATGACGTAATGGGGGGGGTGTTATTTCTTTTGTCAAAAATCTGCTGTTTTTGCTTGAACATTAAATGCCTCCAAATGGTATTTAATTCACTTCCCGGGGTGAAGAAACACTTTTTGAGAACTCAGAGTGAGTAAATTGGCCATTTTCATGCACTTTTAACCCTTCCACAAATCTTGTGTTTAGGGCCCCTGGAAGCACGAAAATCACGTTAAACATGCTAATTTTAGCTCTAAAACTGATGATCCACCTACAAATGTGAACTGACGTTCAAAAAAAAACATTTGAAAACGGACCATTTTACATCTTTCTGAAGCATGACGTAATATGGGGGGGTGTTATCTCTTTTGTCAAAAATCAGCCGTTTTTGCTTGAACACTAAATGCCTCCAAATGGTATTAAATAACTTCCCGGGGTGAAGAAACACTTTTTGAGACCTCATAGTGAGTAAATTGGCCATTTTCATGCACTTTTAACCATTTCACAACTCTTGTGTTTAGGGCCCCTGGAAGCATGAAAATCACTTTAAACATGCTAATTTTAGCTCTAAAACTAATAATCCACCTACAAATGTGAACTGACGTTCAAAAATAAAACATTTGAAAACGGACCATTTTTCACCTTTCTAAAGAGTGACGTAATGGGGGGTGTTATCTCTTTTGTCAAAAATCAGCTGTTTTTGCTTGAACATTAAATGCCTCCAAATGGTATTTAAGTCACTTCCCGGGCCCCTGGAAGCATGAAAATCACTTTAAACATGCTAATTTTAGCTCTAAAACTAATAATCCACCTACAAATGTGAACTGACGTTCAAAAATAAAACATTTGAAAATGGACAATTTTTCACCTTTCTGAAGCATGACGTTATGGGGGGGGGGTGTTATCTCTTTTGTCAAAAATCTGCCGTTTTTGCTTGAACATTAAATGCGTCCAAATGGTATTTAATTCACTTCCCGGGGTGAAGAAACACTTTTTGAGACCTCAGAGTGAGCAAATTTGCCATTTTCATGCACTTTTAACCATTCCACAAATCTTGTGTTTAGGGCCCCTGGTAGCATGAAAATAACTTTAAACATGCTAATTTTAGCTCTAAAACTGATGATCCACCTACAAATGTGAACTGACGTTCGAAAATACAACATTTGAAAACAGACCATTTTTCACCTTTCTGAAGCATGACGTATTGGGGGGGTATTATCTGTTTTGTCAAAACTCACCTTTTTTTGCTTCAACATTAAATGCCTCCAAATGGTATTTAATTAACTTCCCGGGCCCCTGGAAGCATGAAAATCACTTTAAACATGCTAATTTTAGCTCTAAAACTGATGATCTACCTACGAATGTGAACTGACGTTCAAAAATGAAACATTTGACAACGGACCATTTTTCACCTTTCTGAAGCATGACATAATGGGGGGTGTTATCTCTTTTGTCAAAAATCTGCCGTTTTTGCTTGAACATTAAATACCTCCAAATGGTATTTAATTCACTTCCCGGGGTGAAGAAACACTTTTTGAGAACTCAGAGTGAGCAAATTGGCCATTTTCATGCACTTTTAACCATTCCACAAACCTTGCGTTTAGAGCCCCTGGAAGCATGAAAATCACTTTAAACATGCTGGTTTTAGCTCTAAAACTAATAATCCACCTACAAATGTGAACTGACGTTCAAAAAGAAAACATTTGAAAACAGACAACTTTTCACATTTCTGAAGCATGACGTAATGGGGGGGTTATCCCTTTTGTCAAAAATCAGCCGTTTTTGCTTGAACATTAAATGCCTCCAAATGGTATTTAATTCACTTCCCGGGGTGAAGCAACACTTTTTGAGACCTCAGAGTGAGCAAATTGACCATTTTCATGCACTTTTAACCATTCCACAAATCTTGTGTTTAGAGCCCCTGGAAGCATGAAAATCACTTTAAACATGCTAATTTTAGCTCTAAAACTAATAATCCACCTACAAAATTGAACTGACGTTAAAAAATAAAACATTTGAAAACGGACCATTTTTCACCTTTCTGAAGCATAACGTAATGGGTGGGTGTTATCTCTTTTGTCAAAAAATCAGCCGTTTTTGCTTGAACATTAAATGCCTCCAAATGGTATTTAATTCACTTCCCGGGCCCCTGGAAGCATGAAAATCACTTTAAAAATGCTAATTTTAGCTCTAAAACTAATAATCCACCTACAAATGTGAACTGACGTTCAAAAATAAAACATTTGAAAACGGACCATTTTTCACCTTTCTGAAGCATGACGTAATGGGGGGGTGTTATCTCTTTTGTCAAAAATCAGCTGTTTTTGCTTGAACATTAAATGCCTCCAAATGGTATTTAATTCACTTCCCGGGCCCCTGGAAGCATGAAAATCACTTTAAACATGATAATTTTAGCTCTAAAACTAATAATCCACCTACAAATGTGAACTGACATTCAAAAATAAAAAATTTGAAAACGGACAATTTTTCACCTTTCTGAAGCATGACATAATGGGGGGGGTTATCCCTTTTGTCAAAAATCAGCCGTTTTTGCTTGAACATTAAATGCCTCCAAATGGTATTTAATTCACTTCCCGGGGTGAAGAAACACTTTTTAGACCTCAGAGCGAGCACATTTGCCATTTTCATGCACTTTTAACCATTCCACAAATCTTGTGTTTAGGGCCCCTGGAAGCATGAAAATCACTTTAAACATGCTAATTTTAGCTCTAAAACTAATAATCCACCTACAAATGTGAACTGACGTTCAAAAATAAAACATTTGAAAACGGACCATTTTTCACCTTTCTGAAGCATGAAGTAATGGGGGGGGTGTTATCTCTTTTGTCAAAAATCAGCCGTTTTTGCTTGAACATTAAATGCCTCCAAATGGTATTTAATTCACTTCCTGGGCCCCTGGAAGCATGAAAATCACTTTAAACATGATAATTTTAGCTCTAAAACTAATAATCCACCTACAAATGTGAACTGACATTCAAAAATAAAACATTTGAAAACGGACCATTTTTCACCTTTCTGAAGCATGACGTAATGGGGGTGTGTTATCTCTTTTGTAAAAAATCAGCCGTTTTTGCTTGAACATTAAATGCGTCCAAATGGTATTTAATTCACTTCCCGGGGTGAAGAAACACTTTTTGAGACCTCAGAGTGAGCAAATTTGCCATTTTCATGCACTTTTAACCATTCCACAAATCTTGTGTTTAGGGCCCCTGGAAGCATTAAAATCACTTTAAACATGCTAATTTTAGCTCTAAAACTAATAATCCACCTACAAATGTGAACTGACGTTCAAAAATAAAACATTTGAAAACGGACCATTTTTCACCTTTCTGAAGCATGACGTAATGGGGGGTGTTATCTCTTTTGTCAAAAATCAGCCGTTTTTGCTTGAACATTAAATGCCTCCAAATGGTATTTAATTCACTTCCTGGGCCCCTGGAAGCATGAAAATCACTTTAAACATGCTAATTTTAGCTCTAAAACTAATAATCCACCTACAAATGTGAACTGACATTCAAAAATAAAACATTTGAAAACTGACAATTTTTAAGCTTTCTGAAGCATGACGTAATGGGGGGTGTTATCTCTTTTGTCAAAAATCACCTGATTTTGCTTGAACATTAAATACCTCCAAATGGCATTTAATTCACTTCCCGGGGTGAAGAAACACTTTTTGAGACCTCAGAGTGAGTAAATTGGCCATTTTGATGCACTTTTAACCATTCCACAAATCTTGTGTGTAGGGCCCCTGGAAGCATGAAAATCACTTTAAACATGCTAATTTTAGCTCTAAAACTGATGATCCACCTACAAATGTGAACTGACGTACAAAAATAAAACATTTGAAAACAGACAATTTTTCACCTTTCTGAAGCATGACGTAGTGGGGGGGTGTTATCTCTTTTGTCAAAAATCAGCTGTTTTTGCTTGAACATTAAATGCCTCCAAATGGTATTTAATTCACTTCCCATGCCCCTGGAAGCATGAAAATGACTTTAAACATGCTAATTTTAGCTCTAAAACTGATGATCCACCTACAAATGTGAACTGACGTTCAAAAATAAAACATTTGAAAACGGACCATTTTTCACCTTTCTGAAGCATGACGTAATGGGGGGGGTTATTTCTTTTGTCAAAAATCACCTGTTTTTGCTTGAACATTAAATACCTCCAAATGGCATTTAATTCACTTCCCGGGGTGAAGAAACACTTTTTGAGACCTCACAGTGAGTAAATTGGCCATGTTCATGCACGTTTAACCATTCCACAAATCTTCTGTTTAGGGCCCCTGAAAGCATGAAAATCACATTAAACATGCTAATTTTAGCTCTAAAACTGATGATACACCGACAAATGTGAAATGACGTTCAAAAATAAAACATTTGAAAACTGACCATTTTTCACCTTTCTGAAGCATGACGTATTGGGGGGGGGGTTATCTCTTTTGTCAAAACTCACCTTTTTTTGCTTGAACATTAAATACCTCCAAATGGCATTTAATTCACTTCCCGGGGTGAAGAAACACTTTTTGAGACCTCACAGTGAGTAAATTGGCCATGTTCATGCACGATTAACCATTCCACAAATCTTCTGTTTAGGGCCCCTGGAAGCATGAAAATCACAATAAACATGCTAATTTTAGCTCTAAAACTGATGATACACCGACAAATGTGAACTGACGTTCTAAAATAAAACATTTGAAAATGGACCATTTTTTACCTTTTTGAAGCATGACGTAATGGGGGTGTGTTATCTCTTTTGTCAAAAATCAGCTGTTTTTGCTTGAACCTTAAATGACTCCAAATGGTATTTAATTCACTTCACGGGCCCCTGGAAGCATGAAAATCACTTTAAACATGCTAATTTTAGCTCTAAAACTGATGATCCACCTACAAATGTGAACTGACGTTCAAAAATAAAACATTTGAAAACTGACCATTTTTCACCTTTCTGAAGCATGACGTATTGGGGGGGTTATATCTTTTGTCAAAAATCACCTGTTTTTGCTTGAACATTAAATACCTCCAAATGGTATTTAATTCACTTCCCGGGGTGAAGAAACACTTTTTGAGACCTCAGAGTGAGCAAATTTGCCATTTTCATGCACTTTTAACCATTCCACAAATCTTGTGTTTAGGGCCCCTGGTAGCATGAAAATAACTTTAAACATGCTAATTTTAGCTCTAAAACTGATGATCCACCTACAAATGTGAACTGACGTTCGAAAATACAACATTTGAAAACAGACCATTTTTCACCTTTCTGAAGCATGACGTATTGGGGGGGTATTATCTGTTTTGTCAAAACTCACCTTTTTTTGCTTCAACATTAAATGCCTCCAAATGGTATTTAATTCACTTCCCGGGCCCCTGGAAGCATGAAAATCACTTTAAACATGCTAATTTTAGCTCTAAAACTGATGATCTACCTACGAATGTGAACTGACGTTCAAAAATGAAACATTTGACAACGGACCATTTTTCACCTTTCTGAAGCATGACATAATGGGGGGTGTTATCTCTTTTGTCAAAAATCTGCCGTTTTTGCTTGAACATTAAATACCTCCAAATGGTATTTAATTCACTTCCCGGGGTGAAGAAACACTTTTTGAGAACTCAGAGTGAGCAAATTGGCCATTTTCATGCACTTTTAACCATTCCACAAACCTTGCGTTTAGAGCCCCTGGAAGCATGAAAATCACTTTAAACATGCTGGTTTTAGCTCTAAAACTAATAATCCACCTACAAATGTGAACTGACGTTCAAAAAGAAAACATTTGAAAACAGACAACTTTTCACATTTCTGAAGCATGACGTAATGGGGGGGTTATCCCTTTTGTCAAAAATCAGCCGTTTTTGCTTGAACATTAAATGCCTCCAAATGGTATTTAATTCACTTCCCGGGGTGAAGCAACACTTTTTGAGACCTCAGAGTGAGCAAATTGACCATTTTCATGCACTTTTAACCATTCCACAAATCTTGTGTTTAGAGCCCCTGGAAGCATGAAAATCACTTTAAACATGCTAATTTTAGCTCTAAAACTAATAATCCACCTACAAAATTGAACTGACGTTCAAAAATAAAACATTTGAAAACGGACCATTTTTCACCTTTCTGAAGCATGACGTAATGGGGGGGTGTTATCTCTTTTGTCAAAAATCAGCCGTTTTTGCTTGAACATTAAATGCCTCCAAATGGTATTTAATTCACTTCCCGGGCCCCTGGAAGCATGAAAATCACTTTAAACATGATAATTTTAGCTCTAAAACTAATAATCCACCTACAAATGTGAACTGACATTCAAAAATAAAAAATTTGAAAACGGACAATTTTTCACCTTTCTGAAGCATGACATAATGGGGGGGGTTATCCCTTTTGTCAAAAATCAGCCGTTTTTGCTTGAACATTAAATGCCTCCAAATGGTATTTAATTCACTTCCCGGGGTGAAGAAACACTTTTTAGACCTCAGAGCGAGCACATTTGCCATTTTCATGCACTTTTAACCATTCCACAAATCTTGTGTTTAGGGCCCCTGGAAGCATGAAAATCACTTTAAACATGCTAATTTTAGCTCTAAAACTAATAATCCACCTACAAATGTGAACTGACGTTCAAAAATAAAACATTTGAAAACGGACCATTTTTCACCTTTCTGAAGCATGAAGTAATGGGGGGGGTGTTATCTCTTTTGTCAAAAATCAGCCGTTTTTGCTTGAACATTAAATGCCTCCAAATGGTATTTAATTCACTTCCTGGGCCCCTGGAAGCATGAAAATCACTTTAAACATGATAATTTTAGCTCTAAAACTAATAATCCACCTACAAATGTGAACTGACATTCAAAAATAAAACATTTGAAAACGGACCATTTTTCACCTTTCTGAAGCATGACGTAATGGGGGTGTGTTATCTCTTTTGTCAAAAATCAGCCGTTTTTGCTTGAACATTAAATGCGTCCAAATGGTATTTAATTCACTTCCCGGGGTGAAGAAACACTTTTTGAGACCTCAGAGTGAGCAAATTTGCCATTTTCATGCACTTTTAACCATTCCACAAATCTTGTGTTTAGGGCCCCTGGAAGCATTAAAATCACTTTAAACATGCTAATTTTAGCTCTAAAACTAATAATCCACCTACAAATGTGAACTGACGTTCAAAAATAAAACATTTGAAAACGGACCATTTTTCACCTTTCTGAAGCATGACGTAATGGGGGGTGTTATCTCTTTTGTCAAAAATCAGCCGTTTTTGCTTGAACATTAAATGCCTCCAAATGGTATTTAATTCACTTCCTGGGCCCCTGGAAGCATGAAAATCACTTTAAACATGCTAATTTTAGCTCTAAAACTAATAATCCACCTACAAATGTGAACTGACATTCAAAAATAAAACATTTGAAAACTGACAATTTTTAAGCTTTCTGAAGCATGACGTAATGGGGGGTGTTATCTCTTTTGTCAAAAATCACCTGATTTTGCTTGAACATTAAATACCTCCAAATGGCATTTAATTCACTTCCCGGGGTGAAGAAACACTTTTTGAGACCTCAGAGTGAGTAAATTGGCCATTTTGATGCACTTTTAACCATTCCACAAATCTTGTGTGTAGGGCCCCTGGAAGCATGAAAATCACTTTAAACATGCTAATTTTAGCTCTAAAACTGATGATCCACCTACAAATGTGAACTGACGTACAAAAATAAAACATTTGAAAACAGACAATTTTTCACCTTTCTGAAGCATGACGTAGTGGGGGGGTGTTATCTCTTTTGTCAAAAATCAGCTGTTTTTGCTTGAACATTAAATGCCTCCAAATGGTATTTAATTCACTTCCCATGCCCCTGGAAGCATGAAAATGACTTTAAACATGCTAATTTTAGCTCTAAAACTGATGATCCACCTACAAATGTGAACTGACGTTCAAAAATAAAACATTTGAAAACGGACCATTTTTCACCTTTCTGAAGCATGACGTAATGGGGGGGGTTATTTCTTTTGTCAAAAATCACCTGTTTTTGCTTGAACATTAAATACCTCCAAATGGCATTTAATTCACTTCCCGGGGTGAAGAAACACTTTTTGAGACCTCACAGTGAGTAAATTGGCCATGTTCATGCACGTTTAACCATTCCACAAATCTTCTGTTTAGGGCCCCTGAAAGCATGAAAATCACATTAAACATGCTAATTTTAGCTCTAAAACTGATGATACACCGACAAATGTGAAATGACGTTCAAAAATAAAACATTTGAAAACTGACCATTTTTCACCTTTCTGAAGCATGACGTATTGGGGGGGGGGGGTTATCTCTTTTGTCAAAACTCACCTTTTTTTGCTTGAACATTAAATACCTCCAAATGGCATTTAATTCACTTCCCGGGGTGAAGAAACACTTTTTGAGACCTCACAGTGAGTAAATTGGCCATGTTCATGCACGATTAACCATTCCACAAATCTTCTGTTTAGGGCCCCTGGAAGCATGAAAATCACAATAAACATGCTAATTTTAGCTCTAAAACTGATGATACACCGACAAATGTGAACTGACGTTCTAAAATAAAACATTTGAAAATGGACCATTTTTTACCTTTTTGAAGCATGACGTAATGGGGGTGTGTTATCTCTTTTGTCAAAAATCAGCTGTTTTTGCTTGAACCTTAAATGACTCCAAATGGTATTTAATTCACTTCACGGGCCCCTGGAAGCATGAAAATCACTTTAAACATGCTAATTTTAGCTCTAAAACTGATGATCCACCTACAAATGTGAACTGACGTTCAAAAATAAAACATTTGAAAACTGACCATTTTTCACCTTTCTGAAGCATGACGTATTGGGGGGGTTATATCTTTTGTCAAAAATCACCTGTTTTTGCTTGAACATTAAATACCTCCAAATGGCATTTAATTCACTTCCCGGGGTGAAGAAACACTTTTTGAGACCTCAGAGTGAGTAAATTGGCAATTTTGATGCACTTTTAACCATTCCACAAATCTTGTGTTTAGGGCCCCTGGAAGCATGAAAATCACTTTAAACATGCTAATTTTAGCTCTAAAACTGATGATCCACCTACAAATGTGAACTGACGTTCAAAAATAAAACATTTGAAAACGGACCATTTTTCACCTTTCTGAACCATGACGTAATGGGGGGGGTGTTATTTCTTTTGTCAAAAATCTGCTGTTTTTGCTTGAACATTAAATGCCTCCAAATGATATTTAATTCACTTCCCGGGGTGAAGAAACACTTTTTGAGAACTCAGAGTGAGTAAATTGGCCATTTTCATGCACTTTTAACCCTTCCACAAATCTTGTGTTTAGGGCCCCTGGAAGCACGAAAATCACGTTAAACATGCTAATTTTAGCTCTAAAACTGATGATCCACCTACAAATGTGAACTGACGTTCAAAAAAAACCATTTGAAAACGGACCATTTTACACCTTTCTGAAGCATGACGTAATATGGGGGGGTGTTATCTCTTTTGTCAAAAATCAGCCGTTTTTGCTTGAACACTAAATGCCTCCAAATGGTATTAAATAACTTCCCGGGGTGAAGAAACACTTTTTGAGACCTCATAGTGAGTAAATTGGCCATTTTCATGCACTTTTAACCATTTCACAACTCTTGTGTTTAGGGCCCCTGGAAGCATGAAAATCACTTTAAACATGCTAATTTTAGCTCTAAAACTGATGATCCACCTACAAATGTGAACTGACGTTCGAAAATACAACATTTGAAAACAGACCATTTTTCACCTTTCTGAAGCATGACGTATTGGGTGGGTATTATCTGTTTTGTCAAAACTCACCTTTTTTTGCTTCAACATTAAATGCCTCCAAATGGTATTTAATTCACTTCTCGGGCCCCTGGAAGCATGAAAATCACTTTAAACATGCTAATTTTAGCTCTAAAACTGATGATCTACCTACGAATGTGAACTGACGTTCAAAAATGAAACATTTGACAACGGACCATTTTTCACCTATCTGAAGCATGACATAATGGGGGGTGTTCTACACCTCCACCCACCAGCTACGGTCTACTAGCCTCGTGCTCGCCGCCGTACCACGCATCCGAAGAGCCACCACCGGAGGCAGTTCCTTCTCCTACCTGGTGGCCAAGACATGGAACTCCCTCCCCATCCACCTTCGGCTGACCCAGGACCATCCCGCCTTCAGGAGACAACTCATTTTTCACCTTTCTGAAGCATGACGTAATAGGGGGGTGTTATCTCTTTTGTCAAGAATCAGCTGTTTTTGCTTGAACATTAAATGCCTTCAAATGGTATTTAATTCACTTCCCGGGCTCCTGGAAGCATGAAAATCACTTTAAACATGCTACTAATGTTAGCTCTAAAACTGATGTTCTACCTTCAAATGTGAACTGACGTTCAAAAATAAAACATGTGAAAACAGACCATTTTTCACCTTTCTGAAGCATGACATAATGGGGGTGTTATCTCTTTTGTCAAAAATCTGCCGTTTTTGCTTGAACATTAAATACCTCCAAATGGTATTTAATTCACTTCCCGGGGTGAAGAAACACTTTTTGAGAACTCAGAGTGAGTAAATTGGCCATTTTCATGCACTTTTAACCATTCCACAAATCTTGTGTTTAGGGACCCTGGAAGCATGAAAATCACTTTAAACATGCTAATTTTAGCTCTAAAACTGTTGATCCACCTACAAATGTGAACTGACGTTTAAAAATAAAACATTTGAAAACGGACCATTTTTCACCTTTCTGAAGCATGACGTAATGGGGGGTGTTATCTCTTTTGTAAAAAATCAGCCATTTTTGCTTGAACATTAAATACCTCCAAATGGTATTTAATTCACTTCCCGGGGTGAAGAAACACTTTTTGAGAACTCAGAGTGAGTAAATTGGCCATTTTCATGCACTTTTAACCATTCCACAAATCTTGTGTTTAGGGACCCTGGAAGCATGAAAATCACTTTAAACATGCTAATTTTAGCTCTAAAGCTGATGATCCACCTACAAATGTGACCTGACGTTCAAAAATAAAACATTTGAAAACAGACAATTTTTCACCTTTCTGAAGCATGACGTAATGGGGGGGTGTTATCTCTTTTGTCAAAAATCTGCTGTTTTTGCTTGAACATTAAATGCCTCCAAATTGTATTTAATTCACTTCCCAGGCCCCAGGAAGCATGAAAATCACTTTAAACATCCTAATTTTAGCTCTAAAACTGATGATCCATCTACAAATGTGAACTGACGTTCAAAAATAAAACATTTGAAAACGGACCATTTTTTACTTTCTGAAGCATGACGTAATGGGGGGGGTGTTATCTCTTTTGTAAAAAATCACCTGTTTTTGCTTGAACATTAAATACCTCCAAATGGTATTTAATTCACTTCCCGGGCCCCTGGAAGCATGAAAATCACTTTAAACATGCTAATTTTAGCTCTAAATCTGATGATCCACCGACAAATGTGAACTGACGTTCTAAAATAAAACATTTGAAAATGGACCATTTTTTACCTTTTTGAAGCATGACGTAATGGGGGGGTGTTATCTCTTTTGTCAAAAATCAGCTGTTTTTGCTTGAACCTTAAATGACTCCAAATGGTATTTAATTCACTTCACGGGCCCCTGGAAGCATGAAAATCACTTTAAACATGCTAATTTTAGCTCTAAAACTGATGATCCACCTACAAATGTGAACTGACGTTCAAAAATAAAACATTTGAAAACTGACCATTTTTCACCTTTCTGAAGCATGACGTATTGGGGGGGGTTATATCTTTTGTCAAAAATCACCTGTTTTTGCTTGAACATTAAATACCTCCAAATGGCATTTAATTCACTTCCCGGGGTGAAGAAATACTTTTTGAGACCTCAGAGTGAGTAAATTGGCAATTTTGATGCACTTTTAACCATTCCACAAATCTTGTGTTTAGGGCCCCTGGAAGCATGAAAATCACTTTAAACATGCTAATTTTAGCTCTAAACTGATGATCCACCTACAAATGTGAACTGACGTTCAAATATAAAACATTTGAAAACTGACCATTTTTCACCTTTCTGAACCGTGACGTAATGGGGGGGGGTGTTATCTCTTTTGTCAAAAATCTGCTGTTTTTGCTTGAACATTAAATGCCTCCAAATGGTATTTAATTCACTTCCCGGGGTGAAGAAACACTTTTTGAGAACTCAGAGTGAGTAAATTGGCCATTTTCATGCACTTTTAACCCTTCCACAAATCTTGTGTTTAGGGCCCCTGGAAGCACGAAAATCACGTTAAACATGCTAATTTTAGCTTTAAAACTGATGATCCACCTACAAATGTGAACTGACGTTCAAAAAAAAACATTTGAAAACGGACCATTTTACACCTTTCTGAAGCATGACGTAATATGGGGGGGTGTTATCTCTTTTGTCAAAAATCAGCCGTTTTTGCTTGAACACTAAATGCCTCCAAATGGTATTAAATAACTTCCCGGGGTGAAGAAACACTTTTTGAGACCTCATAGTGAGTAAATTGGCCATTTTCATGCACTTTTAACCATTTCACAACTCTTGTGTTTAGGGCCCCTAGAAGCATGAAAATCACTTTAAACATGCTAATTTTAGCTCTAAAACTGATGATCCACCTACAAATGTGAACTGACGTTCGAAAATACAACATTTGAAAACAGACCATTTTTCACCTTTCTGAAGCATGACGTATTGGGGGGGTATTATCTGTTTTGTCAAAACTCACCTTTTTTTGCTTCAACATTAAATGCCTCCAAATGGTATTTAATTCACTTCCCGGGCCCCTGAAAGCATGAAAATCACTTTAAACATGCTAATTTTAGCTCTAAAACTGATGATCTACCTACGAATGTGAACTGACGTTCAAAAATGAAACATTTGACAACGGACCATTTTTCACCTTTCTGAAGCATGACATAATGGGGGGTGTTATCTCTTTTGTCAAAAATCTGCCGTTTTTGCTTGAACATTAAATACCTCCAAATGGTATTTAATTCACTTCCCGGGGTGAAGAAACACTTTTTGAGAACTCAGAGTGAGTAAATTGGCCATTTTCATGCACTTTTAACCATTCCACAAATCTTTTGTTTAGGGACCCTGGAAGCATGAAAATCACTTTAAACATGCTAATTTTAGCTCTAAAACTGTTGATCCACCTACAAATGTGAACTGACGTTTAAAAAAAAAACATTTGAAAACGGACCATTTTTCACCTTTCTGAAGCATGACGTAATGGGGGGTGTTATCTCTTTTGTAAAAAATCAGCCAGTTTTTGCTTGAACATTAAATACCTCCAAGTGGTATTTAATTCACTTCCCGGGGTGAAGAAACACTTGTTGAGATCTCAGAGTGAGTAAATTGGCCATTTTCATGCACTTTTAACCATTCCACAAATCTTGTGTTTAGGGACCCTGGAAGCATGAAAATCACTGTAAACATGCTAATTTTAGCTCTAAAGCTGATGATCCACCTACAAATGTGAACTGACGTTCAAAAATAAAACATTTGAAAACGGACCATTTTTTACTTTCTGAAGCATGACGTAATGGGGGGGTGTTATCTCTTTTGTAAAAAATCACCTGTTTTTGCTTGAACATTAAATACCTCCAAATGGTATTTAATTCACTTCCCGGGCCCCTGGAAGCATGAAAATCACTTTAAACATGCTAATTTTAGCTCTAAATCTGATGATCCACCTACAAATGTGAACTGACGTTCAAAAATAAAACATTTGAAAATGGACCATTTTTCACCTTTCTGAAGCATGACGTAATGGGGGGGGATTATTTCTTTTGTCAAAAATCACCTGTTTTTGCTTGAACATTAAATACCTCCAAATGGCATTTAATTCACTTCCCGGGGTGAAGAAACACTTTTTGAGACCTCAGAGTGAGTAAATTGGACATTTTGATGCACTTTTAACCATTCCACAAATCTTGTGTGTAGGGCCCCTGGAAGCATGAAAATCACTTTAAACATGCTAATTTTAGCTCTAAAACTGATGATCCACCTACAAATAAGAACTGACGTTCAAAAATAAAACATTTGAAAACAGACAATTTTTCACCTTTCTGAAGCATGACGTAGTGGGGGGGTGTTATCTCTTTTGTCAAAAATCAGCTGTTTTTGCTTGAACATTAAATGCCTCCAAATGGTATTTAATTCACTTCCCATGCCCCTGGAAGCATGAAAATGACTTTAAACATGCTAATTTTAGCTCTAAAACTGATGATCCACCTACAAATGTGAACTGACGTTCAAAAATAAAACATTTGAAAACGGACCATTTTTCACCTTTCTGAAGCATGACGTAATGGGGGGGGGTTATTTCTTTTGTCAGAAATCACCTGTTTTTGCTTGAACATTAAATACCTCCAAATGGCATTTAATTCACTTCCCGGGGTGAAGAAACACTTTTTGAGACCTCAGAGTGAGTAAATTGGCAATTTTGATGCACTTTTAACCATTCCACAAATCTTGTGTTTAGGGCCCCTGGAAGCATGAAAATCACTTTTAACATGCTAATTTTAGCTCTAAAACTGATGATCCACCTACAAATGTGAACTGACGTTCAAAAATAAAACATTTGAAAACGGACCATTTTTCACCTTTCTGAACCATGACGTAATGGGGGGGGTGTTATTTCTTTTGTCAAAAATCTGCTGTTTTTGCTTGAACATTAAATGCCTCCAAATGGTATTTAATTCACTTCCCGGGGTGAAGAAACACTTTTTGAGAACTCAGAGTGAGTAAATTGGCCATTTTCATGCACTTTTAACCCTTCCACAAATCTTGTGTTTAGGGCCCCTGGAAGCACGAAAATCACGTTAAACATGCTAATTTTAGCTCTAAAACTGATGATCCACCTACAAATGTGAACTGACGTTCAAAAAAAAACATTTGAAAACGGACCATTTTACACCTTTCTGAAGCATGACGTAATATGGGGGGGTGTTATCTCTTTTGTCAAAAATCAGCCGTTTTTGCTTGAACACTAAATGCCTCCAAATGGTATTAAATAACTTCCCGGGGTGAAGAAACACTTTTTGAGACCTCATAGTGAGTAAATTGGCCATTTTCATGCACTTTTAACCATTTCACAACTCTTGTGTTTAGGGCCCCTGGAAGCATGAAAATCACTTTAAACATGCTAATTTTAGCTCTAAAACTGATGATCCACCTACAAATGTGAACTGACGTTCGAAAATACAACATTTGAAAACAGACCATTTTTCACCTTTCTGAAGCATGACGTATTGGGGGGGTATTATCTGTTTTGTCAAAACTCACCTTTTTTTGCTTCAACATTAAATGCCTCCAAATGGTATTTAATTCACTTCTCGGGCCCCTGGAAGCATGAAAATCACTTTAAACATGCTAATTTTAGCTCTAAAACTGATGATCTACCTACGAATGTGAACTGACGTTCAAAAATGAAACATTTGACAACGGACCATTTTTCACCTATCTGAAGCATGACATAATGGGGGGTGTTCTACACCTCCACCCACCAGCTACGGTCTACTAGCCTCGTGCTCGCCGCCGTACCACGCATCCGAAGAGCCACCACCGGAGGCAGTTCCTTCTCCTACCTGGTGGCCAAGACATGGAACTCCCTCCCCATCCACCTTCGGCTGACCCAGGACCATCCCGCCTTCAGGAGACAACTCATTTTTCACCTTTCTGAAGCATGACGTAATAGGGGGGTGTTATCTCTTTTGTCAAGAATCAGCTGTTTTTGCTTGAACATTAAATGCCTTCAAATGGTATTTAATTCACTTCCCGGGCTCCTGGAAGCATGAAAATCACTTTAAACATGCTACTATTGTTAGCTCTAAAACTGATGTTCTACCTTCAAATGTGAACTGACGTTCAAAAAAAAAACATGTGAAAACAGACCATTTTTCACCTTTCTGAAGCATGACATAATGGGGGGTGTTATCTCTTTTGTCAAAAATCTGCCGTTTTTGCTTGAACATTAAATACCTCCAAATGGTATTTAATTCACTTCCCGGGGTGAAGAAACACTTTTTGAGAACTCAGAGTGAGTAAATTGGCCATTTTCATGCACTTTTAACCATTCCACAAATCTTGTGTTTAGGGACCCTGGAAGCATGAAAATCACTTTAAACATGCTAATTTTAGCTCTAAAACTGTTGATCCACCTACAAATGTGAACTGACGTTTAAAAATAAAACATTTGAAAACGGACCATTTTTCACCTTTCTGAAGCATGACGTAATGGGGGGTGTTATCTCTTTTGTAAAAAATCAGCCATTTTTGCTTGAACATTAAATACCTCCAAATGGTATTTAATTCACTTCCCGGGGTGAAGAAACACTTTTTGAGAACTCAGAGTGAGTAAATTGGCCATTTTCATGCACTTTTAACCATTCCACAAATCTTGTGTTTAGGGACCCTGGAAGCATGAAAATCACTTTAAACATGCTAATTTTAGCTCTAAAGCTGATGATCCACCTACAAATGTGACCTGACGTTCAAAAATAAAACATTTGAAAACAGACAATTTTTCACCTTTCTGAAGCATGACGTAATGGGGGGGTGTTATCTCTTTTGTCAAAAATCTGCTGTTTTTGCTTGAATATTAAATGCCTCCAAATTGTATTTAATTCACTTCCCAGGCCCCAGGAAGCATGAAAATCACTTTAAACATCCTAATTTTAGCTCTAAAACTGATGATCCATCTACAAATGTGAACTGACGTTCAAAAATAAAACATTTGAAAACGGACCATTTTTTACTTTCTGAAGCATGACGTAATGGGGGGGTGTTATCTCTTTTGTAAAAAATCACCTGTTTTTGCTTGAACATTAAATACCTCCAAATGGTATTTAATTCACTTCCCGGGCCCCTGGAAGCATGAAAATCACTTTAAACATGCTAATTTTAGCTCTAAATCTGATGATCCACCGACAAATGTGAACTGACGTTCTAAAATAAAACATTTGAAAATGGACCATTTTTTACCTTTTTGAAGCATGACGTAATGGGGGGGTGTTATCTCTTTTGTCAAAAATCAGCTGTTTTTGCTTGAACCTTAAATGACTCCAAATGGTATTTAATTCACTTCACGGGCCCCTGGAAGCATGAATATCACTTTAAACATGCTAATTTTAGCTCTAAAACTGATGATCCACCTACAAATGTGAACTGACGTTCAAAAAAAAAACATTTGAAAACTGACCATTTTTCACCTTTCTGAAGCATGACGTATTGGGGGGGGTTATATCTTTTGTCAAAAATCACCTGTTTTTGCTTGAACATTAAATACCTCCAAATGGCATTTAATTCACTTCCCGGGGTGAAGACATACTTTTTGAGACCTCAGAGTGAGTAAATTGGCAATTTTGATGCACTTTTAACCATTCCACAAATCTTCTGTTTAGGGCCCTGGAAGCATGAAAATCACTTTAAACATGCTAATTTTAGCTCTAAACTGATGATCCACCTACAAATGTGAACTGACGTTCAAAAATAAAACATTTGAAAACTGACCATTTTTCACCTTTCTGAACCGTGACGTAATGGGGGGGGCTGTTATCTCTTTTGTCAAAAATCTGCTGTTTTTGCTTAAACATTAAATGCCTCCAAATGGTATTTAATTCACTTCCCGGGGTGAAGAAACACTTTTTGAGAACTCAGAGTGAGTAAATTGGCCATTTTCATGCACTTTTAACCCTTCCACAAATCTTGTGTTTAGGGCCCCTGGAAGCACGAAAATCACATTAAACATGCTAATTTTAGCTCTAAAACTGATGATCCACCTACAAATGTGAACTGACGTTAAAAAAAAAACATTTGAAAACGGACCATTTTACACCTTTCTGAAGCATGACGTAATATGGGGGGGTGTTATCTCTTTTGTCAAAAATCAGCCGTTTTTGCTTGAACACTAAATGCCTCCAAATGGTATTAAATAACTTCCCGGGGTGAAGAAACACTTTTTGAGACCTCATAGTGAGTAAATTGGCCATTTTCATGCACTTTTAACCATTTCACAACTCTTGTGTTTAGGGCCCCTGGAAGCATGAAAATCACTTTAAACATGCTAATTTTAGCTCTAAAACTGATGATCCACCTACAAATGTGAACTGACGTTCGAAAATACAACATTTGAAAACAGACCATTTTTCACCTTTCTGAAGCATGACGTATTGGGGGGGTATTATCTGTTTTGTCAAAACTCACCTTTTTTTGCTTCAACATTAAATGCCTCCAAATGGTATTTAATTCACTTCCCGGGCCCCTGGAAGCATGAAAATCACTTTAAACATGCTAATTTTAGCTCTAAAACCGATGATCTACCTACGAATGTGAACTGACGTTCAAAAATGAAACATTTGACAACGGACCATTTTTCACCTTTCTGAAGCATGACATAATGGGGGGTGTTATCTCTTTTGTCAAAAATCTGCCGTTTTTGCTTGAACATTAAATACCTCCAAATGGTATTTAATTCACTTCCCGGGGTGAAGAAACACTTTTTGAGAACTCAGAGTGAGTAAATTGGCCATTTTCATGCACTTTTAACCATTCCACAAATCTTGTGTTTAGGGACCCTGGAAGCATGAAAATCACTTTAAACATGCTAATTTTAGCTCTAAAACTGTTGATCCACCTACAAATGTGAACTGACGTTTAAAAATAAAACATTTGAAAACGGACCATTTTTCACCTTTCTGAAGCATGACGTAATGGGGGGTGTTATCTCTTTTGTAAAAAATCAGCCATTTTTGCTTGAACATTAAATACCTCCAAATGGTATTTAATTCACTTCCCGGGGTGAAGAAACACTTGTTGAGAACTCAGAGTGAGTAAATTGGCCATTTTCATGCACTTTTAACCATTCCACAAATCTTGTGTTTAGGGACCCTGGAAGCATGAAAATCACTGTAAACATGCTAATTTTAGCTCTAAAGCTGATGATCCACCTACAAATGTGAACTGACGTTCAAAAATAAAACATTTGAAAACGGACCATTTATTACTTTCTGAAGCATGACGTAATGGGGGGGTGTTATCTCTTTTGTAAAAAATCACCTGTTTTTGCTTGAACATTAAATACCTCCAAATGGTATTTAATTCACTTCCCGGGCCCCTGGAAGCATGAAAATCACTTTAAACATGCTAATTTTAGCTCTAAATCTGATGATCCACCTACAAATGTGAACTGACGTTCAAAAATAAAACATTTGAAAACGGACCATTTTTCACCTTTCTGAAGCATGACGTAATGGGGGGGGGTTATTTCTTTTGTCAAAAATCACCTGTTTTTGCTTGAACATTAAATACCTCCAAATGGCATTTAATTCACTTCCCGGGGTGAAGAAACACTTTTTGAGAACTCAGAGTGAGTAAATTGGACATTTTGATGCACTTTTAACCATTCCACAAATCTTGTGTGTAGGGCCCCTGGAAGCATGAAAATCACTTTAAACATGCTAATTTTAGCTCTAAAACTGATGATCCACCTACAAATAAGAACTGACGTTCAAAAATAAAACATTTGAAAACAGACAATTTTTCACCTTTCTGAAGCATGACGTAGTGGGGGGGTGTTATCTCTTTTGTCAAAAATCAGCTGTTTTTGCTTGAACATTAAATGCCTCCAAATGGTATTTAATTCACTTCCCATGCCCCTGGAAGCATGAAAATGACTTTAAACATGCTAATTTTAGCTCTAAAACTGATGATCCACCTACAAATGTGAACTGACGTTCAAAAATAAAACATTTGAAAACGGACCATTTTTCACCTTTCTGAAGCATGACGTAATGGGGGGGGGGGTTATTTCTTTTGTCAGAAATCACCTGTTTTTGCTTGAACATTAAATACCTCCAAATGGCATTTAATTCACTTCCCGGGGTGAAGAAACACTTTTTGAGACCTCAGAGTGAGTAAATTGGCCATTTTTCTTTTTTTTTTTCTTTTTTTTTTCTTTTCCAAAAACCTTTATTCGAGTAAGCATATAAAAGTACAAGAATGGGCCTACAACCTCACGGGCTGGCCGCTAATAATAAGGCACAAGGCATGAATAAAAAATTTACACCCGTGGTCAGGCACAAATCGAGCACAAAGCATTACTCCCCACATATCACAGAACAATTTGAATTTTATTTTATACAAAAAGAAAAACAAACACTAAAAGGCGATTGCACGGTAAATAAGGTCAGCCCAAAGAACGGAGGGGATGGTCCATGATCAGGAGAACACACCCAGAGCCCTGAGGCTCCAACAAGATCGGGGGGGGAGGGGAGCAGCGGGGAGAACCAGAAATGTAAAAAAAAAAAAACGTATGGAGGGGTTCCGGGAACGCTCGCCTAGGAAGATGGGACAACCTCAGCAGTGCCCACAAGGGGAGGGGTGCAGATACCCCCACGATATTCATTCCACTGGCCCCAAATCGTCGTCCATGCCCTGGGTATGCCCCTGGCCACATAAACCGTCTTCTCACGAAACATGGACCAGTCCATATTGGCCTCCCACTTAGAGACCTCAGGGGGCCTGGAAGCGCCCCAGAGTTGCGCAACATCCCGTTTCGCAACCATGTAACCCAGGGTAGCCCATCTGGTCTGGGCCACAGAATAGTCAGTGGGCTCCCACACATTCAACAGACATCGTCGAGGCTCCGGCCGCAGGGCCACACCAGTCACGTCAGTCATCACCTCAAGCACAGCAGTCCAGTAAGCCGCTACAGCCGGGCACTCCCAAAGAATATGCAAAAAGGTAGCACTCGACCCACAACCACGCTTACATAACCCATCCAAGGAAAAGCCCATCGTCACCAGACGCGGACCCGTGACATACACTCGATGAAGGATCTTAAGTTGAACCAAACGGAGACGGGCAGGAATGGCTACCTCCTTGGGAGAAGAGAGTGCCGATTGCCAATCCTCGTCGTCCAGTTCCAACCCATCGCCGACCCAAGCTTCCCGAAGTCGGACCAATAAGTCCGCCCGATTATTGATCAGTTTTTTATAGATCAGAGAAATAGTGCTGTCAGGAAGATACCCATCAAGGACACGGTCCTCGAGGGGGGAAGACTCAGGCGGGGCCTCATCAGGAGCCAAAACTGAGGCGAGGACGTGCCGGACCTGCAGATAGCGAAAAAATTCCCTACCACTCAAACCATATTCTGCCTGGAGGGCCTGGAACGACTTCACACAACCGTTCGAGCACACATCTCCCACCTTACAAATCCCAATCATATCCCAGCGGTCGAAACCCTTGGTAGACCAGAGACCGCCCAAACGTTCCGAGGCATAAAGCGGCGTCGCTAGCGTTAGTCGATCCTCCCATCCCAGACTCACATTCGCGGCTCGCCACACAGTTACTGCAATCCTGGACGGGCCCACAAGATGGCGCCCGGCCGATCGAGAATAAAGCGCTCTATTAAAGTCCCCACCCGGAAGCTGGAGTCTATCCATCTCGAATGCAGGATTACGACCCGGTGAAAACATCACGTGATTAATAGCAGACAACTGGGAAGCCCAGTAATATCGCTTGATATCAGGGAGCGCCATGCCCCCGTCGTACCAAGGGATGGTGAGCTTCGCGAGTGCAATACGCGGACGCCCGTCCCAAATCAATTGCCGTTGAAGACTCTCGATCTCTCGGAAATAAGTCTTAGGGATAGCGTCATAGGAGTTTTGGAGCGCATAAAGGAACCGCGGCAAGGACATCATTTTAAACAGGGCCGCCCTGCCCAGAGGAGACAAAGGAAGCTTACGCCAACGGGCCACATCCAAGCGCAATCTAAGCAACGGGGGGAGGAGATTACGTTCAAAGCGGAGAGATGGGTCCAACGTAATGAAAATCCCTAAATATTTGAAACCAGACTGGACCACCTGGATAGGAAGTCTGCTCGGCAATGGGGGCAAAACACCCGAAAGAACATAAACACAGGACTTGGTCCAATTAATAACAAGGCCCGAGTTGGCACCAAAGGAAGCAAGAACGTCAAATAAAACGGACAGAGATTTACGCGGGGAGGTGAGATATAAAAGAATATCGTCCGCGTAAAGCGAAACGCGGTCCTCAAAGTCCGGAGACCAGCGTAAATTGGCCATTTTGATGCACTTTTAACCATTCCACAAATCTTGTGTGTAGGGCCCCTGGAAGCATGAAAATCACTTTAAACATGCTAATTTTAGCTCTAAAACTGATGATCCACCTACAAATGTGAACTGACGTTCAAAAATAAAACATTTGAAAACAGACCATTTTTCACCTTTCTGAAGCATGACGTAGTGGGGGGGGGGTTATTTCTTTTGTCAAAAATCACCTGTTTTTGCTTGAACATTAAATACCTCCAAATGGCATTTAATTCACTTCCCGGGGTGAAGAAACACTTTTTGAGACCTCAGAGTGAGTAAATTGGCCATTTTGATGCACTTTTAACCATTCCACAAATCTTGTGTGTAGGGCCCCTGGAAGCATGAAAATCACTTTAAACATGCTAATTTTATCTCTAAAACTGATGATCCACTTACAAATGTGAACTGACGTTCAAAAATAAAACATTTGAAAACAGACAATTTTTCACCTTTCTGAAGCATGACGTAGTGGGGGGTGTTATCTCTTTTGTCAAAAATCAGCTGTTTTTGCTTGAACATTAAATGCCTCCAAATGGTATTTAATTCACTTCCCATGCCCCTGGAAGCATGAAAATGACTTTAAACATGCTAATTTTAGCTCTAAAACTGATGATCCACCTACAAATGTGAACTGACGTTCAAAAATAAAACATTTGAAAACGGACCATTTTTCACCTTTCTGAAGCATGACGTAATGGGGGGGGGTTATTTCTTTTGTCAAAAATCACCTGTTTTTGCTTGAACATTAAATACCTCCAAATGGCATTTAATTAACTTCCCAGGGTGAAGAAACACTTTTTGAGACCTCAGAGTGAGTAAATTGGCCATTTTGATGCACTTTTAACCATTCCACAAATCTTGTGTGTAGGGCCCCTGGAAGCATGAAAATCACTTTAAACATGCTAATTTTAGCTCTAAAACTGATGATCCACCTACAAATGTGAACTGACGTTCAAAAATAAAACATTTGAAAACAGACCATTTTTTACCTTTCTGAAGCATGACGTAGTGGGGGGGTGTTATCTCTTTTGTCAAAAATCAGCTGTTTTTGCTTGAACATTAAATGCCTCCAAATGGTATTTAATTCACTTCCCGGGCCCCTGGAAGCATGAAAATGACTTTAAACATGCTAATTTTAGCTCTAAAACTGATGATCCACTTACAAATGTGAACTGACGTTCAAAAATAAAAATTTGAAAACAGACCATTTTTCACCTTTCTGAAGCATGACATAGTGGGGGGTGTTATCTCTTTTCTCAAAAATCAGCTGTTTTTGCTTGAACATTAAATGCCTGCAAATGTATTTAATTCACTTCCCGGGCCCCTGGAAGCATGAAAACGACTTTAAACATGCTAATTTTAGCTCTAAAACTGATGTTCCACCTACAAATGTGAACTGACATTCAAAAATAAAACATTTGAAAACGGACCATTTTTCACCTTTCTGAAGCATGACATAATGGGGGGTGTTATCTCTTTTGTCAAAAATCTGCCGTTTTTGCTTGAACATTAAATACCTCCAAATGGTATTTAATTCACTTCCCGGGGTGAAGAAACACTTTTTGAGAACTCAGAGTGAGTAAATTGGCCATTTTCATGCACTTTTAACCCTTCCACAAATCTTGTGTTTAGGGCCCCTGGAAGCATGAAAATCACGTTAAACATGCTAATTTTAGCTCTAAAACTGATGATCCACCTACAAATGTGAACTGACGTTGAAAAATAAAACATTTGAAAACTGACCATTTTTCACCTTTCTGAAGCATGACGTAATGGGGGGGTGTTATCTGTTTTGTCAAAAATCAGCTGTATTTGCTTGAACACTAAATGCCTCCAAATGGTATTAAATCACTTCCCGGGGTGAAGAAACACTTTTTGAGACCTCAGAGTGAGTAAATTGGCCATTTTCATGCACTTTTAACCATTTCACAACTCTTGTGTTTATGGCCCCTGGAAGCATGAAAATCACTTTAAACATGCTAATTTTAGCTCTAAAACTGATGATCCACCTACAAATGTGAACTGACGTTCGAAAATACAACATTTGAAAACAGACCATTTTTCACCTTTCTGAAGCATGACGTATTGGGGGGGTGCTATCTGTTTTGTCAAAACTCACCTTTTTTTGCTTCAACATTAAATGCCTCCAAATGGTATTTAATTCACTTCCCGGGCCCCTGGAAGCATGAAAATCACTTTAAACATGCTAATTTTAGCTCTACAATTGATGATCTACCTACGAATGTGAACTGACGTTCAAAAATGAAACATTTGACAACGGACCATTTTTCACCTTTCTGAAGCATGACGTAATGGGGGGTGTTCTACACCTCCACCCAACAGCTACGGTCTACTAGCCTCGTGCTCGCCGCCGTACCACGCATCCGAAGAGCCACTGCTGGAGGCAGTTCCTTCTCCTACCTGGTGGCCAAGACATGGAACTCTCTCCCCTTCCACCTTCGGCTGACCCAGGACCATCCCGCCTTCAGGAGACAAATCATTTTTCACCTTTCTGAAGCATGACGTAATAGGGGGGTGTTATCTCTTTTGTCAAGAATCAGCTGTTTTTGCTTGAACATTAAATGCCTTCAAATGGTATTTAATTCACTTCCCGGGCTCCTGGAAGCATGAAAATCACTTTAAACATGCTACTAATGTTAGCTCTAAAACTGATGTTCTACCTTCAAATGTGAACTGACGTTCAAAAATAAACATGTGAAAACTGACCATTTTTCACCTTTCTGAAGCATGACGTAATGGGGGGTGTTATCTCTTTTGTCAAAAATCAGCCATTTTTGCTTGAACATTAAATACCTCCAAATGGTATTTAATTCACTTCCCGGGCTCCTGGAAGCATGAAAATCACTTTAAACATGCTACTAATGTTAGCTCTAAAACTGATGTTCTACCTTCAAATGTGAACTGACGTTCAAAAATAAAACATTTGAAAACAGACCATTTTTCACCTTTCTGAAGCATGACGTATTGGGGGGGGGTGTTATCTCTTTTGTCAAAACTCACCTGTTTTTGCTTGAACATTAAATGCCTCCAAATGGTATTTAATTCACTTCCCGGGCCCCTGGAAGCATGAAAATCACTTTAAACATGCTAATTTAAGCTCTAAAACTGATGATCTACCTACAAATGTGAACTGACGTTCAAAAATGAAACATTTGACAACGGACCATTTTTCACCTTTCCGAAGCATGACGTAATGGGGGGTGTTCTACACCTCCACCCACCAGCTACGGTCTACTAGCCTCGCCCTCGCCGCCGTACCACGCACCCGAAGAGCCACCGCCGGAGGCAGTTCCTTCTCCTACCTGGTGGCCAAGACATGGAACTCCCTCCGCATCCACCTTCGGCTGACCCAGGACCATCTCGCCTTCAGGAGACAACTCATTTTTCACCTTTCTGAAGCACGACGTAATAGGGGGGTGTTATCTCTTTTGTCAAGAATCAGCTGTTTTTGCTTGAACATTAAATGCCTCCAAATAGTATTAAATCACTTCCCGGGGTGAAGAAACACTTTTTGAGACCTCAGAGTGAGTAAATTGGCCATTTTCATGCACTTTTAACCATCCCACAAACCTTGTAATTAGGGACCCTGGAAGCATGAAATCACTTTAAACATGCTAATTTTAGCTCTAAAGCTGATGATCCAAAAACAAATGTGACCTGACGTTTAAAAATAAAACATTGGAAAACAGACCATTTTTCACCTTTCTGAAGCATGACGTAATGGGGGGGTGTTATCTCTTTTGTCAAAAATCTGCTGTTTTTGCTTGAACATTAAATGCCTCCAAATGGTATTTAATTCACTTCCCGGGACCCTGGAAGCATGAAAATGACTTTAAACATGCTAATTTTAGCTCTAAAACTGATGATCCACCTACAAATGTGAACTGATGTTCAAAAATAAAACATTTGAAAACGGACCATTTTTCAACTTTCTGAAGCATGACATAATGGGGGGGGGTTATTTCTTTTGTCAAAAATCACCTGTTTTTGCTTGAACATTAAATACCTCCAAATGGCATTTAATTCACTTCCCGGGGTGAAGAAACACTTTTTGAGACCTCAGAGTGAGTAAATTGGCCATTTTGATGCACTTTTAACCATTCCACAAATCTTGTGTGTAGGGCCCCTGGAAGCATGAAAATCACTTTAAACATGCTAATTTTAGCTCTAAAACTGATGATCCACCTACAAATGTGACCTGACATTTGAAAACATTTGAAAACAGACAATTTTTCACCTTTCTGAAGCATGACGTAGTGGGGGGGTGTTATCTCTATTGTCAAAAATCTGCTGTTTTTGCTTGAACATTAAATGCCTCCAAATGGTATTTAATTCACTTCCCGGGGTGAAGAAACACTTTTTGAGAACTCAGAGTGAGTAAATTGGCCATTTTCATGCACTTTTAACCATTCCACAAATCTTGTGTTTAGGGCCCCTGGAAGCATGAAAATCACTTTAAACATGCTAATTTTAGCTCGAAAACTGATGATCTACCTACAAATGTGAACTGACATTCAAAAATAAAACATTTAAAAACGGACCATTTTTCACCTTTCTGAAGCATGACGTAATGGGGGGTGGGGGGTTATTTCTTTTGTCAAAAATCACCTGTTTTTGCTTGAACATTAAATACCTCCAAATGGCATTTAATTCACTTCCCGGGGTGAAGAAACACTTTTTGAGACCTCAGAGTGAGTAAATTGGCCATTTTGATGCACTTTTAACCATTCCACAAATCTTGTGTGTAGGGCCCCTGGAAGCATGAAAATCACTTTAAACATGCTAATTTTAGCTCTAAAACTGATGATCCACCTACAAATGTGAACTGACGTTCAAAAATAAAACATTTGAAAACAGACAATTTTTCACCTTTCTGAAGCATGACGTAGTGGGGGGGTGTTATCTCTTTTGTCAAAAATCAGCTGTTTTTGCTTGAACATTAAATGCCTCCAAATGGTATTTAATTCACTTCCCATGCCCCTGGAAGCATGAAAATCACTTTAAACATGCTAATTTTAGCTCTAAAACTGATGATCCACCTACAAATGTGAACTGACGTTCAAAAATAAAACATTTGAAAACTGACCATTTTTCACCTTTCTGAAGCATGACGTATTGGGGGGGGGTTATCTCTTTTGTCAAAACTCACCTTTTTTTGCTTGAACATTAAATACCTCCAAATGGCATTTAATTCACTTCCCGGGGTGAAGAAACACTTTTTGAGACCTCACAGTGAGTAAATTGGCCATGTTCATGCACGTTTAACCATACCACAAATCTTCTGTTTAGGGCCCCTGGAAGCATGAAAATCACAATAAACATGCTAATTTTAGCTCTAAAACTGATGATACACCGACAAATGTGAACTGACGTTCTAAAATAAAACATTTGAAAATGGAACATTTTTTACCTTTTTGAAGCATGACGTAATGGGGGGGTGTTAACTCTTTTGTCAAAAATCTGCAGTTTTTGCTTGAACACTAAATGCCTCCAAATGGTATTAAATAACTTCCCGGGGTGAAGAAACACTTTTTGAGACCTCATAGTGAGTAAATTGGCCATTTTCATGCACTTTTAACCATTTCACAACTCTTGTGTTTAGGGCCCCTGGAAGCATGAAAATCACTTTAAACATGCTAATTTTAGCTCTAAAACTGATGATCCACCTACAAATGTGAACTGACGTTCGAAAATACAACATTTGAAAACAGACCATTTTTCACCTTTCTGAAGCATGACGTATTGGGGGGGTATTATCTGTTTTGTCAAAACTCACCTTTTTTTGCTTTAACATTAAATGCCTCCAAATGGTATTTAATTCACTTCCCGGGCCCCTGGAAGAATGAAAATCACTTTAAACATGCTAATTTTAGCTCTAAAACTGATGATCTACCTACGAATGTGAACTGACGTTCAAAAATGAAACATTTGACAACGGACCATTTTTCACCTTTCTGAAGCATGACGTAATGGGGGGTGTTCTACACCTCCACCCACCAGCTACAGTCTACTAGCCTCGTGCTCGCCGCCGTACCACGAATCCGAAGAGCCACCACCGGAGGCAGTTCCTTCTCCTACCTGGTGGCCAAGACATGGAACTCCCTCCCCATCCACCTTCGGCTGACCCAGGACCATCCCGCCTGCAGGAGACAACTCATTTTTCACCTTTCTGAAGCATGACGTAATAGGGGGGTGTTATCTCTTTTGTCAAGAATCAGCTGTTTTTGCTTGAACATTAAATGCCTTCAAATGGTATTTAATTCACTTCCCGGGCTCCTGGAAGCATGAAAATCACTTTAAACATGCTACTAATGTTAGCTCTAAAACTGATGTTCTACCTTCAAATGTGAACTGACGTTCAAAAATAAAACATGTGAAAACGGACCATTTTTCACCTTTCTGAAGCATGACATAATGGGGGGTGTTATCTCTTTTGTAAAAAATCTGCCATTTTTGCTTGAACATTAAATACCTCCAAATGGTATTTAATTCACTTCCCGTGGTGAAGAAACACTTGTTGAGAACTCAGAGTGAGTAAATTGGCCATTTTCATGCACTTTTAACCATTCCACAAATCTTGTGTTTAGGGCCCCTGGAAGCATGAAAATCACAATAAACATGCTAATTTTAGCTCTAAAACTGATGATACACCGACAAATGTGAACTGACGTTCTAAAATAAAACATTTGAAAATGGAAAATTTTTTACCTTTTTGAAGCATGACGTAATGGGGGGGTGTTATCTCTTTTGTCAAAAATCAGCCGTTTTTGCTTGAACACTAAATGCCTCCAAATGGTATTAAATAACTTCCCGGGGTGAAGAAACACTTTTTGAGACCTCATAGTGAGTAAATTGGCCATTTTCATGCACTTTTAACCATTTCACAACTCTTGTGTTTAGGGCCCCTGGAAGCATGAAAATCACTTTAAACATGCTAATTTTAGCTCTAAAACTGATGATCCACCTACAAATGTGAACTGACGTTCGAAAATACAACATTTGAAAAGAGACCATTTTTCACCTTTCTGAAGCATGACGTATTGGGGGGGTATTATCTGTTTTGTCAAAACTCACCTTTTTTTGCTTCAACATTAAATGCCTTCAAATGGTATTTAATTCACTTCCCGGGCTCCTGGAAGCATGAAAATCACTTTAAACATGCTACTAATGTTAGCTCTAAAACTGATGTTCTACCTTCAAATGTGAACTGACGTTCAAAAATAAAACATGTGAAAACGGACCATTTTTCACCTTTCTGAAGCATGACATAATGGGGGGTGTTATCTCTTTTGTAAAAAATCTGCCATTTTTGCTTGAACATTAAATACCTCCAAATGGTATTTAATTCACTTCCCGTGGTGAAGAAACACTTGTTGAGAACTCAGAGTGAGTAAATTGGCCATTTTCATGCACTTTTAACCATTCCACAAATCTTGTGTTTAGGGACCCTGGAAGCATGAAAATCACTTTAAACATGCTAATTTTAGCTCTAAAACTGATGATCCATCTACAAATGTGAACTGACGTTCAAAAATAAAACATTTGAAAACGGACCATTTTTTACTTTCTGAAGCATGACGTAATGGGGGGGTGCTATCTCTTTTGTAAAAAATCACCTGTTTTTGCTTGAACATTAAATACCTCCAAATGGTATTTAATTCACTTCCCGGGCCCCTGGAAGCATGAAAATCACTTTAAACATGCTAATTTTAGCTCTAAATCTGATGATCCACCTACAAATGTGACCTGACATTTGAAAACATTTGAAAACAGACAATTTTTCACCTTTCTGAAGCATGACGTAGTGGGGGGGTGTTATCTCTATTGTCAAAAATCTGCTGTTTTTGCTTGAACATTAAATGCCTCCAAATGGTATTTAATTCACTTCCCATGCCCCTGGAAGCATGAAAATGACTTTAAACATGCTAATGTTAGCTCTAAAACTGATGATCCACCTACAAATGTGAACTGACGTTCAAAAATAAAACATTTGAAAACGGACCATTTTTCACCTTTCTGAACCATGACGTAATGGGGGGGTGTTATCTCTTTTGTCAAAAATCAGCTGTTTTTGCTTGAACATTAAATGCCTCCAAATGGTATTTAATTCACTTCCCGGGGTGAAGAAACACTTTTTGAGAACTCAGAGTGAGTAAATTGGCCGTTTTCATGCACTTTTAACCATTCCACAAATCTTGTGTTTAGGGCCCCTGGAAGCATGAAAATCACTTTAAACATGCTAATTTTAGCTCGAAAACTGATGATCTACCTACAAATGTGAACTGACATTCAAAAATAAAACATTTAAAAACGGACCATTTTTCACCTTTCTGAAGCATGACGTAATGGGGGGTGGGGGGTTATTTCTTTTGTCAAAAATCACCTGTTTTTGCTTGAACATTAAATACCTCCAAATGGCATTTAATTCACTTCCCGGGGTGAAGAAACACTTTTTGAGACCTCAGAGTGAGTAAATTGGCCATTTTGATGCACTTTTAACCATTCCACAAATCTTGTGTGTAGGGCCCCTGGAAGCATGAAAATCACTTTAAACATGCTAATTTTAGCTCTAAAACTGATGATCCACCTACAAATGTGAACTGACGTTCAAAAATAAAACATTTGAAAACAGACAATTTTTCACCTTTCTGAAGCATGACGTAGTGGGGGGGTGTTATCTCTTTTGTCAAAAATCAGCTGTTTTTGCTTGAACATTAAATGCCTCCAAATGGTATTTAATTCACTTCCCATGCCCCTGGAAGCATGAAAATGACTTTAAACATGCTAATTTTAGCTCTAAAACTGATGATCCACCTACAAATGTGAACTGACGTTCAAAAATAAAACATTTGAAAACGGACCATTTTTCACCTTTCTGAAGCATGACGTAATGGGGGGGGGTTATTTCTTTTGTCAAAAATCACCTGTTTTTGCTTGAACATTAAATACCTCCAAATGGCATTTAATTCACTTCCCGGGGTGATGAAACACTTTTTGAGACCTCACAGTGAGTAAATTGGCCATGTTCATGCACGTTTAACCATTCCACAAATCTTCTGTTTAGGGCCCCTGAAAGCATGAAAATCACATTAAACATGCTAATTTTAGCTCTAAAACTGATGATACACCGACAAATGTGAAATGACGTTCAAAAATAAAACATTTGAAAACTGACCATTTTTCACCTTTCTGAAGCATGACGTATTGGGGGGGGGGTTATCTCTTTTGTCAAAACTCACCTTTTTTTGCTTGAACATTAAATACCTCCAAATGGCATTTAATTCACTTCCCGGGGTGAAGAAACACTTTTTGAGACCTCACAGTGAGTAAATTGGCCATGTTCATGCACGTTTAACCATACCACAAATCTTCTGTTTAGGGCCCCTGGAAGCATGAAAATCACAATAAACATGCTAATTTTAGCTCTAAAACTGATGATACACCGACAAATGTGAACTGACGTTCTAAAATAAAACATTTGAAAATGGAACATTTTTTACCTTTTTGAAGCATGACGTAATGGGGGGGTGTTATCTCTTTTGTCAAAAATCAGCCGTTTTTGCTTGAACACTAAATGCCTCCAAATGGTATTAAATAACTTCCCGGGGTGAAGAAACACTTTTTGAGACCTCATAGTGAGTAAATTGGCCATTTTCATGCACTTTTAACCATTTCACAACTCTTCTGTTTAGGGCCCCTGGAAGCATGAAAATCACTTTAAACATGCTAATTTTAGCTCTAAAACTGATGATCCACCTACAAATGTGAACTGACGTTCGAAAATACAACATTTGAAAAGAGACCATTTTTCACCTTTCTGAAGCATGACGTATTGGGGGGGTATTATCTGTTTTGTCAAAACTCACCTTTTTTTGCTTCAACATTAAATGCCTTCAAATGGTATTTAATTCACTTCCCGGGCTCCTGGAAGCATGAAAATCACTTTAAACATGCTACTAATGTTAGCTCTAAAACTGATGTTCTACCTTCAAATGTGAACTGACGTTCAAAAATATAACATGTGAAAACGGACCATTTTTCACCTTTCTGAAGCATGACATAATGGGGGGTGTTATCTCTTTTGTAAAAAATCTGCCATTTTTGCTTGAACATTAAATACCTCCAAATGGTATTTAATTCACTTCCCGTGGTGAAGAAACACTTGTTGAGAACTCAGAGTGAGTAAATTGGCCATTTTCATGCACTTTTAACCATTCCACAAATCTTGTGTTTAGGGACCCTGGAAGCATGAAAATCACTTTAAACATGCTAATTTTAGCTCTAAAGCTGATGATCCACCTACAAATGTGACCTGACGTTCAAAAATAAAACATTTGAAAACAGACCATTTTTCACCTTTCTGAAGCATGACGTAATGGGGGGGGTGTTATCTCTTTTGTCAAAAATCTGCTGTTTTTGCTTGAACATTAAATGCCTCCAAATTGTATTTAATTCACTTCCCAGGCCCCAGGAAGCATGAAAATCACTTTAAACAGGCTAATTTTAGCTCTAAAACTGATGATCCATCTACAAATGTGAACTGACGTTCAAAAATAAAACATTTGAAAACGGACCATTTTTTACTTTCTGAAGCATGACGTAATGGGGGGGTGCTATCTCTTTTGTAAAAAATCACCTGTTTTTGCTTGAACATTAAATACCTCCAAATGGTATTTAATTCACTTCCCGGGCCCCTGGAAGCATGAAAATCACTTTAAACATGCTAATTTTAGCTCTAAATCTGATGATCCACCTACAAATGTGACCTGACATTTGAAAACATTTGAAAACAGACAATTTTTCACCTTTCTGAAGCATGACGTAGTGGGGGGGTGTTATCTCTATTGTCAAAAATCTGCTGTTTTTGCTTGAACATTAAATGGCTCCAAATGGTATTTAATTCACTTCCCATGCCCCTGGAAGCATGAAAATGACTTTAAACATGCTAATTTTAGCTCTAAAACTGATGATCCACCTACAAATGTGAACTGACGTTCAAATATAAAACATTTGAAAACGGACCATTTTTCACCTTTCTGAACAATGACGTAATGGGGGGGTGTTATCTCTTTTGTCAAAAATCAGCTGTTTTTGCTTGAACATTAAATGCCTCCAAATGGTATTTAATTCACTTCCCGGGGTGAAGAAACACTTTTTGAGAACTCAGAGTGAGTAAATTGGCCATTTTCATGCACTTTTAACCATTCCACAAATCTTGTGTTTGGGGCCCCTGGAAGCATGAAAATCACTTTAAACATGCTAATTTTAGCTCGAAAACTGATGATCTACCTACAAATGTGAACTGACATTCAAAAATAAAACATTTAAAAACGGACCATTTTTCACCTTTCTGAAGCATGACGTAATGGGGGGTGGGGGGTTATTTCTTTTGTCAAAAATCACCTGTTTTTGCTTGAACATTAAATACCTCCAAATGGCATTTAATTCACTTCCCGGGGTGAAGAAACACTTTTTGAGACCTCAGAGTGAGTAAATTGGCCATTTTGATGCACTTTTAACCATTCCACAAATCTTGTGTGTAGGGCCCCTGGAAGCATGAAAATCACTTTAAACATGCTAATTTTAGCTCTAAAACTGATGATCCACCTACAAATGTGAACTGACGTTCAAAAATAAAACATTTGAAAACAGACAATTTTTCACCTTTCTGAAGCATGACGTAGTGGGGGGGTGTTATCTCTTTTGTCAAAAATCAGCTGTTTTTGCTTGAACATTAAATGCCTCCAAATGGTATTTAATTCACTTCCCATGCCCCTGGAAGCATGAAAATGACTTTAAACATGCTAATTTTAGCTCTAAAACTGATGATCCACCTACAAATGTGAACTGACGTTCAAAAATAAAACATTTGAAAACGGACCATTTTTCACCTTTCTGAAGCATGACGTAATGGGGGGGGGGGTTATTTCTTTTGTCAAAAATCACCTGTTTTTGCTTGAACATTAAATACCTCCAAATGGCATTTAATTCACTTCCCGGGGTGATGAAACACTTTTTGAGACCTCACAGTGAGTAAATTGGCCATGTTCATGCACGTTTAACCATTCCACAAATCTTCTGTTTAGGGCCCCTGAAAGCATGAAAATCACATTAAACATGCTAATTTTAGCTCTAAAACTGATGATACACCGACAAATGTGAAATGACGTTCAAAAATAAAACATTTGAAAACTGACCATTTTTCACCTTTCTGAAGCATGACGTATTGGGGGGGGGTTATCTCTTTTGTCAAAACTCACCTTTTTTTGCTTGAACATTAAATACCTCCAAATGGCATTTAATTCACTTCCCGGGGTGAAGAAACACTTTTTGAGACCTCACAGTGAGTAAATTGGCCATGTTCATGCACGTTTAACCATACCACAAATCTTCTGTTTAGGGCCCCTGGAAGCATGAAAATCACAATAAACATGCTAATTTTAGCTCTAAAACTGATGATACACCGACAAATGTGAACTGACGTTCTAAAATAAAACATTTGAAAATGGAACATTTTTTACCTTTTTGAAGCATGACGTAATGGGGGGGTGTTATCTCTTTTGTCAAAAATCAGCCGTTTTTGCTTGAACACTAAATGCCTCCAAATGGTATTAAATAACTTCCCGGGGTGAAGAAACACTTTTTGAGACCTCATAGTGAGTAAATTGGCCATTTTCATGCACTTTTAACCATTTCACAACTCTTGTGTTTAGGGCCCCTGGAAGCATGAAAATCACTTTAAACATGCTAATTTTAGCTCTAAAACTGATGATCCACCTACAAATGTGAACTGACGTTCGAAAATACAACATTTGAAAAGAGACCATTTTTCACCTTTCTGAAGCATGACGTATTGGGGGGGTATTATCTGTTTTGTCAAAACTCACCTTTTTTTGCTTCAACATTAAATGCCTTCAAATGGTATTTAATTCACTTCCCGGGCTCCTGGAAGCATGAAAATCACTTTAAACATGCTACTAATGTTAGCTCTAAAACTGATGTTCTACCTTCAAATGTGAACTGACGTTCAAAAATAAAACATGTGAAAACGGACCATTTTTCACCTTTCTGAAGCATGACATAATGGGGGGTGTTATCTCTTTTGTAAAAAATCTGCCATTTTTGCTTGAACATTAAATACCTCCAAATGGTATTTAATTCACTTCCCGTGGTGAAGAAACACTTGTTGAGAACTCAGAGTGAGTAAATTGGCCATTTTCATGCACTTTTAACCATTCCACAAATCTTGTGTTTAGGGCCCCTGGAAGCATGAAAATCACAATAAACATGCTAATTTTAGCTCTAAAACTGATGATACACCGACAAATGTGAACTGACGTTCTAAAATAAAACATTTGAAAATGGAAAATTTTTTACCTTTTTGAAGCATGACGTAATGGGGGGGTGTTATCTCTTTTGTCAAAAATCAGCCGTTTTTGCTTGAACACTAAATGCCTCCAAATGGTATTAAATAACTTCCCGGGGTGAAGAAACACTTTTTGAGACCTCATAGTGAGTAAATTGGCCATTTTCATGCACTTTTAACCATTTCACAACTCTTGTGTTTAGGGCCCCTGGAAGCATGAAAATCACTTTAAACATGCTAATTTTAGCTCTAAAACTGATGATCCACCTACAAATGTGAACTGACGTTCGAAAATACAACATTTGAAAAGAGACCATTTTTCACCTTTCTGAAGCATGACGTATTGGGGGGGTATTATCTGTTTTGTCAAAACTCACCTTTTTTTGCTTCAACATTAAATGCCTTCAAATGGTATTTAATTCACTTCCCGGGCTCCTGGAAGCATGAAAATCACTTTAAACATGCTACTAATGTTAGCTCTAAAACTGATGTTCTACCTTCAAATGTGAACTGACGTTCAAAAATAAAACATGTGAAAACGGACCATTTTTCACCTTTCTGAAGCATGACATAATGGGGGGTGTTATCTCTTTTGTAAAAAATCTGCCATTTTTGCTTGAACATTAAATACCTCCAAATGGTATTTAATTCACTTCCCGTGGTGAAGAAACACTTGTTGAGAACTCAGAGTGAGTAAATTGGCCATTTTCATGCACTTTTAACCATTCCACAAATCTTGTGTTTAGGGACCCTGGAAGCATGAAAATCACTTTAAACATGCTAATTTTAGCTCTAAAACTGATGATCCATCTACAAATGTGAACTGACGTTCAAAAATAAAACATTTGAAAACGGACCATTTTTTACTTTCTGAAGCATGACGTAATGGGGGGGTGCTATCTCTTTTGTAAAAAATCACCTGTTTTTGCTTGAACATTAAATACCTCCAAATGGTATTTAATTCACTTCCCGGGCCCCTGGAAGCATGAAAATCACTTTAAACATGCTAATTTTAGCTCTAAATCTGATGATCCACCTACAAATGTGACCTGACATTTGAAAACATTTGAAAACAGACAATTTTTCACCTTTCTGAAGCATGACGTAGTGGGGGGGTGTTATCTCTATTGTCAAAAATCTGCTGTTTTTGCTTGAACATTAAATGCCTCCAAATGGTATTTAATTCACTTCCCATGCCCCTGGAAGCATGAAAATGACTTTAAACATGCTAATTTTAGCTCTAAAACTGATGATCCACCTACAAATGTGAACTGACGTTCAAAAATAAAACATTTGAAAACGGACCATTTTTCACCTTTCTGAACCATGACGTAATGGGGGGGTGTTATCTCTTTTGTCAAAAATCATCTGTTTTTGCTTGAACATTAAATGCCTCCAAATGGTATTTAATTCACTTCCCGGGGTGAAGAAACACTTTTTGAGAACTCAGAGTGAGTAAATTGGCCGTTTTCATGCACTTTTAACCATTCCACAAATCTTGTGTTTAGGGCCCCTGGAAGCATGAAAATCACTTTAAACATGCTAATTTTAGCTCGAAAACTGATGATCTACCTACAAATGTGAACTGACATTCAAAAATAAAACATTTAAAAACGGACCATTTTTCACCTTTCTGAAGCATGACGTAATGGGGGGTGGGGGGTTATTTCTTTTGTCAAAAATCACCTGTTTTTGCTTGAACATTAAATACCTCCAAATGGCATTTAATTCACTTCCCGGGGTGAAGAAACACTTTTTGAGACCTCAGAGTGAGTAAATTGGCCATTTTGATGCACTTTTAACCATTCCACAAATCTTGTGTGTAGGGCCCCTGGAAGCATGAAAATCACTTTAAACATGCTAATTTTAGCTCTAAAACTGATGATCCACCTACAAATGTGAACTGACGTTCAAAAATAAAACATTTGAAAACAGACAATTTTTCACCTTTCTGAAGCATGACGTAGTGGGGGGGTGTTATCTCTTTTGTCAAAAATCAGCTGTTTTTGCTTGAACATTAAATGCCTCCAAATGGTATTTAATTCACTTCCCATGCCCCTGGAAGCATGAAAATGACTTTAAACATGCTAATTTTAGCTCTAAAACTGATGATCCACCTACAAATGTGAACTGACGTTCAAAAATAAAACATTTGAAAACGGACCATTTTTCACCTTTCTGAAGCATGACGTAATGGGGGGGGGGTTATTTCTTTTGTCAAAAATCACCTGTTTTTGCTTGAACATTAAATACCTCCAAATGGCATTTAATTCACTTCCCGGGGTGATGAAACACTTTTTGAGACCTCACAGTGAGTAAATTGGCCATGTTCATGCACGTTTAACCATTCCACAAATCTTCTGTTTAGGGCCCCTGAAAGCATGAAAATCACATTAAACATGCTAATTTTAGCTCTAAAACTGATGATACACCGACAAATGTGAAATGACGTTCAAAAATAAAACATTTGAAAACTGACCATTTTTCACCTTTCTGAAGCATGACGTATTGGGGGGGGGGTTATCTCTTTTGTCAAAACTCACCTTTTTTTGCTTGAACATTAAATACCTCCAAATGGCATTTAATTCACTTCCCGGGGTGAAGAAACACTTTTTGAGACCTCACAGTGAGTAAATTGGCCATGTTCATGCACGTTTAACCATACCACAAATCTTCTGTTTAGGGCCCCTGGAAGCATGAAAATCACAATAAACATGCTAATTTTAGCTCTAAAACTGATGATACACCGACAAATGTGAACTGACGTTCTAAAATAAAACATTTGAAAATGGAACATTTTTTACCTTTTTGAAGCATGACGTAATGGGGGGGTGTTATCTCTTTTGTCAAAAATCAGCCGTTTTTGCTTGAACACTAAATGCCTCCAAATGGTATTAAATAACTTCCCGGGGTGAAGAAACACTTTTTGAGACCTCATAGTGAGTAAATTGGCCATTTTCATGCACTTTTAACCATTTCACAACTCTTCTGTTTAGGGCCCCTGGAAGCATGAAAATCACTTTAAACATGCTAATTTTAGCTCTAAAACTGATGATCCACCTACAAATGTGAACTGACGTTCGAAAATACAACATTTGAAAAGAGACCATTTTTCACCTTTCTGAAGCATGACGTATTGGGGGGGTATTATCTGTTTTGTCAAAACTCACCTTTTTTTGCTTCAACATTAAATGCCTTCAAATGGTATTTAATTCACTTCCCGGGCTCCTGGAAGCATGAAAATCACTTTAAACATGCTACTAATGTTAGCTCTAAAACTGATGTTCTACCTTCAAATGTGAACTGACGTTCAAAAATATAACATGTGAAAACGGACCATTTTTCACCTTTCTGAAGCATGACATAATGGGGGGTGTTATCTCTTTTGTAAAAAATCTGCCATTTTTGCTTGAACATTAAATACCTCCAAATGGTATTTAATTCACTTCCCGTGGTGAAGAAACACTTGTTGAGAACTCAGAGTGAGTAAATTGGCCATTTTCATGCACTTTTAACCATTCCACAAATCTTGTGTTTAGGGACCCTGGAAGCATGAAAATCACTTTAAACATGCTAATTTTAGCTCTAAAGCTGATGATCCACCTACAAATGTGACCTGACGTTCAAAAATAAAACATTTGAAAACAGACCATTTTTCACCTTTCTGAAGCATGACGTAATGGGGGGGGTGTTATCTCTTTTGTCAAAAATCTGCTGTTTTTGCTTGAACATTAAATGCCTCCAAATTGTATTTAATTCACTTCCCAGGCCCCAGGAAGCATGAAAATCACTTTAAACAGGCTAATTTTAGCTCTAAAACTGATGATCCATCTACAAATGTGAACTGACGTTCAAAAATAAAACATTTGAAAACGGACCATTTTTTACTTTCTGAAGCATGACGTAATGGGGGGGTGCTATCTCTTTTGTAAAAAATCACCTGTTTTTGCTTGAACATTAAATACCTCCAAATGGTATTTAATTCACTTCCCGGGCCCCTGGAAGCATGAAAATCACTTTAAACATGCTAATTTTAGCTCTAAATCTGATGATCCACCTACAAATGTGACCTGACATTTGAAAACATTTGAAAACAGACAATTTTTCACCTTTCTGAAGCATGACGTAGTGGGGGGGTGTTATCTCTATTGTCAAAAATCTGCTGTTTTTGCTTGAACATTAAATGGCTCCAAATGGTATTTAATTCACTTCCCATGCCCCTGGAAGCATGAAAATGACTTTAAACATGCTAATTTTAGCTCTAAAACTGATGATCCACCTACAAATGTGAACTGACGTTCAAATATAAAACATTTGAAAACGGACCATTTTTCACCTTTCTGAACCATGACGTAATGGGGGGGTGTTATCTCTTTTGTCAAAAATCAGCTGTTTTTGCTTGAACATTAAATGCCTCCAAATGGTATTTAATTCACTTCCCGGGGTGAAGAAACACTTTTTGAGAACTCAGAGTGAGTAAATTGGCCATTTTCATGCACTTTTAACCATTCCACAAATCTTGTGTTTGGGGCCCCTGGAAGCATGAAAATCACTTTAAACATGCTAATTTTAGCTCGAAAACTGATGATCTACCTACAAATGTGAACTGACATTCAAAAATAAAACATTTAAAAACGGACCATTTTTCACCTTTCTGAAGCATGACGTAATGGGGGGTGGGGGGTTATTTCTTTTGTCAAAAATCACCTGTTTTTGCTTGAACATTAAATACCTCCAAATGGCATTTAATTCACTTCCCGGGGTGAAGAAACACTTTTTGAGACCTCAGAGTGAGTAAATTGGCCATTTTGATGCACTTTTAACCATTCCACAAATCTTGTGTGTAGGGCCCCTGGAAGCATGAAAATCACTTTAAACATGCTAATTTTAGCTCTAAAACTGATGATCCACCTACAAATGTGAACTGACGTTCAAAAATAAAACATTTGAAAACAGACAATTTTTCACCTTTCTGAAGCATGACGTAGTGGGGGGGTGTTATCTCTTTTGTCAAAAATCAGCTGTTTTTGCTTGAACATTAAATGCCTCCAAATGGTATTTAATTCACTTCCCATGCCCCTGGAAGCATGAAAATGACTTTAAACATGCTAATTTTAGCTCTAAAACTGATGATCCACCTACAAATGTGAACTGACGTTCAAAAATAAAACATTTGAAAACGGACCATTTTTCACCTTTCTGAAGCATGACGTAATGGGGGGGGGGTTATTTCTTTTGTCAAAAATCACCTGTTTTTGCTTGAACATTAAATACCTCCAAATGGCATTTAATTCACTTCCCGGGGTGATGAAACACTTTTTGAGACCTCACAGTGAGTAAATTGGCCATGTTCATGCACGTTTAACCATTCCACAAATCTTCTGTTTAGGGCCCCTGAAAGCATGAAAATCACATTAAACATGCTAATTTTAGCTCTAAAACTGATGATACACCGACAAATGTGAAATGACGTTCAAAAATAAAACATTTGAAAACTGACCATTTTTCACCTTTCTGAAGCATGACGTATTGGGGGGGGGGTTATCTCTTTTGTCAAAACTCACCTTTTTTTGCTTGAACATTAAATACCTCCAAATGGCATTTAATTCACTTCCCGGGGTGAAGAAACACTTTTTGAGACCTCACAGTGAGTAAATTGGCCATGTTCATGCACGTTTAACCATACCACAAATCTTCTGTTTAGGGCCCCTGGAAGCATGAAAATCACAATAAACATGCTAATTTTAGCTCTAAAACTGATGATACACCGACAAATGTGAACTGACGTTCTAAAATAAAACATTTGAAAATGGAACATTTTTTACCTTTTTGAAGCATGACGTAATGGGGGGGTGTTATCTCTTTTGTCAAAAATCAGCCGTTTTTGCTTGAACACTAAATGCCTCCAAATGGTATTAAATAACTTCCCGGGGTGAAGAAACACTTTTTGAGACCTCATAGTGAGTAAATTGGCCATTTTCATGCACTTTTAACCATTTCACAACTCTTGTGTTTAGGGCCCCTGGAAGCATGAAAATCACTTTAAACATGCTAATTTTAGCTCTAAAACTGATGATCCACCTACAAATGTGAACTGACGTTCGAAAATACAACATTTGAAAAGAGACCATTTTTCACCTTTCTGAAGCATGACGTATTGGGGGGGTATTATCTGTTTTGTCAAAACTCACCTTTTTTTGCTTCAACATTAAATGCCTTCAAATGGTATTTAATTCACTTCCCGGGCTCCTGGAAGCATGAAAATCACTTTAAACATGCTACTAATGTTAGCTCTAAAACTGATGTTCTACCTTCAAATGTGAACTGACGTTCAAAAATATAACATGTGAAAACGGACCATTTTTCACCTTTCTGAAGCATGACATAATGGGGGGTGTTATCTCTTTTGTAAAAAATCTGCCATTTTTGCTTGAACATTAAATACCTCCAAATGGTATTTAATTCACTTCCCGTGGTGAAGAAACACTTGTTGAGAACTCAGAGTGAGTAAATTGGCCATTTTCATGCACTTTTAACCATTCCACAAATCTTGTGTTTAGGGACCCTGGAAGCATGAAAATCACTTTAAACATGCTAATTTTAGCTCTAAAGCTGATGATCCACCTACAAATGTGACCTGACGTTCAAAAATAAAACATTTGAAAACAGACCATTTTTCACCTTTCTGAAGCATGACGTAATGGGGGGGGTGTTATCTCTTTTGTCAAAAATCTGCTGTTTTTGCTTGAACATTAAATGCCTCCAAATTGTATTTAATTCACTTCCCAGGCCCCAGGAAGCATGAAAATCACTTTAAACAGGCTAATTTTAGCTCTAAAACTGATGATCCATCTACAAATGTGAACTGACGTTCAAAAATAAAACATTTGAAAACGGACCATTTTTTACTTTCTGAAGCATGACGTAATGGGGGGGTGCTATCTCTTTTGTAAAAAATCACCTGTTTTTGCTTGAACATTAAATACCTCCAAATGGTATTTAATTCACTTCCCGGGCCCCTGGAAGCATGAAAATCACTTTAAACATGCTAATTTTAGCTCTAAATCTGATGATCCACCTACAAATGTGACCTGACATTTGAAAACATTTGAAAACAGACAATTTTTCACCTTTCTGAAGCATGACGTAGTGGGGGGGTGTTATCTCTATTGTCAAAAATCTGCTGTTTTTGCTTGAACATTAAATGGCTCCAAATGGTATTTAATTCACTTCCCATGCCCCTGGAAGCATGAAAATGACTTTAAACATGCTAATTTTAGCTCTAAAACTGATGATCCACCTACAAATGTGAACTGACGTTCAAATATAAAACATTTGAAAACGGACCATTTTTCACCTTTCTGAACCATGACGTAATGGGGGGGTGTTATCTCTTTTGTCAAAAATCAGCTGTTTTTGCTTGAACATTAAATGCCTCCAAATGGTATTTAATTCACTTCCCGGGGTGAAGAAACACTTTTTGAGAACTCAGAGTGAGTAAATTGGCCATTTTCATGCACTTTTAACCATTCCACAAATCTTGTGTTTGGGGCCCCTGGAAGCATGAAAATCACTTTAAACATGCTAATTTTAGCTCGAAAACTGATGATCTACCTACAAATGTGAACTGACATTCAAAAATAAAACATTTAAAAACGGACCATTTTTCACCTTTCTGAAGCATGACGTAATGGGGGGTGGGGGGTTATTTCTTTTGTCAAAAATCACCTGTTTTTGCTTGAACATTAAATACCTCCAAATGGCATTTAATTCACTTCCCTGGGTGAAGAAACACTTTTTGAGACCTCAGAGTGAGTAAATTGGCCATTTTGATGCACTTTTAACCATTCCACAAATCTTGTGTGTAGGGCCCCTGGAAGCATGAAAATCACTTTAAACATGCTAATTTTAGCTCTAAAACTGATGATCCACCTACAAATGTGAACTGACGTTCAAAAATAAAACATTTGAAAACAGACAATTTTTCACCTTTCTGAAGCATGACGTAGTGGGGGGGTGTTATCTCTTTTGTCAAAAATCAGCTGTTTTTGCTTGAATATTAATTGCCTCCAAATGGTATTTAATTCACTTCCCATGCCCCTGGAAGCATGAAAATGACTTTAAACATGCTAATTTTAGCTCTAAAACTGATGATCCACCTACAAATGTGAACTGACGTTCAAAAATAAAACATTTGAAAACGGACCATTTTTCACCTTTCTGAAGCATGACGTAATGGGGGGGGGGTTATTTCTTTTGTCAAAAATCACCTGTTTTTGCTTGAACATTAAATACCTCCAAATGGCATTTAATTCACTTCCCGGGGTGATGAAACACTTTTTGAGACCTCACAGTGAGTAAATTGGCCATGTTCATGCACGTTTAACCATTCCACAAATCTTCTGTTTAGGGCCCCTGAAAGCATGAAAATCACATTAAACATGCTAATTTTAGCTCTAAAACTGATGATACACCGACAAATGTGAAATGACGTTCAAAAATAAAACATTTGAAAACTGACCATTTTTCACCTTTCTGAAGCATGACGTATTGGGGGGGGGTTATCTCTTTTGTCAAAACTCACCTTTTTTTGCTTGAACATTAAATACCTCCAAATGGCATTTAATTCACTTCCCGGGGTGAAGAAACACTTTTTGAGACCTCACAGTGAGTAAATTGGCCATGTTCATGCACGTTTAACCATACCACAAATCTTCTGTTTAGGGCCCCTGGAAGCATGAAAATCACAATAAACATGCTAATTTTAGCTCTAAAACTGATGATACACCGACAAATGTGAACTGACGTTCTAAAATAAAACATTTGAAAATGGAACATTTTTTACCTTTTTGAAGCATGACGTAATGGGGGGGTGTTATCTCTTTTGTCAAAAATAAGCCGTTTTTGCTTGAACACTAAATGCCTCCAAATGGTATTAAATAACTTCCCGGGGTGAAGAAACACTTTTTGAGACCTCATAGTGAGTAAATTGGCCATTTTCATGCACTTTTAACCATTTCACAACTCTTGTGTTTAGGGCCCCTGGAAGCATGAAAATCACTTTAAACATGCTAATTTTAGCTCTAAAACTGATGATCCACCTACAAATGTGAACTGACGTTCGAAAATACAACATTTGAAAAGAGACCATTTTTCACCTTTCTGAAGCATGACGTATTGGGGGGGTATTATCTGTTTTGTCAAAACTCACCTTTTTTTGCTTCAACATTAAATGCCTCCAAATGGTATTTAATTCACTTCCCGGGCCCCTGGAAGCATGAAAATCACTTTAAACATGCTAATTTTAGCTCTAAAACTGATGATCTACCTACGAATGTGAACTGACGTTCAAAAATGAAACATTTGACAACGGACCATTTTTCACCTTTCTGAAGCATGACGTAATGGGGGGTGTTCTACACCTCCACCCACCAGCTACAGTCTACTAGCCTCGTGCTCGCCGCCGTACCACGAATCCGAAGAGCCACCACCGGAGGCAGTTCCTTCTCCTACCTGGTGGCCAAGACATGGAACTCCCTCCCCATCCACCTTCGGCTGACCCAGGACCATACCGCCTGCAGGAGACAACTCATTTTTCACCTTTCTGAAGCATGACGTAATAGGGGGGTGTTATCTCTTTTGTCAAGAATCAGCTGTTTTTGCTTGAACATTAAATGCCTTCAAATGGTATTTAATTCACTTCCCGGGCTCCTGGAAGCATGAAAATCACTTTAAACATGCTACTAATGTTAGCTCTAAAACTGATGTTCTACCTTCAAATGTGAACTGACGTTCAAAAATAAAACATGTGAAAACGGACCATTTTTCACCTTTCTGAAGCATGACATAATGGGGGGTGTTATCTCTTTTGTCAAAAATCTGCCGTTTTTGCTTGAACATTAAATACCTCCAAATGGTATTTAATTCACTTCCCGGGGTGAAGAAACACTTTTTGAGAACTCAGAGTGAGTAAATTGGCCATTTTCATGCACTTTTAACCATTCCACAAAGCTTGTGTTTAGGGACCCTGGAAGCATGAAAATCACTTTAAACATGCTAATTTTAGCTCAAAAACTGTTGATCCACCTACAAATGTGAACTGACGTTTAAAAATAAAACATTTGAAAACGGACCATTTTTCACCTTTCTGAAGCATGACGTAATGGGGGGTGTTATCTCTTTTGTAAAAAATCTGCCATTTTTGCTTGAACATTAAATACCTCCAAATGGTATTTAATTCACTTCCCGTGGTGAAGAAACACTTGTTGAGAACTCAGAGTGAGTAAATTGGCCATTTTCATGCACTTTTAACCATTCCACAAATCTTGTGTTTAGGGACCCTGGAAGCATGAAAATCACTTTAAACATGCTAATTTTAGCTCTAAAGCTGATGATCCACCTACAAATGTGACCTGACGTTCAAAAATAAAACATTTGAAAACAGACCATTTTTCACCTTTCTGAAGCATGACGTAATGGGGGGGTGTTATCTCTTTTGTCAAAAATCTGCTGTTTTTGCTTGAACATTAAATGCCTCCAAATTGTATTTAATTCACTTCCCAGGCCCCAGGAAGCATGAAAATCACTTTAAACATGCTAATTTTAGCTCTAAAACTGATGATCCATCTACAAATGTGAACTGACGTTCAAAAATAAAACATTTGAAAACGGACCATTTTTTACTTTCTGAAGCATGACGTAATGGGGGGGTGCTATCTCTTTTGTAAAAAATCACCTGTTTTTGCTTGAACATTAAATACCTCCAAATGGTATTTAATTCACTTCCCGGGCCCCTGGAAGCATGAAAATCACTTTAAACATGCTAATTTTAGCTCTAAATCTGATGATCCACCTACAAATGTGAACTGACGTTCAAAAATAAAACATTTGAAAACGGACCATTTTTCCACTTTCTGAAGCATGACGTAATGGGGGGGTGTTATCTCTTTTGTAAAAAATCAGCTGTTTTTGCATGAACATTAAATGCCTCCAAATGGTATTTAATTCACTTCCCGGGCCCCTGGAAGCATGAAAATGACTTTAAACATGCAAATTTTAGCTCTAAAACTGATGATCCACCTACAAATGTGAACTGACGTTCAAAAATAAAACATTTGAAAACGGACCATTTTTCACCTTTCTGAAGCATGACGTAATGGGGGGGGGGGTTATTTCTTTTGTCAAAAATCACCTGTTTTTGCTTGAACATTAAATACCTCCAAATGGCATTTAATTCACTTCCCGGGGTGAAGAAACACTTTTTGAGACCTCAGAGTGAGTAAATTGGCCATTTTGATGCACTTTTAACCATTCCACAAATCTTGTGTGTAGGGCCCCTGGAAGCATGAAAATCACTTTAAACATGCTAATTTTAGCTCTAAAACTGATGATCCACCTACAAATGTGAACTGACGTTCAAAAATAAAACATTTGAAAACAGACAATTTTTCACCTTTCTGAAGCATGACGTAGTGGGGGGGTGTTATCTCTTTTGTCAAAAATCAGCTGTTTTTGCTTGAACATTAAATGCCTCCAAATGGTATTTAATTCACTTCCCATGCCCCTGGAAGCATGAAAATGACTTTAAACATGCTAATTTTAGCTCTAAAACTGATGATCCACCTACAAATGTGAACTGACGTTCAAAAATAAAACATTTGAAAACGGACCATTTTTCACCTTTCTGAAGCATGACGTAATGGGGGGGGGTTATTTCTTTTGTCAAAAATCACCTGTTTTTGCTTGAACATTAAATACCTCCAAATGGCATTTAATTCACTTCCCGGGGTGAAGAAACACTTTTTGAGACCTCAGAGTGAGTAAATTGGCCATTTTGATGCACTTTTAACCATTCCACAAATCTTGTGTGTAGGGCCCCTGGAAGCATGAAAATCACTTTAAACATGCTAATTTTAGCTCTAAAACTGATGATCCACCTACAAATGTGAACTGACGTTCAAAAATAAAACATTTGAAAACAGACCATTTTTCACCTTTCTGAAGCATGACGTAGTGGGGGGGTGTTATCTCTTTTGTCAAAAATCAGCTGTTTTTGCTTGAACATTAAATGCCTCCAAATGGTATTTAATTCACTTCCCGGGCCCCTGGAAGCATGAAAATGACTTTACACATGCTAATTTTAGCTCTAAAACTGATGATCCACTTACAAATGTGAACTGACGTTCAGAAATAAAAATTTGAAAACGGACCATTTTTCACCTTTCTGAAGCATGACATAGTGGGGGGTGTTATCTCTTTTGTCAAAAATCAGCTGTTTTTGCTTGAACATTAAATGCCTCCAAATGTATTTAATTCACTTCCCGGGCCCCTGGAAGCATGAAAATGACTTTAAACATGCTAATTTTAGCTCTAAAACTGATGTTCCACCTACAAATGTGAACTGACATCCAAAAATAAAACATTTGAAAACGGACCATTTTTCACCTTTCTGAACCATGACGTAATGGTTGGGTGTTATCTTTTTTGACAAAAATCAGCTGTTTTTGCTTAAACATTAAATGCCTCCAAATGGTTTTTAATTCACTTCCCGGGGTGAAGAAACACTTTTTGAGACCTCAGAGTAAATTGGTCATTTTGATGCACTTTTAACCATTCCACAAATCTTGTGTGTAGGGCCCCTGGAAGCATGAAAATCACCTTAAACATGCTAATTTTAGCTCTAAAACTGATGATCCACCTACAAATGTGAACTGACGTTCAAAAATAAAACATTTAAAACGGACCATTTTTCACCTTTCTGAAGCATGACGTAATGGAGGGGTGTTATCTCTTTTGTCAAAAATCCCCTGTTTTTGCTTGAACATTAAATGCCTCCAAATGGTATTTAATTCACTTCCCGGGCTCCTGGAAGCATGAAAATCACTTTAAACATGCTACTAAAGTTAGCTCTAAAACTGATGTTCTACCTACAAATGTGAACTGACGTTCAAAAATAAAACATGTGAAAACGGACCATTTTTCACCTTTCTGAAGCATGACGTAACGGGGGTGTTATCTCTTTTGTCAAAAATCAGCCATTTTTTCTTGAATATTAAATACCTCCAAATAGTATTTAATTCACTTCCCGGGGTGAAGAAACACTTTTTGAGAACTCAGAGTGAGTAAATTGGCCATTTTCATGCACTTTTAACAATTCCACAAATCTTGTGTTTAGGGCCCCTGGAAGCATGAAAATCTCTTTAAACATGCTCATTTTAGCTCGAAAACTGATGATCTACCTACAAATGTGAATTGACGTTCAAAAATAAAACATTTGAAAACGGACCATTTTTCACCTTTCTAAAGCATGACGTAATGGGGGGTGTTATCTCTTTTCTAAAAAATCACCTGTTTTTGCTTGAACATTAAATGCCTCCAAATGGTATTTAATTCACTTCCCGGGCCCCTGGAAGCATGAAAATCACTTTAAACATGCTACTAATGTTAGCTCTAAAACTGATGATCTACCTACAAATGTGAACTGACGTTCAAAAATAAAACATGTGAAAACTGACAATTTTTCACCTTTCTGAAGCATGACGTAATGGGGGTGTTATCTCTTTTGTCAAAAATCAGTCATTTTTGCTTGAACATTAAATACCTCCAAATGGTATTTAATTCACTTCTCGGGGTGAAGAAACACTTTTTGAGAACTCAGAGTGAATAAATTGGCCATTTTCATGCACTTTCAACCATTCCACAAATCTTGTGTTTAGGGACCCTGGAAGCATGAAAATCACTTTAAACATGCTAATTTTAGCTCTAAAACTGATGATCCACCTACAAATGTGAACTGACGTTCAAAAATAAAACATTTGAAAACAGACCATTTTTCACCTTTTTGAAGCATGACGTAATGGGGGAGGTGTTATCTCTTTTGTCAAAAATCAGCTGGTTTTGCTTGAACATTAAATGACTTAAATGGTATTTAATTCACTTCACGGGCCCCTGGAAGCATGAAAATCACTTTAAACATGCTAATTTTAGCTCTAAAACTGATGATCCACCTACAAATGTGAACTGACGTTCAAAAATAAAACATTTGAAAACTGACCATTTTTCACCTTTCTGAAGCATGACGTATTGGGGGGGTTATATCTTTTGTCAAAAATCACCTGTTTTCGCTTGAACATTAAATACCTCCAAATGGCATGTAATTCACTTCCCGGGGTGAAGAAACACTTTTTGAGACCCCAGAGTGAGTAAATTGGCCATTTTGATGCACTTTTAACCATTCCACAAATCTTGTGTTTAGGGCCCCTGGAAGCATGAAAATCACTTTAAACATGCTAATTTTAGCTCTAAAACTGATGATCCACCTACAAATGTGAACTGACGTTCAAAAATAAAACATTTGAAAATGGACCATTTTTCACCTTTCTGAACCATGATGTAATGGGGGGGTGTTATCTCTTTTGTCAAAAATCTGCTGTTTTTGCTTGAACAATAAATGCCTCCAAATGGTATTTAATTCACTTCCCGGGGTGAAGAAACACTTTTTGAGAACTCAGAGTGAGTAAATTGGCCATTTTCATGCACTTTTAACCCTTCCACAAATCTTGTGTTTAGGGCCCCTGGAAGCATGAAAATCACGTTAAACATGCTAATTTTAGCTCTAAAACTGATGATCCACCAACAAATGTGAACTGACGTTCAAAAATAAAACATTTGAAAACGGACCATTTTTCACCTTTCTGAAGCATGACGTAATGGGGGGGGGTGTTATCTCTTTTGTCAAAAATCAGCCGTTTTTGCTTGAACACTAAATGCCTCCAAATGGTATTAAATCACTTCCCGGGGTGAAGAAACACTTTTTGAGAACTCAGAGTGAGTAAATTGGCCATTTTCATGCACTTTTAACCATTTCACAACTCTTGTGTTTAGGGCCCCTGGAAGCATGAAAATCACTTTAAACATGCTAATTTTAGCTCTAAAACTGATGATCCACCTACAAATGTGAACTGACGTTCAAAAATACAACATTTGAAAACAGACCATTTCTCACCTTTCTGAAGCATGACGTATTGGGGGGATGTTATCTCTTTTGTCAAAACTCACCTTTTTTTGCTTGAACATTAAATACCTCCAAATGGCATTTAATTCACTTCCCGTGGTGAAGAAACACTTTTTGAGACCTCACAGTGAGTAAATTGGCCATGTTCATGCACGTTTAACCATTCCACAAATCTTCTGTTTAGGGCCCCTGGAAGCATGAAAATCACATTAAACATGCTAATTTTAGCTCTAAAACTGATGATACACCGACAAATGTGAACTGACGTTCTAAAATAAAACATTTGAAAATGGACCATTTTTCACCTTTTTGAAGCATGACGTAATGGGGGGTGTTATCTCTTTTGTCAAAAATCAGCTGTTTTTGCTTGAACCTTAAATGACTCCAAATGGTATTTAATTCACTTCACGGGCCCCTGGAAGCATGAAAATCACTTTAAACATGCTAATTTTAGCTCTAAAACTGATGATCCACCTACAAATGTGAACTGACGTTCAAAAATAAAACATTTGAAAACTGACAATTTTTCACCTTTCTGAAGCATGACGTATTGGGGGGGGGGGGTATATCTTTTGTCAAAAATCACCTGTTTTTGCTTGAACATTAAATACCTCCAAATGGCATTTAATTCACTTCCCGGGGTGAAGAAACACTTTTTGAGACCTCAGAGTGAGTAAATTGGCAATTTTTATGCACTTTTAACCATTCCACAAATCTTGTGTTTAGGGCCCCTGGAAGCATGAAAATCACTTTAAACATGCTAATTTTAGCTCTAAAACTGATGATCCACCTACAAATGTGAAGACGTTCAAAAATAAAACATTTGAAAACGGACCATTTTTCACCTTTCTGAACCATGACGTAATTGGGGTTGTGTTATCTCTTTTGTCAAAAATCTGCTGTTTTTGCTTGAACATTAAATGCCTCCAAATGGTATTTAATTCACTTCCCGGAGTGAAGAAACACTTTTTGAGAACTCAGAGTGAGTAAATTGGCCATTTTCATGCACTTTTAACCCTTCCACAAATCTTGTGTTTAGGGCCCCTGGAAGCATGAAAATCACGTTAAACATGCTAATTTTAGCTCTAAAACTGATGATCCACCTACAAATGTGAACTGACGTTCAAAAATAAAACATTTGAAAACGGACCATTTTTCACCTTACTGAAGCATGACGTAATGGGGGGGTGTTATCTGTTTTGTCAAAAATCAGCTGTATTTGCTTGAACACTAAATGCCTCCAAATGGTATTAAATCACTTCCCGGGGTGAAGAAACACTTTTCGAGACCTCAGAGTGAGTAAATTGGCCATTTTCATGCACTTTTAACCATTTCACAACTCTTGTGTTTAGGGCCCCTGGAAGCATGAAAATCACTTTAAACATGCTAATTTTAGCTCTAAAACTGATGATCCACCTACAAATGTGAACTGACGTTCGAAAATACAACATTTGAAAACAGACCATTTTTCACCTTTCTGAAGCATGACGTATTGGGGGGGTGTTATCTGTTTTGTCAAAACTCACCTTTTTTTGCTTCAACATTAAATGCCTCCAAATGGTATTTAATTCACTTCCCGGGCCCCTGGAAGCATGAAAATCACTTTAAACATGCTAATTTTAGCTCTAAAATTGATGATCTACCTACGAATGTGAACTGACGTTCAAAAATGAAACATTTGACAACGGACCATTTTTCACTTTTCTGAAGCATGACGTAATGGGGGGTGTTCTACACCTCCACCCAACAGCTACGGTCTACTAGCCTCGTGCTCGCCGCCGTACCACGCATCCGAAGAGCCACCGCCGGAGGCAGTTCCTTCTCCTACCTGGTGGCCAAGACATGGAACTCCCTCCCCTTCCACCTTCGGCTGACCCAGGACCATCCCGCCTTCAGGAGACAAATCATTTTTCACCTTTCTGAAGCATGACGTAATAGGGGGGGTGTTATCTCTTTTGTCAAGAATCAGCTGTTTTTGCTTGAACATTAAATGCCTTCAAATGGTATTTAATTCACTTCCCGGGCTCCTGGAAGCATGAAAATCACTTTAAACATGCTACTAATGTTAGCTCTAAAACGGATGTTCTACCTTCAAATGTGAACTGACGTTCAAAAATAAAACATGTGAAAACTGACCATTTTTCACCTTTCTGAAGCATGACGTAATGGGGGTGTTATCTCTTTTGTCAAAAATCAGCCATTTTTGCTTGAACATTAAATACCTCCAAATGGTATTTAATTCACTTCCCGGGCTCCTGGAAGCATGAAAATCACTTTAAACATGCTACTAATGTTAGCTCTAAAACTGATGTTCTACCTTCTAATGTGAACTGACGTTCAAAAATAAAACATTTGAAAACAGACCATTGTTCACCTTTCTGAAGCATGACGTATTGGGGGGGTGTTATCTCTTTTGTCAAAACTCACCTGTTTTTGCTTGAACATTAAATGCCTCCAAATGGTATTTAATTCACTTCCCGGGCCCCTGGAAGCATGAAAATCACTTTAAACATGCTAATTTTAGCTCTAAAACTGATGATCTACCTACAAATGTGAACTGACGTTCAAAAATGAAACATTTGACAACGGACCATTTTTCACCTTTCCGAAGCATGACTTAATGGGGGGTGTTCTACACCTCCACCCACCAGCTACGGTCTACTAGCCTCGCCCTCGCCGCCGTACCACGCATCCGAAGAGCCACCGCCGGAGGCAGTTCCTTCTCCTACCTGGTGGCAAAGACATGGAACTCCCTCCCCATCCACCTTCGGCTGACCCAGGACCATCTCGCCTTCAGGAGACAACTCATTTTTCACCTTTCTGAAGCATGACGTAATAGGGGGGTGTTATCTCTTTTGTCAAGAATCAGCTGTTTTTGCTTGAACATTAAATGCCTCCAAATAGTATTAAATCACTTCCCGGGGTGAAGAAACACTTTTTGAGACCTCAGAGTGAGTAAATTGGCCATTTTCATGCACTTTTAACCATCCCACAAACCTTGTAATTAGGGACCCTGGAAGCATGAAAATCACTTTAAACATGCTAATTTTAGCTCTAAAGCTGATGATCCACCTACAAATGTGACCTGACATTCAAAAATAAAACATTGGAAAACAGACCATTTTTCACCTTTCTGAAGCATGACGTAATGGGGGGGGGTGTTATCTCTTTTGTCAAAAATCAGCTGTTTTTGCTTGAACATTAAATGCCTCCAAATTGTATTTAATTCACTTCCCAGGCCCCTGGAAGCATGAAAATCACTTTAAACATGCTAATTTTAGCTCTAAAACTGATGATCCATCAACAAATGTGAACTGACGTTCAAAAATAAAACATTTGAAAACGGACCATTTTTTACTTTCTGAAGCATGACGTAATGGGGGGGTGTTATCTCTTTTGTAAAAAATCACCTGTTTTTGCTTGAACATTAAATACCTCCAAATGGTATTTAATTCACTTCCCGGGCCCCTGGAAGCATGAAAATCACTTTAAACATGCTAATTTTAGCTCTAATTCTGATGATCCACCTACAAATGTGAACTGACGTTCAAAAATAAAACATTTGAAAACTGACCATTTTTCCACTTTCTGAAGCATGACGTAATGGGGGGGTGTTATCTCTTTTGTAAAAAATCAGCTGTTTTTGCTTGAACATTAAATGCCTCCAAATGGTATTTAATTCACTTCCCGGGCCCCTGGAAGCATGAAAATGACTTTAAACATGCTAATTTTAGCTCTAAAACTGATGATCCACCTACAAATGTGAACTGATGTTCAAAAATAAAACATTTGAAAACGGACCATTTTTCACCTTTCTGAAGCATGACATAATGGGGGGGGGTTATTTCTTTTGTCAAAAATCACCTGTTTTTGCTTGAACATTAAATACCTCCAAATGGCATTTAATTCACTTCCCGGGGTGAAGAAACACTTTTTGAGACCTCGGAGTGAGTAAATTGGCCATTTTGATGCACTTTTAACCATTCCACAAATCTTGTGTGTAGGGCCCCTGGAAGCATGAAAATCACTTTAAACATGCTAATTTTAGCTCTAAAACTGATGATCCACCTACAAATGTGACCTGACATTTGAAAACATTTGAAAACAGACAATTTTTCACCTTTCTGAAGCATGACGTAGTGGGGGGGGTGTTATCTCTTTTGTCAAAAATCAGCTGTTTTTGCTTGAACATTAAATGCCTCCAAATGGTATTTAATTCACTTCCCATGCCCCTGGAAGCATGAAAATGACTTTAAACATGCTAATTTTAGCTCTAAAACTGATGATCCACCTACAAATGTGACCTGACATTTGAAAACATTTGAAAACAGACAAGTTTTCACCTTTCTGAAGCATGACGTAGTGGGGGGGTGTTATCTCTTTTGTCAAAAATCACCTGTTTTTGCTTGAACATTAAATACCTCCAAATGGCATTTAATTCACTTCCCGGGGTGAATAAACACTTTTTGAGACCTCAGAGTGAGTAAATTGGCCATTTTGATGCACTTTTAATCATTCCACAAATCTTGTGTTTAGGGCCCCTGGAAGCATGAAAATCACTTTAAACATGCTAATTTTAGCTCTAAAACTGATGATCCACCTACAAATGTGAACTGACGTTCAAAAGTAAAACATTTGATAACGGACCATTTTTCACCTTTCTGAACCATGACGTAATGGGGGGGGGTGTTATCTCTTTTGTCAAAAATCTGCTGTTTTTGCTTGAACATTAAATGCCTCCAAATGGTATTTAATTCACTTCCCGGGGTGAAGAAACACTTTTTGAGAACTCAGAGTGAGTAAATTGGCCATTTTCATGCACTTTTAACCCTTCCACAAATCTTGTGTTTAGGGCCCCTGGAAGCATGAAAATCACGTTAAACATGCTAATTTTAGCTCTAAAACTGATGATCCACCTACAAATGTGAACTGACGTTCAAAAATAAAACATTTGAAAACGGACCATTTTTCACCTTTCTGAAGCATGACGTAATGGGGGGTGTGTTATCTCTTTTGTCAAAAATCAGCCGTTTTTGCTTGAACACTAAATGCATCCAAATGGTATTAAATCACTTCCCTGGGTGAAGAAACACTTTTTGAGACCTCAGAGTGAGTAAATTGGCCATTTTAATGCACTTTTAACCATTTCACAACTCTTGTGTTTAGGGCCCCTGGAAGCATGAAAATAACTTTAAACATGCTAATTTTAGCTTTAAAACTGATGATCCACCTACAAATGTGAACTGACGTTCGAAAATACAACATTTGAAAACAGACCATTTTTCACCTTTCTGAAGCATGACGTATTGGGGGGGTGTTATCTGTTTTGTCAAAACTCACCTTTTTTTGCTTCAACATTAAATGCCTCCAAATGGTATTTAATTCACTTCCCGGGCCCCTGGAAGCATAAAAATCACTTTAAACATGCTAATTTTTGCTCTAAAACTGATGATCTACCTACGAATGTGAACTGACGTTCAAAAATGAAACATTTGACAACGGACCATTTTTCACCTTTCTGAAGCATGACGTGATGGGAGGTTTTCTACACCTCCACCCACCAGCTACGGTCTACTAGCCTCGTGCTCGCCGCCGTACCACGCATCCGAAGAGCCACCGCCGGAGGCAGTTCCTTCTCCTACCTGGTGGCCAAGACATGGAACTCCCTCCCCATCCACCTTCGGCTGACCCAGGACCATCCCGCCTTCAGGAGACAACTCATTTTTCACCTTTCTGAAGCATGACGTAATAGGGGGGTGTTATCTCTTTTGTCAAGAATCAGCTGTTTTTGCTTGAACATTAAATGCCTTCAAATGGTATTTAATTCACTTCTCGGGCTCCTGGAAGCATGAAAATCACTTTAAACATGCTACTAATGTTAGCTCTAAAACTGATGTTCTACCTTCAAATGTGAACTGGCGTTCAAAAATAAAACATGTGAAAACGGACCATTTTTCACCTTTCTGAAGCATGACGTAATGGGGGGTGTTATCTCTTTTGTCAAAAATCAGCCATTTTTGCTTGAACATTAAATACCTCCAAATGGTATTTAATTCACTTCCCGGGCTCCTGGAAGCATGAAAATCACTTTAAACATGCTACTAATGTTAGCTCTAAAACTGATGTTCTACCTTCAAATGTGAACTGACGTTCAAAAATAAAACATTTGAAAACAGACCATTTTTCACCTTTCTGAAGCATGACGTATTGGGGGGGTGTTATCTCTTTTGTCAAAACTCACCTGTTTTTGCTTGAACATTAAATGCCTCCAAATGGTATTTAATTCACTTCCCGGGCCCCTGGAAGCATGAAAATCACTTTAAGCATGCTAATTTTAGCTCTAAAACTGATGATCTACCTACAAATGTGAACTGACGTTCAAAAATGAAACATTTGACAACGGACCATTTTTCACCTTTCCGAAGCATGACGTAATGGGGGGTGTTCTACACCTCCACCCACCAGCTACGGTCTACTAGCCTCGCCCTCTCCGCCGTACCACGCATCCGAAGAGCCACCACCGGAGGCAGTTCCTTCTCCTACCTGGTGGCCAAGACATGGAACTCCCTCCCCATCCACCTTCGGCTGACCCAGGACCATCTCGCCTTCAGGAGACAACTCATTTTTCACCTTTCTGAAGCATGACGTAATAGGGGGGTGTTATCTCTTTTGTCAAGAATCAGCTGTTTTTGCTTGAACATTAAATGCCTCCAAATAGTATTAAATCACTTCCCGGGGTGAAGAAACACTTTTTGAGACCTCAGAGTGAGTAAATTGGCCATTTTCATGCACTTTTAACCATTCCACAAATCTTGTGTTTAGGGACCCTGGAAGCATGAAAATCACTTTAAACATGCTAATTTTAGCTCTAAAACTGTTGATCCACCTACAAATGTGAACTGACGTTTAAAAATAAAACATTTGAAAACGGACCATTTTTCACCTTTCTGAAGCATGACGTAATGGGGGGTGTTATCTCTTTTGTCAAAAATCAGCCATTTTTGCTTGAACATTAAATACCTCCAAATGGTATTTAATTCACTTCCCGGGGCGAAGAAACACTTTTTGAGAACTCAGAGTGAGTAAATTGGCCATTTTCATGCACTTCTAACCATTCCACAAACCTTGTAATTAGGGACCCTGGAAGCATGAAAATCACTTTAAACATGCTAATTTAGCTCTAAAACTGTTGATCCACCTACAAATGTGAACTGAGGTTCAAAAATAAAACATTGGAAAACAGACCATTTTTCACCTTTCTGAAGCATGACGTAATGGGGGGGTGTTATCTCTTTTGTCAAAAATCTGCTGTTTTTGCTTGAACATTAAATGCCTCCAAATTGTATTTAATTCACTTCCCAGGCCCCTGGAAGCATGAAAATCACTTTAAACATGCTAATTTTAGCTCTAAAACTGATGATCCATCTACAAATGTGAACTGACGTTCAAAAATAAAACATTTGAAAACGGACCATTTTTTACTTTCTGAAGCATGACGTAATGGGGGGGGGTGTTATCTCTTTTGTAAAAAATCACCTGTTTTTGCTTGAACATTAAATACCTCCAAATGGTATTTAATTCACTTCCCGGGCCCCTGGAAGCATGAAAATCACTTTAAACATGCTAATTTTAGCTCTAATTCTGATGATCCACCTACAAATGTGAACTGACGTTCAAAAATAAAACATTTGAAAACGGACCATTTTTCCACTTTCTGAAGCATGACGTAATGGGGGGGTGTTATCTCTTTTGTAAAAAATCAGCTGTTTTTGCTTGAACATTAAATGCCTCCAAATGGTATTTAATTCACTTCCCGGGCCCCTGGAAGCATAAAAATGACTTTAAACATGCTAATTTTAGCTCTAAAACTGATAATCCACCTACAAATGTGAACTGACGTTCAAAAATAAAACATTTGAAAACGGACCATTTTTTACTTTCTGAAGCATGACGTAATGGGGGGGTGTTATCTCTTTTGTAAAAAATCACCTGTTTTTGCTTGAACATTAAATACCTCCAAATGGTATTTAATTCACTTCCCGGGCCCCTGGAAGCATGAAAATCACTTTAAACATGCTAATTTTAGCTCTAATTCTGATGATCCACCTACAAATGTGAACTGACGTTCAAAAATAAAACATTTGAAAACTGACCATTTTTCCACTTTCTGAAGCATGACGTAATGGGGGGGTGTTATCTCTTTTGTAAAAAATCAGCTGTTTTTGCTTGAACATTAAATGCCTCCAAATGGTATTTAATTCACTTCCCGGGCCCCTGGAAGCATGAAAATCACTTTAAACATGCTAATTTTAGCTCTAAAACTGATGATCCACCTACAAATGTGAACTGACGTTCAAAAATACAACATTTGAAAACAGACCATTTCTCACCTTTCTGAAGCATGACGTATTGGGGTGGTGTTATCTCTTTTGTCAAAACTCACCTTTTTCTGCTTGAACATTAAATACCTCCAAATGGCATTTAATTCACTTCCCGGGGTGAAGAAACACTTTTTGAGACCTCAGAGTGAGTAAATTGGCCATTTTGATGCACTTTTAACCATTCCACAAATCTTGTGTTTAGGGCCCCTGGAAGCATAAAAATCAATTTAAACATGCTACTAATTTTAGCTCTGAAACTGATGATCTACCTACAAATGTGAACTGACGTTCAAAAATAAAACATGTGAAAACGGACCATTTTTCACCTTTCTGAAGCATGACGTAATGGGGGGGTGTTATCTCTTTTGTCAAAAATCAGCTGTTTTTGCTTGAACATTAAATGCCTCCAAATGGTATTTAATTCACTTCCCGGGGTAAAGAAACACTTTTTGAGAACTCAGAGTGAGTAAATTGGCCATTTTCATGCACTTTTAACCCTTCCACAAATCTTGTGTTTAGGGCCCCTGGAAGCATGAAAATCACGTTAAACATGCTAATTTTAGCTCTAAAACTGATGATCCACCTACAAATGTGAACTGACGTTCAAAAATAAAACATTTGAAAACGGACCATTTTTCACCTTTCTGAAGCATGACGTAATGGGGGGGGGTGTTATCTCTTTTGTCAAAAATCAGCCGTTTTTGCTTGAACATTAAATGCCTCCAAATGGTATTTAATTCACTTCCCGGGCTCCTGGAAGCATGAAAATCACTTTAAACATGCTACTAATGTTAGCTCTAAAACTGATGTTCTACCTTCAAATGTGAACTGACGTTCAAAAATAAAACATTTGAAAACAGACCATTTTTCACCTTTCTGAAGCATGACGTATTGGGGGGGTGTTATCTCTTTTGTCAAAACTCACCTGTTTTTGCTTGAACATTAAATGCCTCCAAATGGTATTTAATTCACTTCCCGGGCCCCTGGAAGCATGAAAATCACTTTAAGCATGCTAATTTTAGCTCTAAAACTGATGATCTACCTACAAATGTGAACTGACGTTCAAAAATGAAACATTTGACAACGGACCATTTTTCACCTTTCCGAAGCATGACGTAATGGGGGGTGTTCTACACCTCCACCCACCAGCTACGGTCTACTAGCCTCGCCCTCTCCGCCGTACCACGCATCCGAAGAGCCACCACCGGAGGCAGTTCCTTCTCCTACCTGGTGGCCAAGACATGGAACTCCCTCCCCATCCACCTTCGGCTGACCCAGGACCATCTCGCCTTCAGGAGACAACTCATTTTTCACCTTTCTGAAGCATGACGTAATAGGGGGGTGTTATCTCTTTTGTCAAGAATCAGCTGTTTTTGCTTGAACATTAAATGCCTCCAAATAGTATTAAATCACTTCCCGGGGTGAAGAAACACTTTTTGAGACCTCAGAGTGAGTAAATTGGCCATTTTCATGCACTTTTAACCATTCCACAAATCTTGTGTTTAGGGACCCTGGAAGCATGAAAATCACTTTAAACATGCTAATTTTAGCTCTAAAACTGTTGATCCACCTACAAATGTGAACTGACGTTTAAAAATAAAACATTTGAAAACGGACCATTTTTCACCTTTCTGAAGCATGACGTAATGGGGGGTGTTATCTCTTTTGTCAAAAATCAGCCATTTTTGCTTGAACATTAAATACCTCCAAATGGTATTTAATTCACTTCCCGGGGCGAAGAAACACTTTTTGAGAACTCAGAGTGAGTAAATTGGCCATTTTCATGCACTTCTAACCATTCCACAAACCTTGTAATTAGGGACCCTGGAAGCATGAAAATCACTTTAAACATGCTAATTTAGCTCTAAAACTGTTGATCCACCTACAAATGTGAACTGACGTTCAAAAATAAAACATTGGAAAACAGACCATTTTTCACCTTTCTGAAGCATGACGTAATGGGGGGGTGTTATCTCTTTTGTCAAAAATCTGCTGTTTTTGCTTGAACATTAAATGCCTCCAAATTGTATTTAATTCACTTCCCAGGCCCCTGGAAGCATGAAAATCACTTTAAACATGCTAATTTTAGCTCTAAAACTGATGATCCATCTACAAATGTGAACTGACGTTCAAAAATAAAACATTTGAAAACGGACCATTTTTTACTTTCTGAAGCATGACGTAATGGGGGGGGGTGTTATCTCTTTTGTAAAAAATCACCTGTTTTTGCTTGAACATTAAATACCTCCAAATGGTATTTAATTCACTTCCCGGGCCCCTGGAAGCATGAAAATCACTTTAAACATGCTAATTTTAGCTCTAATTCTGATGATCCACCTACAAATGTGAACTGACGTTCAAAAATAAAACATTTGAAAACGGACCATTTTTCCACTTTCTGAAGCATGACGTAATGGGGGGGTGTTATCTCTTTTGTAAAAAATCAGCTGTTTTTGCTTGAACATTAAATGCCTCCAAATGGTATTTAATTCACTTCCCGGGCCCCTGGAAGCATAAAAATGACTTTAAACATGCTAATTTTAGCTCTAAAACTGATAATCCACCTACAAATGTGAACTGACGTTCAAAAATAAAACATTTGAAAACGGACCATTTTTTACTTTCTGAAGCATGACGTAATGGGGGGGTGTTATCTCTTTTGTAAAAAATCACCTGTTTTTGCTTGAACATTAAATACCTCCAAATGGTATTTAATTCACTTCCCGGGCCCCTGGAAGCATGAAAATCACTTTAAACATGCTAATTTTAGCTCTAATTCTGATGATCCACCTACAAATGTGAACTGACGTTCAAAAATAAAACATTTGAAAACTGACCATTTTTCCACTTTCTGAAGCATGACGTAATGGGGGGGTGTTATCTCTTTTGTAAAAAATCAGCTGTTTTTGCTTGAACATTAAATGCCTCCAAATGGTATTTAATTCACTTCCCGGGCCCCTGGAAGCATGAAAATCACTTTAAACATGCTAATTTTAGCTCTAAAACTGATGATCCACCTACAAATGTGAACTGACGTTCAAAAATACAACATTTGAAAACAGACCATTTCTCACCTTTCTGAAGCATGACGTATTGGGGTGGTGTTATCTCTTTTGTCAAAACTCACCTTTTTCTGCTTGAACATTAAATACCTCCAAATGGCATTTAATTCACTTCCCGGGGTGAAGAAACACTTTTTGAGACCTCAGAGTGAGTAAATTGGCCATTTTGATGCACTTTTAACCATTCCACAAATCTTGTGTTTAGGGCCCCTGGAAGCATAAAAATCAATTTAAACATGCTACTAATTTTAGCTCTGAAACTGATGATCTACCTACAAATGTGAACTGACGTTCAAAAATAAAACATGTGAAAACGGACCATTTTTCACCTTTCTGAAGCATGACGTAATGGGGGGGTGTTATCTCTTTTGTCAAAAATCAGCTGTTTTTGCTTGAACATTAAATGCCTCCAAATGGTATTTAATTCACTTCCCGGGGTAAAGAAACACTTTTTGAGAACTCAGAGTGAGTAAATTGGCCATTTTCATGCACTTTTAACCCTTCCACAAATCTTGTGTTTAGGGCCCCTGGAAGCATGAAAATCACGTTAAACATGCTAATTTTAGCTCTAAAACTGATGATCCACCTACAAATGTGAACTGACGTTCAAAAATAAAACATTTGAAAACGGACCATTTTTCACCTTTCTGAAGCATGACGTAATGGGGGGGGGTGTTATCTCTTTTGTCAAAAATCAGCCGTTTTTGCTTGAACATTAAATGACTCCAAATGGTATTTAATTCACTTCACGGGCCCCTGGAAGCATGAAAATCACTTTAAACATGCTAATTTTAGCTCTAAAACTGATGATCCACCGACAAATGTGAACTGACGTTCTAAAATAAAACATTTGAAAACGGACCATTTTTCACCTTTTTGAAGCATGACGTAATAGGGGGGTGTTATCTCTTTTGTCAAAAATCAGCTGTTTTTGCTTGAACATTAAATGACTCCAAATGGTATTTAATTCACTTCATGGGCCCCTGGAAGCATAAAATCACTTTAAACATGCTAATTTTAGCTCTAAAACTGATGATCCACCTACAACTGTGAACTGACGTTCAAAAATAAAACATTTGAAAACTGACCATTTTCACCTTTCTGAACCATGATGTAATGGGGGGGTGTTATCTCGATTGTCAAAAATCTGCTGTTTTTGCTTGAACATTAAATGCCTCCAAATGGTATTTAATTCACTTCCCGGGGTGAAGAAACACTTTTTGAGAACTCAGAGTGAGTAAATTGGCCATTTTCATGCACTTTTAACCCTTCCACAAATCTTGTGTTTAGGGCCCCTGGAAGCATGAAAATCACGTTAAACATGCTAATTTTAGCTCTAAAACTGATGATCCACCAACAAATGTGAACTGACGTTCAAAAATAAAACATTTGAAAACGGACCATTTTTCACCTTTCTGAAGCATGACATATTGGGGGGGTGTTATCTCTTTTGTCAAAACTCACCTTTTTTTGCTTGAACATTAAATACCTCCAAATGGCATTTAATTCACTTCCCGGGGTGAAGAAACACTTTTTGAGACCTCACAGTGAGTAAATTGGCCATGTTCATGCACGTTTAACAATTCCACAAATCTTCTGTTTAGGGCCCCTGGAAGCATGAAAATCACATTAAACATGCTAATTTTAGCTCTAAAACTGATGATACACCGACAAATGTGAACTGATGTTCAAAAATAAAACATTTAAAAACTGACCATTTTTCACCTTTCTGAAACATGACGTATTGGGGGGGGGGGGGGTTATATCTTTTGTCAAAAATCACCTGTTTTTGCTTGAACATTAAATACCTCCAAATGGCATTTAATTCACTTCCCGGGGTGAAGAAACACTTTTTGAGACCTCAGAGTGAGTAAATTGGCCATTTTGATGCACTTTTAACCAATTCACAAATCTTGTGTTTAGGGCCCCTGGAAGCATGAAAATCACTTTAAACATGCTAATTTTAGCTCTAAAACTGATGATCCACCTACAAATGTGAACTGACGTTCAAAAATAAAACATTTGAAAACGGACCATTTTTCACCTTTCTGAACCATGACGTAATGGGGGGGGGGGTGTTATCTCTTTTGTCAAAAATCTGATGTTTTTGCTTGAACATTAAATGCCTCCAAATGGTATTTAATTCACTTCCCGGGGTGAAGAAACACTTTTTGAGTACTCACAGTGAGTAAATTGGCCATTTTCATGCACTTTTAACCCTTCCACAAATCTTGTGTTTAGGGCCCCTGGAAGCATGAAAATCACGTTAAACATGCTAATTTTAGCTCTAAAACTGATGATCCACCTACAAATGTGAACTGACGTTCAAAAATAAAACATTTGAAAACGGACCATTTTTCACCTTTCTGAAGCATGACGTAATGGGGGGGGGTGTTATCTCTTTTGTCAAAAATAAGCCGTTTTTGCTTGAACACTAAATGCCTCCAAATGGTATTAAATCACTTCCCGGGGTGAAGAAACACTTTTTGAGACCTCAGAGTGAGTAAATTGGCCATTTTTATGCACTTGTAACCATTTCACAACTCTTGTGTTTAGGGCCCCTGGAAGCATGAAAATCACTTTAAACATGCTAATTTTAGCTCTAAAACTGATGATCCACCTACAAATGTGAACTGACGTTCGGAAATACAACATTTAAAAACAGACCATTTTTCACCTTTCTGAAGCATGACGTATTGGGGGGGTGTTATCTGTTTTGTCAAAACTCACCTTTTTTTGCTTCAACATTAAATGCCTCCAAATGGTATTTAATTCACTTCCCGGGCCCCTGGAAGCATGAAAATCACTTTAAACAGGCTAATTTTAGCTCTAAAACTGATGATCTACCTACGAATGTGAACTGACGTTCAAAAATGAAACATTTGACAACGGACCATTTTTCACCTTTCTGAAGCATGACGTAATGGGGGTGTTCTACACCTCCACCCACCAGCTACGGTCTACTAGCCTCGTGCTCACCGCCATACCACGCATCCGAAGAGCCACCGCCGGAGGCAGTTCCTTCTCCTACCTGGTGGCCAAGACATGGAACTCCCTCCCCATCCACCTTCGGCTGACCCAGGACCATCCCGCCTTCAGGAGACAACTCATTTTTCACCTTTCTGAAGCATGACGTAATAGGGGGGTGTTATCTCTTTTGTCAAGAATCAGCTGTTTTTGCTTGAACATTAAATGCCTTCAAATGGTATTTAATTCACTTCCCGGGCTCCTGGAAGCATGAAAATCACTTTAAACATGCTACTAATGTTAGCTCTAAAACTGATGTTCTACCTTCAAATGTGAACTGACGTTCAAAAATAAAACATGTGAAAACTGACCATTTTTCACCTTTCTGAAGCATGACGTAATGGGGGTGTTATCTCTTTTGTCAAAAATCAGCCGTTTTTGCTTGAACATTAAATACCTCCAAATGGTATTTAATTCACTTCCCGGGGTGAAGAAACACTTTTTGAGAACTCAGAGTGAGTAAATTGGCCATTTTCATGCACTTTTAACCCTTCCACAAATCTTGTGTTTAGGGCCCCTGGAAGCATGAAAATCACGTTAAACATGCTGATTTTAGCTCTAAAACTGATGATCCACCAACAAATGTGAACTGACGTTCAAAAATAAAACATTTGAAAACGGACCATTTTTCACCTTTCTGAAGCATGACGTATTGGGGGGGTGTTATCTCTTTTGTCAAAACTCACCTTTTTTTGCTTGAACATTAAATACCTCCAAATGGCATTTAATTCACTTCCCGGGGTGAAGAAACACTTTTTGAGACCTCACAGTGAGTAAATTGGCCATGTTCATGCACGTTTAACAATTCCACAAATCTTGTGTTTAGGGCCCCTGGAAGCATGAAAATCACTTTAAACATGCTAATTTTAGCTCTAAAACTGATGATCCACCTACAAATGTGAACTGACGTTCAAAAATAAAACATTTGAAAACGGACCATTTTTCACCTTTCTGAACCATGACGTAACGGGGGGGGGGTGTTATCTCTTTTGTCAAAAATCTGCTGTTTTTGCTTGAACATTAAATGCCTCCAAATGGTATTTAATTCACTTCCCGGGGTGAAGAAACACTTTTTGAGAACTCAGAGTGAGTAAATTGGCCATTTTCATGCACTTTTAACCCTTCCACAAATCTTGTGTTTAGGGCCCCTGGAAGCATGAAAATCACGTTAAACATGCTAATTTTAGCTCTAAAACTGATGATCCACCTACAAATGTGAACTGACGTTCAAAAATAAAACATTTGAAAACTGACCATTTTCACCTTTCTGAACCATGATGTAATGGGGGGGTGTTATCTCGATTGTCAAAAATCTGCTGTTTTTGCTTGAACATTAAATGCCTCCAAATGGTATTTAATTCACTTCCCGGGGTGAAGAAACACTTTTTGAGAACTCAGAGTGAGTAAATTGGCCATTTTCATGCACTTTTAACCCTTCCACAAATCTTGTGTTTAGGGCCCCTGGAAGCATGAAAATCACGTTAAACATGCTAATTTTAGCTCTAAAACTGATGATCCACCAACAAATGTGAACTGACGTTCAAAAATAAAACATTTGAAAACGGACCATTTTTCACCTTTCTGAAGCATGACGTATTGGGGGGGTGTTATCTCTTTTGTCAAAACTCACCTTTTTTTGCTTGAACATTAAATACCTCCAAATGGCATTTAATTCACTTCCCGGGGTGAAGAAACACTTTTTGAGACCTCACAGTGAGTAAATTGGCCATGTTCATGCACGTTTAACAATTCCACAAATCTTCTGTTTAGGGCCCCTGGAAGCATGAAAATCACATTAAACATGCTAATTTTAGCTCTAAAACTGATGATACACCGACAAATGTGAACTGATGTTCAAAAATAAAACATTTAAAAACTGACCATTTTTCACCTTTCTGAAACATGACGTATTGGGGGGGGGGGGGGGTTATATCTTTTGTCAAAAATCACCTGTTTTTGCTTGAACATTAAATACCTTCAAATGGCATTTAATTCACTTCCCGGGGTGAAGAAACACTTTTTGAGACCTCAGAGTGAGTAAATTGGCCATTTTGATGCACTTTTAACCAATTCACAAATCTTGTGTTTAGGGCCCCTGGAAGCATGAAAATCACTTTAAACATGCTAATTTTAGCTCTAAAACTGATGATCCACCTACAAATGTGAACTGACGTTCAAAAATAAAACATTTGAAAACGGACCATTTTTCACCTTTCTGAACCATGACGTAATGGGGGGGGGGGTGTTATCTCTTTTGTCAAAAATCTGCTGTTTTTGCTTGAACATTAAATGCCTCCAAATGGTATTTAATTCACTTCCCGGGGTGAAGAAACACTTTTTGAGTACTCACAGTGAGTAAATTGGCCATTTTCATGCACTTTTAACCCTTCCACAAATCTTGTGTTTAGGGCCCCTGGAAGCATGAAAATCACGTTAAACATGCTAATTTTAGCTCTAAAACTGATGATCCACCTACAAATGTGAACTGACGTTCAAAAATAAAACATTTGAAAACGGACCATTTTTCACCTTTCTGAAGCATGGCGTAATGGGGGGGGGGGTGTTATCTCTTTTGTCAAAAATAAGCCGTTTTTGCTTGAACACTAAATGCCTCCAAATGGTATTAAATCACTTCCCGGGGTGAAGAAACACTTTTTGAGACCTCAGAGTGAGTAAATTGGCCATTTTTATGCACTTGTAACCATTTCACAACTCTTGTGTTTAGGGCCCCTGGAAGCATGAAAATCACTTTAAACATGCTAATTTTAGCTCTAAAACTGATGATCCACCTACAAATGTGAACTGACGTTCGGAAATACAACATTTAAAAACAGACCATTTTTCACCTTTCTGAAGCATGACGTATTGGGGGGGTGTTATCTGTTTTGTCAAAACTCACCTTTTTTTGCTTCAACATTAAATGCCTCCAAATGGTATTTAATTCACTTCCCGGGCCCCTGGAAGCATGAAAATCACTTTAAACATGCTAATTTTAGCTCTAAAACTGATGATCTACCTACGAATGTGAACTGACGTTCAAAAATGAAACATTTGACAACGGACCATTTTTCACCTTTCTGAAGCATGACGTAATGGGGGTGTTCTACACCTCCACCCACCAGCTACGGTCTACTAGCCTCGTGCTCACCGCCATACCACGCATCCGAAGAGCCACCGCCGGAGGCAGTTCCTTCTCCTACCTGGTGGCCAAGACATGGAACTCCCTCCCCATCCACCTTCGGCTGACCCAGGACCATCCCGCCTTCAGGAGACAACTCATTTTTCACCTTTCTGAAGCATGACGTAATAGGGGGGTGTTATCTCTTTTGTCAAGAATCAGCTGTTTTTGCTTGAACATTAAATGCCTTCAAATGGTATTTAATTCACTTCCCGGGCTCCTGGAAGCATGAAAATCACTTTAAACATGCTACTAATGTTAGCTCTAAAACTGATGTTCTACCTTCAAATGTGAACTGACGTTCAAAAATAAAACATGTGAAAACTGACCATTTTTCACCTTTCTGAAGCATGACGTAATGGGGGTGTTATCTCTTTTGTCAAAAATCAGCCGTTTTTGCTTGAACATTAAATACCTCCAAATGGAATTTAATTCACTTCCCGGGGTGAAGAAACACTTTTTGAGAACTCAGAGTGAGTAAATTGGCCATTTTCATGCACTTTTAACCCTTCCACAAATCTTGTGTTTAGGGCCCCTGGAAGCATGAAAATCACGCTAAACATGCTGATTTTAGCTCTAAAACTGATGATCCACCAACAAATGTGAACTGACGTTCAAAAATAAAACATTTGAAAACGGACCATTTTTCACCTTTCTGAAGCATGACGTATTGGGGGGGTGTTATCTCTTTTGTCAAAACTCACCTTTTTTTGCTTGAACATTAAATACCTCCAAATGGCATTTAATTCACTTCCCGGGGTGAAGAAACACTTTTTGAGACCTCACAGTGAGTAAATTGGCCATGTTCATGCACGTTTAACAATTCCACAAATCTTGTGTTTAGGGCCCCTGGAAGCATGAAAATCACTTTAAACATGCTAATTTTAGCTCTAAAACTGATGATCCACCTACAAATGTGAACTGACGTTCAAAAATAAAACATTTGAAAACGGACCATTTTTCACCTTTCTGAACCATGACGTAACGGGGGGGGGGTGTTATCTCTTTTGTCAAAAATCTGCTGTTTTTGCTTGAACATTAAATGCCTCCAAATGGTATTTAATTCACTTCCCGGGGTGAAGAAACACCTTTTGAGAACTCAGAGTGAGTAAATTGGCCATTTTCATGCACTTTTAACCCTTCCACAAATCTTGTGTTTAGGGCCCCTGGAAGCATGAAAATCACGTTAAACATGCTAATTTTAGCTCTAAAACTGATGATCCACCTACAAATGTGAACTGACGTTCAAAAATAAAACATTTGAAAACGGACCATTTTTCACCTTTCTGAAGCATGACGTAATGGGGGGGGTGTTATCTCTTTTGTCAAAAATAAGCCGTTTTTGCTTGAACACTAAATGCCTCCAAATGGTATTAAATCACTTCCCGGGGTGAAGAAACACTTTTTGAGACCTCAGAGTGAGTAAATTGGCCATTTTTATGCACTTGTAACCATTTCACAACTCTTGTGTTTAGGGCCCCTGGAAGCATGAAAATCACTTTAAACATGCTAATTTTAGCTCTAAAACTGATGATCCACCTACAAATGTGAACTGACGTTCGAAAATACAACATTTGAAAACAGACCATTTTTCACCTTTCTGAAGCATGACGTATTGGGGGGGTGTTATCTGTTTTGTCAAAACTCACCTTTTTTTGCTTCAACATTAAATGCCTCCAAATGGTATTTAATTCACTTCCCGGGCCCCTGGAAGCATGAAAATCACTTTAAACATGCTAATTTTAGCTCTAAAACTGATGTACTACCTACGAATGTGAACTGACGTTCAAAAATGAAACATTTGACAACGGACCATTTTTCACCTTCCTGAAGCATGACGTAATGGGGGGTGTTCTACACCTCCACCCACCAGCTACGGTCTACTAGCCTCGTGCTCGCCGCCGTACCACGCATCCGAAGAGCCACCGCCGGAGGCAGTTCCTTCTCCTACCTGGTGGCCAAGACATGGAACTCCCTCCCCATCCACCTTCGGCTGACCCAGGACCATCCCGCCTTCAGGAGACAACTCATTTTTTACCTTTCTGAAGCATGACGTAATAGGGGGGTGTTATCTCTTTTGTCAAGAATCAGCTGTTTTTGCTTGAACATTAAATGCCTTCAAATGTATTTAATTCACTTCCCGGGCCCCTGGAAGCATGAAAATGACTTTAAACATGCTAATTTTAGCTCTAAAACTGATGATCTACCTACAAATGTGAACTGACGTTCAAAAATGAAACATTTGACAACGGACCATTTTTCACCTTTCCGAAGCATGACGTAATGGGGGGTGTTCTACACCTCCACCCACCAGCTACGGTCTACTAGCCTCGCCCTCTCCGCCGTACCACGCATCCGAAGAGCCACCACCGGAGGCAGTTCCTTCTCCTACCTGGTGGCCAAGACATGGAACTCCCTCCCCATCCACCTTCGGCTGACCCAGGACCATCTCGCCTTCAGGAGACAACTCATTTTTCACCTTTCTGAAGCATGACATAATAGGGGGGTGTTATCTCTTTTGTCAAGAATCAGCTGTTTTTGCTTGAACATTAAATGCCTCCAAATAGTATTAAATCACTTCCCGGGGTGAAGAAACACTTTTTGAGACCTCAGAGTGAGTAAATTGGCCATTTTCATGCACTTTTAACCATTCCACAAATCTTGTGTTTAGGGACCCTGGAAGCATGAAAATCACTTTAAACATGCTAATTTTAGCTCTAAAACTGTTGATCCACCTACAAATGTGAACTGACGTTTAAAAATAAAACATTTGAAAACGGACCATTTTTCACCTTTCTGAAGCATGACGTAATGGGGGGTGTTATCTCTTTTGTCAAAAATCAGCCATTTTTGCTTGAACATTAAATACCTCCAAATGGTATTTAATTCACTTCCCGGGGCAAAGAAACACTTTTTGAGAACTCAGAGTGAGTAAATTGGCCATTTTCATGCACTTCTAACCATTCCACAAACCTTGTAATTAGGGACCCTGGAAGCATGAAAATCACTTTAAACATGCTAATTTTAGCTCTAAAACTGTTGATCCACCTACAAATGTGAACTGCCGTTCAAAAATAAAACATTGGAAAACAGACCATTTTTCACCTTTCTGAAGCATGACGTAATGGGGGGGTGTTATCTCTTTTGTAAAAAATCTGCTGTTTTTGCTTGAACATTAAATGCCTCCAAATTGTATTTAATTCACTTCCCAGGCCCCTGGAAGCATGAAAATCACTTTAAACATGCTAATTTTAGCTCTAAAACTGATGATCCATCTACAAATGTGAACTGACGTTCAAAAATAAAACATTTGAAAACGGACCATTTTTTACTTTCTGAAGCATGACGTAATGGGGGGGGGTGTTATCTCTTTTGTAAAAAATCACCTGTTTTTGCTTGAACATTAAATACCTCCAAATGGTATTTAATTCACTTCCCGGGCCCCTGGAAGCATGAAAATCACTTTAAACATGCTAATTTTAGCTCTAATTCTGATGATCCACCTACAAATGTGAACTGACGTTCAAAAATAAAACATTTGAAAACGGACCATTTTTCCACTTTCTGAAGCATGACGTAATGGGGGGGTGTTATCTCTTTTGTAAAAAAATCAGCTGTTTTTGCTTGAACATTAAATGCCTCCAAATGGTATTTAATTCACTTCCCGGGCCCCTGGAAGCATAAAAATGACTTTAAACATGCTAATTTTAGCTCTAAAACTGATAATCCACCTACAAATGTGAACTGATGTTCAAAAATAAAACATTTGAAAACGGACCATTTTTCACCTTTCTGAAGCATGACGTAATGGGGGGGTTATTTCTTTTGTCAAAAATCACCTGTTTTTGCTTGAACATTAAATACCTCCAAATGGCATTTAATTCACTTCCCGGGGTGAACACTTTTTGAGACCTCAGAGTGAGTAAATTGGCCATTTTGATGCACTTTTAACCATTCCACAAATCTTGTGTTTAGGGCCCCTGGAAGAATGAAAATTACTTTAAACATGCTAATTTTAGCACTAAAACTGATGATCCACCTACAAATGTGAACTGACGTTCAAAAATAAAACATTTAATAACGGACCATTTTTCACCTTTTTGAACCATGATGTAATGGGGGGGGTGTTATCTCTTTTGTCAAAAATCTGCTGTTTTTGCTTGAACATTAAATGCCTCCAAATGGTATTTAATTCACTGCCCGGGGTGAAGAAACACTTTTTGAGAACTCAGAGTGAGTAAATTGGCCATTTTCATGCACTTTTAACCATTTCACAACTCTTGTGTTTAGGGCCCCTGGAAGCATGAAAATCACTTTAAACATGCTAATTTTAGCTCTAAAACTGATGATCCACCTACAAATGTGAACTGACGTTCAAAAATACAACATTTGAAAACAGACCATTTCTCACCTTTCTGAAGCATGACGTATTGGGGTGGTGTTATCTCTTTTGTCAAAACTCACCTTTTTCTGCTTGAACATTAAATACCTCCAAATGGCATTTAATTCACTTCCCGGGGTGAAGAAACACTTTTTGAGACCTCAGAGTGAGTAAATTGGCCATTTTGATGCACTTTTAACCATTCCACAAATCTTGTGTTTAGGGCCCCTGGAAGCATAAAAATCAATTTAAACATGCTACTAATTTTAGCTCTGAAACTGATGATCTACCTACAAATGTGAACTGACGTTCAAAAATAAAACATGTGAAAACTGACCATTTTTCACCTTTCTGAAGCATGACGTAATGGGGGGGTGTTATCTCTTTTGTCAAAAATCAGCTGTTTTTGCTTGAACATTAAATGCCTCCAAATGGTATTTAATTCACTTCCCGGGGTAAAGAAACACTTTTTGAGAACTCAGAGTGAGTAAATTGGCTATTTTCATGCACTTTTAACCCTTCCACAAATCTTGTGTTTAGGGCCCCTGGAAGCATGAAAATCACGTTAAACATGCTAATTTTAGCTCTAAAACTGATGATCCACCTACAAATGTGAACTGACGTTCAAAAATAAAACATTTGAAAACGGACCATTTTTCACCTTTCTGAAGCATGACGTAATGGGGGGGGGTGTTATCTCTTTTGTCAAAAATCAGCCGTTTTTGCTTGAACATTAAATGACTCCAAATGGTATTTAATTCACTTCACGGGCCCCTGGAAGCATGAAAATCACTTTAAACATGCTAATTTTAGCTCTAAAACTGATGATCCACCGACAAATGTGAACTGACGTTCTAAAATAAAACATTTGAAAACGGACCATTTTTCACCTTTTTGAAGCATGACGTAATAGGGGGGTGTTATCTCTTTTGTCAAAAATCAGCTGTTTTTGCTTGAACATTAAATGACTCCAAATGGTATTTAATTCACTTCATGGGCCCCTGGAAGCATGAAAATCACTTTAAACATGCTAATTTTAGCTCTAAAACTGATGATCCACCTACAAATGTGAACTGACGTTCAAAAATAAAACATTTGAAAACTGACCATTTTCACCTTTCTGAACCATGATGTAATGGGGGGGTGTTATCTCGATTGTCAAAAATCTGCTGTTTTTGCTTGAACATTAAATGCCTCCAAATGGTATTTAATTCACTTCCCGGGGTGAAGAAACACTTTTTGAGAACTCAGAGTGAGTAAATTGGCCATTTTCATGCACTTTTAACCCTTCCACAAATCTTGTGTTTAGGGCCCCTGGAAGCATGAAAATCACGTTAAACATGCTAATTTTAGCTCTAAAACTGATGATCCACCAACAAATGTGAACTGACGTTCAAAAATAAAACATTTGAAAACGGACCATTTTTCACCTTTCTGAAGCATGACGTATTGGGGGGGTGTTATCTCTTTTGTCAAAACTCACCTTTTTTTGCTTGAACATTAAATACCTCCAAATGGCATTTAATTCACTTCCCGGGGTGAAGAAACACTTTTTGAGACCTCACAGTGAGTAAATTGGCCATGTTCATGCACGTTTAACAATTCCACAAATCTTCTGTTTAGGGCCCCTGGAAGCATGAAAATCACATTAAACATGCTAATTTTAGCTCTAAAACTGATGATACACCGACAAATGTGAACTGATGTTCAAAAATAAAACATTTAAAAACTGACCATTTTTCACCTTTCTGAAACATGACGTATTGGGGGGGGGGGGGGGGGGTTATATCTTTTGTCAAAAATCACCTGTTTTTGCTTGAACATTAAATACCTCCAAATGGCATTTAATTCACGTCCCGGGGTGAAGAAACACTTTTTGAGACCTCAGAGTGAGTAAATTGGCCATTTTGATGCACTTTTAACCAATTCACAAATCTTGTGTTTAGGGCCCCTGGAAGCATGAAAATCACTTTAAACATGCTAATTTTAGCTCTAAAACTGATGATCCACCTACAAATGTGAACTGACGTTCAAAAATAAAACATTTGAAAACGGACCATTTTTCACCTTTCTGAACCATGACGTAATGGGGGGGGGGGTGTTATCTCTTTTGTCAAAAATCTGCTGTTTTTGCTTGAACATTAAATGCCTCCAAATGGTATTTAATTCACTTCCCGGGGTGAAGAAACACTTTTTGAGTACTCAGAGTGAGTAAATTGGCCATTTTCATGCACTTTTAACCCTTCCACAAATCTTGTGTTTAGGGCCCCTGGAAGCATGAAAATCACGTTAAACATGCTAATTTTAGCTCTAAAACTGATGATCCACCTACAAATGTGAACTGACGTTCAAAAATAAAACATTTGAAAACGGACCATTTTTCACCTTTCTGAAGCATGACGTAATGGGGGGGGGGTGTTATCTCTTTTGTCAAAAATAAGCCGTTTTTGCTTGAACACTAAATGCCTCCAAATGGTATTAAATCACTTCCCGGGGTGAAGAAACACTTTTTGAGACCTCAGAGTGAGTAAATTGGCCATTTTTATGCACTTGTAACCATTTCACAACTCTTGTGTTTAGGGCCCCTGGAAGCATGAAAATCACTTTAAACATGCTAATTTTAGCTCTAAAACTGATGATCCACCTACAAATGTGAACTGACGTTCGAAAATACAACATTTAAAAACAGACCATTTTTCACCTTTCTGAAGCATGACGTATTGGGGGGGTGTTATCTGTTTTGTCAAAACTCACCTTTTTTTGCTTCAACATTAAATGCCTCCAAATGGTATTTAATTCACTTCCCGGGCCCCTGGAAGCATGAAAATCACTTTAAACATGCTAATTTTAGCTCTAAAACTGATGATCTACCTACGAATGTGAACTGACGTTCAAAAATGAAACATTTGACAACGGACCATTTTTCACCTTTCTGAAGCATGACGTAATGGGGGTGTTCTACACCTCCACCCACCAGCTACGGTCTACTAGCCTCGTGCTCACCGCCATACCACGCATCCGAAGAGCCACCGCCGGAGGCAGTTCCTTCTCCTACCTGGTGGCCAAGACTTGGAACTCCCTCCCCATCCACCTTCGGCTGACCCAGGACCATCCCGCCTTCAGGAGACAACTCATTTTTCACCTTTCTGAAGCATGACGTAATAGGGGGGTGTTATCTCTTTTGTCAAGAATCAGCTGTTTTTGCTTGAACATTAAATGCCTTCAAATGGTATTTAATTCACTTCCCGGGCTCCTGGAAGCATGAAAATCACGTTAAACATGCTGATTTTAGCTCTAAAACTGATGATCCACCAACAAATGTGAACTGACGTTCAAAAATAAAACATTTGAAAACGGACCATTTTTCACCTTTCTGAAGCATGACGTATTGGGGGGGTGTTATCTCTTTTGTCAAAACTCACCTTTTTTTGCTTGAACATTAAATACCTCCAAATGGCATTTAATTCACTTCCCGGGGTGAAGAAACACTTTTTGAGACCTCACTGTGAGTAAATTGGCCATGTTCATGCACGTTTAACAATTCCACAAATCTTCTGTTTAGGGCCCCTGGAAGCATGAAAATCACATTAAACATGCTAATTTTAGCTCTAAAACTGATGATACACCGACAAATGTGAACTGATGTTCAAAAATAAAACATTTGAAAACTGACCATTTTTCACCTTTCTGAAACATGACGTATTGGGGGGGGAGTTATATCTTTTGTCAAAAATCACCTGTTTTTGCTTGAACATTAAATACCTCCAAATGGCATTTAATTCACTTCCCGGGGTGAAGAAACACTTTTTGAGACCTCAGAGTGAGTAAATTGGCCATTTTGATGCACTTTTAACCATTCCACAAATCTTGTGTTTAGGGCCCCTGGAAGCATGAAAATCACTTTAAACATGCTAATTTTAGCTCTAAAACTGATGATCCACCTACAAATGTGAACTGACGTTCAAAAATAAAACATTTGAAAACGGACCATTTTTCACCTTTCTGAACCATGACGTAACGGGGGGGGGTGTTATCTCTTTTGTCAAAAATCTGCTGTTTTTGCTTGAACATTAAATGCCTCCAAATGGTATTTAATTCACTTCCTGGGGTGAAGAAACACTTTTTGAGAACTCAGAGTGAGTAAATTGGCCATTTTCATGCACTTTTAACCCTTCCACAAATCTTGTGTTTAGGGCCCCTGGAAGCATGAAAATCACATTAAACATGCTAATTTTAGCTCTAAAACTGATGATCCACCTACAAATGTGAACTGACGTTCAAAAATAAAACATTTGAAAATGGACCATTTTTCACCTTTCTGAAGCATGACGTAATGGGGGGGGTGTTATCTCTTTTGTCAAAAATCAGCCGTTTTTGCTTGAACATTAAATGACTCCAAATGGTATTTAATTCACTTCACGGGCCCCTGGAAGCATGAAAATCACTTTAAACATGCTAATTTTAGCTCTAAAACTGATGATCCACCGACAAATGTGAACTGACGTTCTAAAATAAAACATTTGAAAACGGACCATTTTTCACCTTTTTGAAGCATGACGTAATAGGGGGGTGTTATCTCTTTTGTCAAAAATCAGCTGTTTTTGCTTGAACATTAAATGACTCCAAATGGTATTTAATTCACTTCATGGGCCCCTGGAAGCATGAAAATCACTTTAAACATGCTAATTTTAGCTCTAAAACTGATGATCCACCTACAAATGTGAACTGACGTTCAAAAATAAAACATTTGAAAACTGACCATTTTCACCTTTCTGAACCATGATGTAATGGGGGGGTGTTATCTCGATTGTCAAAAATCTGCTGTTTTTGCTTGAACATTAAATGCCTCCAAATGGTATTTAATTCACTTCCCGGGGTGAAGAAACACTTTTTGAGAACTCAGAGTGAGTAAATTGGCCATTTTCATGCACTTTTAACCCTTCCACAAATCTTGTGTTTAGGGCCCCTGGAAGCATGAAAATCACGTTAAACATGCTAATTTTAGCTCTAAAACTGATGATCCACCAACAAATGTGAACTGACGTTCAAAAATCAAACATTTGAAAACGGACCATTTTTCACCTTTCTGAAGCATGACGTATTGGGGGGGTGTTATCTCTTTTGTCAAAACTCACCTTTTTTTGCTTGAACATTAAATACCTCCAAATGGCATTTAATTCACTTCCCGGGGTGAAGAAACACTTTTTGAGACCTCACAGTGAGTAAATTGGCCATGTTCATGCACGTTTAACAATTCCACAAATCTTCTGTTTAGGGCCCCTGGAAGCATGAGAATCACATTAAACATGCTAATTTTAGCTCTAAAACTGATGATACACCGACAAATGTGAACTGATGTTCAAAAATAAAACATTTAAAAACTGACCATTTTTCACCTTTCTGAAACATGACGTATTGGGGGGGGGGGGGGGGTTATATCTTTTGTCAAAAATCACCTGTTTTTGCTTGAACATTAAATACCTCCAAATGGCATTTAATTCACGTCCCGGGGTGAAGAAACACTTTTTGAGACCTCAGAGTGAGTAAATTGGCCATTTTGATGCACTTTTAACCAATTCACAAATCTTGTGTTTAGGGCCCCTGGAAGCATGAAAATCACTTTAAACATGCTAATTTTAGCTCTAAAACTGATGATCCACCTACAAATGTGAACTGACGTTCAAAAATAAAACATTTGAAAACGGACCATTTTTCACCTTTCTGAACCATGACGTAATGGGGGGGGGGTGTTATCTCTTTTGTCAAAAATCTGCTGTTTTTGCTTGAACATTAAATGCCTCCAAATGGTATTTAATTCACTTCCCGGGGTGAAGAAACACTTTTTGAGTACTCAGAGTGAGTAAATTGGCCATTTTCATGCACTTTTAACCCTTCCACAAATCTTGTGTTTAGGGCCCCTGGAAGCATGAAAATCACGTTAAACATGCTAATTTTAGCTCTAAAACTGATGATCCACCTACAAATGTGAACTGACGTTCAAAAATAAAACATTTGAAAACGGACCATTTTTCACCTTTCTGAAGCATGACGTAATGGGGGGGGGGTGTTATCTCTTTTGTCAAAAATAAGCCGTTTTTGCTTGAACACTAAATGCCTCCAAATGGTATTAAATCACTTCCCGGGGTGAAGAAACACTTTTTGAGACCTCAGAGTGAGTAAATTGGCCATTTTTATGCACTTGTAACCATTTCACAACTCTTGTGTTTAGGGCCCCTGGAAGCATGAAAATCACTTTAAACATGCTAATTTTAGCTCTAAAACTGATGATCCACCTACAAATGTGAACTGACGTTCGAAAATACAACATTTAAAAACAGACCATTTTTCACCTTTCTGAAGCATGACGTATTGGGGGGTGTTATCTGTTTTGTCAAAACTCACCTTTTTTTGCTTCAACATTAAATGCCTCCAAATGGTATTTAATTCACTTCCCGGGCCCCTGGAAGCATGAAAATCACTTTAAACATGCTAATTTTAGCTCTAAAACTGATGATCTACCTACGAATGTGAACTGACGTTCAAAAATGAAACATTTGACAACGGACCATTTTTCACCTTTCTGAAGCATGACGTAATGGGGGTGTTCTACACCTCCACCCACCAGCTACGGTCTACTAGCCTCGTGCTCACCGCCATACCACGCATCCGAAGAGCCACCGCCGGAGGCAGTTCCTTCTCCTACCTGGTGGCCAAGACTTGGAACTCCCTCCCCATCCACCTTCGGCTGACCCAGGACCATCCCGCCTTCAGGAGACAACTCATTTTTCACCTTTCTGAAGCATGACGTAATAGGGGGGTGTTATCTCTTTTGTCAAGAATCAGCTGTTTTTGCTTGAACATTAAATGCCTTCAAATGGTATTTAATTCACTTCCCGGGCTCCTGGAAGCATGAAAATCACTTTAAACATGCTACTAATGTTAGCTCTAAAACTGATGTTCTACCTTCAAATGTGAACTGACGTTCAAAAATAAAACATGTGAAAACTGACCATTTTTCACCTTTCTGAAGCATGACGTAATGTGGGTGTTATCTCTTTTGTCAAAAATCAGCCGTTTTTGCTTGAACATTAAATACCTCCAAATGGTATTTAATTCACTTCCCGGGGTGAAGAAACACTTTTTGAGAACTCAGAGTGAGTAAATTGGCCATTTTCATGCACTTTTAACCCTTCCACAAATCTTGTGTTTAGGGCCCCTGGAAGCATGAAAATCACGTTAAACATGCTGATTTTAGCTCTAAAACTGATGATCCACCAACAAATGTGAACTGACGTTCAAAAATAAAACATTTGAAAACGGACCATTTTTCACCTTTCTGAAGCATGACGTATTGGGGGGGTGTTATCTCTTTTGTCAAAACTCACCTTTTTTTGCTTGAACATTAAATACCTCCAAATGGCATTTAATTCACTTCCCGGGGTGAAGAAACACTTTTTGAGACCTCACTGTGAGTAAATTGGCCATGTTCATGCACGTTTAACAATTCCACAAATCTTCTGTTTAGGGCCCCTGGAAGCATGAAAATCACATTAAACATGCTAATTTTAGCTCTAAAACTGATGATACACCGACAAATGTGAACTGATGTTCAAAAATAAAACATTTGAAAACTGACCATTTTTCACCTTTCTGAAACATGACGTATTGGGGGGGGAGTTATATCTTTTGTCAAAAATCACCTGTTTTTGCTTGAACATTAAATACCTCCAAATGGCATTTAATTCACTTCCCGGGGTGAAGAAACACTTTTTGAGACCTCAGAGTGAGTAAATTGGCCATTTTGATGCACTTTTAACCATTCCACAAATCTTGTGTTTAGGGCCCCTGGAAGCATGAAAATCACTTTAAACATGCTAATTTTAGCTCTAAAACTGATGATCCACCTACAAATGTGAACTGACGTTCAAAAATAAAACATTTGAAAACGGACCATTTTTCACCTTTCTGAACCATGACGTAACGGGGGGGGGGGTGTTATCTCTTTTGTCAAAAATCTGCTGTTTTTGCTTGAACATTAAATGCCTCCAAATGGTATTTAATTCACTTCCCGGGGTGAAGAAACACTTTTTGAGAACTCAGAGTGAGTAAATTGGCCATTTTCATGCACTTTTAACCCTTCCACAAATCTTGTGTTTAGGGCCCCTGGAAGCATGAAAATCACATTAAACATGCTAATTTTAGCTCTAAAACTGATGATCCACCTACAAATGTGAACTGACGTTCAAAAATAAAACATTTGAAAACGGACCATTTTTCACCTTTCTGAAGCATGACGTAATGGGGGGGGGTGTTATCTCTTTTGTCAAAAATAAGCCGTTTTTGCTTGAACACTAAATGCCTCCAAATGGTATTAAATCACTTCCCGGGGTGAAGAAACACTTTTTGAGACCTCAGAGTGAGTAAATTGGCCATTTTTATGCACTTGTAACCATTTCACAACTCTTGTGTTTAGGGCCCCTGGAAGCATGAAAATCACTTTAAACATGCTAATTTTAGCTCTAAAACTGATGATCTACCTACGAATGTGAACTGACGTTCAAAAATGAAACATTTGACAACGGACCATTTTTCACCTTTCTGAAGCATGACGTAATGGGGGGTGTTCTACACCTCCACCCACCAGCTACGGTCTACTAGCCTCGTGCTCGCCGCCGTACCACGCATCCGAAGAGCCACCGCCGGAGGCAGTTCCTTCTCCTACCTGGTGGCCAAGACATGGAACTCCCTCCCCATCCACCTTCGGCTGACCCAGGACCATCCCGCCTTCAGGAGACAACTCATTTTTCACCTTTCTGAAGCATGACGTAATGGGGGGGTGTTATCTCTTTTGTCAAAAATCAGCTGTTTTTGCATGAACCTTAAATGAATCCAAATGGTATTTAATTCACTTCATGGGCCCCTGGAAGCATGAAAATCACTTTAAACATGCTAATTTTAGCTCTAAAACTGATGATCCACCTACAAATGTGAACTGACGTTCAAAAATAAAACATTTGAAAACTGACCATTTTTCACCTTTCTGAACCATGACGTAATGGGGGGGTGTTATCTCTTTTGTCAAAAATCTGCTGTTTTTGCTTGAACATTAAATGCCTCCAAATTGTATTTAATTCACATCCCAGGCCCCTGGAAGCATGAAAATCACTTTAAACATGCTTATTTTAGGTCTAAAACTGATGATCCATCTACAAATGTGAACTGACGTTCAAAACTAAAACATTTGAAAAAGGACCATTTTTTACTTTCTAAAGCATGACGTAATGGGGGGGTGTTATCTATTTTGTAAAAAATCAGCTGTTTTTGCTTGAACATTAAATGCCTCCAAATGGTATTTAATTCACTTCCCGGGCCCCTGGAAGCATGAAAATGACTTTAAACATGCTAATTTTAGCTCTAAAATTGATGATCCACCTACAAATGTGAACTGACGTTCAAAAATAAAACATTTGAAAACAGACCATTTTTCACCTTTCTGAAGCATGATGTAATGGGGGACAACACTTTTGTATGGGACAAAACTATTACTCAAAAAAAAGATCCTGTTTCACCAAGAGAAATACAAACAAGACTATGATCTTAGATGGAAAACCAAACCCAGAAATTGGGAAATTGGGCAATGGGTCTTTGTGAAAAAAACTGTCTCGAGTGTCATAGGACTCCTAACTTTAGGACTCCTAAAATGAGAAAAATCCTAATTTTAAGACTTTCGGTATTCACAGAAGGCATTTAGGAGTCCTAAAGTTAGGAGTCCTAACTTCTGTGAATATCAAAATGAGTAAGTGCCTTCTGTGAATACGAAAATGGTAGTAAGTTTAGGATTTTGTCTTAAGGTAGTTCTGTGAAACGGGCCCTCTATGTGTACGGGGGTGTTTTGTGGTGTATGTGGGTATGGGGGAAAGACAGATATGGGTGGTTGACTGTATGTTTGATTTTATTGAGAGAGAGGAATTTAGGGGTTTTTTATCAAGGGGGATTATCTCCGCTTTTTTGGCTTTAAAAGCCAAGAAAGCGGAGATAAAATTATCTCCCTATTACCTAGCTGTCGCTAACACCAGTTAGCGACAGCTAGTAGGAGATAGCAACCATCTTGGGCCCCAATTTGCATGTCAGTGATATTTATCACTAATGACATGCAAAGTGGGCGTGCCAAGATGTTAGCGACTGGAAACAGTCGCTAACATCGCTATCTCCTATTACCAACTTTTGGAGATATTCGCGCTAAGCTCCAAAAGCTAACACCTGCCCTGAGCAGTTCTTAGCCACGTTATCCAATGGGAGGTGGATAACATGGCTAAGAGCATTAGCTCGGTAATGCATGAATATCGCTGACTTTTCAGCGATATTCATGCATTGCGGCCGTTTTTTATCGCATTTGCGATAAACCTTGGTAATAGCGATAAAAATCGCCGCAGCTCAGCGGTAAAATTTTGTCTCTAACCAAGCAATAGCGATAATTATCGCTATTGCTTGGTAATATGCCCCTTAGAATCTTACCTGGCACCACATGAGTGTTGCAAGAAAGAAGCAGATAATATAGCAATTGGGGGTGCATGGTGGAGAAGACAGCCTTCTTGACAAGGGCTTAGACAGAGAAGGAATCCAGGTGCCTCTCCAGGAAGTGGAAGCTGAATCATGGAAACGGGACTATTTATAGAATACATACTTAAATCATTTATACGTGTCTCAGGTGGTATGATATCACTATGTATAAATGATTTAAGTATGTATTCTATAAATAGTCCCGTCCACAAGACATTGGTAAGTGCATTTTGACACTGGCCCAAGGCCCTAATCCATCACAGGTCCTTGTAGCTGAGACTAATCAACTCCGTTCGTCCCTTACAGGTCCCATTATCCCATTATAAGCCAAAATTCATATATGATCACCTGAACAACAACTAGGTGAGTTGAGAATTATGTTTCATTAGAGGTGGACTGTACACTCTAAGTTGGTAGCCCTTGGGAGAAGGGCTCTGACCTATGTCCCCCCTTGTTTTACCTGATAGGTGAACCCTAGCAAGCTTGGAGGGAGTCGAACCCAACCAGCTGCATTGGTAACGTACCCATTAACTCACGTGAAATTACTACTAATTGAATTGAACACTCTTTTAAAACCTACCCCACTCTTATACCCCAGGTGGCTGATCCTGACATCAAGTGTGATCACGGCCAGGTCTCTTCCTTATCCCCACCCTCCCCTACGTCCTGAAGAAGACCCGCAGCCGAGGAAGCAAAAATCCCTAGAGCATCAGGGTCGAAACTTCGACGCTTTTTATTTAATGTGCCTGTACCCCATATTGCCCCATTCCCCCCTTTTCCCTTGAATAGTTTGGACAGGCTTGTTCAACTAGCGGAAGAATTGCCGCCTTGTTGTTTTTTGTAAATATTGGAACTGTGCATTATAATTGCTCCTTTATTCTTTCTCTTCACTTGAGCACCCCTTTTCTTTCACCTTGACTATAACTCTTATAGTCCTTGCGCCGTGTATTAGTAGAATTGTTTTCTGATTTTGTAAATAACTGTGTTTGATTTTTGATAATATAAAAATTTGAAATGTGGGTATGGTGTTTACTGTTCATTCAATCAATCCTTTCTCCCATGTAGCTTGATTTCAAATATGCAGATTGAATCGCATCCCCTAATCTAAAAATGTTATTTTGATAAGGTCAATCCAATCAATAGTCTAGGACCATTGTTCTTTTCTTATATCATACTCTTAAGTGGCACACACCCCAGCAGTACTCTCTCTTTATATGATCAGTGTTGGTTAAAAGACATAAACTTTGCCTTTGCTGCATTGATCTCCAATTCATGCGCTGTACAGAACTCCTCGAAGCAGAGCAGCTCATCCTGCAATCTGATGGGGGTTTTGGAGAACAATAAGGTCTTGTCAGCAAAAAGCAAAATCGGTGTTTATTCACTAGCCAAAGTGGGAGCCTCGCTGGAAAATTTAGAGAGACAGTGGACGATGTCATTAATAAATAAGGAAAACAGAGTGGGGGCCAGAACACATCCCTAACGAATACCTTTATTAATGGAGATTCAATCAGTGAGTTGGCCCTGGCTATCCCAATTTACTTGGGCAGAGTTGCCCTTATGCAGGCGAATGACTAAATTTAGGAGCTCTAATGGCATACCAATGTCGTGGAGAACTTGCCATCACTTCATGCGGGGAACTAGATCAAATGCAGATTTAAGATCGACAAATGTAACATACATGCTGCCTTTCCTGATTACTTCAGTCCTCCAATATAAAAGCAAGTAGCAAAAAACCTGGTCTATGGTACTTGCTTTCTTGGGGGACACAGCTTGAAAAGATGAGAGTACATCATCATCAGTAATCCACACCTGTATCTTCCCCGACACAAGGTGGCAAAAGAGCTTTTGGGCACAGTGAACCAGGCTAATCGGTCAATAGTTACCTGGCAACCATCTACCACCCTTTTTACAGATGAGTATGTCTTCTGCTCCGTTCCTGGAATCCGGAATGGGGACTCCACATGCAAAACGATTGTCTAGAATAAGAATATACATAAATCAGTTGGCTCTGTCATGAAGAAATATATTCACGGGAATGCCATCCAGATCTGGTGGTCTGCCTCTAGGAATTGCATTGATTGTAATAAACATCGCCTGGCTCAAACAGTATAGCTGTCAAGACAGGGGAACCAAAAACAATAGTCTCACATGATTCACCATCTAAAAGAAGAGAATAACCCTCAGAGTACAATTTAGAAAAATGGTCAACCCAGTCAAATGGAGGGATGCAGTTGGATGTAGGGGGTGCAAACCCTTCACTTCCCCAAGTAACCAAGGTCCAAAACCTAGAGGTGTCCTGGGCGTAAAAAGGAATTTATTGCTCTAGCCACCTCTTGTCGTCCTATTGTCTTTTTGCCTTGGCCTTAGTCCTTTTGTAGAGCTTCCTCAAAGAGGAAATCCCAGTCACATCCTTCATTTTCATTGCCTTGGCCAGTGACCTTTGTACTTGTCTGCACTCCTCCCTGAACCAGGTTTTGGGTCTAAGAACACGCCTGCAGGAAGCAGATACCGGGATGGTAATGATAGAGCGCGGGCTTACCTGCTCAACATACTCACCGGGGCCCATATATCGATATATATATTAAATAGGTAAACCTACACTCAATTAATTGGGATTTTACCATTCGGGATTCATACCATTGTTTCTTACCAATCCAAGCCACCGTTGCCTATAGACCTAAAGGATCAAGGGAGTTAGCAAGAAAATAGGTTGAAAAATAACATTTAGCATTTCATAACTAACCACAAACTCAGGAAAGATTTAAGTTCTTTTATCTAAGAAAAATCTTTGGAAAGTTTTTAAAACCATAAATTCAATTATTTCTTATTCTATTTAGTATGATAAAGATTTAAATATAAACATATGCAAATGATTTGGAGAGGAAATATTGTATTGTTAATCATTTAGACAAATGGTAGGCAAGGAAAGGAAAACAGTACAATGACAAACCCACACTTTATAGTTACCTAGAATGGTGTGGTGACCAACCCTGGCCACGGGCTGAGTCAAAGAATAAGAATCCCAAAATACAGGTGCCAGCAGGATAGAACAGGTGCAGATCAGAATCAGGACAGGTTTCGGACCAAATTGGATCAGGACAGGACCACCACAGGCTAAGACCAGCACCACAGCTAAAGTTCAAAACACCAGCGTTGTAAACCCTCTCTGCAGCTAACAGTCGAACCCCGATTGGGTCATCGATCTCCTTCCCAAAACCCCGATTGGGTTATCGAATCTTCTGACAGAGTGCTCCGCCAGCAACTCTGCTCCCGATCACCTATTGAGTGCGTTGGGTCAGTGACAGGTCAGCTATTCGGTCAAGTCGGACAAACTAACTAGCTAAGCCTACCCTAGTTATACTATTTTCCAGGTCAGTGTACCACCCCCGCATGTTGCAAATGTGTGAATCCCACAATTTTATTGGACAAAGAACGAGGAGTAGTCATCACACTATATTCTTATGAGGTAACTTGTCAATCATGTATTCAAATTGTTCCCTTCCATAACTTTATCTTCCCATGTACTTTATTCCGCCCGATAGTGAAATGTAACAATAAGCTATAAAAAACATTTTATTCAATTCAGCTTCCTCTGTCAGGGTAAGGAGTTCACTCTTCCCATAGTTCTTGCCATCCATGTCTGATTGGCTTGAGTTCAATGCCACACCTTCAGTGGCTCAGGGCTTCTGTCGCACAGGCGCAGTTTCGCCAAAGATGGAGTTCAGCAGTGTATTTAGGCCCAGAATACGTAACATGTAAAAATAGAAAAGAAACAGTTTTAGAGACACGGAATAAATGAATGCACTGTATACCACTTCTTTCTACTCTATTCCCATTTATTTTATTTAAACTATTGCATTAGATATTAAGTAAAAACAAACAGCTTAGCAAAGCAGTTATGCAAGCTTCTTGCACGTTAGGACACAGAACAGCCATCTTAGTTCTATTGAGCAGAAGCAAAAGTTTTCCCACTAAGCATGTCATGCGAGCAGGACAGACGCATGCGCAGTAGAAAATCTCACGTAGCAGTGGCCATTTTAATGCAAGCGAGGTATAGTTAGTAAAAGCACATAGTCAAGCTTCCTCTAGATGCCTAATATGTCGTGTAATGCAATATTAATATGACAAAACATGTTAGATAGTACATTTATATTATTTTCGAGAGGGTAGAGTACAAGCAAGTCACTTTACGTGTAAAACCTTGCTCCATCAATCCCCTCTTTGATGATATTTTATATCATCACTAATTAATGAAACAGATGCCAACTTCACCCAACTCAACTTCTTCAAACTATTTGTTAGAATTATTTTCATTTTTCATGTGAAAATCTTTCACTTTCTTGTACAAATGTCCATTATGCTCTTTTAATTCTATTTCGTTAATATTTCTTTTCTTTCCTCTCTTATTCACTGTATATGTCCTTTTATGCCTGTGGCATTTGCAACAAGTTATTATCCTAAAATCATTAGGGCTATTCCTACCATTGGCATCAGTATTTTACCTACAAAACTTTTCCCTACATTAGAAAACCAACTACCTATAGAGGAGAGACCAGCTGTTAGTCTCTTCCATACACTATCAACCTCCAGTGGTTTGAGTTCCTTTTCTAAATGTGTAATATTCCGTACATACCCTTTCAGTTCTACACTTTTGTCAGGTATGTAATTGCAACAATGTTGCGCTTTCAGCATTCTGCAGACTTCGCCCTCTTTTGCCAACAATGTATCAAGAGCAAGTCGATTTTGTAAAACCAGTGACCTTACCGCAACTAGTTTAGTATTGATCATTAAAAATACTCCAGCAGTGTCAGTCGATAAACGATCTACCACTGTTGACAATTTGCAAATTCTTTGAGTATGTAAAACCACTCCCACTGAAGGTATCAATGCCCTTAATATATCACCTACTATTTCTGAAAAACTAGCTCTTTTACTACGTATTAGTTCATTAGTTTCTTCATTGCTTCCAGTGATTTTATTTACATGGTATACCTTTGGGAATACTATTCCAAAATAGCAACTCCCATACCAATGATCAGGTAATTTATAATATGCCTTGTTCCCACAGATATAATAAATTCCAGGAAACACCGGTTCAGTTCCATCTTTGAAACCCCAACCCCCAATTACTTTAAAATTGTGTTCACATTCACTAGAACCAATGAATATATTATTATAATAACTTGTTCTCTCCCTGTGGAGACAGAGTTTCCCTTTCTTTTCAAAGTCCAGCAACATAGCAGCATGAGTTTTGCCATTCAAGGTGTATTCTTTATTGTCTGCCCATTTAGGAATTGTATGTTTCTGTCCTGAAGCTTTTCTCTGGAAATCCTCTCTCCTCTTTTCAAATAAATTCAAAAATATCTTCTCTTCTTCATGTAAAATGCATGTTAAAATATTCTTGTGTGCTTCAGCTATATCTGTTGTACCTATTGTTAGAAAATATTCTCCCATATAATGAGCTATGTTACCTTTAGTATGTACAGGATTCAGGTTACTATGAATTGGAAGTTCAGAGAAAATCACATCTAAATTAGAATAATACTATTGTAAAGGTCATTTCTTATAAAATAAACTAGCTAAAATACTACATGAAATACCATAAGTCAAGGGCAAGTGGTGATAAGTGACGCCTCCTGCTACAGATAATGGTAGCTTCATACAAACATAGCAATCACTTATTTCCATTGCTTCTACAAAATGTACTAACAGACTTGCAAATACATTCAGGTGTATTCTATTTCTAACTTTATCATAATGCAATCCTCCCTCATCTGATGCTTCTAATTCTACTCTTTGCTGCCTAACATCATCTATTCTTCCATGTATATCTAACTTTTCAGGTACATCTACTTTCTCATGAATGTTATTGTCATTCTTCTCACTTCTATCCATTAGGTAAGGAATAGCTACTGTCAATCCTAACCATACTATGAGTATTATTACTATGCTACATGTGCATATTCTACAGCATGTTTTTAAGCAGTTTCTTTTCGGTTTACCATTAACAGTATGATCAGCCATTTTTCGATTAAGACTTTTCACAGAATTTTAACCTGTGAGATTTCAAGTTGGTCTTAGTTCTTCGTCTGTTGGTTCATCAATTAATTTATCATCATCTTCATTGCTCAGTTCTAGTTTTTCAAGATCTTCAAGGATAACATAAGTCCATTCAGGGACTCTGAACTTATGATTCAGTCTTTTCTTTCGCAGACTTTTTCTTTTTGGTTGCCCTGTGGAAAGCCCAGTTTGACTTGATATTTCATTTACTTGCTCTGGTTCTTCATTTCTTGATTTAAGACGAAATTTTAGTTTCTTGACAAAACCAGGCCGATTATCTCCCTTTCTGAGTCTTTTAGCTGGCACTGTACTTTGTTTTTCTTCAATCGCTCTTTTATTCTCGTTCATTTATGGCACAATTTGTATATCTTCATCATCTGTATTCCTCTCATCTGACTTGGTCCAGGTCTTGCTTCTGTTTCTTCTGCCTGGATGCTGATCTGACCTTGTTCAGGAGTATGCTGCAATTGACTTTGACTTGATTTGTTTTCTTATTCCTGAACACGCTTTTCTACATCTATCTGATCCTGCTCAGGTATCTCGATCTCTTCTTCTTCCTGAGCCTTCGCCCTTTTACCTATCAGACCCTTCTCAGACTCTGGAACTGTGACGGGTATCTGTAATGTCTGAGTATATTGATCTTTCCTTTTCTGTTCATCCTCAGAATTACTATTGGCTTTGGTTTCTGTAATCTCAGTACGTTCTTCTATTCCTGACTCATCCTCACTATCACTCTGTCTATCTAAATAGGTCTGGCTTCTGGTTCTCACAACATCTGCAGGAATGTCAATCACTGGAATCCATTCATCGTGACTGGTGCTCGGTTGTACATCATCAACTACTTCGGAATCCCTTTCTTGAGACCCCCTCAGCTGCACAACCTTCAGCTTTAGTTTCATCAGGTTCAGCCACTCTTTTTGTATGACTTGCATGGATCCAGTTCAGAATTCCTTTACATTTTACTGCTGTAGTGGTAACCAATATCACTTGTGTTGGCTTTCCCCACCTTGGAGCTTGTGTATGTTCTTTTATTACAACCCAGTCACCTGGAATCAGTTTGTGTGCTGGAGTTGTTTGCCTGGTGACGGCGTCTTCTCCAACCTGGTAAGAGATAGAATGCACTTGGTCAGCCAGTTCTTTGCAGTACTCTAGTACTAAGTCATCAGATATATTTATCAGCTTATGTCCTGGCACCCATGCCTGCCTCATTGCTCTTCCCATGATTATTACATGAGGACTCGGTGAACAGACATAATATCGACCTCAAAAATATCAACTGGACATAATATCGAGGTAAAAATATAGACTAGACAAAATATCGACCAGACATAATATAGACTACAAAAATATCGATTACTATCGATATTAATAGCCAAAATATCGAATCAAAAATATAGACTAGACATAATATCGACTAGATAGAATATAGACAACAAAAATATCGAAAATAAGGTAAGTGTTTTATAATTTGTAATAATTGTGTAATATAAATCTGTAGCGGGTTGTGGGTTTATAGGGGAATAGGGTGGGAAGTAATTTAAATATAATTAATTAAATCTGTAATATAATAGTAATTGTTATTTAATTATTAATTGTTAATTAATTAAAATATAATTGGTAATTTATAATAATTGATTAATTGATCAATAATTACATTTTCGTAAAATATTTTCTGTAGCGGGTTGTGGGTTTATAGGGGAATAGGGTGGGAAGTAATTTAAATTTAATTAATTAAATATGTAAATTAATAATAATTGTTAATTAATTATTATTTGGTAAATAATTAAAATATAATTGGTAATTATAAATATTTAAAGAATAAATAAATAATAATTAGTAAATTAATTTCTGTAGTGGGTTGTGAGTTTATAGGGGGATAGGGTGGGGAGTAATTTAATAATAACTAATTAAATATGTTAATTAATTAAATTTGTTAATTGAATAATAATTGACCATTAAATAAAATTTACTTTGTAAATAAAAGTAATTGGTTTTGGAAATTAAATTTAAGTTTTGGGTTTTTGGGTAAAGGGGTATTTTTAGGGTTCAGGGTCAGTTTTGGGTTTTTGGGTAAAGGGGTATTTTTAGGGTTCAGGGTCAGTTTTCAGTTTTTGGGGTAAAGGGGTATTTTTAGGGTTCAGGGTCAGTTTTCAGTTTTTGGGTAAAGGGGTATTTTTAGGGTTCAGGGTCAGTTTTCAGTTTTTGGGTAAAGGGGTATTTTTAGGGTTCAGGGTCAGTTTTCAGTTTTTGGGTAAAGGGGTATTTTTAGAGTTCAGGGTCAGTTTTCAGTTTTTGAGTAAAGGGGTATTTGTAGGGTTCAGGGTCAGTTTTCAGTTTTTGGGGTAAAGGGGTATTTTTAGGGTTCAGGGTCAGTTTTCAGTTTTTGGGTAAAGGGGTATTTTTAGGGTTCAGGGTCAGTTTTCAGTTTTTGGGTAACGGGGTATTTTTAGGGTTCAGGGTCAGTTTTCAGTTTTTGGGGTAAAGGGGTATTTTTAGGGTTCAGGGTCAGTTTTCAGTTTTTGAGTAAAGGGGTATTTTTAGGGTTCAGGGTCAGTTTTCAGTTTTTGGGTAAAGGGGTATTTTTAGGGTTCAGGGTCAGTTTTGGGTTTTTGGGGTACAGGGGTACTTTGTAAAAATAAAGTAAAATAAAGTAAAATTACATTTAAATTAAATTAATTAAATAAAATTAAATTATATTATAATAATTTTCATTAATTTATATTAAAAAAATTATTATATACTTACCAATACTTACGTTGTAATGGTATGCGTTGTAAAGGTATACGCTAAAAATGTTATATATGTTTATTTAATAATATGTTTTTATATATATATATATATATGTTTTCTTTTTGGTGATATAATTTTTTTAATTATATTAATTATTTATTAATACTACATTTATTTAATAATTATTTCTAAGTTTATATTAAATATATCTATTACTATATTAGTTTTAACTTAATTTTAAAACATTTAAAAAAATCGATATTTTGACTGTCTATATTTTTGTAAGTCGATATTTTGGAGTCGATATTTTGGTACTTACCTGTTTGAAGATAGGGAGTCGATATTTTGTCTCTCGATATGTTTGACTCGATATTTTTGTATCTCGATTTTTGTGAGGTCGATATTATGTCAGTGATCCGAGGACTCAAGCCTGTATTTCTATCTGGAATGCTTCTGAGTTCCATCAGAACAAGAGGTAAAGCATCTGGCCATTCTAATCGAGTTGATTCATAAAGCTTTCCCAATCTTGACTTGATTGTGCCATTCAGTTGTTCTACCACTAAAGAAGGCTCTGGGCGGTATGCACAGTGCAGCTTTTGCTCAATTTGAAATGCTTCACAGATCAGACCAATTATTTCATTATTAAAATGTCTTCCTCGGTCTGATTCAATTGTTACTGGAAAACCGAAACGTGGTAATTTTGCTACTGTGATGCTATAATTCCTACGTGTAGGGTGAGCTTCCACCCATTTTGAAAATAAGCAGACAACAACAAGAACGTACCTCATTTCTCTGCAAATCAATCTAAAGTTGAATAAAAGGACCTTCTGCCTTTCCAATCTTTCCTGACAACACTACAGTTCTTTTCCGAGGATTCATTTGTTCGCATACCAAACACCCATGGCAAAGACTCTCTGCAAAATTCTTGAACTTTACATTGAACCAAGTTTGTCTGATTGATCTTATCATAGAGTCTCGCCCTAGATGAGAATCACCATGATACATCCTAGCCATAGGAGCAAGCATACAGTTTGGCAACACAGGCCTTCCATCAAGGTAAACAATGACACCATCTCCAGCCCTTCTCTGACATCTTATTTTCGCCCATCCTTCTTTTTCTTCCTGTTCTGCATCATTTTGCAAATCTTTCACTTCTTCCCACATTTTCACTTTCTCAAGAAACATAAGTTGGCAGCTGTTTCCCTTTGGTTCAATTTTCTTGTGTATTGCCATTTTATTTTTGACACAATATTGAGCTAATTGGTCAGCATATCGGTTACCTGCTGTCACTTTGTCGTTGCCAGATTGGTGAGCAGCCCACTTGACCACAGCTACAGTTTTCTGGTAATTGGATTACTTTTAGTAAATCTTTCACAAAATTTCCATTTTTAATAGGAGTGCCTGATGATGTCAGAAACTCCCTTTGCATCCAGAGTTGGCCAAAATCATGCACAACTTCATAGCCATATTGCCTATCAGTATAAATAGTCCCTTTCAGATTTTTCCCAAATTTACAAGCATTTGTCAATGCAATTAATTCAGCTACCTGTGCAGATTTTACTCCAGGTAGATATGATGCTTCAACTGGACCCCATATAGTGCAAACAGCATAGGCAGCACTCAAATCTCCTTCCTCATGTCGCATTTATGAACCATCTACAAATAGCTCATGTTCTGAATTTATTAGTGGCTCTTCTCTTATGTCTGGGCGTGGTTTAGTGCAGTATTCTGTAAGATCAATGCAATTATGTTCGATTTCATTTTTGACTTCTGCAAAGTGCGATTCAGGCAAAAATGTTGCTGGGTTCAGAATATTACACCTAGCAATTGTCACATTTTCTGCACCTACAAGAATTCGTTCATACTTAGTCAGCCGACTAGGAGTTAGGTACTGAGTTTTAGTCCTTGTTAACAAAATCACAACTGCATGTGGGACATACACTGTTACTAGGTGTCCCATGATAATGGACTCACTTTGCTCAAGACTCATGCAAGTTGCTGCTACTACTTTTAGACATCCTGGCAATGCTGCTGCCACTGGATCCAGTGTAGAGGACAAAAATATGCAACAGGACTTCTCATCAGACCATGGGTCTGAGTCAGAACTGAAAGTGCACAATGGTCTTGTGTATCACAAAACAATGCAAAATCTTTTGAGTAGTCAGGCATCCCTAATGCTGGGGCTGAACATAGACAATCTTGCAATTTCAGGAAAGATGACATGCTTTCATCATCCCATTCTACTGGGTCTTTTGCTCTTTTCTTTGTCATTTGTATCAATGGTTTTGCTAGGACTGCAAATCCCACAATCCATTGCCTGCAGTAACCTACAACTCCAAGTAACATTGATTCGTTCTGCGTTTGAGGTAGATTCATGTTTTGAATTATTCTGATTCTTTCAGAGGTAACCCTTCTGACACCTCTCTCTATCTGGTGCCCCAGATATTTCACTGATGTGGTACAATATTGTAGTTTCTCAGGTGATACTTTGTGTCCTCCTTTTCCTAAATGATTCAGTAAAACAATGGTATCAGTAACACAGTCTTTTTGATTACCAATAGGTCTTCTATATACTGCACCAAGACTGATTGTCCGGGCAATATCAGAGATTCAAGGCACTTTTTCAAAATCTGATTAAAAATCAATGGACTTTCCGTCAAATTTAAACGAGAAAAGATACTTGCTATCTGGATGTAATGGTATGGAGAAAAACGCATGGCATAGGTCTATTACAGTGAACCAGCCTGCTTCCCATGGTATTTGATACAGAATCACAGTAGGGGTTGGTACAACTGGACAACATGGAACAACAATCTTTTGCGGAGGTCCTGTACGACCCTATATTTTCCACTCGGTTTCTTGATGCCAATTATGGGTGAATTACATGAACTGCTCATTATCTCCTGCAAAATTCCTGCTTCAACCAGCCGTTTTATTTCTAGTGCAACTCCTGCTTTTATTTCTGGGCTCATTTTGTACTGTTGAATATTTGGATAAACTGCACCTTCTTTTACTGTCATTTTTACCGGGTCAACATTTGCCATTAATCCTACATCTTTTCCTGTGAAATCCCACACTCTAGGATGGTAAACATCCTTTACAACGCAACTTTTACCACGCAGTGCCTTTATGACGCAACTTTTACAACGCAAACTATTACAACGCATTGCGCTGGGAGGCGCTCTAGGAAAGGGAATAGGTTTAATGTACTATCCAACACCTTCCCTACTATCCACGGGGACTGGAGTTGGAATAGTAAATTAAACTATTCATTATCCAGCGCCTAAAAGCACTATGCGTTGTAAAGGTATGCGTTGTAAAACTTGCGATGTAAAGGTAGGTGCTGTAAAAGTATGCGTTGTAACGTCATACATCCCTTTAGGATCTACCGTATGTTGTAATTCTTTTGACAAGTCTTTTATGGTAAACTTTTGTTTTTCAGTTTCTTGTTTTGCTAACATAATTTTATAAGTTCCATCTTCATCTGGGGTTTGAATTTCAACACCATTTAGTGTACAAAAGATAGTACAGTTCATTTTGCACAACAAATCCCTACCTAACAGGTTTACTGGACTGGAGTCACATACAACAAACTTGTGCATTTCTTTAAAATTGCCTATTTTAACTTCCATTGGTTCTGTGACTAGGGTACTAATTTGTTTATTAGAAACGCCCACTACTTGAATCGCTTCACCCGAGATGGGTAGGCTTAGCACGTCTGCTGTTCTCACAGTAGAATGGGTAGCGCCAGTATCCAACAGAAAGGTAACATCATTTCCTTCAACCTTTCCCTCAATGTATGGACCTGACTGATCTACCTGCAAGGATGCGCCAAGTACGCACTCCTCGTCCACCCCCCTCAGGCACCGTCAGAAACTGTCTTCATCAAAGTATGATTCACTCAAAAGAAATTGGGGTGTTACTGTGTCCCTTTTGCCACTTCCTTCTGAACTTGTGGCATCTACACTGTATGTAGGCTGACTCCCAGGGTTTGGCATAGGAGCCAATGGTAACTGGTTTTGTATTACCTGTTGTTGCTGCTTTTTCGATACTTCATTCTGCGTCTGTGAATTCAAATTATTATTTTGCATTTTATTATTTAATGCAGCCTTACACTCGTTCTTCCAATGCCCCAACTTGCCGCACCCATGACGAGGAAATTTCTTTTTAGCTTCCTCTCGATTAAACTTTCCCCTAGGTTTATTACCATTTCCATCTCCTTGGGTCTGAATATTTTTCATTTGGAGTTCTTGTTGCTCTGCTAATTTTACCTGTGCCCACATTACTTTTTCTTGTAAATTCTTTCGTTTATTGTCCAATTCATCTTCACAATATTTTGCATATTTTAGTATTTCATCTACAGGTTTGGCCTGCCAGCAGATTTTATGATCTTTAATCCATTGCAAAATTTCTTGTTTTAGCCCAGACACTAACCGATAGATATAATGTGTCACATATTTGGTGTCAATATTTTCTAAACCACAATACTGTTTAAAAACTTGTAAAAGTCGTTCATAATATGCATGTACAGATTCAGCTTTATTCTGGGTTGTTCTGTCTATTGTAGTCCAGTCTATCTCTTTTGCAGGTACCTTTCCTTCTAAGTACAGTATTACCTGATTATATTTCCTCATCACCTCATCTGATGGTGCTCCTGTTTTTGGATCTCTAGGATACTCATCATTTGGCCAGTTTACTGCAATTTTGCATTCTGTCCATAAATCGACAGGAACAACAATGTCAAATAACCCATCTAGATCTTTTAGTAATACCTTTGAGACTTTTACGAATCTCTCAACCTGCCCGTACTATTCTACAGGTTTCTTTCTGAGTTTTGGGAAATCATTTGTAAATGACAAAATATCTTGTCGGGACAATGGGACATGCACATAACCTCCACCTGGTACTTCTCTCATTAGACACAACCTTTCCACTTTCTCTGTTTCTTTCAACATATATTCTGATATAGTGTTTTTCCCTTGAGCTTTTTCCTTTTTCTTTAACCATCTAGCTTTCCATCTGTCTATATCACCCCATTCCTGCAATAATGATAACAATTCCTTAATCTGTCATTTTCGACCTGACACATTCATATTTTCTAAATCTTTGTCAGAAAATTCAGCTCGATATGGTTTCTGTAACACTTTCAATTTACCAATGTCAATCCCCATTTCATTTGCCAAACTCGTCAATTTCTCATTAAATGTTTTTGTATATCGGGTGATACTTTGACATATAAACAACAATTCAGCTTCATTTAATGCATTCAATCGGTCTAATCCCAGATTCCCAGCAATCATTTCTTCCAATTCAACCCTTAATTAAAAAATATCCAATGTCTTTGACTGTGATTTTGGTTTTTCTATTTCTCGCGACCATCTTTCAATTTCTTCTGGAGTAACTACAGTGGCACTTCTAGTACCTGAAGAAGTTTCTATTTGTACCTCTCTAGAATTTACAGTTGTAGTTTTCCTAGCCGAGCTACTTACTGGTTCTCTTATTGGGAAATCCATCAAAGAAATTTCTGACTCACATTCACTTGCTTGGTTATCCACTATCAATGTTTCTTTTCTTGGATGCACTACAGGTGTAATTAGAACAGGAGGTCTAGAACGAGTTTGTTTATCTCCATATAAAGGAACAACTGGACCTATAGTCACAGGAATCGTCAAAGCTTCAGGACTGATATTTAACTGTGTAATTTTCTGAATTAACTCATTTCTTTGTTTTATTATTGCTTCTCGTTCCTTTTCCTGTAAAACTTTCTCTGATGATGCCACATTTAACACTTGTGGAACTAAAGGTGGCTTTAAGAACGGAGCACTAGAATTTGCTTGATTCTGCTCTTCATTATAAGGTAAATCTAAACAACAAAAGAAAGTGCCTGAACTGATGCAATTAGTAATATATGATTAAACTGAAGGAAGAAATTATATTTCCACCCTAGGTTTTGCTAATTAATAGCTTTTTAATTTTTCATTTTTTAAGACAAAGGGATTTTTGAAAAAGATTAATGCATGTTATATACAATAGGACACTACACCGTTAAACTAAACAATATTACAACATTAAGACTATTCATTCAATCTACTCAGACATGTCACAGTCGTTCAAGATATCATCCATTCATTCTTACACAATTTGAAAAAGGAAAGAAAGAGAGAAACAAACAGAAGTTGCTCAATTAATCAAAACAACAGATGTGATACCTTAATGCATATCAACCTGAAAAAAATGGTACACTTGGAGTTCAAATACAATCAATTATACAATGGAAAGGATTATTATAATGTCAATGTGTACGCAACTATAAGTGCAGTATTTGTCAACACTTAAGTTATTTCAAGAATAGAGCAACGTTCGATACAAGGGCCTACGCGTTTCGAATCCCAAATGAATTCAACGGGGGATTCTCCTCAGGGCCAATGGGATATCTGAAAAAATGAATAAAACATGAAAAATAAGTTTTAAAGTGAAAAATTCTAAAATACTAAGAGAGTGAACCACCATCAACTCAAACCGCTTACCCTACTGGTCTGCAAGGCGACTTGGAAGGTGGAGTGGAGCAGAGGTATCTGCAGAAGGAAGGGAATATTTGTATGAGGTGGTCGAAATGATCAGGCCAACCTGCATTCATGTACTATAGAAAGAAAGCGCTGTACCTGTCTAAAAACGCTGATGGGCAGTTAATCAGATGGCGCAGACGGACACTCTCACGGGCTAAGTATCCTCGTGGTCCGTGGCGGGTGTGCAATTCGAAAATGGTTGCTGGCACACAAGTATAATGGGTCCTGCAAAACCAAAAACCATACGGGGCATTATTTGCCTGCCTTGTTGGACTAGCGGGGGGACGCCGAAAGGGTCGCTTTGAGTGCGCCTTGCAATTGCGGGAAGGATTACCTTCATTATAAGGTGGCAGATTTTTCATTAATCATTAATAAATCCTCCAAGTAATCATCTTCTGGATCAGCACTTGTCATTAAATGTTTAGTATTCTCAGTGCTTTTACTCCCTATTTGTTCTTCTAATGCTCGGACAGGATATAATCCCTCCACTAACATAGACTGTCTCCATTGTTTCATCTGCTTATCTCTTCTCTCTTTAGGAAATTTAGGATAAAATGTACTTATACTTTTATCACTTCTAGATCTGTCTTGCTCAAAAGTCTCTGTTTCCCATTCCTCCAATGGCTCATACTGGGCTCACCTAGGTCTTGGATCTAATTCATTCATGCGTGCCCTTTAATTGTACAAAACTCTACCATTAAAGGTACCATTTTCTGGAAATGCCAAAATCCCATCATGTTTTGTCTATTCTATCCAGTTTTCTAACCAGTGTGATAGTCCCTTTCTACCATCATGTATGATGCGGGCGTATTTGGTGGAGGAATAATAATCCCTTCTCTGGTTTTATTCGGTTTATCCTTTTTGAGGATTTTTGAGGGTTTTTGAAAGGCCTTTCCTCTTTTACTTTGTCTGATCAATGGGCTGTGGTTCGGGAATGTAGGGGTTCGGGGGCCTCCTTGGAGGGTTACTCCTTTGGTGAGTCAGCTTCTGCAGAGTTTTCAGCTTCGTCGTCCGATCACTCCTGTTATTGTGCACAATTAAGAAGAGGGGGGACACAGGGAGAAAATTAAAGGTCCAGTGACTCGTGCTCCAGAGGAGATACTTTTAACCAATTTGAGTCACTGTTCCTATTAGAAAGGAAACAAAGGTAACTAAAGTCGTTCTACAACTCTGTGAGTGGGGGACAGTGTGTCCCTATCATGATGCCCTCACACACCCCGAAGGATGTCATGCTTCATCATTGAGCTGGTGCTCCTCGTCGGGCCAGCGCTACAATGCCCTACAGGTCCCCCAAACGGTTACTTTTTCTGAGATCTTTTGATAAAGCCGTGGGGGTAAGAGGCAGTGAAGTCCTAAGGTGAGGCTTAAAATTGACCGGAGGGAGCATAGAAAAAATGATTAAAGAAGTGGTGCCTCTGTCAATGTTAAAATACAAGAAAGTGGTGCTGCTTTGAGGGGTGTAATGGCCCTCTGTAGCTAGTTATGTAGTATATCCCTAATGGATATACTTTGGGTCAACATGTTTTGCGCTATCTCGTGGTCTCTGGAGTAGATCCAAAAGCGCTTCTTCAGGACCAATAAGTTAAGGATAGATCAGAGAGTTAAATGGCCTATAATGATCTAGTGCCACTAGAAAAGTAGAGGAGTAGTACTCCGTTAAGCGCAGGGAAGTTTCCCCATGAGAATCGGTCTGTGGGTCACTTGAGACTGTGCCTCGTGGATGCAGGCTACATCTACTCGACCTCACGCCGAATAGTTCTCTACCAAAGGTTGGCTACCAGAAGTAACTGTTATATGGGTGTAGTGTGTCCTTTGTGTAGGCTCACTGCACTGCAGGGGGTCCCAAAGCAGAGAGCAATTTACCATACCAGGACCAGTTTGTGCTACATGTACATTATCTTTAGCATCAGACACAGAGAGGAGGCCAGAGAAGCATGCAACATTTCATCAGCATCCAGTCTTAGGCTAATGGTTAGCTGTGCCACATATAGCTATTGTAGCATCGGTTCACTGATAGAAAATCGACGCCCAAAATATGCCCATACACAAATATTGAGCCATAAATATTGATGTCAAAAATATCGACATCCTATATTTATATTGGTAAGTATGGCAATATTGGAAAAAATATTGATTTTTGATATATATAAAAAATAATGTTAAATATATTAAATAATAAAATGAAATTAAACAAATGTATTTGGATTTAATATACATCTTAACAAATATAAGAAATAAATGTAATTTAAAAAACATTTAAACATACATATATAAAATATAATATATATATATAGATATCCAACAAGAAAAGTTGCTCGCATACACCGAGATCCTTTCAGACGTAACATCCAGAGGGTCAAGCCTAGGAAGATTCTCGTTAATTTCCACACTTACTCCTTAAAGGAACAGATTCTGAACCAGGCGCTTAAGCTGAAGTCACAAACGTACAAGGGCTATAACTTTCAGATTCGCTCTGATCTGTCTCGTTTTACCCTCGACAAACAATGGAAGCTTGGGCAAAGGATGGATGCTTTCCGTAAGCTAGGCGCGACAGTACAGATGGGCTTCCCTGCATCCCTTAAAATCATGATCGATAACAAAATGCATAACATCAGATCAGTGCAAGCAGCAGATGATCTCTTACTGTCCCTTGGCAATAAGAAACAAGGAGTATGATACTATGTACTGAGGAAATAATCTTAATCACAATCAGTTGAGTTAAGATTGTTATTGACTTTTGGTTATAAGATCTTTAGAACACCCCATAATTGTTGGTCAGCTTCCAAGAGGTCCCATAGTGGAAGCTTAACAAATGATGCTGAGAAGCTCTTAAAGCATAACCCAAAAAAAAAAAAATGAAAATAAAATTTACACAAATCATATGGGGGAAATCAGGGATTGACAAGGGTGTAAGTTACTTATAAAAAAAAAAATAAAAAAAAAATACAATCACATAACTACACTCACATTACTCGCTCTTAAGTCAAATATAGAAGGTAACGGCGAGCCACATTGTAGATACTAAAGGCACAAGGTGATGAGATGGGGAAGAGCTAGGGGCACTTACTTCCGGAAGTTTTCCGGTTGGTGAGTACGGGGTTTTCCCAGGGTGGGTTTAGGGGAGGGAATGGGGAGGTAAGGGGGCACAATTATATTTCTGAAAAAGAGCTCCAATCGTTCGGTGTAAATAACTTCCTTAACATTATGTTTTCTTCTCATCTTAAGCTATATAGCAACAATTTCATTGAATTTTCCAGTTTCTTCTTCTTACAGTCAGCCTTAATAATTGACTTTCTTTTCACAACTCAATGGGTAACTTAAAAATATTATCCTGGAATGTTAATGGTCTCCGCACCAAACCGCGGGCTAACAAAATTATGCAGTATCTCCGTGACTGCGATGCAGGGATCATTATCCTCCAGGAAACACACTTAATGGAGACTGAGATGCTCGATCTGGTTCATAGAAATAGATGGATAGAATCAGCTATCTCAACAACGCAAGGTTCTAACACACGGGGGGTCTCGATCATATTCAAAAAATCAGTGACATTTAAACTAAGACAGCAGAAAGTAGACACCGGTGGGAGATGGGCTATTGTAGCAGTAGAATTAGGCGAAACTAAGTTAACTCTGGCAGGATATTATGGTCCCAATATAGATGACCCCTCAGTATTAGAAACCCTTTTTAGCCATCTGCTTAGTTTCCCAGACCCTGTTATTATAGCAGGGGATTTCAACATAACTTTGAATCCACTTTTGGATAAATCCCCAAATAGTAGGCAGAAAACCACCTCTAAATCCAGAAATTGTCTACTAAGTTTAATGAACCAATATGATTATATAGATATTTGGCGATTCAAAGAGGGTCTAAAGCAAGAATTCTCGTTTAGAAATTGGAAATACAGACACAGATCCAGAATTGATTTCATTCTTACAAGTAGAGCTTTAGCTGATAACATCACCGCAATACAGCATAATCCAATACATCTCTCTGACCACGCTGCATTAGTATTAGACCTAAAACTGGCGATGACTCCTCTTACTAAAATATGGTCTTTTGACAGATCTCTTCTCTCTTCAACAGAAGATATTACATTCTTACAATCAGAGACAAGATACTTCTTTAGTACTAATAAGGAAACAGCCCCCATAGGAATTATCTGGGACGCGTTCAAAAGTACTTTAAGAGGTCTTATTAAAAATAAAGTAGTTTATCGTGCTAGACAATATACAGACGAAGTAACCTCCATCGAAAGAAATATTTTGAATGTACAAAGGGATATAGATAACACCATCCCTACAGATAATCCAGCCCTTAGCATCAAACAAGCTGAATTAAATAGGCTGAAGCTTTTATTGTCAGCAGTTTTGGAGAAGCGGGTCATACAGAGATGGGAGGCAAGCAAACTCTCGCATTTCCAATATGGGGAGGGGGCAGGAAAGTTACTTGCCTGGAAAACAAAATCTGACCGGGTCCGTAACAATATTTGTTCTGTTACTACTGCACAGGGCACCGTTTCCAGGGATGAGGAAATTAGAGCAGTCTTTAGGGATTTTTTTGAGTCCATATACCAAGATGATCTTAAGCCCGAACAGAGTGACATAATTAATTGGCTTGAAGGTATATCGCTTCCGTCCTTAACTATCGAACAGTCTTGCTCATTAGATAAAGAAATAACCATAATAGAGGTGGAGGAGGCTATTAAGAAAGCTAAGAGCGGAAAGGCGGTAGGTACTGATGGGATGCCTTGCGAGATCTATAAAAAACTTGTCTCGGAGGTCGCCCCTGTGCTGGCCACTTTGTTCAACCAAATTCTTAGAGAAGGCGAATTACCACCAGAGTCATGGAATAATGCCTCCATAACCCTCATCCTGAAACCTGGTGAACCCGCTTCTGACTGTGGTTCATATAGACCCATCTCCATATTAAATGCCGACTACAAAATCTTTACATCTATATTAGCTAATCGGCTAGGTCAGGTGACCCCGGATATTATAGATTCGACTCAAAAGGGGTTTATTAAAGGGAGACAGCTTGGTGAACTTACATATGAATTGATAGGCTCAATAGATATTGCTATAAAGGAGGAATTCCCACTGGTTGTTCTTACCCTTGATGCCACCAAGGCCTTCGATAGGGTGAATTGGTTATACCTATCGGAGGCTTTGAAGAGGTTTAACGTTGGGGACAGATTTCGGAGGACCATAGAGCTCCTGTATCGTAATCCATCTACCTCATTGTTAATTAATGGTGGCTTGACAGAACCCTTCAAGGTCATGAGAGGAACCAGACAGGGTTGTCCCCTGTCCCCTCTTCTTTTTGACGTATACATAGAACCTTTTTCTCAGATTCTCAGGGATAACAGACTTATTAAACCCTTTAGTTTTGGTGGCTGGGATAAGAAGGTGGCACTTTATGCTGATGACATTATGATTTTCTCAACAAATTATGAAGAGGCATACCCTGAGATAATTGAACAGGCCCTTACATTTGGGAAAGTGTCAGGGTACGAAATCAATGCCCACAAAACAGAGTCAATGTCCTGGAATTGCAATAGAATGAATAACAATGGGACATCAAAAAGCTTAATTCGTTATCTGGGGGTAAATATAGTTAATGATATTAACGCTATTGCCTCTCTAAACTTTAATAAAGTAGCTGCTGAGTGCCGGAAACTTATGAGAGACTGGTCTCACCTTCCACTTTCCATTTTGGGTAAACTTAATTTGGTGAAGATGAGCATTTTACCGAAAGTTTCTTTTTTATTTAACACTATACCACTTTATTTCGATCCTAAGTTAATTTCTAAACTACAGAGTGCGATTACTAGTTTTATTTGGAACAATAAAAGTGCCAGAATCTCGTGGAAAAAAATTAGGCGTCGTAGGGAGAAAGGGGGCTTGGCTGGCCCAGACCTTCAAATATACGCATGGGCGTTTCAATTATCGCATATGCGTATGTTGTTTAAAACCCCTATATCTACAGGGAAGGGCCCGCTTTTTTCCACATTACTGGAGTGTGAAGGAGTTGATCATGCCAGATTCTTGTTCAAGTTCGGTGATCCCAAATTTTTTAAAAAGATAAAACTGAAAGTTCTGAAAGGGTTTTTATCCACGTGGTATAAAATTAGGCAAGCGATAAAGATTGGTTACTATTCTGCAAAGGCTCCAATATGGAACTTACCCGATCCCCCCTTATGGACAACAGACGCCCTTAACAATTCGCTATTAGAAGCCGATATCCATTGCTGGGACGACCTGTTTATGGACGGGTCTTTACTCCCATGGGATTATCTTAGCAATAAAGTAGGTCCTGGGTTGTCACGATTTAAATATATTCAGATTTCCAGCTGGGCTCAGTCATACAAAGATCTGCCAGTAAGACGTAACAAGCAACCTATAGGCGGCCTCAGCGATTTGGTCACTTGTTTATTAGACAGTCCGGTAGCAAAAAAAGAAATCTCAAGCTGGTACAATAAAATAATAGATGAAATGGATGTTAGTTTCGAGTTACCAACCATGTTGTGGGCAGAACTAATGCCAGGATCAGATGTGGAAGAGCTCTGGTTCGCCTCATGTTCATTGTTATGGAAGTTAGTTAAACCTTCGTGGCTTCGTAGGAACCACCTTTTTACCATACATAGGGCATATTACTCTCCACACAGGTTAACTAAATTTTCATTAACAGGTCCAGTTAAATGCCCGAGATGTGGGTTAATTGAAGCCACGGATACTCATATGTTTTTAGAATGCCCAAACCTAACAGAACTTTGGGAAGCCATTAAGAATAAGCTGTCACAATCTTTGGGTGAACAGATCAATATAGACCTGGTTCTTGTTATTTTTGGTCTGAGAAATAAAATTTGCAACTCAGCAACTAAATTGATATTTTATTCTATACTTGCTGCACGTAGGGAGATATGTAGGCATTGGAAAGATGCTCAACCACCTACAGTGCACGAATGGCGAACATCACTTCTTCAAATTTCCAAACTTGACTTAGCCAGGATAGGAAATCCAAATAGTAGAGCGTTTTGGGCAATGCTGGGTTAGTCGCGACTACACCTGGGGTTTTTATTTTTTTAAATTTTTTTTTTTTTTCCCCCAGGTCCTATGATTAACGTGTGTACTGCCCATCTTGGCTAACAAGATTAACAGTCTTGATACCAAAGGGGTCTCGATAAACCGGGCACTATCAACTGAGATACCATCCTAAGCTGGTTTAAGATTGGTCACCGTATTTAGTGCTGAGTGGAACTGGCCTTACTTCGCGCTTCATAATTTCCCTTACCAGCTATAAGCTGAGTTGGCACAATACACGACTGGTCGACCTATGGCTCTGTGGTGGTTTTTCTCTTTTGTTTTGGTAGATTGGAGCTACGCACACAAATGAGGATAAAAGAAAAAAAAAAAAAAAAAAAAAGTTGCTCCCAAATGAAGGCGCCACACATGGCGTGCTTTAACTCCTTTTATTCAATGACAGCAGCTAACAACAGCCTTTCTCTTAAAACCAAATGTCTTTTGCCAGACGCGTTTCCAGCATCAGCCGCCCTTGTTCACTGGCATAAGCATGGAGAGCAGCAGCAACAAATGTGAAAACACCTGCACCAAGTTTAAATATGCCGCCCCAGTGGGCGTGTGCAAAATGCACCTGGTTACTACAGTTCACATTTCAAATTTAACCCAAGTGGGTGCAGCAATGCCCCATTTGTTTGTGCAAGTTCTTGCCCCAGTGGGTAGTTAAAAGTAGACAAGGCTGAAGTCTTGCCCTTACTCAGCTGAATCGGACACGCAATTCCTCCCTTCAGCGCACAGTCTCCTCTGCGCTGCAGATTCGCTCATTCTGCAGCAGGGCGCCTTCGCGGTCAGAGCGAGCCGCTAATATCCAACAAGAAAAGTTGCTCCCAAATGAAGGCGCCACAAATGGCGTGCTGTAACTCCTTCTTTTCAATGACAGCAGCTAACATCAGCCTTTCTCTTAAAACCAAATCTCTTTTGCCAGACGCGTTTCGAGCATCAGCCACCCTTGTTCACTGGCTTAAGCATGGAGAGCAACAGCAATAAATGTGATTACACCTGCACCAAGTTTAAATATCCCGCCCCAGTGGGCAATGTACTGCTCCAGTGGGCATGTGCAAAATGCATCCTGGTTACTGCAGTTCACATTTCAAATTGAACTCAAGTGGGTGCCGCAATGCCCCATTTGTTCGTGCAAGTTATTTCCCCAGTGGGTAGTTAAAAGTAGACAAGGCTGAAGTCCTGCACTTCCTCAGTCAGCTGAATCAGACACACCATTCCTTCCTTCAGCGCACAGTCTCCTCTGCGCTGCGGGTCCACTCACATGGTCTGGGACTGCCGGCCACCCTCCGCCTTAACACAACAATAACATTATCCATTTAACAAGTCAACACATAATTCTTTGGAAGGCAGGGGGTCTGGGACCCCCTGGCCGTATTTAATAAAATATGAAACAAAATTAAAAATTTTAATAAAATAAACATTTACACGATTATTAAATGCAAATTTCAGAACATTAGATTTACATCCATTTTGACATGGTATGATGGGCTAACCTTAACAAGTAGCTAATACAGCGTGGTTCCTAACCGAATCTAACATCCTGAAAATTAAATTTGCATTATAATCATTTTTGTCCTACGGCAAGGTCGCTAACCGGTGTCAGATCCTTTTTACCAGCTACGCTCTCACGTCCGAGATGCGCATGCGCAACCCGGACCCGTTTACCCGCGTGCGCTCCCTGAACTCCATTTAACCATAACAGGAGGGCCCTTACACTCGCGCACCTTGATGACGTCATAGTGTATGTGAGGGGTGGCTACCAGCCTGAGGAAAGCGTAAACTCCCTCCCCCCGCACCCTTCTAAGCGATGGATACTTGCCCCTGAAGTTCTGGGAGAGACCGGTGGCCCCTCCCCCTGGGCGGCCCCTTTCGTGAATGGGACCGCCCCCCCCTAAGGACCTGAAATTGCTGCTCACCGATTATGACCTTACCGCCAGACCCACATAATAAATACGACATTACTAATCTAAGAGGGAAAAAAGGGGCCTAAGGAAAAAGAATTAATGCCACAACAAAACACACGCAAAATTTTACATATTTACATTTGCCTGTTAACGGGGAAAAGAGCCTAAGGAAAGAAGACATTTACTCCTATGACATTGCATAGCGTCACACCGTATACCTACCAGTGCCCTCACCAAAACTTCTGCTACAAGGAGATGGTGGGTGGGGAAAATTAGACGGCCCCACGGTGGGGCGAGGAGCGAGCCTGGGAAGCGCGGGCACAAAGAGGCCGCTTCCCACGCTCCCCAGGCTCTTAACCCCCTCCATGCTGCGGTCCCGCCCCCCCGACCCGAAAGCGCAACCACCACTTCCGGGGCTGGTGCGGGACACGCAACCAACCCAAGGATCGGCCAAGGGGGGGGCCGGGCCCTGCCATGTGTGCGTGGGGGCCGATTGGCCCCCCCTTTTCTCATGGTCTGGGACTGCCGGCCACCCCCGCCTTAACACAACAATAACATTATCCATTTAACAAGTCAACACATAATTCTTTGGAAGGCAGGGGGTCTGGGACCCCCTGGCCGTATTTATTAAAATATGAAACAAAATTTAAAATTTTAATAAAATAAACATTTACACGATTATTAAATGCAAATTTCAGAACATTAGATTTACATCCATTTTGACATGACATGACATTATTTTGCTCACCAAACCACCCCAGTTCAGACATGGCCAAATGCAAATCAGTCTTGACCCTGTGCCTTATGGGAACAGTCCAGCCCGAACTGCCAAGCCATGTCTTCCCTGGACCGGAATCAAGCATCCTAGGACCGGCTTCTGGCTATCAGCCGTCTTCAGCCAGGATAGCTTGACTCCAGTGGCTTAGTGAGCACGGGACTCACATCTGGGCATACTCTTCCCACATAGGGAGAACAGCAAAACACACAAGATGATGGATGGAATGTTGCACAATGGCAAAACACTCACCCCCAGTCACAGATCCGGGTTTAATCCATCGTTATTTTGCTCACCAAGCCACCCCAGTTCAGACATGACCAAACGCAAATCAATCTTGACCCTCTGCCTCATGGGAACAGTCCAGCCTGAACTGCCAAGCCATGTCTTCCCTGGACCGGAATCAAGCATCCTAGGACCGGTTTCTGGCTATCAGCCGTCTGGTTAGCGGGAGTTGATGTCGGTCGGCCCAGACCTCTTTGTGGGACGAGGAGGTGCGTAATGGAACTTACGAGCTGTGCCCCAACTACGATGCAGTCACATGGTCGAAGCCAGCGACAGCATCGGTGAGACCAGGGCGGTGAAGTGAAGCGAGGTGGTGCAGAGTGCAGTGGCCACAGGTCATGGTGCAAGTAGCGGCTCGGTGGTGGCGTCGGCAGTGGCGGTGAGACCAGGGTTGAGGTGCAAGATGCGGACGGTTCCGTCAGGACACAGAGCCAGCGACGGAGTCGGTTGCTTTCCCTTCTCTGTGGCAAATGAAACAGCAGTTCTAGAAACAGTAGCCAGAGGTTGATGAAGTCTTTGCAGTCCCTCAGACTTCAGAACAGGAGGCACGCTCTATATCAAGCCCTTGGAGATACTCAGCACAAGTGAAGAAAGTTCAGTCCAGTCCTTTCACTGCCCAAGGCAGAAGCAACAACTGCAGGCCAACCCCACTACGCAACAACACAGCAAAGGGGCAGTACTCCTCCTGGCAGCTCTTCCAGCTCTTCTTCTTGGCAGGTTCCTTGATTCCAGTGAGTTCTAAAATCCTGGGGTCTGGGCCCCAATATTTATACTTAAACATTCTTTGTTCTCTCAAGCAGAGAGTGTCTGTGCTTAGTCCAAACCAGTTCTGTCCTCTCTGGCCCAACTTCCTGGCAGGTGATGGAGACAGAATTGTGGAAGGCAGACTAGGCTCATTCAGGTGAAAAGGAAATCCCTACTTTAAATGCAGCCCTGGCCTGGCCCATCAGACTCTCTGGAGCCACTGCACCTCCCCAGCCCCTGTCACTCCAAAGCCAGACAGTCAATACACATCCTAGCAGAGGCACACTGGATGGCTAAGCAAGAAAATACCTACTTTCTAAAAGTGGTATTTTCAAACACATAATGTCAAAATCACCCTCACTAAAAGATGCATTTTAACATTCTGAGCTCAGGCATACTAAACTTTATTTTCCTACCTTGTTCCCAGGGGTAGTTATGCTTATAAGATGTTATAAGCAAAGTCCCAATTCAATCTAATGGGAACAGGTAGCCTTGCAATAGTGAAACACGAAATTGGCAGTAGTTAACTATGAGGGCATGCCACACACATCAGGGCATGTCCTACCTTTCACATACACTGCACCCTACCTTGCGCCTACCTTAGGGGTAACAAACATGTAAAAAACGGGAAGGTTGGGGCCTGGCAAGTGGGTGAATTTGCCAAGTCAACATGCACACAAACACTGCAGTTGCATGTCTGAGTTACCTTTGAAGGGCTGCTTGTGTGGGTGGCACAACCGGTACTGCAAGCCCACTAGCAGCATTTGAATTACAGACTCTGTGCACTCACAGTGCACTGTACTAGGGTCTGATTAGTAAATCAAATAACCAATCACGTAATCACCAATCCATAACAATAGTTTACAGCAGGAGCACTTGCCCTTTAACACTGAACAGCAGTGAGAAAGTGCGCAGAGACACTAAACCAAAAATAGAATCAAAACCGGGAGGTCAGAAAGAAAAAAGACAGGGGAAACACGCAAAAAGATGCCAGCTCTAACAGTGCTCCTCTCATGGTGTGGATCCTGTGGTTGGGGCTCCGGCTTCTATTCTTGAGTTTCTTTATGATGGGTTTTTGAAAGGCCTTTCCTCTTTTACTTTGTCTGATCAATGGGCTGTGGTTCGGGAATGTAGGGGTTCGGGGGCCTCCTTGGAGGGTTACTCCTTTGGTGAGTCAGCTTCTGCAGAGTTTTCAGCTTCGTCGTCCGATCACTCCTGTTATTGTGCACAATTAAGAAGAGGGGGGACACAGGGAGAAAATTAAAGGTCCAGTGACTCGTGCTCCAGAGGAGATACTTTTAGCCAATTTGAGTCACTGTTCCTATCAGAAAGGAAACAAAGGTAACCAAAGTCGTTCTACTACTCTGTGTGTGGGGGACAGTGTGTCCCTATCATGATGCCCTCACACACCCCGAAGGATGTCATGCTTCATCATTGAGCTGGTGCTCCTCGTCGGGCCAGCGCTACAATGCCCTACAGGTCCCCCAAACGGTTACTTTTTCTGAGATCTTTTGATAAAGCCGTGGGGGTAAGAGGCAGTGAAGTCCTAAGGTGAGGCTTAAAAAAATGACCGGAGGGAGCATAGAAAAAATGATTAAAGAAGTGGTGCCTCTGTCAATGTTAAAATACAAGAAAGTGGTGCTGCTTTGAGGGGTGTAATGGCCCTCTGTGGCTAGTTATGTAGTATATCCCTAATGGATATACTTTGGGTCAACATGTTTTGCGCTATCTCGTGGTCTCTGGAGTAGATCCAAAAGCGCTTCTTCAGGACCAATAAGTTAAGGATAGATCAGAGAGTTAAATGGCCTATAATGATCTAGTGCCACTAGAAAAGTAGAGGAGTAGTATTCCGTTAAGCGCAGGGAAGTTTCCCCATGAGAATCGGTCTGTGGGTCACTTGAGACTGTGCCTCGTGGATGCAGGCTACATCTACTCGACCTCACGCCGAATAGTTCTCTACCAAAGGTTGGCTACCAGAAGTAACTGTTATATGGGTGTAGTGTGTCCTTTGTGTAGGCTCACTGCACTGCAGGGGGTCCCAAAGCAGAGAGCAATTTACCATACCAGGACCAGTTTGTGCTACATGTACATTATCTTTAGCATCAGACACAGAGAGGAGGCCAGAGAAGCATGTAACATTTCATCAGCATCCTGTCTTAGGCTAATGGTTAGCTGTGCCACATATAGCTATTGTAGCATCGGTTCACTGATAGAAAATCGACGCCCAAAATATGCCCATACACAAATATTGAGCCATAAATATTGATGTCAAAAATATCGACATCCTATATTTATATTGGTAAGTATGGCAATATTGGAAAAAATATTGATTTTTGATATATATAAAAAATAATGTTAAATATATTAAATAATAAAATGAAATTAAACAAATGTATTTGGATTTAATATACATCTTAACAAATATAAGAAATAAATGTAATTTAAAAAACATTTAAACATACATATATAAAATATAATATATATATAGATATCCAACAAGAAAAGTTGCTCCCAAATGAAGGCGCCACACATGGCGTGCTTTAACTCCTTTTATTCAATGACAGCAGCTAACAACAGCCTTTCTCTTAAAACCAAATGTCTTTTGCCAGACGCGTTTCCAGCATAAGCCGCCCTTGTTCACTGGCATAAGCATGGAGAGCAGCAGCAACAAATGTGAAAACACCTGCACCAAGTTTAAATATGCCGCCCCAGTGGGCGTGTGCAAAATGCACCTGGTTACTACAGTTCACATTTCAAATTTAACCCAAATGGGTGCAGCAATGCCCCATTTGTTTGTGCAAGTTCTTGCCCCAGTGGATAGTTAAAAGTAGACAAGGCTGAAGTCTTGCCCTTACTCAGCTGAATCGGACACGCAATTCCTTCCTTCAGCGCACAATCTCCTCTGCGCTGCAGATTCGCTCATTCTGCAGCAGGGCGCCTTCGCGGTCAGAGCGAGCCGCTAATATCCAACAAGAAAAGTTGCTCCCAAATGAAGGCGCCACAAATGGCGTGCTGTAACTCCTTTTTTTCAATGACAGCAGCTAACATCAGCCTTTCTCTTAAAACCAAATCTCTTTTGCCAGACGCGTTTCGAGCATCAGCCACCCTTGTTCACTGGCATAAGCATGGAGAGCAACAGCAATAAATGTGAAAACACCTGCACCAAGTTTAAATATCCCGCCCCAGTGGGCAATGTACTGCCCCAGTGGGCATGTGCAAAATGCATCCTGGTTACTGCAGTTCACATTTCAAATTGAACTCAAGTGGGTGCCGCAATGCCCCATTTGTTCGTGCAAGTTATTTCCCCAGTGGGTAGTTAAAAGTAGACAAGGCTGAAGTCCTGCACTTCCTCAGTCAGCTGAATCAGACACACCATTCCTTCCTTCAGCGCACAGTCTCCTCTGCGCTGCGGGTCCACTCACATGGTCTGGGACTGCCGGCCACCCCCCGCCTTAACACAACAATAACATTATCCATTTAACAAGTCAACACATAATTCTTTGGAAGGCAGGGGGTCTGGGACCCCCTGGCCGTATTTATTAAAATATGAAACAAAATTAAAATTTTTAATAAAATAAACATTTACACGATTATTAAATGCAAATTTCAGAACATTAGATTTACATCCATTTTGACGTGGTATGATGGGCTAACCTTAACAAGTAGCTAATACAGCGTGGTTCCTAACCGAATCTAACATCCTGAAAATTAAATTTGCATTATAATCATTTTTGTCCTACGGCAAGGTCGCTAACCGGTGTCAGATCCTTTTTACCAGCTACGCTCTCACGTCCGAGATGCGCATGCGCAACCCGGACCCGTTTACCCGCGTGCGCTCCCTGAACTCCATTTAACCATAACAGGAGGGCCCTTACACTCGTGCACCTTGATGACGTCATAGTGTATGTGAGGGGTGGCTACCAGCCTGAGGAAAGCGTAAACTCCCTCCCCCGTACCCTTCTAAGCGATGGATACTTGCCCCTGAAGTTCTGGGAGAGACCGGAGGCCCCTCCCCCTGGGCGGCCCCTTTCGTGAATGGGACCGCCCCCCCTAAGGACCTTAAATTGCTGCTCACCGATTATGACCTTACCGCCAGACCCACATAATAAATACGACATTACTAATCTAAGAGGGAAAAAAGGGGCCTAAGGAAAAAGAATTAATCTCACAACAAAACACACGCAAAATTTTACATATTTACATTTGCCTGTTAACGGGGAAAAGAGCCTAAGGAAAGAAGACATTTACTCCGCCTTCAATCTCCTCGCTCGGGCAAGCTTGGTCACCGCAAACCGCTCCGGTTTCACGAGGATTCCGCTCCCGTTTGCCTGCTTCTTTGTTCTCCGCCACACCCAGACCGTCGCTCCTCCGGACTTGCGCCGCTTCCTTCACACCGAAAAGCCGAAAAATAAAACAGAAAATGCATAGCGTCACACCGTATACCTACCAGTGCCCTCACCAAAACTTCTGCTACAAGGGGATGGTGGGTGGGGAAAATTAGACGGCCCCACGGTGGGGCGAGGAGCGAGCCTGGGAAGCGCGGGCACAAAGAGGCCGCTTCCCGCGCTCCCCAGGCTCTTAACCCCCTCCATGCTGCGGTCCCGCCCCCCCGACCCGGAAGCGCAACCACCACTTCCGGGGCGGGTGCGGGACACGCAACCAACCCAAGGATCGGCCAAGGGGGGGGGCCGGGCCCCGCCATGTGTGCGTGGGGGCCGATTGGCCCCCCCTTTTCTCATGGTCTGGGACTGCCGGCCACCCCCCGCCTTAACACAACAATAACATTATCCATTTAACAAGTCAACACATAATTCTTTGGAAGGCAGGGGGTCTGGGACCCCCTGGCCGTATTTATTAAAATATGAAACAAAATTAAAAATTTTAATAAAATAAACATTTACACGATTATTAAATGCAAATTTCAGAACATTAGATTTACATCCATTTTGACATGATATGATGGGCTAACCTTAACAAGTAGCTAATACAGCGTGGTTCCTAAACGAAGCGAACATCCTGAAAATTAAATTTGCATTATAATCATTTTTGTCCTACGGCAAGGTCGCTAACCGGTGTCAGATCCTTTTTACCAGCAACGCTCTCACGTCCGAGATGCGCATGCGCAACCCGGGCCCGTTTACCCGCGTGCGCTCCCTGAACTCCATTTAACCATAACAGGAGGCCCCTTACACTCGCACACCTTGATGATGTCATAGTGTATGTGAGGGGTGGCTACCAGCCTGAGGAAAGCGTAAACTCCCTCCCCCGCACCCTACTAAGCGATGGATACTTGCCCCTGAAGTTCTGGGAGAGACCGGTGGCCCCTCCCCTGGGCGGCCCCTTTCGTGAATGGGACCGCCCCCCCCCGAAGGACCTTAAATTGCTGCTCACCGATTATGACCTTACCGCCACAGGCCAGCATAGTTGACCGACTATCTGCCCCCCCCCCCAAAGACTACACTGCAAAAGGTCATATCCCCCTCGCAAAGCCCTCTACCCATGCTAAGATGTTCCTTATGAATAGGGCATTCCCTGACTCTGTTAAACGGACCCTGTCCCGCACATAGAACTGCTCTCCCCATATGCACCCATGAGGTATGGTCTGTAGGACCGGAGTTCGGAATAGTTTGTCCAGCTTATTGTTGACCCTCTTTAACGAGTGATTCAACGCGCTGACTGAATTCCCCCCCCTCCACTGCAGTCATGGTATCAACTGAGACCACACAATAGTGCAACCTGGTAACAGTTTTGCTAGCCACCCTGCTGCTGCTATGATTTCTTCCAGGAGGACCCTTCTCCCCAGATCCGCTAAATCATTCCCCCCCAGATGTAAAATCACCGCTGAGGGAGGTGAGCTGTGTCTCCTAAGTAGTCCAGACATATACTCCCTAAGCTGACTAAGGCGAAGCCCCCCCCTGCCGTGAAAGGAGACCATACAACCCTCGCTCTCTGCCCTCAGTCTACCTGCTCCTGCAAGGAAAATAGGGTTAGCACGTTTCACATATGAATGACCAACTACCCACACTACCACAGTCTTCTTCGTGTCATCCTGCCGGTTCCTTGATGTAGATGGATGGTTGTGATGATCCTTGTGCAGTTTCCGTCCTGCGTCACAGGCCCGAGAAACTGTAAATAAACCAGACAAAACAGCAGGCGTAAGAAAAAGGTGGCGGCTGACCTTCACAACATGTGCAATCGCACGTAACGCTTATATGCATTGGAGGACCACCTCCCAATCCTTTGAACTCTACTTGTACTCAAGCTGCGAGCCGTGGCTTCCGTGGCCGCCCCTATCCAGAAAGAGTGAGTCCCAAATTCCTTGTGGTTAAAGCCTGCCTTGGCCATGCTCATAGCTAGAACTCTTTGAAATTGAAACCTGGTCAAGGGGGTACCATCCTTATGCATTAGCAATGCTCCCCTAGACCCCTCCGCTCGCTGCATAATCAGCGCCTCCACATGAGCCACTGGGCAGCACGGGTTGTTCTGCGCCCGGTGTAGCACCAGGCTTTGACCCCTAGCCTTCTGGTCAGTCTTGGATTTCCTAATATGACACCGCATCGTGTCGCCCCTTACGTTGACATCATGCAGCTGAAGGCCGCCTTCACTATCCAATTTGTTGGCTGCTACCAGTTCGCCTATCCTAAAAGCCCCATAAAATGCCAAAGAGAAGGCAGCTCTAAATAAAGCCACTTCGGCTGCAGAACTGCATACGTCCGGCAGAGCGAGTAGCACCGCTGACAATCGATCAAAACCTATCGGTTTCCTGGCATCCGCGGAGGGAGCCTGCAAGCGCCGCCATCCTTTCAACGCTTTCTGCACTTGGAAGGTGCTTGTTGGATCCCTCACTCCCTTGGCGCGTGCGAAAAAGGAGACTGCTGCCTTGTGTCTGCTAGCTGTCGCCGCCGTGCGCCCTTCCTTGTGTAATGTGCTCATGTACCTGTTGAAACTAACCTCTAGGTTCCACTCGCTCTCCCAACCCTGACCCAGAAAGTTACAGTAAGACCTGAACGCCCCTTCGTAAGCTGTCCTTGTCTTTGGTGCTAGGCTGGCTGCCACGAGGTCATGTAGTTGGGGACACCAATCTGCCAGAGCGTCGCCGGGAAATGGGCCGGGGATGCCTCTGCTTCCGGCATGTGATCCCTGAATACCTGCATCTTAAAGCGAGAAAGGGCATCAGCTGCGTTATTTAAAACCCCTGGGACATGCTTAGCCCTGAAATGAATATTCAATGTCATGCAACACAGCACAATCTTTTTCATCAGCCGCAGTATGAATGGACACCTCGCCACCTGTTGATTGATGCATTCAACCACGGTCATGTTATCCGACCAGAAAATCACAGAGCGGTTGGCCAATTCGTCCGGCCACACTTTTACTGCCACCCAGATTGGGAACAGTTCTAGGAACCCGATGTTCATAGTCAACCCGCTCTCCTCCCACCAGGCGGGCCACTTCTGCGCCACCCACTTCCTGCCAAGGATTGCGCCAAACCCCACGCTGCCTGCAGCGTCAGTCCATAAACCTAAGTCCTCTGAGGACAGCGTGGGGGCACCCCACAGCACTCTGCCATTGAAGTCCTCCAGAAATGCAATCCATATCCGCATATCCTGGCAAACCTCAACAGATAGCCGTGTGCGGTGATATTTCTCCCGCAGCCCCTTCTTGTGCAATTGAGCGGGAAAACGGGCGTGCCATGGGGATCACCCTCAATGCAAAGTTTAGCTGACCCACTGTCTGCTGTAACAGTTGTAACGTGACTTTCTTTGACTGCAGGCATAGTTCCAGAGTTGCCCTGAATTTTTGGATCTTTTCTGTGGGTAGTCTAAAGCAGCCTTCCACTGAATCCAATTCAATTCCCAAGAATTCTAAGCACGTCGATGGTCCTACCGTTTTTCCCTGCGCTAGCGGGACCCCAAAAGTACGCATGAGCACGCAAAACTCCTGCAATGCTGACGCGCACTCCCGTGATCCCGCCGGTCCCAGGATAAGAAAATCGTCTAGATAGTGCATGACATACTGGTGACCTGAAGATTGTCTGAAGACCTACTCGAGAAACGAGCTGAATTGTTCAAAGTATGCACACGAGATAGAGCAGCCCATGGGCATGCACTTATCCATGTAGTATTTACCATCAAAGGAGAAACCCAACAGGCGCTGGTCCGCTGGGTGCACTGGGAGAAGTCTAAAGGCTGACTCAACATCTGATTTGGCCATCAGTGCCCCAGGGCCCAAGCTCCTCAACATATCCGCTGCCTGATCAAATGAAGCATATTTCACACTACAGATTGACTCATCTATTGCATCATTCAACGATAGGCCCTTAGGTGCCGACAAATTGTGTATGAGCCTATACTCGCCCTTCTCCTTCTTCGGCACTACTCCTAAAGGCGAGCAGACAAAATTCCGTGCCGGAATGCCCTGAAAAGGTCCCGCTACCCTACCTAAGCGCAGCTCCTTTTCTATTTTACTCGCCACCACCTTGGGGTTGGACAAAACTGACAACTGGTTCCTGCACTGCGGTGTCCCGATATAACCCCCAGCTGGAATTCGGAAACCATGCGTGAAACCCTCTTGTAACCTACTCGCGGAGGTGTGATTAGGATACCTATTGAGCCAGGGGATCATAGCCGTTAACAAAATAGGAGAATGCGCCATAATTGGGTGTATCTTGCTATTCTGATTTCCTCCTTCCTCTGTTTCCAGACCCATTGCCCTTTGCCCTGCATGTCGTCTCTGGGTGGGAAGGATGGCCGCATAAGTTGCACGCGTGCCTGAATTTGCAAGTACCCGGTGCTCTGCTGCACGTCCGCCTGTTGAAGTCCCAGCACACCCCTTTTCCACCCGCACTACCTCTGGTTTTATTGCCCATCTCCCCACCCTGCGCTGGTCGAAAGGGCTGCTGAAAAGGTTGCTGGGGTTTGGGGGAATAACCTTTGTTCCAGGCAGCGCTAGTGCTTGCAGCCTGACCCTTCTCGAACTGGGAATGCCAGGAAATAGAATCGACCTTGTCCCATGCCAAAGACCTGTTGTGTTCCCTAGATTTCCTGAAAGCAATGTCGTATTCCTTCCATGCCTCCCCCCCCATGATTCTCATGGTACATTGTAATCCTGCTCTGATAGCAGGCCATAACTGATTGCATACCTGGGAAGCGTTCTCCAATCACTGCACTATACACAGAAAAGGCCCTGAGCCAATTGATGAGTGTCTCCTCCACCCTGAATTTGTGCAGTTGTGATCTCCATTCGCTAGGCAACATCATATCTTTCTGTGATTTTGCATATTCCCATTCCCTGTTATCAATCAGCAATGAAAAAATATTAACATACTTGTCTGCCCAAATTAATTCCTTCACACTCTGAGATACATGTTGCGCTAGACACTCCCCCCTGGAGGGCATAGCGCCCTCGCCCAGCACCGGCGGGGCAACCTCCTTACCACTGTCGTTGGGTTGTGTCGAGTCCACGGTCCTGGCTGCTCCCCCATTGCTCGCTGTACCTGTTTGGGGAGAAATTGGTGCACCCGGCGTGCTGCCCTGACCACTAGCCATCAATATTTTCGCAACCAATTTTTGAGCCTCAGCCGTGGGATCTGTAGTGGCAGGCAACACTCCCCCTATACCTAACCAAGGCAGTACTGCCGCTATCTGTGCCGCCAATTCTGGTGGCACTGATCCCGGCACGGGAAAGACCGGCGGGACAATAATCGGTACAGGGATACTCGCTGGCGCAATTGGTGGCGGGATACCTACGGGAACCGGGGCGGAGGGTGGCATGACCGGCGCAACTGGCACACCCACTGGGGGCTGAGGGGCAGGAGCCGGGACGCCCGCAGGGGGCTGAGGATTAGGTGTTGGAGAGCTAGGTGTCACTGGCAGCCCAATAGGAGCTGGACTCGGGGACCCCACACCCTCCCCAGATCTCGGGGGGCGACCCACCACCTTCTTGGTTCTGGCACGTTTAGGCAGTGATTCAAACTCACCCCTCGGTTTGGGGGGCACCATCGTCCGCTTAGGCCTTCCCGATGGGCCTGCCTGAGCATCCACCCTCGCTCCCAGTTCCGCCACAGTCTTACCCAACTTGTCAACCTTCCCCAGTCGCTTGTCCATTGCTGACATCCTACGCATCATTGTCTGAAACATCCGCCCAACGCTCGGATTTCCTGACCCCCGTCTCGCAGACATATTGCTCTCGCCCTACACTACACAATAACTTACGTATGAGCACACCGTGCTCCGTACCTGACCAAGTTGGAGGCTCACGAGCTGGCCGCCTGCACCACGCGACTGTGACCGCACACCCAGCTAGCCTGGGGTGCTTAGGCGAGTAAACTCAAGCCCAACGGCCCGCCAGAAGCAGTGAAATGCCGGCCTGCCCGCGTCCTCAGGATCCGCCGTTCACCGTGAGCTCCAGCAGCTACCCGGCCCGCAGAGATCCTAGTCTTAGCTCCTATGAGAGAAAATTCATTACAAACACCCATAAAGCTTATTTCCATCTCATACACTTGACATTTAAACCAATACATAAAGAAGCACTGCTAAATAAGACTCTAACAGCTTAATTTAAATAGCCGCCCTTGCAACTTGCTGCAAATGCCTGATCCCCCCCTGTGTGAGCGATACAGCGGTACTGTTAAATCATATACTTGTTAGCTTATACACATGTAACCCAAATCTGTAACTCCACTTGCAACCCCACCAAGGATATTGCTGTGAGCAATACCATAGTACTTGGTCAAAAAGTACAATTTGCAAGTTTAAACACTTTTAATCAAACATGTGACACCACTTGGAAACAAAACACAATTGTGCCTTTTTAATAGTACGTCATCAGCAGCCACACAAACTGTTCCTCGCTCGATTTTCTTCAAACCACCCTCTGGTCTCCCATCCACTGAGTGCCCTAGCTGGCCCTGCTTAGCTTCACACAAACAACCGGCCTGTATACCGCTGCAAACCTTTGTATCGAGCTACCGATCCTGAGCAGCTGAAGAGTCCCCGCCTGCCCCGAAAAATACCTTGTGTCCCGCTGGCGTCCCGCTCTGGTAGGCGACTCCTCGATTCACCGCTGCCACTCCTAAACCGCCCACTACCTCAGGTCCAACCCGCTTCCCGAAAGACCCGATCCGCCTTTAATCTCCTCGCTCGGGCAAGCCTGGTCACCGTAAACCGCTCCGGTTTCATGAGGATTCCGCTCCCGTTTGCCTGCTTCTTTGTTCTCCGCCACACCCAGACCGTCACTCCTCCGGACTTGCGCCGCTTCCTTCACACCGAAAAGCTGAAAAATAAAACAGAAAATTAGACGGCCCCACGGTGGGGCGAGGAGCGAGCCTGGGAAGCGCGGGCACAAAGAGGCCGCTTCCCGCGCTCCCAAGGCTCTTAACCCCCTCCATGCTGCGGTCCCGCCCCCCCCGACCCGGAAGCGCAACCACCACTTCCGGGGCGGGTGCGGGACACGCAACCAACCCAAGGATCAGCCAGGGGGGGGGGGCCGGGCCCCGCCATGTGTGCGTGGGGGCCGATTGGCCCCCCCTTTTCTTTCTGCAGCAGGGCGCCTTCGCGGTCAGAGCGAGCAGCTAATATCCAACAAGAAAAGTTTCTCCCAAATGAAGGCGCCACAAATGACGTGCTTTAACTCCTTTTATTCAATGACAGCAGCTAACACCAGCTTTCCTCTTAAAACCAAATCTGTTTCACCAGACGCGTTTCGAGCATCACCCACCCTTGTTCACTGGTATAAGCATGGAGAGCAGCAGCAACAAATGTGAAAAAACACCTGCACCAAGTTTAAATATCCCGCCCCAGTGGGCAATGTACCGCACCTGTGGGTGTGTGTAAAATGTATTCTGGTTAATGACAGCAGCTAACTCCAGCCTTCCTCTTAAAACTAAATCTGTATCACCAGACGCGTTTTGAGCATCACCCGCTCTTGTTCACTGGCATAAGCATGGAGAGCAGCAGCAACATATGTGAAAACACCTGCACCAAGTTTAAATATCCCGCCCCAGTGGGCAATGCACCGACCCAGTGGGCATGTGCAAAATGCATCCTGGTTACTGCAGTTCACATTTCAAATTTAACCCAAGAGGGTGCCGTGATACCCCATTTGTTCATGCAAAACACACCTGGTGAAAAAAATTTGGTTTTAAGACTTTAAAACAATGAATAAACTATTAATTTTCATTTATTTTTAGATTTTATAAATATATAACAATTTACAAATAAATATATATATATACATTCACCTACAACATAAAATCTAATAAAAAATATCATATTATAAATTAAAACATTAAAATATTTAATAGTCTTTAAACTTACATGTTGTACTCCATTGAGTGCACCAGTGGGGAAAGTGTTGGATAGCAAAGGGGTAAAAATAACTATTCCCACTCAAGTAAGGGCAACAGTAGGGAAAGTGTTAGATAGCGGAGGGGTAAAAATTACTATTCCCGCTCCAGTGAGTGCAACAGTAGGGAAAGTGTTGGTTAGGGAATGGGTAAAAATTATTATTCCCACTCCAGTGAGTGCAACAGTAGAGAAAGTGTTGGATAGCGGAGGGGCAAAAATTACTATTCCCACTCCAGTGAGTGCAAAAGTAGGGAAAATGTTGGATAGCGGAGGGGTAAAAATTACTGTTCCCACTCCAGTGAGTGCAACAGTAGGGAAAGTGTTGGGAAGCGGAAGGGTAAAAATGTAATATTCCCACTCCAGTGAGTGCAACAGTAGGGAATGTGTTGGATAGCAGAGAGCTAAAAATTTATATTCCCATTGGAGTCAGTTCAAAATGAAAAACAAACAAAATATCAACTACAACGCAAAAGATTTTAAAAAGCAAAAAACGAAAACATATAGAAAAATATTTGAAATTTAGAAAAGATAGAAATGTTAAAAAGATCTAACAAATACCTAGAAAGATTTTTTTTAAATGTTAAAATAGTTTACAAACACATAACTATTTTTAATAGAAGTTATTATAATCAAAAACATTATTACATAAATGTAATCTTTTTTATTTCCTACCCTATAACAACGTACAATTCACTATACACATCTAAGTTTTAAATAAAATGTACCTCCAGATTTAACATAATTAATTACCAATTAAAGAAATATTATTATTAACAAAACAAATTAAAACAGAGAAAATGTATTTACTCCCCAAACGTTACCACTATAAAACCAAAACACACACAAAATAAAATTAAACAATTAACATAAATATTTATAAATTGATGAATTAATATTAATGATGAACTAATTATTAATTAATTAAACATTAATTATTTCCACCCTCTACCACAGTAAACACCATAACCCACACCTAAATATCATTACACAATTTCCATAACTAATTTTACATTAATAAAATAATATCAATTAAAAACAACTTATTAATTAATTCAAACAATGTACTTGCCACCTTTTACCCATATAAACCCCACAACTCAGAACTTAAATTATTTACACAGTTGCCATATTGAAATTGTAATTAATTAATTAGCAGTAATTAACAAATAATTCATAATTAAATAATAATACATTACTTACCACCCTATTCCCCAATAAACACCAGCACCCACTCCTAAAAAAATAACACAATTAACATAATCAATTACCAATTAATTAATTGATAATAATTAACAAGCAATTAATAAATAATTAATAACAAATTAATTCCCACAATGAACACTTTAAAATATAAATTAAATAAATATTAATAAATAAAAAATATTAATAAATGTATTATAATTAAATAACTTCCCATCCTATACCCCTATAAACCCACAGCCCACTCCTAAATAAATGACACAATTAACATAATTACCAATTAATTAATTTATAACCAATAATTAATTAATAATACATTAGTTCACACAATTAACACTATAAAATCTAAATTAAATAAATACTAATATATAAAAAATAATAATTAATTTATTATAATTAAATTACTTCCCATCCTATTCTCCTATAAACCCATAAACCGCGACAGAACAAAAAAACGCAAAATGTATTTAAAATAAACGACTAAAAATGTAACAAATATATTAAAAACAAAAGCAACACTCATAAAAAAAATAGTTCACATACTTTTAAAATACATACTAAAGTACATAAACTTAATTAAAACATTGATATTTTAGACAACTATATTTTCGATATTAATTACTTCGATATTTTAAAAAATGATATTTCTTACCTCCAAGTCGATATTCTTGACCACGATATTCTTGCTGTCGATATTTCCAACTGGGCGTGAGTGTTTGATTGGTTCAGATGCTCCGTCCATCACCACCCCCTTGTGTACCAGTTTGTTCGCCATAAGCTGGCAGGGTATGCTCAGACGTGAGTCCCTTGCTCACTTTGTCACTGGATTCAAGCAAGCCAGGCTGAAGACGGCTGAAATGCCAGAAACCGGTCCTCGGAAGCTTGTTTCCAGTCCAGGGAAGGCATGGACGTGGCAGTTCGGGCTGGACTGTTCCCATGAGGCACAGGGTCAGACTGATTTGCATATGGCCATGTCTGAACTGGGGTGGCAGAGTGAGCTAAAGAACGGTGATGGAATAAACCCAGATCTGTTGACTGGGTGTGAGTGTTTGATTGGTTCAGATGCTCCGTCCATCACCATCCCCTTTTGTACCACTTTGTTCGCCATAAGTTGGCAGGGTATGCTCAGACGTGAGTCCCTTGCTCACTTTGCCACTGGATTCAAGCAAGCCGGGCTAAAGACGGCTGAAATGCCAGAAACCGGTCCTCGGAAGCTTGTTTCTGGTCCAGGGAAGGCATGGCTTGGCAGTTCGGGCTGGACTGTTCCCATGAGGCACAGGGTCAGACTGATTTGCATATGGCCATGTCTGAACTGGGGTGGCAGAGTGGGCTAAAGAACGGTGATGGATTAAACCCAGATCTGTTGACTGGGTGTGAGTGTTTGATTGGTTCAGATGCTCCGTCCGTCACCACCCCCTTTTGTACCACGATATTTCCAACTCAACATTTGTGTATGTCGACATTTGAAACCCGATATTCTGTCTGTGCACTGTAGCATCATCAATCCAAGCTGCTAGCTTTTGGTTCATATAGCACCCCAATTTGCAGGCCCCGAACAACGACGCAAAGTGCTTTATGCAACTTCCACATCAATAAATCATCATGGCCAGAATCATCCTGTGAGCGCATAGCAAGTCTCGTTCATCAGGTCCAGTTGTATCATCATGCAAAGGTCCTGCTTTTGCAATGAATAGGATATTCCTGTGCTAAGGGATAGCCTGTGCCACATATAGCATTTAATCAATATTTCAAGTTTTCTGCCAGTGGCTGCTGATACAGTGAGCTTCCTTTCCAGCTGTGCTACGTCACTCGCTATGGAATAAGTATGCTGTACAAGGTTCTTCAGAAAAAGACACACTGAGATTTTTGCTTTATTAGGGTGGGGAGGGCATATCCATACCAAGTGCATTAATGTTTGCCTGTTTACATCACGTATTATGTCATTTAAAAGGTATTTTGTATAGGAATTTTTGTGAAATGGAAGGCAACCCTCAACAACACACCACATCATTAAACTCCAGTACATACCACTCCACAACACAAAATACCCTTCCACATAATTAGACTCCAACACACGCATTCCCACTCCATATAATTCTAGTACACTCAATACCACATAATTACTATCTGCATAATTCCACAGCTCACCATGGCATATAATTCAATTACACAAATCCAAACAATTAAACATCACATAATTACACAACTAACTAATCCATTCCAACCTACATAATTCCGCAATACACCTCATGCATGCACTCCGTAACACAAAAGTAAACATTGCCATTTACAAAGCCAATAGCTCCAACAAATACAAGACCTGTTGCATAAGTAAAAACAAATTCACATTTTACAATGACAATAGCTCCAACTGCAACAAATGTGAGGCCTATTGCATTTCCAATGCTTGTTGTTACTGGGGCCAGTTTTTAAGTGCTGCAAAATTGGCCCCTTGAAAATAAAAGTGCAGCAGCAGTGTTCCCGCTAGCCCTTCTGACCCCCCTGCTCCCCACTCCCCCCAGGCCGGTCGGACACAATTGCCAATGGCTGGTTTGCGATCCCAGTCCGGCCCTGAGCACAAAATTATACAAGTTGCGCAGAGGGTGGTGGGAAATTGAGTTCCTCTGTGGCATCAGTGATGCACACGGCTTACCCAGCAGGTTAGTTTCACCACATAGAGCCCCCCTGTGTGTAACTACAAGGGCTATCTCCTCCTCAGTGAAGTTGCTTTTGCTCTTCCAAATAATAGTATGCATTATTGCAGAACATAGTTGTGGCTAAAAAAGCTGAAAGACAAAGAGGAAAACAACAGTGCGGACAGTATTTATGTTGTTGGAAGGGAGTGAGCGCCAGATGTTGGATATGCTTTAAGTGTATGTAATTCTCTGATTACCTTCCATGCGGGTGTCTCCATCCTTTATATGGAGTTCTTCAGTCCAGTTGCGGAGGTCTCCTACCTGGTGGCGTAAGACTCGCCAAATTTAGCAGATTGCAAAATTACAGATTTGCCATCATAATTTAGGTTTATGCAGACTCCACCCTCTAAACTGCGGGAGTGAAGCCGTGTAAGTCTACTCCAGTCCCGGGAGAAACATTTCACCTGGAAATGGTGAATAGTGAAAAGTAATAATGGTACTCCGATTTGTAAGAGTAAATGTACACATGAGTAAATCAAGACGTGTAAATGTGGGCTTTTGGACATTGAACCAACAAACAATTTTCTAATTCCAAGATTTAACTGAAATTGAAAAATCGATAGGCTTATCAGATGCATCCAGTAGGAGTTCATCAGTAACTGGACTCCGGCCAGGGCTGACAATAGGTTATGTAGAGTATTTTTGTCCCTTAAGCTAAAAACAGTGTTACAAGCTTTTCTATATTACTGAAGAAATTGTTTTATGATGTATTGCAGGAAGAAGGGAAATTAAGGATTCATCCTGGAAGATTCCGATATCCTGTTTCACGGAACCATCATGCATTTATGCTGCTATAGTTATTATTTCTAAGTAAATTAGTGCATCTTTTTCTAGCATTTTATTTTTCTGTCTTCATGAGGAAATTGTTGTCCTATTACAGAAAAAAATGAATGTAAATACCTGCCAAATGTAGAGTTAAATCATAGTATTTCTTCTATATCTTTGGTCAGGTAATGGCTGTAACCTTGTGCACTAGGGGGCGTGGTGTTTTATCACTAGCAATTAAAAAAGAAAAAAATTCTGTAACAACCTAACATGTGACCAAGGGCCCACGGGCCCGAAATGCGTCGTGCTGTTGTTGCCTCACGTGCACATTAAAGCTTAACCCGAAGCCAGATCCTGTGGTTCATCTCTCCCATCTTGCTTCGCCGATCGTGGGAGGTTGGAAGTGGCGTTTGTGGAGTTGCTGGTGTGTGAGATTATATATATATGCCGTAACAATAATTTCTTTTCCTTTGGTAAGGAGATTTACAGGCAACTAAGAGGCGTGGCGATGGGGGCCTGCTTCTCTCCCAGCTATGCGTGCTTGCACGTTGGCTGGTGGGAGGAGTAGGTCCTCAGAGTACGCCACAAAGTGTTGATGGAGAGACATGTTAGGTGTTTTTTAAGGTACATCGATGATGTCTTCATCGTCTGGAAGGGTAGCAAAGAGGAAGCACTGTCTTTTATCTGTGATATTAATGACAATGCACTGAATCTTAACTTCACGGCCCACATCCAGAAAAATCGCATCCAATTTTTGGATGTTGAGGTATATGTCTCCGATGGAACCCTAAACACTACCCTTCACAGGAAACAGACTGCAGGCAATGCTACATTGCATGCAACCAGTATGCATCCTAGGCATACAATCTCTGGAATCCCCTATGGGGAAATCCTCAGGTTAAAGAGAATTTGCAGTTCCCCCTCTGACTTTGATGACTGCTTGAAAGAACTTCTCAATAGATTGAGAGCTAGAGGGTATTCTGAGCAGACATTAAATGCAGCAGTCACTAAATCCCTTTCAAGATCTAGGGAGAGTCTTTTTCCTGATGCTACCCCTACAACTGAACTACCTGTAGATATAGAATCCCAAATAGAGTGCCCACGGCTTATCACTACTTTCAGTAGGGAAGATAGGAAAATCAGGTCAATATTAAACAAACATTGGCCGATCATTCTGAGTGATCACATCTTAAACACCAGATTACCCTCTTCACCCACTGTAACCTTTAGACGGGCTAAAACCACGGGCAATTACTTGGACAAAGCTGCGCCTGAACTAAAAACCAAAATTCCATGGCTACGCCCGACTATGGGATTCTTTAAATGTTCTAGTTGTAGGGCCTGTAAGTTCGGCGTTAACACTACTCACTATGCTACCCCGTTTAGCACAGTTGCCAAGACCATCAATGGCAACTATAACTGCAAAACTGATCATGCCGTGTATGTTCTGGCGTGCACCTGTGGGCTTAGATATGTTGGCAGCACTAAGCTCCAGGTGCACGTCCGAATACTACAGCACTTGCGGGCTATTCTCCATAGTGATCCTACTTACCCGGTCGCCCGACATTTTAAGCGGGTTCATAACAAAGATCTAAACTGCCTCAGCTACTTTGTGATTGGAGCAGTACCCAGATTAAGAAGAGGAGGTGACCGTGAGATGGAACTCAGGAAATTGGAATCTAGATTCATATTGGAACTCGATAGCCGTTGGCCCAATGGGCTCAACAATATTGAGGAAATGCACCATTTTCTGTAATTTTCTGTAATTTTCTGTAATTTTATATTAATACTGGTTGCTCCACCCTGTTTCCCCCTTAGCAATGGTACATGTGCTTCTAGTTAGGTTCCCTATTAGAAGTACTGTGCGTTGGGAATATTCCTTGTCCCATGATTTGCTTCTACAACTAGTGAAAGTTAGATCGTTATTCACTCATGGTGACGCATATGATGCACTTTATTTCTATATAGCACGATCATCATTCAATTTTAATATACTCATACAATTCTATTCCAGGATCTATTGAAATAGGTGTATATAATTACTCATATGACAATTTTTAGACTGTATAGTGATTGAAATATGCAGGTATTAAGTGTAGATTTGTGTATATTGATATTGTGCTGTACATCTACATATGTGGAATAATTAAGGAGAGGCACAAATGTATATAAATGTATATATTTGTACATATAGGGTAGGCCTGTGCCTGTATCTGCATGTATATATATGTATGTTCGCATATACATCTTCATATGTGTATGTTTATATATGTGTATATGGATGTAGATATTTGGGTTGGAATTTTGTGTCCGTTACATCAGTGGGGTTTTCTTTGAGTTTATTTATTGTTGTTGTTGGGTAGTTGTGGGGGAGGGTATGTAAAGGTGGTGTGGATGTGTACATTTATGAAATATGGTCTTATTTATACATATTGTCATTTTTAGCTTCTTGGACAATAATGTCTTGATCTACCTGGAACACTTTAAGAGAATCTAGTATAGAACAGGATTGTTTGATGAATTTAATCATGCACTTTTTTAATGTTCATTGTATATTTGCACATTACTGTTCTAAGGGTAGTGTAGTATGTTCCCGCAATTCTCTTGCACTTTATTTTATCCTTATCACTTATGCACTTTCTAATCTATGCACTTTATAAATTTTCGCTGCTACTTATAAGAATTTGCATATTTGCACAGAATTGGTATACATGTCATTTGAATTTCAATTTGACGAATGAAATTGTTTTTTATAGCTTTTTTATCTATAAATTGTATTATCTGATAGTATCAGAATAATTCCTGGATTTAACCAGTAACAACTTTCTGTACATTTGTCGGCAAATGGAAAAGTATATTGGCGATAGTGTGTTTTCACTGTTTACTATATGTCACATGATTATGGTGGACGCCACCAGGGGGCGGCGTCAACATCACTGCATTTACCCATAAAATAGCATAATGATTCAAAACATGTTGCAGCGTGACCAAGGGCTTTTGGCCCGAAACGCGTCGCTGGTTCTGTTGTTTTAAATAAATACCATCTTGCTGACTCTGCTGGTCCGGTCCTTATTCTTTGCTGGCGTGGAGGCGGTGTCTGCGAGCGCAGAGCAAGCTGAGGAGGAGTTTTCTTTTCATATATATATATACCACCAAAGTCCCAAGCTATGAGGAGGCACACGAACAGCTTGCCCGCAATCCTGCGTTCTGTTAACCTCGGCATCCCCGATAATTGTATTTCAAAGCCCTACGCGTTTCAAGGTATTTAACCTCTTCCTCAGGGGCTGGCTTCATCACGTGGCGCATCTGATGTCTCTTTTTTGCGTGCATTACGCTAAGTGCGATACCAACTGCATACTGGGACATGTAGTCCTAATAGATTTATTTACTGCCCTAAGTGGGTTCAAAGCGCCAATAATTTTAAAAGCATTTCATTCCTGTAGTAGGCGGGCACATGTCGAGGTAAACGTCTTTTTATCTTGGCTTGCTGTGCTTTCCAGGTCCGGACATAGTTCCAGTCCTCAGCCTCTTCCTTCAAAGATGGTGCTCCCCTCCACGGCAGGGTTGCCGTGTAGTAATGTATTCCACCAAAGTCCCAAGCTATGAGGAGGCACACGAACAGCTTGCCCGCAATCCTGCGTTCTCGATAATTGTATTTCAAAGCCCTACGCGTTTCAAGGTATTTAACCTCTTCCTCAGGGGCTGGCTTCATCACATGGCGCATCTGATGTCTCTTTTTTGCGTGCATTACGCTAAGTGCGATACCAACTGCATACTGGGACATGTAGTCCTAAGAGATTTATTTACTGCCATGAGTGATGTCACTGACCATGTCATGAGTGATGTAATATGTGACGTCATCAGCAGTGCATTGCGGGCGCGCGTGTTATAGGTAGCTGAACTAACTATAACAGGGGAATTTTAAAGGTTTTGTATGAGTGAAATGTGTGTTAGATTAAAATGGAATATTCACTATGCTAGACATTGTATAAAATTAGTATTTGTAATTCATGGGTCATTTGTATATAGCAATCGAGATTAACTTTTTTAACGGTTGTATTTGGATTGTGTTTTTATTTATTTGTCTGTAACTTATTTTTTTAAACGATTGAATATTCCTGAAATACATGTAATTTAATATACTTTTATGAGTGAATCTCGAATAAAGCTAAATTTGACTTGACTTGAAATGTCCAGCTAACTATAACATGTGTGAAACCTATGGTTTTTTCAGTGAATTTCTAAGGTTTTTTAAATGCTAATTCCTAACTGTAACGTGTGGGAAACCTATGGTTTTTTCAGTGAATTTCAAAGGTTTTTTAAATGCTACTTCCTAACTATAACGTGGCTGAAACCTATGATTTTTATAGTGAATTTGCAAGGTTTTTTTAAATGCTAATTCCTAACTATATTGTGTGTGAAACCTATGGTTTTTTCAGTGAATATATATATATATATCTGCACTGGAAAAATAAACACCCACTTCCCTTACAAAGATGTGGAAAGTTTGCATGTCTGCAGCCTTTCTTATTTTTCACCTTATTCATCTTCCGCTCAATCAACACATCATCCACACATACACACACCTACTTGCTGCCTTTCTTGGCTGGGGTTATCAATTATTCTTCTTTAATTCAAATTCAAAGTGCAGGCCCTTTATTCAGCCTTCTTGGTAACTACTACCTGTGAATGGCAGTGGGTAATTTGCACACTTGCGTCCTTTCTTGCATCCTTTCTACCGCACACTGTGTGTACTTTGTGCACTAGCTTGCTTCCTTAGATGTGGTACTCGTTTCTCTTGCTCACTCTGCGGAATCCAACACCCTATCTGTGTAATGAGCTAGAAATCCAAAGATCCACTTCACTGACAAGGCAATGGGTAGTTTGCGTGTCTCCAGCCTTTCTTATTTTTCACCTTTTTCATCTTCCACTCAATCAACACATCATCCACATATACACACAACTACTTGCTGCATTCCTTAGCTGTGATTATCAACTATTCTTCTATTTCATATTCCTATTCAAAGTGCAGGCCTTTATCAAGCCTTTTTATTGTAACAACTACCCCGGCCGAAGGCACAGTGAAATTTGCACACTTGCTCCTTTTATTGGCTGGGGTTATCAATTATTCTTCAATTCTTCAATTTAATATTCTGATTCAAACTCAAAGCCCTTTATCAAGCTTTTTTGTTGTAACTACTGTTGCAGGGATTCTGCCCCTACACAGAACTGTGCATAAAGACTTAGGACCTCAGTGAATTATGGTGTTCCAAAACCCACCTTAGTACCCAACCCCCCTAACAGACGAACAATCAGTGACTCATTGGTCATTCGTCCTATAGCAAAAACACCAATGACTAGTCAATCCAGAACATGTGACTTAGATTACCTCAAGTAAGGTGGATAACGAGAGCACTCTTTCGCTATAGTCTTACACCAGCCCAAAACAAGGAGTAAATAAAGACACGTACAAGTTTGAAATGTTTATTTCTAATGCCGTAATCTCATGCGCAGTACCTTAGATAATACAAGAAAACATATTATCAGAAACAAGGTTGTCAGCTTTGTTACTATTCCATAAAATACAAAGGGAGAAAGCATCTTATAATGCTAAAGGGAAACAAATTTAAAATATACCTAGATTTCACCCTCCCTACCTAGCAGGTTAGTTTATAACTACAGAAGGTCTCATAGGATTACATGGGCGGACCCATACCTCTGGTACTCAGCTGTAGTGGATCACATTGAGTTCTGCACAAACTGTCAGGATATGAATGTTCCCCAACTGTGTGTAATCATGCCTGCACAGTGCATTATTAAACGCGCCAGTATCAGAGGTGGCCACAGCTGCATATGTGTTAAGGCGAGGATCATTCCGAATAATAAACACAGTGTCCAAGATAACCTTGATGTTCCATGCTCTCACTATACACACTAAACTAGCGAGGCAGTCTACCAATGTAGCATAACAAATTATTCTCATGTGAAGCAAAATACTCAGCCTTCTCTAAACAATATCGCAAGTGCGTGTCGTGTGCAAAGCAGAGCAGGAAAGCAAAAATGGCGTTTAAGCTTCTAATAAACCCATGCTAACTTAAAACGGTGTGATTGCAAGGCACAGCCCCACGGCACCCTTCCTTTATCGAAGCACGTGATATAAAAAGGGGCGCATTACGACCGCAGAGTCCTAGCCTGAAAAGCAGAGTCAAGTTCAAATTTGCAAAACAAATTATTCGCTGTTTCATAGAAAGCAGTAACTAAATAATAAAGAATAGGTAGAAAAATCAAAGACCCTTATTACAACAGCGTATAAGCACAGTATGTAGCAACAGCCTCCAAGAGGAAGTCATTGTTCTCATCTGAAAACATTTCAGCCATCCAATTCAATAGTGGGAATGAACATACATGTTCCTCAATGACTGGAGCCTCTATCACCATCGGAGGAAAAGTCGGGTCATCTTCAATGTAACAAGCGTGCCAAGAAGTCATGCGCCTCTGCAAAAACATTCCAACGTCCCATTATTCCATGTATCGCTGCTAAGGCCATAATCCCACCGCCAGAACACAGCAAGTCATGAACCACTAAGGGGCTCATCAGCTGGTCATAATCCGCAGTGGGAGACACCGTACTGTAGAGACACAAATCCAGGGCCCAGTCGAAATCGCAGCTCAGGCAATGGAAGACAGGTTGAACGCATGTGAAAAAGTAAAATCGAAATGATAATCCATAAGCTGCACTCAATGTAGCCAGAGGCAGCGCTCCGTAATAACTAAGCATTCGGTTGCGGACCACCAACAGCCGAGAAATATTGTCGTGTGCTGCAGGATGTGCATCCATATTTAAGTAAACAAATTAATAAAAGCACACAGGCAACGAATGCGAGTATTAAGGGGAATCCACCACAGATGCTGGAAAAAATCGAATGGAAAAATCCAGAGAAAACACCAAATATAGTTTGAAAAGAAGTCACAAGGCCACTGCTTATAACTTTAAAAAAGTAAGGTAACTCCGTAGTCAAGGACGCATTAAAGTTAGTCTAAATTAACTCCCCAAAATGCAGGGGCACGTCTTTATTTAATAAAGCATGCACTTCTGTGCAGGTCTTTGCTACATGAAGGACAAATGTTTCTCTAGCAGATGTAAGAGCAACCTCTTTTTGAGACAATAGCGCTCTTATACGGCTCATTTGGTTGACTCTGCTTTCAAGGTTGGAATCGACGGACAGATAGAAACATCCAGCTTCCCATGCAGAGGAGTAAACACAACTTTTTTATAGCAAACCACACGCTCAGTTACCGTAATCATGTAAGCGATGCCTGCTAACATCGCACAACAATCTGCATTATTTCAAAGTAAATAACTCCCGTTTGCCAGTAAACTCAACGTTGTTATGATAGCACGTGTCGGAGTGCCTTTCAAAACTCAGGCCAAATTAGGCGCATCTTGATTACAAGAGCCATGCAATTGTATGTGTCTACAAATTAAAAAGTGATCTGGTGCTATTGTGCAATCCTCGCCATTCAGATAAACTTATTTTCCCTCCCTCAGGCACCTATATGTAAATGGTAATAACCAAGCTTCATGGAGATAAGCGCTGCCTAAAGATGCATATCTGCCTATAGCATAGTATTTCATGCAAACCTCAAACTTAAACAGGCTAAAAGTTAACATTATGATACCGTGGATAATCCACACAGCTGAATCGGATCTCCAATGAGTGACCACTTGTAACCATTCTCATGGCGCGCCCTGTGCTCTGGTTTGACACTGAGAGAGTGATCGCACCATAGATTGTACTGCTAATCATTCTCAGCATACGCTACGAATACGCTTTCACGTTGCGCGTCGCATCAAAGCTTCCGTGTGACGTCATGTTCGGCGCCCCGTACGCAAAAGACGCAAATGTTTTTAATTATTTAAAAACATATATTTATTTATTTAATGAACATACTAACAGAATACATTATATAGGGTAGTTATTAAAATATTTTTTTTAAACTTTGAACAATCGTATATTACTTTTAAAAGCAATTACACAAATCACGGAGGAACTTCATGCGTACTCGCATCGTAAGAGCACCGTAAGAACAGCGTAAGCGTACGCAAAGCCATGTGACTTTAAAAGAAGAGACTTGATTGGTTCATAACACTTCCTATTCCAACTGTTGAAAGTTCCGTCCCATTTTAATCATTCTACTTTGACTTTCTAAGAAGAAGCATCTCATCTGAGAATCTTGTCAAATAGAAGGAAGATTACCATAATAACAGCAATGGACTCATCTTCCAGCCATTCTTCAGAGGAATATTTCATTCCTGAAAAACCTCCAAAGCAGAGGAAAGAAGCTCTAATTTGGCAGTTTTTTACTTTTCCAGAAGGCCAAAAAATGGTTAATGCTCCAAAAGTAACATGTAAAATTTGCCAAACAACTTTTTCAAGGGGTGATCCATCTTAAAAATACTCCTTTGGCACAGCAAATATGGAGCGGCACGTGAAGAACTTGCACCCCAACAACTTTGCTCGAGCTGCAACACAGAGGCTGCGAGACAACCCACCTGCTACTGCACCAAGCACATCACCTGCTGCAGCAGCAATTTCAGCAAGCAAGCCCCCTATTTTAGAAACAAATTGCCCCCGGGATTTGGCCCCCCCCCGGGAGCTAATTAAGAATAAAACGGACTACTAGTTTTTTTTCCTTTTCCACCATGTACGAGTACCATACGCGTACCCCGCGTTTTTTTTATTTAAAACAAATAAACAAATTTGGGCCTAAAGATCCATGTGAGACCCACTGAGCAGGCCTAGAGGGTCAACATGTTTCTACCCTGCCCGCTTTCATTATTTTTCACCTTTCTTTTACAGTTTTCTTATGACTCGGTGCTAACGAGGCACAAGATGGCTGCCAACACTTCCTGGTTTGGAGTGTCGTGAGACAGTTGACATCCAATCAGCATGCAGCTCGCGCTCGTAATTGTACAGATTTCCGTACGCGTGCAGTACTTCGTCTCTTGATATTGCTATGATTTTACTTTTGATTTTATCAGTAACTACTGAACGGAGATACACCATTTAACAAAAAGCACAATCTGCGAACCCAACTCTACCTCTCTGCCAAATTTGGTGTAATTCCGTTCAGTCGTTCGGTCTGTAGCCCTGGCTAAAGGTCCCTATGGAAAATTGCATGGGGAAACATGTTTTGGGACACCCCTTATTTCTCATCCCCCATTTAATGAATCACCCCCAAACTTTCAGGGAAGGAGCGGAACGGAGCAGGCCATTTTCTTGGAGACATTTGCAAAGATTCGTCCACCAGCGCCAAAGTTATTTCAAATAGAATGTTGTGGATTTCCTATGGAAAGTAGGTTCTAACTATAACTACCTATATATATATATATATATGTCCTCTAGTCTTTTCATTCGGAAAGACTGTTTTCTGCATATTTTTCACGAGCTCAGCCAAGGCGCGTGACAACAGAGGACCCGTCTCGCAAGCGGCCCGCAACAAATGTTGGCATCGTGGCAATCTTCACCAAGGAATTGGTAGCGTTGCAGGCCCACCTTGAGGAACACGACGGATAAGAGGCTGCTGCCATTGTGCAGTCCGTGACTGCATGGGATGTTTGATCACGGTATCTTCACGCCACGGCCCTGTCTGGACTGGCTCTTGGGGTTGAGGCGTTGGGGACCCAAGGTGGCCATAAACATCATTATTAACGGGATTCCCTATGGCTCACATTTGCCTTCTCCCTACTTTAATAATGGACAACAGTATGCTATGGCTCCGTATTCAGGACATCGATGCAAGTGCATGCTGGGATGTGGAGTCCTAAACATCATTGGACCACAGCTGCAATCAATGCAAATCAGAGCCTGCATCACTCCAACCAATTGGAGCACCGTGTAATAAAAAAGAGGGAGAAAGGGTAACCCAGGACATTAAAGGCATCCGATGAAGGCACGAAAATCGCCGAAATGCATTATGCCGGTTCTGTGGTGAAGAAAATGGTTACCTGGAAATCCCTGCTGTGTCCTCTAGTCTTTTTATTCGGAAGGACTGTTTTCTGTATATATATATATATATATATTCACTGAAAAAACCATAGGTTATAGACCATATATAGTTAGGAATTAGCATTTACAAAACCTTGAAAATTCACTGAAAAAACCATAGGTTATAGACCATATATAGTTAGGAATTAGCATTTAAAAAACCTTATTTTACTCACACAAAACCATTGAAATTCCATATATAGTTAGTTGCACTAACTATATATGGCGCACCCGCAATCCACTGCTGATCATGTCACATATTACATCATTCATGACATGGTCAGTGACATCACTGATGACATCACTGATGACATCTCAAATGACATCACTGATGACAACATCCAGTGACTGTATTTTTCTGTAAAGTTAAAATATGTCTTGAGTGGATGTATAAGTGTCTGGATGAAGGATTTAGTAGGTGCATGACTGACTGTATGAGTGAGTGATTAAATGTGTCTCACTGAATGCATGGGTTAGTGACTAAACTGTCTTAATTTGTGCATCATTATGTCTGTTGTTCTGTAAACTGCTGCATGTGTTGATCATTAGCTATACGAGAGGCTATATGTGTTATTAATTGGTTGCCCAAGTATTTCTATGGGAGATTGAGTTTGTGTGGGGGTGGCTGGAAGGTGTGAGACTCTATGCATAGATGTGTGAGCAGTTTATTCACTAGGTGTATGAGTTCAAGAGTGCATGTGGAAACAGCTACATGGGCAGTTGACTGTGTGCATGAGTGTATTGATGAGTGAATGGATATCTCAATGCTACATGTCATAGTAAGTACATATGTAAAACACAGTACATGTGAGAGTTGGCATATATAAATAACTGTGCATGAGAGCCACTGAATGAGTGAGTGGTTGTATCGATCATTGTGAACTTGTATCAGGGATTGTATAAGAGAGTAAATATGTGTTAGTATATGTTTCAATAAGTAAGGTGTGTTTAACTGTATAGTTGAAGAAATGGAGGTGAGATTGTTTCTTTGCATGACTGACTGGGTGTGTGAGTAACTCCATGGATGAGTGGCAGTGTGTGAGTGTCTGTATACACTGAGTGTATCTAAGGTTATATTAGAGTCTGAAGAGGTTTATCGTATTAGCACAAGAATGATGTCAAATGAGATGTCATCAGTGATGTCATTTGAGATGTCATCAGTGATGTCATCAGTGATGTCACTGACCATGTCATGAATGATGTAATATGTGACATGATCAGCAGTGGATTGCGGGTGCGCCATATATAGTTAGTGCAACTAACTATATATGGAATTTCAATGGTTTTGTGTGAGTAAAATAAGGTTTTTTAAATGCTAATTCCTAACTATATATGGTCTATAACCTATGGTTTTTTCAGTGAATTTTCAAGGTTTTGTAAATGCTAATTCCTAACTATATATGGTCTATAACCTATGGTTTTTTCAGTGAATTTCAATGGTTTTTTAATAGCAAATATCATAAGCTGTCGAATGTCAAGTACGTGGTAAGTAAAAACATTTTCGTGTTTATGCACACTGATCTGCTTTGAATGCTGCCCCCCACCCCTCATTTCTATTAGGAGTACTCTCTCTTTGCAGATAGTGAAGGGTAGTTAACGCAGCCCTTTGCCCCCTTTGTAATCCGTCGTGCCTGCTTCTCTCTCCATTTGATTGATTGTTCTCTTTGGTTCATTCTCTATTTACAAACAAGCACAGAGTCGCAATACTCTGTTTAGTCTTTGCAGATAGCGAAAAATCGTGTAAAAAAACAAAAGGAATCGAGCAAAATCAGTAGGCCACTAATGGGATCTCTTTTTGACCTCGCTAAAATAGAAACATTAGGAACAACCTGTTGAAAATAGCAATGCGTATGTACATAAGCGGCGTTCATTTGTGTTCACAGTACCCCTTGTTGATTGTTTCAATCGAGCATTGAATTGTTCGATGTTAATTCTCTTAAGGATCTTCTCTACCTGCAAACGAGGAAGAATAGGAATATTCTCTCTCCCTTTGCAGATAGTGAAGGGTAGGTAACGCAAGCCTTTAACACGTCGTACCTATTTCATTCCTCATTGATTGATTGATTGTCCGAACATTGACTGTTTGGGAATTAGTTCTTTTTGGAGGTATTCCCTGTTTGCAAATAAACGTAGGAAAATCTTTGCAAGTAGTGAAAGGGTACGTAATGCGGACCTTTCTCCCCCGTTGTAATCTGTCATGCCTATCTACTCCCCACTGATTGATGCACCTGTTTCACCCGGACCATTTACTAGACATACGTCATCTGGCCCGACCAGAGAGCACCCCTAGTGAAAAGGACATATGCAATAATAACGAAGTGATCACTGTATCCTGTTAACAGAAACTTTAGCATGAAACAACCTGGAAAGAAAAGAATAGGAAAACGAAAATCAGTAGGCCACTGATGAACATGAACTTTTATTAAACAACGAACAAAGAAACGATAACATAACGTAATGATAAAACCTATTAATGTCCTAGAAACAAGAAAACGTTAAAATATGCCAGTGGTGAGAGACCAGAAAAACAGTAAGAGAAACCAAATCACCCCTCGCTGTCCCACCGCCTGCCACGCCAAAAAAATCGATAGACTAGGGAAAATGCAAGTCAGTAGAACATCCGCCCCCACTCTGGAAACTTCCAAGGTGGGGCAGGGTTCCGGCTACGCCCAGCCGGGAGCAGCCCATATAAGGCAGGTCCTGCTGCCACGCCTCGGAGATCCTAACGTAGGGTGTAGCCGGAGGAGAGGCCGAGACCAACGGGACCCGGCCAGGGAATTGCCTTTACAACGCTGAACAGTTGCAGGGGGGGGGAATGTCTCCTCGACCCTCCCCTCTCTCTCCCAGTCCGGCCGCGGTGGCCCTTGAGAGTTGCAGGTAGTCCCGCCACATGCTCTTCCGGTCCGGCCACCAACGGTCGGGGGGCCGAGACCGACGGAATCCGGCTGCAGCCGATAAACCAAGAAACCCGTTCATGGGGCCAGAGCCAGGGGCGTCCGGCCGACATCTACCGGAAGCCCGGCCCGAAGACGGACGGGACACTTCTTCTTTCTTGTATAATTGCTGCAACAACCCTGGGGGGGGATGTCTTGCACATGCCTCCGACCCCCCCCCCTCGTCCTCATCGCCTGGTCCGGCCATAACAAATCTCAAGCGAGACGCCGTGGGGTGCACTGGGAGGGAGAGACGGTGCGAACAGGCCTCTCCCGCCTCCCCAGTGGAGGCTTCCCAGCTGCACCCTCAGCGGTCCAGGCGCCCGGAAAAGAGTTCTTCCACTGTGGCCATGCTGCAACGTCTCGCCCGGCAGGGTGGAGCCCGTCCGCTCATTTGACCCCGCGATCGCCAGTAGCTACCGAACTCTCAAAATGGCGGTCGACCTGGCAAGAGCGGGCCCAGCATAAAGAAATGGCCCGGTCACTGGTTGACTCCACCACCGTAGTCCTCCACGACCTTGAAGATTCTAGAGGAGCCGCGGGAGTCTCCGACCCCCGATGGGGAATGACTGCCATGATCACCCGTGGAGTGACGAAACTGTATCCGCGGGACGTCGGCGCCAGCCTCACTTTGAATTACTAGAATCCTGCAGACCTCACTTCCGGTGAAAGCACAGTGTGACCCGGTAGGAAAAATTGTTGCACCCCCTCCCCTTTTTGACTGATAGTTCAAACCACCGATCCTTTCCTTTGCCCTTTTAACGGAACTTTGGACTGCCTCCCCCTCTTTTACATTTTCTAGAGAAAACAAAACATTAACCACTACATTAGCATAGCAGTTGACACCAGAACTGTTTTCAAATTGAAAACCAACAACATCTTCAACAGAATCCTTTTTGTTTCTGCTGTGACCCTGCTCCAGCACAGGCATTGTCCCCAGCAGTAATTCTGCAATGCCGGTAAGAATAGCTGTGGTGCCTACTGGACTCACTCACCCCCGCGGCGCCCCACGCCGTTATTTGCTGGGCGGCAACTTGCTAGACATCACCTTCGTGACATCCAGATTTCAGCGCGTTCTGCTGCCTTGGAACTATTCGCACAACAGACCGCTACTGACAAGAATATTTCATTATTGGTGCTGTCAATTTCAATAAATCTATTACTGTTTTTGTTTTGTTGTATATATTTATATGTTATTAAAGTTTTATATTCCTACTACTTTGTTGGAGTGCTATATATTTTTTATGTGACACATAATTGTAAAAACTTTGATGTACAAAGAGTCATTCCTGGAATCTTCCGCTTCAGGCTCGGTCCCCTCCCCAATCACAATACAGGATAGTTTTCAGATAGTAGGAACACGTGTGGTGTGACGGATCTCATCGGGTGTGGGCCTTGATCTACTATAACTCCTTTGAAGAGGGGTGATTCTTTACAGCTGGGGCCATAAACTACATCTGCAGGGCTAGCTGATAGCCTGGACAATCGGACACAGAGGAAGAGGAGTGTCACAGGGTGCGGTAGTGAATAGGGCGAAAGGGAGGTGTCGGGCGGGCACAGTGTGATTCTCAGGGAAGAGCAGCGCAGATGGGGGGAGGTTTATTGCCCATGCATAAGACAGAGAGCGGGGGTGACCAGTGCCTGGGGAAGATGCTTGCGAGGGTGAGGAGCCATGCTACGAATCGACAGCGTGCAGAGAGTGGGTCTGGTCAAGACATCTAAAATGGCTGCCGTGCACGACAAAAGTGTGGCATTTCAAAAAAGGCAAGATGGCGCAGACAATGTTTTTCAACACTTCCTCATTTCCTTCGAATCGAACGTTAACAGACGTTGGGGCATATTACCAAAGTTAAGCGATATTTATCGCTAACGATGCTTACCAACCAATTTTTTACCACTAAGCATCGTCAGAAATTATCGAAGATAAACCTTACTATTATCAAGGTTTATCGCAAATGCGATAATAAACGGCCGCAATGCATGAATATCGCTAAAAACTCAGCGATATTCATGCATTACCGAGCTAATACTCTTAGCCATGTTATCCACCTCCCATTGGATAACATGGCTAAGAACTGCTCAGGGCAGGTGTTACTTTTTGGAGATATTCGCGCTTAGCGCGAATATCTCCAAAAGTTGGTAATAGGAGATAGATATCTTGCATGTTGTAATGCAAGTTATTGTGGTATATGGAACTCATACCATAATCTCTCAGGAAAGCAGAAACTGATCCTTTTGGGACCGCCTAAAAAGGCCTAGGGGGTGAGGAGTACTCTACTTTGCCCCCTTTTCACGTTCCGAACTATTTTATTTTACTCTCTTCTGTAATTACACAAAATACCAGCGATAAGATGCATCGGAGACACACAGTGAGAGAAAGGAGGCCGGAGATGAAGAAGACATGTCAAATACACATTGGAGATAATATAGTGGCAGAAGGGAAGTAAATATGAGTAAACTTACCATGTAACATAAAAATGTTGCACTCTATACTATAAGTCTCATTTTATACTACAATCACTTCGCTACAACCTCATAAATTAAAAATAAAAATAAATAATGTCTCAAACAATTTTTGATTTCTAAATATAAATTTATTCTTCAGAATTTTCTAAATTTGAAACAACTAGTAACATGTCCTCATCAGTAATTTCCTCTTCAATCATCTCATCTGGAATCTCCTCATTAAAAGTCTGCAATGATGATTCTTGTAACTCTATGGTCTCCAAACACTCGATAAATTCGCCATCAAGAGATTGATCAAAAAAATCATTCAAGTCATCTCCTCCTTCTGACAATATTTCATTATTGGTGCTGTCCATTTCAATCAATGTAGTGGAATCATTCAAGTCATCTCCTCGTGACAATATTTCATTATTGGTGCTCTCAATTTCAATCAATGTAGTGGAATCATTCAAGTCATCTCCTCCTTGTGACAATATTTCATTATTGGTGCTGTCCATTTCAATCAATCTAATGGAATCATACAAGCCATCTCCTCCTTGTGACAATATTTCATTATTGGTGCTCTCAATTTCAATCAATGTAGTGGAATCATTCAAGTCATCTCCTTGTGACAATATTTCATTCTTGGTGCTGTCCATTTCAATCAATCTAATGGAATCATACAAGTCATGTCCTCCTTGTGACAATATTTCATTATTGGTGCTCTCAATTTCAATCAATGTAGTGGACAATTCAAAAGAAATTGCCACGGTCTCTTCATTGTGAGCCATTTTATTTTGAAATTGCTTGCTGTAAATTGCAGAAAAAAATAATCACTTTCATTTATCGTTTTTAGTAATACATAATATAAAACTAACTTCATCAAGTATTTAGTATAACAGAAGGACTGCAAATAAATAACAGAAAACATTTTTCAAATTATCTTCAAGTGTACAACATAGTTCCCCTTACAAATTAACAACTCACCTTTTTAAAAGTAGCAGAAGTGTTAGTACTGTGTAAATCAAACACCAGAAATTCACCACCAAAAATTCCTCACAAATGTACCTCAGACAGTAGTATCGCAAAATGGCTGTGGTTTCCTCTCATTTGACATATATACATAACCAATTAACTTTCATCACACACAAATACAAAACCAAAGTAACATTTTAATTGGTTCTAAATTTCAACACTTTCAAATGTGTTTTCCCCATGCAATTTTCCATAGGACATTTACATACGTCTACAGCCTGAATGGCTGAACGGAATTACACCAAACTTGGCAAAATGGTACATCAAACCTAAGAGGTCAGGAAGGATCTACTATGCCCCCTTATGGTCATTTCCCCCTTCACTTTGGCCTCCTCTTGTCTCTCAATCCTACCGAGAGACAAGATGGCGGCCGCTACGGACTGTTTGGAATGTTGACAGACGCCGGAGAACCAATCAGCTTCGCAAAGCTCCGTAACGCGAAAAGTACGCGAAGCGGAGCGCTGTTACAGATATATATCTTTTTTTGAACGTTAATTTCTCAAAATCCACTGGAGCACATATATTGAGACCTAGCAAAGGCACATCGGGCTACCAGTCCCTAATATTTTACCAAGTTTCGTGCAAATCCATTCAGCCGTTCGATTATTATTATTATTATTTTTTTTTGCCCCGCGGGGCCCTTTTAAAACCTCCACATCAAACCTAGGGGGTCAGCGAGGATCTACTATTCCCCCTTATGGTCATTTGCCCCTTCGCTTTCGCCTCCTCTTGTCTCTCGATCCTACCGAGAGACAAGATGGCGGCCGCTACGGACTGTTTGGAATGTTGACAGACGCCGGAGAACCAATCAGCTTCGCTTCACAAAGCTCCGTTGCGCGAAAAGTCCGCGAACCAGAGCGCTAACCGGTCCGCTGTTACAGATATATATCTTTTTTTAAACGTTAATTTCTCAAAATCCACTGGAGCACATATATTGAGACCTACAAAAGGCACATCGGGCTACCAGTCCCTACAATTTTGCCAAGTTTCGTGCAAATCCATTCAGCCGTTCGGGCTAAAAGTGAGGCCAACCGCCCTATGGAAAACTCAATGTTAAAAACACGTTTTGGGACCCCCCTTTTTTCTCGGCCCCCACTGGACGAACCCCCCCCAAATTTTCAAGGGCTGCTCAGAAACAAAATGTGCCATTTTCCTGAAAATTTCAGCCAATTCCGTCCACAAACGCCAAAGTTATTAGACATAGAATTTTCAAAAAACCCATAGAGAAAAAATCCTAACTATATATACCTACTGGCGACCGCCAGTAGGTAATATATATATTACCTACTGGCGACCGCCAGTAGGTAATATATATATTACCTACTGGCGGTCGCCAGTAGGTATATATAGTTAGGATTTTTTCTCTATGGGTTTTTTGAAAATTCTATGTCTAATAACTTTGGCGTTTGTGGACGGAATTGGCTGAAATTTTCAGGAAAATGGCACATTTTGTTTCTGAGCAGCCCTTGAAAATTTGGGGGGGGTTCGTCCAGTGGGGGCCGAGAAAAAAGGGGGGTCCCAAAACGTGTTTTTAACATTGAGTTTTCCATAGGGCGGTTGGCCTCACTTTTAGCCCGAACGGCTGAATGGATTTGCACGAAACTTGGCAAAATTGTAGGGACTGGTAGCCCGATGTGCCTTTTGTAGGTCTCAATATATGTGCTCCAGTGGATTTTGAGAAATTAACGTTTAAAAAAAGATATATATCTGTAAGCGCGGACCAGGCAGCGCACTGGTTCGCGGACTTTTCGCGCAACGGAGCTTTGTGAAGCGAAGCTGATTGGTTCTCCGGCGTCTGTCACCATTCCAAACAGTCCGTAGCGGCCGCCATCTTGTCTCTCGGTAGGATCGAGAGACAAGAGGAGGTCAAAACAAAGGGGAAAATAACTATAAGGGGGCATAGTAGATCCTCGCTGACCCCCTAGGTTTGATGTGGAGGTTTTAAAAGGGCCCCGCGGGGCAAAAAAAAAAAATAATAATAATAATCGAACGGCTGAATGGATTTGCACGAAACTTGGCAAAATTGTAGGGACTGGTAGCCCGATGTGCCTTTGCTAGGTCTCAATATATGTGCTTCAGTGGATTTTGAGAAATTAACGTTCAAAAAAAGATATATATCTGTAACAGCGCACCGCTTCGCGTACTTTTCGCGTTACGGAGCTTTGCGAAGCGAAGCTGATTGGCTCTCCGGTGTCTGTAAACATTCCAAACAGTACGTAGCGGCCGCCATCTTGTCTCTCGGTAGGATCGAGAGACAAGAGGAGGCCAAAGCGAAGGGGCAAATGACCATAAGGGGGCATAGTAGATCCTCGCTGACCCCCTAGGTTTGATGTGGAGGTTTTAAAAGGGCCCCGCGGGGCAAAAAAAAATAATAATAATAATAATCGAACGGCTGAATGGATTTGCACGAAACTTGGTAAAATATTAGGGACTGGTAGCCCGATGTGCCTTTGCTATGTCTCAATATATGTGCTTCAGTGCATTTTGAGAAATTAACGTTCAAAAACAAGATATATATCTGTAACAGCGCTCCGCTTCGCGGAGATAAAATTATATCTGTATTACCTAGGTGTTGCTAACACCAGTTAGCGACGGCTAGTAGGAGATAGCGACCATCTTGGGTCCCACTTTGCATGTGAGTGATATTTATCACTAATGACATGCAAAGTGGGCATGCCAAGATGTTAGCGACTGGAAACAGTCGCTAACATCGCTATCTCCTATTATCAACTTTTGGAAATATTCGAGATAAGCGCGAATATCTCCAAAAAGTAACAGCTGCCCTGAGCAGTTCTTAGCCATGTTATCCAATGGGAGGTGGATAACATGGCTAAGAGCATTAGCTCGGTAATGCATGAATATCGCGGAGTTTTCAGTGATATTAATGCATTGCGCTCGTTTTTTATCGTATTTGCGATAAACCTTGATAATAGCAAGGTTTATCTGCGATAATTTCTGACGGTAAAAAAATCTTTGCAATGCATCGTTAGGGATAAATATCGCTTAACTTTGGTAATATGCCCCAACGTCTGTTAACGTTCGATTCGAAGGAAATCAGGAATTGTTGAAAAACATTGTGTGCGCCATCTTGTCTTTTTTCAAATGCCACACTTTTGTCGTGCACGGCAGCCATTTTAGATGCCTTGACCAGACCCACTCTGTGCACGCTGTCGATCCTTAGCATGGCTCCCCACCCTCGCAAGCATCTCACCCAGGCAGTGGTCACCCCCGCTCTCTGTCTTATGCATGGGTAATAAACCTCCCCCCATCTGCGCTGCTCTTCCCTGAGAATCACACCCTGTGCCCGCCCGACACCTCCCTTTCGCCCTATTCACTACCGCACCCTCTGACACTCCTTTTCCTCTGTGTCCGATTGTCCAGGCCGGTCCTAGGCTATCAGCTAGCCCTGCAGATGTAGTTTATGGCCACAGCTGTAAAGAATCACCCCTCTTCAAAGGAGTTATAGTAGATCAAGGCCCACACTCGATGAGATCCGTCACAGCAGAAGCGTTGCTATTATCTGAAAACCATCCTGTATTGTGATTGGGGAGGGGACCGAGCGTGAAGCGGAAGATTCCAGGGATGACTCTTTGTACATCAAAGTTTTTACAATTATGTGTCACATTAAAAATATATAGCACTCCGACAAAGTAGTAAGATTATAAAACTTTAATAATTTATAAATATATACAAGAAAACAAAAATAGTAATAACATATAAACATTTTTAGAGAAAAACAACGAAGTAGCGGTCGGCTGTGCGAATAGTCCCAACGCAGCACAACGTCCAGATTTCCGGCGTGGGGCGTCGCGGGGGGTGGGTCATCAGTAGCAAACTGTTGTGCGAATAGTTCCAAGGCAGCAGAACGCGCCGAAATCTAGATGACACGAAAGTGATGTCTAGTAAGTTGCCACCCAGCAAATAACGGCGTGGGGCGTCGCGGGGGGTGGGTCATCAGTAGCAAACTGTTGTGCGAATAGTTCCAAGGCAGCAGAACGATGGCACCAAGGTGATGTCCAGTAAGTTGCCGCACTGGTTTTGGTATCCTACAATGCTGCTCCGAATAACGGCGTGGAGCGCCCCGGGGGAGGCGGCGTGAACGGGCCTCTCCAGGTGGAGTCTCATCTGTTTTAGTGGGGCGCCCCTTTACCGTTTCAGTTGCCATTCCGTCCGCTTTTGGTCCACTGTGTCAAAATCCGCCATTCAGCTGAGTTGCGCCCACTCTTGCGGTGCAGCGATAGGCGGCTGCCACAGGACTCTCAAAATGGCGGCAGGCTCTTTCCTTTTTGGGCGTGGTCCACTGAAATGGCCCTGGGACACCTTGGAAATCGGACGCTTGTCTGCTAGGTCTTGGACCCCATTCTCGAAAGCGTCCCCTCCGCCTTGAGAATTCATCAAAAGTTTTGGGGGCCCCGACTCCTGCAGGCTTCTGGTGGGGAGCGGCTGCCATGATTGCTCGCGGAATGACCACGACGGAGCTACGAGATGGTGGTGCTCTCATGGTGACGCCAGTTTAGTCTGAAACATCCAGAAACAAGGTGGGGCTTTCATCGTTTGGGGGAAAAAAAAAGTTTTCATCCAATGAAAAGTGTTGTTTTTAGGTCATATGATCAAGCCTTCCATCATTAGGAAACCAAAAGTAAAATGAACCAATGAAAAGTTTTATAAACAAGTCACATGACCTGTTATGCGGCATAGGGTATAAAATGCGGAGAAAATACGTTGGCACGTGAGGCGGCGTCAGTAGCGGACCGATGTGCGAATAGGCCGAAGGCAATACAACGCGCCAAGATCCGGATGGCACCGAGGTGGTGTCATAGTTGAGAGTTCTGAGCAGCGGTTGTAACACTGTCTGAAGCTTATTTGCAGCTGCTGCAGCTTCACTACGCGCCAAGATCCGGATGGCACCGAGGTGGTGTGTAGCAAGTTGCCGCACTGGTGTGGCCATCCTACAATGCTGAAAGTCGGCGTGGGGCGCCCCGTTGGCCTGTGAGTTTGCGTCAGTAGCGGACCGATGTGCGAATAGGCCGAAGGCAGCACAACGCGCCAAGATCCGGATGGCACCGAGGTGGTGTCTAGTAAGTTGTCGCACTTCTGTGGCCATCCTACAATGTTGAAAGTCGGCGTGGGGCGCCCCGTTGGCCTGTGAGATGGTGTCAGTAGCGGACTGATGTGTGAATGGGGCCAAAGGCAGCGCAACAATATTTTCTACTATATTTCCTGAGTAGAAGACACCACAAGGCGCTGAGATGCCAAGATCCGGATGGCACCGAGGTGGTGTGTAGCAAGTTGCCGCACTGGTGTGGCCATCCTACAATGCTGAAAGTCGGCGTGGGGCGCCCCGTTGGCCTGTGAGATGGCGTCAGTAGCGGACCGATGTGCGAATAGGCCGAAGGCAGCACAACAATATTTTCTGACTGACACCACAAGGCGCTGAGATGCCAAGATCCGGATGGCACCGAGGTGATGTCTAAGTTGCGGACTGATGTGCGAATGGGGCCAAAGGCAGCGTAACAATATTTTTTGTATGGAAGATACCACTAGGCGTTGAGATGCCAAGATTCGGATGGCACTGAGGTGATGTCTAGCAAGTTGGTGTGGTCATCCTACAATGCTGAAACTCGGCGTGGGTCGCCCCATTAGCCTGTGAGATGGCGTCAGTAGCGGACCGATGTGCGAATAGGCCGAAGGCAGCACAACGCGCCAAGATCCGGATGTCACCGTGGTGGTTTCATAGTTGAGAGGCACTTCATCTGCAGTGGGGCGCCGAGATCCGGATGGCACCGAGGTGATGTCTAGCAAGTTGCTGTACTGGTGTGGTTATTCTACAATGCTGAAAGTCGGCGTGGGGCGCCCCATTAGCCTGTGAGATGGCGTCAGTAGCGGACTGATGTGCGAATGGGGCCAAAGGCAGCGCAACAATATTTTCTGACGAGAAGACACCAAAAGGTGCTGACATTCCAAGATCCGGATGGCACCGAGGTGGTGTCTAAGTTGCGGACTGATGTGCGAATGGGGCCAAAGGCAGCGTAACAATATTTTTTGTATGGAAGATACCACTAGGCGTTGAGATGCCAAGATTCGGATGGCACTGAGGTGATGTCTAGCAAGTTGCTGTACTGGTGTGGTCATCCTACAATGCTGAAACTCGGCGTGGGTCGCCCCATTAGCCTGTGAGATGGCGTCAGTAGCGGACCGATGTGCGAATAGGCCGAAGGCAGCACAACGCGCCAAGATCCGGATGTCACCGTGGTGGTTTCATAGTTGAGAGGCACTTCATCTGCAGTGGGGCGCCGAGATCCGGATGGCACCGAGGTGATGTCTAGCAAGTTGCTGTACTGGTGTGGTCATCCTACAATGCTGAAACTCGGCGTGGGTCGCCCCATTAGCCTGTGAGATGGCGTCAGTAGCGGACCGATGTGCGAATAGGCCGAAGGCAGCACAACGCGCCAAGATCCGGATGTCACCGTGGTGGTTTCATAGTTGAGAGGCACTTCATCTGCAGTGGGGCGCCGAGATCCGGATGGCACCGAGGTGATGTCTAGCAAGTTGCTGTACTTGTGTGGTCATACTACAATGCTGAAACTCGGCGTGGGTCGCCCCATTAGCCTGTGAGATGGCTGTTCTTTGGATTTGGGCCTGGTCCACCAAAATGGCCCTGGGACACCTTAGAACTCGGACGCTCGATTTTTTTTTCCTTTCCTGTACATGCAAAAAAAGGTAAATGCCCGGTACGTTACACGCTTCATCTGCCACGATGAACTCTCCAGAGGAACCGAAAAAAAATATAGTTGTGGTAACTATACCATGCATCGTCATATGGAGAGGTGGCACCAATTAATTATAGTGCTGCATAAAAGAGAGATTTGGAGGAGAACCCCTGACCTGCTAGTACATTCATCAAAGAAGTGGCACTGAGAGCTTCAGAGGCAAGGGAAACGGTCCCAAATATTTAGAAGAACTTTGGAAAGATTAAAATGACATGTTTAGATTGTGGCAAATTAATTTCATGTGGACAGATGAGTGTTACTCTAATAAATACAGCATATGAAGATCATCATAGTCGATGGTTGGTAGAGACATTTTGACTATATCCTGGACCTGCCCGTCCTCGCCCAAAATGGCGCCAGAATAAATGGGACTCGTAACTCCTTGTTGTGTACTGGTTGCAGAACCTTGAAATCACGAGATACGTATGCAGTTTTGAAGCACATGGCGGGCGGGGACGAGAATTGATTGAATATTTCGACATCCCTATTGATATTAAGTTCTGATGTGTTATTGATTACTGTACTGTTGAAAGTTCGAATTAACGTCACCCATGGTACTTGCCCGCAAATGTATATCTAGATAATTTTATTGTAACTGGCCCTGTCGTATTTTAATTATAAAATGTACGTCCACCGATTCCGTAACTGTTAGACACCTTAGTTCTTGCAACCTAATGGCCCGCCCGTTACGTTCCTCTACAGTGTAAATGTCTATTCATCATATACGATTACAGTTTGCTCTGTGGCAGGCCCACGTGGTTATAGGCTCGTATTTGTATAATGAAATTTTCTCAATAAAGGTTTTTAAAAGAAAACATGGTAGTAGTATATACATTGGTAAAGTTTTTAATAATAGTGACTGTTTTAGAATCATTAAAAGGCAAGTGAAATAAAGCAGACCAATTACATGAAGGGTAAAAGGTATAATACGAAGGAACGCAGTAAAGATAAATGGTCAAGGGCTGTTGTGTTTTCTATTCCTGCAACATAAAGTGATCGATAAGAATCTCATATTCAGGCGTATCGGCGACTAAGACAGCAGGTCGACCCTCTTTTGCTCAACGGCTCCGTCATGGGACGAAGAAACGCTCTTTTTCTCGAAAAAAGAATATATTTTACTTGCAGGACAGTTGTAAAATTTCCGGGAAAGTACATTAGCCTGGAACATTATAACATATATTTAAGAAAAAATAATGTTCGGAAGTAATGAAAAGCGTAATTTTTAGGTCATATGACCAAGCCTTTCATCATTACAATAAGAAAAGTAAAATGAACCAATGAAAAGTTTTATTAACAAGTCACATGACTTGTTATGCTTACGTTACGCGCTGCGCGCCCCGGATGACTTCCGGATGCGCTAACGCGGCGCGTCATATGACGCATTACGCGACAACGCAGGTACAGAATATAGTCAAAATGTCTCCACCAACCAGCGGTCGGAACACAACCCCTTTCAGCAGGCTAAATAGTTCTGTTAAATGACAACAGAAGGGACAGGCAACAAGAACCATCAGTCAAAGAGGGGAGAGCTAGTTCTTCTCTACCGGGTTACATTGGGGTGCTACCGGAACTGATCGAATTGGTAGTCTACAGTGTTTCTGGATGTTTCAGACTAAAGCTGGGGTTAGCATGAGAGCAGCACCATTTCGTAGCTCCGTCGTGGTCATTCCGCAACCAATCATGGCAGCCGTTCTTTATCGTTATTTTGGGCGGGGTGGGTGGCGGAGCCGAGTTGTTTTGCAGCCATCATTGTGTGGAGTTCAGTTCATCTCACTAGTTTTGTATTTGTCATGAGGGGTTGTTCCTAATGTTTCTATTTTAGCGAGGTCAAAAAGAGATCCCATTAGTGGCCTACTGATTTTGCTCGATTCCTTTTCTTTTTTTTTTACACGATTTTTCGTTATCTGCAAAGACTGAACAGAGTATTGCGACTCTGTGTTTGTTTGTAAATAGAGAATGAACCAAAGAGAACTAATTCTAAAACAGTAAATACTTGGATAACAATCAATCAAATGGAGAGAGAAGCAGGCACGACGGATTACAATGGGGGCAAAGACCTGCGTTAACTACCTTTCACTATCTGCAAAGAGAGAGTACTCCTAATAGAAATGAGGGGGGGGGGCACCATTCAAAGCAGATCAGTGTGCATAAACACGAAAATGTTTTCACTTACCACGTACTTGACATTCGACAGCTTATGATATTTGCTATTAAAAAACCATTGAAATTCACTGAAAAAACCATAGGTTATAGACCATATATAGTTAGGAATTAGCATTTACAAAACCTTGAAAATTCACTGAAAAAACCATAGGTTATAGACCATATATAGTTAGGAATTAGCATTTAAAAAACCTTATTTTACTCACACAAAACCATTGAAATTCCATATATAGTTAGTTGCACTAACTATATATCGCGCACCTGCAATCCACTGCTGATCATGTCACATATTACATCATTCATGACATGGTCAGTGACATCACTGATGACATCACTGATGACATCTCAAATGACATCACTGATGACATCACTGATGACAACATCCAGTGACTGTATGTTTCTGTAAAGTTAAAATATATCTTACATATTGAAGAATGAGTGGATGTATAAGTGTCTGGATGAAGGATTTAGTAGGTGCGTGACTGACTGTATGAGTGAGTGATTAAATGTGTCTCACTGAATGCATGGGTTAGTGACTAAACTGTCTTAATTTGTGCATCATTATGTCTGTTGTTCTGTAAACTGCTGCATGTGTTGATCATTAGCTATACGAGAGGCTATATGTGTTATTAATTGCTTGCCCAAGTATTTCTATGGGAGATTGAGTTTGTGTGGGGGTGGCTGGAAGGTGTGTGACTCTATGCATAGATGTGTGAACAGTTTATTCACTAGGTGTATGAGTTCAAGAGTGCATGTGGAAACAGCTACATGGGCAGTTGACTGTGTGCATGAGTGTATTGATGAGTGAATGGATATCTCAATGCTACATGTCATAGTAAGTACATATGTAAAACACAGTACATGTGAGAGTTGGCATATATAAATAACTGTGCATGAGAGCCACCGAATGAGTGAGTGGTTGTATCGATCATTGTGAACTTGTATCAGGGATTGTATAAGAGAGTAAATATGTGTTAGTATATGTTTCAATAAGTAAGGCGTGTTTAACTGTATAGTTGAAGAAATGGAGATGAGATTGTTTCTTTGCATGACTGACTGGGTGTGTGAGTAACTCCATGGATGAGTGGAAGTGTGTGAGTGTCTGTATACACTGAGTGTATCTAAGGTTATATTAGAGTCTGAAGAGGTTTATCGTATTAGCACAAGAATGATGTCAAATGAGATGTCATCAGTGATGTCATCAGTGATGTCATTTGAGATGTCATCAGTGATGTCATCAGTGATGTCACTGACCATGTCATGAATGATGTAATATGTGACATGATCAGCAGTGGATTGCAGGTGCGCGATATATAGTTAGTGCAACTAACTATATATGGAATTTCAATGGTTTTGTGTGAGTAAAATAAGGTTTTTTAAATGCTAATTCCTAACTATATATGGTCTATAACCTATGGTTTTTTCAGTGAATATATATATATATATATTTACTGAAAAAACCATAGGTTATAGACCATATATAGTTAGGAATTAGCATTTAGAAAACCTTATTTTACTCACACAAAACCATTGAAATTCCATATATAGTTAGTTGCACTAACTATATATCGCGCACCCGCAATCCACTGCTGATGATGTCACATATTACATCATTCATGACATGGTCAGTGACATCACTGATGACATCACTGATGACATCATCTAGTGTCTGTGTGTTTTTGTAAAGTTTAAATACGTTTTACATATTGAAGAATGACTGGATGGATGGAAGACTGAGTGTGTGTGTGGCTGGCTGGGAGGTGTGTGACTCTGTGCATATCAATGTGTACTTGTATCAGTGATTGTATAAGAGAGTAAGTATGTGTTAGTATATGTGTGAAAAGTATGGTGTTCTGTGTTTAACTATAGATGAGGAAATCGAAGTGTGATTGATTCTTCACAGGACTGACTAGGTGTATGAGTGCATATGATAGTGTTCTAATAATAAGTGACTGTATGTATGAGTAATTGTATGGGTGAATGAGTGAATGTGTGTGTAGACGTACGAATCAGTGAGTGTGTATGTAGTAACTGGTATTGGTGTGTCATGATGTCATCAGTGATGTCATTTGAGATGTCATCAGTGATGTCATTTCAGATGTCATTAGTGATGTCATCAGTGATGTCACTGAAGTATGGTGTTCTGTGTTTAACTGTATAGATGAAGAAATGGAAGTGTGATTGATTCTTTACAGGACTGGCTTGGTGTGTGAGTAACTCCATGGATGAGTGGCAGTGTGTGACTGTCTGCATAGGTGTATGAGTGCATATGATAGTGTTGTAATAATAAGTGACTGTATGTATGAGTGATTGTATGGGTGAATGAGTGAATGTGTGTGTAGACGTAGGAATCAGTGAGTGCTTATGTAGTAACTGGTATTGGTGTGTCATGATGTCATCAGTGATGTCATTTGAGATGTCATCAGTGATGTCATCAGTGATGTCATTTGAGATGTCATCAGTGATGTCACTGACCATGTCATGAATGATGTAATATGTGACATCATCAGCAGTGGATTGCGGGTGCGCGATATATAGTTAGTGCAACTAACTATATATGGAATTTCAATGGTTTTGTGTGAGTAAAATAAGGTTTTCTAAATGCTAATTCCTAACTATATATGGTCTATAACCTATGGTTTTTTCAGTGAATTTTCAAGGTTTTGTAAATGCTAATTCCTAACTATATATGGTCTATAACCTATGGTTTTTTCTGTGAATTTCATTGGTTTTTTAACAGCTAATATCTGTAGCTGTAAAATGTATTCTTCTTTAAATCCAAAAATATATTTTATATGTTTATGAATAATTTTTTTTTTAAATATTTTTTTTTCTTCGTTCCCGCTTCGCGAATCGGGAAGCTTCCCGTTAGCTGACCTTGATGCCGCGAAATAGACCGCGAGCCGGTAAACGTTTCTTTACCGCAAGTGCCGCGTTAGAAAACAACATCGTGACGCCTCCCGTCCGCATGACGTTTCACGTTGTCGCGTGATACGTCATATGACGTACAACGTTAGCGAACTGGTACGCGAAGCGAGTCGCAAAGCGCAGGTTTCTGGAAGCAAACCGGGAGGCCCTGCAAAGCGCTTAACGTAAACACAGCAAGTCATGTGACTTGGTAATAACACTTTTCATTGGTTCATTTCACTTTTGGTTTCCTAATGATGTAAGACTAGGTCATATAATCTAAAATGAACACTTTTGATTGGTTGAGAACTCTTGTTTTTCCCAAATGATGAAAATCCCTCCTTCTTTCCTCACTCTGACTTTCATCATTGTGAGAGAAAGACCCTTTGTGATCACTGAGCAATGGCTTCTTTAGTAACTTCAGCTGGTGCTTCCCCACCACCTCCACCACATCCAAGGAAGAGTGGACCACCTGCTCAAGTTATAATTCAACAAGGAGAGGAAGAAGAGGAACAGGAGGACGAGCAGGAAGAGAGGCAGTTTTTGCCTGAGCAGCCCAGGACGTCTCACCGGAAAGAAAACTTCATTTGGCAATTTTTTTAAATTCCCAAAGGTCAGAAAAAAGTAAATGCAAGATACGTAACTTGCCTTATATGTCAAGATAGACTGTCCAGAGGGACCGACAAAAAATACAGTTTCGGAAACTACACAATGCATCGCCATATGACTAGGTGGCATCCTAACAACTACAGTGCTGCACAGTTTCGGAACGACCTAGATAATCTCCCTATTATGGCCAGAAGATCTGTTGTACCGGAAGTAACAGGACCAGAGGGCAGGGAGATGGTGCCAAATATACAAATGGGATTTGGTGATGTAAAACACATCTGCGTATTTTGCGATGGATTCATTTCCTACGGAGAAAAAAGCATCACTCTGATCAACAGAGCTATTGACTATCATATGCAAGTTTGTACGAAACGCCCAAAATAATAAATACTTCTTTTTTTTGTTTTGTTGCTTCTGTTGAGCCCTTTACAATGAATCGTTTTCATTGCCCCCTCCAAGAAAAACCCAAAAAAATATAAAACTGTTCAGAAAAATTCAAAAAAGTAAAAAAATGTTCTGAAAAAAAAAAAAAAAAGTTCTTTTCAGAACTACCTCCCCGTTATTAAAAAATTGGTACAATATTTGGAACTGTGCCAACCTCTATTTCTCTTAGTTCGCTTCCCAGTTCGCTCCCCGGTACGCGAACCGGAAGCGAACCAAAAACAGTAAGTATAAGGGAAGGAAACAGACACTTATGTTAAAAGAAAGACAGCTATAGGGGAGTAAACTAGAGATACTATTACCCGTAATCCACTGCTGATGATGTCACATATTACATCATTCATGACATGCTCAGTGACATCATCAGCAGAGGATTGCGGGTTTTTTGGCAACGTGCCTTATCCACGGTTTAATAACGCTGCCTTTTGCTTTATATAAGTTTTCAAATTGTATGAAATATATACCAATAGGTCGTTATGAACCTTTAGGTAGTGCTTTTCTTCATGAGGTCTGGTCGCTTCCATACACATACAGATGTTTCAAAGATGATCAAGAAGTTTATCTGAATGGAGAGGAATGCACTGAGACGCCAGATCATTCACTAATGTGTAGGCACATACAGTTACACGGTTCATGCAACAAACACCGACCAAATATGGCTTGCGTGTTGCAAGGCACGCCAGTTCCTGCTATCATCCCCACGTTCAAGTTGTTGGAAAATGGTAGTTATTTGATGCTCAATAATGAAGATTGTTCTGAGTTAATTAAAAGTATTCCTTTTATCGTAACAGTAAGTGAACGGGTTATTTGCTGCAGAAATGTTCTATTTCCTCCCACACATGAACATAGGGAGTTTTCAATCTGGCCACAAATACCAACCTTGGGACAGATTTCAACGGCATGGCAAGAATAAGAGCTCTTTTGTCTCAGAGAGAGGTGGCCTTGAGTTCGGCCCGTGAAACTTTCGTGCTTCACATAGCGAACACCCGTACAGAGGTGCACACACTTTTCAATTCAGATTTGCCTTTCAAATTCAGCAAGATGGTTCCGACTATCTTTAACGCATCCTCCGCAAAGTCCCTGGCGCACTTTTTTAAAGTTGTTACCAGTGGTCTCGTGACTTCATTTGAGAAAATCTTTGGACTCATCCCTGCTTCCTTTCATTCTATTTTCTCCACTCTGGTTCGTGGATTGGCATTTTTACTTGCATTACCAGCGGACGCTCTTGTGCTTTTTTACATTTTTAAATATGGATGTCCCTCCTATGCAACCTCCCACCCTGCAGCTGCTGACACTGTTCCGCAATCGCATGCTAGAATATTATGGCACAATGCCGTTGGCGATATTAAGCACGGCATATGGATTATCTTTTCGATTCTCCTACTTCACCTGTGTCCAGCCTGTATTTCACTGCCTGACCTGTGATTTCGATTGGGCCATTGATTTGTGTCTCTGCGGACCGGTTTCTCCTGACGTCGACTTTAATCAGCTGATGACTCCTATCATTACTCACGAGTTGGTTTGTCCTGGCGAAAGGATTATGGCTGTGGCATTGATGCATGGACTACTTGGTCCCTGGAATTTACTGGCGGCAGCACAGTCTTTCTTGGAACAGAGCTTTCTTGAAAACCCACCGAGCTGTCCTCTGATGGTGATAGAGGATCCGGTGCCGGGAGAGCACGTATGTTCTTTTCCGCTTTTAAATTGGATGGCTGAACTGTTTTCGGATGAAGACGGTGACTTCCTATTGGAGGCTGTTGCAGCTTATTTTGCATACACAGTTATGTCATAGACCTTTTTCATGTTTGATATGCTGAGTACTAGCATTTCATTGACAATTCATTGACTTATTTGTCAAGTTTTTATTATTTACCTTGCCTATTGGCTTAAGACTCGATAAAGTACTTGGCTGTTTTATTTTTCTTTAGCATTAAATTTTCCTAGTTTTTAATGCTTTACCTTGCGGACCGTCCACATATAAACTTGCAATCTGCTCTCATGAGATGGCACTTCTATTATCTTATTCAGTTCGTTTCCGGATCATGGGGAGGTGTCATCTAGGTCCTGGATATCTTTACACCGTGTTAAGTTAGCATGGGCTCATTACCGGTTTAAATGCCATTTTTCCTTTTTTGCAACTTCTGCACACGACACTTAGTTGTTGCTTTAGCTTTCCACCTAGCAGTTCATCGTGGTTTACATGAGAATAATATGTTATTGCTCTACTATCTGCTTTGCTTGTTAAACTATATCTGTACAGCGAGTGCTAAAGTTTCAAGAACAACACGATACAGAATTGTTATGAGGTCTGATCTCCACGACTTCATACTCATAACATAAGTGCAACTTCTGCCAATTCTGGGCATGAGGCGGGTTTTATATTGCTTTGCCGAACACACATACACAACAGTTGATGCGGCTCACATGAAGAGAGAGCTGGTGTATGCTGATGTGATTCCTTCAAATCTAAGACACTAAAGTATGGGCACGCCCTAAACCAACACAAAGAGACCTTCTTAGCAAATAATATAATATGTGTATTAGGGAGGGTGAGATATAAGCAGCCGCGGGCCGTGGAGGGAGTTACGGTGAGGCAGGGAGGCGGGGAGGGGGAGAAGCAGGGTGGAGCCCTCTCTACCTTGCCCCTCCCCCTCCCCACCTCCCTGCCCCACCGTAACTCCCTCCACGGCCCGCGGCTGCTTATAAGTGTTGCTAACTCTTATTCATTTACAGCATGTTAACATACTATCACCATTCGCTTTTTATGTACTAGTAACTATGCTGGTAATTTTGCTACTGATAATATGTGTACTTGTATTATCTAAGATACTACGCCTGTGAAGACGGCATTAGTAAATAAACATTTCAAATACACATGTGTTCTTCTTAACTCCATGTTCTGGTTTCTAAGAAATATATAACGACCGACTGTTCATGAGTTCCACGTATCCTGAGGTACTATAAGTTCATATTCTGGATTGTCTAAACATTGAGAGTTTGTTATATCCAATGTGACACTGTACCTAGCTTGCTAAGGAGTTTTTGATTACTAACGTGAGTTTTGGGACACCCTAATTCGCCGAGGTTCCAATCCTCTGTCCACAGTTCTGTGTGAGAACAGAAACCCTGCGACAGGGGCACCCCCGACCCTTGCTGGAGCTTCATCACACTTGCGATACAACTCCAGCAATGCGCCACCTTTACGGCACAGATACATCACGCATCTGTGCTGTTTTTGCCCCATGATGCGCCGCATTGTAAATGCAGCACACCATAGGTGACGGAACAGCGGCACAGAATGACTAACACATCCCTGGTGATGCGCCAGTCATCATAAATGTATCCCTATGCTTCTTATCTTGTTAGAGATGAACCGCCATATGTATCATCAAAGTTTTTTGCATTTCCTAAATAGCGAACTTTAAGGAATAAATAGCGATTCTTTACCATTCCTAGTTTGCGATGAGCTATTTGCTAATTACAAATTACCCATTCATTTCCTTCATTTCCATAGGGCGGTTGGACTCACTTTTAGCTCGAACGGCTGAATGGATTTCCACGAAACTTGGCAAAATTGTAGGGACTGGTAGCCCGATGTGCCTTTGCTATGTCTCAAGATATATGCTCCAGTGGTTTTTACGAAAATTAACTTTGAAAAATATATATTGGGCTACATTGGCCTATATATATGTTGGAGCCCAAATGTAGCCCAATGTAGCCCAATGTAGCCCAAAGATGGCCGCCAGACACACAAAAAAACAAATGTAGCCCAAATATCAGCCAGATGTAGCCCAACTATAGCCCAGTGACAGAATGACCAATCAGCTTCGCAAACCTCCGTTACGCGAAGCGGAGCGCTGTTACAGATATATATCTTTTTTTGAACGTTAATTTCTTAAAATCCACTGGAGCACATATATTGAGACCTAGCAAAGGCACATCGGGCTACCAGTCCCTAATATTTTGCCAAGTTTCGTGCAAATCCATTCAGCCGTTCGATTATTATTATTATTATTTTTTTTTGCCCCGCGGGGCCCTTTTAAAACCTCCACATCAAACCTAGGGGGTCAGCGAGGATCTACTATGCCCCCTTATAGTTATTTCCCCCTTTGTTTTGACCTCCTCTTGTCTCTCGATCCTACCGAGAGACAAGATGGCGGCCGCTACGGACTGTTTGGAATGTTGACAGACGCCGGAGAACCAATCAGCTTCGCTTCACAAAGCTCCGTTGCGCGACAAGTACGCGTCCTGGGCCGCTGCCCAGTCCGCTGTTACAGATATATATCTTTTTTAAACGTTAATTTCTCAAAATCCACTGGAGCACATATATTGAGACCTACAAAAGGCACATCGGGCTACCAGTCCCTACAATTTTGCCAAGTTTCGTGCAAATCCATTCAGCCGTTCGGGCTAAAAGTGAGGCCAACCGCCCTATGGAAATTAACATGGGAAAAACGCGTTTTGGGACCCCCCTTTTTTCTCGGCCCCCCCTTGACGAACCCCCCCAAAATTTTCAGGGGCTGCTCAGAAACGAAATGTGCCATTTTCCTGAAAATTTCAGCCAATTCCGTCCACAAACGCCAACGTTATTAGACATAGAATTTTCAAAAATCCCATAGAGAAAAAATCCTAACTATATATACCTACTGGCGACCGCCAGTAGGTAATATATATATATATATATATATTATATATATATATATATATAACATTTCTATGGCAAAATGAAACCCCTTATTTTGTTCCTTTTCAAATTAAATGTATTAAGTGTTACCACTTTATTCCAATCAAGATGACTTCAGGTGTGCCATACTTTTGTCATAAGTAAGACTGTTAGCGTTCTAGTTGTTCTTTAAAACACTCTGGGACATTCTGTCACTGGGCTATAGTTGGGCTACATCTGGCTGATATTTGGGCTACATTTGTTTTTTTTTGTCTCTGGCGGCCATCTTTGGGCTACATTGGGCTTCATTGGGCTTCATTGTGCTACATTGGGCTACATTTGGGCTCCAACATATATATAGCCCAATGTAGCCCAATATATATTTTTCAAAGTTAATTTTCGTAAAAACCACTGGAGCATATATCTTGAGACATAGCAAAGGCACATCGGGCTACCAGTCCCTACAATTTTGCCAAGTTTCGTGGAAATCCATTCAGCCGTTCGAGCTAAAAGTGAGGCCAACCGCCCTATGGAAAACTCAATGTTAAAAACACGTTTTGGGACCCCCCTTTTTTCTCGGCCCCCGCTTGACGAAACCCCCCCAAATTTTCAGGGGCTGCTCAGAAACAAAATGTTCCATTTTCCAGAAAATTTCAGCCAATTCCGTCCTCAAACGCCAAAGTTATTCAACATAGAATTTTCAAAAATCCCATAGGAAAAAAATCCTAACTATATATACCTACTGGCGACCGCCAGTAGGTAATATATATATATATATATATATATATATATATTCAAGCTCCGTTTGCCCCCAGGCAGAGAAGCACCCAAAAGAAGACTTGTTGCGTGTGGCGTTTGTTCAGGTAAAGAAGGTTCAGCTCCCTATCACGAGCACTGCCAGGAAGCCGATTGTAGCCTGACGCGTTTCAGAGCACGAAGCTCCTTCCTCAGAGGCTCGGCATGACCCAGTGCTTGCTGACACACCCACTTTTATACGCCCTCCGATGGGCTGCTCCAATGAGCCAAACGCAAAGTCTTATGGACTTTGTGGTCGTGCCTTCGCTGAAATCCTGAATGGATACACATTAAAATTCTTGCTGTGTCCCTGTTAAAAGTCACAATGGACCCTGGTTCGCTGAACAGTCGTTAATCCTTAAGGCCTCTTTCCACATTATGCGCTTGCCTGTATGCCAAGTGCGTGGTCCCCAGTGATATCGAGGCGGTGCAACTCTCGCGGCGGGACTGCCGCGTAAATATTCAAGCTCCGTTTGCCCCCAGGCAGAGAAGCACCCAAAAGAAGACTTGTTGCGTGTGGCGTTTGTTCAGGTAAAGAAGGTTCAGCTCCCCATCATGAGCACAGCCAGGAGTCTGGGCTCAACCGAGCCGCTCACCAGTTATAGTTAGGAATTAGCATTTAAAAAACCTATTAAATTCACTGAAAAAACTATAGGTTTCACACCAGTTATAGTCAGCTGGAAATTTTACTCGCATAAAACCATTGAAATTCGCACGTTATAGTTAGTTGGACTCACTATAACTTGCGCGTGCAATGCACTGCTGATGACGTCATATATTACATCACTCATGACATGGTCAGTGACATCACTCATGACATCACTGATGACACCATCCAGTGAATGTGTGTCTTTCTGAAAAATAAATATGTGTTATATATGTATATGTAAAAGTTGATGGAAGAATTAAATATTTAAATAAGTGTTTACATGGATTTAAAAAAAAATTGATTGGTTAACTGGCTTATTAAGTGTATTTTAGTGAATACATATATTAGTGAGTAATGTTTAAATATTTAAATATATGTATTAGTGTTTCACTTTGTGTATAAGTGGCTGTATGGGTTGGTGAGTAGCTACATGTGTATGTATATGGGTTATTAGATGTTTTTCTTAGTATCAGTATGAGTGTTTGTATGGTTTGGTGGGGGTATTACTTAGCACATAGATGCATGAATGACTGACTCTCTGTTTGTATGTATTTTGAAGACAGCATATGTGCAGGACTGTATGGGTTGATGAGTGTGTATATGTGTGTGTTAGTGAGTGAATGACTGTCTCACTAGTGTGTTTATCAGTAACTACATAGGTTTTAATCTAGTATATGTGAAGATTGATGTATATAAGTGAGTATATGTGAGAGTGAGGAATTGTAAGAGTTCCGGTTTAAATTAGTATGTGTTTCTATAAGTGATTGTTTAAGAGAATAAGTATGTGTAAGTTTCCTTAGAAGTAAAGTGGTAGTGTGTGTATAGCTGTATATGCAAATAAATGGATGTTCAATAGTTTATTTGCATGTGTGAGTATGTGTGAGAGTATCTTTAGGATGACTGTCGGTGTGTAAGAGGATGTATAGGTGTATCACTTCATATGAAGAGTGAGTATATGTATGAGTGACTATATAGAACTGTTGGTGAATGAGTGCATGAGTATATAGATGGTGGAATAATTGAATTGGTTGTTGTAACTGGTATGGCTATCTCCATTTTTTTGAAAATGTTAGTTTTTATTTTTGAATATGTGTTTCAAGGGTTACATTTCAGTGAAAGGAGGTCTGTCACTCAGACACAAGGATGGTGTCATCAGTGATGTCATGAGTGATGTCACTGACCATGTCATGAGTGATGTAATATGTGACGTCATCAGCAGTGCATTGCACGCGCAAGTTATAGTGAGTCCAACTAACTATAACGATGGAATTTCAATGGTTTTATGCGAGTAAAATTTCCAGCTGACTATAACTGGTGTGAAACCTATAGTTTTTTCAGTGAATTTAATAGGTTTTTTAAATGCTAATTCCTAACTATAACTGGTGTGAAACCTATGGTTTTTTCAGTGAATTTCGTAGGTTTTTTAAATGCTAATTCCTAACTATAACTGGTGTGAAACCTATGGTTTTTTCAGTAAATATATATATATTCACTGAAAAAACCATAGGTTATAGACCATATATAGTTAGGAATTAGCATTTACAAAACCTTGAAAATTCACTGAAAAAACCATAGGTTATAGACCATATATAGTTAGGAATTAGCATTTAAAAAACCTTATTTTACTCACACAAAACCATTGAAATTCCATATATAGTTAGTTGCACTAACTATATATCGCGCACCCGCAATCCACTGCTGATGATGTCACATATTACATCATTCATGACATGGTCAGTGACATCACTGATGACATCACTGATGACATCACTGATGACATCTCAAATGACATCACTGATGACAACATCCAGTGATTATGTGTTTCTGTAAAGTTTAAATATGTTTTACATATTGAAGAATGAGTGGATGTATAAGTGTCTGAATGAAGGTTTTAGTAGGTGCGTGATTGACTGTATGAGTGAGTGATTAAATGCGTCTTACTAAATGCACGGGTTAGTGACTAAACTGTCTGAAAGTGTGCATCAGCATGTCTGTTGTTGTGCAAGCTGCTGCATGTGTTGATCAGTAGCTATATAAGTAGCTATATGGGTTATTGATTGGTTGCACAAGTATTTGTATGGGAGACTGAGTGTGTGTATGGCTGGCTGGGAGGTGTGTGACTCTGTGCAGATCAATGTGTACTTGTATCAGTGATTCTATAAGAGAGTAAGTATGTGTTAGTATATGTTTTAAAATGTAAGGTACTCTATGTTTAACTGTGTAGATTAGAAAATGGAACTGTGATTGATTCTTTACAGGACTGACTAGGTGTGTGAGTAACTCCATGGATGAGTGGCAGAGTGTGAGTGTCTGTATAGGTGTATGAGTGCATATGATAGTGTTGTAAAGATGAGTGATTGTATGTATGAATGATTGTATGGGTGAATGAGTGAATGTGTGTGTAGACGTAGGAATCAGTGAGTGCGTATGTAGTAACTAGTATTGGTGTGTCAATGGTTTCAAAAATTATACTCTGTATTTAACACTGGGTGTAACAGAGGTTATATTAAAGTGTGAGGAGATGCATTGTATTGTCACATTAATGATATCATCATTGATGTGACCATTGATGTCAAATGAGATATCATCAGTGATGTCATTTGAGATGTCATCAGTGATGTCATCAGTGATGTCACTGACCATGTCATGAATGATGTAATATGTGACATCATCAGCAGTGGATTGCGGGTGCGCGATATATAGTTAGTGCAACTAACTATATATGGAATTTCAATGGTTTTGTGTGAGTAAAATAAGGTTTTTTAAATGCTAATTCCTAACTATATATGGTCTATAACCTATGGTTTTTTCAGTGAATTTTCAAGGTTTTGTAAATGCTAATTCCTAACTATATATGGTCTATAACCTATGGTTTTTTCAGTGAATTTCAATGGTTTTTTAATAGCAAATATCATAAGCTGTCGAATGTCAAGTACGTGGTAAGTAAAAACATTTTCGTGTTTATGCACACTGATCTGCTTTGAATGCTACCCCCCACCCCTCATTTCCATTAGGAGTACTCTCTCTTTGCAGATAGTGAAGGGTAGTTAACGCAGCCCTTTGCCCCCTTTGTAATCCGTCGTGCCTGCTTCTCTCTCCATTTGATTGATTGTTCTCTTTGGTTCATTCTCTATTTACAAACAAGCACAGAGTCAAAATACTCTGTTTAGTCTTTGCAGATAGCGAAAAACCGTGTAAAAAAACAAAAGGAATCGAGCAAAATCAGTAGGCCACTAATGGGATCTCTTTTTGACCTCGCTAAAATAGAAACATTAGGAACAACCTGTTGAAAATAGCAATGCGTATGTACATAAGCGGCGTTCATTTGTGTTCACAGTACCCCTTGTTGATTGTTTGAATCGAGCATTGAATTGTTCGAAGTTGGTTCTCTTAAGGATCTTCTCTGCCTGCAAACGAGGAAGAATAGGAATATTCTCTCTCCCTTTGCAGATAGTGAAGGGTAGGTAACGCAAGCCTTTAACACGTCGTACCTATTTCATTCCTCATTGATTGATTGATTGTCCGAACATTGACTGTTTGGGAATTAGTTCTTTTTGGAGGTATTCCCTGTTTGCAAATAAACGTAGGAAAATCTTTGCAAGTAGTGAAAGGGTACGTAATGCGGACCTTTCTCCCCCGTTGTAATCTGTCATGCCTATCTACTCCCCACTGATTGATGCACCTGTTTCACCCGGACCATTTACTAGACATACGTCATCTGGCCCGACCAGAGAGCACCCCTAGTGAAAAAGACATATGCAATAATAACGAAGTGATCACTGTATCCTGTTAACAGAAACTTTAGCATGAAACAACCTGGAAAGAAAAGAATAGGAAATCGAAAATCAGTAGGCCACTGATGAACATGAACTTTTATTAAACAACGAACAAAGAAACGATAACATAACGTAATGATAAAACCTATTAATGTCCTAGAAACAAGAAAATGTTAGAAATATGCCAGTGGTGAGAGACCAGAAAAACAGTAAGAGAAACCAAATCACCCCTCGCTGTCCCACCGCCTGCCACGCCCAAAAAATCGATAGACTAGGGAAAATGCAAGTCAGTAGAACATCCGCCCCCACTCTGGAAACTTCCAAGGTGGGGCAGGGTTCCGGCTACGCCCAGCCGGGAGCAGCCCATATAAAGCAGGTCCTGCTGCCACGCCTCGGCCAGGAGATCCTAACGTAGGGTGTAGCCGGAGGAGAGGCCGAGACCAGCGGGACCCGGCCAGGGGATTGCCTTTACAACGCTGAACAGTTGCAGGGGGGGGGGAATGTCTCCTCGACCCTCCCCTCTCTCTCCCAGTCCGGCCGCGGTGGCCCTTGAGAGTTGCAGGTAGTCCCGCCACATGCTCTTCCGGTCCGGCCACCAACGGTCGGGGGGCCGAGGCCGACGGGATCCGGCTGCAGCCAATAAACCAAGAAACCCGTTAATGGGGCCAGAGCCAGGGGCGTCCGGCCGACATCTACCGGAAGCCCGGCCCGAAGACGGACGGGACACTTCTTCTTTCTTGAAAAATGGCTGCGACAACACTGGGGGGGGGATGTCTTGCACATGCCTCCGACCCCCCCCCCCCTCGTCCTCATCGCCTGGTCCGGCCATAACAAATCTCAAGCGAGACGCCGTGGGGTGCACTGGGAGGGAGAGACGGTGCGAACAGGCCTCTCCCGCCTCCCCAGGTGGAGGCTTCCCAGCTGCACCCTCAGCGCTCCAGGCGCCCGGAAAAGGGTTCTTCCACTGTGGCTATGCTGCAACGTCTCGCCCGGCAGGGTGGAGCCCGTCCGCTCATTTGACCCCGCGATCGCCAGTAGCTACCGAACTCTCAAAATGGCGGTCGACCTGGCAAGAGCGGGCCCAGCATAAAGAAATGGCCCGGTCACTGGTTGACTCCACCACCGTAGTCCTCCACGACCTTGAAGATTCTAGAGAAGCCGCGGGAGTCTCCGACCCCCGATGGGGAATGACTGCCATGATCACCCGTGGAGTGACGAAACTGTATCCGCGGGACGTCGGCGCCAGCCTCACTTTGAATTACTAGAATCCTGCAGACCTCACTTCCGGTGAAAGCACAGTGTGACCCGGTAGGAAAAATTGTTGCACCCCCTCCCCTTTTTGACTGATAGTTCAAACCACCGATCCTTTCCTTTGCCCTTTTAACGGAACTTTGGACTGCCTCCCCCTCTTTTACATTTTCTAGAGAAAACAAAACATTAACCACTACAATAGCATAGCAGTTGACACCAGAACTGTTTTCAAATTGAAAACCAACAACATCTTCAACAGAATCCTTTTTGTTTCTGCTGTGACCCTGCTACAGCACAGGCATTGTCCCCAGCAGTAATTCTGCAATGCCGCTAAGAATAGCTGTGGTGCCTACTGGACTCACTCACCCCCGCGGCGCCCCACGCCGTTATTTGCTGGGCGGCAACTTGCTAGACATCACTTTCGTGCCATCTAGATTTCAGCGCGTTCTGCTGCCTTGGAACTATTCGCACAACAGACCGCTACTGACAACAATATTTCATTATTGGTGCTGTCAATTTCAATAAATCTATTGGATAATTCAAAAGAAATTGCCACGGTCTCTTCGTTGTTTAAATGTTTTTACTGTTTTTGTTTTGTTGTATATATTTATATGTTATTAAAGTTTTATATTCCTACTACTTTGTTGGAGTGCTATATATTTTTAATGTGACACATAATTGTAAAAACTTTGATGTACAAAGAGTCATTCCTGGAATCTTCCGCTTCAGGCTCTGTCCCCTCCCCAATCACAATACAGGATAGTTTTCAGATAGTAGGAACACGTGTGGTGTGACGGATCTCATCGGGTGTGGGCCTTGATCTACTATAACTCCTTTGAAGAGGGGTGATTCTTTACAGCTGGGGCCATAAACTACATCTGCAGGGCTAGCTGATAGCCTGGACAATCGGACACAGAGGAAGAGGAGTGTCAGAGGGTGCGGTAGTGAATAGGGCGAAAGGGAGGTGTCGGGCGGGCACAGTGTGATTCTCAGGGAAGAGCAGCGCAGATGGGGGGAGGTTTATTGCCCATGCATAAGACAGAGAGCGGGGGTGACCAGTGCCTGGGGAAGATGCTTGCGAGGGTGAGGAGCCATGCTACGAATCGACAGCGTGCAGAGAGTGGGTCTGGTCAAGACATCTAAAATGGCTGCCGTGCACGACAAAAGTGTGGCATTTCAAAAAAGGCAAGATGGCGCAGACAATGTTTTTCAACACTTCCTCATTTCCTTCGAATCGAACGTTAACAGACGTTGGGGCATATTACCAAAGTTAAGCGATATTTATCGCTAACGATGCTTACCAACGAATTTTTTACCGCTAAGCATCATCAGAAATTATCGAAGATAAACCTTGCTATTATCAAGGTTTATCACAAATGCGATAATAAACGGCCGCAATGCATGAATATCGCTAAAAACTCAGCGATATTCATACATTACCGAGCTAATGCTCTTAGCCATGTTATCCACCTCCCATTGGATAACATGGCTAAGAACTGCTCAGGGCAGGTGTTACTTTTTGGAGATATTCGCGCTTAGCGCGAATATCTCCAAAAGTTGGTAATAGGAGATAGATATCTTGCATGTTGTAATGCAAGTTATTGTGGTATATGGAACTCATACCATAATCTCTCAGGAAAGCAGAAACTGATCCTTTTGGGACCGCCTAAAAAGGCCTAGGGGGTGAGGAGTACTCTACTTTGCCCCCTTTTCACGTTCCGAACTATTTTATTTTACTCTCTTCTGTAATTACACAAAATAGCAGCGATAAGATGCATCGGAGACACACAGTGAGAGAAAGGAGGCCGGAGATGAAGAAGAGATGTCAAATACACATTGGAGATAATATAGTGGCAGAAGGGAAGTAAATATGAGTAAACTTACCATGTAACATAAAAATGTTGCACTCTATACTAGAAGTCTCATTTTATACTACAATCACTTCGCTACAACCTCATAAATTAAAAATAAAAATGAATAATGTCTCAAACAATTTTTGATTTCTAAATATACATTTATTCTTCAGAATTTTCTAAATTTGAAAGAACTAGTAACATGTCCTCATCAGCAATGTCCTCATGAAAAGTCTCCAATAATGATTCTTGTAACTCTATGGTCTCCAAACACTCGATAAATTCGCCATCAAGAGATTGATCAAAAAAATCATTCAAGTCATCTCCTCCTTCTGACAATATTTCATTATTGGTGCTGTCAATTTCAATCAATGTAGTGGAATCATTCAAGTCATCTCCTCGTGACAATATTTCATTATTGGTGCTCTCAATTTCAATCAATGTAGTGGAATCATTCAAGTCATCTCCTCCTTGTGACAATATTTCATTATTGGTGCTGTCCATTTCAATCAATCTAATGGAATCATACAAGTCATCTCCTCCTTGTGACAATATTTCATTATTGCTGCTCTCAATTTCAATCAACGTAGTGGAATCATTCAAGTCATCTCCTTGTGACAATATTTCATTCTTGGTGCTGTCCATTTCAATCAATCTAATGGAATCATACAAGTCATGTCCTCCTTGTGACAATATTTCATTATTGGTGCTCTCAATTTCAATCAATGTAGTGGACAATTCAAAAGAAATTGCCACGGTCTCTTCATTGTGAGCCATTTTATTTTGAAATTGCTTGCTGTAAATTGCAGAAAAAAATAATCACTTTCATTTATCGTTTTTAGTAATACATAATATAAAACTAACGTTATCAAGTATTTAGTATAACAGAAGGACTGCAAATAAATAACAGAAAACATTTTTCAAATTATCTTCAAGTGTACAACATAGTTCCCCTTACAAATTAACAACTCACCTTTTTAAAAGTAGGAAAAGTGTTAGTACTGTGTAAATCAAACACCAGAAATTCACCACCAAAAATTCCTCACAAATGTACCTCAGACAGTAGTATCACAAAATGGCTGTGGTTTCCTCTCATTTGACATATATACATAACCAATTAACTTTCATCACACACAAATACAAACCAAAGTAACATTTTAATTGGTTCTAAATTTCAACACTTTCAAATGTGTTTTCCCCATGCAATTTTCCATAGGACATTTACATACGTCTACAGCCTGAATGGCTGAACGGAATTACACCAAACTTGGCAAAATGGTACATCAAACCTAAGAGGTCAGGAAGGATCTACTATGCCCCCTTATGGTCATTTCCCCCTTCGCTTTGACCTCCTCTTGTCTCTCAATCCTACCGAGAGACAAGATGGCGGCCGCTACGGACTGTTTGGAATGTTGACAGATGCCGGAGAACCAATCAGCTTCGCAAAGCTCCGTAACGCGAAAAGTACGCGAAGCGGAGCGCTGTTACAGATATATATCTTTTTTTGAACGTTAATTTCTCAAAATCCACTGGAGCACATATATTGAGACCTAGCAAAGGCACATCGGGCTACCAGTCCCTAATATTTTACCAAGTTTCGTGCAAATCCATTCAGCCGTTCGATTATTATTATTATTTTTTTTTTTTGCCCCGCGGGGCCCTTTTAAAACCTCCACATCAAACCTAGGGGGTCAGCGAGGATCTACTATGCCCCCTTATGGTCATTTGCCCCTTCGCTTTGGCCTCCTCTTGTCTCTCGATCCTACCGAGAGACAAGATGGCGGCCGCTACGGACTGTTTGGAATGTTGACAGACGCCAGAGAACCAATCAGCTTCGCTTCACAAAGCTCCGTTGCGCGAAAAGTACGCGTCCTGGGCCGCTGCCCGGTCCGCTGTTACAGATATATATCTTTTTTTAAACGTTAATTTCTCAAAATCCACTGGAGCACATATATTGAAACCTACAAAAGGCACATCGGGCTACCAGTCCCTACAATTTTGCCAAGTTTCGTGCAAATCCATTCAGCCGTTCGGGCTAAAAGTGAGGCCAACCGCCCTATGGAAAACTCAATGTTAAAAACACGTTTTGGGACCCCCCTTTTTTCTCGGCCCCCCCTTGACGAACCCCCCCCAAATTTTCAAGGGCTGCTCAGAAACAAAATGTGCCATTTTCCTGAAAATTTCAGCCAATTCCGTCCACAAACGCCAAAGTTATTAGACATAGAATTTTCAAAAATCCCATAGAGAAAAAATCCTAACTATATATACCTACTGGCGACCGCCAGTAGGTAATACACATACATATATATAAATGGAAAGCAGCACGCATTGTGGGAAAAGCGAGAAAATAAGCAGTTTTGAAGTGCTCACCGTTTCTTGCCTGCTGCCCCTTTTCCTATGATTAAGTTGCATGTTGCAAAGAAACGCGTCAGGAACTTACACCAGTTGGGGCTCCTAGTGTGGTTTTGGGCAAATAAAGGATTGTACCCATCCTCGTGGAGTGGCGACCTCTTGATCCGGGGCACCTTGGTGAATGGATTATAGGCGGCAGGCTCCGAGCCGCGGGGGATGTACCGCTAGAAAATTAACTCAGGTCTGCGAGGCTGTTAACGTTGTAGCCTGCCAGCGCGATGGATTGCGATACCGAACCACAAGAACATCCCTGAAGCCCACTGGAGGGCTATGAACATCGAAATTAACAATGGGGTTAAAAACATTGTGGCAAATTTCACGGACCCCACTGGAAGGGAAGATTTGTGACTTCAAATCACAGCATGCAGCTTACTTGAAGGCAGCATGCATTGTGGGTAAAAGCGAGAGAATAAGCAGTTTTGAATTGCTCACCATTTCTTGCCTGCTGACCCTTTTCCTATGATTAAGTTGCATGTTGCAAAGAAACGCGTCAGGAACTTACACCAGTTGGGGCTCCTAGTGTGGTTTTGAGCAAATAAAGGATTGTACCCATCCTCGTGGAGTGGAGTCCTCTTGATCCGGGGCACCTTGGTGAATGGATTATACGCAGCAGGCTCCGAGCCGCTGGGGATGCACCGCTTGAAAATTAACTCAGGTCTGCGAGGCTGTTAATGTTGTAGCCTGACAGCGCGATGGATTGCCTTACCGAACTACGAGAGTAGCCTTGAAGCGCACTGGAGGGCTACGAACATTGAAATTAACAATGGGGTTAAAAACACTGTGGCAAGTTTCATGGACCCTACCAGAAGGGCAGATTTGTGACTTCAAATCCCAGCATGCAGCTTACTGGAAAGCAGCATGCATTGTGGGAAAAAGCAAGAGAATAAGCAATTTTGAAGTACTCACCGTTTCTTGCCTGCTGCCCCTTTTCCGTTGATTAAGTTGCATTTTGCAACGAAACGCGTCAGGAACTTACACCAGTTGGGGCTGCTAGTGTGGTTTGGAGAAAATAAAGGATTGTACCCATCCTCGTCCTCTTGATCCGGGCCACCTTGGTGAATTATATATATATTCACTGAGTGATGTGATGTCACTGACCATGTCATGAGTGATGTAATGTGTGACGTCATCAGCAGTGCATTGCACGCGCAAGTTATAGTGAGTCCAACTAACTATAACGTGGGAATTTCAATGGTTTTATGCGACTAAAATTCCCAGCTAACTATAACTGGTGTAAAACCTATGGTTTTTTCAGTGAATTTAATAGGTTTTTTAAATGCTAATTCCTAACTATAACTTGTGTGAAACCTATGGTTTTTTCAGTGAATTTCATCGGTTTTTTAATAGCAAATCTCTATAGGTATGAAATAATATTTTTATGATGAATTTTATATTGTATAAATATGTAATTATTTTTTTTTTTTATATTTTTTGCCTGGTGCGCTCCCGGGGCGCGTACCTGTAAATGCACGGGTAAGCACAATGTTACGGCGCGCCCTGGGGCGCGTACCGGGGAGCGTCCCTTTAGCGCTATTCCCGCGAACGAAAACAACATTGTGACGTATCGCGTAGCCGCGTGATGCGTCATATGATGCACTGCGTAAGCGCACCCGGAAGCACGCGATCGCATACGATCGCGCAACGTAAGCGCCCCGACGTGCTTACGCTACGCGCCCCAGGACGTGCCCCAGGGCGCGTAGCGTAAGCGCGTCAAGCCATGTGACTTTAAAATAACACTTTTCATTGGTTCAGAACATTTTTTTTTCAAAATATTGAGAAACCCACCCATTTCTCTCACTATTGCTTTGTACTTGGAGAGAGCAAGAGGTGTTCTTTGCATTATCTGCTTCTCAAAGTTTCCTGATCTACAGCAATGGCTGCAAGGGAGTCATCCAGCAGTGATTCTGATGGTTTTTAGCGTGAGAACCCTCCTCACCACAAAACAAAGGACCACTTCATTTGGAAAATTTTTGACATCCCTGAAGGGAAAAAAAAGGTTAATGCTGCTAAGGTAACCTGCAAGATATGTGGCGGTATTTTATCCAGAGGCAATCCTAATAAAAAATATCGCTTTGGAAATGCCAATTTAATTAGGCATGTCCAGAGAAGACACCCAAAAAACAATGCCAGGGAGAGTGTGAGGGACCTGGCACGGAAATTACCAAGAGATGGCAGCAGCACCTCCACTGGTGGAGCAACACCTTCAGGAACACCACGTGGAAGAATGGTCCCTAACGTGCAGCCGGTGTTTGCAGGCATAACATTTCTATGCAAGGACTGTGATGAACTGCTCTGTTATGGGGAGCAGAGCGTTGAACTCATTGCTATAAAGAGACAGGAACACCGCTGCCCTCCCCGTCCCTAATTTTTCACGATTTTTTGCTCCTGTTGAGCAGTTTTGAAATCCCTGTTTTTGTTTTTCCCCCCAAAAAAATCCAAAAAAAATATAAAATCGTTTTAAAAAAATATACAAAACCAAAAATAAAAATAAAAAGTTCTTTTCAGAACTACCTCTAATTTATAAAAAAAAATGCTACATTTTTTAAAAACTCTGTCATTCTTTTTTCTCCATAGTACGCTCCCCGGTACGCTCCCCGGTGCGCGTACCGGGCACTCCCCCCGCGAAAATCGGAAAAAAAATTTAAAAAATGTTTGTCCCGCGGGACCCCTTTATGGCTCATCAAACCTAGGGGGTCAGGGGGGGTGTACCCTGCCCCCTTTTGGTCATTTCCCCCTTTTGTTTTTAGCCACCTCTTGTGTCTCGGTCCTACCGAGACAAATGATGGCGGCCGCTCCGGACTGTTTCGAATGTTTACAGACACCCGAAAGCCAATCAGCTTCCCGTGCGCAAGTCGCTTTGGGGTACCGGGGCGCGGCTCTAGATATATAAATTTTTTTGAACCTAAATTACTCAAAATCCTCTGGAGCACATATCTTGAGACATAGCAAAGGCACATCGGGCTACCAGTCCCTACAATTTTGCCAAGCTTGGTGAAAATCCATTCAGCTGTTCGAGCTAAAAGTGCGACCGACCGCCCTATGGAAATTAACATGGGGAAAACACGTTTTGGGACCCCCCTTTTATCTCGGCCCCCACTTGACGAATCCTCCCCAAACTTTCACAGAAGGAGCGGAGCGCCGCGAGGCAAAGTTGCTGAAAAATTCAGGCCGATTCCTCAACCGGCACCAAAGTTCTTCCAAATAGAATGTTGCGATTTCCCTATGGAAATCAATCCTAACTATAACTACCTACTGGCGACCGCCAGTAGGTAATATATATATCAGTGATGTCATCAGTGATGTCACTGACCATGTCATGAATGATGTAATATGTGACATGATCAGCAGTGGATTGCGGGTGCGCGATATATAGTTAGTGCAACTAACTATATATGCGAATTTCAATGGTTTTGTGTGAGTAAAATAAGGTTTTGTAAATGCTAATTCCTAACTATATATGGTCTATAACCTATGGTTTTTTCAGTGAATATATATATATATATATATATATATTTATTCTTTCTTTATTTCTTTATTTATCTATTTTTGCACACATTCACTGCCTTCCATGTTTGATTACTTTCCATTATGCTAAGCCTCCTGATATTACGCTGAGCTGAACTGTATCTGATGCTACATGAAAAAAAAACAAATTCATGGTTAATTCCATTTAATGGTGCTTTGCTTTCCTGGCTCTGCAGACAATACAGGGAGATGTAAATGAGCTTGTGCATGTATGTAAGTTGGCATTTGTAAAGAACACATCTTGCTTCATTTTACATCCACTGGTCTGTGTCTCCTGTGCTGCAGCAGACTCATGGGCACACTTCTTCCTAGATGCATCCTCAGGTCTAGTGGTGAGCACTGCTGCCATCTCCTGAATCCAAGAAGCAACATCGGAGGCTCTTCTTTCCCTGCCGCAGCTCGTCTCTGGGTTGAGGGAAGTGCAACACTTGGCTCTGGGGGATTTTGACTCCTGCATAGATGTAAGGACTTGCGTGACAAAAGGGAGTATGCGGCCAACAGCGTGGCAAGCATCATGCCTTCATAGGACTTCATCCCAAGGGCAATGTGCAGCCCTAAACAAGATTGTCACTATGTCAGATCAATATATGGACAGGAAAATAATAAAACATGGCATCCACATTTCCTATTCCTGCTGCACCTACATCTTGTTCTTCTGCTACATAAGATGCCATCACTGCACACCCTGCCATGAAATGCTTTGTTCTAATTCATTTAAGGGGATTAAGGGATTATCGCTTCTTTACTATCATTTCTGTCCCTTTTCCCATCCCTTCCACATTGAAGTCTTCAGTTAGAGCATACCCTGTAGTGTCCAGGACATTCTCTGCTCTGTTTTCAGGGACATCTCGTACCTGTTTGTTTCTCCTGCTCGGATCCTAATCTGTCGCCACGCACTCACCTTACCAAGAAGGTTTTTAAACCCACAAGGACCACCGGCATAGCTAGAGGGTGCGGGGGCGGTCCGCCCCAGGCGGCACTAGTTTGGGGGCGGCGGCCGCGTGGCACTGGTGGCCCCTGGGCACTTGGGGACACGCACTAATATTACTGTCAATCACTGACAGTAGTGTCCGTGAGTGTCCCCAAATATATTAATAATGTTTGCCGCCAGGGGCCACCAGTGCCGCGCGGCCGCCGCCCAGACAGTGAGAGTGAGAGTCATGTACACATATGCAGCTGTCACTGAGCATCCTGCTAAAGTGGGGGCCATGGGACTCCTGATACACAGAGCCTCAATATGGGAACTGCCACAAGGGATAATAAACAGAACAACATGCCGCCAAAGAAACCACATGTCCCAGAATTCCATCTGGGCTCAACCTAGCCGCTCATTGGATGCAGAACATTCAAATGGATGGGCATGTGAAATGGTATGACCACGCCTCTGATGAAGTGCGGAAGCACTGAAACGCGTCAGGCGTTGAGAACTGAGCAGACAGGAAGACACGAATGCCGCTGCTACTTGCCGCATGCTGCCTCTGTTTTTACCCGTGATTAGTGGGAGTTGATGTGCGTTTTCAAGTTTGGGACAAACTCGGAGCGTTGATATTTTGCGGTGGTCCAGCCGCAGAAAATGCACCACCCTGCTAAAGTGGGGGCCATGGGACTCCTATTACACAGAGCCTCAATATGGGAACTGCCACAAGGGATAATAAACAAAACAAAATGCCGCCAAAGAAACCACATGTCCCAGAATTCCATCTGGGCTCAACCGAGCCGCTCATTGGATGCAGAACATACAAATGGATGGGCATATTAAATGGTATGACCACGCCTCTGATGAAGTGCGGAAGCACTGAAACGTGTCAGGCGTTAAGACATGAGCAGACAGGAAGACTCGAATGCCGCTGCAACTTGCCGCATGCTGCCTCTGTTTTTACCCGTGATAAGTGGGAGTTGGTTTGCGTTTTCAAGTTTGGGACAAACTCGGAGCGTTGATATTTTGCGGTGGTCCAGCCGCAGAAAATGCACCACCCTGCTAAAGTGGGGGCCATGGGACTCCTGATACACAGAGCCTCAATATGGGAACTGCCACAAGGGATAATAAACAGAACAACATGCCGCCAAAGAAACCACATGTCCCAGAATTCCATCTGGGCTCAACGGAGCCGCTCATTGGATGCAGAACATTCAAATGGATGGGCATGTGAAATGGTATGACCACGCCTCTGATGAAGTGCGGAGGCACTGAAACGTGTCAGGCGTTAAGAACTGAGCAGACAGGAAGACTCGAATGCCGCTGCAACTTGCCGCATGCTGCCTCTGTTTTTACCCGTGATTAGTGGGAGTTGGTGTGCGTTTTCAAGTTTGGGACAAACTCGGAGCGTTGATATTTTGCGGTGGTCCAGCCGCAGAAAATGCACCACCCTGCTAAAGTGGGGGCCATGGGACTCCTATTACACAGAGCCTCAATATGGGAACTGCCACAAGGGATAATAAACAAAACAACATGCCGCCAAAGAAACCACATGTCCCAGAATTCCATCTGGGCTCAACCGAGCCGCTCATTGGATGCAGAACATTCAAATGGATGGGCATGTGAAATGGTATGACCACGCCTCTGATGAAGTGCGGAAGCACTGAAACGCGTCAGGCGTTAAGAACTGAGCAGACAGGAAGACTCGAATGCCGCTGCAACTTGCCGCATGCTGCCTCTGTTTTTACCCGTGATTAGTGGGAGTTGGTGTGCGTTTTTCAAGTTTGGGACAAACTCGGAGTGCTGATATTTTGCGGTGGTCCAGCCGCAGAAAATGCACCACCCTGTTAAAGTGGGGGCCATGGGACTCCTGATACTGAGGAAAATGAAATTTTGCCTGACCAAGATGCCCCCTACGTGTACCCTATGATTACATGTATGTGCATGTCACCCATGCATATTTTCCCTTAAGTTGCCTGAACAAAGAGGCCTCTGCAATCACGTCCTGCTTTAGGATGCCAGTAATTAAGTCTCCCATGCAAGAAATATTAAGCTAACATGAAGGCCCATGTATTTACATTGTGCACTTTTAAATAAATCACGATGAAACCTTTTTTGTGGTTCAGCTGAGCCACTTTCTGAAATAAGGGTTTTTCATGACTCCTGACACACTGAAAGCTGCAGTTACGTATCTCTGACCTCGCATGCTTCTAGCTCAGCCGAAAGAAACCCAGTAAGGGTTGCCAAGATAGTATTATGAATAACAGTTATCTGCCTGCTGTACAGAGTCACAAGGTAAACAGAACCCGTCCGCGGAAGATAGGGCCTAGCCACTCTGTCTCCATTGAAGTAAATCACAGTGCTTGCTCACAGCCCCCACGCAATGAAGGAAGAAATATATGCTTTTCTGATTCCTAGTGACGAGCAACCTTTTGCTTCAGATAATACATCTCCTGACTTAAGATATCAGTTAGTACAGTTAGTACCAGATGTGCTGGTCGCCTTGACACTAAAGATCTCTCTACTAGACTTAAAGTCAGCTCTCCTCCCAGTTACACGTCAATTGCACGTCATGCTCAAATTGCACACAAGTAGGGCAAAGTTCCAGCTGGTCTTGCAAACTCCTCCTCTGTGTACCACCCACCTATGACACCTACCTATCACCTACCTATGACTCATAAAGTGTACACCCACATGTACGCCCACATGCTCTTATCTGTTTCTTTCTCTGCTCTGCGTTCCTTCCTACGCCCTATGTACAAGACAAAATGTATATATGTTGTTCATTGTTATGAAATGTTAGAAGACCCTTCCTGAACCTCAGTGGTGATGGAACAGATTCTCCCTTAACTCGAGTTATTGGAATAAAGCCCTTTTAACTTGGACACCACGGACTCTCTGCCTCTCATTTGATACATGCTAATTGTTAATGCCTAGAAATTATGCCAGGGTAATTATTTTATTTACCACATTAATTTGGCGCCCGACCAGGCCTATCCCTTTCCCCAAGCGCCAGCGACGTAGGTCCAGCTTTTGCCCCCTTCTACAGCCGTGACGGACTCCGAAGTGCACGCAGCGGGATTTCCTGCTTACTCCTTCAGGCCCACGGAGGAGACGGACTGCGACCAGGCGTCCACACGAGGCGGTGAGGATCGCGGATCATCCCAACCAGAGCCCAACCCGTGAGAGAGCAAGGTCCGAGGTCTCCAGAGGTCCACCTGTTCCAAGGCGCATGCGTAGAAGTAGACGTGGACGTAGATGCGTAGAAGTCCGAGGCCTTCAAGTTTCAAGTCCTGCTTCCCGGTGAGTACCACTATGGGGAATGCATAAAGGTTCAAGACGGGTTCATTTTATATGAAAACGGTCAAGACGGGTCCACGTTATTCGTGGTAACGGTCAAGACGGATCCACGGTTAAACGTGGAAACGGTAAAGACGTGTCTCATTTTTGAGACCGGTATGGTTGTACTGTATTCCAGTGCATAAAGTTTTTCAAGTACATGTTTAGCTCTCTGTATCAGTTTAGGTTGTAACTGTTTTAGTGTTTAATATTTGTTTGTGTGTGAATGATTGTTGATTGTTTCAGTCTATTTTTGTGTATTGTATTTCCATTGTGTTGTTTTCAACATGCCACTGTTTTCAAAATTGCGTCAGATAGGGACCATAAAAGGCATACTAGAAGAGTCAGTTAACAGCCCGCCTAGAGACACACCTGGTCATTATATGTATAATAAGCATGGATTAGACGCCATCTTGTTTTTAGATTTATGGGTAGACTATACAAAGGAGCTGGAGGAAAAGTATAGATGGCCTATCTCAGGAACCTGGGATCCTGAATGCATTATGAGAGTAGAGGAATCGCTATGGAAAAAGAAGTCAAGACCCTCTCAGAAAGAGGCCATCGAATTGTGGCGCAAAGAGTCACACAGGAGAATAGAGAAAGAATTTAATAAAGTAGAGAGAACTAAACAAGCAGCGGAAAAAGCGAAAGAAAAAGAACTAGCTAGAGTGACCTCCTCAGAAACACCCAGTAGGTCGCGAACGCCACCACCTGTACCTTTTAGAGTATGTAGAAAGAAGCTGACAGCATCAGAGTTCCTTGTAAATAGCTCCTTGTAAATATGGTTTATGAAGAGCATGTCATTATTATAACTTGTTGAGTTTCATGTGAATATGGCTTGTGAATAGCGCCATGTGGTTATGGTTTGTGCAGAGCTTGTTATCATTACGTTAGGCAGGAGAGAGCTGGATCTCTTTCAAGTGCTTGGAGAAAACGTTTTGTAGATGTGCGTACGTGTTATGTGATAACGTGGAGAGATGAGTTCATGACTTTCCCATGTACTGCAGTCATTGGGGAATGATTGTGCTTCAGCCTTCAGTGTCTACGTTCAGCTGCCAAAGAGTTGGTGTCTTGTATTGAGAGGGCAGTATTTGTTTTTGTGGGGGGCGTGTTTGTGAGCGGAAATTCGTACCCGTTCCAGTGGATGTATTTGGTTGCTTTTTGGTGAGGATTTAGGGAATCGCTTGGACTACTGTGATGCCAAATTTGAAAAGGATCTGAGCTGTGGAAGTGGTGGAAAAAGCATGTTTTGTGCGGAGGTGCGATTTGCCATGTTATCCAATGGGCGTTTTTCTGAAAATTGAGAAATTATTTTGGGGGTGTTCCAGGTGCGCTAGGGGCCCGGGGGTTGGATCAGCGGTAGAGGAGGTGGATGGCCAGATGTGCTGAATTTTGGGGATTTTTGGCTTGGGCGAAAGGGTGTGTTTGGCTAAATGTGTATTTTTGGAAAATGGAGCTGTTTTGATTTGTGCGTGCTTTTATGCCGAGATTTCGTGGTGTGCTAAATAGTTCTTAACTGAGTCTGCGGGATCGGCTGAAACTTGGGAGTGTCTAGTTTTGCGGCAAAGTAGTTTGAAGGAAATTGGTGGAGGGGAAGGTGTCTTTTTGGCGTAGTTTGGAAGTGCGTTTTGGCACGATTTCATGGCTGTGTAGCTCACATGCATGGTTATGTGAGCTGACACTAAAAGTCAGTGAGTATTTAGTTGATTGATGGTTTGATTTTTTTCTTTTTCATTAGTTGCTGGGTCTGCCTATGTGCTTTGTCAGTTTGCTGACTGAATGGTAACATCTTGCATGGAGAGTAAAACAGACCCATCATAGAATGTGCTTTTAATTAGTGTAATGCAACCGTGTGTTGTTTTTTTTAAATTAAAATTTGTTCTACAAAATATACATTATTATTTTTTCCCAATGCAAGCTGCCCTTTAGTATAGCGTGTGACAGTTAATCCACTCAATTAGACAACATGTTTTTTTTTAATCTCAATTAGAAAACATGGTTCTTTGAAAAATAATGAATCTGGCCCTTCTAATAGGTAGAATAGAAGAGCTTGCACACTTAATTATGACAATCTTGAATCTGCAATGCAAAATTATGGAGTTTTCACATGTTATTTTCAAAAAGTAAAAGCCATGTTGTTCTGTTTCTTTTTTTCCTTTGCAGCTAGTAACAATATTTTATGATATAATTATTTTCAAATGCTAGCATGTGTCTAGGTTACAAAAATAAAATATGTCCTTATTTAATTACTGATTTTAGGAGGCATGGGTACAGATATGTTTTGAATTACAGAGAATGTGTTTTTCGACCTTGAGCTGACTCCCGGGGAAAGATATTTTGTAAAGGGAGGGCTTTTCCCTCTTGGAGCTCCGAGCAGTGCCTGTCTTGTTTTCATTGGCCATATTCCAATTCTTTTTCGCGGACACTTGGCAGCTGTTCTTAGCTCTCCGAGTTTTGAAAGGGTGGAGGGACCGCCCTGTGGGTGACATCACGATGAAGGGGAAGCCAGTGTAGAAAAAAAAAAACAATATAAAAAGATAAAACTTGATGAGCCGCAGAGAAATTGTTTATAAAAGGTGGGGGTCAAGTTACTCTTCCTTACAGCCAGCACTGAAAGCTTCATTGGCTTCAGATAAGGCATGCTTGCACATGAATGGTTTTCCCTCGTAGTGTAAACAGAATAATTGGCAGGAGTTTTCGCTCTTGCAATGAGCCCTAGTATTTACAGTCAAGCATTAAACAGACAGCCAGGGCCCTGCAGCCCAGTCTCACACACCCTTCAGCCCTGGAGCTCAGTCTCAGTTACAGCCATGTGTGAGGTGCATCAGTCTCGCCCCCCCGCTCTGCAGCTCACTCAGTTAGAGCCGTGCGTCCTGTAGTGCGGTCTCACACACGCTCAGTCTCATTACGCAGACAGTATTTATATGCCTCCCAACACTGCCCTACTCCGGTACGTAGATGACATCCTAATTACAGCACGTTCAGACCCAGAATGCGCAAATGCATCACTGACAGTATTTACATTTTCTGGCTGACAAGGGGCACAAGGTGTCCCCTTCAAAGTTGCAATTCTGTGAAAAGCAAGTGGTGTACCTTGGACTCTTACTTTCCAAGGAGGGTATACAGCTAACACAAGCCTTTCATTCAGTTAATTTCTAGCCTTTCACATTGACCTCACTTCATACTGTAGGCAATGGATTCCCCAGTATGCCTATCTAGCCAAACCACTCATACAATTGACAACACAGGACACAAGAACATAACTTGGCATTTGAGGAATTAATAAGAGCATTATGTCAAGCGCCAGTTTTAGCGACCACATGTTTTAGTGTGCCACATGCAGTGGAAGTTCTCTTAAACAGGACACAGACACAACATTTGACTGTAGCAAGACTGACAGGATATGAACTGACATTATTTCAACCACACATAGAGATCAGACGTTGTAATATTCTAAATCCTGCTACACTTTTGCCCTCAAGTACAGTAAATGCACCACCACATGACTGTGTGGAAGTAATGAATATAGTGACAAAACCAAGACAAGACCTGACAGATATTGCACTTCCAGACCCAGACTTAACGCTCTATGTAGATGGATCATGCATGAGAACGAGCGCAGGAGAGTTAGTAGCAGCCTATGCTGTGACCACAAAAGAATAGACACACTGTCAGCACAAGCACAAGCAGCAGAGCTCATCGCTCTGACACAAGCCTGCATAAGAGCTAGGCACTTGAAAGTGAACATTTATACCGATTCACAATATGCCTTTGGCGTAGTTCATGATTTCGGGGTACTTTGGAGGGAAAGAGGTTTCTTGACCTCCCATGGGAACAAGATTCAGCACGGCCCGCTTATTCAAGCCTTGTTAGAAGCAATACATTTACCTACAGCTATTTCTATCCTGAAGTGCAAAGCTCACACCAAAGTTACAGACACCATTTCCCAGGGTAATGACCTGGCAGACCGAACAGCTAAACTTACAGCCCAGACACCAACAGACACGACAAGGACAGAGGTACCATTACTGACAACATGTATGACAGTCAGGGATCCCACTCAAGATGTACTCGACATACAGACACATGCCACTGCAGATGAGATAAAGAAATGGACTGAACAAGGAGGGGTCCAGACTGACCAAGGTTGGATGACTAAGGGAAAAGGTACATGGTTTCTTCCAGATTCTATGGTACAAGTAATCATAAACACAGCACATAGTCCAGCACACTTGGGAAAAAAGGCAATGATAGACAAGTATGATCTGTTGCCAGTTCAATCTAGGTAAAGGCATTCCGGTGGAACAAGGCGGATTTCATCCTCCTGACCACCCTTTTTGAGGTCCTCCAGATGGATTATATCCAAAGGAATAGATGTAGAGGTTACAAGTATGTCTTAGTAGTTGTGTGTGCACTATCTAGATGGACAGAAGCATATCCAGTTCCAGATTATACTGCTGTGACAACAGCCAGGCAATTAGTGCGCGAGTACTTCCCCAGGTATGGATTGCCTCGGGTCGTCTATTCTGATAACGGTCAGCCATTCTCCTCTGAATTAATGAAACAAGTGTCTCTTCTGTTAGGATATACTTGGAAATTCCATTGTGTAAGACACCCTGAAGCAACAGGCCTTGTAGAAAGACATAATCAGACAATTAAGACAAAGCTTGCAAAGAAGATATGTGCAGATAAAGGCGTGGATTGGATGGTGGCCATGCCGGTTGCCCTCTTTTACATGCGAATGGTAGCTCATTCCAGAACAGGCCTATCTCCGTATGAAGTAGTCTTCGGTAGACCGCCAAATATGTGGGGTACGCCTATGCAAAAAAAAAAAAAAAACTGATGTTGACAGTAACATGCTGACAGATTACCTGGCTTCCTTGATGTCTGCACTACTCTCTTGTCATTCACAGGTTGCTGCCGCCTTCCCTGACAACACCCAGGTCAAAGAACAAGCCATTGTCCCTGGGGATTTTGTATGTGTCCGGAACTTTGATCGATCAAGCCCCCTTGAGCCACGTCGGAAGACGCCGAAGTTGGTGCTACTGACCACGAGGACCGCGCTGAAAGTCGAAGGACGCAAGGGAAACTTCACGCTCAACACTGCAAGAGACACTTTGGACAATCTAATACAGATACAAAAAACAATACAGACTTTGCGCCGCTTGCGCCGCCTTTACTAAAAAAGACTCCACAGCAGGAGTATAAATCTAAGTTAAGATCTAGTAAGTCAGACGTAGTTTAATTGTCTAAGTCCACTCGGTGGTGAATCGGTTAGACTAAGATTTCTGACATGTATAAGATCACATACGAGAATAGTAAGAAGAGAAAAATGAGAGAAAAGTACTGCAAGTTATTACGCAGTAGATGTATAGTTACTTTGATCATTCTTTTTATTCTGTGCATTGTTATAATCTGTGTCAGTTTATTACTACATGTTTTCTTTCCTCTTGCCTCACATATGCACTCATCCCTTAACAATACTGTAGAGCATACATTCAGTGACCTGCCACCTCATGAATTGTCATATCGACTTGCATTGCGTAACAATACTTTTATTCAAATGTTACACCATTCTCATCAGACCAGCAATGCGACTAATTGCTGGGTATGTGGCCAACTGCCACCTTATCAAAAGACGAAGGGAGTTCTGCCCTTCTATCCTCTACCGTTCTCACACAATGGTTCATGTGGAGCATGGTTTGCCTTAATGACCTCAATAGATAGAAAGTACATAGCTTATCCAGGTGGCTGGATATATGGAAACCTGAATAAAGTAATGAATGAAGCATGTTTTCCAGACAAAGACGGATTTCCTCAAAGGAAGGGAACAGATCTAGAGAATGAAGAGTACGAGCAGGGAAATGCATCCGTTAATTTTATAATGTTAAATGTTCAGCCCAAGCAAAATACAGGTCCACCGTTTATTTCAGTTCTACCAGCAAAAGGTGATTTATGTGTTAATAAGAAAGGCTCAGTACATATGGGACACAGCGAGTGTACAGTTGTGGTAGAGTTTAATGATAATGGACTCTCTTCTTTCATAACATCACGCCATACCTATTTCATTTGCGGTCAGACAGCCTATGTACATCTGCCCTTAGACTGGGGTGGGACTTGTTATATAGCATTCTTATTGCCACCTGTATTCTTGGCCCCATCCTATTATCATAGAGATTCACGACTAGAACATGTTAGAGTAAAGAGAGAGACAGATGCCTCAGGGATTGATCAGACTGAAACAGCTTGGGAGCAATATACAGATTTCAACAAAGGATTCTTTTTTTCATAGGTCCCGTCCAAAACAGTAAACTGATACGCAAGTTAACAAGGAATCTTGAGGCAGTAGTGAATGTGACTGCGTCTGCCCTGGCGAACTTGACCCAGGAGCAGTCTGCCATTAGACTTGTCGTTCTTCAAAATCGCCTCGTTCTAGACGTCATCTTGGCGGATAGGGGCGGAGCTTGTAGCGTGATCCGATCTAGTTGTTGCGTTTTCATCCCAAATAACGCGCCATCTGTGTATACAGCGATAACAAGGCTCCACAAGATTGCTCATGACATACATCAAGACCCAGGCACATGGACTTGGTCCAGTTGGCTCTGGGGTGTGATATCTGCTTGGGGATGGAAAGTGTTGTCCTTCCTAGGAATGATCCTACTCATGATATTTGGTTGCTGTCTCTGTCTGCAGTGTGGCCCGGCCATTTGCGGCCTGTGTGCAACTGCATGTGTTCCACATCCAAGTATACAAAGGGTTAAGGACGAACAAATGATGCTGTATGATCAACTATACGGTCTCATGAATATAGATGTATCCTAAAGGGTTACGTAGGGGACAAGGAGGGAATGAGGAAAATGAAATTTCGCCTGACCAAGATGCCCCCTACGTGTACCCTATGATTACATGTATGTGCATGTCACCCATGCATATTTTCCCTTAAGTTGCCTGAACAAAGAGGCCTCTGCAATCACGTCCTGCTTTAGGATGCCAGTAATTAAGTCTCCCATGCAAGAAATATTAAGCTAACATGAAGGCCCATGTATTTACATTGTGCACTTTTAAATAAATCACGATGAAACCTTTTTTGTGGTTCAGCTGAGCCACTTTCTGAAATAAGGGTTTTTCATGACTCCTGACACACTGAAAGCTGCAGTTACGTATCTCTGACCTCGCATGCTTCTAGCTCAGCCGAAAGAAACCCAGTAAGGGTTGCCAAGATAGTATTATGAATAACAGTTATCTGCCTGCTGTACAGAGTCACAAGGTAAACAGAACCCGTCCGCGGAAGATAGGGCCTAGCCACTCTGTCTCCATTGAAGTAAATCACAGTGCTTGCTCACAGCCCCCACGCAATGAACGAAGAAATATATGCTTTTCTGATTCCTAGTGACGAGCAACCTTTTGCTTCAGATAATACATCTCCTGACTTAAGATATCAGTTAGTACAGTTAGTACCAGATGTGCTGGTCGCCTTGACACTAAAGATCTCTCTACTAGACTTAAAGTCAGCTCTCCTCCCAGTTACACGTCAATTGCACGTCATGCTCAAATTGCACACAAGTAGGGCAAAGTTCCAGCTGGTCTTGCAAACTCCTCCTCTGTGTACCACCCACCTATGACACCTACCTATCACCTACCTATGACTCATAAAGTGTACACCCACATGTACGCCCACATGCTCTTATCTGTTTCTTTCTCTGCTCTGCGTTCCTTCCTACGCCCTATGTACAAGACAAAATGTATATATGTTGTTCATTGTTATGAAATGTTAGAAGACCCTTCCTGAACCTCAGTGGTGATGGAACAGATTCTCCCTTAACTCGAGTTATTGGAATAAAGCCCTTTTAACTTGGACACCACGGACTCTCTGCCTCTCATTTGATACATGCTAATTGTTAATGCCTAGAAATTATGCCAGGGTAATTATTTTATTTACCACAATACACAGAGCCTCAATATGGGAACTGCCACAAGGGATAATAAACAGAACAACATGCCGCCAAAGAAACCACATGTCCCAGAATTCCATCTGGGCTCAACCGAGCCGCTCATTGGATGCAGAACATACAAATGAATGGGCATGTGAAATGGTATGACCACGCCTCTGATGAAGTGCGGAAGCTCTGAAACGCGTCAGGCGTTAAGACATGAGCAGACAGGAAGACTTGAATGCCGCTGCAACTTGCCGCATGCTGCCTCTGTTTTTACCCGTGATAAGTGGGAGTTGGTGTGCGTTTTCAAGTTTGGGACAAACTCGGAGCGTTGATATTTTGCGGTGGTCCAGCCGCAGAAAATGCACCACCCTGCTAAAGTGGGGGCCATGGGACTCCTGATACACAGAGCCTCAATATGGGAACTGCCACAAGGGATAATAAACAGAACAACATGCCGCCAAAGAAACCACATGTCCCAGAATTCTATCTGGGAATTCTATCTGGGCTCAACCGAGCCGCTCATTGGATGCAGAACATTCAAATGGATGGGCATGTGAAATGGTATGACCACGCCTCTGATGAAGTGCGGAAGCACTGAAACGCGTCAGGTGTTAAGAACTGAGCAGACAGGAAGACTCGAATGCCGCTGCAGCTTGCCGCATGCTGCCTCTGTTTTTACCCGTGATTAGTGGGAGTTGGTGTGCGTTCTCAAGTTTGGGACAAACTCGGAGCGTTGATATTTTGCGGTGGTCCAGCCGCAGAAAATGCACCACCCTGCTAAAGTGGGGGCCATGGGACTCCTATTACACAGAGCCTCAATATGGGAACTGCCACAAGGGATAATAAACAAAACAACATGCCGCCAAAGAAACCACATGTCCCAGAATTCCATCTGGGCTCAACCGAGCCGCTCATTGGATGCAGAACATACAAATGGATGGGCATGTGAAATGGTATGACCACGCCTCTGATGAAGTGCGGAAGCTCTGAAACGCGTCAGGCGTTAAGACATGAGCAGACAGGAAGACTTGAATGCCGCTGCAACTTGCCGCATGCTGCCTCTGTTTTTACCCGTGATAAGTGGGATTTGGTGTGCGTTTTCAAGTTTGGGACAAACTCGGAGCGTTGATATTTTGCGGTGGTCCAGCCGCAGAAAATGCACCACCCTGCTAAAGTGGGGGCCATGGGACTCCTGATACACAGAGCCTCAATATGGGAACTGCCCCAAGGGATAATAAACAGAACAACATGCAGCCAAAGAAACCACATGTCCCAGAATTCTATCTGGGCTCAACCGAGCCGCTCATTGGATGCAGAACATTCAAATGGATGGGCATGTGAAATGGTATGACCACGCCTCTGATGAAGTGCGGAAGCACTGAAACGCGTCAGGTGTTAAGAACTGAGCAGACAGGAAGACTCGAAAGCCGCTGCAACTTGCCGCATGCTGCCTCTGTTTTTACCCGTGATTAGTGGGAGTTGGTGTGCGTTTTCAAGTTTGGGACAAACTCGGAGCGTTGATATTTTGTGGTGGTCCAGCCGCAGAAAAAGCACCACCCTGCTAAAGTGGGGGCCATGGGACTCCTATTACACAGAGCCTCAATATGGGAACTGCCACAAGGGATAATAAACAAAACAACATGCCGCCAGAGAAACCACATGTCCCAGAATTCCATCTGGGCTCAACCGAGCCGCTCATTGGATGCAGAACATTCAAATGGATGGGAATGTGAAATGGTATGACCACGCCTCTGATGAAGTGCGGAAGCACTGAAACGCGTCAGGCGTTAAGAACTGGGCAGACAGGAAGACTCGAATGCCGCTGCAACTTGCCACATGCTGCCTCTGTTTTTACCCGTGATTAGTGGGAGTTGGTGTGCGTTTTCAAGTTTAGGACAAATTCGGAGCGTTGATATTTTGCGGTGGTCCAGCCGCAGAAAATGCACCACCCTGCTAAAGTGGGGGCCATGGGACTCCTGATACACAGAGCCTCAATATGGGAACTGCCACAAGGGATAATAAACAGAACAACATGCCGCCAAAGAAACCACATGTCCCAGAATTCCATCTGGGCTCAACCGAGCCGCTCATTGGATGCAGAACATTCAAATGGATGGGCATGTGAAATGGTATGACCACGCCTCTGATGAAGTGCGGAGGCACTGAAACGCGTCAGGCGTTAAGAACTGAGCAGACAGGAAGACTCGAATGCCGCTGCAACTTGCCGCATGCTGCCTCTGTTTTTACCCGTGATTAGTGGGAGTTGGTGTGCGTTCTCAAGTTTGGGACAAACTCGGAGCGTTGATATTTTGCGGTGGTCCAGCCGCAGAAAATGCACCACCCTGCTAAAGTGGGGGCCATGGGACTCCTATTACACAGAGCCTCAATATGGGAACTGCCACAAGGGATAATAAACAAAACAACATGCCGCCAAAGAAACCACATGTCCCAGAATTCCATCTGGGCTCAACCGAGCCGCTCATTGGATGCAGAACATTCAAATGGATAGGCATGTGAAATGGTATGACCACGCCTCTGATGAAGTGCGGAAGCACTGAAACGCGTCAGGCGTTAAGAACTGAGCAGACAGGAAGACTCGAATGCCGCTGCAACTTGCCGCATGCTGCCTCTGTTTTTAACCGTGATTAGTGGGAGTTGGTGTGCGTTTTCAAGTTTGGGACAAACTCGGAGTGCTGATATTTTGCGGTGGTCCAGCCGCAGAAAATGCACCACCCTGTTAAAGTGGGGGCCATGGGACTCCTGATACACAGAGCCTCAATATGGGAACTGCCACAAGGGATAATAAACAGAACAACATGCCGCCAAAGAAACCACATGTCCCAGAATTCCATCTGGGCTCAACCGAGCCGCTCATTGGATGCAGAACATACAAATGGATGGGCATGTGAAATGGTATGACCACGCCTCTGATGAAGTGCGGAAGCTCTGAAACGCGTCAGGCGTTAAGACATGAGCAGACAGGAAGACTTGAATGCCGCTGCAACTTGCCGCATGCTGCCTCTGTTTTTACCCGTGATAAGTGGGAGTTGGTGTGCGTTTTCCAGTTTGGGACAAACTCGGAGCGTTGATATTTTGCGGTGGTCCAGCTGCAGAAAATGCACCACCCTGCTAAAGTGGGGGCCATGGGACTCCTGATACACAGAGCCTCAATATGGGAACTGCCACAAGGGATAATAAACAGAACAACATGCCGCCAAAGAAACCACATGTCCCAGAATTCTATCTGGGCTCAACCGAGCCGCTCATTGGATGCAGAACATTCAAATGGATGGGCATGTGAAATGGTATGACCACGCCTCTGATGAAGTGCGGAAGCACTGAAACGCGTCAGGTGTTAAGAACTGAGCAGACAGGAAGACTCGAATGCCGCTGCAACTTGCCGCATGCTGCCTCTGTTTTTACCCGTGATTAGTGGAAGTTGGTGTGCGTTTTCAAGTTTGGGACAAACTCGGAGCGTTGATGTTGATATTTTGCGGTGGTCCAGCCGCAGAAAACGCACCACCCTGCTAAAGTGGGGGCCATGGGACTCCTGATACACAGAGCCTCAATATGGGAACTGACACAAGGGATAATAAACAGAACAACATGTCGCCAAAGAAACCACAAGTCCCAGAATTCCATCTGGGCTCAACCGGGCCGCTCATTGGATGCAGAACATACAAATGGATGGGCATGTGAAATGGTATGACCACGCCTCTGATGAAGTGCGGAAGCACTGAAACGCGTCAGGCGTTAAGACATGAGCAGACAGGAAGACTCGAATGCCGCTGCAACTTGCCGCATGCTGCCTCTGTTTTTACCCGTGATTAGTGGGAGTTGGTGTGCGTTTTCAAGTTTGGGACAAACTCGGAGCGTTGATATTTTGCGCTGGTCCAGCCGCAGAAAATGCACCACACTGCTAAAGTGGGGGCCATGGGACTCCTGATACACAGAGCCTCAATATGGGAACTGCCACAAGGGATAATAAACAGAACAACATGCCGCCAAAGAAACCAAATGTCCCAGAATTCTATCTGGGCTCAACCGAGCCGCTCATTGGATGCAGAACATTCAAATGGATGGGCAAGTGAAATGGTATGACCACGCCTCTGATGAAGTGCGGAAGCACTGAAACGCGTCAGGTGTTAAGAACTGAGCAGACAGGAAGGCTCGAATGCCGCTGCAACTTGCCGCATGCTGCCTCTGTTTTTACCCATGATTAGTGGGAGTTGGTGTGCGTTCTCAAGTTTGGGACAAACTCGGAGTGTTGATATTTTGCGGTGGTCCAGCCACAGAAAATGCACCACCCTGCTAAAGTGGGGGCCATGGGACTCCTATTACACAGAGCCTCAATATGGGAACTGCCACAAGGGATAATAAACAAAACAACATGCCGCCAAAGAAACCACATGTCCCAGAATTCCATCTGGGCTCAACCGAGCCGCTCATTGGATGCAGAACATTCAAATGGATGGGCATGTGAAATGGTATGACCACGCCTCTGATGAAGTGCGGAAGCACTGAAACGCATCAGGCGTTAAGAACTGAGCAGACAGGAAGACTCGAATGCCGCTGCAACTTGCCGCATGCTGCCTCTGTTTTTACCCGTGATTAGTGGGAGTTGGTGTGCGTTTTCAAGTTTGGGACAAACTCGGAGTGCTGATATTTTGCGGTGGTCCAGCCGCAGAAAATGCACCACCCTGTTAAAGTGGGGGCCATGGGACTCCTGATACACAGAGCCTCAATATGGGAACTGCCACAAGGGATAATAAACAGAACAACATGCCGCCAAAGAAACCACATGTCCCAGAATTCCATCTGGGCTCAATCGAGCCGCTCATTGGATGCAGAACATACAAATGGATGGGCATGTGAAATGGTATGACCACGCCTCTGATGAAGTGCGGAAGCTCTGAAACGCGTCAGGCGTTAAGACATGAGCAGACAGGAAGACTTGAATGCCGCTGCAACTTGCCGCATGCTGCCTCTGTTTTTACCCGTGATAAGTGGGAGTTGGTGTGCGTTTTCAAGTTTGGGACAAACTTGGAGCGCTGATATTTTGCGGTGGTCCAGCCGCAGAAAATGCACCACCCTGCTAAAGTGGGGGCCATGGGACTCCTATTACACAGAGCCTCAATATGGGAACTGCCACAAGGGATAATAAACAAAACAACATGCCGCCAAAGAAACCACATGTCCCAGAATTCCATCTGGGCTCAACCGAGCCGCTCATTGGATGCAGAACATTCAAATGGATAGGCATGTGAAATGGTATGACCACGCCTCTGATGAAGTGCGGAAGCACTGAAACGCGTCAGGCGTTAAGAACTGAGCAGACAGGAAGACTCGAATGCCGCTGCAACTTGCCGCATGCTGCCTCTGTTTTTACCCGTGATTAGTGGGAGTTGGTGTGCGTTTTCAAGTTTGGGACAAACTCAGAGTGCTGATATTTTGCGGTGGTCCAGCCGCAGAAAATGCACCACCCTGTTAAAGTGGGGGCCATGGGACTCCTGTTACACAGAGCCTCAATATGGGAACTGCCACAAGGGATAATAAACAGAACAACATGCCGCCAAAGAAACCACATGTCCCAGAATTCCATCTGGGCTCAACCGAGCCGCTCATTGGATGCAGAACATACAAATGGATGGGCATGTGAAATGGTATGACCACGCCTCTGATGAAGTGCGGAAGCTCTGAAACGCGTCAGGCGTTAAGACATGAGCAGACAGGAAGACTTGAATGCCGCTGCAACTTGCCGCATGCTGCCTCTGTTTTTACCCGTGATAAGTGGGAGTTGGTGTGCGTTTTCAAGTTTGGGACAAACTCGGAGCGTTGATATTTTGCGGTGGTCCAGCTGCAGAAAATGCACCACCCTGCTAAAGTGGGGGCCATGGGACTCCTGATACACAGAGCCTCAATATGGGAACTGCCACAAGGGATAATAAACAGAACAACATGCCGCCAAAGAAACCACATGTCCCAGAATTCTATCTGGGCTCAACCGAGCCGCTCATTGGATGCAGAACATTCAAATGGATGGGCATGTGAAATGGTATGACCACGCCTCTGATGAAGTGCGGAAGCACTGAAACGCGTCAGGTGTTAAGAACTGAGCAGACAGGAAGACTCGAATGCCGCTGCAACTTGCCGCATGCTGCCTCTGTTTTTACCCGTGATTAGTGGAAGTTGGTGTGCGTTTTCAAGTTTGGGACAAACTCGGAGCGTTGATGTTGATATTTTGCAGTGGTCCAGCTGCAGAAAACGCACCACCCTGCTAAAGTGGGGGCCATGGGACTCCTGATACACAGAGCCTCAATATGGGAACTGACACAAGGGATAATAAACAGAACAACATGTCGCCAAAGAAACCACATGTCCCAGAATTCCATCTGGGCTCAACCGGGCCGCTCATTGGATGCAGAACATACAAATGGATGGGCATGTGAAATGGTATGACCACGCCTCTGATGAAGTGCGGAAGCACTGAAACGCGTCAGGCGTTAAGACATGAGCAGACAGGAAGACTCGAATGCCGCTGCAACTTGCCGCATGCTGCCTCTGTTTTTACCCGTGAGTGGGAGTTGGTGTGCGTTTTCAAGTTTGGGACAAACTCGGAGCGTTGATATTTTGCTTGGCCAGCCGCAGAAAATGCACCACACTGCTAAAGTGGGGGCCATGGGACTCCTGATACACAGAGCCTCAATATGGGAACTGCCACAAGGGATAATAAACAGAACAACATGCCGCCAAAGAAACCACATGTCCCAGAATTCTATCTGGGCTCAACCGAGCCGCTCATTGGATGCAGAACATTCAAATGGATGGGCAAGTGAAATGGTATGACCACGCCTCTGATGAAGTGCGGAAGCACTGAAACGCGTCAGGTGTTAAGAACTGAGCAGACAGGAAGACTCGAATGCCGCTGCAACTTGCCGCATGCTGCCTCTGTTTTTACCCGTGATTAGTGGAAGTTGGTGTGCGTTTTCAAGTTTGGGACTAACTCGGAGCGTTGATGTTGATATTTTGCGGTGGTCCAGCCGCAAAAAACGCATGACCCTGCTAAAGTGGGGGCCATGGGACTCCTGATACACAGAGCCTCAATATGGGAACTGACACAAGGGATAGTAAACAGAACAACATGCCGCCAAAGAAACCACATGTCCCAGAATTCCATCTGGGCTCAACCGAGCCGCTCATTGGATGCAGAACATTCAAATGGATGGGCATGTGAAATGGGATGACCACGCCTCTGATGAAGTGCGGAAGCACTGAAACGCGTCAGGCATTAAGAACTGAGCAGACAGGAAGACTCGAATGCCGCTGCAACTTGCCGCATGCTGCCTCTGTTTTTACCCGTGATTAGTGGGAGTTGGTGTGCGTTTTCAAGTTTGGGACAAACTCGGACGTTGATACATATATTTATATATATTTTATTTTTTTTCTTTATTTTTTTTTTTTGCACACATTCACTGCCTTCGATGTTTGATTACTTTCCATTATGCTAAGCCTCCTGATATTACGCTGAGCTGAACTGTATCTGATGCTACATGAAAAACAACAAATTCATGGTTAATTCCATTTAATAGTGCTTTACTTTCCTGGCTCTGCAGACAATACAGGGGGATGTAAATGAGCTTGTGCATGTATGTAAGTTGGCATTTGTAAAGCACACATCTTGCTTCATTTTACATACACTGGTCTGTGTCTCCTGTGCTGCAGCAGACTCATGGGCACACTTCTTCCTGGATGCATCCTCAGGTCTAGTGGTGAGCACTGCTGCCATCTCCTGAATCCGAGAAGCAATCATCGGAGGCTCTTCTTTCCCTGCTGCAGCTCGTCTCTGGGTTGAGGGAAGTGCAACACTTGGCTCTGGGGGATTTTGACTCCTGCATAGATGTAAGGACTTGCGTGACAAAAGGGAGAATAGGGGCCAACAGTGTGGCAAGCATCATGCCTTCATAGGACTTCATCCCAAGGGCAATGTGCAGCCCTAAACAGGATTGTCACTATGTCAGATCTATATATGGACAGGAAAATAATAAAACATGGCATCCACATTTCCTGTTCCTGCTGCACCTACATCTTGTTCTTCTGCTACATAAGATGCCATCACTGCACACCCTGCCATGAAATGCTTTGTTCTAATTCATTTAAGGGGATGATGGGATTATCGCTTCTTTACTATCATTTCTGTCCCTTTTCCCATCCCTTCCACATTGAAGTCTTCAGTTAGAGCATACCCTGTAGTGTCCAGGTCTTCTCTGCTCTGTTTTCAGGGACATCTCGGACCTGTTTGTTTCTCCTGCTCGGATCCTAATCTGTCGCCATGCACTCACCTTACCAAGAAGGTTTTTAAACCCACAAGGACCACCGGTGTAGCTAGGGGGTGCGGTGGAGGCGGTCCGCCCCAGGCGGCACTAGTTTGGGGGCAGCGGCCACGTAGCACTGGTGGCCCCTGGGCACTTGGGGACACGCACTAATACTACTGTCAATCACTGACAGTAGTGTCCGTGAGTGTCCCCAAATATATTAATAATTTTTTCCGCCAGGGGCCACCAGTGCCGCGCGGCCGCCGCCCAGACAGTGAGAGTGAGAGTGATGTACACATATGCGGCTGTCACTGAGCACGGAGCATATGTGCAGTTATATGTTGAGTGTGTGACGTCTCAGGCCGCAGGCGCTAGTGTTACGCGGCGCCACGGCATAAGGAACACACGGGACTCCAGATTAGCTTTCCGCGTGGTCCGGACTGACTCCGGCCATGCCTCCATTTATTTTATACTACAGCGCGTGACGTAGCACGCCCGTGCATACGCACCCTTTTGGACGTGGACAACTAGACTGCTGCCTCGCAATCCTCAACATTACATTCCTTCTAACCTTTATTAGACAAAATGTGAGCAGTAAGAAAATCAAACAATATAGCAATCAAACATTGTTCTGCAGGTTACCAGTTTGTGGCTCTTAATAAGGGGCTCAGTCCACCATGAAGTCCGCCAGTTGGGATGAGGGAGCCGGGTTCTTCCTCAGACCATACCCGGTCCGTTCTCCCATGGTCGGTGCTCTCAGCGGGGTTGTCCTGGGTGTGGGGCCGCTGGCTGGTCGCCCCGCCGAAGAGTGTGCTGTGTTCATCTTGGGAGTCCCAGGTGTCGCCGGACCCTCGACACGGTCTTCTTCGTGGATGTCTCTGTTTGTTGTCCCTGACCCCTCGAGATCGTCCAGCTGGCTGGGGGCCGCCTGACTCAGTTCCTGTTCTTGTTCCGGCTCTGGTGGGCTAACAGTGTCCGGATGGACCTTCTTGAAAAAGGACACGTTGTGGGTGACGGTTTCTGGCCCACGTTGAGCTGTCACCAGGGTGCCGTTTTGGCGCATGACTGTTCATGGTTGTGGTTCGAACGGAAGCCTGAATTTGCTTCCTGGATATCGGTCCTTCACGTACACTCGATCTCTTTCTCTAATCTCCGATTCTTTGGTTCTTCGTCGCGAGTTGGCATAGTTGTTGGACCGGGCTCTGTTTGACAGGGTCTTCTGCGGGTCCACCCGGTTCGGTATCCAGTCGGGGTGACTGGGGATAGTGTCTCGGATCACACGTCCCATCGTGGCAGGACCTGGCGCAGTCTCCGTGGTTCGGTGCAGAGTTAGCCAGTATTCACGTAGAAAACTGTATATTGCCCTCTCTAGGGGGAATCTTCGGCGTGGGCAATCCTTACGACTTTGTTTAAGGTGCACATGAATCTTTCCACCTCCCCGTTAGCTTGAGGCCAGCGGGGAGTTATTTTCCTTGATGGATCCCCCAGTTCCGGAGGTAGTCCGCAAACTCTTGTCCCTGAAAAGGTGGGCCATTGTCTGTTCTGACCTCTTCAAAGATGCCATGAGTGGCTATTGTCTTTTCAAACTTCGCAATGACTTCCTCTGAGTTTCAACAATTTCTACTTCGGGGTACTTGGTGAAGTTGTCAATGATGACAAGGACGTACCTTCCATCTGGCAGGTGCCCAAAATCCGCACTCACGCGCCCCCATGGCTTCTGCGGTTTGTCTTCCGTGATGATCGGGGTGGACTCTCAGGAAGTCCTGCTGCTTGGCACTACGTGCACGTCTGGACTGCCCGTTCCACCAGTGCGTCCATTTCGGGGAACCATACCTTGGCTCGAAGCCTGCTCTTGGTCTTGACCATGCCTTGGTGTCCTCGGTGTGATAACTCTACAGCTTGGTGAGTTAGGCTCGCCGGCATTACTATCCTCATTTTGGCACGCCGATGGGCCTGCTATGCTGCACCTGGCAATCTGGGTGGGAGCGGGTGAGGCTATCCTCCGGGCAGCCCTTGGTGTCAGGCTGGGAGCAGGTAGCTGTGGGGGCGCTGTCGGTGCGGGCCTCGGATATAGTGCGCTGCCAGGCGCGTGATTGTTCCTCCTCAGGGCCCAGTGTGGGATCCGCGCTGGGCTCGTGCGCGTAGTTTCCTCACCACGGCGATTAGCGCGCCACTCCAACCGTCCGGACGGTCATTGTGTCGGTTCAGGCACTCCAGGTGCACGAGGCTGACTTGCCAAGTGGTTCACTGCGCAGGCGGGAGGAGCGAGGGGCGCCGTGGGCGGACACCACGAGGCCTCCGATGAAAGGCGCTCATCACGCTGCTGGTTCGGGGCCTGCCGGATACTGGCGTGGCGGCCGCAATGGGCGTCCGGTGTTCGAGGTGTGCTCCGAGGCACAGCATGGGTTCTTTCAGACCCTCGTCGCCAGTGTGAGGTCTCAGGCCGCAGGCGCTACTGTTACGCGGCGCCGCGGCATAAGGAACACACGGGACACCAGATTAGCTTTCCGAGTGGTCCGGACTGACTCCCGGCCACGCCTCCATTTATTTTATACTACAGCGCGTGACGTAGCACGCCCGCGCATACGCACCCTTTTGGACGCGGACAACTAGACTGCTGCCTCGCAATCCTCGACATTACAGAGTGCAAGCACACACCCGCTTGCAAATGCCGCCGGCAACCACAACGCACGCACCACCACGGAGCACGACGTACCGCGTTTGTGGTTCCCAGGGCCATCAATCTTGTAGCGCGCAAAAGCGCTACCAATGACGGCCCTGGGCATCATTTGGCCAGCCCCTGCCGGCGCCGCAGTGAATACGCAGCATTGATGCGTCACCTGCTCCAACACCACAGCTCTCGTGAACAATTTATGGAAGTTACGGACAGACCGGCGACTGTACACATGAAAAAAGAAAAGAGAAAGGACAATGCACAAGCGGTGCCACTCTCCTCAACCCGCGCTGTATTTACCCTCACAGGTGAACCCTTTTCTTCTGTTACAGGCACAAGCTTTCTCTTTCCTGGCTGTCTGTTGTAGGAGGTGCCCCCCCCACATTCCCCGCCCCCCCCATCTTTTTACTGTATAAGGTCGGTCTCCGCTTTACCCCTGGGCTTCTTGTGCCCATTCTAGGCATTCTAGGTTTGGACAACACACATGAGCTCTTAGCAGGATGTCTTGATCAGGAATGTTGCATATACACCCAGCACAGGAGAAATGTGCAGTATAGGAGGGTAATGACCTACAATCAAACGTCACTCAAACAAGAACCAGCAGCACAGTATAGACAGACCAGTGCACGCGCATCCATCTCAGCCAAGACAGGCCTGTACCCGGCACTCGCCACCCGAGGTAACAAACTGCATTTTCACAGGGGACTGACCCTACAGTCCACAATGCAAACTCTCACGTGACTGATAGCAGCATTTGCGAACCAAAACAGCTAATGAGGGCCTTGCTCCTGTCTGAACAGAACTGATGACAGCGCTGTGATGCGGCACTGGAGGCACGGTGGGCGCTATACAAAGAACGAAAAAAGAAAAGGCGCCTGAGAGACAACGAGAAGTGAGAGCGAGCACGAGGGAGAGAGCTAGAGCCAAAGAGAAGTGAGGTAGAGAGAGCACAAGAGGATAGAAAATGAGAGAGAGGAAGAGAGCGAAGAGAGAGGCAAAGAGAGAGAAAGGGAAGTGAGAAAGAGAGAGAGATCACGAGGGACAGAGGGTGCACGAAGGAGATAGAAAACAGACGAGAGAGAGAATAGATAGAGGCGCGGGGGTTTAAGCCAGGGCCGGCGCTAGGCATGGGCAGCGTGGGCGGCTGCACAGGGCCTCGCACTCAGCCCACCAGCATGGGGCCACGCACTGGTGATGTGTCCTGTTGTTGCCTGCAATTAAGTCCATTGGAGGGGGCCCCCTCCCTGGGCCTCTCATGGGTGGTGTCCGCAGGCATAGGGGAGGGAGACGGAGACGCTCCCTCAATTGCAAGGAGACCATTCACAGACACTGCGGGAGGCCCATTGTCCAGCATTTTGGCGCCCCCACAGTTTTAACTTTTAGACCACAATCAATTCTCACACCTATCGGACTGAAGGTGTGAGAAATGCTTGCGGAGTAAAAGTTAAAACTGTGGGGGCGCAAACATGCTGGACAATGGGCCCCCCACAGTGTCTCTGAATGGTCTCCTTGCAAGGGGTCACTTATCTTAATTAGAGGGGGCCTCGCACGTTCCCTTTTAGCCCAGGGCCTCGCAAATCCTAGAACCGGCCCTGATAACTAGTGTACAGAAAGCCGCAAGGGCCAGGGCCGGCGCTAGGCATGGGCAGTGTGGGCAGCTGCCCAGGGCCTCGCACTCAGGGGGCCCCCTGCTTCACTGTGAAAGGCCACGCTTTCACAGTGAGCCTCCAGGGCCCCCTGCCCCACGCAATCAAATTAGAAATGCGAGGTGTCTTGACCTTGCTGTCAGGGTGTGATGGCATTCCTGGGGGCGCAGAGGTGGGGGGGAAGGGACAAACAAAGTAGGGACTGCACAGCAACTGGGTCAGCAATTATGTTGGCTCACAGTGTCAGGGGCGAGGCAACACCTCTGCTAAGTACCGGCCATTGCCTTTCTGCATTTTGTTGCTAGGTGACAGAATGCCCCCTTTGTTAGCAGAACCAGCCAGACACAGGTAAGGAGAGGTGGGTGAGAGGAGGAGGGAGCAGCCAGATCAACTAGCTCCTGTTTACTTTTGTATCCCCTGTTTTTTTTATGGGAATGTGCATTTAAAATGTATGTAGAACTGTCACGGTAGTGTTTTAAGAAAATGCTTCTTTACTGCTTGGAGGCCCAGGGGAGGGGGCCCCCTTTCCCTGGCCTCTAGGCACTAGAGCAAGATCCAGGCGTGGGGCCCCCCTCCTTGTGCCTTGAAGCCATTACTCCCTCTTTTCTTTCTTCGTCCCCCCACCAAAAAAAACATGCTTGCTGGAAAGGTTGTCTTTTTCTGACATTTTTCACTTTAAATGTGCTCCCTCGGGACGGACAGAAATAAAAGGTTAAAATTGAAAAATAACTAAAGCAACACAGTGTGGATCGAAAAAGGTGGCAACATTGATTTTATTCAAACCCAAAGCACATTAGCGCCACTTTAAAGAGTTTGCCAGTGAAGCGCTACTTTTGTTTTTATGAGATGGGGCAGAGGCAGGGTGACAGACGGAGGGTGACTAGGGTGACAGACGGAGGGAGACAGAGGGAGAGAGACAGAGGGAGAGAGACAGAGGGAGAGAGAGGGAGGGAGAGAGATAAGGAGGGAGAGAGATAGGGAGGGAGAGAGACAGGGAGGGAGAGAGACAGGGAGGGAGGGAGGGAGACAGGGAGGGAGGGAGACAGAGGGAGGGAGAGAGAGGGAGGGAGAGAGAGAACGAGATGTGGGTATGCCGGGTCTGGTGGCTCAGTGGACAAAGGCGTCTGCTGCAGGGACCTGTGTTAAACCTCATGGTCACAATTTTTTTTTGCTTTCCCCCTCTGACCCCGCCCCCACCGGTGCGGCCCTCGGCCAAAAACCACACTGTAAATTTGCCCTCCCCCAGAGAAAGTTTCTGAGTACCCATGCCCTAGAGGGTCAGTGACCCTGTCATTAAGGTCACAGGACCCTTGAGCAGGGAGGCTCTAAGGCGGTGGGACCGGTGATATCGCACTGAGCGCTCACTTCGGGTGGGGGCGTCATCTTTGCAAGTATATTATGTTTTTAAAAGCACTTGCTGCCTCCTTCCTGGCCTCCAGCAATTTTCGGCAACAATAAAAATGTCATAACTCCAGTGATTAATGTTCCTCCTTGAGAGAGATCGAAGTTTAGTCTAGTGGAAGTTTTGACTCGTGGAAAGGTAGAGCAGAGGATTAATGTGCCTGCTGCAAAGAACATGCACCATGCAGATCACAAACTGCACATATTGTAAATAAGTCAGTTAATAAGTCAAAATCCTAACATTGAACAGTGAGCTATTAACTGTCATCTAAGAGCTGCATGCAAACTTCAAGGTATGAATTGGAGGGTTATGTTTTTCCCCCAGTCTTTGGTTATCTTAATGTTGCAAAAAGGGTTCGTTTGGATAGAATTCAATTCTGGCTATTAAAGAGAACCTCCAACCATGGTATTACGTTCTAAATTCAGAGTTTGTGTTTATCCAGACCAATCACTAATAAACTATAATGGCTGGTAACATGATTGTCTGATGACTCCTACACCTTGTAGTCCTTTGTCTTATGTAACATTTCCTATACAGTGATTTACACATTTATGACAGATTGTCTCTGTATAATGTGTGTGATATACATTTCTCTGATACCCTACACTGGTATCAGTAGCGCTGTAAATCAAATTAAATGCAGCTCAGTGAGAATGTGGTTATGGAGACTCGAGGGGCACTGTTAAAGGGTGGTAGTGAGGGAATAAGTGGCAGAGGAAGTAATTAGGGGCACTAACAAACATTGTTGCATAGGGCTCCACCAGCGCTAAAGCCGGCCACTTGCATTTCTACAGTTCTCACACCAAATCAAAAACGTTGATTTAAAAAAAAAACTTACATCTGCAGCATACCTTCAAGTCAATGTATGATTTAGTAGTGGTCTTGGTTGTTCTAGGTATTTTTTATTTATGTACAATCTTAATTTGTTTGCAATGGTGTCTTGTAATTTTGTATTGTATGTGTTGTGTTTTTGCACTCAACATAATTCTGGCAAGTAAAGAGGCCACACACAAAAAAGATTGTCCTACTACTCTTAGCATGTGCCTGTGGTATACTGGTGAGAAGATATACGTTAAAAGAAATTACTTAGTATTTATGTCATCCTAAGGTGGCAGCATAATGACACAAAATGGTAAAGGAGACTTTTGAAATGTGCGAGGTTTGCTTTTGTGTAATTTTATATTTTGAATGATCCCGCCCCTCATTACCTCAACAGGATCTCCCCACTTTATGAGACAGAACTGGAATTTCTATCAAGAACTCATCTGAAAACGATCAGTTAACATTAAGTGAAAAAACATCCATCTTTCTAAGACCTGGAACTAGCTTTTCCATCCAATGTGACAAATGTAATCCATTTAATACAGTTTGAAAATATATGGACTTATTTCATTTGTATATTTATCTTTTTGTCATTGTTACTGATATCCACGTTAGGTCTCTTCAGTGATGCCAAATAAGATCAATAGTCCCGCGATGTCACTTTCTGTGGTCACTTCTTGTGATGTTACATGCAAATTAGAGGGGCCTCACATCTTCCTTTTCGCCCGGGGCCCCAAAAGTTCTAGGACCGGCCCTGGTTTAAGCTACTGTTGTACTTTGCTCTCAGTGCAGACCCGATTGAGTCTTGGCTCTACAATGACCACGTTACAAAAATATGGAAGCGTACAGGTCCCTATGTAACTGACATCCTAAACTCCTGCAGCTGAACGCATGTGCGCACAGCGCCTCGAAGACTATTTTAGCGCCTCTAGAGTGTAAGTGTGTGTGATGGCTTCGAACATAGGTTAAGAGTAGCCTTGTGTGAGTCTGTTGGGCTGTCCAGAATCATTTAACGCCCTGCACTGACGGCCTCACACGCTGGAAATGAAAGTTGTACCAAAGTATGCTACTATTGCCTTTTTTATCTTGTTATATGATCTTTTGGCATTACTTTTAATGATTGTCCCATTGTGTGGCTTAACTGTATAGTTTTTATAATCCATCTTGCTATAGTACCGTTTATTACTGGTGAGGCTGATACTTGTGGTGAAGAGGCAATGAAAAATGGTTCAGTTTCATGGATTGTTATGTACAATGCAGGTTTATGCATTGGTTTTGTGTCTTGAATGGGGTTCGTGACTCTTCTGACATCCAATATATGGATCGCCCTTTCAGTAATAATTGTATGCCAGCAGAAAGAGGATTGATGTATATTTTAATTAACATGTAAGTTTGATACTACCTCCGGAATACATCTTGGATTAGTTCTCATGACCACTTTGTCCTTATGCATTCTAAAGCTCTCGCTCTGTTAATAACTACATTTCCCCATCTCTATGTAGTGCTGTAATAGCGCTATAGAAACGCAGGGAAGTGTTTTAGATTTGATTTATGGACTTGTTCATGGGTAGCTTCTTTACCTTCACAGCCTTTAAGCTCCATGTTAGTGTGGGTATTGTATGTAAGGCACACACTCTTTTCACTCCTTCTCAAAATCACTTTAGGACAGATACAAAAAACAGCAGCTTTTGTTGGAACCTTGTGTGATGCTGTAAGATGCACATCTTTACTGAAAGCATTACATTTGGTATACTGACACTCCACAGTGTTGTCTTCCTGCATATTATCTTGACACCACTTTAGATAGGAGTCCCCATAGCAGTATTACGCATCTGTCTCGATGTACTTCACGTCTCCTTTATAACACGCAGACATGCGGTGGGATACGAAGATGCTGGGACTATGTGACGTCAGGGGTCAGGCTTCAGGCTTCCAGGTGTAAACTCCATGGATCCAGGTGATGAACATTGCCCTGTTCCACTATGAGAACTTGTGGAAACTCTCACGAGTTGAGTATTTACTTTCTCGAAATGATCACGAGGTGTGAACATAAAGGCTGTGATGCAACGAGTATCATTGTCATGTACAACCCCCTGCATATGCTGATCACTAGAATAATTTGTGGAATTGGAAAAGTGAATGACAATGTCCCATAACAGTGAAGTGACAGCGCCTGTCCAGGAGACTGCATGAGTGGACAACCCGGGGACGTATCATATGTCTTTTGCATTTTCTTGTGACACAAACAGAACTACGTCTGCAGTTCTGCTTGCTATAAAATGCTTTTTTCACAATACTGTGATTAAACTACTGAATGTGAAATTTGCCTACATGACTGCTTAAAGCATCCGTCCTTACACTTTGTGTACCTTACCCAGTCAGTGGTATGCCTATAGCCACATCTGTTTTATGGCAAAGGGCCAATTGCCCTGTGACAATCTTGATAAGATACTATCCCTCTTTGCTTATTTATGTAAATCATTGCTGTGCTGTTGTTTATGTGCATCATTCAGACCTATATTTGAATTTGAAAGCATTTTACAGCTAAGAAGACAGTCTTTAGATTCGGAAAAATTATGCTTTATCATGCACAATTATTTACTCTTATGAACTGACCATTCCTGACCAACAGGAATACCTTGGGTGCCTTTATTGGTCAATATCATCTCCGGTACAATGCAACAGTAAATGCAATTGGTTAGCCACCTCAGGCAAGTGTCTGTGTTCTTTGTATTGCATCCTCTCTTATGATGTATTACATACATAGTGATATGTGCAGACCCTCGCGTCAAGTCCACACTCTACAAATATTTACCTTGGGGTCTTAAATGAGTTAAGTCCATCGAAAAAGAGGCACCTGGATAGAAAAGAGGGAGAGGGCTTGAGGCTACTTGAAAGGAAGAGATAAGAGTGAGGGGTCTGGGCATAATGGGGCTCTGAGTGCCGATGGCATCCCCTGCTTTCTTGGAAAACTGAAAAACACAGAGGGAGCTGGTGAAAGGTATAAAAGATGTGCCTTCCAACCTACTGTGTAGCCTTGGACCGTGTCCTGTATGTGCATGTAACTTGCATGATCGAGGTAACCGATTAGCGGCGATACTACGTGTCTCTCGGACCTCTTTCAAAGTGTTCACCTTCCTTTTTCCCCATCACCCTCCCTCCTCCTGCTACCTGCCATGGGCGGCAATCTGGGGGATAGCCCCGGGCGCCAGAAGCTCTAGCTACACCCCCTGGCTTTCATCTTTTTTTGAGCCCATTTAGGAAACACCTGGGGTGGTCAGCTACTTCGTCTCTGCTGGGGCAACTGGTAGGAGCAATCGGTAAATCTTTTTATCTTTGGCAAATGAAGCAAGAGTGGCAAGGGCCATCTTTGTATGCGACCCGTAACAATATAGAGCAGTGGAGCGCTGAACTTGATCTCTGGGTGGGGGGAGGGACATTCATCATCGAGTATAAGGATTTGACACAGTGGTATTACTATTTCCATTGTTCCTTGAAGCATTTAACGTTTACTTCTACCCCGAGGTTACCCAATCACTGGTGCTAGACAGGTATCCACCAGAATGTTGCAAATTCTTAGAGTGCAGCTGGAGACTATTTGCCTTCTTATTGCACTTTTAAGTATTTGCGTATTCGCTGCACACATTTTTGGGAGCAGTTTCACAGTATAGGTATACTAATAGTTTTAATCAAGTAAAACAAAGCATTCTCTTTTTTACCACCAAGCCAGCATAGCTGGTTAGTGCTTACACCTGACGTTAGTGTAAAATGACAAGATCCTAATTCCACATTTTGGTGGGGCTGCCACTGGCTAAGCCTGTTTCCTTGTCTGTGACAACACTTTGAAAACTATTAAAATGAGCAATTGTAGCCTTGTTATTTACAGTGCTACTCAGTAACTCAGCAGCAGGTGCAAGTGCTATAAAAAGTCAGTGTCAATGATATCTTGAATCTTTCACATGATTTGTTTATAATTTTGTGGAGGATTTTCTAGTGAGTTTGTATGTTTCTTACATTCGTTTTGTTAACCATTTCTATGCTAATATATCTGCCTTGTCGCTAGCTGATGAACTGGCCCGCAGAGGTACTCAGGCTGACGAAACACCTCTGCAAGCAACTAGAATGCAACTGAAGAACAAGTAAGATACCGCAGATAAATACATCTTCATATCCACCCCAAGACGCTACTATCAGCAGATGCAGAACATCAAGTGCACTGCTTTTGCAAACCAGTACAAACAGCAGCAAGGAAATCTTCACCAATTTCAAAGATTTCACCACACCTCCTGCCACATCCAGCATCATCACCATCTCTAGAAAGATCTTTGCAACTAGCGCTCAGATTTCTTGTGCAACAAAATCACCTGCATGTACGGCAACTTCCACCCTCAACAGAGTCCCTTCATCTTTGCAATTCAACTTCTCATCATGGCCACAGAACGAACCCTGGCCTTGTAGCCCGCTGTCATCACCGTCGAAACCACCAATACTAAGGAAGAGCATCCAATCGGGAGCCCCATGTGACCCGTGCCCGCATTATGCCATCACCAAAGGGCTACTGATCAGTGTAGCACTAATACCCATTCTCAAAGACCAGATTGACTCAACCACATTCCCTGACAGCTTGAAACACGCCACCGTAACCTCCTTCTCATGACGCCATCTGCTGAGCCATCCAAACTCTCAAAAATAGAATCAGCTCCTTCTTGCCATACCCTCCAAAGTCTTAGAGAAACTAATCAACCGACTCCTAACTGACCACCTCAGCATCCAACACCTCCTCAGCAAAATGCATTCTGAATTCAAGCCCAACCATATTAGGATCAGAATTATTCACTGCCACATAAGACATCTGAATGATTTTTGACAGAGGAGACATAGCAGGTATCATTCTCTTGGACCTCTCTGCAGCATTTTACACAGTATCACACCACACCCTGTGAAGGCATGAGACTGGTATCCAAGGACTTATTCTCTGATGGATCTGTTCTTTCTTAATGAATAGAACACAAGCTGTCAGTCTGGCCCCTTAGTCCTTGAAAGCCCACAAACTATTCTGCAGGGTGCCTTATGGGTCAACACTCTACCCCACCCTCTTCAATGCATATGTAATCCCTTTGGTCAACGTCGTCCATGTGCAAAACATCACCACCCTCTCCTACACCGACAACACACAACTCATCTTTTTCCTCTCAGACAAGACCCCCAAGACAAGAAACAAGTTAATCGCCTGCATGACTGAAGTTGCTAACTAGATGAAAGCCAACTGTCTTAAGTTCAATACCAACAAGACAGAAGTAGTGATCTTTGGCAAGAAACCCTCACCATGGGACTTCAATTGGTGGCTAGCTGAACTTGGGCCCACACCTAGCACCAACAACAAGAGCCTCAGAATCACCAATAGAAAACTGGACATCACCACACAAGTCAGCACCATTACTGCATCCTGCTTCCACACCCTGAAGATGCTGAGGTAGATCTTCAAATGGCTCCCAAGCAACACCAGAAAAATTGTTATTTACACCCTTATCACCAGCGAATTGGACTACAGGAACACCATCTACACCAGGATCACGAAGCAACTCACCAGAAGACTACAAACCATTCAGACTTGGCAACAAGACTTATCCTCAACCTCCCACACATCACACACATCAAGCCAAACCCCAGGGAGCTCTACTGGTACTCAATAAGAAAATGCACTCATTTTAAACTCCTCACACACACATTCAAGGCACTCCACAACTTAGGCCCGACCAACCTGTTGCATCTTCTTTTACCAGCCACCCAGACATTTCAGCGAGCAGGACTCCTACTCACACACATCCCATGCATACACAGAACCAGATCAAGATGACAGGTGTTCCCTTACATCGCTCCTAAAGTGTGGAACTACCACCCATTCCACATCTGACTTCTTGAATTCTTCAAGACACTGAAGACTGGTTTATCAATTAACCAACCTACCAAGGCAGGGCTAGGCAAACACACCTGCTCAGCACCAGAATACCTTTGTGAATGATAATGCGCTTTACAAATACACATAACAAAGAATGTAAGTAGGGATGTAAGTATAGATGTAAGAAATGCAGACCCAGGTCCCATTTGCAGACTTATGACATGTAAATTATTTCTGTTTAGATTCAGTATATGTACATTTATCTCACATAGATATTTGCAAGTATGACATGGATTATAGACAGAGTTTTAGAGATATTCGCAGTGTTTAGCAAATACTCCGGTCGTCACATTAATTGGGCCAAATCTTCCATGTACCTGCTGGCAGGTTGGAGGCCCAAGCGTGACAGGTATTGTCCCATCCCAATGGAGGAGAGAGGATTCCGTTACCTCGCAATCTACATCAACAGAGATCCTCAACAGTTCTTTGTCCAAAATCTGGGCAGGCTCCTGGAGGGTTACAGGAGGAACCTAGGCCTCTGTCGCTGGCTACCCCTCTCGCTTATGGGCAGGGCAGCTCTCTATACAATTATATACTTGCCAAAGCTTGTATACTTAGTACAGAAGTCAATGTATGAGGTTCTGGAGAGGTGTTTCCAGGTGGGGTTGTGACTGTAGGACGGAGATACACCTCAAATACTGACAGAAAAGCTAACCCAGAAACCCACAGATGGAGACCTGGCACTGCCCTGCCAAATCTAAGCCTCTACAACTGAGCAACCCAACTGGTAGTGCTGAGTGACTGGTCATTTGCTGACCAAAGGACCCTCACTGCTGGCAGATAGAAGGGCATTAGATCCACAGGGGTTTGTCAGGTGATCTACGGGCCGAAGGAGCTAAAGGGTCTTCCGGCTCTGACAACAATGGCGATGGGGGCATTGAGAGGGGCTTTCAAGCTGAAGGAATGGCAGGGGAAACTAAAACTTGAGATCCCACTGTCTGATGCTGCAATTCTGGCACCTTTCCAGGGTGTGGAAAGAGACAGGAAGTGGGATTTTCTGGGAATCTCTAAATTGGGAGGAATATTGCCGGCCCCGGGGATGGTGATGTTTGAAGAGCACTGCCACATAAAAGCAAATGTGTCCCATATGTGGTTTCTGAGTAAGAAACACCTGTATCCTGCATATGGGATACTACCCTTTTTCCAGGATGCTTCTGTGTCCCAATTTGTCAGAAAGAGGGGAGTTTAGGTAAATACATAGAAATTTACAGGATGACCTCACACCCCCCTTCTCCCCCGCACTGGGTGTCATGCTACATTATGCGGTCCCCGGGACAGAAAGTGGGATCATTGAGCTCGGGCGGCTTTGACGATAGTGTGACTACATGCCCCTTGACCCTGGTTTTGACCATGATGCTATAGTATAGCGTTTCCTAAAAATAGGATAATCCTTTATACCGTATGTATTAAGAGTGCATGCACAATATGTATGTAGGAGTGTGTCCTTATAAAAGGACCTGTTAGGAGTGGTACTAACGGGGCTGGTCCTGAAGTAGAGCCTATAGGGGATTGGCTCAAAACATGTTGACCCTATATTACTGAGATAATTAAACTCATTGAGGTTTTCTTACCAGTAATCACCCCTGATTTTAACATTGCCAACCAGGGGCAGGAATAAAATAGTGGCTCACTGGTTAGACATTTGTAACTCCTTTTTCCACTCCAGGGCCCGACAAATCCGAAAAATGGTACTAGTCCTGCAGGTCTAGTACCATGGAAAATCCCCTCGACCTGACTCCAACCCACTTGACCTCTGTCTCTGAAAACGGAGCAAAAGTGACAAGATAACAAGATTTAAAGACATGTTTATTGCTCATTTCCTTTGTGAGCAATAAAAATGCCTTTAAATCGTGTTATCTTGTCACTTTTGCTCTGTTTTTAAAGACAGAGGACAAAAGTTAGTTTGATTTCCTACTCGCCAGAAAGGGCGAGTAGGAACTAAAAATAGCTCGTCCTCATCCATTCTCCCTTGCAAATGCGAGCGGGCGAGTGGATTTGTCGAGCCCTGCACTCCCTTCTACCTTTGTTTGATAGTCAACCAGTAAGTGCTCCTACGTAATCGCCGAGTCATAGCACGCTCAATCCGTAGAGGATTGGGATGAACCCCAATGATGAAGCAAGCCACCTAGGGGCAACCCTAGTGGCTGAGGGGTCTCTAGAAAAAAGCCTTTTTTCTATTAAACGAATGCAGTAGATTCTTGCTTTATTCAAGTATCATTTGTGTGACACGTTTCAAGAAGGAGGATAAACCTAGCCGCTACCTCTACCTCCCTCTCTTTTTGTTTTATTATGCTACATTATATGTCATCCTTCACTCACTAAAGAATCCTCTACGGTCAGATGAGCCCTTGGTTGCGTTGAAGGTCCTTATTGAGAAAAGGGGTAAAGGGTCAAGGGTCAAGATAGAGTGTAACATCTCCAATCACCTCCCCTATGGACATTATAGTTTATTAGGTGGGCGGTGAGAAGATGAAAAACAAAATGTGGGATGTGAAACGAATGCTTATGAGCCAAATGTCCATTTTGTTTGACATGTTTCAGCCCTCTAAGTGCCCCAGTAGAGGTTCCGGGCTTTATTCAGGACCGGAATCCTGCTTTGCCTTTGGTGTGTCCCTTTCTCTATAAACACACACATTACCAGCACACATACATGTGCAATACCAGTTGTAATTTTCTGCTTGGAGAAAAAATATACTTATCAATTGAATTTCATATGGTCCTGAAATAAAAGATATAAAACATGGAAATGGAAATTAATATGCAGACATTAGGCAAGCATAGTAACAGTGCAGGATGTAGGATTTGCTGGGCATCTCCCAATTGGGAGACATATGGTTGGCCCAGGGGATGGTGATGTTTGAAGAGCTCCAAAGAGGTACGAGCTTGTGGTGAGACAGTACTTGAGATATGTCCAAATTAGGCACCTCCATGGGGCTGTATCGACTTGGAGGTTGAGTTAGTGGACAAAAGTCCACTGGAATACAGAGTGCTGGGGGCGCCACTTCACAGGCATGCTGTTTCGGTGATCTACATCTCGCTGCTGCCCAACAGTTCACCCTGAGGACGACCGTGCCAGAAAAATGGGAGGAAGACTAGGGCAAATTAGAGTATGGGAAGCAGATACCCAGCAGAGGTGGCAATACGTTCAGGTTTCAGGCTCATCCAGCTTAAGATCCTCCATTGGGTTTATTTTACCAAATTGCGCCAATTTGCTTCTGGTAAGATCGCAACTGACCACTGCCTGAGATGTTGCACTCAAAAAGGCACACTTATGCACACAGTATGGGACTGTCCACAGATCCGTCCTTTTTTGCAGGGGTCAGAATCGAGTGAGTCTGAAACCTTGGAGGGACCACTGTACCCGAACCCACAGGTAGTGCTGCTTGGCATTTTGGGAGACCAAACACTTGGCACCTTTTTGCTCCTATTCTGCAACATCGCCCAAATGATAGTGAGACGAAATATGATATAGAAATGAGGGTGCACAGTAAGGTCAACAGTGGGCCACTTGGAGACCAATATGGACTGGTGTATTAGGGCAAAAGAACAGGTCTATGCCGCCCGTGGATGCGCCGGTAAATTTGCCAAAGTTTGGAGCCCATGGAAGCAGCTGTGGTTTCTTGATGAGGGCGGCTGTGCATTGCACCCCACCCCCGCCTGCTTTGAGCCACACAGGAAGAAATAAATGAAAAGGAAAAGATTTCATTGCCATTTTCTTTTTCCAAAAAGCGCACTGCGGCAACCAGCCTACTTCGAGCCTGGAAACATGTGGGAAGTGTCCTCGGACAAGAGCCTTGGCTGGCCGGCTGCTCCAAAGTGCCCATGTCACTTTGGCTGGCTCTCTTGCACCGGCCAAAGTGGAAACTCATCTGTTTCTGCAATGATCCAGATCTGATACTTCTATTGTGTCCTGGAGTAAAATGAGTTCAGGAGTGAGTTGAAGGGTTACATTTTTCTGAGTTCACATTTCCTATAAACGAGGAGTGGCTTGCTAGATCACACCAACAGTTTTAATATTCTTTCTACAAACTGTGTTCAGTATTCCATATCTTAAGGACTTTTGATAGGCCCAATCACCAAAAAAGGCCAAACAGTTACAGGGGTACTACATAAATGTACTTCTAGGTACAGGTGTAAAGGGATGAGCTTCCAGGTAGTACTCCTGTAAAGCTGTGCCAGCACCGTTTTCCAGGTGTTCTGCTAATAATTAAACCACACAACAACAAAAAGAGAGGTAGGGAGAATAAGGAACCACTCTTAGTTCCCGGTTAAGTTTTTGCAAACAAGAAAAGAGTGTTCTATGGTATACAAAGAACCACACTTGGAGCAACGAAAAATGCCACTGGCCTTGCTCAGGTCAGTTAAGAAAGCCCTCACTCACCAACCTGGTTGATGACATGCTTCATCATCGGGCCCCACTGAAGAGGCCGAGTGCCTCTCCAGTGTGCTGCGACGCCAGGTCTACTGCGGAGCAGGTTTTTTTGTGAGTTTAGGCGTGAACTGAAACTAATTAATGGTAGTGAGAGATAAAAATGTCTTAAGTGTTTCAAAAATTATTTATTATTTGATCACTGGGACATAGATAAAATAGTGTTGGAAAATAGTCCAAAATTTATTGTTTGGTTATTTCCAGAAACTTTTAATATCAGTCAAAAAAATAATAATAATTAAACCACTACATAGAAGAGGGACTGTGTATAAAATGCTGTGAGTCAGAGAAGTGGAGGCCTGAGGGATCATTTAATAGTGAGTCCTGATGAAAGCCGGGTTAATATATCGTGGCAGGTGAAACATCTCGACGGTTTTTGCAGAGTGGAGGGGGCTGGTAACTCATTACAGGTTTCCCATAACACCATCCACTGGTCCTGAGTTGACCACTTTTACTCAGAACAGGGTACCCAGTATTAAAATTGGTAGACGGGACTCCCTGTGGCCAGTTTTCATCACTTTTTCTGCATCCATTTTCACTTGTCATCCCCACATTAAATGTCATCTATTTATTGTATTGTCTTCCCCCTCCCTATTGCTCCACCTCCAGCATTGATCTGTGCAGAGGTGTGTTAGCAGCCCTATGATGAAGCATGACACAGTTTACTGTGTGTGAGCGCAGTTTTAACACTCCTGTGTGATTCCCCCACTTCTCTGACTTACAGCATTTTATACACACAGAGGGCATATTATCAAGGACCGGTGTTAAAATTATCGCCATGTTATCGGCAGGAAACTACAGATAAAACGGCGATAATGGACTTGATAATACACCCTTTTTAATTCCCATAGAAGCCTATGTTCTGGTGTTAACATGGGCTTCTATGGGAATTAACAAGGACGTATTATCAAGCCCATTATCGCCGTTTTATCGGCAGTATCCTGCCGATAAAACGGTGATAATTTTAACACCGGTCCTTGATAATATGCCCCACAGTCCCTCTTCTATGTAGTGGTTTCATAGTTGTTGAAGGAGGTTGAAGTGGAACTTAATCCTCCGACCCCTCTTTTTGTGTGAGTTATTGTTCTGCTAATAATGTAATGTGAATATACTATTTCCCCAGTGACAGACCAGAAGGGCAGTCAAAGTGTTGCAGGAGTAAACCAGAATCAAAACAGTACCTTGATGCAGATTGTTTCACCATGTGATCAGTGGAGTAAGGAGATGGGGAGGTGACTGAGATTGTCCCCTTACGCAAGCCAGCTCGTTGCCAGTGTTATAAAGCTGATCTGCAGGCAGAAGAATTACAGACTCCAGATGGGTTCAGGTAAACTTTATTCACCGTCTCCACTGCTCCAATCCTGTCACAGCCTCGGTGCCTCACAAGCCTCTCTTAACATTCTAAAGCACCCTCCAGAGCCCATAGAGGGATCGTTCCACTTTACATGAGAAGGAGGGGGGAGGAATGTACCAAGAGGAAAGGAATAAATCACAACACTTTTGATGGGCCCAATAAGCAAAAAAAGGCCAAACAGTTACACGGGTACTCCATAAGGGATGACCTTTCCGGTAGTACTCCTGTAAAGCTGTGCTAGCACCGTTTTCCAGGTGTTCTGCTAATAATGTGGTGTGAATATGCTATTCCCCAATGCCGTGTTGTACAAAGTGTATGACTGCATTGTGTAAAGGTAGCCCAATTTGCAAATGCACATATTTTTCTCTACATGGTCAACAGTTTTGCTTTGGGAAATCAACAACTACTGCTAGAAGGAGAAAGGGTTGGATCTGAATTTGTTTATGCCAACAAACTCACAGGATTGGGGTGTTCCAGACTCTCAATGCAGCCAAGCATCCCACTCCTCAGTCCTTACACTATTGTTCACAGTCATGGCACACAATTAAACAGTAGTAAAACAATTACGCCTGCTGGGTATCGTTGTGGGGTACCCAACAAGCAGAAATGGAGCTATTTTCTGTAGTAACAATAGATTTAGTGCTGTGAAAGGTTTTGTAAATGGGGACTGTGGTCTTCAAAGTGTGTTAATAAAAACAAAACCTTTTCAGAAAAATGCTTCCTTTCAAATATGTCAATGTACGTTCTTTTGAAACATGATGTATAATTTAAGACACCTGTCTGTCTTCTAGGCAACGATAAATATCAGGTTATACTTTATATGCAAAAGAATGTAACCCAGGCTTCCACGCATGCAGATCTGTCAGTCCAAGAATGTGTTTTGTGTGTGTGGATAAACGCTTACTGTAAATCTAGGTGTGGCGACTCACTCTAACAAGCATTTACAATGCAACGGTCTCGCCTTTGCAAAAGTTAGAGCTATTGGCATTGTAAATGACAAATTTTTTATTTATGTGTTGGTTTTGAAAACAGATAAATAAATGGCTTTGTCATTTACATTGCCAATAGCTTTTCTGGATGCCTAACTTAGTCAACTATCTCGCATAATTTGGTCCTCCTCTGCCACACAATTCAAGGAGGCCTTGCTTAGTGGTGCCTTAAACCAGTCACCTTCGTGCATTGATCTAATTTTGTGTCATTCCCATTTTTCTTTCATTCACTACTTGTACAGCATAGTGCAACGTGTTAGCCCACTTCAGCCATTGGCTAACTTCACTGAGAGCTCCTGCACGATGTGCACTAATTTAGAAAAAGTAAGGTCCTGTAATCTCAGCGACTAGTGGCTCGGTGTAGGCTTTTTATTAACAAGATCGATGAAGCAAAAAGGGTTATTTAAATAAAGTTTTACAAAACCCAACAAAAAAAGTAAGCATTCGCAAAAACAAAAGGTTGGAAGCAACGCCAGACCTATGGGCTTTGCCAATGCTTGATTTTATTAACACATTCTTCTCTAGTCTACGAGGAATAACTATGCCGGGGAGCAGCCAGTCTACTCCAGCTCTCTGCCTGCAGCACGTGCTGAAAATGCTGATACCACATTTCAGTGACTTTCTAATATCTTACAGGACTACACTTGAAGAGATATGCTAGCACTGCCACCTCTCAAATTAAATAACAAAATGGTGCTGCATCCACATCATTTCAAAACATAAATGTGTGTACGTTAACCGAGGGCAGTGGCTACGAGGAAGGAACTTTCTACTAGAGTACAAGATGGCATAATGTTTATGTTTAAAGTGGCAACTTAAGAACACTAATGTATTTTAGATGATAAAAGAGGCATGTGAACTGCAAGAACGAAACAATGGTGCATTTCTTCTTCGTACTGCCACGGGCTGAAAAATAATAAAAAAAGATCACATAAATCCCTAATGGGCATATGATTTGAATAAGCGTTATCATGTTTCGAATTAGCGACACCCAAGAAAGACTATTTCAATGTGGCAGCCACGTTTATAGCGATTAGTACATATGGTATTTTTGACTCTCGCTCAGTTTTTGGCACTGTGTGTTGGAGGGGCTCAGTTCCAGCATAAGTCTTTGTCTCAAATCTTCTGCACTGCCCGGTCACAGCTCAGAGCTGAGGATGCAGCACAACCCCACAGCATCTTCAATTAGGCGCCAATAAATACATGAACACATTCACTGAATAATAACCACAGAATGCCATGACGAAAAAAGGGGCGGGACCTAAATAAGACACAGAAACGCCCACGAATCGGATCCAGCAGATAAAAAATCTCGGCTCCCCCACTTCTACACATTGCGTGATCCTGAGAGCACCGCGAGCTCAAAAACAAACTAAATGCCGATTTGTTTATGTTATCAGAGCAGGGCTCGGGCCGGTGCGGGCTGTGCCACTCGCCCGGGCGGTGTCACCAATCGGGAGGCGAGTGGGAGGGGGGAGCGGCCATGCAGGGCCTGCCCACAGCGGGATTAAGAAGCTTACAAACGCCCACAGAATGCCATGACGAAAAAAGGAGCGGGACTTAAAAAAAGACACAGAAACGCCCACGAATCGCATCCAGCCGGGGGAAAGAGTAATTGACACCCATCTCTTCCAATGGCTAGCCTCCAATTATGGAGCTAGCCAATGGAAGAAGGGGCGGGTTAAAGTACACAGTATTGAGATAACATAAAATCTCAGCCTGCGCCAACACTGCTGCGCAGTGTACGTTAGGTCGAGACCTAAAAAGCCAATGGCTGATGTGAGCGGACTGTGCTCTACGCTGTATGATGTGGTGGGTGGAAAAAAACGTCAACCACACATTAATAGATCAATGGATAAATTACCAAAATGTCTTGTTTAATGCCAAAGCTAAAAATGAAAAACACCCCCACAAACAATGAAGCGTTAAGATCACTACACAAAATGAGAAGGAATGAACACCCAGTACAGAAATTAACCCATTTGGGTGGACCAAATTGACAGATGACAGTGCAGATGTTGGCATTAAGCACGTGATAACGTAGCAACATGCTGCCGAGTGAACTATGCAGCACAGAACTAGTCTGCACCATCATGTGAAGCAAGCACAGGCTTTGCTGCAGACACTGCCACTGACGTCTAAACATACGATGCAGCGGACCACTGTTCATCTTAAGATAGAGAATGGGCACGGGTATTTGAAATTGCCTTTAAAAAGATATCTAGTTCTTCTACTCTGACCGAAGCACACAGGTGTATAGTTAGATCCCTGGGATCACTCTCTAATAAGGGGACACGTGGAGGTCAATCACTCAAGAAGCATTTATAGAGCGCTGCTTGTCACCCGAGAGGGTATCCAGGCGCTCAAATCCTCCCTTACACCACCACTATTGAAGGTGTGCATTAGACCGCTGGGACACAGATTCACAACCATCTAAACGACAACTGGGGTAGCCAAATATCACCAAAAGCCTCAATCACAAATGAGATATCTCTGTTAAAATGTGAGAAAATCACGTCTTGGTGCTGGGAGGAAACCAGCAGAATCTAGCCCATTATAATGTGACTAAACCCTTTGACCACAACACAAAACAAGTAGAAAATAAATGTTGGGTACTTGATGAGCAGGTTATTTCAGTTCAGTATGAAGGGGGTGGGGTGCTTGTGTTTCCATTGATGTAATTTCGAATTTGACGAAATACAGTAGTGACGTGACTAAAAACAGTGTGCAAAGTGCTGCTGTGATCAGCCGAGGCCATTTTGCTGGGTTGGGCAGGCCTACGGTTGCAGGTCTTGCCAGTGCCAGCAATTTGGTGTGTCTTAGGGTCACTTTCTCGCACCAACGAGTAACTGGGGTCATCAGTAGGTCAGTTTTTCGACCTATTAAGCGCCAGTGGGAGTCCATTACTAGCAATTGGGTACAGTCTAACATGGGGGTAGTCTTGAGTCGCTGGGGTGGGCACGGCACTTGACATGAAAAGGAAAGATGCGGGGGAAGGGATGTGGATACGACACTGGTTATGGGGAGGTTAGACTCTAACAAGGAGCTGCTAGCATCATTATGCCTGACCCAGACCCTGATATCTGCCCTCAACCCACACACGGTGCCCCAGTTTGGGGAAGAGCGTCCTCGCAGAGCTGTGGTGCCATTCAAGGCACCTTTCTCCCACTATACAAAGGATACCTTTGTGGTTACCAGAAGTGATTGAAGTACTGCAGTCAGAGAGCCTGGGCGCAGCTGGCCCCCGATCCTCGACTGAAGGAAGCGATGGAGAGTCCTTGGCTGGTAATGGAGAGCTACTCGCCAGTATTGCCTAGGCACTTCCTTGGCTGCCAAAGTTAGCGGGATTTACCTCCAGAGGAAATTTTGACTACTGAGGCGAGATAAGGTTCTGGCAGAAGATTGATTGAGTTGCTGACTGCAGAAAAGCAATGGATCCCAGACCCTTCAAGCCGAGTAGTTGGCTTAGGGAATGGAGGGAAGTGGGGTGGTGGTGCCAAGAGAGGAGATGAACGAGAAGACTAAGAGTGGTTTTTGTAGACATTTTTGTGTTAATTATTGAAAAACTGAGAGTCGTGAAGCCAAAAGATTCCATGAAGTGGCAGAGGAAAAAAGGTGCGTTTGATCCTATGATAAGAAAGCATGCACACACCTACCTGGGATCTGCAAATTCAAACATAACTCCCTGCGCACCCCAAATAAAGTGCTTTAAGAAATCTGAAGAAATGAGAGCTCAAAATTGAGTCAGACTGGTTTGCTTAGCAAGGCTCCCCCCCAGTTTTGCTTTAAGATCCCATGGGTTAACTCTTATCCCAATTGAAAGGCTGCTCAACAACTTTACTGTGGCTTCTGCTATGGTGTTAGAACACCTACAGTGGGAGTGGAGTGTTTGGCGGGACAAGGTGGGGCATATTTTGTAATAAACCAAGAGTCCTTGGCACAAAGGAATGCAGCTCCGCATAAAATCGAAAAAGAGGTACCATTGGGCCTTTTAGGGCGAAACCTCTAGAAGGGTTTGTGCGTTCCCAGAGGGTCCTAGTTCCAAGAAAAGAGTTCAGATTTCCTCACAATCTGTAAGCTTCACAGGCCAACTAGTTGATTTTCATCTGCTAGGCTTTGGTTCAGTGGTCCCTACTTCAAGTGTATGCAAATAGGTTGCTCTGATTTCTGTGCTTGCTATGTGCCTTTCTAAGCTGTCTTGGAGCCAGTCTTTAAGGAATCAGCTAAGACAAAGTTGATCCTGTATTAGCTTGGTTAATGTTAAAATGCACCCTCAGCATTTAATATGAAGCCCTTTACAGGTGTGTGGCTTAGGTCAGGGTTTTTTACCAGTCTAAGGTATTTATTAACAGGTGTTTTCGGGCTCCGTGCTGGCATTCAGGGTACCTGCTGTACATCATTAGATGCATTTTATGAAAGAAGCGAACCTCCTAACATCTGTGCCACACACTCATTGCCTTTAAAAGTAAATAACTACTAAGGAAATTAAAGGTCGGAAGATTTCAACTCATTTAAACATCAAATTGCAGTGGTCTCTGGAACTTGAAGCATTGGGTAGGAGGCGTGTTACCAGGAGCTTATCATGGGGCATGTTCAATCAGTTTAGTTTGTGCACGGCAGGGCCCTGCTGCACATTGTCTTGAGGACCATTTGTGTGCTGTAGAGAAAGCGGGGCTCTGGGCAAGGAACCCCTGTTTTAGAGTCACTGCTCTTGCCAGTAAGGAGGAGAGAGCGCACGATGCTTTAAGCTACGAAGCCTACATTTGTAAGGATTTTAAACTATTCTGTCAAAACAATCTTGCCGTATATTAGTTTAAAAATATGTTTAGCAAGCAGCTCAAGTGCATTTGTTTTTACAAAGCCCAACCCTTATTATTAAAAGTTTCTGCAATTTAGACAATGTATTACACTTTCTATTGGTTTTTGCTAACTGCAAACCTGTATTAAATAAGGGCCTAAGGCTCTTGGTCTCTGAAGAGCAGCTGTTTACTTTGAGGACGAGATTTGTTCTCTTGCTTTAGATCACTGGGGCCTCATTTATGAAAGCCTTGCGCCACTGATGCGTCACTTTTTCCCATGTTAAAAGTGACGCACCGGCGGCGCAAGGCCTTCATAAATAAGGCCCCTGGGACTTAAGAGCTTGGCCAAATCTGGCCCCGGATCGTCTCTCTGTAATAAGTCCCTGACGTAAACCCTCCACCAAGTCAAGCAGAACATAACACAGTTGCTCCGCATCTGCGCTCCCCATCCTGGGAACTGGTGCTGTGCCAGTGCATGCGGGATGGGCAGGCCAACTCCTCCGCTATTCTGACATTTACTTGTTCACTTTGTGAGGGAATGCATTTTTACAGTTCAAGGATTGATTCGTTGAACACTAGGCATTCACATAACCAGGATTATGCTAGTGTATCAGAAGAACAGACTTAAAATCAATACTGCTAAAAAATGTAGACTATTAGTAGCACTAATTGTTATCTGCGAAAAAACTCAGTTACTTGTCCTGGAGTACTGCAAAACTAGAGGCAGGAAGATCACGGCTATGCCTGTAGTTCTGATATTGCACTGTTCATTAAAATTCTCGTTGGTTCCTTGCCCAGGCTTTGTCATTCTTCGTGTATCCTGCCACCTAGTGACGGTATTGGAAACTGCTTGAAAAACAGCTTCTTCAAAGGTTTGTGCCACATATGAACATGCCATGGATGGTACTTCCATCCCTTCCATGTTTGTAAAATAAATCTTGACCTTTCTTAGTTTTCTCATGTTTAACTTTGTAAACTTGCCTCTAGCCAAGAGTAGTCTTACAATGTTTTTTTTTTCTCTTACACACTCCTCTTCAGAAGCTGCTTTCCTAGAAGCCTTCTTTCTTAAGTTTCTGGTATGCCAAATGGATGCATAAGCAAACTGCAAGGCCTTTGCATTTCAGAACCATTCACTGTATTCCATCAGGACACTGTGGTCCCACGGACCTATTCCCACCTTGTTCCCTAAGGTTCTGATGCAGGTTCATTGGAATGAAGGGATTGTTCTTCAAATGTCTGCGTTTTCCTCAGTGGTGCCGATATCGCCTCATTTGTCAGGTAAGTTACTTCCTGTACCACTTGCGGTCTAGATTGCTGGCTCATCTCCAGCCGGTACCTGGACGCACTGCACGATTATCTAAGTGGCAGCATGCTCCTGATGCAAACCTGGCTAACACCTGTTTTGGTTGTCTACATGCATTCAGGTATCCGTACTCCCCTTAAAATAAACAGTGCCCTTTAATCAGTCTCCTGACACAGGCAGCCTCCCATTCTACTTCATAAATATACCTTCTAAATATCAGTCACTCTTACACTACGATTGGGAACAGTTTAGGATAGTGCACTTGTACACTGTGACGGGGAGGCATGTACTTTATTTGGGATTGTGGGTAACTGCCTTTGAGATGGATACACAGGTAATGGAGCAAAGGAGTACCAACATGGATTTACTTAGATCAATGACGTGGTGTTCCAAAGACAAAACATCTTGGTCATTTTACACAGGGGGACAGAGATGGGGACAGGAATGCTAGTAGATGTGATGTTGCACTAAGACATGGAATCCACAAACACCAGGGCAGTAAGTACTTAGACAAAGTATCATGCTTACAGGGATATGGATTTTCTTGAAACTGATTACATAGACACTGAGATGAAGAATGTACAGACCGGCAACGACTTGGACACTTCATCTGTCTTCTCCTGTAGGACAAGAACATGTACACACCCACTCGCAACCCACACAAAACAATAGATACTGAATAACTCTTATGCTTTTGGTTGAAAGTTGCAAAAACGAACCTCTTATTGGAGCCCCTGTGTTGCAAAGTAAACCATATTGAAACATGTTATTATGTACTTCTTTATTCAAGATCAGGATCCCCAGAAAAGAGTAGTGTTCTAGGACATGCATGCTTTAGGCGACTGCATTATGCCAAAATAACATCAAGCATATGCAACAGGTCTCGCATTTGTGAGAGTTTAAGCTGTTGGCACTGTAAATGACAATACCTTTTATTTATGTGTTTAAGTGCGTATTTACGCACTACTCGCAGGTTTTCAAAACACATAAATAAAAGGCATTGTCATTTACAATGCCAATAGCTCAAACTCTTGCAAATGCGAGACCTAATGCATTGCAAATGTTTGGTGCTCTCCTGGCAGCAAAGGCTTCACTGGCCTGTGCTGCCTGGCCACGGAGGGTAATTTCTTGGCAGCAAAGGTTTCAATTAGTTGCAGCTGGCTATGTTCTCTGCGTGACTTCACGCAGGTGCGCGGCCTTCAAGAAGCTGTGTAGCCTGGGACCTGAAGTCTGCATGAGCGAGCTGCACAGCCTGTGCTCTCTAGGCAGCACGATCTTTAAAGAGCCACAGCAGCCTATGCTCTTTCTGCAGCATGGGTTTTAAGAAGCTGCGTGGTTTGCGCTCTCCAGGAAGCAAGAGCTTCAAGGAGCCTGCAGCGGGTTGTGCTCCCGGGCTGGCGCAAGGGTTAAGGGGCCTGTGCTGCAGCGGTGTATATTTTATGGTCAGCAAGGGTTTCAATGAGCTGTCCAAGGTTTGTGCTCCTTGCTTAAAGCAGCTTCAAGGAACACAGTGGCCTGTGCTCCCTGCTTAGCGATAGCTTCGAGGTGCTAAAAAGGCCTGTGTTCACCAGACATTAAAGGTTACCTGTGCCCTCTAGGCATCATAGGCTCTAAGGGACTAGCTACTGCGTTGTGTGCTCTGGACTCCAGAGCCTCAGGAAGCTGCAGCGGCCAGTGCTTCCAGAACTGCGGCTTCTTCTGTTTGCGCTCCCACGGTCTTCAAGTCGCTGCACAGTCCCACTACTTGGAGAAACGGGGAGCAGAGCGGCCAGGGAAGAAACGGAGCGGCCGACATCAAGAGAACAAGACCTCTAGAAACACTCTCCCGCTCAGGACTAAGAGACATGGACGAGAGAGGGAGACCTGGGGAAACATTCACCGCTCTGTACCAAGAGACAGCGTGAGAGTAAGCGGGAGAGAGAGAGACCCTAGATAACACTCTCCCGCCTGGCACCCTGAGACTACGAGAGAAGTGGCCAAGGGAGAGACCTGGTGAAAATACTCTCAATGCAACAAATAAATAGAAGAAATAGTCACTTACCTCAAGGGCAGCGTCCCATGAATGATGTGGTGGCCGCCATTGTTAAACAAAAAGGAAAGTGAAAGGCACGCAGATAGTAAAACAAGCGCACGCCGCCGCATGCGTTCACAGCGCTTGTCGGCTGGCTCGTGCACAGGTCCTGTGCTAACGCGAGGGAAGCTGACGCCGGCGCCGTACGCGCTCACAGCGCTTGTCGGCGCGCGGCCAGCTCCTGACGCCTTTTTAGGTTTTGCCTGGCGAAAGCTGCGCTCTGCGCAGCTTTTTCGCGCAGGCGAAAACCTAATGAGTATGGTATGGGAGACAGGAACGGCCCCCGTCTTTCATTGGCTAGCTCCATAAATGGAGGCTAGCCATTGGAAGACGGGCCTGTCCGTCAATGCCGGACCAGATTCGGGGGCGTTCCCGAGAATTTTTGGTTTTTGGCTACGTCAGCCGAAAGCCTGTTCTCGGGAACGCCCCCGAATCTGGTCCGGCATTGACGGCACCCGGAAGAAGTCCAGGTGAGTGCTTGCTTTTTTTTTGCCCGTTCCCACCCCCTCTCCTGCTCTCCGTGTCTCCGGCCCCGTTCCCGCCCCCCTCCCGCTGCCTCTCACGCTCTCCATGTCTCCGGCCCCGTTCCCGCCCCCCTCCCGCTGCCTCTCACGCTCTCCATGTCTCCGGCCCGTTCCCGCCCCCCTCCCGCTCCCCTCCCGCTCTCCGTGTCTCCGACCCGTTCCCGCCCCCCTCCCGCTCTCCGAATCTCCGGCCCCGTTCCCGCCCCCCTCCCGCTCTCCGTGTCTCCGGCCCCGTTCCCGCCCCCTCCCGCTCTCCGTGTCTCCGGCCCCGTTCCCGCCCTCCTCCCGCTCTCTGTGTCTCCGGCCCCGTTCCCGCCCTCCTCCCGCTGCCTCTCCCGCTCTCCCCCCCCCCCCCCCCCCCCCCTTCGCCCCTTCCCGCCCTCCTCCCCAATGACAGGACACAGCATAGGTACGACATAAAGATCACAATCACCATTCAAGACACAACAGGTTGCTTATCTAACGGCCCAACATGTTTATTTGTTCTAAAACGTTTTGATTCCTCAGTAGAATGCCTATTTCTGTGACTGAGCATGGCATCGCTCTCTATATGATGTGGAAAAACATCGTTTAGGTTAGTTAAATGTATGTTTCATCTGACTCTTGAATGTATCCAAGCAGCTCTGTCCCTTGAGTTCTGCGTCCGCATCACATTACGTTGAACACCGTTGACATTTTACAGCCGGTTTCTGCCATAGTTTTGGGCTGATTGCATCTAGATATTTCAACCGCGGGAGCATCGCCTTTTTAGCATCTTTGACAGTAGTATATGTGTGTGCTTGTCACAGTAATTTAAAAGGTACGTGCTGACTTTGGCTTGATATGTCTCCTCTGATGCCCATTGAGGTTTGTTACATAAAAAGATGCCCCTCACCACTGTTCACCACAGATCTTAGTCGAAGATGTGGCCCTTAACAGTGACAAGTTGTTGCTCACCACTAATGGCCGCAGATTATTCGTTATGAGGTGGCTCTCTGTACCAGGTCTTCATTAGGAGACGCCCGTGACCTCTACATCTCTTTTCATCAACACCATCACTTATGAGGGCTGTCCCTCAGCTCTCGCTAGTGTGTCACTGTCACCTCCAGGAGTGTTTTTGATGGGAGGTGTCTCACACCACGAGAGCTTCATTGTGGGAGAAGTTACCTTCCACCAGATCTCTAGTGTAAGAGGTCCCCGGCCACCAGACCTTCGTTGTGAGAGGTGTCCTTCACCACAAGGTCGCCATTGTGAGAAGTGCCACTCTGATAAGGCTTTATTGTGGAAAATGTGCCTCACCAGTTTTAGATTTTGAAGTGACAAATGACAAAATAGCTCAATGAAAAGACTCCTTCCTCGCTGGTAAACTGCTGCCCTTACTTTATACTCCTTTTTTTCATGCACTTTTTTGAGCCAATGCACTCTGTTGCTCTGAGGTTTCAGGAAAAAAAGATGGAGGACGAAAAACCTTTAACAAGAAAATGGAGATGCCACAACAGCCTATTAATTAACAACAAGGGGTGGTGATGGACAGAGTCTCTGAATTAAGCAGAAAACTCTCACCCAGTCAAGAGATCAGGGCTAGATCCAACACCGTTTTTTAGCTCACTGCATCATCCCAGTTTCAGAACCTGGCTGTATGCAAATTAGTCTGTTCCTGTCCCAGTGCATGATGGGAACAGGGCAAATCAAACTACAAAGCCAATTCTTACACTGGAAAGGAAACAAGCTACCGGGACCGGTTTCTGGCATTTCAGCCTCTTCGGCCCGGCTTGCTTGAATCCTGATGGTGCAGTGAGCAAGGGACTCATGTCTGAGCATACCCTTCCACGCTTAGGGTGGACAAAATAATTAACAACAAGGGGTGGTGATGGACAGAGTCTCTGAATTAAGCAGAAAACTCTCACCCAGTCAAGAGATCAGGGCTAGATCCAACACCGTTTTTTAGCTCACTGCATCATCCCAGTTTCAGAAACTGGCTGTATGCAAATTAGTCTGTTCCTGTCCCAGTGCATGATGGGAACAGGGCAAACCAAACTGCAAAGCCAATTCTTACACTGGAAAGGAAACAAGCTACCGGGGACCGGTTTCTGGCATTTCAGCCTCTTCGGCCCGGCTTGCTTGAATCCTGATGGTGCAGTGAGCAAGGGACTCATGTCTGAGCATACCCTTCCACGCTTAGGGTGGACAAAATAATTAACAACAAGGGGTGGTGATGGACAGAGTCTCTGAATTAAGCAGAAAACTCTCACCCAGTCAAGAGATTAGGGCTAGATCCAACACCGTTTTTTAGCTCACTGCATCATCCCAGTTTCAGAACCTGGCTGTATGCAAATTAGTCTGTTCCTGTCCCAGTGCATGATGGGAACAGGGCAAACCAAACTACAAAGCCAATTCTTACACTGGAAAGGAAACAAGCTAAATAATTAACAACAAGGGGTGGTGATGGACAGAGACTCTGTCCATCACCACCCCTTGTTGTAAATAATTTTGTCCACCCTAAGCGTGGAAGGGTATACTCAGATGTGAGTCCCTTGCTCATTGCACCATCAGGATTCAAGCAAGCCGGGCCGAAGACGCCTGAAATGGCAGAAACCGGTCCCCGGAAGCTTGTTTCCTTCCCAGTGTAAGAATTGGCATTTGTAGTCTGGTCTGCCCTGTTCCCATGATGCACTGGGCCAGGGACAGACTAATTTGCATACAGCCAGGTTCTGAAACTGGGATGGTGCAATGAGCTAAAAAATGGTGTTGGATCTAGCCCTGATCTCTTGACTGGGTGAGAGTACTCTGCTTAATTCAGAGACTCTGTCCATCACCACCCCTTGTTGTAAATAATTTTGTCCACCCTAAGCGTGGAAGGGTATACTCAGATGTGAGTCCCTTGCTCATTGCACCATCAGGATTCAAGCAAGCCGGGCCGAAGACGCCTGAAATGGCAGAAACCGGTCCCCGGAAGCTTGTTTCCTTCCCAGTGTAAGAATTGGCTTTTGTAGTCTGGTCTGCCCTGTTCCCATGATGCACTGGGCCAGGGACAGACTAATTTGCATACAGCCAGGTTCTGAAACTGGGATGGTGCAATGAGCTAAAAAACGGTGTTGGATCTAGCCCTGATCTCTTGACTGGGTGAGAGTACTCTGCTTAATTCAGAGACTCTGTCCATCACCACCCCTTGTTGTAAATAACAACAGCCTATTAGACATGAGGGTGCCTCAGAAGCAAAGAATGCTACCAACGAAAAGCATGAACCAGGCATTTCAGACCATCTATGTGCATTTAATCCAAACATATGAATTGTTTGTATAGAAAGATTAACACCAGATTGCCAATAATGATATTAAAAAATATATATGTCGGAGGATGGCTACTTTCATTTAGACACATTATGCAACTTTTTATTAACCAAGTGGATAATTACAAAATCTAAAAATTACAAATGCAATGTATCAAGACTATCCAAATGTATAATTTCCTGTTCATTCGCACTTTATTCTGATGATGTTAATCCTGGATTTTTAAGCTGGTTTCCATCTCTAATAGATATTATCCGAAATCTTTCTTTTAAGGGAAGTACGCATTTCTTAATAGAAAATCACACTCCGGCTCACTATGCACTACAAAAAGCACATTCATGCCATTAACATACATCCCTACATGCGTATGCGATTGGTAGGGATGTACCCACCCCCAGTCCTTCCCCCTTACTGCCCTGTCCTCTCCCAGCCTGCCCTCTCCCAGCCTGCCCTCTCCCAGCCTGCCCACTCCCAGCCTGCCCACTCCCAGCCTGCCCACTCCCAGCCTGTCCTCTCGCAGCCTGTCCTCTCGCAGCCTGTCCTCTCGCAGCCTGTCCTCTCGCAGCCTGTCCTCTCGCGGCCTGCCCACTCCCAGCCTGCCCTCTCCCAGCCTGTCCCCTCCCTGCCCTTTCCCAGCCTGTCCTCTTCCAGCCTGTCCACTTCCAGCCTGCCCTCTCCCAGCCTGTCCCCTCCATGACCTTTCCCAGCCTGTCCTCTCCCAGCTTGTCCACTTCCAGCCTGCCCTCTCCCAACCTGACCTCTCCCAGCCTGTCCCCTCCCTGCCCTCTCCCAGCCTGTCCCCTCCCTGCCCTCTCCCAGCCTGCCCTCTCCCAGCCTGTCCCCTCCCTGCCCTCTTCCAGCCTGTCCTCTCCCTGCCTGTTGTCGTGTCCCGGCGGCAGCAGGCAAGAGCGTGCACTGCGTCCCCGAAGTAACAGCCCTAAAGCAAGCAAGAAGTACGCCCCCCTCCCACCAATCCCTGTTAGGTAGTGGAAACTGTCCAAACTGGGGTGCAGACAGCCCCTCTCACCTTTCGGCCTGGTACCACTGCACCAGCCGCACTACTTCCCTACTGACCGTTCTCCACTTCAGCCCCGTCTAAATTACAATTCCTGCTTGTGACCCTTTTGCCTGCTTGTGCTTGTTTTCGTGACCCTGTTGCCTGCTTGTGCCTCCGTGTGCCCCTGTTGCCTGCTTGTGCCTCCGTATGCCCCTGTTGCCTGCTTGTGCCTCCGTTTTCGTGCCCCTGTTGCCTGCTTGTGCCTCCGTTTTCGTGCCCCTGTCGCCTGCTTGTGCCTCAGTTTTCGTGCCCCTGTCGCCTGCTTGTGCCTCCGTGTGCCCCTGTCGCCTGCTTGTGCCTCCGTGTGCCCCTGTCGCCTGCTTGTGCCTCCGTGTGCCCCTGTTGCCTGCTTGTGCCTCCGTGTGCCCCTGTTGCCTGCTTGTGCCTCCGTGTGCCCCTGTTACCTGCTTGTGCCTCCGTGTGCCCCTGTTGCCTGCTTGTGCCTCCGTGTGCCCCTGTTGCCTGCTTGTGCCTCCGTGTGCCCCTGTTGCCTGCTTGTGCCTCCGTGTGCCTCTGTTGCCTGCTTGTGCTGTGTGGGTGTGTGTGGAAGGCTCTGTGTGGGTGTGTGGGGGGCTCTGTGTGGCTGTGTGTGTGGGGGACTCTGTGGCTGTGTGTGTGGGGGGCTCTGTGTGGCTGTGTGTGTGGGGGGCTCTGTGTGGGGGGGCTCTGTGTGTGTTTGTGTGTGTCATTTGCGAGAGATAAAGCTGGTGGCATTGTAAATGACAATGCCATTTATTTATGTTAAAAAAAAACATAAATAAAAATAATGTCAAGAGCAATGCCAATAGCTCTAACTTTAACAAAGGCAAAACCATTGCATTGTAAATGCTTGTTTTACAATCCACCCCAACAGGAATCGCCAGCGCTAGCTCAACCGAAACCAGTAAGGAGCTCCAGATTTCACCCCGGAGTTCCCTAGGAGACTATAGGAGTCTACTCTGGATGCATGGGGCTACAAAAAACGAGAAGCTACACTCAGGGATTGCACTCTGGACTTCCATTGCAGTCCTGAATAGGTAAGATCTAACTATCGTCAGGTAAGTACGGGGGAGGGGTTTGTGTGTGTGTGTGTGTGCTTCCGTGAGTGTGGCTGTGGGTGTGTGCTTCCGTGAGTGTGGGTGCGCGCGTGATTGTGAGAGGCTGCCGCTGTGAATGTGGAGCAAGAGATGTGCAGGGGGGGGTGCGTCCACGAGGTGCAATCGGCGCTTGTCCCCGAGGTGCAATCAGCGCTCGTCCCCAGGCCTGTCTCCGTTGAGAGCCGACTCAACTGCAATAGGTCTCCAACGAGACCTAAAAATATCCCTGACTCTCAGAAGCAGGAAGTACGTACACCACCAAGATGGTTGCCTCTCTAACTTTTCGTGCATCTGACCGGCTTTATGGCACTTTAAGTCAAGCAATTTGAAAGAGGGACCAGGGAGGCAAATCCTTACCTGTTTTATGGCTATCCACCTAAGATGAGTTTAGATACCGGGGGTCCAAACGAAATCCTTTACATAACCAGCGAGCATACTAAAAAAAAGTGGCTTATGTCAGGTCCAAATAGAGTTTGTGTTCACCCTTGACCAGTGCACATTCTGACAAGCATTCCTGGAGGAGCTAAACTTATATCACCGAACTACTGCTCTTTTTTTGATGCTCAAAATCGGTTTTATTGAGTTTTCAAGACATTACAACACAGCACACTAGTGCAAGATAAGATACAAAGGTTGAAGCAGAAGCGCATTTGTTACGAGCGATACAGACATTAACATAGCAGAATCGTGTCTGGAGTACTGCAAAACTAGAGGCAGGAAGATCACGGCTATGCCTGTAGTTCTGATATTGCACTGTTCATTAAAATTCTCGTTGGTTCCTTGCCCAGGCTTTGTCATTCTTCGTGTATCCTGCCACCTAGTGACGGTATTGGAAACTGCTTGAAAAATAGCTTCTTCAACAAGAGAGGGGGCGGGCGAGACTGTCGATATCAATGCGTGACCTTGTGTGTCATGATGCGTGACATGATGATGATGAGCTGGGAGATACCCGCCGGATAAGACTCCTACCAAGTAGGAAAGGTTGGAGGCCCAGGCGTTCTTCTCAATGTCTTGACTATGGGCAAGCAATCCCAAGGAAAGGGCTCGAGGACCCCTCGCTGCTACACCTTGGCGCAAAAACTAAAAGGATAACAACCCAACAGGGAAACGTGGAAAGAAAGGAGTGAGGAAAAAAACAAATGTGACAAGGAAGTCTCCAGCCGCTATGCAAACATTGCAGTACTGCCTGGGGGCAAGGAGGGTTTGGGGGGGAGAAGGGGCGAGAGGAAATAGTCCTGGGCTCCAGAGTGTCCCCTCTGGCGTGGCCCATCAGTGTATCAGTGTAGCTGAGGATGCCTCAAAGCTTCCCTAGTCAAGTCAAACAAGTGACGGGCATGACGTTTGGGTGGCTGGAAGCATGGCTTCTAGCGCTGTGGGGTGAATGCCCAGAATAACTGTTTGGTAGTCTGGTGGGACCCGGTAGCCCAAGGTGCCTTTTATGTGGCCCAGAATCTCCTAAAATATGGCAATAGATGGACATGCACACTATATGTGGGGAAAGTCACCCACTTCTGCCCCGCCCCTCCAAGATAAGGCTGATGTTGCAGGTTAAACAGAGTGCAAATGGGTAAGTGTACAGTACCATTGTACCATCATCTTATATGCTGTTTCTTGTTGGGGGATGCTTCTGTACATTTTCAGTACTTGGCGCCACATTATTTCCCACTGTTTCCTGTACATGTCCTGGACGCTGTTGAGGGTTCACTTCAGTCGATACGGGTGGCTGGCTCAGCCAGGGCAAGTAGAAGGTTGTCAGCGTATAATAGGACCTTGTGGTTCTGGCCCCCAAAGGGAACGCCTGGATTAGCCGGGGTTGCCAGGGGCAGACAGCTAAAGGCTCCACTGCAAGGGTATATAGTAGAGTAGGCAGGGGCAGCCCTGCTGTGTGCCCCGGACAGTGGGAAGAAGTGAGTAGATTTGCCTTTCACCCAAATGGTAACAGTGGGTGCCACATATGAGGAGGTATCTTTGATGATCATGTTGGGTCCTAAATGTATTTTTAGGAGAACTGCTCATAGGAAGGCCCAACTCACATTATCGAAGGACTTCTCGGCATCGAAGGAGATGAGGAGAGCTTGATATTGTGCTTGTGGTACTTTGCATCAAGTTGGGAGAGTCCCCGAATACTGTTAGAGCCTTGCTTGTGCTTTTTAGAGCCAACCTAATCAGGGTCTACTAAACAAGGCAGAAGAAAATCTAGGCGATTTGTCAGCATTTTTGCATCAGAGTTTAATAGCCCGAATGGCCGATAGGATGAGCAAAGGGTCTGATCTTTGCCGGGCTTGGAAACTAGCATGATCTCTGTGTTGGGCATCGTCGGCGTAAGGCCGGTGGTCTAGGTGAAAGAGTTGCAAAGCCCGAGTAGGTAGTCTTGCAATTGGGGAAAGAAGACCCTATAGAAAGCAGGCATAAGGCCATCCAAGCCTGGAGATTTTCCCTTGGGAGTTCTCCAATGGCCCTGCAGAGCTCGTCTATCGAAGGAGGGCTCCTCCAAGTCACTAGCGGATTGGGCTTCTATAGGCTGCCAGGAGCAGTCTCGAAGGTAGGAATCAATAGGCACTTGATTTCCCCCTCCTCCACCCCACACCACCCTCCTCAGGTGTAAAGATGTTGATAATAGGCCTAAAAGGCCCCCTGTTTATCTGGTTCTGTGGTGGCCAACCAGAGCCCTGAATATCGATCTTGGAGATATGGGATCAAGTGTGTTGATGGCATAACCTATAGCAGTCCTCCCTGAGCAGGTGGGTCTCTTGTAAAACAATTATACAAGGGACCTGCTATATTAGGTAGCTCTAGACCTGTCAATGTTTGTTGGGGGAGTTGAGCCCTCAGACGTTTAAGGATAGGAGCTTTAAGTTGTGCATGGAATCCATACCAGTGTGAAAATGTGCAGCGTGCAATAGTAAGGACACCCCTCTACACCAGTGACAACCACAAGAGGTGGTAACCCAGGCCGTCGTCCCCAGACCCCACTGTGGGTAATGTGGATGGCATGGAGACCTGTTGGGAAGGATGGAAATGCGGGGGAACTTAAGGGGCGAACTGTGCCCACCCTGGTGAACCACTCCACTATGAGCCAAGTAGAGAGATCTACTTGACCCTATGGAGGTGTCGCCCTCAATGGGCAAAAAAAAGAGGGGTATGGAGACTGGGAAATCGCAGCAGAAGAGCAACCTCGAAAAAATGGCAGACAAATGTAGCAAAGAGGTGGTTAATACTGCTGGCGATTGAATGGGTCAGTGAGCCAGGAGATGATCGATGTAGATCAGGCATCACCAGCAGAGGAATGTGAAGATTCCTGTTTCATGTTTTGGAAGTGCACAATAATGTCTTCTTTGGCGGTATGGGAGACTTTTGCTGCTTTGTTGCAGTCTGCCAGGTAGGACACCAGTCGCCAAACAGCTAATTTGACGGGTTTCTTCTGGGCGAGTCCCCCCGCAGTCCAAGCATGCGTTCGGCTTTGGCAAGAGATTGTACCATCCTCTGTCATTCCATTGATAAAGCAGGCCAAAGGGATGGGCCCACTGGTATTTAATTCGCTGATCACGCAGCTTCTCCGTAATGGGTTTAAAGTCTTACCTCTTCTTCAGAATCAACAGGCATGGGTCTTGGACGATTTGCACAGTGTGCCCGCAGAAAAAGGAGTCTTAGTTCCCCCTTGCCACTTTGAGGATAGCTTCCTTGTCCTGGAAGAAGTGAATTCTGGTATGGATGTCTGGGATAGCATCCGGGTGACTGGTCATGACTGTAATACTGTGTACCCTGTTGAGAGTTAGAGGTTGGTCCTCCGAGCCTCCTTGGATGGCCCCCAATAGGTCCCTGGTGAATGTCATTCTCTCTTCAACTTCTGCTCCATGGGGAGCTTCCCTATTTTATATAATGTTGCGCTGATTGCAATTTTCGGGATCCTCCTGCTTTCCCTATACTTCAATTTGATGTTCTTTCAGGGCATTGACTCCACGACATCTCTTCATCTTCAGTGTGGGAGCCCATTGTGCATTCCACGTGATATACTCAATCAACCACAGCTGTGACATTGTTGCGAAGGTCATGGAGACATCTCTTAAAATAAATTTTCCGACAGCTAATCTCCAGACCAATGTCATTCAAAAATTTCTCCATATAGTGTGGTGTGACCGAAAGGGCCACCATGGCTTGAAGGGAGATCTGTCTTGTAGCTCTCTCAAATGTGGTGGATTTGGACCAGCGGAAGACTACAGAACTGTCTCTGGTGACTTTCTCCCTGGTCACAATAGATGGGCAAGCAAGTGGAGTCGGTCCAAAAGTGCCAGGGAGCATTCTGCAAGCAAAGCCAGTTCACAGTCTCCAAGTCAGGAGGCCCTACTAGGAGAAAAGCACCCAGGAGGCCCTCCTCGCTCTGTGATGATTCTGAAGGGCCCCAATGGGCTAGTCTGTGGGGCTAAAGGCAGATGGCCTGTCCCAGCAAAAATCCTGGAGAAACATTTAAACTTCCATCTTAGTACATATCTGGAGGATCATCAGCTGCTCAATGGCTCACAGCATGGGTTCAGAGGTGAGTACAGTACCAAGACGGTGTTAACCGTTGTATTCAACAACATCCGACAACAGGTTGACGCTGGTCATACCACCTTACTGATCTTTCTGGACCTGACAGCAGCCTTTGATACCATCTCTCCTCTAAGATTGGCTAAGAGACTCCGGGAAATAGGGATTGAAGGCCTCGCCCTTAATCTGCTTACATCATTCCTTATGAAACGTTCACAAAGGCCAATTCTTCTCAGCTCCTAAACAGTTGTTCTGTGGAGTTCCTCAGGGATCCTCATTGAGTCCTACCCTTTTTAATATTTATATAGCCCGCTTGCCAGAGTGGTAAGATCTTTCGGCTTAGAAGTGTTATCCTGCGCTGATGACACTCAACTCATGATTACCATCACTGAGAGTGTTGAAGCATTAGCTGCAAACTTTAAAAACTGTATGCAGGCTGTGGCTTCATGGATGGTAGAGAACTATCTAAGACTCAATGGGGACAAAATCGAGATTTTAATTTTTGGAGACAGACAGGAGATTTGGTCCAAGGCCTGGTGGCCTGATAAGCTTGGATCTTGTCTTTCCCCTGGCCTCAGTGTCAAAAATCTAGGCATCATAGTGGACACCTCCCTCTCTCTGGGCCCTCAAATTAATTGAACAGTTTCCACCTGCTTCGGGATGATAAGGACTCTTCAATTTCTCTCCCACACCTCCCGGAAACAGGCAGTTGTGGCCCTTGTGCTGTCTAGATTAGATTATTGCAATGTTCTTCATGTGGGGATAAATAAGGAGCTCCTGTATCGACCTCAACAAGTGCAGAATGCCGCTGCCAGGCTGGTGATGGGCCTTTCTAAATACCACCCTGTTTCGGCCACTATCAGAAGCCTGCACTGGCTTCCACTGGGGTGGAAAATTGTGTTTAAAGCCCTGTGCCGGGTGCACAAGTACTTTTACAATAAGGGGTCAGAAGGCATTAAAAAACAGTTTTGAAGATATGTCCCCGGCCAGCAGCTAAGATCAGCCAGCAAGAATCTGGTGACAGTTCCCATGGTTTAGGAAAGCCAGATGGGGGGAGGGTTTTTTCACTGGCTGCGTCGAACTTGTGGAATTCCCTCCCTCCTTCAATTTCAGCTCTGGAAATTCATTCTGCATTCCGTAAAGCCTTGAAAACTTGGCTCTTCACCATCCTGAATCTGTAAGCTCTTTTCATGGGCATCTCTGATCCCTGATACCTTTCGACTGTGCCTTGATGCCCCTGGGCTAGGTTCACACTTTATAAAGCTTGTATTTATTCATTCATTCACACTGCCACACAGAGAGAGGCGAATCAGGCCAGGAAGAGATGGATGCGGCAGGGACAAGCAACACAGAGCAGCGGTCCCCCTGTGTCTTCCACAGTCCGGAGAATATAGGTGAAAATACAGCTCCAGCCGGGTTGGTAACTAGCCTAGGTCCCACTGTTGAGTCAGAGAGCTAAGGAGTATGAGGGTGGCACCCCCAATCCAGACTCCAAATGATGACAGGAACCCCCCTTAAAGTTGGGCACGGCTCAAGTCTAGTGCTTTCATCTTGTCAGGTTTAAGGAGTCCAATCTAAGAGGTGGCCTCAGGGCGAGGCCAGGCATAAGGCAGCTAGAGCGGCCGACCTTGAAGCTTGGGAGCCAGGTATGAGTCTGGCGGAAGCCTCAAATGGCCTGTGATTTTGGGTAAATGACTTATGCAACTGGTGCTCATGTAAAGTCCTCTGATACTTTTGGGTCTAGATCACGCTATATAAAACTGTATTAAAAAAAAGCACTTGGCAGGCAGTTACATGTAGTGGCATGCCCTCCAGCCAGCGATGCAGGCAGTAGTTAATGTGAGGCAGAGGGGGGGCTACCGCGTTAGAGGTATAGGGATAGCAAAGGTAGGCCACCAATCGGGTCTCGTTGCAGCGAGAGCAGTGAGTGTTGCTCTCAGGCGCTGTGCACTCCTCCCGGGCCCAGACACTGCTGTATCTGACAGCCAGAGTGGGGGGCTCTGTCTCACCCCAGCAGTGTGACAAAACCACTCTGTCCATGTGGGGCTTTATTTGGGCAGACTACCTCATTCCCGGCTGCCTCGCATGGGACTGCTGAGTCCACCTACCTGACTGGCACCTTCGGGACCCCACTTGAATCCTATGGTCTGCACTTTGCTCAAGTGGGCCCCGAAGAGCATGGGAAACAGAAAAGGTCCCAAGTTCGCCACACTCCAGTGAAAACAGTGAGTATTTGGTCCGATAATACTTAGACTGCAGCATGCTAGACAAGTGGAATGTGCCCGCCCATAGAGTTCTGCGACAAAGAGGTCATACTGGGTGGCGGCCCCATCTCATTGCCCGCGACTCTGTGGCCACAGCACAGTGAGCTTCACTGGTCAAACACACCCACGACAACTGCAGGGGATGGGCAGAACTAGTGAGACAGCGGCCTACCCCTCACTGGCAAGTCCACTCCACTATGCCTTATGGTCAGCAATGCCCGGCACCAATGCCTGGGCCAGAGAACAGAGGGCTCGGTGCCTCACCTTACCTTGCACCTGAGTCCACTGATCAGACTGAGGTGCAGTCAGGGCCATTTAGAAACCACCTTGCCCTCTGTTTTGAGAACACCTGGAAGACGGAGATAGCGGAGGCCCAGCAACAGTCGACAGCACGATCACAGTGAGATGTGCGCTCTGGGCAGCGCTGCACACCGCAGAGAGCCCAATTGCTTGAGACATTCCTCCATTTCCACAATGGAGAAGGAAGAGATAGGAGAAACCAAACACCCCTACAAAGACACAATGTTGCCTCCGTGTGGATGATATAACCTTTCCAATTCCAGCCTTACGTGGCTACTCCAGAGGGCAGAGAAAGACCTGGGAGCCACACTGAGACCCCCTGAGGAGCTTCTGTCACAATCTGCTCTGATCTAGCACCCCGCCACGGGTGGATGCCCATTGGCTACAGACACCTGGATGCGTAGTATATGGAAAAATGTTGGACGGGTCCACCGGTCCATGCACTGCCCATCCGCATGGGTTGACTTAACGGTGTGAGAACTCAGTTATCTGCTGTTGACATCGCAATGGAGAAAACATGGCCACTACAAGATAGTGATAAAGAAACAACCATCAATAACTTGTTTTAAACCTCTTCTTCAAAAAAAGGGGATCCAGCCACCACAATGCTTGCTCAACCAATGGTAAACCTGGACCAGGAACCTCCAACATCAGGGACGACTACCAAAAGCTTTATGGTTCACCACTTTGCAGAAATCAAGAACAAACTGGCAGTTGTCCGAGCAGACCTTAAGCAAAACCTCATGAGTTACAGAGAGATCTGCAGGACTTGGGACCAGAGTAGATCATTTGCTGACAACCCAGGACGGGTGCCACTGGACTTTGAGGTGTATCGCTCCTGCTTAGTGATGATGTACTATCAACTGATTGCACTCCAGAAGAAACAGGAAGAGCTTGAAAACCAATCTTGCCACTGTACCTTCCAGATCAGGGGAGTAACCATGAGCAAAGATGGCAAGGACATGAAGAACTTCTTCCAGGGTCTGGTGGAGGCAATCATCGATGTGCATGTTTCTGACCTCATGCATCCACAGGGCTCGCAGGGTCGGGCATGGAGCCTAAAACCTCAAAGCTAACCCCGGACACCCTAGTCTGCTTCCACCACTTTGAGCATAAGGGGGCAATCTCTGAGGCAGCAAGATGAAGTGGGTCCATACGCTACAATGGGGACGACATCCAAATATTTGAGGACCGATCTCCCATCACACTAATCAAGCGTAGATAACTTTGCCTGTCACTGCGTTCTTGGGAGACAAGATTAGATCAGGTGGGGTTACCTTCCCTCAGGTCCCTCAAGGAGGCTTGTCAGGCATTAAACATCCCAGAGACAGATATACCACAAGAGTCGCAACAAAAGAGAAGTCCAGAGGGGACAAAAGTGCGGTGAGGTCGCAAACTGAATCTCCATAAACATGAAGAAATACTGGCAGGGCGGAAGGCGGCGCTGGCTAGCTGGTGAGTGTGGTGCACACCATACAATCAGGCACTGCTGTTCTACACATCTCTGGTGAGCTGGATTTGAATTCCTAACCACTGGACTTGTTGATATACTACTGGGGGACCGCACCATCAGGTGACTAAGGCTTGGAATTGTCCTTTAACAGTGCTGTGATTTGTTAAGTCTGGGGAGGAATGGGTTTATTGGCGCCTGCCTGACCATCCTACTACACTCTCTCCTTCTGTGTTCTGCAGGGTGAAATCCTATTTAACTGATTACATCCCTAGCTAGTTCCTCCTTCACTTGAATAATGAGCAAAATGGACGCTACGCAACAATGCTTTACTTTTGAGGCACATTGGCAGGAACCACCATAACATCAGCCAGATCAGATTTATGGTATTGGAGGTTGTTTCGGTGAATCAAGGCATTGCCAATAGAAAGAAACTACTCTAACGCAAGATGTTTTAGAATAAGAAACTGAACTCATGTAACCCCACGGGGTTGAATGATCGACTGGTATATAGTTTTCTATAATGTCAGGTTTTTCACAAAAAAACACGGTTAACACTATGTTACATACTATCCAGTATATATATATAACAGGATTGTACATTCATGTGAATTTGTGTAAATACGAGTTGATCTCACCCTGACATCTGATGATTCCACTCCATATTTCATCTTTTGACTCACTCTTTATTTTTTTAGGCATACTACACCATTCCAAGATGGCCGCCATAAACATTTTATACCACTCAAAGTATTTTTGGTAGCAACAATAATTGTAATTTCATGGTCATTCACACTTATACTTTGTTTCTCAACACACAAAGTTTATTGATTGTTTTTCACGACATTAACTTTAACACACTCGCAGCCCGTTGTTAGTCCGCCCACCGTCACATTTTATTTCCGGGTTGTCTTCATGGCAACATACAACATAATACACCATGTATGCGTCGCGTCTTTGCGAACTTTCATGAACAACAGACGAACAATTCTAACTGTGGCAATCGTTAAGAGCTTTTCTCGTGATTAATGCAATCACGGATACGAGCACAATTTCTATTAATGCATGCACTTTCTACAAATAGTTTACCGCGTTCAAATATCTGTTTTCCCGTGTCAAGACCCTGACCGCAAACTCTTTACTACCGGTAACAGGATACCGACATGATCAGTTTTCGCGCAAATAAGGACTCTCACACAACTCTGAATATAGCATAAAAGGTCACCTTTATTACCAGGACAGCCAAAGACAGACCCGCAACATTAAACTTTCCAATACATATCTTTTTCCCCAATGCTTTATTTCCAAACAAACCATAACTTGTTTTCATACCATCAGTATGTTTTCCTTCTTTCTTTTTCTTCCCCCGCCTACCCTCCCAAGCCCTCCCCCTTAGAGAAAGGATGAATCCGCTCTAGATTATCCTAACCCCTTCAAACACGCCGACAACACAACAAAAAGGCCTGCCTGTAGTGCCCTGAGGTGACATCCTGGACATTTCATTTGTGTTATTTTTTTTTTTTTTTTTTAATTATATACAGAACACAAAAACACCTGACTATTTGGACACACCAACACCCTTGACTTTTTTCAAAACCAGGGTGGGTGGGTGGGTCAAAAGCGACGCCACCGCTGCGATCACTCGCTCAGAGTGACGTAACCTCCCTCCCCTCCCCGCGCTTGTCCTACAACCCCTCCCTCCCTCCCTCCACCCAATCAGGACACGTGAGGTCGTCCCTCGCGCGAAATACCCCAGGGGGACATTGCTTTGCTAAGTCCCCCTGGGGGCCCATCGCGCAAATAAGGACTCTCACACAACTCTGAATATAGCATAAAAGGTCACCTTTATTACCAGGACAGTAAAAGACAGACCCGCAACATTAAACTTTCCAATACATATCTTTTTCCCCAATGCTTTATTTCCAAACAAACCATAACTTGTTTTCATACCATCAGTATGTTTTCCTTCTTTCTTTTTCTTCCCCCGCCTACCCTCCCAAGCCCTCCCCCTTAGAGAAAGGATGAATCCGCTCTAGATTATCCTAACCCCTTCAAACACGCCACCCAGGAAAACCCTCTGAGTTTTCCTGCCCCACCCAGACCCCCCTTCCTAAGAGGACCACTCAATTCTTGTGTATTTTCTCACTGAAGGAAAAAAACAGTGCCTTTTCGTTATTGTTCAGCTGATATGATTTTGCTTGGTGAGCACCAAAGGTCAACACACCACAGATTAGCCAGCGTGTCTCTTAGCTCCATTAAGTAATATGACTGACCCATCGGCGAGAGGTGAACTCCATCACTCCTCAGTAAATGCAGCATTTCGTTGTTGAAATGCTCATGTGCAATTACCGTGATGCCCATTGCCATACAGAATGTTTTCAAAGCCCTATTAACTTTGCGGCGAGCTCGTTCCACAGCCGCATGTACCCTGGCACCTTTCCATTGACTCCTGTATAAAAATTCCGTCCATACTACCCGCGTCCCCACCCATTTGTCCTTTATCACCGCCAAGTCCAGTTTCATTTGCTTGATTAAAGCCAATCCAGACAATTCCACCAGGTCGTTTTCCCCCAAGTGCAGTATCAATAAATCAGAAGTACCCCATGCCGCAGCCAATTTTGTTAAAACAGGAAATAGCTCCCTCCATTTCATCCCCCCTAAACCCTTCCAAATCACCTCATGGTCATTACTGTACAAACCAAGACCTCTCCCACACAGCTGCTGTTCAGCAAAGTTCGCTGCCCATTTTATTATTGAGTGCCCAACAATCCAGGTCCTCTTTTTCCGAGGAAAATTCGCCACTCGACCTGTGATGGAAAAACTAATATTAATACCAACAGAAAAAAACCTTTTTAAAAAAAAAAAAAACAAAAAAAAAAAAAACAACAGTTACAATCTGACATATTGAAAGCAACAATCCGATTTCCATCTCCCTATTTGCTGCAATTCCTCTTTCCCCCAACCCAGCCTGGCCGCTTCGGTAGCCGCACCAATCCTAAAAGAGTGCGTCCCAAAACTTTTGGGATTTTCTCCCACCAATGCTAATGCCTTTCTCAAAACAGCTAAAAATTGGAAACAATTCAACTGTGTGTTATCCTTATGGCAAAATATTACACCTTTTTGAAATACTGGTGACTGAACAAATGATTCCCATTCCCCCACCGGGCAACAATCCCCCACCCCACTCCTTCCGAGTCTCACCAGCATCCCACGCCCTCTCTGGTCTGTCTTTGACTGCCTCAATTTAATCTGCAACAATCCCTTTCCCAACACTTCAATGTCTGATGACTGTATCCCCACCTGATTTCGCAATCCAAGTAACTCCGATATCCGAAATGCACCAAAAAACAACCAAACCATACATAACTTGAAACGCAACCATTCCCATTCATTATAGCAACAGCCGGGCAGAACACCCAACAGTTTTTGTAATAAAGCAAAAGTAATGGGGTCTCTCAATTTTTTCGCATGCCAAGTGCTTCTTCCAAAACCCTTTAACATTTTTTGCAAACGGAAGCCCATCCGGACCTCACACCCCAAAAACAATTGGCTATAAAAAGAAATACCCGCCAACTTGCCTGTAATTGTCGAATGCGATAAACCTTTGTCAATCAAATATAAAACAAACTCCCACATAAACTGTTCATTTTGCACCGCTGTACCGTTCATGCCGCGCTGTGAAGCATAGCCTAAAAACCCAGACCATGCCAGCTGATAACTGCGTCTCGTAGAGCCCGCTAATGACTGTTCAACCTACTCTGCCATTCTCAGTTCCCCAGGTCCCACATGTTCGCCGGGATAGGAGTCTTGCATCTGTCTGCTCCAGGTGCCAATTCCCGAAACCTCTACCACTGACAACGAGATAAAGCGTCTGCAATAGTGTTGTTAACTCCAGGAATGTGTTGAGCTCTAAAAACAATATTTAACTGCAGAACCCTCAACATGAACGCCCTTAACAACTGTAGCACCCGTACATCCCTAGCCCTCTGACCATTAACCAGGCTCACCACTGCCATGTTATCGATATGGAATAACACGCAGCGGTCTCTGAATTCCTCTCCCCAAACCTGCAGTGCCACCAAAAGTGGGAAGAATTCTAAGAAAGCGATGCTACGTCTTTGCTGCAAACCAGAGTGGCGGCCACCGCTCCGCACACCATCTTCCTTCCCAGAATACTCCAAAGCCCATGGCTCCAGCCGCATCCGAAAAAATTTGTATTGTCCATACCGTGTCCTCAGCCACAAAATTGACAGACACGCCATTGAAATCTTCCAAAAATCTCAACCATATCCTCAAGTCTTCCTTAATTTTTGATGTCAATCGTATGTGATGATGGGGCAAAAATGCCCCTGCCATTGCAAAACCAAGCCGCCTACAAAATGTCCTACCTGCCCTGACCACTCTGCATGCAAAAGTCAAGTACCCCAGAAGCCTCTGGACCTGCCTCAGTTGCACCTTTTTGGCTCCTAACACTTCTTGAAGGAAAACCCTGATCTCCTGTACTTTTGCCAACGGCAAACGGGCCACCATTGCCGTGGTATCGATTTCTATACCCAAAAAGTCAATGTTTTTGTTGGACCTTCCGTCTTGTCCTTCGCCAAAGGCACACCAAATTCACTAGCCATATCTTGAAAGCATGCCAAAACTTTCGTACATTGGTCCGTACCAGCTTTTCCCACAAACAGAAAATCATCTAAGTAGTGACATACCTCCGCATGTTCAGATCGCCTTATGACACACCATTCCAAAAATGTACTAAAAGTTTCGAACAAGGAGCAAGAAATAGCACAACCCATGGGTAAAACCCTGTCTACATAGTACTCTCCTTCAAAATACATACCCAGCAACTCGAAATCCACTGGATGTATAGGTAAAAGGTGGAAGGCTGCTTCAATATCGCATTTCGCAAGATCAGCTCCCACCCCAACCTTACGCACCATCTGCAGAGCATCATCCACAGACGAATACGATACCGCTGAATCAGTAGTGGAAATGAAGTCATTTATAGACTGCCCTTCCGGCCAAGACAAATGATGAATTAAGCGAAACTCACCTTGCACTTTCTTTGGAATAACACCAAGGGGTGACACTATCAAATTTGGCAAGGGGCAGCTCACAAAAGGTCCAACTATTCTGCCTAAATCCAATTCTTTCTGCAGCTTCATCCGCACCACCATAGGCCGTTCCTTTGTGGATCTGAGGTTATCTGCCCAGCGCAAAACTCTGGGACCTTGGTAGCCAATTCTAAAACCCAGCCGAAAGCCCCAAAACAACTTAGCTGCTGCCTCCCTGTCCGTGTAAATCTCAAGGTAACTCAACATTGCTTGTAATCTAATTGGAGTAGGCGCCTTTTGGAATAAGGGGTGGCAAAGCTCCCCTTCCCCTCTGACCTCTCCCATGATCTCCGAATTGCTGGTTGGGAAAGCACTGAAATACGGCATGTCTGCCCCCACACTGTGCACACTCATGTTTAAATTTACAGTACTGACGCGCGCAGGAACCTCTGTTGAAGCCCCAACACGCTCCTGTTGTGGGCAACTGACCCCTTCCAAAACCACCCGCCCCCATTGTGGCGGGACGCTGGGAAAAGGGCCGATAAGGTATTGGCAAACCACTTGCTGTATGAATTGTGTTAGATGACGAATGACCTGACAACCACTGTAACCACAACTCTTGATCCACTTCTCCCCAGGGTTTATCTTTAAATAATCTCATCCTCGCCCGAAACTCTTCGTCGTAATTCAACCACGCATACCCGCCCGCTTGCAAATGCGCCCTTCTAATAACATCAATGTATTTAAACAGCGAAACCGCCCTTTCAGGGTAACGCTCGCAATACACACTGGCATAAATAAGGAATGCCGCCGTCCAATTTTCTATCGTTTTTGGCACTTTTGGGTGACGAGACAATTCCACTTCCTCCTCCTTAGACCCTTCCTTGGCTTGCAACTCCCTATGCAGTAGACGGAAAACATCCACATACTCCTGGTTCCAAATCCTTTGCTTAGCTCTGAGAGACAAGTGAGTACCCAACGGCATTGACACCCCCATAAATGGCAATTTCGTACCACTCATTCTCGGTGTGTCACTGTGTACAGAACTAGCTACCGATGAAATAGGGCTCCCTCCTCCCTCTTTATCCTTCCTCCCTCCTTGCCCTGCTGTTGATTGCAAATGTTCAACTGCATTTGTTCCCAACTCCTCGCCCCCCGCCCTTACCCCGTGACCACCCTCCGCAGGTGCAACACCTCAACCACCTGCCAACGGCCGTGTCCAAGCAGCCACCAGTCTGTCTTACTTGCTGGTAACTGCGAAGCTCGTTGACGAAATTCTTCTAGACCATCACGCTTATGATGTCCGCTCTGATTCCTACGTGCCGGTGAGAGAACCGCTCCAGAACTCTGAAACACACTGGCAGAAGTTACTTGTCCTACCCCTCTACCCACTCCCACCCTTCCTTCAGGAAACAAAACACCTCTTGAATAATTCTCATTTTTCTTATCCAATTCATCATTATCACCTTCATGATATGTATCAACTTCTGAAATTAGAAAACTTGTACCTGGCCTATTGCCATATGTCACATTAGTAAACTGATCATGAACCTCAGACTCAAGCCTCCGTGTGAAGTGCCCAGTCGCAGGAATAAAATCCGCACCAGATTCGCTTCTTGAACCAACCCTTCCCCCAAAAGCCACACTCTGCTTCGCAGATTGAGACAAAAAGAACTGCTCATCCGTGACCAAACCAACAGCCTCCGTAAGGTACTCGCCGCTCCAGCGAGGAACCGTCTCATACCTACCTGGTACCTGTAGAGTTGAATTACCAAACCTTTGTTTCACAGGTATCTCAGCATGCTCCACCCACACCCATTGGCCCTGCTGAGCCTCAAACCCCAAATCAACAACCACCTGAGGATGCCTAGGCGGAGGCCTAGCTTCTGGAAACAATGAACCATTACCCTTTGTTTGCCCCACACAACCTCTGCCACCCGTATCCCCCCGCCTCCCACTCTGGTACTGCCCAACTCGATGTTTCCACGCCCTCCCCCCCTCCATATTTTGATTATCCTGTGAAAAATATGTATCAAACGCTAACTCCCCACCAAGGCCTTCATCCAAGCTCTGCTTTGGGGGGCCTCTAGGCTGAGGAACAATAATGTCCTGGCAGTCCATAAACTCATCCTGTGGTAGGAGCTCCTCTACGTCTTGTGCACTGCCCATGACATTGCAACCTTCCTCAGCTCCTGTATGTCCATAGTCTTCCATATCACTATCACTGGAATAATCTACCAAAATCTGTTTGCGCCCTTCCAAAGACACTTCAGGCGCTATTTCAACTCTATTGTTGCTCTGGGATGTACCTTCCAAACTTTGAGGCATAGCTGCCGGCCCTGTCATGCTGGATTGGATCAGTGCCCTTCTTGGCACCTGTGACGCATGGTCCAAATCGTCATTGAACCCTATATCAACATTTCTCTCAGCCAGCTGAAACTGCGCCACACGCGTGTCAAACACGCCCCCCGCTCTGCCTCCGCGCCTGCCAGCACGTCTTCTGGGTTGCGTAGACACTAACCTTCTGTTGACTTGCATCACACTTGGGGCAGATGCTGGGCGCAGGGGAGGGAGCTTCTTACCCCGGCCTCTTCTGCCCACAGAACGCGCTCTCCTGGCTCTCACCGCCTGCACCGTTGCGCCGCCTTCCTCCTCAGAAACATGACTTGGCACCGACTTGCAAGCAGCCACAGCGCGCAGGACTCCTTCAGCTGCTAGGCGGCGTGGGCCCTTCACTGTTACTGAAGTGTCCACCACAGCGCCATGCCTCAGCAAATCATTCCGACCAACTGCCACCAGCGCACGAATTGCCTCTAAGGCAATGTCATTCGCCGCCATTCTGTAAGAATCTGACGAGAAATCGTCGGAAAAAAAAAGCTCACCGGCACTGCTACCACACTGACAGAATCGCCTCAGCTGCTCCTGTCAAAAGCGACGCCACCGCTGCGATCACTCGCTCAGAGTGACGTAACCTCCCTCCCCTCCCCGCGCTTGTCCTACAACCCCTCTCTCCCTCCCGCCACCCAATCAGGACGCGTGAGGTCGTCCCTCGCGCGAAATACCCCAGGGGGACATTGCTTTGCTAAGTCCCCCTGGGGGCCCATTCAAAACACCGCGCCTCCTGGGCACACCCTAACCATTTATCCTCACCAACACACACTTGTAGAATAAGGACGATGTTACCTTTTAAACTTCTCGCACTTTTGAAATTACGCCTTTGAGTTATTGTCCCTTTCGGATCACCATTTTTTAACTAACTACACATTGTTGAACATACAATTATACAGTCAATCACCGGCATTAATGTTTCACTCACCATCACACAGCTGCTTGTTTATGGCATGTACCCATACAATTTCACCTATTATTATGCATGAACACTCCATATATATATCGAAATCATTTATCCATAGGTCTACTTCCCTATCATTGACACATTCCCTTTTACTTTTTACCATTGATTAAATGCATTTCCCCTGATGAAGTGCCTCAGCACGAAATGCATAGGGATTGAAGTTTGAACTCAAGAAATTTTCTGGATTCTACAAACTATAATAAGGATGAAAATCTTATTGCAACAGAGGAAACTACTGAGCTGTGATGCAACAGCCAGAATGATTGAATACTAATGAAAAATGAATAAAACATGTTAATCACTTGGATTGATAAAAATTGGATTTATTTGGATTTCCATTTGTTTATGATGAACCTTATACATTGAAGACTTTCAATTCTCCCAAAGGAGTGCGACTGGGCTCATTGCTACGTTCAGCAGTGTACTTATTATTCATCAGTGAATTCAACTCCTTTAGGTCAGAGGGAGCAACCCGCCAGCACCCAAACACAAAAGACGGCCATAAAAAACAGGGAAACCAATTAAATAGGATAACCCACAGAGTGCCACGCCCACTTACAATTTCGACATTGGCAGGAACGACAGCCTGAGATGACAAATAGTCCGCCTCTAGAAGAAAGAGGAGATGGAAGGGGAGATTCCCCCCTAACTAGGATATTAAAGTTCTCCTGCTCGAAATGCGAACAAGCCTCAATGCTATAAATTGACACTAGACACCCTCACCAGGCTAAAGGATGACCTAAAAGATCAAATGGACAAAATGCAATACGAAACTGTCCAATGCGGAGCAGCATATTTATGACATCGAGGATGGTCATGCACAACTGGGTAAAGTTCTGGAGGCTCGAGCTTGGAGATTCTAAAGGTGCAACTTAAAAACAAAGATTTGAAAGCCAGGTGAAGAAGAAACAATGTCCGCATTCTTGGCATTCTGGAATCTACAGCCATGGAGCGCATAGAAGATTACGTGGAAAAGCTTCTTATCACTTTGTTTGGTGCCGAACACTTTTCTCTACCTTTTGTGAACGAGCAGGCGCATTAGTCCCTTGCCCGCGACCTGTCCCTGGAGCCTTACCTCCTCCTATAATCGCCAAGTTTCTAAACTATGGAGAAAGAGACCAGGTGCTTCATTTGGCACGTGAGTCTGGGGATGTGCGACAAGTGGGTATGCATCTCACCTTGTTTCCAGACTTCATGCAATTGGTACAAGATGCTCACAAGAAGTTCACTCCAGTGAAGAAGAAACAGCACGAGCGCGGCATCCCGTATGTCATGCTATATCCAGCCAAATTGCTTTTCTACTGGAAGGGCAAACAGTAGATTTTGACAGAATCAGCTGCAGCATTGCCTTTTTTGCAACAACAACCTTCGTCGCCAGGGATATCTCCACCTCATGAAATTGATGATGCCAATTCCTCACTCGATGCATTGGAATAACTGTTCCCATTTGTTCCACTTTGTGCATGTAACACTTCTTGATCTAATGATGTTCTGTATGCTGGTTACTAATATCTTATGGTTCCCCTGCATGATGATAGAATTTTGGCACTGGATGCTTTAGAATGATGTTCTATTGATTGGGTCGCCCCGTCTGCTTTAATTGGGCGTTCCGCTGAGCATAACATTTAAAATAATATTTTTCTTCAATAGTTGGCTGCCTGTATTTCACCTTTAATTGGTGCTCTGGACGACCCCAGTCACGAGCTGAGTTATGCAAGTTGGAACATGTTTCCGATTAGTGTTGATTTCTCCTCTAAAATTGGTTGCTTTTTTGGGGGGGCTTCACTGGGAGTTTGTGTCCTGATGTGGGTGGGATTACAGTAGTTTGGCAGTACAATACACTTCTCGCATTGTCTGATAATGGACTAACAGTACTCACATGTAAATTTGCAAGCTCTGTTTTTTCAGGTTCTATGGTGTGCACACACATGAACATAGTGATTTAATTCTTAAATTTGTTGAATGGAATGTCCGAGGCCTTAACAATCCTCAGTACACTGATGAGGAATGGGAGGAACTACTGGAAAATCTAGTCAAAGGCACCCGTGAAGCTAGACTAAAATTATGCCTTTTCAAAATCCTTCATGAGTGGCATTGGTCCCCTGCAAAGCTACAGAAGAGTGGTTTACTCTCACATGCTAACTGCTGGAGGTCCCCTAATACCAATGGTGACTCCACACACCTTATATGTGAATGCCCAATGATACAACCTTACTGGACTTATGTAGGTAGAATCTTATGATCTACAATGCCTTTATCTCTTCCGATTACGTCTGCTAATATTCTTCTTCATGATCTCTGTCTCTCCCCAAAACTTTCCAAACCCCAACGCCGTCTTTTTCATACAACACTGGCTGCTTAAAAATGTGTATCTTACATCCACATCTCATCCTTCACAAGAAGAATGGCTGACAACTATGATACACACAGCAGCACATGAAAAAGTGGTTTACAACCTTCAGAATCAAACTGACATATTTCTTCAGGTTTGGTCACCTTTCTTGAATATGAACAGTGGTATTAATATTGATGTTAATACCCCAATGCTACTATTTCTCTACCTCAGTCCAATTATATTCTTCCCCTTTTTACCCTTTACTCTTTCCCACCTATAGTTATCCTTTCTTATCTTATCCTATCTTATATTATCTTATCTTCTCTTCCCTTATCTCACGTCATATTATACTATTTGATATCTAACTTCTTTCCTGTACCTGTCCACATTATCTATTATTTCAAAGCCCCCTTTTTCTTTTTTGTTTTTTTATTTATTCTTTTTCATTCTTATATTTATTCAATTCTTTATTTACGTATTTATACACATATATATATAAAAAATTAACAAATAGTACTTATCTCCTATATATATATATATATTTCTGCTTACAATGTATTAATTTCTCTATTATAAATTGTTACATGTTAAATGCTATTATCATTATTGTTCCTGTGATTCATTTTTACAAAAATGCTAATAAAAAAAAACAAAAAAAAAACAATCCTCACAAAAGTCGTCAGGTCTTTACCTACTGTCACCGTCGTCAAGTGGTGACAGTAGGCACACTTGCTGCTTGGGAGGGAATCTCAGTTATTGACGACATCATCATGGGGCCCCTTCTGATATTTTACATCATACTCCACCTACTCGAGGGTGGTTGCTATTTTAATATGCTAATATGTGCCCTTCCAACCTCTTTAGTCTCTTAGTGATCCTGAAGGTATGTTCTGGCATAGGGCATGGTCGGGTGCACGCACATTACATTACTGAACACATATGGGCCTAAGGTGGACTGTACTGGCTTTTTTCTATCTCTTTTTAAACATGCCTTAGCGGTTGAGCCACGTTAAATGATATGGGGTGGAGATCATACCCTTATCCTAGATATCACCTTAGGTTGCTCCAATCATCATGGCAACATCTTACCAAGGCTCACATTGCTTTTCTTGATGTAATGGCACAGTTTGACACAGTTGACATTTGGCGATCTCACAGAGGATCCCACGAATATACCTTTCATTCCTCTGTCCAGGACACCTCCTCTCGGCTTGACTTCTGGGTGGGATTACGGGATGTGCTAGGTTGGTGGACGATTTACCAAGAACTTTGTCTGATCACTCCCCAGTGATATTACAAATTGCTCTACCAAACAGATAGAAATGTCAACCGTTGTGGTGTCTACAACCCCAAAACTTAGTGGATAATGTGTTCAAAGAGGAAATTAGGGCTGATATTAATGAATATGTTTCTATAAATAAGGGTTGTGTGGATTCTGTTGCCACCTTTTGGGAGGACCTGAAGGTTGTGATCCTAGTGAGTGTATGGCCAAAGGGCATGGCATCCTCAAATCTATCAGAAGTAGACTTACGAAGTTGGAACATGAAATTTGCTCTATGGAACTATGCTATGATGAAACCAAGAATAGTGAAATCATGGGTCCCATGGACTCTCTTCTTCTTGAATTCCAGGAGGAGGCTTAGAGGGAGGTTACAATTCTGGGTAAATGCTCTGAGGCCAGAAGATATGGAGAAGGTGACAGACCGGGGCATACCCTGGTGATGATACTTAAGCCTAAATGGGCAGCTAAACATGTGCACAGCCTGAAAACGCAGGATGGACGAACAGTGTTTGATCCGGTTGATATTTTACAAACATTTGTTACCTTTTACCAATGCCTTTACACTTCACAATTGCAAGCAGCCCCCTCAGACTTGTCTACTTACTTAGATAGATTGACCTTGGCGTGGTTGGATCAAGCAGAGTGAGCGCTCCTTGGTCAGCCTCTGACCATGGCAGAAGTCAAGTGTGCAATTGAGGAATGGGAAGGTGCTGGGAAATGACTGTTTTGTCATCGAGTTCTATAAAACGGACGTTAAGGAGTTGTCACCAACCGTGGATTAGATGGAATATATTGCAACTTCCATATCATGAGGGGGGCTTTGCTGCCCCAAATTTTGAGGTTCACTATTTGATCGCACAGGTACAATTCATTCATCATTGATTTCTCAACAGCCGACAGACTCCACATGTTGTTGTTGAGAGGGGATTGGTTTCCCCCACCCCTTTGCTTGCTGCCCCATTTGTGACCCTTCTTTGACCATCCTGGGAGATTCACACTTTCTAATGTACAGTTTGGGCCTTGAATAGACTGGCATCACTGTGTAATTTTCCTATTCTGTATTCGCCCCAAGTGCCCATCAAATACTATTACAAGTTGCATCTTGGTCGCTCTCCGCAGCTGCTGACTTTGGACGATCTGTTTACGGTACAAAAGTTTAAAACTTATGGAGGAATACCTGTCAAATTCCCGACTACATTGTTGGATATATGTACTTATGGTAAACTCTCTCACGAAGTTCCCCGTTTGTTCAGTGGGTTCCTGGGGGACCCTCCTATTTGGCCGGTTCTCACAATATTGTTTTTTAAACCACCTCAGTATAAACTAATTATACGATTATACACTGCAGTGATGGAGTGCATGCCTGCGAGTATGATCTGGGCCATTGTATCTCTGATGAACAGTGGACATTTTGTTGTCAGCAAACTAGGGAAGTATCCCCCAATGGAAGATATCAACTTATACATTACAAATATTTGCTCAGGGCATATCTTTCCCCGGTTGGTCTTCAATGCTACTAAAACACTGATGACACCCAGTGTAGGAAATGTGGGTTGGACTTTTTCCACTTAGCATGGCCCTATCCTGTGATGACTGAGTTTTGGCAGCAGCTGATGGCTACCTTACTGGACATGACAGACTATGTTTTCTAACTATCTCCTGTGATGGTCTGGTTGGGTTATGTCAAGGAGATGCCTAAGAAATTTCACAAGTTCATGGCCACAGGTCTGCTCCTGGGTAAGCGCAGGGTGGTTATGTTGTGGGGTGGCAGGGGAGTCCCAAAATTTCAAGATTGGCTATCAGATATGTCATCAGGTGAAGATTCTTCCAGCACTTATGCTGCTTCTCTGCCAGTATCTGTTCATCCACAAGATTTCTGGGACACTCTGAGATCTTATTTGTTGAAACTACACCCTGACTGACGTTCCCTTGGGGACTATTTCGATATTATGTTTGTTTGACGCACCTAGACATATGGAATTCCTTGGCATACCTAAATACATACTATTCAAGTGTGATTTCTTAACAAGTAAAGTGGATCTCTGACATGTTTGACTTTTTTTCTCATTATAATATTGTTGTGTTACTCTGTTGTGTTCAGTGTGTGCTGTCGGACAAAAGGATCATCTTTCTTGTTTTGTACTCTTACAAGACGCTGCGTACTGCATTGTGGACTTAATGTTGATACTTGCTATACGTTGTAAATATTTGGTATAAATAAATATATATTTTGTTTTTTAATTGTAGGCTTTCGAAATGTGGTGTGCATTCTACTAATTATGATGTGCAATTGCCTCTCCAGGACTTGCCACATTGACGCAACCACTGACATCTGAAGGCGAGTGTTGCGGGCCGGAGTGGGCAACCTTCTGGTTATGTTTTGACAGAGGCCCTTTTCTCCTCCAGACCTGGTATTTTCTTCCTTGCAGGGCCACTCCTGTTGACTTCCTAACCCCCAGAGGGTAACTACTTACTCTAAGATATCCATCTTTGCTGAGGTTATCTCTTTCGAATGTTCATTGTTCTTGTTTGTGGTTTTGATGGGGATTTGAGAGGGAACTGCAATAGGCCCCCGAACACATCAGTACACAGCACTCCCATTATCGCATGTAGCACTATAATACCAATGACTGTGCTTTAAGCATGTCCAATAAAACTCTCCACATTCTCACCTACAATATCTGTGGCCTTAATAATCCTGTAAAACTGCGCTCTGTCCAACTATCCCTCCTTAGAGCAGATGTAGGGTTTCTTCAAGAAACCCATTACCACGCTTAGGGGCCAGATGTACGACCCTTTTTTGCGGCCGCAAAAAAGGGTAATAGCATGAGCAAATGCTATCTTGCAAGTCAATGACTCGCAAAATAGCATTTGCGACTCTTGCTATTAGTAAGGGGTGTCCCTTCCTAAAAGCGAGTCAAAATGCTGTGCGGCCGCAAAACACACGCAGTTTACCACCTACTTCCTACTCACACCCCGTCAGTTCAGACAATACATCCACAGCCTCAAATAAAAACGCAACCAGTGCCAGATTCTACAAAAATAAATGTAGTCAACCATGGGGAAGCATCTTTGACTAGCCAGCCATCTACTCAAGAGGCCCAAATATCTCCAGAAACGCAGCAAGAAGAAGGTGGGAATGAGGCCCTGTCAGATAAGTTGGAGTCTGCACCTGAATCTGAATCAGAATTAGAGTCAGAGTCATTGAGAGCTGGCGAAAAAGTCAAACAAGATACCTCAGTACAAGAGATGCTTATAACTATCTTGCAAGAATTAAGAGATCTTGAGGTGTCACAAGCATTTGAAATATCACAGACTAACAAAGATGGAGAAAAATCTAGGCAATCTACCCAGAAGAGTTACAGAAGTGGAGGCTTGTGTCTCAGCCCTGGAAGATAACATCATCACCATGCAAAAGCTCTCCAGGCAGGTGATGAATAAAAATAAGTCCCAGATGGAATCGAAGCTGCAAGACCTTGAGAATTATAAAAGGAGATTCAATCTACGCCTTGTGGGAATATCGGAGGGCCTGGAGAGCACGGAAATGGTAAAATGGACTGAGTCTCTCTTGAAAAAGGCAATACCAGAACTACAAGGAGATCTCACGATTACCAGAGCCCATAGGGTGCCTGCACATAAACCTTTGAATGCCAAGTACCCACACACTATTCTAATACATTTCTCAGACTACAGAATCAAGGAGCAAATCCTAAACGCAGCAATATCAAGGAGATCATTTGCTACCAATGAAATCAAAAACTTTAAAAATACTTTCTACTATGTCAGCAGCTACAGCCCATAGATGGAAGGATTTTATAAAAATGATTGACGCTTTCAAGGCTAAAGGAGCCCAGGCAATGATTGTGCAACAATTTACATTAAAAGTGCTAGCCTAAGGAAAATTCCTTATTTTCACGGACATATCGGAAGCCCAAAACTTTTTGGAATGTCTTAATGCTACATAGAGAAAGGAGATTTTTTGGTCATAAGTTGGTTTTGTACAATAATGAGATGTACTTGAGCAGTTTTATAAGAAATAGTTAAAGGTTTTTAGGGGCGGCCATGAGGTGAATCAGGAGTCGCAAAAGGATGCAACAAGATGGCATCCTGTAAAAAAAGGGAGGAGGGGAGGATAGTGGGGCTAGCTGGGTTTTCCCTTCTTCCGGGGAGGGTGGGGTGGGGGTGGGGTGGTGGGGTTGAAGCAGTTAGAAAAAGAGAGTTCATAGATGATATTTTCTTGTTCAAGAAGAGGAGAATACGCACGGAGCACTTTAATATTTTGATATGTCTAGGTGTAAACTGCAATATTGCATATCACAAACTACCTATTGTTTAACATGAAGTGGCTGCATTGTTTGCTATATATTGCACATTGTACATTGAACTTTAATGTATACTTTGCACAATTGACATGATCTGTACTGTAGTATATTGGTCTAAAATTTGCGTGATTTGCACAATTGAAATGGCTTGTATCGTAGTGGGTAATACAGTCCGCTTCTTTCCTACTAGGAAGAAAAAACATAATCATTTAAGCTGCTGTTTATATGCGCATTTTGCACACTAAGCACAAGTTGCACTTTAAAAATGCATCTTGCACATGTAGTGCAAGCTGCATTGTACCTGGTAAGTGATGTGGGTTGCGGATTAAGCAAGCCATGTTTTCTCTGCCTGTAAAAGACATATCATGAATAGGAATAAATTGACAATTTTGTCTTTGAATGCAACTGGTTTAAATAATAAACGGAAAACCTGCGCAGTAGAAAGTTAGCTGAAAGGCCACCACCCGGATGTGATCTTCATACAAGAGACACATTTCCGAAGCCTTAACTGATGCTAGTAACATTTTTAAAAACTGGGCAGGTTAATATTGTTCATCTGTATTGGGGACAGCTCAGAGGGGTGTGAGCATCTTTTTAGGTAAGCATGTCCAATTTCATGTTGAAGCATCACATTCAGACCGGGGTGGTAGATGGACATTTCTGCAAATATTTTGAAAAAAGGGGACCCCTGTATAGTATGGTTCTACTTGCTATACATAGGGAAAGAACATGAAATTTGGAAAAGGTCTATAGCCAAGTAACAAAAATTCTCTTTTGTTTTGATATCTAAGTGTTTGGTTATATTAACAAATATAGTCCAATTGTAGTAAAACACTTTCAAAAGATAGCTAGTTAGATATTAGATTTTATTGATGATTTATGTTTTGCATTTGATAAATGTTTATATATTTTTTATCTTTTATATATTTCTCTTTTTTTGTGAAATATGTTATTATAAAAAACAATACAATGTATAAAGTGACTAATATTGTACATAGAATTCGTGTATTTACATATTCATTTACATTCAATAAAGATTTAAAAAACATATGAAAAAAAGAAGAAAGACATAATCAATAGACTTGAAAACTCAACAAATGAGTTGAAGGCAATACGGTAGATAACACTACGCGCGTTTCGGCTCTGTGGCCTTCTTCAGGTGACCGTCTATTGTTAATATGAAAAATTAGCCCAGACTTGATATATGGTAAGGGTGAATTCAGACAGCTGCAGAGCAGAGGGATCGCTCAGGTATGAAGGTTTCTGGATATCTGAATGCTTACACCTTCTTCTCACGTGAGCGTGGTTGGTAGAGAAACGTTGCAATGGTTCAGTAGCGTCTTTAGTTGTCTATGGATCACCTTAGATGTGATGATCTATTATATTTCAGACATTGTGCTCAGGCAGATGTTTTATAGATAGTTGGCAACGGAACTTTAAAATGGTGATCTGTCGTTTTCCAGGAGTTCGAATCAGATGAAAATATGTAGATTACAGAAAACGTGACTGTTGGTGGCCAGCCGATAGCAAGGAACTCCCGGTACTAGTGCACGAGGATGTGTCGGCTCTGGACATTTCTGCACCAGAAAGTAAACCAGACAAATCTTATACTTGCTACAATTTATGCACCAGTGATAGATGATCCCCTCCTTATTTTACAACAAAAGCGAACACTATCAGGTATACCGGGTCAGATTATATGGGGAGGTGATTTAAATATTTTACAAGACCCCGCTGTTGATTCAACAAAAATAGAGCGAAGACAAAATAAATCACAAGTCACGATGGCTTTGTCTAGCTATAAAACAGATTCAGATATTCTAGATAATTGGCGTTTTAACAACCCGGTTAAGCGTGGGTACTCTTATTATTCAGCAAAATATGACTCCGCATCAAGGATAGACTTCTTTCTAACTTCTCATAACCTTGAAGTTAGTAAATATGACCATATACTAATGCCTTCGCAGATCATGCCTTGATTAAGATAGATATCCCTCCAGGGAAGATAGTCAAAGAAGCATCAAGAAGGTGGTATTTTAATAAACTTAATTTAGCAGAAAAACAATGGTGTGCAGAAATAGAGAAGGAGATTAGCTTCTTTTTTAATATATTTAAGGACTCTGCTCCAATTAATGTAATATGGGATGCTGTCAAAGCTACATTAAGAGGCATTGTCACATCAAAAGATATACCAAAACAGAAGTCTAAAAAGGAGGAGAGAATAGCGATAGACAATAGGCTAGCCCTTGCGAATCAAGAATATTTTAAGAATAGGAGCCCAGATACTAGACAAGAAGTGCTGAATGCCAAAATGAGAATAAGGGAATTTTACCATTAACTAGTTGACATGGCAAGTAGGATATATCTTCAGACAGGATATGAAGATAGTAAGTATACAGGAAGACTATTAGCCTGGCTAGCAAAGGAGAAGCAGGTTTGAAATAGAGTCGAATGTATTAAGAACAAAGCAACTAAAACTTGTGTGAAGGCTATGTCACTAATAGGCGAGGTCTTTCTTAAACACTATAAAGACATCTATCAGACATCTCACCAAGTCTCCTTAGAAACAATTAATGAATTCCTACAGGAATTGTCAATTCCAGTTCTGGGAAATAATTTTAAAGAAGTTTTAAAAGCCGAATTCACGAAGGAAGAGCTAGATGTGGTTATCAGCTCCTTGCCTAATTGTAAAGCTACCGGGGAAGATGGTATTCCCGCAGAATAAAAAAATAATAATTCTACAATCCTCTCCCGCAAAATGTTAAGACTTATTTATCACAAGGGGGTTACCCGCCAGTATCTTTCCGAACTGCAGTAGTAGTCAGTATTTAAAAAAAAGACAAAGATAGTGAAAATCTAAATTCTTATAGGCCAATGAGCCTTTTAAATACTGATTAAAAAAAGTTTACTAAACTACTCACCAATAGATTAAATAAAATGGTGGGATCACTTATTGGGACGGATCAATGCAGGTTTGTTGCAGGGAGACAGCTTTATACTAATACAAATGTTTTATTAGAGGCATTGGATGTTTTTTATGCCAATAAGGTCGAGGCTCAGGTCTGGTTTTTAGACACCGAAAAAGCTTTTGACCTTGTCTCGTGGAATTATTTGTTTATGATTTTAGAAAGGTTTGGCTTCCCAAATGAGTTTGTATTCTTATTAAAATAACTTTATATGAATTCTCAGGCGCAAATTTTAATTAACTCTGTTGATATAGGGACATGTCAAATAAATAGAGGTGTGCAGGCGCATACTTCATTTTGCATTTTCAATTTAGGCCCTTAGGGTCGCCCGCACTCATTAAATTACGATGTCTTGGAAAGATATAGCCGACCTTACCACTAATCAGGCCACCACTAAAGCATACACATTGGATGAAGCAGAATCTATATACTCACTCATTAAAGAAGTTCGTGCTTTTGGCACGTCCTCAGGAAATACAACACAACAAATTCGACAATTGGAATATTTACTAAGAAGGGAGATAAACCAACGCCTCCACGCCACGACTCTAATAGAATATCATAAAGTCAAGAGAATTCCTAGGGGTCTACGAATTGCGTTAAAACCAATGCTCTTCAAGTTTAATAAGGACTTTATGAATCGCTGGTATGCGATTCTAAATAAATGTTCGCTTGATTTGATTCTTCTTATTATTGAAGAAATTTCCACTATATTGGAGGATTTAACATGTGATATCAACAAATTAAAGGATGAGATTTCCCAGAAGATGGACACAGAAGATTGGAACAAAGTACTAGAGAATATTAACAACAATCTTGATAAACACGCTAAGGAAGTACATGAGCGCAAAATACGCAAATTTCGTAGAGACACCATTGACTATAAATTAGACGAGGTGTACTCATGGGCTGAAGCATATGCGCAAAAACGTTTCTTTAAAAAACCTAATGTGAATTCCTCTGAGGAGAGTCTAGTTCCAGATCAGGACTTAACGGTCCAACGTTCAAAACCACCTTCAATAAAAGCGCAGGCGGGTGTTACAATGGATAAAGGTGCTTCTACCTCTAATATTCAACCGTCTTTTTTGTCGGAAGGTCAAGCATCCAAAGCTCCACCCGAAAAAGTGGTACCTCCACAAGATCACGTACCAGAAGGGGACAAAACCACAAAAAAAGCTCCCGAAACCGGGAGACCACAAAGAACTGTGAAGAAGTAGAATCACTAGTAATGAACATTTCCCAAAGAAAACTTAAAAGTACCGAGTTGAAGGTTTTGAACAAAGGTTTATCCTTTGTTCCGACGTACTCCTCCAACGCATTAGAAACTGAGGTTGCATTATTCAAATTCATGCGCAAGTTGCGCTTACGATGGTTCTTTTCCACATTACCAACACCTGATGATCAGGATGAGGAAACTAAAAGATTCCGTCCGAAAAGCAACTTTATGTCACCAATGACTCACAAAACTCTTGACACTTTTGAATACTTGGTGAAAAAGGATTTCGAGACGATCAACTATAAGAGCAGCTCCAAATCTAATCTCTCACCAAAAGAACGACATGTCTTGAATACTCTTAAACAAGATTCCTCAATTGTTTTTCAACCGGCGGACAAGGGTGGTGCCCTTGTAATTCTGGACAGTGATTACTACAATTTGAATGTAGATTCTCATGTTCAAGACTCTGAGACCTATCTGCTGTTGGAACAGGATCCTACAAATGAGCTGATGACTTTGTTATCAGACATTGTATCGAAGGCAGTAAGTGATAACATCATTGATGAGAAGGTTGGAAAATCTTTAATCAATCCTAATCCAAAGATACCGCATATATACATGCTGCCCAAGATGCATAAGGACAATTTGAGACCACCTTTCAGACCCATAGTAGCTGGGTGCAACTCAATTCACGAAAAAATTGGGCATTACATAGACTACCATCTCCAACCATTGGTTCAGTCTTGGGAGACTTACATAAAGGACACCACGGATTGTCTACAAAAAGTGGAGGCTATAAAAGACACTTTCAAGGATAACGTTCTACTTTGCACTATTGATGTAGTCGCCCTATATACCTCTATTGCCCACAATGAAGGAATAGAGGCTGTGGAGTGGAGACTATTGGCCTCTTCCCTACCACCTGAGAAAGCTGTTTTTCTTATTGAATTGTTACATTTTTCTTTATACCATAGTTATTTTGCTTGGCAACATAATTTTTATTTACAGAAAACAGGTACCTCCATGGGCTTTCCCGGAGCCTCCTCATATGCTAATACATTTATGGCTTATTTTGAGTACAACCACATCCTAACTAATCCACATTGGAGTACCAACGCAGCAGCATTCTTTCGATACATTGATGACATTCTGGTCATATGGAAGGGTTCAAAATCTTTGCTGGAAGAGAACATTTTAAAATTGAACCAACAAAACCCCAGGATTCAGTTCACCTACAACATTCAAAAAGAGAGAATTCACTTTCTCGACATAGAAATTCAGAAGACACCACAAGGGTTAACAACTTCAGTATACCGCAAGCCGACTGATGTAAATAATGCACTACACTTTCAAAGTGCTCACCCTACCCACCTCACAATTCATGAGGATAAAAAGAATTACGTCAGACCCACAACAGTTCACACAGCAAATCCAAGAACAAAAATTGAGATACCAAAAGAGAGGTTACCCTTCCAACATATTGATACAGGCCGAGCAAAGAACAGATTTAAAATCAAGGGAAGACCTTTTGAAAACATCCTTGAGAGTGACAACCCAACGGGAAGTATTTGTATTAAAACATTCTTCACAAGCAAGACAAATTAAATCTATAATTCGGAGACGTTGGGAAATTGTTGAACATGAACCGGATTTCATTAATTTGTTCAGGGACCCACCACTTTTTGCACATAATCGACCAAGAAACATACGTGAGATACTTAAATCCAAAAGTAAAGATCAAATTCAACTGAATAAAGGAATGAGAAAGTGCCACAATTGTGGACAGTGCAGTAACGTAATTACTGGGGATACATTTGCGCATCCTCGCACAGGCAATCGAATCACTTTGAAGCACACGTCTGACTGCAACACTGAAAAAGTGATATATGCAATAAAATGTCCCTGTGGTTTAGTCTATGTCGGTAGAACCAGTAGAAAAATAAAGATCAGAATAACCGAACATAAAAGCAGGATTAGAAATAAAAACACAACTTCACCTATTGCCCTACACTGGGAGCAAGCTGCACACACCATACCACAATTACGTTTCATAGTTCTGGAACGAATTCACATAAACCCGGGTACAGACATTAACACTGTTTTAGCACGTAGGGAGACTCACTGGATCAAAACCCTAGGAACGGTAACCCTGGGTGGGATGAATGAGCACTATGAGATGCTATGCTTTGTGTAAAAAATACATATACTGTATCAATGTTTTTTATTGTTTATAATTTGTAAAGAATTTGCACTCTCTTGTGTTTCTATGCTTTTACTGAATTCACCAGGCTCCCATAACCCCATACAAGGACCACTTCATAATTTGTGGCCATTGCATATATTCACACGTGTCCAGCGTTTCTTTCGGCATATATTGTTTACACAGTACTTGCACACTCGGTTGGATTATAGTTAGATTATTTAGAATGCGCTTTGCTTAGGCAACCGCACTGCTCTTTTTTGTTAATTGTGTTTGAGAAACCTTCTAAATAAAGTTGAACAGAAATGGCATCGCGAGGTCCCTTTAAATTTGCATAGGATTCTGGGATACTTTACACGCTAGTGTTTACTCGGCGTTCTTCAAACAAGTGATAACTGCGGAGACAGAGTGTAGATCCGAAGATAATTTTCCCACGGTATGTAGCGGAGCATTCACTATAGGATACGCTTTAAACAATAGTATGACCTTGTACTTATAACGTACTCACGGCCGTCCACTTATTCTTTTTTAGATTCATGGACGGTTCACTCACGAACAAACCTTCACGGAGGGGCGGAGCCCACCAAATTCACCGCACGGTGAGAATCCCTTATAAATATTGTTACTTGTACTCATGTCCACTTGTTATTAGTCTCTGACGCTGGTCTTACATTTTACACAGGTCATTGTGCATTAGTGATTACGTTCACAGCATATACCTTTTGGCAGAGTGGATAGACAGCTTTTACAATCCAACGGAATTTATCGAAGGGTAGGTACGGTTGTGTACCGCCATGAACGTCCCACTCCATTTAATCACAATCACTCTAAATACCACCATTGGAGGTTATTGTAGTGCTCTTTTGCGTGTATTTATTGCTCTTAAACACAATAAACTTTCACATCACCAAGCACCTTTGCATGTCAATTACAGTCGACGCATGTCACTTTCTTGTGTCCTCTTGATACTGGTAATCCCATTTTCTGTTGTTGTTGAGAGTGCAAATTCTATTCCTTTAAGCTTTTGTAATGATTCTTGAAGTTCTGTTATGTTTTCCAATTGATCAAATGCTTTGACATTCATTGTGTTCTAAATTACTGTGGACGTGACCACAAGTGGAAGAATAGAAATTTTTGATCAATTCAAAAGTTCCCCTGAAGAAGGGTTCAACATTAGAACCTGAAATGCATTGGGATTGCTAATTGAATTTTTTTTCTGTATATAAAAATGCTATATTTTGAAAAATAGATCAATTTCACGATGTAAAATGTTGATTTTGACACATGATGCCTTCTACTAGTATGTATAAAATACTCGTAGACATTGAGTATAATACAGTTTATGAGTTTTTATTCATGTCATGATTACATTGTTAGCCTTTAGAGCTTTATGAAAATTTTTGCACTAATTACCTTTAATTTCACATGAGACATATTTAGTGTCCTTCGCTGTGCACTACCTAGGCTGTGGGTATCCCACAGTCCCTCTTGATACTATTATAACTGAGAGAACACTGGGCCCCCTCTCACATTAGGGTGGTAGCACGCAATCTCATCACAAGCTTAAAACATCACATCACGAGGTGATAAACTCTTCAAAACAGGTGTGCAGGCGCATACTTCATTTTGCAAATAAATAGAGGCACCAGACAAGGCTGTCCCCTCTCCCCGATTTTATTTGCACTATTTATAGAGCCAATAGCAATTACAATCAGGGACAAAAATGTCCATACGGTGGCTGTTCAAGGAATGACAAATATAAAACTTTACACCGACGATATTGTTCTCTTTCTGGATTCAATAAAAGACACCCAGGCGGAAGATATGAGGATTTTTGAAGACTTTCAAAAGATAGGAGGCTATAAAATCAATAAGACCAAAACAGAAATTATATTATGCAATTGTGGTGCAAATTCTTTACTACCAGAATTCAGACAGGTATACAATACTCGTCCAAAGAGATATTTAGGGATCTATGTAACAGAGAGAGTAGAAGACCTTTTTTCCTTAAATTATATTCCATTGCTGAAAAAGGTGAAATCTCAACTAGCACAATGGCACCAGCTCCCGTTATCGATAATAGGCCAAGTTGCGTTCATTCGAATGTCTATTCTTCCACTATTCAATTTCCTTTTTAGCGCAGTGAGGATTATACCTTCCGAATATTAGAAATTAATATTATGTGACATTTGCACATCCCAGTTTTAGATTTTTCTTTTTAGACCCTCAAGAGGTAGAATATTTCTTTATGAAAAAGATCCTAAAAGAATATAATATTACTGATCCTACAAGAGCTACTAATTACCCTAAGAAAGTATGTTACAAGATCCTCAATGGGCACTTAAACAAAAAACCCAGCTTCTAGCATACTACGACATTTTAAGAATAAATAATTCAACTAGGCTATCGAATATATATACGGAGGAAAGAGGTATCTTAGAGGCCAATATCCTAAGGCTGTGGGAAGAAAATGGGTATGTACAGATCCAGGATTTTACCAGGGGGAATTGTTGGAAAACTTGGGAGGAGATTGAAAGGAGGCTTCAACATTCTAACACAATGCTGAGGTGGTCATTTATCAGATTAAAACCTATATTGGAAAAATATGATATGGAAAATTTGACCTATAAAACTAGTATTAGTGAAGCTCTCAATTGCCTGAGACAATGGAAGATTAGCAACTGGATTGAAATTTTTGATGAGAACAAATCTCTCTCACTATTAGAAAAAGTTAGGGATAGATGGAAGAAAAGGGAAGACATACACATTTTTAAATCAACCTGGAATATGATTTTTTTTTAATTATTTTTACTGCAGATTCATAAACAAGCAGTGATTCATGTCAACCTTTCAATTTCTGACCATCGTGAGTCTCCGGCCAGTCATAACATTGTACACAGCCATTCAGCCCACATCCCGGAGGCCGGGCGGCGTCAAGCGAGGCAACTGGTCAACAACGCAATTTGGCTTCTGCTTTTCCGGAACTCCCAACCCCCCCCAAACACGATCCGCCAAGCACAGTTTGTCCCGTTAGCGCCTGCACACAATGCAAACACGACTCAACCATGTTCAGTCATCCTTCGTAGCGTCCCTTCACCGAGATCTCCTGGCTTGATACAGTCAATCAGTCCTATCACTTAATTGGAAATCTGTGTCATGGGAGTCCCCTATCGTCGCCCTCATCGGAGTGTAGCCTCGCTTGCGTCTCTCAGTAGCCCCGGCGGTCGCCTCCCAGCCCTCCCCTAAACCCTCCCCCCCAACTGCTGCTGACGTGGGCCATATCCATAAACTCTCAGTTAAGTCTGTTGCGATCTGAGGGAGCCTGCTTCACATGCCTCCACTTCCCATGGAACCTCCCGCGCCGACCATCTCCTAGGGTTTGTCTACAATCAAATAGTCCACTAAGGCTTGCACTATCGCCTCCCAGGCCCTTGCCATTTCCAAACCCTTCTCATTCGCTGTTCTTGTGGCCTGTCGAAGCCTAACAACACTTTTGCTCCGCGCCCATTTTTGCAATTCGTTCGACCATCACCTCGTGGACGGGCCCTCTTTCGACTTCCAATGCCAAGTGATCTCTCTCTGGGCCAAAACAAGTCCTAAGTCAATGAATTTACTCGTGATTTTCGTCTTGGCCGTGTGAGGGAACCAGAGCAACAAACATGTCGCCATGTCGAACTCCACCTGTCTATCAGTGACCGCGTTTAGGAGCTCCCCCACCTCCGACCAATACGTCCCTAGTTTCGGGCAATCCCACATTAAGTGGTCCAACTCCACCTCCGGTGTCAAGCATCTGGGGCATGTTGCATCCTGCACTCGGAAATACCTCCTAATCTTCCCCGGGGTCAAGTAGGCCCTGTGTATGACAAAGAAATGCACTTGCTGGAATCGGGCATTTCTACACCCCTTCCATATTCTCTTCAATATTTGGCCCCAAGTTGTGTCTGGTATGGGCTTCCCTAGACTCTCCTCCCATTTCTGCTTTAATACTGTGAGCGGTCCCAGTCCCTCGTGCAGCATTCTAGAGTGAAGGCAGGTGACCGCCTTGAACGTGCCTGCGGCCATCACTACATACTGGCAGGCCATGGTCACGCAAGGTTCGGACAACCCCAATTTTCAGTGCTTCTGGATCGCCGCCGTCACTGCCGCATGCTACAGGAAACTCCCGTCAGGGAGACCAAATTGATCTTGGAGTACTCCAAATGGCACTAACACCCCATCCACATATAGGTCACCTACCACCTGGAGGCCCAATTCCTCCCATTCTAGTAATGGGGACCAATCCCCACCATGAGGTAACGCCGTCAGCATCCCTAGAGGAATCTCCGGTGCATACGGGCGCTTCGCTCTCGCTCTCTTCAGGCTTCTATGCCAGCATAACCGTATCGTCCTCTCTTCCCTGGTGAGATCCCGCAGCTCGATCGCTGTTGCATAACAATATATGATAGTATATGTCTCTGAATCCCTGTCCCTCTATCCCGGTCCGGGCCCCTAAATTCTCTAGCGATGTTCTGTGTCAAGATTTGTAGTTGAGCGGCCAAATAATATAGTTCGAAATCAGGGACTGCCATACCCCCTTCAAGCTTAGGTCTCATCAACGTGGTCAGTGCCACCCTGCGCCTCCCGTGTCCGCACAGGAAGTCAATCGTCAGTGTTCTCAATTCTCTAAAAACCCTTTGTGGGATCCACACTGGCAATGTCCTAAAATAATAGAGCAATCTGGGCAAAGCCACCATCTTAAGCAGCGCCACCCGGCCCTGTACCGACAATGGGAGAGATGCCCAAAAGGTCATGCACCCTTTCAGGGCCCTAATACATCATCCAATGTTGCCCTCCAGCAGGTCAGTAGCCTCATGATATATGCGGACCCCTAGGTAGGTGAAGCATGAACCCTCCCAGATGATATCCACCGGTAGGGGTGGTTGTGGCATATTCGCTCGCAACGGAAAGAGGCAAGTCTTGCTCCAGTTAACCCATAGGCCCGACAGTCTCCCGAAGTCTGATAGCATTGTGACTGCTCCCTCTAGCGCCCTCGCTGTGTTCTCCAGGAACAACAGCAGATCATCCGCGTACAATGAAATACAGTGCGATGTCCCGCCGTGTGTTATCCCATCGTACGCTTCACCCGAACGCGCCTGTGCCGCCAGGGGTTCCATCGCCAGTGCAAACAGCAAAGGCCAAAGGGAACACCCCTGTTATGTTCCCCTGTGCACCGGGTAGTCAGAGGACACCACAGGACCCAGCCACACCCTGGCTGTTGCAAAAGAGTAAAGAACCCTCGTCCAGCGCCCAAATTGCTCCCCAAGCCCGAACTTCTCCAGTACCCTATCAAGGTAGTCCCATTCCAGGCTATCGAAAGCTTTTTCGACATCCACAGACAGCACTGCCGGCATCACACCCGGTCCCAGATGGCACTCCAGTACCCGAAGTAGACGACGGATACTGTCCGAGGTATTCCTAGTGGGAATGAACCCTGCCTGGTCTGTATGAATCAGTGTAGTCATATGTGGTAACAGTCTAGTTGCCAGAATTTGACTCAGAATTTTATAATCCACCGTCAGCATAGACAGCGGCCTGTAGGAGGCCACATCTTTAGCATCTTTTCCGGGTTTCAACAGCGGAACTAACAGCGCCTCTCTCATCGATTGAGGCAAATACCCCAGCTCCAAGGCTTCAGAGTATACCTCCAGCAACCTAGGCGCCAGAACATCAACATATTTGGCATAAAATTTGATCGGGAGGCCATCAACTCCCGGCGTCTTGTTCCTAGCCATCTGTTTAATGGTAACTCTAATCTCCGACGTCGTTATATCCTGGCCCAATTCCTTCACACTATCCTCGTCCAAAACCGGGAGTTGAACGCCCGCTAAATAGTTCTCTATGTCAGAAGCCTCCGCGTCCAGGTGACTCCTATATAGAGTCGTATAGTAGCTCTTAAAGCGTGACAAGATTGCTGCCTGGGAAAATACCACCTCTCATGTCGCCTCCTCTATACTCATAATCGGGTTCCCTCTCAGCTCCGGGTTCGCTAGTCTCACCAACAACGTTCCTACCTTGTCCCCTTCCGCATGTACCTTGGTAGTGTATAGTCTGTAGTCATAACTCTTCAATCTTTCTGTTTCGGTTGCGACTAGTTCCCTCGCCTCCTGCAGTCGCGTGTGCAGTTGTGGTCGCTCCGGTCTCTGTTGTTCTAGATCTCTTAATGCACCCTCCGCCCTCTCTACGTCAGCCAGGACCGTTGTACGTTCACCCGAGGACTTACCCATGCATAGACCCCTCACCACCACCTTGAATGCATCCCATTCCACTGACCTAGAGGTAGCCGTTCCCCCATTCTCACCAAAGTAATGCTCGATACCCTCCCGGACCTCAGCACTGAACACCTGATCCTCCAGCGTATCGGGCTGCAACCGCCATGTGGGGACCACTGATCTTACCCTCTGCCACTGAACAGACACCAACAGAGGATTATGATCTGAAATGGTCCTAGTTAAATATTCTGTGCGCTTCACCATGGCAGCAATTGATCCACTACACAGCATGGAATCTATTTGCACGTGTAAATCGTGTATTGCTGAGAAAAATGAATAATCCCTGTGGTCCGGGTGGTGCCCTCGCCATACATCCATAAGGCCCCATCTCTCCTGCCAATCTTTCCTATGCCTAGCAAGCCTACGTACCGGGGAATCAGTTAATGGTGGATGCGATCTGTCCAATGAAACGTCTACAATGGAATTGAAGTCCCCCCCAGTATCACCGGTCCAGCCAGATAGTGAGCTAAGGACCCAGTTAGTCCCTCAAGAAAGCGGGCTTGGTCCACATTTGGGGCATACACACTACACAAAACCACATCACGGCCGAACAATCTCCCCTCCACTGCCACAAATCTACCCTCAGGATCCACTAAATGGTTCGTGGCCTGGAAAGGGATTCCCGCCCTCACCCATATCAGCACCCCTCTCGCATATGCTGAATAGGCCGTGCCAAACACCTGGCCCCGCCAACGCCACTGCAGAGCAATACATTCCTGTCTGGTGAGATGTGTTTCTTGTAACATTGCGATCTGAACTCCACGTCTCACCAAGTATGCATGCACCTTATACCGTCTTGACATTGTTCGAAGGCCACGGACATTCCATGTGAGACATTTTAAATCAGGTAAATCCCCCATTGTGATCGTCCCTCATTCGCCCCAACAACCGCTCTCGACCGCCCACATCACAGCAGCTTGACCCCACATACAAAACTCCCTCCCCAACTCCCCGGCCCCACCCCCCCAGAAAAGGACCCAATAACACAGTATCTGCCCCCATCCAAACTTCCTTTACAACACACACAACACTATTCTGTAGTCGTCACTACAGACGGCCTTAAGGGCAGTTGGAGGGTGGTCCAGGGCCAACAGGAGGCAGGCCCAGCCCCCACCCCGAGCCCACGACCCCAGGCGATAATGCGCCACAGTACCAGCAGTTATTTAGTTTACCAGTTCAGCAGTACCGTCAGGGTCAGCCAAGCGTAGTCCACTCCCTGCGGTGTCACTCATTAAAATCCCATCAGCCGTTTGGGGAGTAACCAGCGGACCCCCAGGACTGTCTGCATCCGAGAGGTCCGCACCGGATTTCCCCTCTCCATCCTCGAAGTCAGAGCCCATCGGCTGCCCCTCTTGTTGTGAGCCTGTGATCACTGCCGTCGCCACCAGAGCCCCCTTTTTATCCGCCGCCATTTGGGTCCCCTGCTGCGTCTTCTGGGTTTTGTTGCGCTTGCGGATGCGCTGCGACTTGCGCACCTGGGTAGGCTTCTGCTTTCCTCTCTCACTTCTTCCACTAGGATCCGTGCCGGCCCTGTATTACTCAAGCCAAGTCCACACTTCATCAGGAGTTTGGAAGAAGTGCGTCGTCCCATCCAGAATCACTCGCATCTTAGCAGGGAAGTGCAGAGAGTACTGTATCCCTTCATCCCGAAGTTCTTTTTTCACAGACAGGTATGAAGCCCTGCGTTTTTGAACCTCCTGGGTGTAGTCCGGGAAGATCGTGACCGCACTATTCTCCACCTGAAAAGGTCCCATTGAGCGTGCCCTCTGTATCAACAAGTCTCTGTCTTTAAAGTTCAGTACCTTGATCACCAGCGGCCGAGGCGGGCGACCCGTCTGAGGAGGCCGGGCCGGAACCCTATGCGCCCTTTCCAAGGAGAAAAAGGGGGACAGGCCCTCCGGGGCCACTACCGTCTTGAACCAGTTCTCCATATAGGCTACCGCATCATCCCCTTCCGCCTTTTCCGGCAGGCCTACCACTCGCACGTTGTTTCTCCGATTGCGACTTTCGGAATCCTCCGCCCTCTTTTCCAGTGTTGTCAGGCGATCTAGCACATCCTTTAGCTTATGTTCCACCGTGACCACCGCCGGCTTAAGATCCCGAAGCAGTAGTTCATTCTCCTTTACCCTGTCCGCCAGCTTGGAATGATCAGCTCGTAAGAGACCCAGTCCCGTTGCGACCTGAGCAATGTCCTGATGTAGGGCCTCTTTGGTCGCCGTTATGGCATCAAGTATCCCATCTAGGCCTTTGTTCAGCCTCATTTCCCGTGCTGTTCCCTTCGGGTCGGTTGTAGCACTAGCGTCGTCCTCCAGCCCTTTCGCTTGATCCTGTCCCGGTTTCTGCGCCATCCCTCTTGTATTCGAGGCCATCCCGGTCATTAGGGCCCCCGCCTCCGCCACAGGTATCTTCAACGCTCTTCGCAGTCGTGCGACGCCAGGCCGGTACTTCTTCAGCCAACTATCTGCTGCTCCCCCGACTGCCCCGCCGCACACTGGCCCCACTCCGGGTACTCGAGCTATCCACAGCCCGTCTCTGCACCAGCCTCGGCCAATGAACCACCTCTCAGGCCTGCAAGGTAGTAGCAGTTCGGATGTTACTCCTCTCCTAGCACCCAACTTCTCAGGACAACCCTTTGCACCTCACAGCCGCACCGCTGTTCTCCACAGGATCCCGGCCAGAAGCACACCCGGCTCTCAGCAATCCGAGCGCAAGGACTCCAAGCTCCTTAGTCGCAGCGGGTCTCATGGCCCAGCACACCCTCCGCTCTGGCGGCCAGCTTAACCTCCTTAGTAGATCGTCGCCGCTCTCGAAGTGGGGGCCAATGGCGTATGAACTTAATGCACTCCGGTGCTCCTCCTCGGCTTGCGATCAGCAGAGGTCCCACTCAGAGGCGCTACAATCCAGCTTGGGGATAGCTATTGTGTTCGTGTAGAGCAGGTTCCCTTAGCGCCTGCTGAGCTCCAGGAATCAGCCCAGCGCGGTCCAACAATGCCGCTTATCTATTGCCACCATCCCGTGCCACCGAGAATCCTCCTTCCGTTAATCCGGGCAGCGCGATCAATCTGCGCCCCCGCCCGGTACACCACCACCATTCACCCCACCGGGACCAGGCCCTTCGTGATGCTCTCACCGGGACGGGGTGTTTTGCGGCCCGCAGCCCGCCTTCTCCAGCCTGCCCCCTGTGTTGTCCGCTGTTCAGAGTCTTCGCCGGTACCCCCGCCGGAAGCCGCCAACAGGTCCCAGCCCGTAAGCGGTAAGTGCCGACGACCGCCGGTCATCTCCACCAGCTCCTCCTTTGCCTCAACGCCGCAGTAGGCAGCAGTCAGCCTCCTCTCCACAGCGATCCCTGCGGGTCACCTCCGGTGCTTAGAACAGTCGCCTTGCGGCTGCCATCTTAGGAAGCCACTGCCCCGTCCCCGTGCACTGCTTTCTGGAGCCGCGGTGGGGTTCCAGCTGTCCCCAGAACCTTTCCTTTACGTTTCAGTGGGAATGTCTCCAGCGTCACAGTCCCTCTGTGCCGTTAATCCAGCCCTGCCACGCGTCTCCGCATCTCCGCTCCCTGCCGCTCTACTTCTCCGTTTGGGGCCGCCGCCGTCTTGCAATCAGGGCACGGTTCCTCCAAGCCTCAAACAGCCCTGCTATCGCCACCGGGTCCACCGCTTCACCGGCAGGGATCGCCTCAGCGTCCCCTGGTGTTCCCCTCAGTTCGTCTGCCTCGAAAGCGGCGTTCAGGAGGGATAAACAGGATAAATGCTGGGATCGGGCTCGGAGCTACAGGCTCACGCCGAAATCCCCATCGGCGCCCAAGTCACGCCCCCTCCATCAACCTGGAATATAATTAATAAGTTTAATGCAGTTATATTCAGAGGGGCGAATTTTAAACGTATGCAATATTATTTGAAATGGTTAATATATAGAACACCCTCTTTTCTTCACAAGATATACCCGCAAATGGACGCTAAATATTTCCGTTGTGCAGAGAAAGGCACCTGGACGCATATTATCTGGGAGTGCCCAAAAATACGGAGTCTATGGGAGGAAATAGAGAAATATCTCAGATTCACAATAGATCCACTTATTTCAATCAATGAATCTATTGCAGTTTTGGACTGCTCACCTGCTATCTCTGCGCACAAGGAAGGCCTGTTTATTGCAGCATTAAAAGCAAAATCTTTAATCCTACAACTCTGGAGAACAGAGTAGGTACCCACCTTCAATGTGTGGATAGCAAAATTGTGTAAAATACAAGATTTGGAAAAAAATATGCAATAAGATCAGGAGCAATAAGAAAGTATGAGAAATATTGGAGTTGGTTGTAAATATAGGATAGGATGTTGTATTCGGTATAAAAGGATAGAATTTATATGTGCATATTATCCTGATTTAGCACTTTGCACTTTATTTTAATGTGATCATGTCCCTGTACTTTTGTGGTATTTGATATAATAGGATAGAATATATATGTGTGTATCTACCCTTATTGAGCACTTTGCACTTTAACTTAATATGATCTTTTTCTGTATCATAGGAATATTATGATTGCACTGCTGAACACTTTGAAATGAGTATTTACACTTTTTTATAAGAAGGAAAGAAAAAACCCACAAAAAAACATGCACTTATATTTGATAACATTGAGCACTTTTGTACTTTAATTTTAAGCCAATCTCTTTTTTCCCAATATTCTGGAACATGTACTTTTATATGATATTATTGCATGTTTGTAACACCTATGAACTCTCAATTAAAAAAAATAAAATAACAACAACACAGAGAAGTATCACAGGTGCTTCCACTGCAGTCTTATAGCCTGTCACTAGCAACAACACAGCCCAACAAAAGCAAGTGACCAAGAAAACTTTATTAGTTATGGACATCATTACTAAAACACCATCTTCTCTGGCAGTAATATTGATAGATGTCATCAATATATTGAGAGGGTGGCATTCAAAGAGCTTTGGGGTAACAAATCAATATTATAGTCATAGAATTGGGAGGCGAACAGAAGGAAAAAGTTAAAAGCAATCGAAAATGAATGGTTCCTGCTGCATGTACTGTACCCCACAGGAACTTAATGTAAACAATCAAAGATGGAAATTCATCCAGCAAAGCATTGACTTCACTCGAGGGTATAAAGAGACCAGGAGAACTGCTTTCCCCATCAAACTAATCTCTGAACGGAAGAATGTGTCTACTTTGAATAGTGTGACTGTACATCACATCAGTGGCCGCCATTACGTAGACCACTCATTGCAGGAACTACTCCAAACCCAGCGCAAGCAACACAGGGGCTGGAGGTTGGCTTCAGTAATAGCACTCAAAGTGATGGAGGTGCATCCTTGGAAGAGGTGTGGCACAGCGCCAGGGCAGCTGACTCTGGAACACCGGGGCTTAGTTTCGTTCCCCGGCAGCAGCTCAGCCCAGCACCATGTGACACTGGGCAATAGCTTGCTTAATCTTCCTGACTGCCCCCAGCGCCTTGACACCCTTAAGAGTAATTGTTCGCACTTTACAAATACCAGTATTTCATTTAATTTCACCCTCTGGTAGTCAGAGTCTAGGGGGCAGATGTACGACCATTTTTTGTAGTCGCAAATGGGGAATTCGGCTTGTTTGCAACTGCCGCATGTGCAAAATATGGTTTGCGACTTGCTATTAGGGAGGGGCATGCCAAGGGCGTCACTTACTAATAGCGAGTCAGATTGCAATGTATGATTGCTTTGTGACTGCATTTGCGGTCGCAAAACACTTGCCCTAGGTGAATGGGTGTGAAAATATTTTTTAAAAGCAGGCAGTGGTCCCAGGGACCCCTGCTGCCCATAAAATATTTACCTGAAAAGTTTAATTTTTCTTTTTTAAATGCATCCCATTTTCCTTTAAGGACATGGACAGACACGTTGGTCTGCTGACCCCAGCAGGACACCATCCCTGTGAGTGCTAGCCATTACCAATGGCGTCGCAAATTGAGCTTGCCTCATGAATATTGATGAGGCATCCAATTTGCGACCCCATTGGGAATCGCAAACAGTGTCTGAGACCCTGTAGTACATTGCATTTTGCGAGTCACAAATTGACACAAGCGTCGTACATCTCGCCCTAGGACTCTTATCGCTTGGCAGAAAAAAGTCAACCTAGAAAATGTGTTTCTTCCCAATGTTTTCAGCATCTGTCTAATAACATCTCAGTTTTGCTGAACTGTCCTATTAATTGATACATTTAAGATTATTTTTACAACCACTGGACATTCAGGCCAATATTTACTAATACTTGGTGCTGCATTTGCATCACAAAAGCTACACAAACCCAGCACAAATTGTTGTGGTGGGGTTTACTTTCCAACACAAATCATGATTTGCATTGGAAAGTTGCTTAAAGCAATAGGCCGATTCTATGATTCCGGCCCCAATAAAGTCCTGTAAATTTGGCCCCTTAACTTAGTTTACATGGCTCTGTTCTACTTTTTCTCTTTCACCCACTGGAGCACAACAACTATGATTGCTGCGCTGCGTTGTGTGAAAAGTTGGTAAATCTTTCCCTCAGTGTCAACCAACCACTTTATTGTTTGCACTGTTTAATCAAGGCCTCCAGCCGGCTCGCCTGAGCCCCTGGTGCACTGCTTATACCTATGACTTTAATCCTTCTTGGATCTGCAATACAATTTCTGTCCTGGAAGGAACCAACCCAGGGGTTCCCAAAGGGAATCCAAGCACAGTCATACTGACCCTGCCAGGTTTTCTGCATGGGGTGCCCCTTTGCTTCAATCTTTATGCATTTACCAACATTGACTCTCAGTTTTAGAATCACATTACCATGAGTTAGATGCTTGGGGAAATGTCGGGATATATGGGCCGCTCTGCTGACATAGACCCCTGACCCTAATTTGCCATCCCTCGTCAGTTTGAAGCCATTTCTGATAATATCCTCTGCGGCGTCCAGTGTGGTCCCGTGGTACATTTCGTAGAGCTTTCCATCTTTAGGATCCATGTAGGCCCCCAAAGCCAAATCCCTGTACAGACTCGATTTCGATTCTGCAAACAAATCTACCTCTGCGTAGCAACTCATTCTGCCTTCCCTGCAATAAGCAAAAAAAGGGGGAAAGAGGTAATTGAGAGCAACATCCATATGAAGAGAAACAGTTCACTTTCTCTTTACCATCACAACACTGCTTATTTTCCTTTAGCTGCTAAAACATTGCCATGTCAAGGACAGAGAAAGTTGAGCCTGTGCGAAATTTTAATTCCATCAGCAGAACTGCCAGAATTTGTTCTTCACAAAATGTGTGACATTTCTCAACATTTTGTATCACGTGATCAAATTTTTTTTTTTTAACGGAACAAGCACTATTGCTGGCTCTCACAGAAATGGCTCATCAACAGATATTTGCTCCTCAATCCAGTATCCTGCTGGTATCTTGTGAGATTTATTTATACAGGGTTTGATCTTAATTAAAATTGGATATCCCCAGACCACATTACAGTATGAAAGTGTAATTTTGTGTAATTTTGCACTATTCTCATCATCATCATCAGACGTTATTTGGGCACAATGAACATAGTAACAAAATAAAAAACACAATAACAAACACATTTAAAACCGTCAAAACACGATAAAATCATGCCATTTTCAACTCTCCCCATATTTAAAAAGAGAAATGAGAATACTTAAATGTAGTATGAATCCACATAAACCACAGAGTATCATATTCATTTTTAAAACAACAACAAGGTATTGATGGAAACCAGGTACCATGATACTGGGAAAGCCACCAAAAAATTAATCCTATTCCCGCGCAGCTCTGGGGTGTTTCCCCAGGTCAAATGGAGCTCCAAATCTTTGGTTGTAGACAATTGCATATGTAATTGAAACGTGTCTAGACCTAGTACCTTCATGACCCTAACTTTTCTTTTACTAGGTTCTTTGCATTTAGGGGTATCTTATCAGGTTCTACAAAAAAATTTATTCAACCGCAGGTCACAGCAAGTATTCTTAGTATACTTAGGCCATGGAACAACTTTCATGTTACTCTGTGCAAGGCAGTCTTCTATTATATTACAAGTGTAACCCAATTAATTTGTGTTCCAGATTTTACACCGTAATTGGATGGGGGCCATGCCTACCCTATCTTCCAAAAGCCCCACCCCAAGTTCATTATGAGTGATGAAATTTGAGGCAGTCTTTGGGGTCCCTAATAACCTATTTAAAAATGTATTTTCTGCTCCCTGTAAAGCCTTAGGAGTGGAATAACCCCAAACCACTGCTCCGTATGTGCCCGTGCTAAGAGCTTTGCTATTATGAAGCGTAATCATTTCTGCCGGGGTTGTATGTCCTAGCTTCTTAGCAAATCTAAAAATGGATTCGGAAGCTGCCTCCATCTCCTGCCTTCTCTGAATTAATAATGTTTCCCAGTTCATATTCTCATTAAACACCAGACCTAAATATTTGAAATCTTTTGTTTTTTGAACCTCAGTCCCCCCAATAAAAAAATGTTTTGACCGGGTGTTCTTTGGGTCACCAGTCATGACTTAGGATTTCTTCAAATTCAACTTAAGCTTTAAATCATGCATACAATGATTAACCCCTTCGAGGCGTATGACGAGCTCAGCTCGTTATGAGTTACGCCTCTCATACGCTCATGACGAGCTGAGCTCGTCATGAACCGCGGGTTTTTTAAAAACCCAGCGCGCAGCGGGAAAACCACTAGCGCGCATGCGGTTAAAATCATTTAAAAGAGATTGCTGACCATTTGCTGTGCTCACAATTAAAACAGTGTCATCCGCGTACAATAGAACAGGGACTAAGCGGGTACCTATATTATGAAAATCGCAGGTGCATGAAATCTAAAAAGTCTCCATGGCATTTATATACGCTAGAAGTAAATAAGGAGCCATAATTCAGCCATGTCTAACTCTGCATTTGACTAGAATGGGGAGGCATATAGCCTACTTGCTGCGAATAGTAGACCCTCATATGGGTGTCTTGATGTAAAAAATGTAAAAAAGTGTACTAATGCAGGGTCAACCCCTGTTTGGTCCAAAATTCCCCATAGTATATATCTGTCCATTAGGTCAAAAGCACAAGAGAGGTCCATAAAGGCCATGCGCATGGCCCCTCTCCTGGACTTGATGTATTTAGCTAAAATTAAAGTTAGGTAGATTCATGGCTTGTTCAGTGGTACCCAACCCCAAGTGGAAACCGAATTCGAATTCCGTAAAAAAGGATTTCTCTTTCATCCACTCTTCTAATTTTGCTAAAATCACCCTACCAAAGATTTTAACTGAGGCATCTAATAATGTGATAGGTGTGTAGTTTGTAATCTAATAATGAGATAGGTCTTTAGTTTGTAGGGGAGTTTCTATCACCTTTCTTAAAAATAGGAACGGTAATAGATTCCATCCAGGTCTCTACAACTCCTTCATTAATAACTGTTCTAAAAACAATTATTAACAGCGGGGCACAGAGGTTAAGATTATGTTTAGGAAACTCTGCAGGGACTCCATCTGGGCCTGGTGCCTTCCCAGTTGCAGAGCCCATCGAAATGGTCTCACTAAATTTTAAAAGTTCTAAAAATGAAAGTGTAATTTTGCAAAAATGTTCAGGGAGTTTCACTTAACTTCTTGAGAAAAAATTTGGTGAATTTGCACACATCTTAAACAATTTCTCCACCACTTGACACTAATCGTCTCATTCCTGACTTTCAGGGAAGAATCTAAAACCCTCTTGCTCTTCATGTACCTCATCAAACCTTGAACTGCTCACACCAGTAACTTCGCCATAAATGGATTAGCGGGCCACTGAGATCTCAATCCCCCATCAACCTGCCCTTATGATGTCAGTCTTGACTTCCTTATAATTGTCACTGCTCTCATGATCAGCTTATGATCAAACAATGATGTTTTCATGCTTCAATTTTAGGCCTGAATAAATTCAACAATAGCTGGCTGGACAGATCTTACGTGAGCAACATCATTGACACACTACTCAACTTCAACATAGAGTAAGGGGCTTTGGGCCAGCATTGGTAAACCATTGTTGTGTTATGCTCAGAGTCTTTCAGCCACTGGCTGTGTAAAATGCCCTTCACATTTGGGATCAGCCCACAGCATTTCAAAGATATGATGTGCCCTTTTGACATTTTGCACTGGTCAAGTAAAGTAGTCTCTTGTTTGTTGTTGCTTCTCCCGCAGGTTGCATGAGTGCCTCCTGACTCCATTGCTGTCCTTGTCAGGCGGTTACTGTCCTGATCGCAGCTGTAAACATTAAAGTAGCTTCACTTTTCTGCAGAATCTCAAAAGTTCTAATCTGCCACAAGGCACCTAAAGCAATTTATCTCCTGTAGAACTTCAACCATATTTTTACGTGTTAGAACTCATAGTGGTGTGCCGTATGGCTCCCATGCGTAGTCCCTGGTCGAAATATCAAGTACATTTACCCTTTACAGAGCAAACATGCACACAGGCGTACAGAACACCAGCAGCATGCAAGGTCCTGGTTCGAAACCATGCTTGCCTGCTTTCTTCTCTTCTTTTTTTAAAGCAGTGCTCCTCATGCATATGTTAACCCATGGCCACATGTTGCTCACAGCACCCTAAAATGCTAAACACTAGACATGAAGCCCTTATATATTTATATTTGTCAATGCTACTCTGCACACACATGAATTTTCTCTTGGAGAAAGGATGAGATGTCTCTACTGGTTTGCTGTCCCCATGACAGCTACTCCTATGAAACACACATCCTGGAGGCATTGCCTGAAAAAAGCACAAAGGTTCCAGGAACCTAGTTTATGAGGCAGTGAAGCTGAATCCTTTTTAATGGTGGGTTGGCGTCTCTGAAAGGGTGCTGCAAGCTTCCTGTCCCAACAGAGTCAAGAACAAGAGGCATCAAGTAGCTGCAAAAGCATAGAGCATCTGGGTAGAGAATGAGCAAAACAGAGAGAAGACGTATTCAGCATTTGCCTTCTTGCTCTCCGATCTGAGACAATGTGCCAGATGTACTAAAAAGTCAGTTTGCGAGTTCCTAATTGTAAATTTTGGCACTTCGCAATTAGGAATCATAAACACCCGTATACAAATGTGACTTAGACACAATTTGCAACTCTAAGTGGATCGCAATTAGACCTACCTCATTAGAGACGATTTCAATTCCCTAAACACCAATATCCACCTCACTAGTGTTAACCCACCAAACTCTGGTATAAAAAAATTCGAATTACATTTACTGGAAAAATACTCATAGGACTCGACGCACCTCGAAACATCCCTCCCTGTCTGACCTCCCTGAATTCTGCAGCTTGTACCATCCTACTTCAGTAATCAACAAACCCACCTTCGCTACTCTAATATCCCCGTTATCCTAGGGATGAATATAGCCCCCTCTTCAGCGGTCTCCCCCAGACCTCCACCTCAACGCATCACTATCCACTCATGCCCACCCCCCAAAAGTATCATCAAACCTCTCACCTGCATGCTCGTTAACTGTCGATCCGACGTCCGACATGCGACTGAAATCGCTTAAACTATCCTTAGTGAATCCATTGACATGGCTTTCCTCGAGGAAACCTGGCTTAATGACCATTCAAAAAGCATGCTCGACCTACTCTACCCTCCCGGATACTCTATCCTCAGAAAAAACAGACCCATCAGAATAGGGGGTGGTTTAGCCATAATCTTCAACAAGCACTAGCATAGCCAATAGGTCTCGCCTTTGGGGACTTATACATCTTTAACCATGCAACAGTTCATGTTGTTGCACCAAGGATATTGTGCTGCTTAACTAAATACTTATAAGGTTCCAAAAGCAAGACCTATTGGCCATGCCAATGCTTGTTCTATTTGCCAATATTCCAATTGTCCTCCCGGCGCACTTTATTAGAAAGCAGAGGCTTGTGGAATAGAGTGCAGCTTTAGGACACACTATTTACAGATAACAGAAAGTCACGTGTACAGCTTAATCGCATACTAAACTCTGCAGCCCTATTAAAGGCGCAGAGCCCAGCCATTCAGTGTGCAGCTTCCTCACAGTCCTGAGCTGGCATCTAATGAGCAAACCCCTCTATTATAGATGGAAGGCAGGATCACAACCCAAACGTCTGAAGTGGTTCAGTTCGGAGTTAAGTTCTATAGTTAATGTTAGGCTTCTAGATACAGCCACAGCCTAACAGATCCCATTAGAGCTCTATTCTCCCAGCACATAGACACCAACATTTCATGCATGTGCACTTTCTCACAAGCATCAATACTCCCCAGCATGCCCTTGCGCACACAGACACATCACTACATCATCCCGTTTCCTTACAGACAGCCACCACCACTACCAAATCCATTATGTAAAGTTACCCCATAGATCAGCGTCAGTCCAGAAGGTAGAATGACACCACCAATTGAATTGTACAGTTATGACCCTTTCACAACAAGGCATTCAAATCTTTGTTCTTTTCAGCGCCATTGTTTTCGCAAATAAGCACGCCCTTTGTCAATGGGCGGTTCCAGTGAATGCCTTAACTCCACTTTTGCTGCCGGCTCTTGTCTGGAGCATTTGACAACCGTACACACAAACTTTTCTCACACTAATCAAGAGGGAAAAAAATGGGGACTGTCAGCCATTTAGGAGAACGGTAAAAAAAAAGTCGAGCATGGTGTCAATCCAAATAAAACCACATGCGTGTGTTATTTACAAGACTACTAAACTGTAACAAGCTTATAAAACCCATCGAGGAAAGCTTGCAATGATTTATATGAAATGAAAGGTGTTAAGCGCCGATGAATTTGTGCCTCGTTGGTTAATAATCACTTTGATTCATACATTGATCAATTAAAACTACTAGCTTTTAGTCAAAATCAACATTATCCACTTTTAAAGACCACATTACCTAGTTCTTCTAATCTCGCACAGACAAAGTAAGATGCATTCCGATTGTCATGCATGCGACCAGACAGAAACTACACTTGTCTCATGCAAGCTAGTGTAAAACCTCTACACATGTGAAATAATACAGTGGAGCAAGCAAATAGAAGTATAAGAAGCCTATACAGTAGTCCTTTGAAGAAATTAGACACTGCAGGCGGGGGATTCTTCAAACCCTACTTTGGAGATATATTATATGTATATGGGAACAATATTCTATTTCCTGAAGAAGGTGTTGGCTGCCTAATTTTCTGCCCACCGAAACGCATTGATGCATTTATAGGAGAAATTCATGCTAAGTCTGGGGAAGCAACAACTCTGATTACAATTCTTATATGCATCAGAGCTAATTACTTTGTGACTACTGTTTTTTCTCCTTGCTCTAATAGGAACTAGCTTTCCTTATTGTGTTTCCCATTTTCTGTGTGTTTTTAATTGTGTATGCCCAAGATATTTGCACAGTTTATTGATGAAGATTTTATTTATGCTAGGACTGCATTGGATTTGAATGCTTTTTTGAATAAATTGTATACTTTTTTATGAATTTTGTTTTTACTATTCCTCTTTGTTCATCCCTGTATGTTGTGATTTTGGTGCAACTCATATTAGTATGTGTGTTGTTGACTTTGCCCAAAGGGGAATTTTTGTTTGACATTTATTATCTGGGCCAACAATTACATTTATTAGGTGCAAAAAGGCATACGGTATGTAGAGTAGGGTATATAAAAACACATTATTTGTGGAGTTCTGTGGTGCTTTGACTTATTTTCCTAAAAGGTGACTGAATGTTTAATATTGGGCAGTGTACCACCTTCAACTTTGCAAAGCTCGAATGTCAGGCAACAGTCATTGAAAAATCGCACTCGCTTCGACTTTTGCCTGGGAAAAAAAAACTCAGTCTGGAACAGGAAACATTGGCTTTTTTTGTCTACAAGTAAAGACCACGTGACTGCTATGCTTTTCACCACTGGTCAAATACACAAACTTTTCAAAATGCAAGTAAACACTGGCGGAGCTTGTGTGCTTAATGAGCCTTGACAGAAAGCAAGATCGCAAGTGCGATCGCGATCAAAGAGAAAGATGTGCGGCCGAGTGTGATCCGTGAAAGACAGATGGCGGCTGTGCGTGTGCACGCTCGCGTGAACGCAGGTGCTAGGCCAGCCAGTAGCACTTTTAAAACTCACCTACTAAATGTCTCGTCGAGCAGCGCATGTGCTGACTCAGCAAGACCTAAAAATGAACTTCAGCTTTCCCTTGTTAACAACTCTGACCACACTACCTTCGAATACCTTGTAGCTTAACTAAAATTGCAAGGTTCCCACTCTATTCGTCTACAAAATATCTACCACCCGCCTGGAGATCCTCTTCCCTTCGTTGATGAACTATCTGACCTTCTAACTCCATCCTCAATTTCCAATTCCAATAACCTCTTCCTTGGAGACCTTAACCTCCACTGGAATGATACTGATGATCCCACTACCACCCTCCTCAACAATCTTCTTGAGATTAATGACTTCAAACAACTTTGCCAGTCCCCAACCCACACCAAAGGAGCTATCCTAGATGCCATGAACACCAAGAAGGATTTGGACTCCCTTTCCAATATCATCCCCATAGACTGGTCTGACTACCAACTCATACTGTTCACCATAGCTACCATGGACCCCCCTAACACCCACTAAAATCATTAAACCTAGGAAATGGATCAGAAATCTAAAGCTTATCCCCCATGGAGAATTGAAGTCTAAACTCCAAGCCCAGCTTCTCCTCACTCCTCTCCCCCAAAATGCAAATGAGCTCACTGAACACTTTAATAAATCAGTCACTGATGTCCTACACCTAATGGTCCCACCCAAACTAAAACATCAAAGAAATATCCCATCCAAATCTTGGTATAATACAGAGCTCAATAGCGAAAGACGCTCACTAAGACTAATAGGAAGAACATGGAGACAGCATCCTTCGCATCTGGCACACCTCAGACTAGCTAGAACCACATACAAAAAACCTATCTTTAACGAAAAGGCTTCCTTCTTCCGTACTCAACTTAATTGGGCCAAAAACAGACACAAAGAATTGTTCAACTTCATTCGTAACCAAACTTCCTCCGCTCTTCCAAAGCTGATTGCCTCTATTGCAAGATGTGAAGAAATTACCCACGTCTTCTCAGAAAAAATCGCCAAAATTGACCAAACCTTCCTTTCATCCCACATCCTATCCAACACCCTACACTCTCTTGACATCACCTCTAACATTCATCCCACAGTCCTCACATCCCTTGATCCCACCTACTAACACACCTTCCCTGAATCATTCTTCAAACTTTCCTACTATGGCACCTCTTGAATACAACACCCAGACCCCCATCTCAAAAACAATGCCTCCTGGCACACTTTCCGCCCTGTAACTGAACTTGAAGTTTCCAAAATCATTGCTAAACTAAAACCGTCATCTCATATAAAAGACCCCCTCCCTTCCAAACTTTTCCAAGACCTCAAGCACATCATTAACCCATTCTGGACGTAAATCATCAGCACCTCCCTGCCACGGGGTGTGTCCCTTTCTCTCTCTAATTTGGTCAAATCACCCCCATCATCAAAAACCCAAATGCCGAACCCAATGACCTGAACAACCTCCGCCCTATCTCTAACCCCCCCCTACTTTCCAAAGCCCTTGAAAAATGTGTACTGCTCCAATTAGACAAACACATTGATAACTTCAACCTACTAGACCCCCTACAATCAGGCTTCAGGAAATGCTGCAGCACCGAAACTGCCATGTTAAACATTGTTGACGACATCCACCACCCCCTTGACAATGGCGAGTCCTGCCTACTTATTCTCCTTGACCTCTGCACAGCATTTGACACAGTCAATCACCTTGTCCTACTTAATGTGCTCAGAGATCGCTTTGACCTCAATGATACAGTCCATAAATGGTTCGTCTCACACCTCCAGCACCAAACACAGCAGATCAAAATTCATGCCTGCCTATCTAACCCCACTCCGGTCTTCCTAGGAGTCCCTCAGGGATCCATTCTCTCTCCCTCTCTCTTCAACCTCTTTATGGAACCCCTCACTCTCATTCTAAAACAAGCCGGAATCCAATACCTCCTCTATGCTGATGATACCCGACTCCACTACAAGATCAAAACCCGCTTGGATATCATTCATCTTAATAATACCCTTTCCAAGATTCAATCCTCGATCCAATCAAATCATCTTAAACTCACCCCTAAAAAACTCAAATCATGCTCTTCTCCCCAAAAAAGAACCCTCTCCAATCCTGTATCTCCGACCTGAACGCCCTCAACTGTTCAATCACCCTGTCCAACTCCGTTAAATCTTTTGGGATCTACATTGACAAGAGCCTAGCTCTCAATGTCCACACTAAAAACTCGAATTGATTATGGCAACGCCATCCTCTCCGGAATCCCCAAGGTCCACCTTGCTCCTCTCAAATCGCTTCTCAACCTTGCAGCCAGGCTCATTACCGATGGCAAACGTTTCGACCACATCTCCTCAGCCCTCCAAACTCTTAAATGGCTCCCCATCGATGGCAGATCCTCCCACAAAACTGTATTTATAACACACAAAGCCCTCCATCAAAACACACTGCTGCACCTCGCCAACAAACTCTGCAAAGCGGGCAGCACACGACGAATGAGAACCACTAACACCCTCCTGCTAGTCCCACCCCTGCCCAAATAGAAACCCACACAATCCCACTTCTTCTCAGGAAATGCCCCAAAAATCTGGAATGCCCTTCCCTAAGACCTACGATGTAACCCTTCCTACAGCAGCTTTAAAAAAGAGCTCAAAACTCACCTCCTCAACAAATATTGGGGATCTTAACCTACGCCCTAATTTCACCCGCCCACCATTACTACTCCATTCCGCCCCTACTCTCCTACGGCGCCTTGAACTGCTCTAATTATCTGCTTATCCAATATGTGTTAGCCCAAACTGTTTCTCTTCTATCAATCCTGTTGTTACTCTGGGCTTCTTACATTTTGTTTGTACCGCTTATTAGCATAATTCTCCTGTCTCACATCTTTATACAATAGTTTGATCTCCCCTATCCATGCTATATATAGTCATGTACCCTACTCTCATTTGTTCTATTTGATATGTGTTAACTCTAGCTGTTTCACTTCTGTTCACCTGTTTTGATAATCCATACAGTCAAATTATTGTTGTTTGCCTTTACTATCCTCATTCTCATGTAAAGTGCTCTGATACCTCTGGGTCCAGCCAGCGCTATATAAAACCTCTAAATAATAATAATATTCATGAGGTAGGTCTCGCTTTGCCACCCATTGGGAATGGCCAGCACTCAGAGGGATGGTGGCTTGGTGAGGACAGCAGTTCACCATGTCTGCGATTGCTTTTTAAATAAAGCAATTTTTTTTGTAATAAAGCTTTAAAGGAAAATGAGATGCATTTAAAAAAGAAAAATGGAAATCTACCTTTTCATTTTTTAAGTGCAGGCAGCTGTCCATACGACCACTGCCTGCTCCTAAAAATGAAGGGCCCACATTCACAAATGCATTAACACCAACTAGAGTTGGTGGTAATTGCTAGATGTGGCCCGTGATGGTTAGAGCGGTGGGTGCGGGTGAGTCGACAGATGATGAAGAGGGAAACTTAAATAATAAAAAAGAAAACCATGGTTTTCTTTTTTCTTTTATTTAAGTTTCCCTCATTGTCATATGTCGCCCCACAGCTCTTACCTGCACAGGCCGCGCCTGGTAACTGCAAATGTTTTGCAACCGGATTCCTGGTCGCTCTTAACATGCCCCTTCCTTATAGCGACTTACAAATCCTATTTTGTGAGTCAGTAATAGATTACCGACTCGCAAAATAGGGTTGATACATGCCAAAAAGCATTTTACCAGTTGCAAACACCCCAAAGGCCCATTTACGACAAGGAAAATGCTTTGAACAACTGGCCCAATGCCACTGCTGTGCTCCTGCTGATGCCTTCACCTTCGGAGGCAAACCAGGCAGTGTAATGCACAGGATAAATGAGGATCTATGAACACCGCAGGTATCTTCCCTCAGTTCATTTTCATCAGAGAGTGTGCTGAAGCCAAATTCCACAGAGTCAGAAATACATCATGCATTGTGTGTCAACTAGGCCACTATGGAAACGTGGAAAGAGTGTTTGCTAGGTATTTATGGCACTTTGGAAACTGGGAAAACTTGGAATTATGAATTATCCCAGAATGTGCATGGTTATCTTTTTGGAGGCTTGCAAAATCAACTAAATGGAGTATTACCAGGAAATCTAAAGAGATACCTACGGCATTTAAATAGCAATGCATGCTAGCAGAGTATTACACAAACCTGCAATGGGCTTGCAGGAGGGTTATTGAAACTTACATCACTCAACTTTTACCTCTGCGATGGTTATGGAATTGTAGAGCGGGGTATCTGTCCCAACAATATAAAGTAAATGCCCTGCAGCTTAGAAAGCTGCTCTGACTTCTGACAGCTCTGATACAGGGCCCATGTTTATTAAGGATAAATATAAGTTAGTTCTTAATTAGGATCTGAAAAACTATTGGAGCCAATGAGTTTGTCTAAAGAACTATTATGAGATTTGCAAGATATGCATATTGGTGCTACTAAGGTTGCAGAGCTGAATCAGTTAAAGAGATACACTATGTAAATATGCAAAGTGTCAAAACAGTGACAATATAGATCATTGTAAAAACACTCCCTTCTAAAGTGGTCATATTCCCAACGTGGTTCCCAAGTTTTACGAGCCTTCTTTATGTTTTAATTTGCATGATTTGTCAGGGACCCTCCCAAATAATTGCCTGGGGAAACTCTAATTCCCCACTTCAAACATGGCCATTTATATCGCTACAGTTTTTCATCAGTTACAAGACCAATATGGTTAAATGGCATCATTTCCACTGCATTTGCTGGAAGTTCTTTGGCAGGAACACTCAATCTCCCCATATAAAATGTTCTTTGACTCTTAAGAGGTTTTGACCAATGCTACTGTCCTAATGTTCTTCATAATTCGCAAGGTGTCCTTCTGTCATCCCTGTTGTAGAGAGATCTTAAAGTCCTTCCAGTTTTGGACAATGTCCATTATAATCAACAGTTCACTATTATTTTTCTTTAAAAAATCCACATCCGCTATGAGTTGATTTTAAAGCTTACCACATTTTGATACCTGATAATGGCCTGTAATCCGCCTAAAATTTCAGTTTGCCATTAAAGTGCCCCCAAGTACTGCTGCTTATTGCTAATAATATACATCATGGTCATATATTGGGGCCGATTCACAACCTGCATTTTGTAGTACGTAAAGTACTACTACAGTAGTACCATTTACTTACTACAAATTGCAATTCACAAACTTCGAGTAGGCCCACCTCCAACTAGGTGTTGGCAGGATGGGCCCTCCTGCTGAGTTCAATGGGGTGGACCTGTTCCTTGTCCTACTTACATTTCAAAGGGCTGCCTCCAGCACACTCAGAAAGGAACTTTGACAGTGGCCCATTGTCACCCTGGGCCTCTTGGAGCCTGGGGCAGGGGAAAGAAGGACATTTTCCAGAACCAGATAGAGGAGAGCCAAGACGTTTCTCTCAGAACAGCATCTGGTATAAATATTTGACACTCAGACCAACCTTTCAGTTCACTCCTGGACCGGTGGGGGACCCCCAGAAGGACTGCTTAGTACTTTGGAGGACTGCCAGCTGCTTGTGGCTTGCTTTGTACATCAGAGGACTGCCCTGCCCCTCAAGAGGACTGCTCTGCTGCTTGAAGCTTGTATTTTAACCTCAGTGGACTGCCCTGATCTTGACACTTGCTTTGCTGCTTGATACCAGAAATACCAGATTGACTCCAAGGGCATATTGAATGGCCTCCTATTATGAGTTACAGAGACACAGCAAGCCCTCACAACCTTGAACTCACACCTGGACCCTGCCTGAAGTAACTCCTGCCCTACCAGTGGTACCTAACCAGTCCTTGGAAGTGGTGCTAAAGGTACCCAAACAAAAGAACCCTTCAACATGGGACTTATGAAATGTTCCACCAAAATATAGTCTGAGAACCGACCAGGAGACGGGGACGTACCTGCTCGCTGATCCGCCAGAGGTGCATTGCTGGTCAGCCTTACTTTACGTTAGCTTCAACTACATTTTTCTCCGAAGCAGCAAATTCTGTTGAGCGGGACTGCTGAGGAAGGGCATCCGGCCTCATGGAGCCCCCGTCAGCTAGAGCCCACAGATTCATACCACTGTAAATTTCTGACTTCCCAAAAATTGGCAAGGTCCAAACTTAGAAATCTCCATCTATAGTCTCCTCAACAACAATTCTTCCTCCTCAGACAGTGTGCCCTACCTTGCCCCGTTGAACTTTACTTTCTCAGGAGCTATCTTCAAAATTTCTTCTAAGTCCGACTGTAAGCCAAGACCGAGCCCAATCCAACTCAGGTATCCAAACCAGAATTTATAGTTATCAGCCATAACTTTTGACTTTGCCCCAGTCTTGCACGACTATATGCCAGTGATTGGCGCGATGTCTTTTATGTTGGGGGGGGTTTTCACGACAAATGTATAAAGTAAAAAACTCCAGTTATGCTGGTTGGATTTAATTTTTTTGGGGACAAATTACGTATTGCATTTTCTATATTTTTCCAAGTTGGTGTAGGATTTTTCTTGTGTTGTGTTTTCACTTTATTGCTGTTATGTGCTGCATAAATACTTAACACATTACTTCTAAGTTAAGCCTGACTGCTTTTGTGCCACGCTAACAGAAGGTTAAGCACAGGTTAATTAGTGACTTTTTTGTGGTTCACCCTGACAGGGATTGTGGTTGTTGCTTGACAAGAGTCTTCACCCCCCACAATCAAAAACCCAATTTCCTCCAACAAGGTATTGAGTCCTTTCTTCCACTCATGTCACATTACAATGCATTAAGTCAGGGGCTCTTGGCCCAGTAGTGCTCTGATGCTCAGTATTTTGCCCTTAGCTGAGTCAGAAATATCAAAGTGCCACTCTCTCACAATTCAGCATAACCCACCTCCTTTCCCATCATTCATCCATTTAAATATCTCTATCATTGGCAGCTAAAAATGTCATAACATACAAATGGGTGGCACATCAGCTGAGCAGGCGCAGTCAACTTCTGAAAGACCAGGGTACATAGCACACCTCCTTCATCCATTCACTCACTAGATGTGGGTGAGCCACTTAAAACTCAAGCCAGGCTTGAGCCAGATGCCTGGCTCTGGCTCAGCTCGAGATCCTTTTAGTCCCTCAAGGTCATAACAAGCCGAACTTTCATAGGTGGCGATATGGCCCAGTGGATATTGTTGCCTGCTGACCATGTAACATGAGGAACCAGCCTTGAATCCCAGCCTCGGCTCATCATCTTATGAATCCTGGAAATCTCCACATGCCGAAATAAAAGTGTAACAAAATCTGTGTCTTTTGAGAAGCGCTCTTACGTATGTGGGCAAGGTTTGCTCTATGTAAAACTGGGAAAAAATAAAACATGAATTTGGCTTGTCACCCTCAGCTCTAAAAACATACTCCAAGAATTAGGGACAAATCTTTACCTTTGAAGTGAGAAAGAGATACCCATCTTGTGGGTCAATTGCACAGTATGGACTTGGAAAATCTGGGATCAGTCCTGACTTCAGTGTTTGACCAAATGGTGTAAATCTAGGCAAATACCTTATTTCATAGAGCCTCTTTTTCTCATTATGATGCATGAGATCACCTTCAAATATGCGAGTTCAAGGTTTGCACTGTACCAAAATCTTCTGTGCGTTTGATAGCCTGATATTACTCCGTCGATAATAAGAATCTAGGGGCCCGATGTATGACACATTTTAGCAGTCGCAAATGGAGAATCGGGCCATCTGCAACTACTAAAGAGTCGTCTGGCCTGTACTAACCCTATTTTGCAAGTCGATAACCTATTACTGACTCGCAAAATAGGGTTTGCGAGTCAATATTAGGAAGGGGCGTCCCTTCCTAATAGCAAATCTCAGGGGCATGTATGAATGCTTTGCGACTGAAATGCAGTCGCAAAACATTCATATATTACTGACTCCATGAAGAAGTTCGCAAGCGGGAAGGGGTTCCAAAGGGACCCCTTCATCTTTAGGAATGTGAGCGCCAACATTTTTTAGGAGCAGGCAGTGGTCCCACAGACCACTCCGCACTCTTAAAAAAAAGAAAAGGTAGCTTTTCGATTTTCTTTTTGAAATGGATCCCATTTTTCTTTAAGGAAAACGGGCTGCATTAGAAGTAAAAAGTTGCTTTGTTTAAAAAGCAATCACAGGGATAGTGGTCTTCTGACCCCAACAGGCCACCATCCCTGTGAGTACTGGCCATTCTCAATGGGACACAAATTGTAACCTGCCGCATGAATATTGCTGAGGCAGGTTCCTTGCGACCCATTTGGGCATTGCAAACAGTGTTAAACACACTGAAGTGCAGCGCAGTTTGTGACTTCCTATTAGCAAATCACAAAAATGTGCTATTAGGAAAAAGCAAACCTGCGATTTTGTACTTCTGGCCCTGGGCCACATATGGGGTATATATGACAACTAACTTGCCTCTTAGTTCACCAATAGGATTGTCATCAGAACAGGGGAAGAAATGTTTCTCAGTTCATGTTGAAATAATCTCCGATTTAATAAATGCTTCTTTGTGCAGATATAGGTCCTGATTAAGAGTCTGACAGTCGTTGCCCACCAGATTCACTGTGGGGCAACGGTGGCGGTCCCGCAGCCGCCATATTACGAGGCGGTTATTCAGACTGTCACTGCTGTGCTGGCTGCGCTAGAGAACCTCTGTTGCCTGGCGGTGGCACAGCGGACTGGAGTATACAATATGCAAGGCAGGACCACCGCGATCTGCTGAGCATACGATGTTTCCCCACTGCCAGCCTTTTTAAGGCAGTGATCCCGCCATGAAAAGGTTGCCGGTGAGGAAACAAAGGGGGACCTGCACCGCCTTGGGCATGCATTCAGCAGGAAACAACAAGTTTGCATGCACCCCAAGTTCCAGCACGGCATTACTACACAACCCATGCAGTGCTGAAACTGCTTTTGCGTCCCAATTGTGGTGCCCCTTTTTAGGGCACTGCCACGGGAATGATAAAAGAAAAGCCCGCCAAACACAAGTTGAACTTGCAATCTGATGGGTGGGTCATGCACGGCTTTGGCAGTGTTGTGCCGACGCAAAGCCGGCGCAGCACCGCCAAAGTCGCAATCAGGCCCAAAGTCTGCTCTGCTAAGGTGAAACAAGTCTGCTTCTCAAAGAAATAGAGTTTAATAAAAACATGATATATATTGCATTATTTACATGCCTAATATTTTACAGACTTTACTCATGTAGAGTCTCTTTGAGGGGGAAACAGTCTTTACAATGCAATTTTTACATCGCAGTGACTTTGCCATGCATTTATTATCAAGCAAGTGTTTACCATGTGTAGGCCTTTACCACGCATTTAAGATAAGAATGGAAGTTTGGGGGGGTTTCCCCCGCCACAAAAAAAATATATGTATACATGTATATATTTGAACTTCCGTTACTAATACTTACCATAGTTAGACTAATAATGACTGGCAATGGCATGCGAGCTAAAAGCCTATGCATGATAAAGAAATGTGGGGTAAAAAATGCATTGTAAAGGCATGCAATGTTTTTACATGCATTGTTCCGTCATACAATTTAAAGACAAGCCAGACCATAGGCGTGCCTCGCCCTGTTAAATGATGGATTGCCCACCTCTTTCACTCATCCATTCACCCCACCATCTATGGAATCACCCATTAAGCCATCCATCCATGCACTTATTCATTCATCTATGTACTCCAGTGAATGATTAATTTAGACACACACCAACTTGCCCTTCCACCAAAAATACAAGGTTAGCATTAAATGAAGAGCCATTTCCTCTTTAATAATTATGAGCGTGATAATGTTGGCCTATGAGTGAGGGTTATGTGTGAGCTGGTGTGCGGGGCATGTGATCAGGGAATGTATGCGTGTTCATGTGAGAGAATAAGTGAGGGTTTTGTCTGAGCTGATGTTTTCGTTATTGATGAAACAGTGAGTGTACAAGTGCATTGCTGTGAGTGAGGTCCCTGGGTGAGCTTGTGCAAGTACCTCGAGAAAGAGTGGGCCTGATTCATGAATGTAAACGTACACGTTTGTGTACGTTTGCTATTTTTTTAGTATTCACAAACGACAAGTGTCATTTTACTAATAGCAATTTTATGACTGCGGAGAGTCCGCAGTCGGGGCGAAGAACTCTGCTCATAAAAAGAGAGGACGGGACTTACTTTTTATGTGCAAAGTCTCCGCAGTCGTAAAATTACTATTAGTAAAATTAAACTTGTAGTTTGTGATACCGAAAAAAAAATAAGTAATATTACACAAAAAGTGCATGTTTACCTTTGTGAATCAGGCCCAGTGAGTGTAAGAGTGCATTGTAGTAAATGTGTTCAAGTGGCCTGCAGTGCAAATCTGTTGTCAATCAATCAATCAAGTGTCTTGTAAGGCACAACAACCCACCTGTAAGGGTCTCAAGGTACTGGGGGGGTGGGGGGTGCTGATACGTAGAAGGCGCTGTGGTTCAGTCGAAGAGCCAGGTCTTGAGGTCCTTGATGAATTGAGGCAGTGATGGTGATTGGCTGAGGTGGTGAGGAAGGGTGTTCCAGGTCTTTGCTGTGAGGTAGGAGAAGTAACACCATACTCAAACATATAAGTGGCAACAGGATTGTTTATTGTGCTAGTTACAGATTGTCAATCGAAATGCATTACCATTACAGCACATGCACATTTTTTTCATTTAACAAACTGAATTTTTAACACAATTAGCAAACAGAATATGTCTGGTCTACAACTGAAATTCCAACTCAGACCTATTTACTATGCCAAAGGCTGTTAAAGTCTGCCTTGCATCTGTGATCAGCACATACTTGCTCATATTTCCATGCTCTACACACAGCACTCGGCTGCCCTCTAGGGTTAGAACCGCATTATGTAAATATGTTCCAATCAATTAATAAACAAAATACATTTGAACAACTGCGTGTTTATTTAATCAGTGTTGTAACTAGATACAGCCACTAAAAACTACCATGTGGAGTTTAAATATTTTCAGTTTCTTCATCGATTTTCTATCCCAAATTATTAATGAATATGTCTTTATAACACACTGCTGTCTCTTTCTGGTATTGTGGCATTTGTAGTTATAAGGCTGGGAACTAAGGGTCCTTTTTAGGTCTGTATTAGCTATCTGGAAGACATCATGTCATCACTTCTTCAAAAATAGTTCAATAAGAAGAGGTACAGGGAGTGGGCTTTGGTTCTGCCACCTTCAACCATTGGCTTTTACATGTTTGTAGTTGTTACCTTTCCTTGGGTGGGCTTTCCTTCAAGGGAATGATATTTTGTGGGTGGTTACATTGTTTAGTATGCACCCATTAGGTTAGGGAATCTGTAGCTCATTTGATAAACTGCAACTGCAACTTCACTTCTAGCTTCTATGTCATTCTATGTGAGTGCTTTCCTATATTTACTTTTTTAACTCAACATTTTTAACGCTTATATATCACTTTTCTGTTTAGGAAGGGATTGCTATGTGGATGCCAGGCTCATGCATCCAAACAATTCCATAATCACTCTTGCAAAATCATTTGTTTTACTTTGCTATCATCATAAGATGCTGTTGGAATTGCAGCAACTTTTGTTCACAATGGAAATACCTGTACACACAGAGGAGTTATAGGCTGTTGTTTCAATCATGTACAGTCACAGGGTATTTTGGTCGGGGTTGGGGGTAAATGTAGGGCAAGTAGGACAGATCCTTGACAGATTTTCAGGATAACCATTTCCTATGCAAATACATTCTATTAAGATGTATTGTCTTCGAACATATTGAATGAGGCTATCCTAGAAATCTAGCATGATGAAGCCCTCCTGGCCTGTGCTAGATGTGCATTGGTCTACTTCATCAACAGAGACAAAGCTGATATTTTTTCAAGGACCTCTCCTTGAGCAACATTTTATTTTATTATTAAATCAAATCTATGATCCATTTTTGCAACAGTGTTACACAGTATTTAAATAACCAGTTGATGTCTGAGAAAACAGTTTGACAATGTCATCATGGTGCAAGAAAACAAACCTTAAGAAATGATTGTCAATTCTCCCTTAAACAGTTCTAATAGAAATTGAAGTTGGAGCCAACTGTGGCCCGTCCATAGGGGCTGGGGGCCAGGCCCCCTCATCTTTTTCCCTCAAGAAGAGTGTCTGTCAGGCTGAATAAAGGTCTGCCTGACAGATACTTTTTATTTTCAGGTCAGGCAGTCAGGAACTAGACATGTGCTAAATAAGCAGGCTCCTGGCTGCCTGAGCTAAAATTTGCTGGGCTGAGGATGTTACAGCTCCTGTGGGATGCCTCCTCAGCTCAGCAAAGGTCCTTGAGGCCCTCCTCCTCGTGACGAGGGGTAGCATCAATCATTGTCTCAGACCTGGGTGCTTCCGTTTTAAGCCCTGAAGTGCCAGAGGCCAAGTGGCATTCAGTTTAACCTTGTCACAGAGTGGGGTGGGGTCAGCAGTCTCACTGACCCCATCCCACTCTGTGAAGAGTTTGGGACTGCTGATTTGACTCATTGGCTGGCTTAAGGTCAACCAATGAAGGAAGGCAGCAGTCCCAACTCTCCTGGGGCCTCCGAGGCAGAGCTACATAAGTGTTCTTTTTTTCTAATTAATATTTGGTGCATGCATGTTTGAATATTTGGAAAGGAGTTTTGTGAATGGATGTGTGTGTGGTTGGGCATCTGTGATGGGTGTGAGTGAGTGTGTATGTGTGCAAGTGTGTCCCATCTGCCCCCACCCTCCTGGTAGAAGCAGTGTCAAATGAAAGTGGAAACATGTTCGAAATCTTGGGAGTGAGAAGAAATAAAATCAAGATTTTTCCAAGGAAATTGAAGAGAAAATGCAAAGATGACTAAAGATTCAGAGAATATATATTTTCCTTCTGGAGTCCTACTGCACACTTAAAAACATGGTTCACACCTTTTGCAGTAATTTAATGCTACCAGTAGGTGGTGTACTAATCATTTGGAACAAGCCACCTTTGTTTGCATTTAATATTTACATTTTCTGGGACAAGCTCAAAAATGCCCTTTGTTTTTGCCAGATTCGGGACTATATTACGAGTTGGATGGAGCTGTATCCCAGGGTGGGTTACTGCTCCACTGACCAGAACCGGCCCAGTGCCCCTACACCTGGATTCTTGAGGTACAGTTATACCACATCCTATTTTAATATCTGGAAATATTTACCAGATGTTATATGCGGACCTGGCAGGGTCTGCGAGCTCTAGTACAGCTCGATCTGTGCCCAAGCTATTCCTCCAGCACTGAGGCAACTTGGATGTTTCCTGCCTGTCCAGCACCAGCTTCACCTCTTCCATGACAACCTCACCATCAACCTCCCCATCCACAGACAGACACCCCCGGCCCAATTTACCACTGACTCAGTGTCGCAGTTGAAAGGGAGAGAATGGGGCAGTCTCGTGGGAAAAGAACCACTTATTCAAGGTCCACATGTTCTACCCAATTTCAGGGACAATTACTCCAAATAGGCAGTTTTAAAATGTGCGAATACTTCCCAGAAGTGTTCATTTGAGAAACCTGTTTACTGCACACCTAAATGCACCCCTTTTCTTGCACCTGTTGTCAGCAACATAGTACGGAAATGGGACTGGGGGAACCAGGGCCCAAAAAACTGCATCTAAGTAACTAATGCCAATGTAGGATCTAGGGCATAACAAGACTAGCCCATCACCTGAAGTTAAAACTGCAGGGAGAAAGTTGGGGCCAGATTGCACATAGAGGTGTTTTGGAGTTTTCAGCAATGTGCACCTTCACCAAGAGCTGCAAATGTTCATGTGCCAACAACACCTCTCAGTTATGGTAAATTATTTACCTATGTCAGAGAGCTTTCTAAATGAAACTTCTTTCATGTGTCGTCGCCTCCAATGAGAGACCTGTGGAGATAGAAAAAAGAGGGAAAAGTGTCAGCCGTAGTCTTCAATGATGCCTGTGCAGATGCTGCATATGTCCATCAATTTCCCTCCAGCTCTGTTGCACTTTCTTAATGCAGTCAGAATGGCACCTGTATGGGTGCTCTGTGCCATCTAGTCACTAGCCTCATTTTGAGCCGATGTATTGCTTTGTTTCAATCTGGTGGTCTGCAGTGGCCTCTTCTGATGATCCCAAAAGGCAAATGCTGATAGTGGCCATAACGTTATACCACTCCCTGTCTCCCTCACACACTGATGTGCAGTTTAAATAGGCTAAGGGCAGAAGCATGGACACAGACTGACTTCTTCAAAGCAACACATAAATTGAGGAATTTGGAAACTGTGAGGCAAATTTACTAATGTTTAGCTAAGCCAGCAAAGCTGCTGCACTGCGTTGCGTCAATGGGAAAAACAAAAACAGGATCATAGTTACATAGAGAAGCACTGTTTTTCTCTCCTTTTGTGCTGGTGTACTTTTAGCTGCCAGACTGGAACACAGATATCCTTGCACCACAGTGATGGTGTGTGTGCCTTGTGTCAAGCATAAGTATTGTACTGGAAGAGGACCTTCCAGGACAAAATCTATGATGTATTACTTATTCCACTTTATATGTTTGCTGTACAGTGCAGAAGACTTCTGAAGTTTAAAACGTTTTGGGAAAAACCTTATGGCTGCTACAAGAGGCATATGTTCTTTGTTGGAAAGCATTGTCGATCAATGTTAGTAGAGCTATTTTAGCATCATAAACCATTGGTGGTTGCATGGGAATGCATATGTACCATCCATGGAATGCCCCCTTGATGCAAATTAGTGCATAGGAAAATCCTTTTTTTCATTGGAACGTAAATTCTGACACCATTTTATGCTGGGATTGCATCACTTTTGTGAAAGTGTTGATACATTTTTCCCTTTATTTCAAGACTGATGCATTGTGTTTACCCAATTACAGTTCTTGACTTAGTGGCATCCGGCCATTGGCAAAGGAGTACTCAATAAAAAAAAAATTGGGGACTTTTTAAAAGAGAAAATACATAAAATCTGCCCCCTCTGAGAGTCTTGTGGTTATTTTGTTATTGATTGTATTTTTGTAAACCTAAATGGATTTAGTGAGATTTGCAAGGTCACTGGCCAGCACCACCACTCTCAAGTTTATTCCACCACCATTGGAGTTACTAGGTGGTTACAGACACATGGCCGAGGTCTACTGAAGTGAGCTTATAAAACAACATAGGTGGATCATCCTCAGAGACATTCATTCCAAGGGGCAATGAAGAATTGCATTACAGGAGCAGGGAGAGTGGATATGAAACTCCGTTGAGCCCAGTCTATGCAAATTGACTGATTTGCCTTTGTACGCATTTTCGGGTGTCGGGAGATAAAGAGTAATGCAGGTTGAAGGGGGGGGTACATTCCAGAGCAGGTGTCTCCAGTCGATTGGGAGCTACCAGTATTTTCCAGGAAACTTAATAATAACTCACAGCCTTGTGTTACTTTTTTAAATGTTTAAATAAGTATAACTTGGTCATATTTTCCTTTTAAAGTTAAGGGAAGACTGTCTTTATTTTATATTATTGTCATCAGGCTGCAGATACCCAGGCCTGGTAATGAAAAGTGCTCAATCAGATGTATGACCCAGGCTGTGGCACAGAGGTCAACAACTGAACTACTGAGGTATTTAACTCATAAATAAAAGTCCTTGTCAACTCAGTATTGGAGCTGTGAACATAATGATGTTTCTGAATGCTTTTAAATGGGAGACAATTTAAATTGAAAGTTACCTTAATGATTAAGTTAACTCTTCATTTTAATGTTCTCCCATTTTAAAGTGTTGCATTTACAAGCAACAGACCTCTTACTCTTGGTGGCAAGTATACACTGTGGCATAAGTATAACTTGAAATTTAAAGTGCAGAAAAATGTCCCATATTATGAACATTGTAACAGTGCATTATTCTGTACTTAACATTTCTCCAATTAAAAATCAAATGAGTGTGTTATACATGTAACAGAGCCACATATGGCGTAAAGTATGTCCTGTGCTGCAAGTACATACACAAGGCACACAGGTGATGGATTTATGCAGAGCAAATCAAACATTCACCCCCAGTCAAGAGATCTGGGTTAAATCAATTGTTCTTTTGCTCATCATGCCACCCCAGTTTAGACCCAGCCATATGCAAATTAATCTTGACCCTGTTCCTCATAGGAACAGTCTAGTCTGAACTGCCAAGCCAGGTCCTCCCTGGACCGGAAACAAGCATCCTGGGACCGGTTTCGGGCCATCACCCCTCATCCAGGTTTGCTTAGATGTGGGTCCTGGGCTCACTGTGCCACTGAATTCAAGCTAGCCTGGCTGATGACGGGTGATGCCCTGAAACCGGTCCTAGGATGCTAGTTTCCAGTCCAGAGAGGACATGACTTGGCATTTCGGGCTTCACTTGTAAATATGGCCCCCTTTCATGCATTACTCTGAGTAAAAGGGGCGTTCCAGTGGTGTTGCTGTGGGTGTTTCCACACAACACCCATGAATTGTGACGCATTCCCAGATTTATAAGGTTTCGTACAAGGGAATGTGTCAGATTCTAATGCCTCCCCAGCTGAGGTGTGAAAGTGGCGTGACTAGGAGAAATTCCTTTATTTCTCCTTATTTTTTCCTTTTTCTATGTGTGCTGCATTTTAGCAAACATAGAAGGAGGAAAATGGCATCAATTATTGTTTTTCTGTAGAAAGGTGTCTCTTTCTGCACAAAAACAATCATCGCTGTAACACAGACACCCTTGCACCGTGTTGTGAGGGTGCCTGCATCGGTGCTAGGCAGCCAACTGTGCGCCAGCTCTGAGGAAAGCACAGGAATGCATCGTATTGCTGTAAATACAAAGCATCCCTGCACTTTCCTAATGACACAGCATAGCACAGCAAGATGGCTTCCAGACTTGCGCTGCATCATTTCCTAGTAAATATGCCGCCAAGAGTCGTTTGACAGTTACTATCTCACAATGAATCAAAGAACATTTGTCAATCTCAATTCATAGGCTGTGTTTATCAGCTGGCCTTGCACTCATTCAAACTAAGATAAAACTATCCATTTAAGATCCTGTAACACACCTACGCAGCCATTTAGGTCACTTCATCAGATCCATGGGGGTTAGGAGAAGGGGCAGATCCTAAGCAAAACTATGGAATAATTTTAACATTTTCCAGAATTAAAAAATGAAGGCTGAAATGTGAGTAAAGCATGTAGTGTGTTGCAGCTACAGCCCCCAGCGACCCCTAAGAATACCCCTCCTGTCAGTGAGTCTACCACAGAACGCTGACTCATCAGTTATCGGCTGCCTCCTCCTGGAGGGGGAGATGTAGAAAGGTGTGTATAGTCCCACTCCCATGGGTGCACAGCCCTTGTTACATGTATACCCCTTGGTAAATGCATGAACATAGGATGCGACCGCTGCATGACATATCTATGTTTATTAAAAATAATCTGAAAAGGAATGACGCGATCTGTATTATACCAGAGTGACGTTACAAAGTCAGTAGTCGAGTATGTCGTATTAATATTGATAAGAATGCATACGCTGCGTAAACATGAAAAGTAACCTCAAACAAAAAAAAGAACACGAAAGAGAACTACTGTAAGAAGACATTATTAAGGGTTTCAAAGCCTAAATTTGCAACAGAATAAATACACATGGCTTAAAAACCAACCCCTGCAGGCAGGAAAATCCCACACTGGTGATTATTCGATTAGCATTTTGGAAAGCGTTAAAAAAAACAAAGAGGAAACACAAAACGTTTATAAAGTTCAAGGTGTTATCCACAAACTGCACAGAATCCCCCATGAATAAACTCCACAACATCTCTACAGATTCAGCATCACTCAGGCGCTGCGAATATCTGCAAACTGTCTGTGCTGCTCAAAGCCATTGAGTCAACTTACCTACTGGTTCTGGTTCAGTACACCTTTGGGAATGACATACAAAGAAATTATATTCAATTATAAGACTTTTCTTGCTGGTTAACAGTTTACTAAATATGGAAAGTAGACGTTGCGAATTAAATACAAAAATATTATGAAAGTATGTTTAAATTTCTCTCAGACAATATACATTGGGGGAAACCTTTAAATGCGTGTAAATCTGTATAAGAGAGAAAGGACACTTACCGCAGAAGAAGACAAAAGAGTCTTTCTCCGAGCCCTAGAACACCTTGGGCTTTATAGGTCTCCAAATGCTGCTATTCTGGTTTTTCACATTCCAGTCAGTGGTTTTATGAATAGATCTGGGACGCAAACCAGTTCCCAACAATGGTGACTATTTGGCTTACTGGAACAGCGGAATATGCATGTTATGTGATCTGTAAAACAGGTCCACGCCTATTTTCTTTTTTTATGTCACAGGTGAAAGCTGAGCTCCATTTGAATTCTCTGACAGGACTACCAGCGCTCTGGGATCAACCTAAGTAACACAACTAGAGCCTACAAATATTAGTGCAAACCCATAGTTTTGATCTTCTCCATTTCAAAAAGACAAATGTAATACTATCTCAAAACATTCGTGGTTTTGCTTATTTTAATTTTTGAAAAGCATTAATTAAACCAGGCACTTGAAAAAGCCAGGAGTGGTAGCATTGCTTGGGCAGAACCTCTCTTGATCTACTAATGTCAATATTTCTATACCGCTCTACACCACAAGTGGTCTATAGGTGCTGCTGATGGGACGCTAGTATGTCCTGTATACCCAAACTCTCAGTCATGTCTTGAAGTCTCATCCTGAAGAAGTGTAGGAGGTTTCCAATACCAGGACATTCCACATCATGGCTGCTTGCACCCAGACGGTCCTTCGGCCATCGAGGTCCAAGTTATTCAAGTTATGGTGGCTTTCTTTCATAAAGAGTTAGGCGATCCGCCACTGGCTGAGGTGCTTTTACCAAGACAACCAGGAGAATCACAAAGGGATCCTATGCAAACAGCAAACCCAGCATCTCTTCCATAACAGACGCCTACTTCTTTCCAGAAGGGCAACATCTTGAAATCTCACGGTCATCATAGAAAATTCATGCAACAGACACCCTCTCTCACACTTTATCAAACGTCAGACAATGAAAAAACTTGCATATCTGCATCGGAACCACGGCCATTGATCCACAAACTTGTATTAAGGACATTGAAATTATGTAGAAGTCCTGAAGCCAATTATGCAGCAGCTATGACTTATTTATGGAACAACAAGAACAGGTTGTTTACCTTCAGCAAAAATGTTTCTGGTGGACCTTCTCTATCTGCAGATTTCTCACCTTTTGAATCTCCATCACCATGCAGAAATCCAGCCTTAGCTCTCCTCCACCAAGAGATGCAATCACACGGCTCCAGCTATTGCTCTGGTACCTTCTTCAGATTAGAGGTCACAGAGCCATATAACGCATCACCCTAAGTGCTGACACTTTAGGTCTACTTCCAAGGGCCCAGGACTGGGGTGGCACCACTTGGCAGGATAGACTCGCAGATAGCAGAGTACAGGCACAGGAGCAGGGTTGTTGGAAGCCTGATGAGTCCCTGAGGCTTTAGATCAGGAGGCCAGCTAACTAGCCCTTGGAGTCACTATAGAGTTCTAGGTTCAATAGAAGCATATCCACTCCTTCTCACCCAGAAAAAAGGGAACCAGGTCAGCACAGCAGGGCAGCAATAATTCAGAGCAGCAAACCAGCAGAGTGGTAGGCATTTCAGTAGCACAGCAGTCCTTCCACCTGGCATAGTATCCACAGATCCAGAAATGTACTGGAGTTGGTACCTGAAGCTCAGTATTTATACTAATTGCGCCTTTGATGTGGGGAGAAGCTTCTAGAAGCATGCCCTTGAAGGGCACAGGTATCCTGCCTTCCTGGCTAATTATAGGGGGTATGCTTCCCTTTGTGTGCAGCAAGGACACTGTCTAACTAAGTGTAAGTGGGACTGGGTCCAACTCCTCACTTACATCCTACCAGCAATGGCGCTTCCAAGCATACATAAGCTCCATATTGTGTGTGGCTGTCTAGGAGGAGGAAAGCACAAAGCCCAGCTGTCAACTACACCCAGTCATGTGACCCAAAAACAGACTGCATGCACTAAATGGCTAAGGCAGGAAAATGCCAACTCTCTAAAATTAGATTAAAAAAAATTAATTTAAAAATCCGACCTCACCATAATTTAGGATATTTCATAACAAATCCAAAAATACCAAACATGAACTGGTCACCAGCTCCCATTCGGAAATTACAACATATTTAAATGTGATAAGGTAACTCCAATGTTATCCTTTGGGAGCGTAAGGTCTTGCAGTAGTGAAAAACGAATTTAAATGTTTTTCACTACCAGGGCATGTAAAACTTAAAAGTACATGTCATACTTTTAAATACATTGTACCCTGCCATCTGGGCTTGACAAGAGATTTATTTTGCCAGGTTGAAATGGCAGCAGTGGCAGGCCTGAGACATGTTTAAAGTTCTATTCAGACGGGTGGCACAATCAGTTCTGCATGCCGACTAGTAGCATCTTATTTACAGGCCCGGGGCATAGGTTGTGCCATTTTACTAGGGTCTGACAAGTAAATTAAATATGCTAATTGGGTGTAAGTCAATTCCTCCATGTTTAAAGGGGAGAGCACAATCACTTTATTACTAGTTAGCAGTGGTAAAGTTCACAAAGTCCTGTGGCCACCAAAAACATAGTAAGCAAAACAGGTGATCTGAAGGCAAAATATTAAGGGCAAAAAACACGCAATTGAATATGCCAATTGGGTGTAAGCCAATTCCATCATGTTTTAAAGGGCAAGCACAAGCACTTTGGAGCTGGTTAGCAGTGGTAAAGTGAGCAGAGTCCTAAGGCCAGCAAAATAGGGAGCCTGAAACAAAAAGTTAGGAGGAAAACCATGCCAAGGATGTCAGGTCTGGCAGGTAAAACCTGGTCTTAGGATGGCAAAACAAGGAGAAATTATTAATTTCTCCTCATATTTTGCTCTTTCTATGTGTGCTGCATGATGCAGCAAATTACCTTTCAAGATTGTTCATGCACAGGAAGGTATCTCTTCCTGCACATAAACAATCACCCCTGCAGCATGGGCACCCTTTCAACATGGCTTATAGGTGCCTCCACTCGCGCTAGGAAGCTATTCAAGCGCCAGTGCTAGGGGAAACGCAGGGGTGTGCCATATTTTTCTAAATACCGCACATCCCTGCTTTTAAAAAATGTCAGAGTGGGACGTTACAAATTTTGGAGTTACACAGAGTTCAGACATTTTATTGTAACTATTCCCCCATGTGTGTTGCCAAGTGGATTAGTTGAGTTCTCTCGCATGGTTTGGGTAGGCCGAGGTAGGTTCAGTCACATGCATAGTTAACTCTGGCACAGCCCAGCCATCCTATATTTGTGGCAGAACTGTTCTTTATCAGTTTACTCGTCATGTAGACTATCTCCACAGCCTCTGTATTTTGAGCATCCCGGGCAAAATATTGTGGTCGGTACCACCATCATTCCTAGAGTTGTTGCGTTTCAGGGTTGTAGTAGATATGAGTGAGGGAAGCAATAGCTTAGAGGCCCTGCCAATAATGGACCGATGGAGTGAGGGGTGCATGTGAAATGAGGCAAAGCGTGGGCTAGGTTGGAGGCCCCACAGGTGGATAGAGGGCCCTTGCAGCTTAGAGAAGGGGACACAGTAACACAGGGCCAGGCACACCAGAGTGGACCTCAGCACAGAGAAGGCAGGAGTCTCCGCAGCTGGCACATGGAGATGTTAGTGGAGGAGAGGATACTCAGGAGGAAATCAAGGGCCCAGCAGGGTGGTGAGGAACACAAGGGTGACAAGGCCATGCTTTGTGCAGCTCACATGGAAACAGCAAAACGCCAATGATTGTTTTTGTGGAGGCAGGTGTCCCTTCCTGCACATCAACAATCATTTAAAAAAATTACGTTTTGCAACTTCTATGTGTGCTGCATTAAGCAGCACACATAGAAGTTACAAAACGAAATTTAAGATTGTTTATGTGCAGGAAGGGACACCTTCCTGCACATAAACAATCTTCCCATGCCATGCAGATACTCTTGCACTATAGTGCAAAGGTGCCTTAGTTGGCTTGAGGCAGCTAAATATTGTGTCAGTGCAGTGATGATGCACGGAGATTACCAGCTTGGGTTATTCGTAAAACTACCATACTCACCTGGGCCCATAAACATTCATACATAAACCGATAATCACCACTATGATCAGGATTTTATATTTTCCTTGATAAATTTACTTTTAAATCAATTCTTACCAACCTTTATCTCATTGGTTCTTGATTTCCTCTGGTCAATAGATCAGGTTGTTTGCAGAGTAGGCAGAAATGACGTTTACCTTTATTTCTTTGAATAATCACAGACTCGAGAGAATTTTAAACGCTTTATCTATACATTAATTTTGCTAGTCAGATACCAATACATGTCAACCACCAACATCTTTATGGAAAAGGATCAAAAGTAAACATAAACTTAATAAGATCTCATGATGTTGGTACCTGGGAAGGGTGGAAAAGGAAATAGTACAAGGACATACCATACAGAATTATATTTACCTAAAATGGTGTGAGGACCAACCGCTGGCCAAGGAGCTGGGAAAGGGACTCCCGAGTAGTCAGGAGCCAACAGTTCAGGACAGGTTCAGGGCAGGACAGGTGACCTCTTCTAAGTGCAACGCCAGCGTCACACCACTCTCTTGTACTATTCTCCTCGATTCTTCCCCTTCTGGATGGGCAGATTCCTCCTCTTCAGCAAGCTCTCCGACTCTTCTCTCTCTCCGTCTCTCTTCTCTCGATTCTTGTTTCAGAGTGCTTGAGCAGCTTCTCTGACCTCCGTGGCGTCTGCCCTCATCTGCTTCGGTGATGGGTCTGTGACAGGTCAGTGACAAGTCTGACAAGCTAACTGACTGAGCCTACCTTATTTATACTATTCTAAGTGCATGTACCACCCCCCAATGTTTTAATATTCGTGAATCCCCTACTTCTGATTGGACAATGGGATGGGGACAGATCATCACACCATACTAATGTAATGCCATTTGTTTAGTTCATTGTTCAATATCCCCGCCCCTTAATTTTACTTTCCCATGCTTTATTCCCAACCGCATTTTATATTAATTTCATGTACATTGTATACAAAATTGGACTTCTTCTCCTTCCCTTCTTCGGGTGATGTTCCCTAGAGCTTCTTTGCTAAAGTGCCCTTGGCGGGGTTTCAATGTCATATTGTGGATTCTGACAGAGTCTGGTGTGCTTGCGCACAAACCAAGCAGGATGGAGATTTCAGTCACCCTCCAGGCCAAATACGAACTAATAACTAAGTTAAAGAAAAACATATTAGAATACGAAAATAAACGAATGCACTGTATACCACTTATCCCTACTCTAATCCCTTTAATTTTTTTTAACTAGTGCATTAGTAGTTTAGTAAGACATGCAAGGTTTAGTTTAAGCATAGCATGTGCATTAGCATGTGAGATTCAAGGGGCCATCTTCAATACTACTGCGCAGCTGCAAAGATTTCCCACCAAAGCGAAAGACGTCATACCACGTAGGTGCAGTAGACCCATGCACAGAAGATTCCCGTGTTTTTAGCAGGCATTTTAAGCCACTCGGATTACTTGTTAGTAAAAACACATTGTCAAGCTTTCACTAGACTATGTAAAATGAAGTGTAATGCAATTATTAGTATTCACAAACATGTTGGTAACATTATTACATGTTATTCAAGGGGATTGCATCCAAGCAAATTTCTTATATACGAAACCTTGCCCTATCAGGGGGAAACGCAGGGCTGCACCATATTGCTGTACATAAGGTGCAGCCCTTCGTTTCAGAAGTGGCAGAGGCAGAGCCAAGGGTGCTAACACCACACTCTGCCACTTCTATTGTACATATGCCCCAAATATCTTACTATATCTATATTCTCCACATTGTCATCATAAGAAATGGGAGAGTACACAGACCCCCAGCCCTACATTGTATTTAAAGGGAAAATTTAGAAGCAACCTTGAACTACACATGTGCTTTATAATCAACTTAGCACTAGTCTGTAAATCTAATTCTTCTGTTCTTTAACTGCACACATGCTTTATAATCAGCACTAGCCCAGGAATGATTTTTGGTTTTTGAGTCCTTCACGTCTACATTTAGAAAGGTTTCATACTAACCTCTCCTATCTTAATGTACCCCCTTGTAATGTTTAGCAATTTTTTTTATTTTTTGCGGTTTTCTTTAATGTCACAAAGATATTTTTCATTATCAACCCATACAGGATAGCATTTATTAGGTACAGGTACTTGTAATCACTTTTTCCTTCCTTTTAATATTCTAGGATGGATTTGCAACTATTTCCACGATTAATTAGGTAGCGATAGAGCGTCATAATATTCTGAAATTTGTAGGAGTGCATCAATCACTGGTAGTCCGCACCCACATATATTCTGCATTAAAGTAAGTATTAATCATTAGGAAATGTGGATGTAATAATGAACTATGAATTTGTACTGCTAGAAAATTAGTTTGTGTTCATAGAAAGGATAAAACGACATTTAAATGTAACTGCCTATTACAAGTGCTTCACGGATCAATTCATATGTAATGTATTAAATTAGATTTAAACGTGCGCTATAAAAGTCTGGACTTGTATGGATGACTAATAGTGGATTAAGGTGAAGAAATGTAATGCATATAAGAATAATGCTATTAATGCGTATAGGTTTGGATGTGTAAAGGCTTGAATTGATTATCCAAGTTTTTGCAATGGAAAGTCCTATTTGTGATTTCTTATGTTAGCTGAATCAAGTAGGCCTGAAATGTATTTTTCCTTGGGAAGGCTCTCAGTTGAAGGCATTCAGCAGATTTGTACGTACAAGGTTAATTCGTTCACATGCTTTCCGTTGCAGGTGCAAGGACACGTCCCTCATTAGTTAGACTGATGCTCTTTATTTTAGGAGTTAGGTATGGAGGAGACCTGTTACAATGTTTTATGGAATGTTGATAATTATGGGCTTGCTGGAGAAGCCTGAGACCCAAGAACAATCCAACCATTCTTGGACGAAGCGCAAGTTGTGGAAAATCACCTGCAGAGGATGTCCAGCCAAAGGAGGTGTTTCAAGGCGTGTTCTTTGAGTTGGTCATTTTATATTAGAGACAGTGCCCCGAGGGAGGGAAGGCAGATGAAAGCCTCGTTAGGAGGGTAAGAAAAAAGATTTATTCTTAGGATGAAGACTTAGTAGACTACTGACCCTTAACGTGAGTGTATACTTCTTAGGAAGTCTTCATGAGTTCACACCTTTTCTCGATCTTGCCTGGGAGATGCTATGTAGAGATGTCACTTTAGTGCTAGAGTAGGGACAGAATTAACCAATTATTTTTCCTTTCTGTAAAACTGATGAAGACTAATTTGGATATTGGAGCAATTGTTGCTTGCTTAATTTTTTTAGAATTGCTTATTTTTTTCACGCTGCACCTAATTAGGTTGGTCCATAGAATGAATTTTGTACTAGTGCCCATGTATTTTTTCAACCTCGTTATGAGGTGTTTGTATGTGAAGCGGAGAGCATCACCCTCCATAATGAGGATACCGCAGGTCTGCGGAAATTCCCCATCGCGACTCTATGGGACGAGACGCTGGGCTCCTTCCATCGAAATTGCCAAGCACAGGGAATCCCCTCGAACACTGGCCCCCCTGACGCACGCATGACGTAACCGTCAGGACAGACGCCGTGAGCCACAACCTCAACGACCCCATTGTCAACGTGCATGAACTTCCAAATTGAGATACCCCTTGCCCTGATGACAGCACTTGGGCCTAGCCTGCGAGGAAGCGTCCCTCTCCCATACCATGGCCCTCCCGCTGACCGATATACAGTCCTCCCAGCAACGGACACGCCGTCATGGACGACATGAGAAGGTACCTCCTAGCTCCCACCACCTTGACACGATCTCGCCATACCACACGATACACACCCTCTAGTTGACTACCTCATCCCCCCCTCCATATCCCCCACCAGTTTCCCCTTCCTTTCCCAACTGCATCTCGACTTACCCTTCTATTTGATTCCCCCGCCTCCTTCACTACTCTTGCCACGGTCACGGATTTCCCCCTCATCTCCTAGCCGATCTCTTGACTACACCGACAAACTACCATGGGCTATAACCACCTATGAGGCGGCTGACACCAGTGACTGCTCCCACACGGAGATGGATAGGCACTGACTTGCCGGAACGGGGGAAAGGCACACTATCACAACTGGCATGGCGTTGATCACCGCTGGCAACCAGGTTTAGGATCACACTGCGGTGACGGCAGGTTCTCCTGCTCGCCCCGACACATGAACATGAAGTGGTAGTCCCACGTCCCGACCCAGCAGCGGTCGCAGCAATAACGCACCAGCTGCAACACCGCCATCGAAGCATGCGAGGCAAGACAGCTCTCCCCCCCAATAATTAAGACCCGGTGGCGGCCACAGGAGGTTGGGACCACACTACCTCACATGTTGCGTAAGTATGGGGATCACGCGTGCACCACTATAGAACGATTGCATGCGCCATGAACCTGGTGCTACGCCAAATGCGTAGTAACGCTGTAATGCATGAAATGACCCTGTGGAGATGCCACACAATGTTTCAATGTAAGTTACAGAATGATGCACAGTTTTGTATTCTCTTTTCATTGTGTGAAAACAATAAAGATATATTTAAAAAAAAAAAATGAGGTGTTTGTATGTTCAGTTATTTTTGGCTTTGTAATAAAACCCTTAAAATTGTAAGTCGTAGTTAAGTGATTCTTTCCGAGTCTGAATTGGTTAGTCTCTGTTGGTGGTAGTAAATGTATTGTTTTTCTCCCCTTTACACTGCCAGCAGATAAAAAGACCCAGTCAACCGAGGATTCTGAAGAGATGGTAAGATAAGATAAAAATCCGGCGTTATCAGTTGGTAGCAGAGTAGGATGGTTATATCTGGAGTAAGGGGAGACGTAGAGAAATGTAGTCATTGAGTTCCATAACTGTAGAGGCCAAGGTGATGGTTGTCCGGCAGATCGTGAGCGGAGGACGACAGATGGAAATCGACGAAGAGTAACAGGGCGGCAGAAGCAGCAATTCAGGGGAGAGTGAGTATGAACAGGGTTGTGTGTCTTTTAAATTGCGGTGTTGTTATGGTTGTGTGATGTCTTGTGGAGTTGGAATGAGAGTTGAATGATTGTGGTTTCGGGCCGAAAGCGTGCGGTCCATGAGATTTGAATTCGATATCCCAGCATAAGAGATTGTGGTGTAGAAGACATCCAGAGCTGAAATTGTCAGACTAGAGACTGTGGGAGTCATGAGACGTCGTTGACTAACCCACCGGTGATAGGGAAACGTGTGTGAGTGCCTGAGTAACCGACACAGGTTGTGGGTTACTGTATGTGGAAGATAGAGTGATTGGATCCTATTGAATAAATACATGACTGACTGGCCGTTCATGGGCAGATAGTCTGAGGCAGCTGTCCGGTCGTTTCATGGACAGACGGTTGCCAGAGTGGAGGTCGACAATTGTGAGAGACTATCCGGTCGTTTGGTGGACAGACAGTCAGAGAAGTCAATCAATCATTCATGACATTTGTATAGTGCACTACTCACCCGGAAGGGTCTCAAGGCGCTTGGGGGAAGTGGTCCACTACTGCTCGAACAGCCAGGTCTTGAGTTGTCTCCTGAAGGCGAGATGGTCCTGGGTCAGCCGGAGGTGGATGGGGAGGGAGTTCCATGTCTTGGCCGCCAGGTAGGAGAAGGATCTGCCTCCGGCGGTGGCTCTTCGGATGCGTGGTACAGCGGCGAAGGCGAGGCTGGCGGGTGGGCGTGTAGAAGGTCAGGCGGTCGTTGAGGTACTTGGGGCCCAGGTCGTGGAGAGACTTGTGTGCGTGGGTGAGGAGCCTGAACGTGATCCTCTTGTTGACAGGGAGCCAGTGCAGGTTCCTCAGGTGGCCGGAGATGTGGCTGCGTCGGGGGATGTCCAGGATGAGTCGGGCGGAGGCGTTCTGGATGTGTTGGAGTTTTTTCTGTAGCTTGGCTGTGGTTCCGGCGTAGAGGGTGTTTCCATAGTCCAGTCGGCTGGTGACGAAGGCCTGGGTGACCGTCTTCCTGGTTTCGGTCGGGATCCATCGGAAGATCTTGCGGAGCATGCGTAGGGTGTGGAAGCATGATGAGGAGACGGCGTTGACTTGTCTGGTCATCGAGAGGGAGGAGTCCAGGATGAAGCCTAGGTTGCGTGCGTGGTCTGTTGGCTTGGGAGCGGTGCCCAGGGCTGGGGACCACCAGGAGTCGTCCCAGGCGGAGGGCGATGGTCCCAGGATGAGGACTTCCGTCTTGTCTGAGTTCAGTTTCAGGCGGCTGTTCTTCATCCACTCGGCAACGTCTTTCATCCTTTCGTGCAGGCTGGTTCTGGCGGTGTCGGGGTCTCTGGTGAGGGAGAGGATCAGCTGGGTGTCGTCGGCGTAGGAGATGATGTTGAGGTTGTGTTGGCGTGCGATGGCAGCAAGAGGTCTCATGTAGACGTTGAAGAGGGTGGGGCTGAGTGATGATCCTTGTGGAATGCCGCAGAGGACTTTGGTGGCATCGGATCGAAACGGGGGGAGGCGGACTCTCTGTGTTCTACCGGCGAGGAACGAGATGATCCACTCCAGTGCCTTCTCTTGGATGCCGATGTTGCTGAGGCGTTGAACTAGGGTGCGGTGGCAGACTGTGTCGAACGCTGCAGAGAGGTCCAGGAGGATGAGTGCCGCTGTTTCCCCGTTGTCGAGCAGGGCTCGGATGTCGTCGGTGGCTGCGATGAAGGCAGTCTTGGTGCTGTGGTTGGCTCTGAACTCGGACTGCGAGGGGTCGAGGGATCCGTTAGTTTCGAGGAAGGCGGCAAGCTGTCTGTTGACGATCTTCTCGATGACTTTGGCAGGAAAAGGGAGGAGCGAGATGGGGCGGAAATTTTTGAGGTCGGTGGGGTCCGCTGTTGGTTTCTTCAGTAGGGCGCTGAGCTTGGCATGCTTCCAGATCTCCGGGAAGGTGGCGGTGTTGATGGAGGTGTTGATGATGTCCCGGAGTTGGGGTGCGATGGTGGAGTGGGCCTTGTTGAAGACGTGGTGGGGGCAGGGGTCGGTCCGAGATCCGGAGTGGATGCTGTTCATCGTGCGGGCTGTGTCTTCGTGGTCACCGTGGTCCAGGTGCGGAGGGTGGCGGTGGGGGGCGTTGGTTCGACGGTTGGGTACGTGGGTGGTGCGCTGAAACTGTTGTGGATGTCGGCAATCTTGCGGTGGAAAAAAGAGGCGAGAGAGTCGCAGAGATCTTGTGAGGGAGTGATGTCGTTGTTGCCGGTGCTGGGGTTGGAGAGCTCCTTGACGATGGTGAAGAGTTCCTTGCTGTCGTGGGCGTTGTTGTCAAGTCGTTCCTTCAGTGATTTCTTCTTGGCGGTGCGGATGAGCTGGTGGTGCTTGCGGGTGGCGTGTTTGAGGGCGGTCATGTTGTCAGTGGTCTGGTCGAGGAGCCAGGCTTTCTCGAGGGTGCGGCAGGTCTTCTTGGAGTCCTTGAGTTCGTCGGTGAACCAGGAGGCCTTCTTGTGTCTGGGTCTGTTGGGATGGTTCTTCAGTGGTGCGAGGTCGTCGGCGCAGGCGGTCAGCCACTTCGTGAAGTTGCGGGCTGCTTCGTTTGGGTCCGTTGTGCTGGCGGGTGGGTTCTGGCTGAGGGAGGTGGTGAGCTGGTCGGCGGTGATCTTGCTCCAGCTTCTGTGAGGAACCTGTTGCGGGTGGTGGTGGGTTGTGGTTCTTCTGAAGCTGAAGTGGACACAGCTGTGGTCGGTCCAGTGGAGTTCGGTGGAGTGGCTGAAGGAGATGTGCTTGCTGGAGGAGAAGACGGGGTCAAGCGTGTGGCCGGCGTAGTGGGTGGGGGTGTTGACCAGTTGCTTGAGTCCGAGGTTGGCGAGGTTGTCCAGCAGGGCGACGGTGTTGCGGTCCTTGTTGTTCTCCAGGTGGAAGTTGAGGTCCCCTAGGAGGATGTAGTCGGCGGAGGGGAGGGCGTGTGGGCTGAATTGTGTGCGTGGTCCCGGGGGTCTGTAGACGAGAGTGCCTCTGAGGGTCATCTTTGGGTCGGTGTGAATCTGGAAGTGGAGGTGTTCGGCGGCGGCGAAGGTGTCGTTGGAGTCGGTCGTGATGCGGATGGTGTTCTTGTGGACGATGGCGATGCCTCCTCCGGTCTGGTTGACGCGGTCCCTCCTCATGATCTTGTACCCGTCCGGGAGGGCGATGGCGATGTCGGGGGCTGAGGAGGCGTTCATCCAGGTTTCCGTGAGGAAGGTGATGTCTGGTGATGTTGTGTCGAGGAGGTTCCAGAGTTCCACGGCGTGTCTGTGGACGGAGCGGGTGTTGAGCAGGATGCACTTGAGGTTGCTGCTGGTGCTTGGCTTGGCGGGTGCGGTGCGAGTTCGGAGGCAGCTGAACTTGCAGGTTCTGCAGGTGAAGGGTCCGTGAATGCGTTTCGGGGCGGCCCGGCAGCAGGCGGGGTTTCAGCCGGCGTTGAGTGCGTTGAGGGCGGCGGCGTCGTAGGTCTGTCGGGTCATCTTGCAGCGGTGGGGGCCAGGGGTCCTGGCACTGGGCACGGTCCAGGCACGGACAGGCGCACACGGGCTTGCCTTTGGGGCGCCTTCGGCGCACAATCAGCGCGCCCGCTGCGCGTACGCGCGGTCGCCATTTATGGCGAAGTGGGAGGGAGGGAGGAGCAGCTGGGAGACGGGAGCGGGGAGGGCACAAAACGAAAAGGGGGCGTGGCCGCTTGCACGGCAGCGGGAAGCGGTGAGTGGGGGGGCAGGCACAGGGGGACTGAGGTACAATAACAAAGGCTAGAACAACAGCGTGCAAGGGGACAGCAGTGGCAAACACAAGGCAAATAAAACAAATAGGAGACAAAAAAAGATTACACAAGGCAAATAAAACAAATAGGAGACAAAGAAAGTTACACAGCACACGCAAGTACGGCGGAGGGGGAGGGTTAGTGAGGCAGGCTCAACGAGGCTGCAGGCAGCAGCGAGGCGAGGTGCACACACGCAGCTGGTGGCTGTGCGGCGCGGGGGTGTCCTGAGAACAGTGACTGTTCAGTTGTTTCGCGGACAAACAGTTATTTCATTTATATAAAAGAGAAGCGTGCGTGTGTGAGAGACAAATTGTAAAGGAGGGGAACTGCTGCAAGTGGAGGAAGAGTGATGTCACAGAGTGAAGTGCTACGATAGGTTGGTTGGTGTGAAGCCGCACTGGGATTGGTGGATTGTCATCAGGAAGTAGAGTGAATACAAGTGAAAAGAAAACGTTGATTTCATTATGAAATGTTTTAAAGTTTTACGAGACATGTGCAGAGGAGATAGAAGGGTGGTTACTCGAGGGGGAAAAGAAACTCCACCCGAGGATATCCCAGCCCATTACAAGGCTACGAATGTGGGATTGCGCACTATACTTTGGCTTGAATATTGGCATAAAATGACTGAAGGAAAGGAAGAATTGACTTTTCCCGTTATGGTACCTTCCGGTTGGAAGTGTGGTATCAATTGAAAACAGTGATGTCTTCCTTACATCCTCTACCCAGACCAACACAGTTTGAAGTGCTACATGTGTGGATTAGAGCAGCTCATGACAGGAAGAGAGAACGAAGTCAGGAAAGGGTGAAAAAGTCAATCAGGGCATTTCAAGATGCAACATGGGATGCGTGGGAAAAGAGATGGAGAGTAGAAACTGTAGAGGGGGATAGGCTATTCCCGTTGATGATGAAGGTGGGAGACACCCAGAAGAAGAGTGTCAAAGACGACGATAGTGACACAGATGACCGCTTGTTGGAAAGGCTATTATCAGAAAGACCAACCCCATACAATCCAGATTCAGTAGAGGGAAAGGCAGGAACCACGGAGGGAAATGGGGGATCACAGATTTAACCTAGTGCGACTGTGGTTGGGAGAATCTCCACAGGAATAGAAGGGATGTGAACACAGACCCCCGTAGGTACAGAAACTCATGGAGTTACAGGATCACGAGGTTGCTGGATGCTCTCACCGTACCGGTTACCATCGCCCCATAGTGTAAGTATATGATCCATATCAAGTGAGAAATTGGAGTTTGGCACAGTCAGCAGCAGGAGAGGGAACGGGCTCAGGAGGAAATGGCACAAAGAGTGGATTAGCTCACCTACCGAGACCCATAGAATCAAGTACGCCACTGCCCGTCACTGCAGACTCCGCAAGAGGACAGGTAGATGTAAGGACAGCAAAAGATCCTTGGCTGATTCAAGATCCGACCTCAGGATGTGGGAACCACCAGTGAGGAATCAGAATGACAGGATGATAGGAGACTGGGATCAGGAGGAGCCAGGAAGTCGGCCAGCCTTAGGGAATGTAGTAGAAGAGAATCGATGAGGAAACCAGAACAGTGAGAATGGAGAATTGAGCAGAGCGTATAGTTGAGGGACCTTGAAAGTGGCTATAAGGGCAAAAATTTTGGACGTGGTGAGGGTGAAAGCTGAGGTAGATGAGATCATTAATGAGAATTTGCCTTTGGAAAGAGTGGAACAGTGTGAACCTGACAAGTTGCTATTTGTAGCGAAGGATGTAACTCGCAAGGCAAGATTAGCCCATGAGAAACTAACAGATTTGGCAAAAAGATGGATCTATCCAAAACAAAGATGTTGCAGGGAAGTCACAGGTTGCAATACAGTGACCAGGAATTGGAGGAGAAAAGGATCATAGGGCTGAAAGCTCATATTCAAGAATTGATAAGCGCATGGAGCATGCTTGATAAGTGGGAGGAAAGATGGTCCAAAAAGAAGAGCACCAAGAAGAGTGTAGGAAAGACGCCGCCTCCGAGAGGGGGAATGGTAGGAGTGGAGAATTACCCTTTGAGAGAGGTATCCAATGGAGGGTATGTGCATGTACCTTGAAGTAGGGGTGATTTGGCAGCGTTCACGAACAAATTTCCTCGGCTGAGGGAGAAGCCTGTCGAATGGTAAAAACAGGTTGATCGATTTGTTAAAGTCTCAAAAGTGTTATGGGCTGATCTGAACAAATTGTTTGACATTGTAATGCCAAGTGATTTGTGAGCAGCTTATAAGGTCGCAGTTGATTGGCCACCTTCTGAACCAGATAGAGATTCTGTTACCAATGGTCCTTCACCTATTGTTATGAAAAAGTTTGAGCAGGTGATCACATGGCTGAAATCGAAAATTTTGTCACAAGACATTGATTGGGTTAAGATAGACCGAACAATCTAGGAACCAAAGGAATCTGTGCATGAGTACTATGAGAGACTCCTGCAAGCCTTTAAGCAGTTCAGTGGGCTAGACACCTTAGACCCTAAGGACATGGGACAGTTGTTTCCAAGTTTGTCTTGGGTCTGAGACCAGAAATTAGTTTTATGATTCAGCAGCACCTGCTCTGCTGGCAGAACAAGTCAGTGGACGAAATACTGCGGTATAGTAGGTACTGCAGCAATGAGGTAGACTCCAAACACAGGAAGCTTAAGGATAAGCTGATGCTAGTCCAAATGCAAACCGCTAATAGGGAACTCCAGACATAGCCAAGTGGAGTGACACTAGGCAGAAGACAGAGAAATAATCAAGAAGGAACACAGTACACTCAAGGTCAAGGGAAAGGGAAACCAGTAGATCCCAAGACAGGAATGGATGTGGTGACACTGAAACAAAATGGGGCATGAAACGCGAGTGAAGGTTGAACCCAGCCAATCAGGTCCAACAGGAGGAGGAGATGGTGTAGGTACCTAAGGTCCTGAATACAGTGACGAGACCCAGGTCTATGCAAGGGGAGACCTTGGCACCGCAGGTGCAAGTTCCGCAACCTCTGAGAATTCCACAGGGAATTAGAACGTACCAGCAGATGCCTCTTTTTGAGAATTTCATGAGTAAAGCTCAGACCCATTGAAATGACGGTGCCTGAGGGTGGATGAAGACTGCACTGTTGGGGCAGTCTTAGAGGTAGACCAGAGGGGACCGTTTGTAGAGGCGGATGTTGACGGTCATCCTACCACCTTTTTGGCTGACACTGGTGCTACCCGTTCTACTGTGAGATCTGGAGTAGTTCCCAACCTACTCCTCTCGGGACAATCAATCCAAGTTGTAGGAGTGGCAAATAAGAAAATGACTAACCCGTTGACTGAGCTGATTCCTGTGAGAATAGGAACCTTTCGAGATCGACACCAGTTTGTGGTGTGCGACTCAAGTCCCATCTGCCTGTTAGGACGAGATCTCTTGTGCAAGCTTAATTGTACGATCTATTGCCCCTCAAGGGAGTGGAATTGCAGACCCATGATGATGATGATGCCACCTTTAAAGTTGCAAATCAACATTTTTGCATAGAGATGTACTCTGTATTACCAGTGGAAGAGCTACCACTTGATCTGAGAGACTCTGTCTCACTGGATGTGTGGGACTTTACAGGAGAGGAGATTAGTTTGATTAAGGTTGTGGAACCAGTTAAGATCCAGATTAAGCAAAACGTTGAGTTCCAGAGGACATCTGAGTATAATCTGTCACCGGACACGATTGCAGCAATCAAGCCCGTAATCGATTCTATGATTAAGCTGGGAATCCTTAAGGAGATAATGGGCAGTCCATGCAATTCACCCATTATGGGACTACAAAAGCCGAGTCGGAAATTTAGAATCATGCAGGACCTGCGTTAACACTATTGTGGTTCGATGTTGTCCAGTGGTACCGAATCCATCAGTGATACTATTCCAGATCCCATGCAAAGCAGAGTGGTTTACGGTGATTGATCTGTGTCAAGCATTCTTTTCGATACCTCTTCATGAGGAAAGCCAATTTTTATTTGCTTCCCGGCTAGAAGACCGTGTGTTAACGTGGTGTTGTATCCCTCAAGGGTATACAGAGAGTCCATCAATCTTTAATCAGATCCTGAAAAAGAACATTGAGAGTCTCATGTTGCTGCAGAGCTTCGTTCTCGTGCAATACATCGATGACCTCCTGGTTGGTCAGAAACGGAGGATGCTTGCAGGATCAACACCATTGCCTTACTGGACCATTTGGCAGAGAATGGACACAAGATGTCCCCAAATAAGTTGCAGTACTGTTTGAGTGAGGTCCAGGACTTGGGTCATCGAATTGAAAAAGGCATGAGGAAGGTGTCACCAGATCGAATTAAAGCAATCATGAATAAGGCCGTGCCTACTACTCAGAGGGAAGTCAGAATGTTCCTAGGGATGGTTGCCTACTGTCGCCAATGGGTTCTTAATTTCTCTCTGAAGGTGTAGCCTTTGAGGAGGCTAATGCTCAAAGATGTTAGTGATCTGGTACCATGAGACAACGACTGCCTGATGGCATTCTTAGAGCTCAAAGAGGGCCTGTGTCATGCTCCGGCTCTCGGGATGCCTGATTACAACAAGACTTTTTCATTGTTATGTTGTGAGCAAGAAGGTTGCGCATCATCAGTTCTGACTCAGAATCATGGGGGTGTCTATAGACTATTTGCCTATTTCTCAGCTACATTAGATCCAGTAGCTTCAGCGTTGCCCGGATGTCTCAAATTTGTTGCTGCAACCGGTGTTAGCATTGAGAGGGGTGAAAGCATTGTTATGGGTCACCCTTTGATTGTGTACATTCCACATTTCTGTTGAATTGTTGATGACAAGGACTAAAACTCAGCATCTGACAAACAACAGACTAACACGCTACGAGCAAGTCATACTTGCTGCGGAAAACATGACTCTGAGTAGGTGTTTGGTTTTAAATCCAGCTACACTAATACCCTTACCAAATGCAGATGATGGACCATGACTTTTTTGATGTGACTGAACTTTGCACCAAACCGAGCCCTGACATTGTTGATGAACCTCTGCCTGACCCTGATGAAATTTTTTTTGTCGATGGTTCATGCTTAAGGGACAATATTGGTCAGTTGAGAGCAGCGTTTGCTGTATGTACCATCACAGGAGTGGTTGAAGCTGCTTGTTTAGAAGGATTATGCTCCGCACAAGTGGCCGAAATCATTGCCTTGACTCGCGCCTGTTTGGCAGCTGATCAGATTCGGATCACCATCTACACCGACAGCCAGTATGGGTTCGGTGTGGTTCATGATTTCGGACAGCTATGGTCTCAGAGGGGTTAAATTACATCATATGGATCTCCCATCAGAAATGGAGAATATGTGAGACAACTGTTGGAGGTCTTGCAACGTCCCAAGGAAATTGCTGTTGTGAAATGTGCTGCACATGGGAGGGAAACGGACTTTGTTTCTCTCGGCAATAAGTACGCTTATGAAGTTGCACGTTTTTGTGCTGAACAACGGTGTGCATTTACTGGAGATTACTCAGGGGAGAGCCAAGAGAGAATCAAACTCAACATGATGTTAACCATGGCAGACACTTGGGATGAACTCAAGCGCCTGCATAAAGAGGTTTCAGAGCAAGAGAAGAAGCTATGTATTTTTTTTTCTATGTATTAATTCAGGATGTGAGAAGGGGGATGTTGACATTTGGGTCTCCGGTGATGGTCGAGCAGTGTTACGGGATGACGTATTGAGTCCGATGGCAAGGCAGATTCATTGTTCTGTACATCTTGGCAGGGATGCAATGGTGTGAGTGTTCAGACAAACGTGGTACAATCCACGGTTTCGTGCGGTTGCTGAAGCAGTGTGTCAGAGGTGTGTTACTTGTCAACAAATGAATGCTGGAAATAAAACTGTGGTTACGCTGAGCCACATTGGGAGGTCAGGTGGGCCTTTCAATAGAATGCAATTAGATTTTATTGAAATGCCGAAGTGCAACAGGCTGAGATACATTCTAGTGAGGGTGTGTGTTTTTTCACGATGGGTGGAAGCTTACCCAACACAGAAATGTGACACCCTCACTTTAGCTGAGCTGCCATTGAGGGAGCTTATTCCCAGGTTCGGTTTTCCAACCTCTTTGGAGTCAGATAGAGGAACATACTTCCACAGTGAGATTATGAAGTTGCTTTGCACCACTTTAAGTATTGATCAGAGGCGTCATTGTAGCTATCGACCAGAGGCTTCTGGGATAGTGGAGCAGATTAATGGAACTTTGAAAGCAAGGATGGCAAAAGTGTGCTTGTCTACATCCCTGAAATGGCCTGATGCATTGCCTTTGGTATTGATGAGTGTTCGCAGTATCCCAGATAGAATACCTGGTCTTTCCCCACATGAGATCCTAATGGGGAGGGCGATGCGGTTGCCAGCGGTACCAGCCACTGCTTTGATAAACATCACTGATGCCTTGGTCCTTGACTACTGCAAAGGATTGGCTGATGGGGTCCGTTCTGTGTCTCAGCAGGTGCAGGCTGCCACTGTTCCCGCTTCAAGTGATCTGTGCCACGATCAGTGTCCAGGGGATTGGGTGTTGATCCAAAAGCACGTGAGAAAGAGCTGTCTTGATGCTCGGTGGCAAGGCCCTTATCAGGTGATACTGGTAAGGAACACAGCAGTGAAGTGCAGAGAATTGCCAAATTGGGTGCACGCTTCACATACCCGCAGAGTTTCAGCACCCTTGGAAGAAACAGCACCTCTCCCAATTGAAAATCCAGTTGTAAGGGTTGCTGGTGAAGCTGGTTGCTCACCGGAGTAAGCTGAGGAGGGTTACTCTGCCCATAACCCATGCATTGACTATGAGGAGGAAAGTCCCTTTGGGAGTGGTCTAGAGTCAGACTCAGCAGAAGGAAGAGGTGCGCAGAGTGATCGAGAGGAAAGCAGAAGAGCTAGAAGCACAGAAGATTGGCCTGAGAGACAGAGGAGGCTGAATCTGCGACTGGTTCCAGAGAGAGATCTTGCTCCCGTGGTTGAAGTCTCTGACTCAGAAGAAAGTGAGGAAGAATGGAATCAAAGCCTGAGGAGATCCAGGAGTGCAAGAGTGCCTTGCCAGGGATACGCTACCCCTGAGTGGACTTACGCAGTATCCGATGCCGGGAGAAGTGAGTTCCGGGAGGCTGAGGTCCGTGAGAGTGGTCCGCAGGAATCCACCACTGAAAATCAAAGTGGTAGTACTGGTGCCAGGTCTTGAAATCAAAGGGGTGCTGACGATCAGGGTTCCAAATCCTCCAGTCCTGAGCAAGGTGCGAATTCTGGTCCTACAAAGATTCGTTTTCCCGACGTTTGGATTCGAACCATCAGCTCATGAACTGGTAACTGTTCATCTTGAAATTTTGCAACATGTTCTAGCCACAATTGGATCTGAACTCATTGTAGATTGTGAATGAACTGTGTTTTGTAAATAGGTGTTTAAAAGAAGATAACCTAGGTCCAAGTGGAAGAAGAATAAACTTCGGAAATTTCCGTAGCAGAAGAAAGAGGGTTAAGGAAGTCTTCTGTGAACTGTGTAAATAGGGAACTGAGAGACTGTAAAGGGGATTTCCAGCACAGCGGAGTGGTGTTTGAACTGGTTATACAGTGGCTTGCGGTGGAGAAAAGACTCTGAATGTTTGCTGGTTGAAAACCAACTTAACGACGAAAATGGAGGCTGGAAATCCGAACCGTAGGTCCAAATGTATGATAGGCACAGTCATAGTAGGAGTGATAGTGTCAATAGTCGTAGTTATTATAGTCTCAGTTGCTATTCCGCATGAGGTAGAAGTCGGAGAGGTGAAGGGAACACCTACACCTAGCACTTCAACTAAGAGAGAGGGCATCATAGGAGCTGAAAAGAAAAGGCTTTGCTAGATTAAAAGAGTCATAGATTGCATGTAGATTTGTCTAGAGGTGATTTCAAGCTTAATGCGTATGCCAAGCTGCTATATGAATATGTTGAGGTGATGGATGCGAAAGATTGTTATGGGTGTGTGCAGTTGCCTGCCTCAGTGAACGAAGGTATCAAGTATCACCGTCTTCCACTGACTTATGGAATTACATGTAGTTTGTTGCTTAGTATATTTTATGGGAGCGGCCATTATGAGTACTTCTTTTCGAATTATGATGTGGTGCTTTCGGAGGTACCAGCTTATAAGCACCTGAATAAGTATGATTATTATAAGCAGGAAGATAAGATTGGGAAGTACTTCATACCAGCTACAAGGCTAGACGCATCTTATGCCCATAGACATAATTTGGCCTGTTCCCTAACAGATGTAGAAGAGAAATTTGTATGCCAAATAGAAGATAGATATAGACAGCTAACACAAACATGTCACACCGGAGGTAGTCCAGTAGATTGGACAGATGAGGAGAGAGCTCACAGAGAGAAGGGAAACTATGGCCCTATAGCATTGGACCTGGTGCAGGAGAGGAAGTTGTGTCTGAGACGTGTGCAGACCTATTATGATATGGTCTATGTAGGACAAAGCTTATGTGATCATGTCTTCACGATGGAAGCGTCCGCAAAGGACTTTCTGCAGGGTTCGGCGCAAAGTCAGGAGAGGGGAGAGGGGTTGGCCTAACGGCTAAGGCGCTAGACCTCAGACCTGGGGATCTGGGTTCGAGTCTCGGTAACGACGCCAAAAACCTCCTGTGATTCTGGGCAAATCACTTAATCTCCCCGTGCCTTAAAAAATGAAAGTGTGTCCTCATGTAATGTAACTGGTGCTATGTAAAGTGCTCTGATACCTGATTCGGTTCGGGTCTAGTTTGCGCTATATAAAACTCTGCAAAAAAAAAAAAAATGTGGCGCCAAACATGTTTTATGTGTGTGGAAGGAATGCTTATGTGAGGTTGCCTGCGAATTGGTATCGTACATGCTATTTGGGTATGATTTTTCCCAAAATCTACAACGCAGACAATTTAGAACTGTTGGAAGGTGAAAAGCATTCTAGAACGAAGAGAGATGCAAGTGCAGGAGCAGTTATTTGAGATATTTTTGGAGCGGTAATACCAGGTTTGGGAGTGATTCTGAATGATGTGAAGATAAGGAAGTTGGCGACTGTTGTGGACCGATTGTCGACAAATACAGCTAAGTTGTTAATACTTGTGGATGGAGAGATGTTGTCGTTGAGAACGATGGTGAAGCAGAGCCTTATTGCTTTAGATGTTTTACTAGCAAAAGAGGACGGAGTCTGTAAAATATTGAAGGTTCAAGAGTGCTGCACTTATATACCAGATAACAGCAAAGATCTGGAGAAATATATAAGTAACATCACTGTGATTCATCATGAGATTAAGGATCTGATTGAGGAGGGAGTTTGGGAAAAAGTTGGCAAAGGGTCAGGAAAGGTGGGAAACTGGTTAGTGAATTTGGGAAAGGGTATCATTGGATACATTCTGAAACTCATCCTTATTATTGTGGTTAATGTGGTTTAACTATTGGTATTTGCTAGAGCTTATCAGTGGTACAGGGCGAATCAAGTTGAGAGATCCCTTAGGGAGCAAGAGATCAGGATGACCAGACTTCAGGACAGTCAACACCAGAATATTAAGAATCTAGAGAGGTTCCGACAGGGAAAGATGGCTACGAGTTCTGTTTAGGTCGGTTCTTTCTCCAGGGAATTGCGATTGTTGGTGATGACACTAGTCATCAAAGTGGGGAACACATAGAGCATCATGATATTCTGAAATTTCTAGGGGTGCATCATAATCACTCGTAGTCTGCACCCACATATATTCTGCGTTAAACTAAGTATTAATAATTAGGATATGTGGATGTAATAATGAACAATGTATGTGTAATGCTAGTAAATTAGTTTGTGTTAATAGAAAGGTAAAACAACATTTAAATGTAACTGCCTATTACAAGTGCTTCACGAATCAGATCATGTGTAATGTATTGCATTAGATTTACACGTGCACTATAAAAGTCTGCACATGTATAGAAGACTAATAGTGCCTTAAGGTGAAGACATCTAACGCTTATAAGAATAATGTTATTAATGCATATATGTTTGGATGTGTAAAGGCTTGAAATGATTATCCACGTTTTTGCAATGGAAAGGCCTATTTGTGATTTCTTATGTTAGCTGAATCAAGTAGGCCTGAAATGTATTTTTCCTTGGGAAGGTTCTCAGTTGAAGGCAGTCAGCAGATTTGTACGTGCAAGGTTAATTCGTTCACATGCTTTCCGTTGCAGGTACAAGGACACTTCTCCCATTAGTTAGACTGATGCTCTTTGTTTTAGGAGACACATAGTATCCGGGCAGCCAGAACGAACGCCGAGGCGCGGGGTTCCTCAAACGTCCATGAATTGTTCCCATTCACGTGGCGCAAATGGTTGAGAACTAGTTCTCAGAACGCGAATACTGGCAGCAAGACGTACCCGTCCTCAGACCCGTGATCGGCGTTTATCATGCCCACTGTTTATTGTTCAGACTCAGTAGACGTATGTGATGATTGATTCCTGATTGATATACTCACCCCTCGAATTTGGATTTTGCACTTGAAAGTATTGCACTTTGTATAGCGGAGTACCTTGAATTTCACTGTATTCACGATTGCTCCTTCAACCAACTCAGACCCCGACCGGGTTGGAATTATCACCAGTCTTGGGATCATCCATGCCATCTATTATGATTCGGCCCTGAAGAGTCAGAGTTGACGGTACTTTAATGAAATACGTGTCGGCTGGTGTCTATGCTAATAAGCATTAAAACAACAAGAAAAGACGTGGCAATTTCTTGTCTCTCTGCTCATTATATTTACATATTATATGTTGTAATTTTATGTGTGCACAGGTCCTTGGTTAATGTCTCTTAGTTTTAGGAGTTAGGTATGGAGGAGACCTGTTACAATGTTTCATGGAATGTTGATAATTATGAGCTCACTGGAGAAGCCTGAGACCCAAGAACAACCCAACCATTCTTGGACGAAGCACAAGTTGTGGAAAATCACCTGCAGAGGATGTCCAGCCATAGGAAGTGTTTCCAGGCGTGTTCTTTGAGTTGATCATTTTGTATTAGGAACAGTGCCCCGATGGAGGGAAGGCAGATGAGAGCAGAGATTCGTTAGGAGGGTAAGAGAAGAGATCGATTCTTAGGATGAAGACTTAGTAGGCTACGGACCCTAACATGAGTGTACTTCTTAGGAAGACTACACAAGCTGACACCTTTTCTCGATCTTGCCTGTGAGATGCTATGTAGGGATGTCACTTTAGTGCTAGAGTAGGGACAGAATTAACCGATTATTTTTCCTTTCTGTAAAACTCATGAAGACTAATTTGGATATTGGAGCAATTGTTGCTTGTTTAATTTTCTTAGAATTGCTTATTCTCTTCCCGCTGCGCCGAATTAGGTTGGTCCGTAGAATGAATTTTGTACTAGTGCCCATGTATTTTTTCAACCTTGTTATGAGGTGTTTGTAAGTTCAGTTATTTTTGGCTTTGTAATAAAACCCTTAAAATTGTAAGTCGTAATTAAGTGATTCTTTCCGAGTCAGAATTGGTTAGTCTCTGTTGAGGATAGTAAATGTATTGGTTTTCTACCCTTTACACTTCCAGCAGATAAAAAGATCCAGTCGACCAAGCATTCTTAAGAGATGGTAAGATAAGATAGGATTCCGGCGTTATCAGTAGGGTGTCTTTCCTTTGCATAAGCCATGATATTTTCAATTATTTTCAGCATGAATAAAGGCGCTTTTACTTAGGGTAGTGACAAATCAAGTAAGTGCCCTCTTTCAGCCTCAGTTCCCTTCTTTCAAATGCGCTTTAAATGACTGTGTTTGCCATTTTACATTGTTCTTTTTTGATAGCCACGATTGTGCTCTACAGCACATACGCATCATCTGGGTTTCCGTGACCTTGCGGGGTCGTGGTGTGGACACGCCCACATGCTGCGAACTTTGTTATTTGGTTTAGGTTATATTGGGGAATTTGTGCAAACGATTGTGCTTGTTCTTTATTTTAAACCTGATGTGACAGGAATGCTGTCAGGGTATTCATCACTTGCCGTGGACACGACGCGGATATGTTACATGCTTGTCACATATCGGCAATATTCGGCATGGTGCAGCGGTACCGCTGCACTATGCCGAATATTTAGTCATATGTAGCTGGGGACAGAGCAGCGTATGGAGCTCAAGAGGTCGGAAAATAGGTAAATTAAATGGGTGATCACCCATGACGAAGTAAGTGCGCACTGGGGTATCTTTTTCTAAAAAATAACCCAGCGAGGAAGGGTTTTGTAATATTACATGTGAAACTTAGCAGTGTGTGATTACAGGGTTTACCCCCGTAGAGCCTCCATATTGTGAGGAAATACTGAGCAACAAGTACGTGATGTCGATTCTTGAAAAATGCAGGATATTTGTGCCATTCTCTTCACACATTTTTATGTGCATATCCCTTTTCAACCAATCACTATTAGCACTAATACCTTATGCGATGCATGTTTTTCATACATCGCACTGCCTCAGCTTTGCAGTGCATGAAAATTCAAAATGCACTCCACAGACAACAAGTACAGCGACACTATGCAGGAACTTGCCTGCATCTTGTATTTAACTGCATAATTTTCAATGCAGAGCACAAATAGCAGTCCACTGCAATTTCTTTCAGGGGCACAGAGGTTCATCACGCTTGGAACTTTATGCATGGCTTAAGCACAAAGAGGATGCTGTGCCAATGCTCCCTTGAATGTTTAAACTACCATATAACAAACTATGTCTTTCTCATTTTTTATATTTAATAGAGCCTCAAATGGATTAAAAACTAATAACAGTAAATTACGAGCTGCAATATTGTCACATGACTTAGCATGCACATGATCCTGGTCCTCAAGAAAGCCATACTGACCCTTTGGGACTTTAGACACTATGGCTGAAACATGTGACCGAAACTCAGAATGTGAGAATTCCTTGCCTTCTCAGAGCACACCCACCACTGCTTTTAATCTTTGCCAAGGTTACTACTATTAAACCATACCTCATTGACTGGTAACTTGGAGGCAATTTGTATTCACCTTTTCTTCACTTGAGAAACACCCAAAAAAGAATTCTCTGCTATAATTGGACATTGTAGCACATCCTTGTTGTGCTATGTATCTTGGGTGGGCCTACAATAATGAGGTATCCCCCTGTCTACACTCTCCTCAGCCACTGAGCTGGCCCGTTAGGAATCCTTCTCCTCACTTGTGGACCCAATCTGTGCAGCACCTGACCTTAACTTGCTCACACTTGCATCCCAGTAGGCAGATAATACCACCATGAACATCAAAGTAATATGGCCCATTCCACCACTTGGCTTAAACGTCTGCCCCCAACCTAAGGAAAACTCGATTCATAAGGACAGCAACCAACAGAGGCCACTGACAGCTGTGAGTGTAAAGAGCCAGGGCCCAGCCCATCCAGGGTTCTCTGACCTCTGAGGTCTCTCGGAGTGGTGAGGTGGTAGCCCAAGGTGTTTTGCACCTCATGTTCACTCTCCTTCCCACCAGTCCATCATGGTAGCCTGAGTCTGGCCTTTCAGTCCAGGGTCAGTAACCGGAGGCTGAATAGGTGCCTAGCAAGCTTGGACTTCCAGAGGGGAACCACCACCCTCTCAAGAGTGACACACCCTATCTGTGTCATGCAGGGGTATGCTTCGGACAGGTATCCAGTCCGATGTCTTTTTGAAAGTACAGAGAGCATCTCCAGGTCAGAAGTGGCCTCACCAGGCTCAGTCTGGGAGTGCTCTGTTCTCAGAGCTGGTAACCCCATATCCACTGGTATTTCCATGGTAGACTGTTTCCACCTCCCGCCCCTCCATCTGGGCTTCTGTACCCTCTCTTTGGGAGTGGTACCCCCGAAACCTGAACTGTCAGGGCACTCCCAGCTCTCCTGACACCGTGGGCAACTCATTCCCTAGAATGCAGTCTATAGGCATCTGGCAACTAACTATGACCTTTCTCTGGGTCATCCCCCCATCCCACATCAGGGATACCAGGGGCATGGTGGAAGAAAAGAAAAATCCCTGCCCCTGAGCTACCCTACACACCTGGCAGGTGTACTGCTCTGGGGACACCAGCCTTTCCACTATAATGATCTGGCTAGCCCTGTTGTCCCTCAGAGCAGTGACAAGGAGCCCACTCACTTCAACCTGGTGAAAGTGATGACGCCCACCCTCAGGTATCACCACTTCACCCTCTGAGTCTACTTTCCAGCTAAAGGAATCATGGCATGGTCTATGACCAGCCCCTGGTGACTACTTACACCCAAGGCCACATTGGCCACCCCTGTTGAGGTCCTACCAGTGTTTTTCTTTAGGACAGACCAAGTACCCCTACTTGTGTGCTTTTAAAAATGAGGTGCCCTGGACCCCCCCAGAACCTCCTCCCTGTTTCTCAGAAGGGGCATGGGAACCCTTTCCCCGCCTTTTTTGGGACCAGTCTATCTCTCTCTGGAGCTACCCCTCATTCAGCTGGGGGGAACCTGAACCACCCTTCTTGGGGTGGCTGCCAGGCACCTTCTTGTGGACCCTGGTGCTGAGCCAGTGGTCCGCCTCCTTTGCAAGCCCTCTGGGGTCAATGAGCTTGCTATCTATCAGGTATTGGTGCAGATCTGCAAAATAAAGACTGAACATGTGCTCTCTAGTAATCAGATTATACAGCCCTTTGTAACCCTTCACTTCACTGCCCTTCACCCAACCTTCCAGTGCCTTCCAAAGTGATCCACACAATTCTTCCAGGTGCACTGGGGCAGTTTCCGGCTGTACCTAAATGTCTGTCTATACTTTTCCAGGATCTGCCTATACTTCTTGGTCAGGGCCTCCTTCAGGAGGGATACTCCACCATGGCCCGCTTCCCTAGGGCTAACAGGACATCCCTCCCTTCATTGGGAATATGCCCCCCCCCCCACAATTCTCCTCAGGGACTTGGCTCATCTCAAAGGCAACCTCATAGGCCACAAACCAGCTGTCTATGTAATAATCCCACAAAAAAGTAAGGCAGCAGCCTTTTGGGAATCTAGACTGTATTTTCCACAGTAGGCATTGGAAGTATGCTGACACCCTACCTGCTGGGCTCTTTTTGCCTGACTTTAATAACCAGCTCTTTGTGGCACCTTTCATGAGCCAGTCACTCTAAGGCCAGTTTTTCCTCCATGGTCAGTTTCCTTCCTGCCAAGGCCCTCTCAGCCTCGGGCTTCCTGTCCTCTGACCTCCAGTTTTAGTTTGATATCCCTTTCTGTCTCCATCTTCTCTAGGGACAAGCTCTTTGAAACAACACTCCTCCCAACTCCCACGCTGGTCTCTCTCTCTGTGGGCAGGTGGTCTCCTTTCTATGGGTATTCCTGCTCAGAGCCCACAGTCCAACCTGCCTCTACTTCTAAATCAAGATCCTCCTCATCATGATCCTCTACATTAGAATCCTCCTCCTGAGACTCCTCAGGATTGGATTGCATCATCCTTGTGAGCTCCTCATAGGCATGGAAGGATATCTGAAGGTCCAGCTCTGTGGCCTTCTTTCCTGAACGAAACCCCCTCTCCTTGCAGAGTTTCTGCAGTTCAGCCCTGCTGAGGCTTTCCACTTTGAGCATCTCCATCTCCATGGTTCAAGACAAGACAAAAAGGTAGAGAACATGCATTTAGAAAAGTAAAATAGCCAATCAGAAAACTAAGAGGAATTAAAAAAGGTTAGAATTGGCCTGAGATTTTTTATCTGAAATTTTCAGTGTAATACAAAATCCCTGTATGGCACTGTACAAACACACATTCTAATCCCACCGCTGCCACCATGGGCTTCTGGTTGAGGGGTGTGAAACACTACTCAAGCAGAAACCACAATCCTTCTCAATGTGAAGTCATAGCATATCCCATATTAACCTGTGCTCAGCCCTCAAGTAGCTTGGCACATGGCCGTCGGGTATAACTTAGAAGCAAAGTGTAAAGTATTTATGCAACAGTTCTTACAGTAATAAAGTAAAACCAAAACACAAGAAAAATCCCACACCACTTTACAAAAATAGAGCACAATTTAATCAATAATTTAAGACCAAACCAACTAAAGTAAAATCACTAAAACTGGAGAAATGCACTTTTAAAGATATAAGTAAAAAATAGTGCCTGAAAGCACAAACCACTCACTGTGGTTATCTGGTCATGCCGGACCAGGACTAAGTCCTAAGTTTAGGTCGACTGCGATGGAGCATGGGCCGGCTACAGGGACCAAGTTAGGCCCATTGAACAAGACTACCTTTAATCAAAGTTTTGGAGCATTGCAATATCCCATGTCGAGGATGCGTCGCGCAACCAATGCAATGTGAGGTTCTGATGTGGAGATGCACCTAGCAGTGGCCGTTTTGAGGGTCTGCAAGGCTGCAATGTGAGGTCCTGCATCGTCATTGAGTATACCGCCAAAGAGGCGCCTCAGATCCAAATTCCTGCGATGAAGATGCATCGCTCACTGGCTGGTTCTAAAGAAGTTGCAGGGCTTGTGATGCAGAGTCCTACATCATTGTCAAGGATGCCTTCAACGAGGAGCTTGCGAGGCATAGGCCTGCATCAAGGATGCATTGCAAAGTGGTTCAAATACAAAGTTTGGTGAGGCGATGCATCGTACAACGGTTCAGATGTGGTGTATGGCGAGAGGATGCACTATGCTGTGATCAGAGATGGGCTGGCAGAGCCCCATCAGGCCCACTTCCAAGGATGGAAGACTGGAGTAGCACCACTTGGAAGGGCAGGACTCACAGCTGGCAGAGCCCAGATTCTGGGTTCAAGGTTTTTGGAGCCTGTTCTGTCCTTGAGGCTCCGATCAGGAGGCCAGGCACCTAGCCCTTGGAGTCACTCTAGTGGTCTTGGGTTCAAGATGCAGGCCCAGACCTTCTCACTCGGGAAAGAGGGTAGCAGGGCAGCACAGCAGGCAGCAGAGTGGCAGTCCTTCGTGAAGCAAATCAGCACAGCAGTCATTCTTTATAATCTTCCACAGGTCTAGAACTGTACTGAAGAGTTGGGTCTGAGGGTCACATATTAATACCTGGTTCCACCTTTGAAGTAGGAGAAGGTTCTTGAGTCTTCCACCCCATGAGGTGTCAGGCATCCTATTATTTCAAACCTGGCCCCAGCCTATCTGGGGACACAAAAAACTAGTGAGAAATCCTTGTGAGTGTGTTCAGGCAGAGCTTTTGTGATGTGCAAGTGTGCTAGGTGACAGCCCCTTCCCCTTGTTAAATCAGAGTGGCCCATCCTACCAACACCTATCTTCCCTTTGTCTGGGAGCAATACACAAATACCAACTGCCAGCTAGACCTAGTCATGTGGCCCAGGAAGAGGCTGCAGGCACCAAATGGTTATGACAAGAAAATAACAACTTTCTATAAAAGTGGGGTTTTCAGAATTTTGACTTAAAATACTACTTTACCATTAAAGAGGGCTTTAAATTACAATTCCATCGACACAAGAATCGACATTCTGACCTACTCCCTCTCAACTGAATGTTATCCTATGGGAGAGGGAGGCAAAAACGAATTTAAGAGTTTTTCACTTCCTGGACATCTACAACTTAAAAAAAGCATAAAACTTAAAGCTGCATGTTTATAAAATGTACCGCGTCCTGCCTCTGGGCTATGTAGGGTCTACCCTAGAGGTAGCCTATTTGTATTCAAAAGGACATTTTGAGCTTGGCAAGAGTTCAAAACTGCCCACACAGGCTGCAATGGCAGGCCTGAGACAGATTTAAAAAGGCAACTTAAATGGATGACACAATGAGTGATGCGGGCTCACTAGTAGCATTTAATTCAGGCCCTGGGTACATGTAGTCCCAATTAAGTAAGGATTTACACATAAATTAAATATGCCAAGTGGGCGTAAGCCAATTTTACCATGTTTAAAGGAGAGAGCACTTTAGCACTGGTTAGCAGTGCTAAAGTGTTTAGTGTCCTAATAGCCAACAAAAAAAGGTTCATAAAACAGGAGGGTGAAGTTAAAAAGTATGGGTATCACCCTGCAGAAAGGGCCAAGTTCAACAAACAGTTTGTCATTGAAGTACATAAATACATGTATCTCCAACTTACGAATATGAGCCATAACCACTGACATGATCTTTGTGAAGAACTGAGGGAGTCCTGTAAGGCTGAATGTTAGAATCCACAACAAAAACCAAGAGACGTCCTCTGTTACTGGAGGAATTTGTATGAAAATAAGCATTCTGCAGATCAAGAAAGACCTTTCAATCATAACCACAGCAAAATAGGTATTCTCATCAGTAGGAGGACCAGTGGTACAATTCATCTTTAATTTTGGAGAGGTGTTAGCTTCCTTAGCATTTTGAAACTAAATGCAGAGACTATCAATTGTATAGTATGGAGAGCGAAAAAAATATTTGCTTCACCAGCACCATTTGCAGTGCGAGGCATAGGGGTGGCAATCGAAAGGGGGACCAGAATCTGAGCTGAAGACATCTTTTAGGCTGGCAAACTGTCAAGCATGCAACAGAGGCCGCCACAAGGGTCATCATCAAAAGAGGCTCTCCCTTTTTCACTTTCTTGACTCAAACCAGATTCCATTCCAAAAGCCACACAGGGCAACCTGGAAAGGTCTGCAGTGAAGTAGCAGAGAAATCCTGTAGTGCCAAAGTGGCCTTGAGGTAGCTCCAAATGGGGTAAACAAGCACAGTGGCAGGAGCAGCTGACAAACAATCTGTCAGAGGAATTGAGGGCTCATCTAGCTTGAAAGCAAGCATGGGAACATGTGGAGCATTGCGTGACTGGAAGCAACCACCTGCTGTGGGTCAACACACAGTTCTGGAAACGCTAGGTGTAATTTCTCCACGGTAGGCACCGGCTCCAAAGATGAGACCTGGGTCAGAGATCGACATGGCAAACTTTCAAACTTCTCCCTTGAGTCGTATCAATGCTTGGGAGAGGGACTCCCATTTGTGATGTTTCCTGGTCTTCTTATGGGAGAATATGTACTTAGATTGCTCACAACGATATGACTTAACAGCTAAAGAAGACCTGGAATGGCAACAATTTGATTGTTTGCCAGCCTGAGCCATGTAGAGGTTGTCATCCTTCTTCTTGATAACTTTGGAATGCATTAAGCCACATTTTTCAGGGGTGTTGGCATTGTGCTTGATCCCTAGCCACCAGAGGAAGATGTTCTGATGAGCTGAGATTCATGCCTGCTTTAGACATGTGTGAATACTGCTTCAAGCCTTTTCAGGGTTTAACCTTCTGATAGCAGTTGTGATCTCAGTAAGGGCCATATAGTTTTGTAGTTGGGTAACATTTCACACGTTTCAAGTTATGTTCTGTGATGGAAATCAAATAAGCATGAACTTGTTGGATCGAGGAGTTATGTTCAGGGGTATATAAGGATTTGTAAAAGATGACGGGTTCATTTAAGATGAGAGTTCTGCGAAGGGTTTTAAGTATTCAGAAATGGTTGATTCACATCAGGTAGGGGTGAGAGTGGAGAGAAATACTGATATGGAACGGTGCTGTTTGGTCAGAGGGAACCCAAAACCCCTGAGAAAGAGTGGGGGAAGACCCTCTCTTTAAGTTTATACAAACAAGGTCCAGAGCACACAAAAAGGGTTTCTTCGAAGGTAATCACATATATAAGAGAAATAAGATCGAACACCAATAGTTGTTCCTATTAGTTTTTATAGGTGAATGTGGTTCTCCTTCCAGAGAAGATCCAAAGAACATGAAATTAGCCAACACGTGTTTCGTCAAGATGGTAGTTACCCGTGACTCTTCTGGGCTGAATAAATGTGATTGAGGGGTAGTATCGGGGGACCGGTGATATTTCCAACCCGGTCCTGGTCGGGAAATCAAAACAGGCCACCGGTGGCCGAAACTTAATAAAGGAACCAAAAGTATAAAGTTCAAAGTGACGGGCGGGTCTTGCCGTCAATAACTCCAAGGGGGCTGCAAGCCAACGTGGAGTGCTGCGGGAAACTGTTGCCGGATGATCCGGCACCAGCGCAGGGGATAGAAGGGTGATCTGTCATCTTGTTGCACATATGGCAGATGTCTTTGTTTCTGAATTAATGCAGCCCAGCATAAGTATATGTCTTGTGGCACATGCAGCATTGATTCCTTTCAATTTTTTTCTGATGAGTTCTGCAAGATCTATATTTCCAGAGTGACTGAGTAGTTTGTGAAAGTATTTCTGGCCTACTCTCTAGTTGGGCCTACTTACATAATATGTGTGGTTCTTTGGCATTAGGTATTTGTGTGAAGTAGTTTGCACAGTTGCAATGTATGTCAGATTCAACTTGCTACATGTGCATTGTCACATGGTTGAACTACATGATTTGTGACTTGAGGTGTGTGGTTTGTTCAGTTTGTACTTACCAATAAACAGTGCATTTCCATAGGCGCCATTCTCGAACCGCTGGTTGATTACTGATTGGCGGAAGATGTAGGAGTCATGCACACTCTCCGGAAATTTGGCAACAACATTCATGAACAGGCCAATGTGGTCCACAATTGCCTGAACATTCATCAAGTATGTGTACTTCCTGTTGCGATAAGTTAATTTTTGAAAGACATTAAACATTCTTGAACAATTCTTGACTCGATCTTGAACTTAGGAATCTTATTGCTTGGGCACAAGCTTGAAATTGAAAAGAATTTCATAGACATTGAACTCTGAAATGTGTTTCATAGACATTTAATCCTTACGAAGTCCCTGAACTCTTTTAAGGACAATTTTTGGAACAATTCAATGAACAGTTTGGATTTACTTATGTACAAAGTTGCTAGGCTGGTCCTGCAGTTATTTATGTTCATCAAAAGTACAGCTCATTTGAAACAAAAGAAGAACTGTATTCAAGACAACGTTTAAACAGCTTTCAAATTAGAGGTTGGAAACATAGGTAGGTACAGCTGCCCTTTATGTATAAATAAACTGTTAAAACTGCTCATAGAGAATTACAGGATGTCAGGTTATGTAATCCTGTATATGTTCTGTTTATAGCTCCTCCATCCTCAACAAACCATCAGATAAAGCAATAGAGAATACAGGTGACTATTAAAATAGCAGTACATATATTGCTATATATTCTAGTTAGGTAATTTTCCTTGAGTAACGTATTTGGTACTTCTATTGCAGATCTCCTTCCCAGCTGTTTCCTACCCAACACCCTTTCTCCCACCTGGCCACTCTAATCATCTTTGTCATTACGACAGTCAGATTTGGAGCTGCCTGGTGGTGAACCCTTCTAGTACGAGCAAGTCCCGGGGAACAACACTTTTGACAGCTTGTTGGTAAGTTGTTCTTGCGCAGTGTTGGGGAAGCGCAGGTGCTGCCGTGTCAAGCAGATGATGTCATCTAAGACAGTGGGGAGGATCCTTGAGAAGGATGCCTGGGACATTCTTCCCACTCTGGTAGTAGTGGGCTGAAGGGTGCCTGAGGCCAACATGTGCAGCACGGCAAGTAGATTGGTCTGCGGAGGGATGTTGGTGCTGCGCTGTGATGGGGCCTGCAGCCTTGGCACTATCTGGTTGAGTAGTCAGAGGACAGAGGACATTTTTAACCTGTAAAGGACTATCACCGCCTCTGGCCTGAGGTGTATGAGGGTGATCTGTTGGCGGTACACCCGCTCTCTTCTGCGGCGCTGCCTCTGCGGTGGTGCTAGTGGCGGTCTTCTTGGAGCTCCAAGAGTAGTACCTCCATGGCGTCGTTGAGAATGCCAATGAGGGTCTGGGATTGTCTCACTTATGTACAGGTATGTTTGCACCTTTTTTTGGACCAGCTATTTTTTGGTCAAAAAAACCCGTGCTAACTGGATTTAGTGGCCATTTTGGGGGATTATCGGCTGACTACATTTCCCTTGTAAATATCGTAAATTGTGGTTAGTGGTCGTTTTTTCACGGGAACGCCTACCTTGCATCTCATTTTCATTAACTCCCGCTAACAGAAGTGGCGATCCTGAAAGAAGGAGACCCTATAGGATGGGTTGTGGCTGACACCCCCGACCATATTAAGACAACGGCGATTTTTCCTGCAGCGACCATCTGTGATAAGGTTGATTGGGCCCCCATGGACTGTTCTAGGGCAGAAGGGGGTGGCAGGCTCTTCTATTTATGAAGAAGGGCAAGAACCCCCAAAATAGAAGCATCTTACCTGCAGGGAAAGTCTGTAAATACACCTTTCGCACTAGGGGTGTCCTAATCACACCAATCAATCAATCAATCAATCAATCAGTCACTTGTAAAGCGCACTACTTACCTGTGAGGGTCTCAAAGCGCTGAGATGAGGGGGTGCTGCTACTGCTCGAAGAGCTAGGTCTTGAGGAGTCTTCTGAAGGTGAGCAGTTCTTGGGTCTGCCGCAGATGGGTCGAGAGGGTGTTCCACGTCTTGGCGGCGAGGAAGGAGAAGGATCTGCCACCGGAGGTCGTTCGTTGGATGTGGGGGACGGCAGTGAGGGCGAGGCTGGCAGAGCAAAGCTGGCGGGTAGGGGTGTAGAAGCTGAGTCTGCTGTTCAGGTAGGCCGGTCTGGTGTTGTGGAGTGCTTTGTGTGCGTGGGTGAGGAGCTTGAAGGTGATCCTCTTGTTGACGGGGAGCTTGTGCAGGTCTCTAAGGTGGGGGGGTGATGTGGCTGCAGCGGGGGATGTTGAGGATCAGGTGGGTGGAGGCGTTTGGATGTGTTGCAGTCATAGTAGATGTTTGGCTGGGATTCCTGTGTAGAATGCGTTGCCGTAGTCCAGTACCAGGATTAGCAGGATTAGTACCGACCCTTCCACTGAGCGGGCTGGCACCTGAGAATATTATAGCTATCACTGCTAAGGCTCAGAGCAAACCATGTGGAGGGACTGGGAATGAGAGGGGATTAGGTGGAAAAGTGGAGAAAGCTTGTTTAGCAGGCAAGAGCCCCAGGAGCAGAGCCAGGGGAAGGAAGACACCACAACCTAAAGTGAGAGTTACCCCATCACTAAAATCATACTATGAGGTGCTAGCGTCCCAGGCCCCAGACACAGAATACATTGCAAGGGGGGACATCAACCCTACAAGAATGGAGCACAGGGCTAGCCCAGCCTTAGAGGTTAATATGATGTTGCCCTTTCCCCTTCCTACCCCGGCGGTCCAGATTCCTACACCAACTGATGGAAGCAGCCCCCAAGTGACAATTCCAATGTCAAACAGGTTTAAAGTTTTGGAGTCACACAAAGAGAATAAGCAGGATGAGCAGGAGAAGTCTTTGCATTCGGACCCGTATTCCGGACGCTCTCCCCAGGCAGTCTCAGTCTCTGAGGCCTCTTTGGCTGCTATCCTTTTGGCCCTTAAGGAGTTGGTTCACAGGGGGGGGGGGCGCTAGAGGGCACACGGCAAGATGGCCGCATGCGTGTGAGGCTTTGCCCGGCTGAGCTCTAATCCGTCACTTATCCGCCATCCATTCTTGTCATCGGAAGCCCTAAGGGGATGTAACAAACAGAGGAAAGCACCCTGACCTGTTTGCTGGGCTTTTTTTTTCGCTACCCACTCGCGGAGGTAGAGAAACTGGCAGAAACGCTCCTGAGCACGAAATGGCAGCACAGACGAGGCCATGAAATCAGAGGCCTCCTGACCCTGCACTGAGTCGGCGGCGGCACGGTCGGTTCTAGCGACTGCACTGGTGCGCTGGTCCTAGTCGCAGTTGGCTGCTGCTCTACGGGTGATGTGGTAGACTGCATGCAATCCTTGAGCCTCGGTGCTGTGAGGGTGCGAGAGGCCCCTTGCCGGGTGTGTGTGGCAGAGAGGAGGACGCGGCGGACGGCGGCATTCGAATACCTGGTGCTGGACGCGGTGAGTGGGGACGTGGTGTGTGCTGGGCCTGCGTCGGTGGAGGTGGGGGCTGTTGAGGTGCGCTCCGCAGCTCGGGCTCCGCTGCTGGGTGCTGGGGTACGCAAGTTGCTGTGGTGGTGGGGCTTGGCCGGGCCACGGCTTGCAACGATCCTGCCCTCAGACGTACTGATACTGCTTTCGCCACCGCCCTCCCAAACAGCGCCGGTTTCGTGAAAATACATGCCGCTGTGTGACTACCCCCAGATTGCAGCCTGTTGAATGGTGCAGGGCATATAACAGCGTAGGGAGACCCTTGCTTTGTGCTGTTTACTTGGAATACCCTATTGCAGATTGTGCAGTACCGTTTATCTGGCCCTAGGAGTGTAGAAGGCGTGAAGGTGCGTTCAGGGGCCTGACATTGCTGCTGAGCGCCTTGCCTCGATACAGTTTGATCTGCTGCATTGCTGGTTCTTTGCACTTTGCGGCCCTGCCTGCAGCTGATGTGAGGGGCCTTGGATCAGTTTTGCACATTGGCTGGATTGTCTGCTCTGCGTGGGGACTCTGTTCGGCCCCCGCTGCTGTGCATGGTGTAGGGGCCTGGTTATATTGACTGCAGCGGTCTTGGGCTTGTTTGGTCCCCCTGCCCTGTACCTATGGGGTGTTGTCCCTTCTTGTGTAGGAGAGTGATCCTCATTTTCATCATCATGGGCCTGACGGAGAAATCACAGTCGTGCCTCACGTTTGCGACGCGAAAGGCTCCTAAACCCTCCCAGAGAGCAGCCTCAGACTCGGAGGCTGATGCCCTAGGGGCGGGGCAACCCACTCTGGAGGCCCCACTTCTTGCCATGCAACGCAGCCTCCAGTCTATAGAAGGCACAATGACGGCTGTTAATCACCATCTGGACCACATATCCTCCCAGCTAGAGAAACAAAATGCCCGCATGGGGGAGGTTGAGCAACGGGTGTCTGCCATGGAGGATGGGCTAAGCGAAGTCTCAGGAAAAAAAACTCTGAATATGGAGAAGGTCCTCTCCCTCATTCAAGCAAAGAATGAGGATTTAGAGGCCCATTCCCGGAGGAACAATATTCGCATCACCTGGCTGCCGGAGTCCACAAATGTGGGGAAAATGGAGTAATTTATCGAACAGCTGACCACTGATATCTTCAGGACAGCTCACCTGTCACCTATGTTTATTATCGAGTGCGCTTATTGCTCCCTTGCTTCTAAAACAGTTCCCGGTGCTCCACCGCGTCCAGTAATTGCTCGGGTGCTCAACTACAGGGATCAAGACACAGGGATCAAGACTCTATCTTGCACATGGCCAGGGAGAAAGGGACCATTGAACATCAAGGAAACATGTTAGCATTTTTTCCAGATTTCACTGTAGCCGTACCGGCGGCGCGCAGAGAGTTTGGCGCAGTCAAAACATTTTTACAAACTGAAGGGGTCCCGTATGCAATGTTGTACCCAGCCCGCCAGAAGTTAGGTTCTGATAATGCCTACAAAATGTTCACCACTCCTAAGGCCGCAATGGAACACGCTAAACAGCTGAAGAAGAGACGGCGAGAATCCCAAGCCACTTCCGAAACTGAAGATTGATGTGGATAGCGGAACAGTTAGATATTTACTGTTTGAGGTTTTGTGTATAGGTCCGGGGGGTGCCAATTTATTTTGATGTAAATCTACGCTGTTTACAGTTGCTGAGTGATGACTTTTTCTCCCTACAGGTTGTGGAGCCCTACTTTGCCGTATACTAACACCCTCTGGGGCTTCTGATATTATTGCATAGAATTGGACTTTAGGCACAGTAAATGTTTTGCTCGGCCAGCCCCTACTGGATAGGAGGACAGTAGTCCTCAACGCCCCCAAATGGGTGTACCCCGAGTATACAGTTTGCTCTTTGTTCTTAGTTGGGGTAGGTTGTTCAGGGAAGGGATGGCTTTGGCGAGTTGGGGGTGCGGAAGAGGGAGAGGGATGTGGGAAGGGGAAGTTGGGGAGGCTCTTTGAAGGGATGGCAAAACTGAGGTGTGAACGTACTATGTATTTCTTTCCTTGGTCTCCTATTCAAAATGGTTCCTTTTTTCTGGTTTGGCCTTGACTGTATTTCCTAGAAACATAGCAACTCCATCCATTAACGCCTGCCACTATATATGAATATTACTTTTTGATTCCTCACCTGGAACGTGTGAGGGCTTAACTCCCCAAAAAAGATTAGGTCTGTTTTTCGCCTATTTAGATCGTAGGGGCGTGCATGTGACCCTGTTGAATCAGCCAAGAAGTTGGGAACACGCTGGGCAAGCATTAAAGTTGCGTCCTCCTATTCTTCTTATTCTAGAGGGGTACTACTACTTATTAAAAAAGGGGTTCCGTTCACAGTGATTCGGGAGAAGACGGATGAGCGGGGACGAGTGGCCCTTTTGCATGGCTGCTTGGGTGGCATGAGTGTATTGCTGGTGAATGTGTATGGTCCAAATACGAATTACTCCTCTTTCTATTCGGATGTGTGGTGTAGAATCTCTGCATTTCCCCCCTCGGCGCTCATTTGGGGTGGTGATGTAAACGTATGCCTGGATTTATTGTTAGATAAAAAGGCCAGTGGTGAGGTGCGACTTAATCAGGCTTCTGAGGCAATACGGGGGATCTGTGATGCAGGGAACCTATATGATATATGGAAGTGTCGCCATCCTGAAAGCCGGGAGAGTACGTTTATATCCACAGTTCATGGGTCCTGGTCTCAAATTGACTACTGGCTGCTCTCCAAGACTGCTTGCTCGTGGGTGAAGGGGGTGAAACACGAAGCGCGAACACTGTCGGATCACTCTCCGGTTACGCTGGACCTGGGGGTCCCCACATGTGAACGTCCGCCTTACTCGTGGCGTCTACAACCCACAGAACTAGCAGATCCGTTTTTTAAACAGACAGTCACTGAGGCAATAGGAAACTTTTTTAGGGAAAATGAGGGCACTGTCAACAGCGCAGGAGTGCTTTGGGAAGCCTTCAAGGTTACTATTAGAGGGGTGTTTATCGGGGCTCAGGCGGGAGTGTTGCGAGATGTCCGGCGCCGCATCAAAAAGCTGGCCTCCGATGTCTCCACACTCGAACGGGAGTATGAAGTCAACTCCTCTCCGGAAAAACTGGCAGTCATATGAACACTTGTCACACAGCACAAAGAAACTGTGGATCAGGAATTGCTCCACTGTGCCCGCTGCAAGACAGCTCGCTATTATGGGGAGGGGGGGCACCCGAGTCGATCCCTGGCACAAAAACATGCTGCACCGAGGACCCAGGAGCACATTGCGGAAATGCAGGACAAGGACGGTGTCGCTCACTACCCCAGAAATTAGTGAAACAATTGTACAATTTTACACCCAGTTATATGCTGCCAAAAATGGTTTGTCACCTGAGGAGATTGGCGCATACTTGGATGACGTGGCATTAGGCTGGCTCTCAAACACGTACCAGGAATACCTGGTGCTGCCTTTTGATGAAGAGGATGTCAAGATGGCTATAATGTCGCTGCTGACTTGCAAGGCTGCCGGAATGGATGGCCTGCCTAGTGAATTTTATAAGGCATACGCATCGGAACTGGCTCCCCGATTGTTAGAAGTATTTGCAGAAGCATATGACACGGGAAAGCTGCCGCCATCTCTCAAGGAGGCCTTACTAGTGACTCTGTTGAAGCCGGACAAGCCTCCAAATAAATGTGAATCGTACAGGCCACTCTCAATAATCAATATTGATGCAAACATTCTTGTGAAAATTATTGCGACTCGGATGCAACCGTTAGTTCCCCTATTGGACCTACCCGACCAGTCCGGATTTGTCACGGCACGTTCAACTACGCATAATCTTCTAACTATCTTTTCCACTCTACATTACTTTGATCCTGATTTCCAGGCTGTTGCTGTGCTCCTCAACGCGGCAAAAGCTTTCGACTCTCTGCAATGGCCGTACATATTTACAGTTTTGAACCGTATGGGTTTTCCTCCCTTCTTTTTACAATGGATCAGGGTGCTCTATGAAGAACCAGTTGCCAGGGTGAGAGTGAACGGGTGGGTGTCATCCCCAATCCCGATTGGGGGTGGCACGCGACAGGGGTGCCCAATGTCCCCATTGCTATTCTCACTTGCCCTTGAACCCCTAGCCTGTAAGCTTCGGCAGAAGCATGGGGCAGCTGCTTTGCGATTCTGACAGAGGCCGCTGGTCATTTCATTGTACGCAGACGACATGTTATTATATGTGCGCAAACCTGAGGTGTACTTGCCTGAATTGCTCCGGGAATATATCAAATTTGAACGATTCTCGGGACTGGAGATCAACTGGTCGAAGTCGGTGGTCTTTCCCCTAATGGCACACATGAAGGAGATCGAGTTGGAATTCCCGTTGACCTGGACATCGGACCCTGTGAAGTATTTGGGGGTCTGGATGCATAGGGACCCGGAGGTAGTGATTTCGGAGAACTATGGTCTTGCGATCATATGTATCACTGAGCGGACCGAGCGATGGGCGCATCTGCCTCTCTCCTTGGCGGATAGAATTGCAGTTGTAAAAATGTCCTTTCTCCCCAAGCTATTGTATTTTTTCGTCAATTTCCCTATTAAATTGAATGTGGCACTATTCAAAACTCTCCAGTCCGTGTTAATGACATTCGTATGGGGCGGAAAATGGTCCAGGTGCATGTGGGATCTTCTGGTGCGGCCGTTTGAGCGGGGGGGATTTGAGGCTCCAGATTTTAGACTGTATATCTTTGTGCTCAGGCTTAGTTTGCTCATTACTGGCACTTCCCGCAGCGTTTTCAGCCCCATGTGGCTTTAGAGGGGGACCGGTGCTCCCAATGGCGGTGCAGGCAGGGACTCTGTCGGGGGGCACGGGTGGTCCTCGGACTGAGATCAATCCAGTACAGTGTATGGCATGGGCTTGGTGGCAATTGGCAGAAAGAGCTCAACTATCGTATATTTATGCTCCGTTGTTGCATCTGGCGTCATATCCGGATATATCAGCGGCACGTGAAAAGCAAGCTCTTAGCGAACTGGCCAAAGTAGGTGTTACACGGATAGGGGATCTTTATGAGAAGGGTCAATTTAAATCACTGCAGGAAGTGCAAAAGGGTGTGAACCAAGGGTTTATGTTCGGCTTCACATACACAAGAGTGTGACAGGCCATTAGGGCTGCTTATCCGGACTACCCGACTGAGCCCACAACTCTACGGGCTTTGCAGGCGATGCTGGCGGGAGAAGAGCAACAAGGACTAATCACTAAACTTTATAATGCGTCTCTGCGAGAGCGGGAACAGCAGGAGCACCCCTCATTTGTGAAATGGCAAGTAGTGCTGGGAAACGCTCTCACCCCTGATGTGTGGACTGCTTGTTGTACCCTCACTGGCCGCTTAACAGCTAGTTGTAATTTAAGAATAATTCATATTAAGTTTCTGCATCAATTATATTATACCCCCGTGCAGCTCTTTAAATATGGCTTGCGAGACAATGCTAATTGTGTGAGGTGTGGCATGGCAGATGCAGATTTTTTGCACGCGGCATGGCACTGTGTGAGTGTGTTTTCCGTCTGGAAGGACGTGACAAAGATGCTAACGGATGTCATTCAGGAACGAGTACACTGCACCCCTGAACTCTGCTTGCTAGGGTATGTAAAATGCCTCAAACCCTGCAATAGACGAATAATTGCACTGTCTACCCTGTTTGCGAAGAGAGCTGTGGCGCAATGCTGGGGGGCGAAAAGCAATCCGACCAAAAAAAAAGGCTCCGCGATCTACTGTACTGTAAAACTCAGTTACAAACTTATGAGGAGGAACTACCTGAGACCTCTCGCCCCAAGGACTTCTGGTGGCAATACAGGCCTCCTGTGCTGCCTTAGCTCAGAAGCATGGAGAAGTCTCTGCTAGAACCTAAATCTTGGAGTAGGAGATCCCCAAAATGAAGCAGGCAATCGTTGTGAACACTAATAGTGTGATTGGGATAGTCAGGCAAAATTAGGAGATGAAAGAAGACCTAGAATGCCTGGAAAACCACTTGCGTAGGAACAATCTTAGGCTTCGTAATGTACCCAAGTCTGATAAGGGTTCGGATATCAAAGCCTTTGTGATCACGCTTGTTAGAACTGGGGGTCTCTAGTTGGCAGAGGTAGGTACCTTTGACCAATAGGGACCTTTACTTCTAGTTAGGGAAAGGGGATTACACTCCTGGATAACCCCTGCTCACCCCCTTGGTAGCTAGTCACGAGCAGACAATCTTATCTCAGAGGCAGTGTGTTAAGCTTTTGTGAACACATACAGTGAAAACACTACATTTGGACACCACACAAGTTTTATAACAATAAGTATTCTTTATATACACTTAACACAAGACCACAAATGACAAAAATCCACAATACTGTACTCAAAATAGACTTAAAGTCGGTAGAAGTAACTTAGTTCAAGTACCTTGGATGCGTAACGCAAAACAATCAAAAGGTCCGCAGGGAGAGTGATGCGTTGGTTCCTTTCTTCGGGGGAGGTGATGCGTCGTGCCTCAATGCTTGCGCAGAGTAGGGGATGCATCTATTCCTTACCGGAGAGGAGATGATGCGTTGATTCTCGTACTGCGTTCCAGTTACGTTTCTGCAAGATAGGGCCTCGATGCGATGCGATAAGATGGCGCCCTTGATGCGATGACGTGAAGACAATGCGTGCACGCCCGACTGCCGTGTGGCGAACTCTGTAACTTTAGAGCCACAACAGGCCCTGCAACATGCTTTTCTGGTGATGCAACGGCGACCCTTGCGATGGCGACACGCTTCTCCGGTGATGCGACGGCAACAGCTGCGACATGCTTCTTCTCGTTGAGTCGCGCTTCCAGCTCCCAGCGACACTCAGGCTTCTGCAGACAGAATTCCCAGCAAGGAAATTCAGAGGGGAGCTGGTGGTGAAGTCTTGCAGCCCTGAGACTTCAGCAGGAGGTAAGCACAAGTTCAAGCCCTTGGAGAAATATTCTGCAAGGTGAGGAAAGTTCCTTAAAAGTTCCTTCTCCTTTCCTTGGCAATGAAGTCACCACTGCAGGCCAACCCAGCAAACAGCACACTGGCAGAGGGGCAATCCAAACTCCTGCAGCTTCGTTGGTTCTTCTCCTTGGCAAAGGTTTGTCTTGTTGTTCCAGAAGTGATCTAAAGTAATGGGGTCTGTGCCCCAATATTTATACTGCAAAATCCTTTGTCCTCCGAAGGCAGAGGGTCCTGTACTTAGTCCCAACCAGTTCTGTGCAGTCCTGGAGCACTTTGTTTACAGCACTCCTTCTTTCCTTTGGCAGGGTGGGCCAGGGTCCTCAGACACACCACAGGAAGTGGAGCCAGTATTGTGGAAGGCAGATAGAGCCCTGTTCAGGCCCAGGTGCTACTCCTCCTACGACTCTACATGCAGATAGGTCTATTCATCCCTGTGCTGACTCGCCCTGTCTCCTGGAGCCTCCCCAGTCCCTGTCACTCACCAACCAGACATGCAATACACAAGTTAGCAGAGGCAGGCTGGGTGGTTAGGTTAGAAAATACCCACTTTCTAAAAGTGGTATTTTCAAACACAGAATGTTAAAAGCAACTTTACTAAAATATGTATTTTATCATCCTGCGTTCAGGCATACTAAATTCGAATTTCTACCATGTTCCCTGGGTCAGTTAGGATGATAAGATGTTATAATCAAACTGCCCATTCTGGCCTATGGGGACAGGTAGCCTTGCAATAGTGAAAAACATAAATGGCTGTAATTCACTATCAGGACATGCCACACACATCAAGGCATGCCCTACCTCTTACATACAATGCACCCTGCGCTTGGGCCTACCTTAGGGGTGTCTGCTATGTATAAAAGGGAAGGTTTTGGGCAGTGGTCGAGTGGGAGAAAAAAAGTTGGGAAACTGTGGGCGGAGATTCCGAGGGCAGGGCTAACCCAAGGATTGAATCAGTAGGCGGAGTCAGTGGTGTGGCCAGAATGTGCCAAACGTCCCCATTTTTAGCATTTGGTTGGCATTTCACTGCCCAGTTACAGCTTATTGTGTTTAATTCAACCAATGCATACACTTGATTATTTAAGGTTTAATATCGGTTATTGGCATTTAAATACATTCACAAAGTAAGATATATTTCCAATCACACAATGTCCCAAATACACTTAAAAGTCGAATCGCAAGCCATTTGTCTCCAAGTCATGCAGTTTCTGTCATTAGCACTTCTCCTCCCGTCTTCCACAAGAGCAGTTCAAACATGAATGGCAAAATATTCTAGTTTGCATATTGTTTTCTATATAATTATGGCTCTGCCATATATGCCACATAATACATCATCCACTGCATATTCTTACAGTTTTAACTATTCATTTTTGAAGCTCAAACTGATAAAAAGTTACTAAAAAAGTGACTTGTGTTGCTGCAAAGTGGACGGCCCTTTGCAGAGGTTGACTGATCACCTTTCTCACTGCTGCATTTGTATGTTACACTGGTACTAATGAGGCAGAATCTTTGCAGAGACTCAACGTGTAAAAATGTAAAAATAATAAAGTATAAGAAAATATATTGCATTACACGGCAGCCTTTTTTTTGCGACATCATTTTTTTACCTAACTTCTGCATAATTCCAGTGGCTCCAGAGCAGGTAGCACATGTTAAAAGTCCTTGTGCATGAAGCAGAGAGATTGCGAAGTTTGCAAACTTAGTTTGGTATGCGTGCAAATCCTCCATTGCGGATCCCTGGTTAGTTGCAGCTACTACTGCTGGAACAAGGGCAATGGAGGTACCAATGGATGAGGCGGACTGGCCTCGAGGGCAGGGCTGGCTTTAGTGTTGTGAATAAATCAACACTCCTTCTCAGGGGTCTCACTAATACAAAGAAGAAGTTGACACAGAAGCTGGAATATAAAAAGTACATCTTTATTAAACTCAAACGAGTGAGACTACGTCACACAGAAGCCTTAGCAACTGAATGAGGCAGTCTAAAGAGTCCAGAACACTGGGGTCTTATATATGTGAGGGTTTCAAACTCAGCATAAAAGTAAGGGGCAGTCCTAGCTCATGCAAGCATGCAAAATGCCTAATATGGACATGCAAGATCTGCCAAATATTAGCCAATAGGAAAACATTCAAAACAAGGCATCATGTAACCAGAACGTCCCCCTTGAGTCGTGTTTTTGCCCAATCCCATAAGACAATCAATGACAGCACCTATAGGTGAATCAGTAATGGCAGAACATGTTTGTGTGCTTCAAAGGAAAGGTTGTGGAATAGGAAAACACAGGGAGAGAATAGCGAAGGCCAAAAGATAAGATACGGCAAGAGAAGAATACTAAAGGCTAACAGATAGTTGATACAGGGATTAGGTAGTCCAGACAAGAATTAGTTAGGCCGGCTGGTGTCTGAGATTGGTTTCAAGACAAGGACGGAGGGGGTTTTTGACACGTTGCAGTCCAAGGGGGCAGAGACACTTCGTGAATCGAGCAGCCTGTGTCAAGGCAACACAAAATGGTGGTGAATGTAAAATGGAGTCGAAATTAAAGAAACTCAGTTGGTGGCGCCCTGTGCAAAAATGTTTGTTGGTGCCCCCAATGATGCCTCGGACTCCCTCACTACCACCCTTTAACAGTGCCCCGCAAGTCTCCATAACCACACTCTTTCTCAGATGCATTTATTTTGATTTACAGCGCCACTCATACCAGTGTACGGTGACACTACACAGAGAGAATCATTTATACATTTGTAAATCACTGTATAGGAAATGTTACATAAGATAAAGGACTACCAGGTGTAGAAGCCACATAACAACCATACTAGTAGGCAGTATAGTTTAATAGCTCACTGTTCTATGTAAGGATTTTAACTTATTACCTGCAAGTAACAAACAGATCTCTCAAAAAGCAGTAACCCACTCACCTAGTTAATATTATGTGCACTTTGTGATCTGCATGGTTTATATTCTTTGCAGCAGGCACATTAACCCTCTGTGCTACCTTTCCAGGAGTCAACCCTTCCACTAGACAAAACTCTGATCTTTCTCTAGGAAGAACATTAATGACCGGAGTTATCATGACATTTTTATTGTTGCTGATAATTGCTGGAGGCAGCACAGTTTTTAAAAACCATAATATACTTGCAAACACTACGACCCACCCGAAATAGGTGCCTGATGCGGTCACAACGTTCGCACCTCACTAACCTGCTCAAGGTTGCTGTGACCTCAATGACAGAGTCAAAGTGACTGGATCACTGTTGCTCTAGAGTATGCTACTTCGTAGGCCTGCCCGCAAGACTGGAGATGAACGTCAGTATTGATTGTGATGGACAGTCCTTCAAGGTTAAACCACACTTGCCACTGGTAGGGTTCACCTGCTGGTGCTAAGACACCACGGCTTCTAAGGTCTAGTGGAGCCTTCTAAGGTCTAGCAAAGGATTAGGCTCCACGAGGAGAGTGGTCTGGTGGACTTGTAGTGTAGTTCCTATATTCCGAATAGGCTCTGTGCATTGGAATAACATAAACGATAGTTTAGACGTAGGACTTAGGTCGACTAGGTCTCTATTGAATATGTTAGACTTAATTATGAATGCCAGCTAGCTCAGAGGTCACTAGAAACTTTCTCGAGTAAACAAGAAGGTGTTAACTTTCCTGAATAGACAAGAAGGGATTAGTTTCTGACAACCGCATAAACATGACAACTTTGCTCCCTCCAGAATAAGGAGTATATCTCCAGAGTCGCGGAAACAATAGATAACTATTTCACTCAGTCAATCGTGCATACTTAGATAGAGAGACGGGCGTTTTCAATAAAAGTGGTTATTTATTGAACAGTCTTCTTTCTCATGCAAGAGAAGTGAGTTGCCACAATTGCAATACTTGTCATAAAGTAAAGTGCGTACAGTAAAAGGAGTATTATAAAATAATACTGTAAAAGCATGGTATGGTTTCTAAGCCATACGGTGTTTAAAATAGATAAAATATATACATAGATAAAACCATGACTAAACATACTCAACTGGTGCTTCTAAGATACGCCTACCCCGGTGTACCTAACCTAAGCCTAGTACGTGGGAAGGAGTAAGTGAGCTGAAGTTTAAGTTAAGAATCAAGAATTCTCTAAGGGTCTAATCAGGTCCGTACCTTGGTTATAGAATGAAGGAGGTCTTGTATCTCTTTCTCAGGACTCGATCTCCCAGCAACCCGCAAGGATGACTGGAAACACTGGAGCTGGATTTCTCCGCAGGAGAAAAGACAGCGTCTCTCTCAGTGCGTCAATGGGAGGGTCGGCTTCCTTCGGCACTTGCCACAGCAGGGCGTCGGGCAAGTAGAAAGCTGATCTGCTCCAAACCACCGTGTGTTTGCTAGGGCAGCTGTTGGTATATTTATACCTGGAAGGTGCCGAGTTTGACGTAAGGTTGGACATAAGACGTCACTACGAACTCGCAGTTCTTTTTAGGACTCCAGGAGTTCTGGGATGAATCAATACAGAAGCAGGGGGAATTCCCGGGCTGCTGGAGGCTTGGTTTGTTTAAGAACACGTTGTGCTTTCGAGGAGTCTATGGGAGCAGCCTTGCTGTATTTGGACTGCATTGGTTATGACTAAATATGGATATGATTCTTATGCCGTTATAAGGATATGATTTGTTATAACCACATAAGGGCATAAATCGGGAATATTTAAATAGGGTCCTAGATACGTTTACAACAGACTGGTCATGAAGGCTGACCCCGGTTCCCCAGTTCCAAATTTGGCAGCTCTGGCCACAGTGCCACATCCTCTCCCCCACTGAACACCATACTGTCCCACTGAGAGAAACTCCACTGCCTTCAACTAAAGTCCAATTGTGCCCACTATAAACACCTGGAAGGGGCTCAATTCAAAATATGTCCTAGACAAGAGTAATATGCTGCCTAAATAAAAGTAACAACATCCCGGAAAAAGCAAACACTCATAGGGAATGCAAGATTAAGTAAAGCATGTGAAATGTAAGCAGAAACAACATGGTTACCTTAACGATTTCCCACTCACCATTTAGAAATCAGTGAGTGCTTTTATCTGAAAAGTTAAGGTCATGACTACAGGGCTCAGAAAGGACCCTTTCAATGTCTATTGCTTATATCCTTACAAAACGTAAGCAGTATGGTTTAAAAAGATCACATCCATAAACACAGAGCCGTGGCACACATTTTGTTTTCCAATCCACCCATCAACCAGGTATTGCAGTACCTTCAGGATTGGTGTACTTCCCCACCCGGGGAAAACAATGCTGTTCACAGTGAGACAGGAAAACAAAAGTAGCGCTTCACTGCAAACTCTGTAAAGTGGCGCTAATGTGTTTAGGTGTGAATAAAATCACTCTGGTCACTTTGCAAGCACTCTTTCTTGCTTTATTTTGTTATGTATTTATTTTTCATATTTTAAACCTTTTATTTCTCACCGCCCCAAGGCTGCACTTTGGAAAAGAAAAATGTCAGAAAAAGGACATTTCCAGCAAGAGTGTTTTTTGCTTTTTGGGATCTATTTTACAGGGAAGCAAATAAATGAAAGAAGGAAAGAGAGGTTGTGAACCGTCTCTTCAAGTCACGGTTTTCATTAAGTGAGGCGCTAGACAGAAAGAGAGGAATAGGAGGAAGAACAAGCATTGGCATAGCCAATAGGTCTCGCTTTTGGGACCTTATAAGTATTTAGTTGTGCAGCACAATATCCTTGGTGCAAGAACATCAACTTTTGCATGGCTAAACACTTATAAGGTCCCAAAGTCGAGACCTATTGGCTATGTTAATGCTAATGCAAAGCTGCACTTCACCACCTCGTCAGGAGTGTAAATACAACTACAATGTGTGTGATGCTGGAGACCAAGTAGTGCTGTGTTCTCCAGCTTTATTGCGAGTGCACATCATATTAGGAGTTTTAACTGTGTCGAATTAATTTTATCGGTGCACTTGCTTGTACAACACACTCATTTTTTGATAGGATAAAATATAGTGATCAGAGTTTATTATAGAATTAAAGTGTGCTGTATGTTTATAATTTTTTATTGCCTTTTGTGATGCGAGTGTGGTTTATTATACATATCAAATTATATCACAATAAATAGGAATTATAAAGTACTGTTCTAAAGTGCTTCTTTTGCTGAAATCGTGTGTCTCATCTAGTTGAAGGCAGTGTTCATCATTCTAAGTGACATGGAGAAGTGTGGCTCAATGGTTAGAGCGGCAGAGCCTGATGCAGAGGTCTAGCCCGGGACCAGGGTTCAATTCTCCACCTCGGCGGGTCTTGGGCTCAAAAATTCCATGGACCTGATAATTCTCGCCTTGGTGCCTATTCCAATCATGGAGTCCCACTCTGCAACTATGGGCAATAGCTTGCTTAATCTCCACAACGGCCCCTACAACACTAAGGATGCCTGGCCTCCACCTTGGGGGTGCCCAGGAGTGGAAACCTCACAGGGAAAGCCAGGATGGGTTCCACAGTGGTATTCGTACAAGCGCCTTAAGACCCTTGCGGGTGAGTAGTGCAAGTATCAATTTACATTTAAATGGTCTAATAAAGCCTTCTTGTTGCATATATTTGCTCGTTGCGCGTTTTGTGCTACTTTTTAGCACGAAAGGGTGATCCTTACGATCCCCTTTTAAAGCTCGTAAGTAATTCAGGTCTTTCGACACAAAAGCGTCACAAAAGCAAAAGAATAGGACTCGTGGAATTGATAAAGCAGGGGCCATTTTGCAATTGAGTGTTCCTTCTAAAGATTAATGGATCGTCCACAGGACAGAGTGTGTGAAATACATTCTCTCTCTCTCACACCCACACAAATACAAACCTAACACAACATAGCTGCGTCGGAAGCCTTTTTCTATGGAATGCACGCTTCTTCTGATATCTCTCAGGGGCCATTTGGCTGCCTACGTGTCATTCACTAAAGGTAAATGTGTAAAGACTAGGCGCTCATGTGTTTTAATGTATGCAAAATAATTGTTGTTTAGGTTTTATAATGTTTATACTCCTGTGTAAGCGTTTCTAGGGGAGTGGAGAAGGGTTGGGTTTTTTGGGCTTCTTTTGGAAGGCCAGGTTGGTTTTGGGCTTCCATTCAAGGGAGATTGGCTCGATGTAAATTTCAGACCTGGCAACCGTGGCTGAAGGCTCAGCAGAGGTAATCTGATTTTTTAGGTCGAGGACCGAAGGCTGCGCTTGCGCAGTCACCGGGAGGAGATTTCATGACTTTGAGTCATTTTCAGTATGGGGGCTTGAACCCGCCTCTCTCCTCCATTGGCTGGCTTCCTAAACGGAGGCCAGCCATTGGAGGAGACAGGCGTCACTCCAAACAAGCCCCGTCTCTTTCTGATTCGGGGGCGTGTTTTTGGTGTTCTTTCCACCTGTGACGCCATCCGTCACTCAGAACGCCAAAACACGCCCTCGAATCCGAAAATGTTAGGAGCTTCGCGGCCGCCATTTTCCTGCTCCTTACGATGAGGTAGGCCGCTGCTGTCTCGTTCCCCGCCGTATCTTTTTCCTGCCCCCCTCCCTCTGTCCGTGTCTTTGTTCCCACCCCCCTCCCGCTGATTAGGTCGGCCGCTGCTGTCTCGTTCCCCGCCATGTCTTTTTCCCGCCCCCTCCCCCCCCCCCGCTGTCCGTGTCTTTGTTCTCGCCCCGCTCCCGCTGATTAGGTCGGCCGCTGCTGTCTCGTTCCCCGTCGTGTCTTTTTCCAGCCCCCCTCCCGCTGTCCGTGTCTTTGTTCCCGCCCCCCTCCCGCTGATTAGGTCCGCCGCTGCTGGCCTCAGGTATGTGCAGTCATTAGCCGTCTGCTGGCATTTCCTGCACTCTGTTTGTGTTGGAGCCGCGTCGCCCATGAATATGCGGCCCCCCCTTGTTGTTTAACTGAATCTTTTATTTATTTATTTATTTTTTTTAAATTTTTTTTTTAAACCTTTATTGAAAGACACGTATAAGTACAAGCGCTGGCCTACAACCACAGGGGCCGGCCGCAAAGTCAGGAGAATCAAAATAACAAAGCAATGTATACGATAGGGTGAATACAGGATGGATGCAAATAAAGTCGTCACATCGCCAGCGCCAGGATAAAAGAGGTTTCATTTTACATTATATAAAGGAGGCAGCAACCATATCTACCAGCGCGTCATGCAACATATACAGAAAAGAAGGGGGGGGGGGGCGGGAGGGAAATAGCCCCCCACGCAAGCAGACGACCACAGTAGGGCGAAGCCCAAAGACCTCACACGCCCATACCAGGTGCAGAATAGAGGAAGAATACCAGCAAACAAATAAAGTGGACGCCACACGTACAGTCCACCCACCCCGAAAAAGGAGAAAGTGCAGACGCTAGCAAAACAGAGGAGTAAATACCAAGGGACATAGCCCACCCCCTGGAAAAAGGCAAAAAAGGGACCATAGAATAAAACAAACTAAAATAACAAACACCCCCCCCACCCTACATCACTGTAATGGCTACGGCCTACCCCACTAAACAGCGTGCCTGTCGCCCAGAGTCACCCGAAATATAGAAAAAGAGAAAGGGAATTATAACGAAAAAAGAGAGGGGAATAAGAAAAGGAAGGAGAGGAAAAGGAAGAAAGAGAGAGGAGAGGAGCCAGCGACCGAGACATAAAACACTACCCCCCCGCAACAACAATGCACTAATCGAGGTCGAAAAGGAGAATCAAGAAAAGCCTACACCAGGATGTAAACAGGAACCATCCAGAATAACGAGGCCCGGAGATGCCATGTAAAAAGGGTCCCACAGGCATCCGGGCACGATCACCCCTGTCCACTTTTATGTAGAGTCGAGCTTCCCAACCCCGCCACAGCCAAAAAACAGCAGAACACAGTGGGTCCATACCAGTCAGGAAAAGCCGGTGGGATCTCCGCAAAACATCGTCCCGGCAAACTAGAAGCAACCAGGAGAACTCGGCAACAGTCAGAATGCAAAAGTTCCTCAAAGATCCACGTGGTCAAGCACAGTATCTGGGCCGTCCAGCACGAAGCAAAGAAAACAGGATGTAGAAAGCACTGCAGCATCGGCACCGGGTCCGCTAGATCCCATAGAATCGAGCACCCAGCCGGAGATCCCAGCACAGCCGCCGGCGAAGTTTCAGTCAGTACAATTCGGGGAGACGACACTTCGTCACAAAATGGCGGAGCCACCATGGCAGCTATCCGCAACTCCAAGGCTCGACATTTCAAGGACAGGTCGATCCGCAGAGCAGACAGGGCAAACCAGATAGCACTCCGAGTAGGGGCCGCCCAAACCAAACGAGGGCTGGAGAAAGCCAATGCGGCAACCTCCCTGTCTCCAGGAGAAAGACACCCCGAGAGGCCATCCGCCATCTTAAGTGCAGCACCCTCCGCCATCGCCGCAGGTCCTTCCAAGTCCATCAGGAGCACCGGCGGCCCCAGGGCTCAGCGCCAAACCGCGGCGGATGGCGCTCGGCGGAGAAAGGAGAGTCACCAGAAGAACGGGCGTGCTCCCCACAGCACTCGGGGGGAGCCCAGCACCGGATCCCGGGCGGGACTAACAACAGGAGTGGGTGTCTCACTTGAGGGGTGCCGGACAGCGCGGCTTCTCTTCTTCGGGCCGGTAGGCGAACGGACATGCGGGGTGGCCCACCAGCGGGGGCGGGTCTGCCCCGGGGGTCCCGGCCCGCGGCTCTCAGGCTCCCACCATCGGGTCTCTCCACCGGTTCCGGACCGCCGGCACTCCGAACATCTCCGGGCAGGCACAGCACTCGAGGCCCCGGCGTCAGGGCCGGGAAGGCCAACAAAGTGACCAGGGCAGAACGCCGGAATCACTGCACGCCAGAGCCCCGGAAAAGGATGGTAAGTGACGGCTCTTCCTCAGTGACCAAATTCGGAACACCCCGAACAGGATGAAATACAGGATAGGTGGCGGGGAGGAAGAGATCACGGAGCGAGGCGGTTATGCGACCGGTCCGATCGCCATCTTGGCTCCTCCCCGAATCTTTTATTTTTAACCTCGTTTCCAGGCTTACAGGGGTGTATGGAACTTGAGCGGCCTCACAATGCTCGTGTGTAAGCTGTGCCCGTGAGCAGTGCAAGGCTCCTTCACTCGCACACTGCTCCTTTTTTACCAGGGACACTGCTAAAGCTCTGTAGCCAGCTAACTCCGCCCCAGCTGAGTCTGTACAGTGCCAGGCAGTCGTGGTCTGTGCATTGCCAGGCAGCCCCGGTCTGTACAGTGCGCTCTGTCGGTGCATTCACACTGCTCAGCGGACACACCGCCCCGTGCCAGAAAAGCTCCCACAGACTCACACTTCTCCAGCGCCGCTGCGCCCAGCACATAGACCAGGCACAGCTTTACAGCCCCCAATGCGCTCTACACTGAGGCACTGCTACGCTCCCGACCATGCAAGAAGCATGTACCAGGAAAAGCCCCTGCGGCTTCACGCTGCTGCCGCGCCCCGGGGGCCCCGCTAAAGACTATTAATCAATACACACATTAATGGTTGTACTCACCAGGAGGAGCCGTGAGGCAGAGGGGTCTGCGCGGTGCCCCCGGGACCTCACTGCAGATGTGTGTCATCCAGAGAGGAGAAGAAAACTGCGTGTGTCAGCAGGGCGAAGGACAGGAGGGGGCAGGCCCGCCATTGACCGGGAGTGGGAGCGCAGTGATGTGCAGGAGGAGCCACTTCATAGTCCAGGGCGTTAAATACAAAAATTTTTTGGGGGGGAAAGGGGGCACGGCATAGGCGATTTATGAGACACAGAAAACAAACCATCTGTTTAAAATCTCAGTCGATCATGTCTATTTATCCCTTGCCGATCCTTCTGTCTTATTTTAACTTGAACTCGTTTTGCATTAATGAAAGAACAATATTTTTTGTGACAGATGGATACACGTTGTTACAAACTTTTATATGATTGAGGACGCATATATGATTTATAAACCTGCATCCGAATATTCGGAGATTACGATTGAGGCTGTATTTTATCTGTCCAGCATTTTTAGTTATGGCATGCACGTTGTGCTGTCAAAACGTGGATGTATCTTTGGAATGGTTTCATTCCATCACTGGCTAGGGTACTGATTTATTGTGCTATCTAAATTAAGTGGAGCCCTGTGTGTTCTGGGCTAGAGGATCCTTCCAGATATGCCACAGGTGACTAGACAAAGAGATCGTTGGTTGGCCGTAAAGGTAGTGATGGCCATTCAAATGTTAAATCACGTTTTTCCTGCCACAAATACATGTTCAAGATGGTTGTCCGGCTTCATTGCCTCACTCCGCCCATATTCTGTAACACAGAGCCCAGCCTTGTCCCGGTGCCAGGGTCGGACTCTACTCACTACCCCCGCAGTCAGCAGGTGACAGGTCATTCACCAGCTCTCAGTTCAGGATCGGGGTCCCACCTCTGCTGATCCCTGTGGCATCGGCATCCTCCCGGCACGCCCGTCCCTCCGCTCTGTGTAGGGCTCTGTGTGTGTGTGTGGCTGTGTGTGTGTGTGTGGCTGTGTGTGTGTGTGTGTCTCTCTGTGGCTCTGTGTGTGTGTGTGGCTCTGTGTGGATAGTTTTTTTGTAGGTGGCTCTATGTGTGGGTGGCTCTGTCTGTGTGAGGGTGGCTCTGTGTAGGGGTGTAGCTGTTGGCATTGTAAATTACAATGCAATTTATTTAACGATTAAGCTATTGGCAATGTAAATGACAATGCCATTTATTTATGATTTTTTTTAAAAAATGTCATGAGCGATACCAATAGCTCTACCTTTAATGATGCCGAGACCATTGCATTGTAAATGCTTGTTTAATGTCTGTTGTCTGGAGGTTGGAGATAAAATCCTTGTGTGGTAACCTTCCGCTTGATTGGGGATGGTTGCCATTTGAGTTGGGAAGACAGAGTGAATGGCAATAGGAGAGGAGATACGGGGAGTCAGAGATTTGATTGTCAACCAGATATCTGCAGGGGCATAATAAGGGTGGACCGGTGAGGGCTGAGGGCAAAAGGCAAAGATCAAGCGAAGCAGGAGAAAATGGTAAAAGCAGAGAGGAAGTGAGTCCAGGAGAAACGCGCGAGGAAAGGATAACGACAAAGCTACATGGTGTAAAAGAAACAAGCATTGGCCGCGCGGTTAAAAGTAACGCCGTGAGGCCGTGAAAGCGAAAGTCATCACGATTGCGGTGAAAGCTAAAGTGATCGCGATGATGCGCTCTGTGCAAGGCACGCGAGGGGTGCGCACGCAGCAGTTATTAGAGAGGCGGAGCGTGGCGCATGTGCGCATGACCTCAAGCTGGTGGCCTCTTTGGTAGCACTTCAAGAAGCCGCTTACTAACTGTCTCCCCAGAGCAGATGGCTGGCTCAGGCGAGACCTAAAAAGGGAGTAGGAAGGCAGCTGCCAGCGCAGAGCAGAAGTGGACATGGTCCATGTCTTCTCTGGGCAGAGTCCTTTTCCGTCTCTGCTCGTACCGCTCATCCCCGAACGTCCACGAAAGCAAGTCGAGCCTTATCTGAAGGCCAATGCTAATTCTGTCGTCCTGGGACACAATTTTGAAAAGAAAAGGTAGGGGAACAGAATAGTTTTAATAAAAGAAGTAGGGGCACACCGTGCCCTGCTGATCCCGCCTTCTTCGACCACTGGTTTTAGGGACTGGCAAGTGGGTGCACTTACCAAGTTGCCATGGCAGTACTAGACTGCACACAGGCTCTGCAATGGCAGGCCTGAGACATACTTTACAAGCTGCTTCTGTGGGTGGCACAATCAGTGCTGAAAGCCCACTAGCAGCATTTGCTTTACAGGCCCTGGGCACCATGGTGCACTGTACTAGGGTCTGACAAGTAAATCAAATAAGCCAATCATGGAGTCACTAATCAATACATCAATTTAACCTAGGAGCACTTGCACTGTGGCACTGAGTAGCAGTGGCCCAGTGCCCAAAGCATCTAAACCAGCAAAACATGTAAAAAACAGAGGAGGCAATCAGTGAAAAAAGGAAGGGAGACTCACACCAGTGGTATCAGATCTAACAACGCTGCTGCAGGAAACGTTTTTTTAAAAATAGGCCGGATATAAATCTCACTTCCAAGATCCAACGGGTTCATTGAGACCCCTTTAAGAGGAACCCAATCTTGGAAAATATTAATTAATTTCTTCGCCCATACAACCAAGGAGGCGACTCTGACCGTGACGTTAAAAGAAGGCTTTTATTCTGCTGGGCCCTACTCGTACTCTATAAGATCAGACGTCTGCTGTGCCACTGCTCAGAAACAATGGGAACTGGGGAAGAAGATGGAGGAGCTGAATAAACTCTGAGCCAAAGCTCATTTAAAAAAGAATGTATGGAAATATTGCGTTGGTTCAATGCAGCACTGTCATTAACCCATTAAGATGAGAGTAGCTAATGAGTTATCATTCTTATCTTGGAATGTCAACGGGCTTAGGTGTAAGCATAGGCAGAGGTTGGTAATGAAATACCTGGAGGAGAGTAAAGCGCATGTATGTTTGCTCCAGTAAACCCCCTTAGATACTTATGAAAGCCAAGCCATTATTCTCAAAACATCCCAAGACAGAATGCTTTTTAGTCTCAGAGCAGGTTGCGCACAGTAAGGATGTTGCTATTGTAATAAGACGGGGGCAGGATGTGTTATTAAATCCTCTTATACTGATAAATCCAGGAGGTGGATAATTTCAACCCTGTGATGCAGAGGGGCAGAGCTAGTTTGTGCCGTCTTTTATGGGCCCACCATTGATGAACCTTCCATATATCTAATCTGGAATGGAACCTAATGGAAGCAACATCTCCAATAGTAATTTGGGGGACTTCAATATTGTACTGGACCCTACACAAGATAGGTCTAACAGGAAGAGCCATGATCATGCTCCCCGTGTGCGCCAGACCCTAAAGAATATCCTGCATGATCTGGTGCTTTTAGATGTGTGGAGGTATAGATTGGGAGCCAGCCAAGGCTTTACATTTCACAGTAAAAAGTACGGCCACTTATCCAGGCTAGACTACCTCTTTGCGGACAAGGCTATTACAGAGGCAATAACGACAATTAGTATCTTCCCTGGTCATATTTTGGACCATGCTGGAATCAGCATGTCCCTAGTGGCATATGGTAGAGTGTCTAGGCGAAGATGGACATTAAACAGGGCCATCCTTACTGATCCTGAGACGGGTGAGGCACTAAAGCGGGCAAGTGTGGCTTTTTTTAATGACAATTGGGTCTACCTCCTTAGATGTTGTGTGGGATGACTTCAAGTAATATATTAGAGGGGTGTTGCAAAATCTGGCATATGTTAAAACAAAGGCAGAGGAATCAAGTCTAAAGGAAATTGAAGATAGAATCAGATCACTGGAGGCTGACCTTCTCCGGGCTGGCTCTGGGTAAGTTGCTGCAAGGGAGCAGGTACAGAGACTCCTAGAAGAGGCAAGGCAAGACTACAGGATCAGAGCGGATCAAAAGTGAAAAGCACAGTGGCACGCCAGTTGTATGCAGAATTTTGAGTATGGGTAAAAGGCAGGTGCGTTGCTGGCATGGAAATCTAGACCTAACAGATCAAGGAACGTCATCAGACAATTGGTTGTAAATGCCAGAGGGGATGTCTCAGATAAAATGGAAGACATGTAAGCCTGTCTAGTATCTATATTCTCAACACTATAGAAGGAGGAGACGCGTCCCAATCAAGACCTCCTCAAAGCTTGGCTAAGCAAGATGCAACTGCCAAGTCTAACAATAGAGAGTCGGGAGATACTTGAGGCCCCTATAACTAAGGAAGAGATTCATTTAAGCCTAGATAAGAGTAGGAACGGTAAGGCAGCAGGTATGGACGCCCTCCCGAATGAAGTCTATGATTTATTACTAGAGGAACTGGTCCCGGTCTTGTTTAACTCAATATACAGACAGGGTGGACTCCTCCCAATATCTTGGAAGGAGGCCACAATAGTTCTCATCTTGAACCCCTCCAAGGACCTTAGCAGGGCCGATTCCTATCAACCAATCTCCCCGCGAAATGCGGATTATAAAATATTTATGAATATTTTAGCGGGAGATTGGCAAAACTTGCCCCACAGCTGATACACTCAGATCACAAGGACTTCATCCCTAAGAGACAAATACAGGAGCAGACTCAACAACTTATCGGCAGAATAGATCTTGCTACTGAATGCTCTGCCCCCTTGGCAGTGGCCGCTATGGATGTGGCCAAGTCTTTTGATCATGTGGGATGGGTGTTGCTCTGGGAGGTCATGAGAGCAATGAGGTTTGGCACTGGTTTTCTATATACACTTCAGTCGATGTATTATGGTGCATCGGCTAAGATCCTCTTAAATGGCATATTGACTTCCAGTTTTAGTATATCAAGAGGGCCACGGCAGGGCTGTCCTCTCTCACCCCTATTATTCGATACATATATAGAACCTATGGCCCAACTTCTGAGATCCGATGCCCTGGTTGTCCCTTTTAGCTCTCCACCTCATAGCAGTAAGGTTGCGCTATATGCAGACGACCTATTGATCTACACGGCAGATCCCGCCAGAACTATTCCCAGAGTAGAATACCTTCTTGCAGAATTTGGCGCCCTCTCAGGATATTCAGCGAATACCTCTAAAACCAAGGTAATGTGCTGGAATCCTAAAGACTGGGGTGGGAGAGTGAGACCAAACTTTAGATATTTGAGGATTTCAATCGCAGATTAGGTATTTAAAATCCCCAAGATTAATTTGCAAAGGGTCACCAGAGAAATAGATTGCTTACTCGCTAGGAGGAAAAATCTCCTGTTAACCATTTTTGGGCGTGTCAATTTAATAAAAATGGTGATCCTCCCCAAACTGAGTTACCTTTTTCATGCTATTCCCCTTGTGTCTCCAAAATCAGGCATCAACAAAATTCAGGGGAAGGCTGTCAGTTTCATTTGGGCCTATAAGGGTGCTAGGCTGGCCTGGAAAAAACTTAAACATAGGCTTGATAAGGGAGGGTTGACCTTGCCTGATTTTAATCTGTATTATGCAGCGTTTAAGTTTAAAAACTTTTAGATGCTGTTGGGGAAGTCAGATGATTCCACGTGGGGGAAGCTCCTCGGGGATAAGGTGAGAGAGTTGAGCGTGGAGGGATTTATCTATAAGTTTGGTGCCCCCAGATTTTTTAAGAAAGTCCTATTAAAAGTATTGAAATCTGTGCTGAATGTATGGTACAAGATCAGGAGAATGTGGGGCCTAGGTTATTATTCAGATCTGGCCCCAGTTTGGGACTTCCCCGGTACCCCAATATGCCTGAAAGACAGCTTAAGTCTCCCACTTAGGAGGGCAGATATCACAACATGGGCAGATCTGATGACAACTGAGGGGTACATACTTGGGAAGTCTTAAAGGCAAAAACTGAAAATAAACTGTTCAAGTTTAAATGTATCCAACTGTCTTCTTGGTTTGCAGCCTCAAAACAGGAGATAGGGGGTGGCTGGGAGCTAGAGCTTCTTCTCCAAGACAGATGACCTAGGAGTAAGGAGGTTGCAAGGTGGTATGAGAAACATTTGAAGGCTGAGGAGAAGCTATCACCTCCCCACCTTGTCTGGAGAGAATCCTTCCAGGAGGTGGACCTCAAACCGGTTTGGTATAACTCCCTGAGGCTCCTGTATTCCTCCGTCAAACCAGACAACTTGAAGAGGAATCATTTTTTCACCATTAACCGACTTTACTGGACACCACTCAAAATCACAAAGTTTGCCCCCCAGCCTCCAGCCAAGTGTTATGGGTGTGGTTGTGTGGAAGCCAAGGATGTACATATTATTTTTCATGTCCCAGGTTAAGTGACTACTGGGGAGGAATAGAACTATCTTTGAAAGATATTATTTGTGTGGAAATTAGTTTGAATGCATCGCTTGTTCTTTTTGGAGTGGATGAGATAACAAGCGACCTTCTGAGGTGACCGCAGAAAGGGCGGCTTTTCAATCTGATGTTAACTACTAGAAGAGAAATCTGTAAGAAGTGGAGGGACCCCATACCCATGAAAGTTGAAGACTGGGTTAAGGCAGCTTTTAGGGTATGGCGGCTAGTTAAGGGCTCATAAATGTGCTGTCCACCGGCTATATGGGCTGGCTTCTCCATTTGGTGCAATTCTTTGGGAACGGCTATAAATTCCAATGATTACACCAAAGCAACCCAGAGGTGAAGGGCCTGTATGGTGTCAGGACTCCGGGCGAATGCATTGACTGCAGGACGGACAGGTCGATTGTGCGGTCTCCTGAGAGTTGCGGATGCTTCTGATGGAATGAGGATTAAAAAAATAAATGCGTTGAAAACTCCACTTCACGTACAAACTGTCATACGGTTTATACTTTATCAGTAAGACTGTGCATTTGGACCCTAAAATGTCAAAACTGTGCAAGACTGACTCCACGCACGCCATCATGATATGTTGGCCTTAGTCCTTGCTAGGTCACAGTACACCCTCTGGACCTCTCAACCATACAAGGTACCGAAGGGTATGCGCAACCTCAGAACATGGCAACTCTGACTCTCCAAGGAAATCGTGGAAACAGATCAGTCCCTTCCATTAGTAATTCATGCATGCCAAAAGGGAGACACAAGAAATACGCAAATTGGCATTTCAACAATTTATTGAAGCAATGCGATTCTTGGGTGAAATGCATGCACTGCAATAATTAATAGAAGGAAACAAAACTGTGTAAAAAAACAGTAAAAAAAAGTTTTTCAAAAGAAAATTGAGCAGATCCTAATTTCACATTTTGGTGAGGCTGACTCTGGCTAAGCCTGTTGTTTTTCTGTGACGAGAATTTGACCACCATTAAAATGGGTAATTGTAACCTTGTTATTTACAGTACAACCTAGTAACTCAGCAGCAGTTGAACGTGCTATATAAAATCACTGTCAATTATATCTTCAATCTCTCATATGATTTGTTGTTTTTAATTGTGTTGATGATTATTTTGTGATGTTGTCTGTCTTTTTTATTTGTTTTGTTAACCATTTGTATGCTCATACATCTCCATTGTCATTAGCTAGTAAACTGGTGCGCAAAGATACTCAGGCTGATGAAACGCCAATGCAAGCAACTAGAATGCAAATGAAAAACAAGTCAAGACACTACAGATAAAGGCATCTTCATATCCACTTACGATGCTACTACCAGCTGTGCACAGCTCTGGCAAACTGAATCAACACTGGTACAAACAGCGGCAAAGAAATCGTCATCATCAAAGATTTCCCCGCACCTCCTGTAGTGTAGTTCTTATTTCCCTTATAGGCTCTGCGCATTGGAATAATATACACCATAGTTTTGGCATAGGACTGAGATCAGTATGCCTCTATCGAGTATATTAAACTTAATTACTTTGTGTGCCAGCTAACTCAGAGGTCACTAGAAACTTCTCGAATGAACAAGAAGGGATTAGTTTCTTACAACCGCATAAACATGACAACTTTGTTTCCCTTAGAATCGTAACAGTTCTCAGAATCGTGGAAATAATGGATAACAGTTTCACTCAGTCAATCGTGCATGCTTCGTTTCTGCAGAGTTACACAGAAAGAATAGATGGGCGTTTCATAAAAGGATTTATTGAAAAGTCTTATTTCTCGTGCAAGAGATATGAGCTGTTACGATCGTAAGACAGTATGTGAGATATAAAATGTACAGCGTAAGCAGTAAGAAGAAATAATACTGTGATAGCATTGTCTTTTAACTATGACCTATATTCATATACATAAACATAAATAACACAGGCTAAAATGTGAATACTCATCTGGTGCTTCTAAATAGTTCTACCCCAGTGTACCTAACCTAAGTGTAGTACGAGGTAAGAAGTAGGTGCTGTTTTCTAAAGTATGATAAGCAATAGTTTGTATACCAAGAGTCCCTCTAGGTTCTAGTCTGCTCCATACCTTAGAATGAGAGAGGTGGGAATCTCTTTCTGGATCTCAAACTCCAACACCCCGCGAAGAGAGTCAGAACACTGGAAGCTGGAATCTCTGTGAGCAGGGAGGACAGCGTCTGGTCAGTGCGTCAAGCAGGGACTCTAATTCCTTCTGAATTTGCCGTGGTGAGCCGTGTCAGTATGCAGCCATGTCGAGCCGTGCAAGTATGCAGCCGTGCTGAGCCATGCAAGTATGCAGTCGTAACTTGCTATGGCAAGTGAAGGTATATTTATACCTGGAAGGTACTTGGAATGCTAGCATTGACGTAAAGTTGGGCAGAGGAAGACGTCATGAATGAACCCTTAGGGTATAGCGGTTCATGCATAATAAATGAGTTCTTGGAGAAATCAATAATCCAAGCAGGGAATGTCCCAATGGCTTAAGGGTCTGGTTTCTAAGAACTAGTTGTGACATGGGATGGACGGATGTAGGTGACCCTGCCTGTATTTGGATTGCATGGCAAATGCCTAAATAAGGACTGGGATTCTATGCCTAAATAAGGACATGATTCAGTAAACCTATGTGCGGGCATCTAAATCGACACATAACACTTCTGCCACCTCATCATCATTATCCCTTGCAAGACCCCTGCAACAAGCTCTCAGATTTCTTGTGCAACAAAACCCCCTGCATATACTTCAACTTTGACCCTCAACTGGGCCCCATCAACATTGCAACTCTTCTTCCCATCATGGCCGCACCATGCCATCACCAAATAACTATTGATCAGTGAAGCACTAACACCCATCCTCAATGACTAGATTGACTCAGTGCTATGTCTCACTATACTTCCGCAGCAGTATAGGAAGGTTGGACATGTCACTGGGGTTGGAAAACTGAAATGTCATCAGTGGGTGGAAGGCTGGGCTTCTCATCTTTGTTAGAATGTGAAGGCAGAGGAGAGAAGCTGAATGTTGGGGAGTTGAGGGAGATTTGCTGCTCGGAGTGTTTGATGGTTATATGTTCTATACTGAATAAAGGTTTCTAAAGCCACTTGAAGAATGATGCTTGTTGGATTTTAATACTGGCGACGAGTCAAGGAGAACAATCAACCCTACACTTGTACTCACGCATCTCTTAACATATTGCGGTTGACAAAATCTTACACCTGACAGCGAAATTCTGAAATTATTGCCATACTGTGCAGTCACAGCACTAAGGAGTTTGATGTATGAGCAAAGGCTGTCAGTTGCATTGTACTGGTGAGACTCCCAGTCAGGGGGCAGTGTGACTGGCAGTGACAGTAATGTCCCTGAGCCCCTTTGCCTATGAGTGGAGTCACAAATGATGATGTCCTGTTCGGAGACGTCCTGCTACAAGTAACATAGGTGTTGGAAGCCTGCAGCTATCAACATTGATGTGCAAGCTCAAAGTCCTCAGGAAACTGAATGACGCTTGACACGTTTCAAAAACAATCCCTACCATGACCCGGTGTACGTTACAGCAACAATCTTTGGTGAGGGGGATTAACTTGAAGCGCTTTTCACTTTATAGATTCCATGTCAGGACGGAGGCGGAGATTATGCATATCTTTATTCACTTTATTTGCATAGCAGGTTAAAAGAACATAAAACAAAAACTGATTTGCATATGGCCATGTCTGAACTAGGATGGCTTGGTGAGCAAAATACCGATGGATTAAACCCAGATCTGTGACTGGGGGTGACTATATTGCCATTGTGCAACATTTCGTCCATCATCTGGTGTGTTTTGCTGTTCACCCTATGTGGGAAGGGTATGCCCAGACGTGGGTCCCATGCTCACCACGCCACTGGAGTCAAGCTATCCTGGCTGAAGATGGCTGACAGCCAGAAACCGGTCCTAGGATGCTTGATTCCGGTCCAGGGAAGACATGGCTTGGCAGTTCGGGCTGGACTGTTCCCATGAGGCACAGGGTCAAGACTGAATTGCATATGGCCATGTCTGAACTGGGGTGGCTTGGTGAGCAAAATAACGATGGATTAAACCCAGATCTGTGACTGGGGGTGAATTTTTTTTTTGCCATTGTGCAACATTCCGTCCATCATCTTGTGTGTTTTTCTGTTCACCCTATGTGGGAAGTGTATGCCCAGACGTAGGTCCCGTGCTCACTACGCCACTGGAGTCAAGCTATCCTGGCTGAAGACGGCTAATAGCCAGATACCGGTCCTAGGATGCTTGATTTCGGTCCAGGGAAGACATGGCTTGGCAGTTTGAGCTGGACTGTTCCCATGAGGCACAGGGTCAAGACTGATTTGCATATGGCCATGCCCGAACTGGGGTGGCTTGGTGAGCAAAATAACGATGGATTAACACCATGCGTGCGGCGCATTTTCCCGCTGTGCGCTGAAGTTTTTTAAAACCCCGGTTCATGACGAGCTCAGCTCGTCATGAGCATACGAGAGGTGTACCTCATGACGAGCTGAGCTCGTCATGAACGTCGAAGGGGTTAAACCCAGATCTGTGACTGGGGATGAATGTTTTGCCATTGTGCAACATTCCGTGCATCATCTTGTGTGTTTTGCGTAAAACAAAAACACCAGTAAACATTACAGACTACACAATCCATGAACCATAGAGGAGTGGTCTCCACGGTAACCATAGTCCAATGAACTAACAGTCCATAGTATATAATCGCGTGACGTCCCTTCCGCTTCCTCTTTCTTCACTGCTTGTCAGTTAAGTGCATTCCTTTCATTCTTCGCTTAACCTGACTTTTTGCCTAATACTTGTGTAGCAGTTTTATTGGCTTATCAGTTTGGGCTTTTATCTACTCCTTGCGTAGCAGGCTCTTGCCCGAGCATGTTGTTCCCCACGCGGACCTCCTGGTGTGTGCTCCGCGCCCTGTGAGTTCTGTCAGGCGCGCTGAGGCCGTGCGAGGCAACTCAATCGAGCGCTCCCGCCAGCTTTTGCGCGCGCTTGGGAATTAGTCACCGAAACTTGAGCCGGCCCGATTCCTTCCATCCCTCCCTGTATTGACACCGCTAAGCGGTGATTCCCCCACATGTTCACGTTATGTGGCTGCAGCGCCACCTGGTGGTGTCTGCTTGTTATCGTCGGAATTAGGTCGGATTTTGACATCTTCAGGTAATCCCAGCTGTTAGAGCACCGGTGAGGGGGCTGCCTGTATATCCTAAGGGCGTTTTTTCTGTGCTCATACCCTCTATTGGCATGTCTTCTTCAGAGGCCCATTTTTACTCCTCTTACCAGGAGGTTGAAGAGCAATGCCCCCCCCCCACCCCCAGCAGCTCCCACCAGCAGTGGACCAGGCCCACTTGAATGCTATTTCCAGGGCGCTGGCTCCCCTTAAGGATAAAGTGGATAAGCTGGTGAAGAGCATCCCAGGGTTATTCAGTGACTCCGATCTCGCAGAGACGGGTCCCAGTGCCTCCCAGGTGTGGAATAGACGGGCCAGTGAGCGTACCGGGGGGCACTTGGAAGAGTTTGATAGACTAAGAGAAACCTTCCTTAAGAGTGCGCAAATGCTAAAACATGCACCCTGCCGGGAGGAGGAGGGGGCCAGGAAAAATTGCGACACTGTAGCCCCTAATTCGGACCCTGTTGGCGGAGTTCCCTTTGAGGGCGAGGGTGTATCGGAGGGAGATTTCTCCTACGATGAGGATAAGGACTCGGGGCGCCCCTGGAGTCGAGGCTCCCATTCCTCTGAGTCCCCGGAAGGGGACGGGGCCACTCAGACATGTTCGAGCCTACTCAAATTTACCACCCTAAGTCGGCAAAGTGGATCCCTGATGCCAAAGTGGCAGAGTATGTGGCGGGAAAAATCCATCAACCCCTAGCAAGGGAAGTCAGAATAGGATGACGGGAGAATGTCCCAGGCCCTCACTCAAGAGAAAAAAGGCACACTCTCCAGAAATCGACGAGAAACTATGTACCTTTTTCTCAAATTATATGAGAGATCCTAAATAAGGAATTTATAGAGCCTGGAGAAATTGCCAAGATAAACTCCTGGACTTGGCAGGTCCCTTGACCCAAATTATTCAACTGGCGGAACGTTTAAAGGAGTCAGGATCCCCTTTGTCTACAGACATTGTGGCTGGTTGGGTGCAACTGGCGATATGCCTTCTCGGCAACACAAATGGTGCCCTGGCAGCGGAATGAAGACGGTCTCTCCTTATATAGATCGACCCCAAATTGGGTGACTTAGCTAAGCGGGCTCCATAGCTCAGGGTAAACTTTTTGTGGAACCTTTTGTTAAGGAGCTGAACAAATTCCTCCTCCAGCCGCGTACTTCAGCAAGGCCCCTCCAACAGGGGTCAACAACGAAGAAATAAGGGCTAGAACGACGGCCGCCAAGGAACCTTTTGCCCCAGCAGAGGTTCTGGAAGAGGGAAAGGACGCAACCACAAAGGAGGCGCCAACACACCTGGAGGACCCTCTGGTAAGAATTATCCTTTCTTCCCCTCAAGATCTGGGGGGGAGGCTCCTACTCTTCTCACACAATTGGAGAAAGATAATGTCAGACCCGTGGGTGTTACAGACAGTAAGGGGATGCCACATAGAGTTCTACGGCGCCCCCATTCAAGTGGTGTGCCCACATCCCTTGGTGCTTTTGACAGAAGAGGAGAGTCTGATAAAGTCCGAAATTTCTGTACTCAGAAGGTAAGGAGCTATCTGCAGGTCGGTACTTCATCCAAACGGTTTATCAGCAATCTCTTCTTCATACGGAAAAAAGACGAGGGTTTCAGGCCTATCATCAATTTAAAGGAGTTCAACGAGTGGCAGATCTATCGCCACTTCAAGATGGAGGGTAAACACTTACTACGGGACATCCTTCTACCGGGGGATTGGATGGTCAGACTAAACCTGAAGGATGCGTATCTGACAGTTCCCATTTTCCCTCCTCACAGGAGATTGCTTCAATTTGCTTGGAAGGACCAGGTTTTCCAATTTTGAGCTCTGCCCTTCGGACTCTCTTCAGCCCCGTGGTGCTTCTCGAAGCTGTTGCATCTGGTGGTGGAGATGCTCCCCGAGCGGGGGTTGAGATCTGGATGATATTCTTATCATGGATCAGTCTTTGGCGCATCTCTCCCGCAACGTAAGCATGGCTATTGCATTACTGCAGGACCAGGGCTTTGTTATCAAAGCACAGAAGTCTGAGCTACACCCAGCGCAACAGATGATCGTACTGGGTTTTCTCATAGATTCTGGCTCAGCCTCACTGAGCTTGCCAGCATCAATTTTCCATATTCCCGGGCCCATTACACTACAGAGCCCTTAAGAGATTGAAAGCTCAACACTCAGAGGTCATCTCCCTGACGGAAGAGGCCGGGATGGAACTCCAGTGGTGGATCGGTCACATGGCGGCCTGGAATGGATGGGCCATATTCGGAACGACCCTGGATTTGGTGATAGAATCGGACGCCAGTAGATTGGGCTGGAGAGCCCGATGTGGAGAGATCTCAATGGGAGGCAGATGGTCGGAGGAGGAGTTACAGTTGCACATCAACTGTCTAGAGTTGCTGGCGGGATCCTTTGTGGTGAAATTCCTTACCAAGGACAGGGTCTCTTGTTGCATCCTGCTGAGAATGGACAACAGCTCGGCGGTACAATACATCAATCACCTGGGCAGCCCTCGATCACGTGTCGTATCCAACCTGGCGAAGGATTTTTGGCACTACAACCTCCATAAACAGATCTCAGTGATGACGGAATACCTCCCGGTCTACAGAACATGGTGGTGGATTGGAACTCCAGGAACTTCTCTGACTACAGCTATTGGCAGCTAGATCGAGCAGTCTTGCTGGCTTTGATGGACAAATGGGGACCCTGCAGTCTCGACCTCTTTGGCTCATGACTGAACCATCAACTTCCGCGTTTTGTGAGCTGGAAACCGGATCCGGAAACCACAGTGGTGGACGCCTTTCCTCAAGACTGGTCAGGAGAACACCCTTATGCGTTTCCCCCTGTCATGATGATACAAAGAGTAGTGGCCCTTAGTGGCGTCCATAGTGTTGATCACAACGATATGGAGGGCTCAAGCCTGGTTCCCAGCGTTGATGGAATTGTCGTGGATTGTCCGATTCAGTTGCCCTCATTCCCTTCCATTCTCAAAGATCCCCGAGGGAGCCTTCATCCTCTGGTGTTTCAGGGGCACTTGCAACTCAGGGAATGGAAGATTTCAGGGGACGCTGGAAAGAGGAACAACTTTCATCGGATGCTGCAGATCTCATCCAACAGGCATGGGCATCAGGTACAGTTAAGAGGAATCGCTCGACTTGGAGACGATGGTGCCTGGAGAGACACATGGATCCCATGGGGGAACGGTTACTCACATTCTGAATTTTTTAGCAGTTATCCCATGATGGTCCGGCCTATCGAACGATTAACTCGTTTCGTTCGGACATCTCTGCCGGGCATTGTGAAATTGATGGCAAACCAGCGGGAGAGCATCCCTGCGTTTGTAAACTGATGCAAGGCACCCAACTGTCTAGACCTCCAGAGCCTAGATATTCGAGACTGTGGGAAGTTAATCAAGTGCTGAGATTCCTTCTGGGTTGGCAGGATAACCAATATCTGTCCCGCAAGGAACTGTTGGCTAAGCTGGCCATCCTCCTATGCCTCATATCATGTAAACGAGTTTCAGATGTCAGAGCTCTGGATATCACGGCATGAATCTTTACCCCAGAAGGGGTCACCTTAACCATATCACGACAAACTAAGACTAGTACCAGGTCAGTATCGTATCCTTCTTTTCCAGAGCACCCTAAGTTGTGTGTGATGAGGTGCATTAAGTCATATGAGGGGATGTATGACGTTACAACGCATGCTTTTACCACGCATGCTGTTACAACGCAGTTTTTACAACGCATGCTGTTACAACGCATAGCGCTTTGGGGTGCTGGATAGTGAATAGTTTAATTTACTATTCCAACTCCAGTCCCCGTGGATAGTAGGGAAGGTGTTGGATAGTAAATTAAAACTATTCCCTATCCTAGAGCGCCCCCCCAGCGCAATGCGTTGTAATGGTTTTCGTTGTAAAACCTGCGTTGTAATAGCACTGCGTGGTAAAAGTTGCGTTGTAAAGGATGTTTCCCCTTATGAGGAGATGATCTCAGAACTCTGGCCCCCCGGAGAGAGGCAATTACTTATCGCCATGCAGTAACCTTTTAAGGCGGTTTCCTCCCCTTCCATTGCCAGGTGGGTACACTGGATCATGTCCGAGGCAGTTGCAATTGTTAGTAAATTTGGTGCACATTCCACAAGAGGTGCTATGGCATCAAAAGCCACTCAGGTAGGTGGTAGACTGGAAGATATTATGAATGCGGCTGATTGGTCGTCTGATTCTACCTTTAAGAGGTTTTACTTCATACCTATTTCGGAAGCTGCGTCTCTGGTCATGAGTAAACTTTGAACAGGCATAATCCGGCCTCCGTCCTGACATAGAATGAAACATTTCCTAGCTAACAAGAAGGAAAGTTTCAATTCTATTAAGTACCAGGAGGCGAGGATTATCCCTCCCTGAGATCCATTTCAATCTCTCTCCGCCCATGGAGTTCTTTCGTTATCAGTAAGTAGTGACTTCCAGGTTCATGTCGTTAATGCATTGTTGATGTCATTGAAATTTGGTTCTGTTGCTATCAATAAGTTATCGTTTCTAGGTTTTATTGCTGAGGAAATGTCAGTGTTATTAAATTTTGGCACTGTCGAGAGGTTGCTTTTCTGCGTAATTCCTGTTTTTCCTGAACATTGTGAAGATATTAGTATACTGAAGAATGGTATAACGGAATTGTCTCTGTGTTGAAGGGAATGACCAAAGGTTCGAATGAGGACGTAATCCCAGCTTAACATCCTCTAGTGAAGAAGAGGAAGCGGAAGGGACATCACACGATTATATACTATGGACTGTTAGTTGATTGGACTATGGTTACCATGGAGACTACTCCCCTATGGTTCATGGGTTGTGTAGCCTGTAATGTTTACTGGTATTTTTTGTTTTGTGTTCTTTTAACCTGCTATGCAAATAAAGTGAAGAAAGATATGCATAAGCCCCACCTCCTAGTCCTTATTAGAATTTAAACTTTTCTTCTCGTTATCTAGGACATTTTTCATTCAGCATCCACAAGTGAGGAGCGTCCATGCTTTCAACTTTAAAGGTTCCACATGCATAATTCTGAAAAACTTCTATGCGGGAGTCATCTTGCATCAGGACACCTAATTTGAGTGTTTCCACTGCTTTGGTCTGCCTTTTCTCACATTGTGAAGGGCTACATGGTGATAGGCACACTTGGTATTTGTTGCTGTAATATTGGCAGGTATTGTCAGTTTACCACACGGTGATGGGCACACCTTTTCTCTATTAACTAATATTGTAACTGTCATTCTGTATTCTCTTCACACACAGTGTTCGGCATGCCAGGAGGCTGACCTGGGACTGGGACTTTAATTGCAAGTTATTTATTGTGCTTGCTCTGTTTTATGTGTGTGGGTTTTGTGGTATGTTATATTGAGCGCACAGTCAAGGTACCACGATGTCAAGTTACCACTTGTCTGAACCTCCTCATTTTCTTTCCGACAGGGGTGACCCTCTTCTGCCTTGGAGGAGATGGAAACGCATTTTTGATTCCTACCTTATTGCAATGGTGGGGGTAAAGTTTTCGGTGCTCCGCAATGAGGCTATTATTGTACATAGCTTGAATTAGAGGCAGAAATGTTTATGAACATCTTGGCAAAGACAGCATTGGGTAAGGTGAAGGAGAACCTAACAATGTTTAGTAGATGTCTATTATGATGTTTGAAAAATATTTTGGACTGCATGTTAACATGGTGTTGGAGAAACACAAGTTCTTCACAAGGTTGCAGGGGAAGCATTGGAAGATTGGTAGTTATGTGGCAGCTTTGAAGACCTGAGCTCGCACTTGTGATTTCAACCATTTGTACGATTCATACGTGAGGGATGTATGACGTTACAACGCATACTTTTACATTGCATGCTTTTACAACGCGGTTTTTACATCGCATACCATTACAACGCATAGTGCTTTGGGGCGCTGGATAGTGAATAGTTTAATTTACTATTCCAACTCCAGTCCCCGTGGATAGTAGGGAAGGTGTTGGATAGTAAATTAAACCTATTCCCTATCCTAGAGCGCCCCCCAGCGCAATGCGTTGTAATGGTTTGCTTTGTAAAAGTTGCGTCGTAAAGGCACTGCGTGGTAAAAGTTGCGTTGTAAAGGATGTTTCCCATTCGTGAGGGATCAGATGCAAGGTACACTAACGATCCCAAGGTTCAGGAGAGACTCTTGCCTAAGAATCCTTGTTTGAAGGATGCCATAACTATGGTTGAAGCCATGGACCATACAAATACAATGATTGGTGAGGTGAATGGGTCAACTTATGGTACTGAAAAGGGTTTTGACAGGAATGTCAATGTGAATGTCAAAAACAAGGACATTAGGGTGAAGCAGAAGCAATTGTTGATTCCAGTAGTCGGACGGTGAAAAGTTTCTGGTGTGGAAGTGAGTTGCATTTTCCTAATAGCCCAGGGTGTTACGATAGGTTTGCAACTTGCAAAATGTGTGGAAAAAAGGATTAAATGCGGGTCTGCAGATGCTCCAAGCAGAGTGTGAATTGTGTAGCCGAAGACTCTCCATCCACCATTACTAACACTTTCTGCTGGGCATTAGGAATGAGGGTTATACCCATGTCTCTCTTGGTCTCCAACCCAAAAGGTCATCTCGTTCTGGCCATGTAAAAACTGCCCACAGTTTCACAGTCTTCAAATTGAATCCTCATCACAGAATAACTAAGGACATCTAGGTTATTTCTCCTTTGCTTAAGAACAAATCCCAATTTTTGCTGTTCTGGCTCAGGTGCACAATAGTGAGCTCAAGGTGGTGGCTTTTGCCTCTCGTTCATTGAAAGGGATGAAGAGCGTTATTCAGTCATTGAACAAGAGGCTTTGGCTGTGTACTAGGCCATCACTCACTTCAAGGTCTTTTTGTTATGGTTACCCTTCATGGTGAGGTCTGACCACAGGCCTCTAAGCCATATTTTACAGGGATTTAGAGAACTTTTCTCTCAGGATCAGAAGGTGTACAGAAGGTCTGCCTAATTCAATTTTTCTGTTGAATAATTTCCAGGCCCTAGGAATAGTGCAGTTGACTACTTATCATCAAAGCCAACTAATTAGGATACAAGCAATCCCAAGGCTCAGTTGGTGGATTGGGTTTGTGAATCAGCGTTAAAGGATAGTGAGTGGAAGGAGGCCTCAATGGATCTAGATCTGGAAGAGCTCAAGGAGTTCATTGTGAAGGGATGACCTGATAAGAAAGAGATTCCATCAGCTTTAGGTGGGTTTTTTTACTATCAAGGATGAGCAAAGTATTTTGTAGACAAAATTTAGAGGGAAACAAGTTGTATCTGCATGTGTCTTGAGGGGGAAACTTATAAACCTAGCTCATGAAGGGCACTTGGGCAGGAGTAAAACCAAAGCAAGACTGCATGAATGGTATTGGTAGCCAAGGATGGATCATGAGGTGGAGGTGGTGTCAAGGATCGTTGGGACTGTGCCAACAATGACAAGTCCAAAAAAACTCATACTGCTCCGTTGTCTTCTATGGAGATCCCAGAAGAGCAATGAACCAAGTTAGCATTGGACATGGCTGGTACTTTTGATTTACTGAACCACAATGAACAGTTTGTAATGCTGTTGGTGGATTATTCATCCAAATGGGTGGTCACAAAGTGTGTACCCACTGTAAATACCAGAACGGTTACTGTTATCTTTGGCGTGGTTTCCCCTGTCTTTTTGCCTCTACCTCCTGTATTTTTTACGCTGTGCTGGATTTCTTTTTTGCTGATTTAGATGTTGTGGGCCTTTGCTACTGCTGATCAGTGTTAAAGTGCAAGTGCTCCCTGTATAAATTGTTATTGTAATTGGTCCTCCATGATTGGCATATTTGTCTCACCAAGAAGTCCCTAGTAAAGTGCACTGAGTGTGCCAGGGATGGTGATCCAAATGCTACTAGTGGGCCTGCAGCACTGATTGTGCCAACCACATGAGTAGCCCTAAAATGGTGTCTCAGGCCTGCCACCACAGTGCCTGTGTGCAGTCTGTGAACTGCCATGTCAACCTGGCCAGTGTCCCCACTGACCAGGCCTATCCCTTTCTTTTCCGTACACATTGGTCAACCCTATGGAAAGCCCAAGGTACCCCCTTGGGCAGGGTGCAGTGTTTGTGAAAGGTAGAGCATGTACTAGTGCAGGTGACATGCTCTTGTAATGAATTACAGCCATTTTCGTTTTTCACTATTACGGCTATCTTGTCCATAGGCTATCATGGGGAATGCTGGCTGCATTGGTTACCTGCATATCTTCCCATAGGAGCAAGATGGGACATAAAAGTCTGGTATCTCTGAACTCAGAATTTAAAAACACATATTTTAGGAAAGGTGATTTTTAAATCCTGTGTTTGAGAACAGCACTTTTTAGAAAGTAGCTGTTCTCTTGTCTGACCCTTCTGTGTGCCTTGGCCTGTTTGTGAATTGACTGTCTGGTTTGTGAGTGACAGGGGCTGGGTGGCTCCCAGAGGCTGAGTGGGCCATCCCTGGGCTGAATAGCTCCATCTGCATCTAGAGTGGTAGGACGGGGTAGCACCGGGGCCTGAATAGGGCTGTGCGTGCGTTCCACAATGCTGACTCCACCTCCTGCTGGGCGGCTGATGACCCTGCCCCTCTCTCTGAAAGGAAAGGAGAGGCCAGGAAACAAAAGTGCTCAAGGAACACCCAGAACTGGTTCAGACCAGGCTCAGGGCCCTCCTGCACAAAGGAAACAAAGACTTTTAGGGGTATAAGTACAGGACCCCAGACTACAGAAAATTAGATCATCCTGGAATCAAGAAGGAACCTCTGCCAAGGAGAAAGCTGGAAGACTGAAGAGGAAGGACTGTCCTACTGTGTGTTTGTGGGCTGACCTACAGTTGCTTTGCTGCCAAAGAGAGGGGAAGTACTTTGTTTTTTGCTGTGTCACCTTGCTTGAAGAGATCTCCAAGGACCTGAGTTGAGCTGGCACCCTGTTAAGAAGTCCCAGGAACAAAAGGACTTCACCCCCAGCTTCCCTGAACTCTACTGAGAGAGTTCTGCCCTTTCTAGAGTGTTTGGGCCAGTTGTGGTGCCTCTGGAAGTTGCACCTGTGCTGGGAAGCTGAAAAAGAAAATACTAAAGACTTTTTGCAAAGTTTCGCGCATCACTCGCTTGCGGAGCGCATCCCCGTCAGTGCGAGGAAATTCCTGCCACCGCGAAGATCGAGATAGTCGCAGCGCTTATTGCCGCTGCAAGAACCGACGCATCCTTCGCTTGTGGAACCCATCGCTCCGGTACGGGAAAAGTACCACTGCTGCGAACATCGTCGCAGAGCCTGTCGTCACTGGGTGAGATCGTCGCACCGCCTGCTTGCAGACCGCACCACGTCACTGCGAGAGTCATCGCAGAGCCATCGCATCTAGGGGCCGCGAGAGGAAAAGATCGACGCTGCGCCACGCATCATCGCCGCACCGGAGATCATCGCCGTCCCAAAGATCATCGCATCGTACCTTTTGCGAGCCGCTTCCACCAAAACCTGCGCACCGGAATCCACGCAAGGTATCGCATCCCTCCCCATACAGACCGGAGTCATCGCAACACGCCCGCTGCGTCCAGCGGGATTGTCGCATCGTCTCCCCAGGGTCTCAGGAGTGACGCATCGCTTGCTTTTCAACGCTGCAGCTTTCACTTGGAACTTTTGTCGCATCTAAAGTACGGTTGGCTAAAACGTGATGCAACTGTGGATTATTCGAACGCAACCTTAAGAACTCTTTTTAAACCATATTTTTGAACTGTGTATGTTGGATTTTTGTCATTTTGGTCTTGTGTAGTTTAGATTAAATACCTTTAGGTTTCTAAACTGTTGTGGAGTTAGTTTGTGGTGTTTTCACTGTGTTACTGTGAGTGTTGGTACAAATACTTTACACATTGCCTTTGATAAGCCTGACTGCTCCTGCCAAGGGGGTGAGCAGGGGTTATCTAAAGAGTGTATCCTTCTTACCCTGACTAGAAGCAAGGGTCCATATATGGACAGTGGTACTTACCTCTGCCAACTAGAGACTCCCAGATCTAACATTACTCATCTCAAAACAGCTCTTTATTTGCCTCAAGTGAGCGGCTTGGCGAAAAACATGAATAGGTAGGTGAGGAGTTGTAACCAACATGCTCTGCTGATTAAATCTTCCTTGAAAGATGTGCTACGAGAGACTTGGTGGGCACATCATGTTACACCCAATTATGTGACGTCTATCTCACCATTTGCGGCATTGAAGGGCAAACTCAATCCTGTTTGTTTGAAATTGAGCAGAGAAGTGGAGAATAAATGGTCTGGTAGTGAGTTGAAGCTACGTAGACATGAGTATCAAAGCAAGTATAAAAAACATTTTGATGTAAAGAATTGTGTGCGCGGTGGTAATCTTTTAAGGTGGGTGACAAGGTGCAGGTGAAAAAGTCTGAAATGGCGAGGAAGGGGCAGTTGAAGTACATGAGTCCTTTTATAATAAGAGCTGTGAGAAAAATGTTTGCGGTTTTACATTCTGGTGATGTGTAGACTTACTCTAGGTTACCAAAAGTTGGGGAATCCACTGTCCAAGATGCACGCCCCAAAAATATTTTTATGGATGATTCAAAGGGTAATTCCACTGTTCAAGATGCATGACACAGCAATCATTCTATGGATGGTTTAAATTTGGATAGAGTGCTATTCAAAATGTTGAGGGTCAGGCCCAAGTGGCAAGATGATTATGTAATGCTATGTAACTATGAAGGGAAACATTCTGTGGCAAAGGGAATGTTTTGATTGGTCTATTAAGTGCCAGAGGTAATGTGTCAGAGCTTAATATGTATCCAGATGTTTATTTGCCTTTTCCTGCATTCATGCACTGGATGGCAGATTGTTTTTTTATCCTTATCGTGGTGTATTTTATACTTATTTCTTTTTTATTATTGTGACGAGAAAGATGTGCTATGTCTCACTTTACTTCTGCAGCAATGTAGGAAGGTTGGACATGTCACTGGGGTTGGAACACTGAGATGTCATCAGTGGGTGGAAGGCTGGGCTTGTCATCTTGGTTAGAATGTGAAGGCAGAGGAGACAAGCTGAACGGTTAGGGAGTTGAGGGAGATTCTCTGCCCGGAGGGTTTGATGGTTATGTGCTGTATCCTGAATCAAGTTTTCCTAAAACCACTTGAAGAGTGATGTGCATTGGATTTTAATACCTAACCACATTCCCAGACACACTTGAAATATGCCACCATCAAACTGCTCCTCATGAAGCCACCCACTGAGTCATCTATGCTCTCCAACAATAGAATCATACCTTTCAACTGGCTCCTCACCGACCACTTCAGCATCCACTAGCTCCTCGGCTCAATGCATTCTGTATTCAAGCGCAACCACAGCAGGATCAGCATTATTAACCGCCACAGATGACATCTCATGAATTTTAACAAAGGAGCCATGGCAGACTCCATTTTCCTGGGCCACTCTGCAGCATTTATACAGTCTCACTCCACATCCTCATCAGGTGAAGGCACAAGACAGGCCTCCAAGGATCCGCTCTTTTTTTAACCCGCTCTTTCTTAATGGATAGAACAGAAGCTGTCAGTCTGGCACCTTAGTCCTCAGAAGCCCACAAACTATTCTGTGGAGTGCCTCAAGGGTCAACACTCTACCCCACCCTCTTCAATGCATACAGGATCCCTATGGGCAATGCCCTCCATGCACAGTACCTCAACATGCTCTCCTACGCCGATGACATGCAATTCATCTCTTCCCTCTCAGACAAGACCCTCAACATAGGACACACAAGTTCACTGCCTGCATGAGCAAAGTTGCAAACTGGATGAAAGCCAACTGTCTCAAGCTCAGTACTGACAAGACACACGTAGTGATCTTTGGCAAGAACTAGGGGTGCACAGTAAGGCCAACAGTGGGCCACTGGGAGGCCAATATTGAATGGCGTATTAGGGTGGAATAGTATACAGCAAAGGATTGCCCCAGTAAATTCGCCAAAGTGTGGGACCCATGGAAGGGACTGGAAGAGGAGCTGCCATAGGGTAGGCTGGGCAGCAGGTCTGAAAACCATTGGTCATATGTGGTTAAGGAGAGGTGTGATGATGCAGCCTGGGGCCAAGGAACTACGCCAGACTAAGAAGCTGGAGAGATTTATGCAGCCTGCTAACCAATGTGCCACTACTTGGGATAGAGAGCGGGGAGAGGAGGTTTTTGATTTGACTTTGTGTTATAATGCTTTAAAACTTAATAAAAAAGATTATCAAAAAAAATCTGGCATGGATTTGATCATTCAGAACCTACATTGGGCGCAGTGGTCAAGAACATTTCCTCACTTTTCGTCTGCTTGTTCAGAGTATCACACTATTGAACAGTTCTATTTTTATTTGTTCTATAATATTTCTTTATTAACTTTTTTTATGTGGGCCCATCTTGAGTAGCTTACAAATGAACATACGATATGCAGATCAACATCACAGGACATAGACTACATTGTAAAATTAATCAGTGGCGAAAGTCGACTGACGACATCATTGTAGTGTTGGGGCCCTAGGCCCGCATGGTGAGACAAATGAGACGCAGGACACCAGTTAGGGGATCGTAGATCTGGCCACGAGCACGTGCGTTCAGGGTCTTTTATTAACAGCGTCACCTGACCCAGTGACGTCTGTGGTGGGTGGGTGTTTAGTGTAGGGTTACACTGCAAACAACTAGACTGTGTCCTGGCAGGACACTACATTCCTCCCAAACTTTAATGAAAGGAAAAAACGAATGTCCAACCTGCAAGAAAACAGAACAATAACATTTGATAGCCCCAACAGATCTTCTTCAGGCGATCAGCTGGGAGAATGTTGAAAGTTCCAGGACTACAAAGTCAGTCAGATGAGCTTCACCTCGGCGGTGTACTTCAGATCATCCTTGTCTTGCTGTGTTGACGCTTATATACAGTGTTCATCACTTGGAGCATTGGGAGCAGAATGGGTGTGACCCTTGAGGGGTCTCGCAGGTGTTCCTAGTCCAGTGGATGACAACGCTTGTTGGTTGTAGGAGACGACTATGGCACGAGAGGTCTTTCTTTGGATTTGCTGATCTTGAGGCCTTCACATCTCAGTCCGGCCAAGTAACATCCGACTTGCCTTCCTTGCCAGACTCCTCTCTCACTGGAGCCTCGAAGACTGGCCTCTCCTGCTTGGACTCTTCTCTCACTAGAGACGCTGGGAGGACCCTCTTGCCGGACACGATGGGACCGGGTGGGCCGTGCGGGTATCGCATGAGCCGCGCAAAGGCGTCGCTGCCGAACTGCCAACAGACTCACCGCCAAGTCTCTCATGATGTCCTCGGGGGTGTTGATGTCATCCGCCAGGATGGTCTTGCCGTTAGGACATGGGTTCAGTGTCTTCACCAGACCGTTTCTCTGTGCCAGGTGTTTACCTGGGGCCTTCATGCTTCCTGTTGCCTGTCGTGGAGCTGCCGCTGCTGCACCTCTCCCATCCGGATTCCTCTCTCACAGGACATGCGGCCAAGGCCCTTGTCCCCTGGACTGCCACTTGATCGCGTGGGCTGTGCGGGTCGCTGCGGAACTTCGGACATGGCCACAGTCGAGTCTTGTGTAGTCCACAAGGGTGGATTGTCTAGTGCTCGGGTATGCTCTGCTTCGGCAAGCTTCAGGTTCACGGGGCACCCATACGGTTCTTCAGTGGTTGGTCTCCTCTAATGCAGGTTGTAGGGATTACTGGGATCCACACGGATGTTGCGATGTTCCTTGGCCAGCACCGATGTTCCTGTGTGCTGACTGTTGCGATGCTCTTTGGACAGCACCGATGTTCCTGTGTGCTGTGGTTCTCTCTCCTCCTCTGTGGAGTGATGTTGTGTTACTCCATTCTTCCTCTTCGTTCACTTCCTCGACGCAGTCCAGTCTTCTTTCTTGCTTACTCATGCTAACCAGGCTTCTCCATGTAGCGGGCCCTCTACATGTCGTCCCCTTGGTCTTGTCCATGTGGTAGGACACTGTCTTCACTTGGCTTGGTGACTAGACCTGTCGTCGTATCTTCCTGTCCCTTCTTCCTCTTCTTTATGGCGTCGCGTCCTTCCTTTCCATGTTCCCTCTTGCGACGTTGTCTGGACCTCTTGCTGTCGGTGGCCTTCCCGACCAGTCTTCCCCAGGCGGCGTGCGCTCCACCGGTTTCTTTCTGGTCTGGGCATAGCTCTCCGGCATGGTGTTCTTCTCTTCTCTGACTGGACCAGTTGTCGCGATCTTCTCTGTTGTTGCTTTTCTTTCCTTGGTGACCAGACTGGGTGGTCGGCTTTCATCTTGGGCATGAGTTGTCATGCTGTGCTATTTTCTTTGTGGTTGCTATTCACCGTCACGGTGTTTTGCCGTTGGCGCGCTTTTGTCTGCGCGGAGGAGGGTTGCATCACCGCTCCTGGTGCATGCCGCCATGCGTGCTGACGATGGCGTTCTGGTTGCTGTGAGACATCGCTGTCTCCGTTGGGGACTTTTGTGCTCTGTCCCGTGGCGTTGGCGTGTCGCTGTGCAGCGTCACTCTGGCGCTCTTGATTCTTGGCGCTCTTGGCACGTTCCGGCGCAGTGCTGCACGGTCTTGTCGTGCGGGTGTGGAGTTCTTGGACTCCGGTCGCGTTCTTGCGCTTTGTGATACGGTTCTGTGCTTCTGGCGCGTTCCTGCGCGGTCTCCCTTTTGCCCTCAGGAGGTTGCGTATTGACGTGGAGTCGTTTGAGCGTGGCAGTGTTGCTGCACACGGTTTGCTCAGTTTCTCATTGTGTGCTTGCACTGGTGCTGTCTGGTGCGTGGAGTTTTTTCACTCCTTGCGTGTTGCTGCGCAGTGCTGTGCTGTTGTGTGGAGTTCCTTCTGATTTCGGGGTGGCGGCAGCACCACTGGCAGACGTGGATGTGGCTTTGCGCCACTTGTTGAGATGGCACTTGCTTTGACCAATGCTTGTTTTGGTCTCGCCGGGAGTCCTTCGGCTTATGGAGCTGCACTCTGCGGGCACTGTGTTGCTGTGGGCTTGTTGTAGGTTGCAGTCTGTAGGTGGTTGGCCCAAGGCTTGTTTGCTGCTCCCTCCTGTGCTCTTCTTACAGCCGGCCACTAGATGGCAGTAGACACCGATTTGGCAGCAGCCTGCCTTGTGGCTCTTGTCTTCCCTGTGCTGTGGGCTCTACTGTCTGTCCCTCACCGGCTGCACACAGGGGGGGGGGGCTGGAGCTGCTGGTAGCTGGCCCCAGGGGCTTGGACGCCACTTCTTTGCTGGTAAGTTTGCACAGGCGCATGCTCCCAGTCCTGCGCTGCTGTGTTTGCTCGGGGGGGGGCGCAAATGTTCGGATTCGTGCCGGGTGCACCGGCAGTTTCATTTGATGTCCCTGTAGGGGCACATTTGAACTCGGCGGCTCCCGGCCGCATACAGGCTCTGCAGACCTCTCTACGTGTGCGTTGATGCTTCCTCAGGCGGGTGAGCTCCGCGTTGTTTTCTGTTCTCTTCTGGACAGGGTGCGCTCGCGGCAGGCCGCGGGTGAGCTCCGCCGGCTCTGCAGTGTCTGTCCTTTGCTGGGGTGCCACCGGCAGGCCGCGGGTGGGCTCCGCTGGCGCTGCTGAGTCTTCCTTTGGGGGGGGCGCTACCGGCGGGCCGTGGGTGGGCTCCGCTGGCCCGGATCACGTGCGAGGGGGGTCGGGAGGCGGTTAGCTACTCCGCTCCCTCCCCCTTGTTGTTCTCCTCGATGGCGGGTCCGGTCGCTCCTTCTCACGCTGCCTCCATTCTCTGTGCCCCGCCGCTTCCACTCACACACGCGGCGGGGGCAGGGGACGACTCGGGCAGGCCGCGGGTGGGCTCCGCTGGTCTTGCCTTATTCAGAGTTTATTTTCGGCCGCGTTGCACGCAGGCCATGCGGGTAGGCACCGCAGTTGTGCAGTATAAGAGGGGGGTCGCTCCTGGCATTCGTGGCCCCCTCCGCTCACCTTCGGCCGGCGGGCCTGATGCTCTGTCGCGGTCGTGGCGGGTGGGCTCCGCCCGGCTGGTACACCTCTCCGGTGGGGTCACTGCTTCGCGGCCGTCGCAGGTGGGCACTGGGCGGTCCGCTCGGCACCGGTGGTGCTGGATGGTGGCGGCCAACGCGGGTAGGCTCCGGTCGGCTCGTCCTTCAAGGCTGGTGCGGTGGGCCTCACGGTCGCTGCAGGCTGTGGGGCTCCGACGTGCCCACCGGCTTCTCGGCGCGCTGCGCCGTGCTGCAGGGGATGCCCTTTTGGCGGGCAGCTCTCTCCCCCTTTCAAACGATGTTTTAGGCAGTGGCACGCATGGGCTTCACTACCGACCTCGTCGCCAATGTAGTGTTGGGGCCCTAGGCCCGCATGGTGAGACAAATGAGACACAGGACACCAGTTAGGGGATCGTAGATCTGGCCACGAGCACGTGCGCTCAGGGTCTTTTATTAACAGCGTCACCTGACCCAGTGACGTCTGTGGTGGGTGGGTGTTTAGTGTAGGGTTACACTGCAAACAACTAGACTGTGTCCTGGCAGGACACTACATTCATATTAACAGCAGGGTACACAAAAAATAGCATGAAAATTATTAATCTCTGTTCGAACATCAGGGCGGGGCTACGGGGCAGGTGTGCGAGTAAGACAGACAGCTCATGAGAGAAGCTGCCATCGGAACGAAAGAGGTCTCAATACGCTCCAAAACAGAAATTTGATGTGGAGTGCGGTAAATGATTTGTTCGTGCAAGGCAGCCACCGTCATGTCATGCATCCAGTCAGTGTGAGAGGGTGGGCACTGTTTTTCCATTTTCTAAGATTGACAGGGGTGGCCACCAACAAAGCCGTCCCATCCATCTCTTTGTGTGAGGATCCAGATCTGGTACTTCAAGTGTGTCTTGGAGTAAATCAGTCCAGGAGTGAGTTGCAGAGTTAAGTTATTGCTGGAGTTCACTGTTCCTATAACCTGGCCTCAGAAGACATGGAGAGGCTTGCTGGACCAGTATTGTTTGTACAATAATACTGAAGTTCAATATTCCATATCTTTATGAGTTTTGATGGGCCCAATACCCAAAGAAAAGCCCAGTTACGCGAGTACTCCATAAATGTACTCCTAGGTACAGGTGTAAAGGGACTTTTGGGAATTCACAAACCTTCCCGGTGGTACTCCTGTAAAGCTGTGCTAGCACCGTTTTCCAGGTGTCCTGCTAATAATGTCATGTGAATATGCTATTTTCCCAATGCAGTGTTGTACAAAGTGTAAGACTGCATTGTGGAAAGGCAGCCCAGTTTGCCAATGCAGATAGTTTTCTCTACAGGGTCATCAGTTTTGCTTTGGTAAATCACTTACTACTGCCAGAAGGAGACAGGGTTTGATCTGAATTGTTGATGCCAACAAACTCACAAGAATTGGGTGTTCCAGACTCTCAATGCAGCCAAGCATCCCACTCCCCAGGCCTTGTACTATTGTACACAGTCATGGCATACAATTACACAGTAGTAAAACTATTACGCCTGCTAGGTATCGTTGTGGGGTACCCAACAGGCATAAATGGAGCTATTTTCGGCCATAAAAATAGATTTAGTGCCATGAAAGGTTTTGTAAATGAGGACTGTGGTCTTCAAAGTGTGGCAATAAAAACCAAACCTTTTCACAAAAATACTTCCTTGTAAATATGCCTATGCAAGTTGTTTTGAAACAAGAAGTGGCAATTAAAGACGCCCGACAATCTTCTAACTAAAGGTAAATATATGGTCAGCCTTTAAATGCAAACGAATGTAACTCAGGCTTCTATGCTTGTAGATCTGTCAGTCCAAGAATGTGTTTTGTGTGTGGGGATAAACGCTTACTGTAAATCTAGGTGTGGTGACTCACTCTAAAAATACACCTGACTCTCAGAAGCAGGAAGTACGGACACCACCACGATGGCTGCCTCTCTAACGTTCTGTGCATCTGCCCGGCTTTATGGCGCTTTAAGTCAAGCAAGTTGAAAGTCGGGCCAGGGAGGAAAATCCTTGCCATGTTTTATGGCTATCCACCTAAGATGAGTTTACATACAGGGGATTCCAACTGAATCCTTTACATCAGTGGTTCCCAAACTTTTGACTCCTGAGGACCCCCACTGAATCACTACTGGAAGCCGGGGACCCCCAAGCAATTTGTACAATTTCAATAAAAAAAAATTAAAACAGTAATTCGTAAAAAATACACAAACAAGTACACACCAAACAAATACTTGCATTACTAAAGCTTTTATTATTTACAGTGTGTGTTAATTTGGTAATGCGAAGATCTGACCATCGCCACATTGGTTTTGCACTCTCTTCAGTGCACTTTGGGCAAGATAATCCGCAAGTTCATGCATATAAACTGACTGCCAATGTATTTGTTTTAAAAATATGTGTGGCACTCTGGGACACCACCACATCACTCGGGGACACCACCACATCACTCGGGGACACCACCACATCACTCTGGGACACCACCACATCACTCGGGGAAACCACCACACCACTCGGGGACACCACCACACCACTCGGGGACAACACCACACCACTCTGGGACACCACCACATCACTCTGGGGGACACCGCCACATCACTCAGGGACACCACCACATCACTCAGGGAACACCACCACATCACTGGGGGACACCACCACATCACTGGGGGACACCACCACATCACTCTGGGACACCACCGCATCACTCTGGGGGACACCACCGCATCACTCTGGGGGACACCACCACATCACTCAGCCCAACCACATCATCACTCAGCACCACAATAGCACTGTCCTTTCTTGCTACCAACAAGCATTGCCATAGCCAATAGGACTCGCATTAGGAAAGTGTAAGCTATTGGCTTTGTGAATAACAATGCTATTAATTTATATATTTTCAAAGCCAACACATATTTAAAAAAATGTGTCATTTACAATACCAATAGCTCACAATTTCCTAATGCGAGACCTATTGCATTGTAAATGCTTGTTTAAATGATTCTTATGCTGCGTGTGTCAGACTGGCCTGTAGGGAAACCCGCAGATAGAGAGACAGAACCGTGCTCATAGTTTTTGAATGTCACTCCTAATTACAGACTTGATTCTTCTCACCGCGCTCGTGTATTTTCTTCATGATAAACCCACGTGTAAATGTGCAATAATGATCATTAACTCATTTTCTGTGGGCACGTTTAGTGTCGCTCCCGGGTACTGCACCAGGGACACTTGGGAGATGTCAAGCTTTCCCATGTGTGGTGTGAGCATCTTGTTCCACAGGCTTGCTCTCAGTCCTATTACTGACTGTTGCACTTTTTAAAGAGAGAGAAGGTATGTAAAGCGCTCTGATACCTACTGCTAAAGCTAGCGATATATAACACTTTTAAAATTAAAATTAAATTAGGGCACAGGGAAGTCCCCACCACAACATTTACGAAAGTGCTATTCATAACCTCTGACTCTCAGCTGGATCAAACTGAGGAATGTGAAGAAAGTGGTTGTCTGTGGAAACTGCTACAGCGCATCAATCCTGAAGCCATGAAATCCTAGGCCTTCGTTGTATTAATTTATAGTCAAGTGTGCAGCAGATGAAAAGACAAGAAGTAAAGGGGAAGGGTCATCAGTAAAGAAGATTGTACCTGGAAATATACAGTCACTACTGGGTATGGTTTAAGAAGCTTTTGCAGTCAGCGAAAGGAAAGGAAAAGATTAAAATGCATGAATCATTTTAACTTCAGGGCAGTTGTGACAAGCGCACTTATTTACAAATATAATTATATAATTACTCTCACAGAGTTTGGACTGCTTTCAAATATACCCACACAAACACGCACACACAAATTAAACACTTACATGCAGTTCCAGCCTCCAATGCTCTTCTATCTCGCCACGCAGCTGCTTTCAGGGCATATGGGGACAAATAACAGAACAGGAAACGCAAGCACTCCTGTGCGAGCTCGACGTCGGGCAGAAGTAAATAGTAAATAACACAATATAAGGGCAATCACCTTTCAGCTTGCACCTATAGCTGAAGGGTGATTGGCCAGATTTCACTGCTGTCTTGCCGCCCAGGCCCCAGGCGCCAGCAACATTCACACCTCTCTACTGTACTGTGCGCCTGGGGGCCAGATTGTATTTCAATCTTGCTGCCCGGCGTCAAGTACATTCACACCTCATAAGCCTTTTGTTTTTTTACCGACGTTAGGCACTCAAGTCCTGCGGACCCCTTGGGAATGTGTCACGGACCCCTGGGGGTCCGCGGACCACACTTTGGGAAACGCTGCTTTACATAACCAGAGAGTATAGTAGAACAAATATGGCTTAGGTCAAGTCCAAAGAGACCCAGGCTGGGAGTCTGGGTTTATTTTTTCTTATGGATTCACATACGGTGGCAAATAATATGAAGAGTTATTAGGGGATTAAAACAGTTAAGCGTTCCCTGGCCTTAAAGGTGCAGATCCGCCTCTACGCCGGTGGTGAGTAAGACACAAGAGCTGAAAGGACCCGCATCAACACTGCAAAGTGGAATGACGGAATATTGCCCTAAGGACAGTCTGAACATCTCTACTGTTAGTCAAGTTAGCAAGGATTAGTAGACGTAACCTCCCGAAGACAGAAAATGTTCATGGCAACAGTGGTGGATACCCTTTCTGCGCCCTGATTTTGCACCTTCCTATTTTTATTAAAACCTCTGTCCTGCACAGTTTCTGTAGGGATTTCCACATAGTCTTGAGAGTTATCGCTGCATTGCCTGCTGTCTGCAACTGAACAGATCATTTCTGCCAATTGACAAATATCCATGTGCTTTAAAGGGACAGATGCAATATAAGACACCTGACAATCTTCTAGGCAACGATAAATAGCAGGTTAGAATGTATATGCTAAAGAATCACGGTCTAACCAACACTACTCTTAATTATCACCATATTTCTGTAATGTACATCCCACCAGTGTTTGTATTGTCATGTCTAGAAACACTGGGGCGGGTGTGTGAAGAAAGTGGCCTGATTAGGGTCACCCGGGTCACTCACGACCACGTCTCAGCCTTCCATACCAAATGAAGAGTCTGTCAGACAGTAGAGAATACAAACCAATATCTGTTTATTCAGTATCACTCAGAGTAGAGCCCAGTCTGCCCAGTCGCTTAGGAGTGCTGCAAAGGGACTGGCATCAGCAAGCATAAAGTTACATTATATACATTTCAGAACCAATAAAGGCACACCCAAATGGAATTTTAGAAACAGATGCAGTAAAACAGTGAAGTACAAAAAAATTATTTTAGATTCTGGGGCCGGGCACACACTATCTACCAGTCAAAGTCATTCTGCCTGTGCCCGCCACTATACAAGTGGGAGAAAGCTTCTATCTAAAGCTAAAGGTATGCACTAATAAGAACAGTCTATTCATTAGTGAAGCAAAATCTAACCTTGGACAAATGGAACACAACAGGGGCCTTTTCTCGGAAATGGTAAAGTATAAGTTATGATTGTAACCCAAAATGGCGCCGAAATATAAAATGGCGCCGCAAATGTTAACATACATGAAATAATGCATAAGTACGACTTTTCTATTCTAACAGACCCTCCTTTTAGCATGAGCTAAACATTTTAAAACAGTATAAAATAAGCAGAAGAATAGAACAAAAATCATAAAAGAATGTAACTATGAGCAGCCCATATCCTCAGGATTAGGGACAAAAACAGTAAGGAGGGAAGAAGTCTTAAAAATGCCCTCATCAATATGCATAAGGTTATTTATTTCATTCTGTACCATAATTGCAGCATTAGTATCATGAATAGATGTTTTCTTTGGAAGGAAAAGAGTGGTGCAATAGGAACAACAGAATGGGAGACACTGAAATAGGATACAGCAAAGTATCAACACTACAGCTAAATAAATTGCCTTCTCGAAAATACAACTCCAATTCCCAAACAATGACCAACTCCAATTTCCGCTCGCCATTCCTTTGACATTCTCCAAGATATCTAATATATGCTTAGTGATATTTTGTTCCATATTTTTGATCCCGACTACACACTGGTTCCCGCCTACAGCGTACACACCACCACTCTTTGCCAAGATGAAGTCAACTGCATATCTAGTTTGCTCGGAATAGATCTGCACACTTTCCAGTTGAGTGGTGATGTCACGCAAAGCTGCTACTGTAGAGTTAGATAATATCTGCATCTTACATTCAAAATATTCTCTAGGTCTACCACCCCTAGCCATAGCGGTATCACCAAACGTAATTATGGAGGAGAGAATGTATCCAAAAGTGATCCCATTACTGTAATTTTTGACTACCAAATCTGTTACTCCATCACAGAACTCTGCAGTCAATGTTCTTTTTACCCATCTTACACCTGGCTTACTATACTTACAAGGCACGCCCAAAGTGAGCACCATTTCTAGAGTGACACCATCTGTACCATTATAAAAATTTGAGTAAGTACCATTAGACAGTAAATAAAATCCTGGATATGCATAAAGTGGACCTTCATAATCTACTGGAGCATATCTGGTGTTCATTCCAAAGGTACTCAGATCCTTCTCTTTCACTAAGGACATCGTATTTTTGAACAATACTATTCCAGAACAATTGATGTACAGAAATGCGTCAGTACTATTTACTTTCGGACAACATGCCGGATAATAACCAGCTTTCCGGGTGACTGTTAAATCTTGATAATACCAGCCCACTAAGTTAACGTTCTGTTCTTACATGTACAAATGATCACAATACGTATTATTGTCACACCCCGGATAACCCTTTCCTTGTGGCTTTCTGAAATACAGACAAGGGCCGGGATATCCCATACCAAACTCACTTCTTACCTCTACGAATTGGGATGGGCGGGTATTAGTATAATTGACAAGTGACAATGGGTAAGCAGTCCATAAACTTGTGACCAATTCAGTAGGATAACAAGCTGTACCTTCTCCAAAAAATCTGTTCTGTGTGTTGTAAGATTTGGGGTCTCTAGTTGGTACAGATAGGTACTTGTGACAAATAGTGACCCTCTCCTCTAGTCAGGATAAGGGGATTACACTCCCAAAATAGCCCCTGCTCATCCCCTTGGTAGCTTGGCACGAGCAGAAGGGCTTTACTTCCGAGGCGTTGTAAATTAAGCAGTTGTGACCACATACAGTAACCCAGTGACAACACTACAAATGGACACCACACAGGTTTTATATAAAAAATAAGTAGACTTTATATAGAGTTACCACAAGACCATAAACGACAAAAATACACCCTAGGATTACTTTAAGATGATAGATTTGAGCTTAGTTCAGTTCAGTTCTTAGATGCGACACTCTGCGTCAATGTACCTTAGGTTGCGTTGCGCTTCCACGACAAGCAATGTCGCAGCAATGGGAAATCCAGCAAAGTTCAGGTACAAAGAAATAAAGACGTGAAGATCTTCCAGATGCGACACGCTTCTCAGGGATGCGAGAAGTCCTTGGTGCGATGCGTGGACTGCAGCAGCGACACCCTTACGATGCGACAGCAACAGCTCCAGCGGTGACGCTCTTCTCCCACGATGCGTGAAGCTTCCGCTCGATGCGACAACTACAGCGGCGACATCCAAGATGCGACGGCAGCAGCTCTGACGGCGGTGCGGTTCTCGGGGATGCGAGATGCTCTTGGTCAATGCGGTACAATGCGACAGTTCCAGCGGCGATTCCCTCCTTCGAAGTTGCGACAGCAGACACAGCGACGGCAACACGCTCTGACCTCATTGCGAGATCCTTCTCCTGATGCGGTGCAGTGCCACAACGACAGCGGCGACACCCTCCTTCTGAGTTGCGACGGCAGCAGCAGCGACGGCGACACGCTTCCACTTCGTTGCGGCACGCTTCTCTCCGATGCGGTGCAGTGCGACAGTTTCAGCGGTGACACCCTCCTTCGGAGTTGCAACGGCAGGCACAGCTACACGCTTCTTCTCGTTGAGTCGTGCTTCCAGCTCCTTGCGACACGCAGTTCCTCAGAAGGCCCAAAACAGCAGCAGGCACTTCCATAAGAACTCTGGGGAGCTGGGGGTGAAGTCTGTTGTCCCTGAGACTTCAGCAGGAGGCAAGCTCTTTTCCAAGCCCTTGGAGATTCTTCACAAGTTGAAAGCAAAGTACACAAAGTTCCTTTCTCCTTCCTTTGGCAGTAAGGAAACCACTGCAGGCCAATCCCCCAAGCATCACTTTAGCTTGGGAATAGTCTCTCCTCAGTTTCTTCAGGTTCCTCTCCTAAGTAAAGGTTTCTTCTTGTAGTCCAAAGTGATCTCATTTCATGGGATCAGAGTCCCAATATTTATACCCCAAAATCCTTTGTTCTCTGAGGGGAGAGGGACCTTTGCCCAGTCCAAACCAGTTCTGAAGCACTCTGTTTACCAGACTTCTCCTTTCCTTTCACAGTGGAGGGCAGGCACATCAGACGCCCCACAGGAGGTGGAGCCAGCATTGTGGAATGCACAATGCTGGCTGGAGCACTTTGTTTACAGGACTCCTTCTCTTCTTTCAGTGTGCAGGGCAGAGCCATCAGCTGCTCCCCAGGGGGTGGAGCCAGCATTGTGGAAGGCAGGCACAGCCCTATTCAAGGTTCAGGTGCAACTCCTCCCTCCCATCTAGACGAAGATCTCTCTATTCACCACTGGGTTACTCAGCCCTGTCACTCACAAAACCAGACATAGGAATACACAACCTAGCAGAGGCAGGTTTGAATGGTTAGACAAGCAAATACCTACTTTCTAAAAGTGGTATTTGCAAACACAGAATATTAAAATAAACTTTACTAAAAAATGTATTTTATTATTCTGAGTTCAGGCATACTAAACTTGAATTTCTACCATGTTCTCCGAGACAGTTAGGATTATAAAATGTAATAACTCTAACAGCCCATTCTGGCCTATGGAGAACAGGTAGCCTTGCAATAGTGAAAAACAAAAATGGCTGTAATTCACTATTAGGACATACCACACACATCAGGGCTTGTCCTGACTTATACTTACAATGCACCCTGCCCGTGGGCCTACCATAGGGGTGACTGATATGAAGAAAGGGGAAGGTTTAGGGACTGGCAAGTGGGTGCACTTGCCCAGTCAGCATAACAGTACCAGACTACACGCAGGCTCTGCAATGGCAGACCTTAGACACATTTTACAAGGCTGCTTCTGTGGGTGGCACAACCAGTGCTGCAGGCCCACCAGCAGCATTTGGATTTACACGCCGTGGGCACACTCAGTGCACTAGACTAGGGTCTGACAAGTAAGCCAAATAGCCAAACATGGAACCACTGATTACTATATCAATTTGCAATAGGAAGCACTTGCACTGTGGCACTGGATAGCAGTGACACAGTGCCCAAAGCATATAGCACCAACAAAAATACATGAGGCAACAGAAAAAATGGGAGGGAGACCCACACCAATGGTGCCAGGTCTAACATGTGTCTAAATAGACATTATTTGGCGTTGTTCTTTTCTGCCGAACCTGAGGAGTAACCTTACCCTTGGTACATGGTGTTGCATTCTTGTTAGGTTCCAAAACCTATGACACCCCATCCAAGATCAATAGCAACAGGATCACTAGAACAGCACATATAACCTTTTTCTTTGTAGGCCAAAAAACATGTGTGTAAACAGGGGAAAACACTGGCTGCTCTTCCTCAGCAACCATTCTGCTGAAGGGATGAATAACAAATGATGAAATAGGGGGGAAATGCAAACGTGAGAAATATACAAGTTACCAGTGTCCATCAGAGCCTCACTGGTAAAGGTAATATTGTTCATCAAAACATTGGCGCTCTTGAGCACCGGCGGTGGAACTTGCTCTGTCCTAAGCTAATATACCCCTAAGGGGATACGTTTGATCTATCCTGTCCAATGTCAAACAGTGCACAAATCTCTCGTCACCCGTAAACTAACTCTGTTGGTACTATAGGAAAGTACACCCTAACTTACACAGTCCATCCCTAACTAAACTTACTTCTCCCTGGGTGCACTGTCCCCAAGCTGAGGGCGCAAACTGTACCTAGTGACTCCAGGCACAGAAGGATCAACAAAAAGAGGCTCCTGGATAGCTCGTATGTCGGGAGGAACTGCTGCATTCAGCACTTCATCATTTTCCTCATCTATTTGCGTCCAGGTCAGCTTGGCGTCACTGAAAGGGACAAACCGAGGCACCGTCTCACACTCAGAGTCCCCGATTCCATCTTCACCCACTGATAATAGGGCAAAGGTAAAGGTATTCTGCGACAATGCGTCACATGAATCCATTTCTTACGGCCAGTGACCTTGACTGCTGTGAGCGTAGCTAGGAGGAGCTGCTCTTTTCCTTTCCAACGCTGCTCCAAACTCTTCCACTGAAATGTTTTCACAAGGCTATAATCCCCAGGCTGAATGTCGTCTCCGAGCCCCTCAGGTGTAGCTGGCAGGGTTTCCCAGACCTGTTGGTGAATAGAACACAAACTTTAAGTTAACTGGACAAGATAGTCAATTAACAATGGATACTCAATATCAGAGAACAGCCGTGCGTGTGGGATGCCCCACACATTTCCGGGCGTCCAAACACAACCTTGTACCGTGACAATCCTGTCCTAGAATGTGCCGTTGTTCTCGTTGATAAACGAGCTAATGGTAAAGCATCTGGCCACTTTAACCCTGTGGTCCCCTGAATTTTTGCCAATATAGGTTGGAGAGTACCATTGTACTTCTCAACCAAACCTGCTGACTGTGGATGATTGGCAGCATTAAACTTCTGCTTAATACATAGACCATCACAAATAAATTGAATGACTTTTGCATTGAAATGACTTCTGTTACCACTCCAGATCAAACAGGGCAAGCTGAAACGAGGAAAGAACTCCTTCAGGAGTACCTTTGCAGTCATAAGGGCTGTATTGTCTAAGCCTTAACCAATTTACTGAATGCACAGACAACCACCAAAACATACTTCAAATTATTGCATCTTTCTTACTCTATATAATCCATCTAAAGAACCTCAAAAGGGAAAGTGGGTGGTGCAAAATTAACAGGCAGTGTGGGGGTACCCTTTCCAGGATTGTGCATCACGCACACCATACAGTACTTCACTAAATGTGCTGCTGTCTTTGGAATTTTGTCATTCTGCCTTACAGGGTCTAGTAACTTGCAAATACCCTTAGCACTAATATGGGCTGGGCCATGGGCCATCATAATGACAGGAAAAACATATACATCAGGCAACATCCATGTCTGTTTTCCTGACTTATCATCCCAACATCCCTCATCATTAAATTGTGCTGTGCTTTCCTGCCACACTGCTAAGAGAAACAGAAAACGCGCAACCAGCCATCTCATGGTCGTGTAACACAAACAGATTATTATAATCCGGCGTGGCGAGAACTGGACCTGAAAAAAGCGCAGAATTCAATTGCTTATAAGACTACTGACAGTCAAGTGTCCAAGGCAAGGGCTCCCACACTTCCTTAGTCGTTAGTGCAAGCAAGGGTTTAATTAGTAGGGAATAATTAGGTATCCACGGCCGACAGTAGGAAGTGGTGCCTATAAAGGCATACACATCTTTTTGAGTTTGTGGAACAGGTATTTAAACAATGGTACTGATGTGCTCATGGCTCAACCTCCTACTCTCCTTCGAAAGTAGGTGACCTAAATAGGTGACTTCCTGTCGACAATACTGAAATTTAGAAACAGAAACCGTATGGCCATGATGAGCCAAATGCAGCAACAATTTAACAGTACTATCTCTGCAACCTTGATCTGAATCGGAAGCGATAAGGAGATTGTCAACATACTGCATTAATACATTGCCTGTAGGAAGCAAAAGGGAATCCAATTGACTCTTTAAAGCCTGATTGTAAATACTTGGACTCTCAGTATAGCCCTGAGGAGCTTGACAGAACCTAAAGCTTCTTCCAGCTAGGGTGAATCCAAACAGATATCTGCTATCAGGATGAATAGGAATACTAAAGAATGCATTTTTCAAATCAATAACAGAAAATAATTTAGCAGTGGAAGGAAAATGTAAAGGTAAATGTAAATGATTTTGTACTTGTATAGCGTGCAGCTACTCGGACCGGGTCTCCCGGCGCTTGTACTCATACCGCTAAGGAACCCTTCCTGGCTTTCCTTGTGAAGTGTCCACTCCTGGGCACCCCCATGGTGAAACCAGGCATCCAAGCGCTGTTGGGGCCGTTGTGGAGATTAAGCAAGCTATTGCCCAGAGTTGCAGCGTGGGACCCATGATTAGAATAGGCACTGAGGCGAGAATATCAGGTCAGTGGAATTTTGAGCCCGAGACCCGCCGAGGCGGGAATCAAACCCTCGTCCCGGGCCAGAGCTCTGCATCAAGGTCTGCCGCTCTAACCATTGAGCCACACTTCTCCACAGAATCATTGACAAAAGTGTAGTAATGTCTGGGACCACTGAAAACTGAGGAATTACTATTTTGTTAACTTCGTGCAAATCAAACACAAAACGATAAACATTTTCATGATCATCAGGGGAACCTGAGAGTGTCCATTTAAGGATTGGAAGAATGGGGCTATTACAAATATTGGCATCTCCTCAACCCCTCCCTTCTTGATCAAGTCCTGAATAATTTGCAATAAGGCTCGTTCTCCTGCCTGTGGTACTTTATACTGAGGAACAAGAAGCAAAACAGCATTATCTTTAACCTGAATCGAAACCGGCAGGATATGCAGCAGTCCCACGTCTGTATCACCCGTCCAATTGGATGGTATGCCAGCAAATTCAGCAGGAAAAGGGAGAGACAGGCACTGTCTAGTACTCACATTTGGGCCCATCATCATATAAACACCTTCCGGGGAATAAAAAATAGTAGCATGCGATTTCTTCAACAAGTCTAAACCCATCAAATTTTCACCACAATTAGATGTCAACAAAAATGAAAAATCTACAGTGAAAGGACCAATAGTCAATGCAAGGGGTCTTGAAATGGGACTCACTACCGGTACACCAGAAAAACCTACCAAAACATTACTATTGTCAGACACAGCCGCCCCAGGGACCATACAACGAGAAACAGAACTTTTCGTCGCAACTGTGTCCACCCAAAATTCCTTAGTCGAACCTTGCAGTTCCACTGTTACATAAGGACCACACTGGTCTACAGATATCAGAACTGGTCCCTCACTCTGTCCCTGGCTATCCTAGCTGTAAGACATTCTTGTCACTTCCTCCATATCATAATCATCATGATTGTACTGTCCATCACGGGGATCGTCAAAGCAATTATCATCAGAACGACCCTGTGAAGCTGCAGCATTCTGAAATCTGTTAGCCCCGCCAGCTCCACGACCTCATCCACAAGAATCTCATCCCCTAGGGTCTGCCACCTTCTGAAAAAGCACGGGGCACTTGCTACGCCTGTGACCCTCTTCCTTACAATACACACACTGATTCGGCCCCAAAGGCATCGTATTTGGCTTCCTACTAGTAAATGGAAACTGTCGGGCAGAACCACCACGTCCTCTGCCTTTACCTTTAAAAGCTTGCTACAACAACACCTTTGTTTTTAAATCTTTATGCTTTTTCTCTGTCTTTTCTGTCTCCTCAATGTGTCGATGTTCATAATATTGAGCCATATTCAAAATAACAGAAGGGGAAGAGGTGGACCAGGTACTCTCAGAAGTATGCAATTCGAGTCGCAATTTCAAGAAGCAAATTAGAGACAAATCTATTAACAAACAACCGAACACCTCCCTCAATAGAAAAATCCTGCCCACTATAATCCAAAAATGTATCCTCAAACCGAGTGAAAAAATCAGACACACTCTCATCTTTCTTCTGCCTACAAGCTGACAATTTATCCCAATCTACTTTTCTTGGCGGAATAAGAGAATGCATATACGTAATAATGCGACCTAGCAATGCTAAAATTTCTACCAGGGGCTTATCACCTGGTTTTCTCTCCTGGTCCCATGCTTTAATTTGATCCCAAGTACCCCCCAACTCCGGAACATGATCTTGAGTATGGAACTGCCTCAAAATATCAACCGGAACAAGAAGACCAAAAAACATTTCAATATCAGAGAGTCATAACCGTCGAGGAAGCAGGTTCAGTCAATTCCTTATAATAAGCAGTAGGATATTTCCTCCTAGGATCGGGCAAATGAGTAGTAAGGGACAAAATCTCACTTCTTTTCCACGGACCATAAACCCATTGCTCTTCAATCCCGACCTCCACTGCCGCTCGAGTAACATTACCACACTAGTCCGTTAACTCTGGTATCTCGGGGTGATATATGGGGTGATATATGGGATGCACCTCTCTCATCGGAAACTGGGACACTGTAGTAGGACTCTTATCATGCAACCTGCCTCTATACCTGCCTCTATAGGCAACCAATGTGGTAAGTTTACTAAAAACTTGACCTGGGTCCATAATGTTAGTATGCACACGATCTTTAATATTGTAATGAATCTGCTTTTCACAAAAAGGACAGACCCTAACTGCAACACCCCTTTAGGCCCAGGCAAGACCCAACACTCCCCTAAGGCAAGGTAAGAAAACACACCCAACTATGGGTAAAATAAAATATACAAGATTAATAATGCAACCTTTTAAAAAGACAGGCCAATTATATCAATCATGGCAGAGTCAAAAACTGTTGATTAATGCAATGTTAAGAAAGTTAAGCCACATGTATCAGTAAATGCAGATTCCCAAATGTCAAATGAATGATTAAATGACCAATTGAAATAGAATGCAGTATGTACAGATAGCAAAGAGTAGGAAATATACACAAGAGAAAGAATGATTAGGAATACCTCACCAATTGAATTTGCATCATCCTTGCCAGCTCAAGCTATTGGAAGTCCGTCAACAGCCCAGGAAGGAGTTTCAATCAGGAATCAAGTTCCATCACCAAGCCACAGCAATACGTCTATTCTGTGGTGAACTTCCATCTGGCCCACGAGAGCTCCCAGCTTTAATTCCATTATTCAACGTGGGACGAAGCTTCTAGAAAATCCTGCCCTTGTCTCATTGGAAAAAAACGAGCTGGATGGTGCCAGTCTGCGTCAAGGCCAAGACAGTGGCTGAGCAAGCCTCTGTATTTTGACTTTGAGACAGAGCTGCACATTCTACAGATACTATCCAGTTCACTCAGGTCGGTGAGGAGCGAAAAACAAGTGAGGAGCAGAAAAACATGCCCTCTCCACTTTGCAGCTACGTGCAAGCACAGAACAAGGCGTCAGTTTTGAAAATGTTCAGTTATGCAAACGCCGCCATGCACACAGAGAAACTTAAAGCAAGGTAGAGTTAGGAAGCAAGATGACATGAGGTCATGTCAAAGCTAATAGTAAGCACTGCTGTGAAGCAAAGTAAAGTGAGAGCAAGATGACATGACGTTATGTCAAAGCCAATAGTCAAAGTCAGAAAACCAGATAGATAACATGAGGCCATGTCAAAGCCAATAGCCAATAGTCAAATTCAGGTCAAAGCCGATAGTAAGCACTTATAATATAAATGTACTGTTCTACTCTGTGACAACTCTCACTAAAAGACAACAAGATTACAAGATGGAAGAGAAGCAGGCATATGCAGGACCGTCGTTCATTAAGGCTAGGTTGGGGGGCGTGGCTAGCCGAGCAGCGACATGGCCGCTTTCTGAGCGAGCTCCGCCGGCTGCGCTATTAATCCTGCCCAAAATCCTGTAAAAGCAGTGAAGTTCGCCTACAACTCCTGACTCGGAGGTGGCCGAGGGCACCGTGCGACAGCCGTGAAGATACTAGCTCCGAGGGATCTGCCGGTGAGCCATGGATGCGGAGCCCGTCTGACGTGGAGCCCTGATCGGAGGTAGCCCCCTACTGTGGCCCGAGGTGGTGCCGGCCCGCCTCAGCGGGTCGAGGATCGGCGTTTGTAATCCTGTCATCGCTGAGGTGAGCGGGGCGCTCCGACCGCTGGGAACTGGGCGCATACCGGAGCGGAAGACCGTCCTTGCGCGGACAAGTGTGAGGCGGAGGCTTTGTTCCGAAGTGTATGCCTGACCTTCGCGACGCCTGGCGGGCTGCCATTTTGAAATCGGTGTAGCGGTCGGGGAGCCCCGGTACGACTGCTCGGACGGTATGTGCCTACAGTGACTTTTGAATTGCTCGGCAGGGGAGCCGTTTCACATTGACACTTTCAAAGCCGGGCTATACCTGACACAGCTATTTGGCTGCATCGTGGCAAACCGACATTTCGCGCGCTTCCCGACGCGTGCATTCAGAGACCAAACCCGGGCGGTGTAGGGGTGACCGCGCTGCCATTCAACAAGTGTGTGCCCTGTGCTGACCTCCGTATGGCTGCTGGACCTCTGAGTGGGGGTGCGGGCCGCCGTTGATCCGCGCCAATCTTGCAACACCGGGGGCATTGCTAGTCGACCTCCTTCGTCTGGGCCATTTCCTAACCGCTGGTGCTCGGCCTACGGGATACCCCGTGACGACCATTTGAGGGGCAGGTCTCGCCCCCCCACACCTATTACGTAGAGACACTAGCTGCGGAGCGCTGACCTCCTGCACGGAACTGCGTGGTGTGCTGTGCATGGGGTGTCCCGAACTCAAACTGTTGCAGAGTAACTGGAAGGGAGTTCATTTGTCTTGTACATTGGACTGACCACAGGTTGCGTGCCCCTCCTCACACCACGCGACTCTCTTGGCCAGATCCCCTCTGCAATACTTAAGATGGGTAAGGGTGACCCGAAACAACCTAAGCTCACGTTCGAGCAGAAGCGCCATGCAAAGCAACCTGACCAGGACCGCATGGCTGAAGAACATGGCACACCTGACTCGGATCAAGACATTGATGTTAAGGCGCTTATGCTGGAGGTGCGATCTAGCCTTCGGAGTATTGCCTCTAAGCTCGACAACATGACATCACAACTCGAGGCGGTTAAGACCCAGTTTGGAGCACACGAAACGCGCCTCGACTGCCTCGAAAACAGACACACAGAATGCTGCGAGTTTAGGCAGCAGTCCAAGCAGCAAATGACCAACTTGGAGAAGGAGGTTGAACTCTTGCGCGCAAAGGCAGATGACTTAGAAGCGCGTTCACGCAGATGCAATGTGCGCATAACTGGCATTCCGGAGACCACCGCCATTGGCAAGATGGAGACCTTTGTCGCGGACCTTCTGCATGACCTATTTGATCCGAACTTGTCTACAATCTTCACGGTCGAGCGTGCACATAGAGCGCTGGGCCAGAAACCACCTGTGGGTGCGCCGCCATGACCCATTCTTGCTAAGCTGCTCAACTACCAGGACAGGGATCTGATACTGCGTCTTGCTCGAGAGAAGGGCAAGATCACACACAAAGGCAATTCTGTTTCGTTCTACCCTGACTTTACCCCGCTAGTGCAGGCGGCCAGAAAGGAATTAATCCCAGCCAAAAAACTCTTGATGCAGGCAGACATAAAGTACTCCCTCCTGTACCCGGCAAAACTGAGAGTTACGCATGAAGGCACCACCCATTATTTCACGGACGCTAAGTCTGCCTTGAAATTCGCAAAGCATGTGTGCGGTACTAGGCCGAAGAGAAAACATGCGCAGCTGGGGGAGGAGGGAGGTCATCTTAGTGACAATGATTGATTCAACTGTACCTGCTCTTGGTGTCGTCTACTCCTAGTAGGAGGGACTCTGCCTCCGTTTACTGGTTCTGCTGTTTTTATGTTCCGTTCATGTGTACTGAAGCGCTACCAGTTTACTAAGTTTGCTATACTATGCCTTTGGTTTTGCTATGTTCCCATGCTGGACTCCGCTGTGCGCCCTGCGCGTTGGCTACTGTATAGATCTGCTGGATTAAGTTTAGAAATTAGCAACTAGGCTTAAATGCGCAGCCACCCTGTGCAAACAGGGGTGTATGCTCAGGACACCACGCCCTCAAGGGGTGATTCCCAATGTTTGTACTCTTCTGTTATGTTTACGCTATGCGTAAGTTAGGGGAGGCTATGACACAACCTAATTGGGGGGTTGCTGTGGGTGGTGGGAGGGGGGAGCTGTTGGGTTTGTTGGCAAGTGCTATGTACTTTTCTCCTTTGCGCTGTGCGATCATCAACTTTAGATGTGTGACTGAACCATTATTGTATATTGTGAATGCAACATCAACATTGAAATGGAGATGACGAGGGTTTTAACCTAGAACATCCGTGGGCTTAGTGACTGCAGAAAGGCGAGATTAATGCATGGGTATCTCATGAGACACAAAATAGATATCTGTTTTTTGCAGGAAACACATATTAACTCCACATCGTCCCCCAGGCTGAAACACTCCAGATGGGGCTCGATTTACTCTGCCATTTACTCTAATTATGCCCGGGGAGTGGCCATCCTTGTACGAAGGGGACTAGATTGGAAGGAACATAGGGCGCATTGTGACCCGGAGGGTAGATTTATTGTAATGTACGGCACCCTACTGGGGAAGCCATTGGTATTGGCAGCGGTCTATGGCCCAAATGTGGACGACCCGGATTTCTTTAGATCTGTATGGGCACAAATTGCACTGATGGACTGGCACACTGTCATTTGGGGTGGAGACTTTAACGTTGTATTGAATGATGATTTGGATCGCAGGGGGGCGTCGAGACCGCTACACCCCAATGCTAGGCAGGCACTACTAGACATTCTCCAAGAAGGTTTCTTGCTAGACATATGGAGATCCAGACACCCGACTCTCAGGGAGGGCACTTGTATCTTGAGTCACCATGCTGCCTGGTCGAGGTTAGATTACTGGCTTGTATCACAGGATGTGGCTACATGGACAATGCAGGTGTGCAATCAGGCCAGATCGCTCTCTGATCATGCTCCGTGCTTTTTGGAATTAATGGGGCCGGACACTCCCGCTCGTGCTTTCATCTGGCGCTTACCGCCGCACGCATTGTTAGATACGGCATTTACTGAAGAAATCAGAACAGACATAATTCAATACTTTGAAACGAATGCGGGGTCAGTGTCAACGGAGTCTGTCCTGTGGGACGCATTCAAGGTGGTGATCAGGGGGCAGTGCATTGCGCGTAAGGCAGGGGTGCTGAAAGCTATTAGAACTACGCTAAGCAAAATTGAGGGAGAGCTGAAGGAGATGGAATCACGCTTTTGCGATAACCCCACGCCTGAACTAGCGGCTCAACTGAAGGCTAAGCTCCTCGATTTTAATGATGAGGCGCAACGAGAAGTGAAGTTTTTGGGCAAGCAGGCAGAGGCCCGTAGATACGGGGAGGGGGATAGACCCAGCAGAACTCTGGCTCGCCTCATCTCCACCAGACCGCAGTCCACATACATACACTCTATTAGGAACCCAGACGGGAGGGAGGTGGTGGGTCAGGAAGCAGTTCTTCACACTTTCACGGAGTTCTACTCTAACCTATATAAATCCAAACAAAATATGACTCCAGATTCCCTCGATGCCTATTTAGACACGATAGCCCTGGTGTGGTTTAACAACACACACCGCGAATATATGGACATCCCGATTACAGCTCAAGACATTACCAAGGTAATAAAAAGTATGCCGTTAAACAAGGCCCCTGGTCCTGATGGCCTCACAACTGCCTTTTATAAGACCTATGCGGATGAATTGGCTCCGCGGTTGCACGCAGTTTTCGCTGAGGCCCTTGAAACTGGAATTCTTCCTGAATCCATGCGTGAAGCCCTGATCATAACGCTTTTAAAACTGGATAAAGACAGCCAGGCATTAGATTCTTATAGACCTCTTTCCCTCATAAACGTGGATGTGAAAATCTACGCAAAAATAATTGCTGACAGATTACAGCCGTTACTACCGATGGTGGCCCTGCCGGACCAATCCGTCTTTACACCGGGGCGTGCAACATCCCATAATTTAAGAACTATATTCTCGGTATTACACTACCTTCACCCAACTGTACAAGCAGCGGTCGTGTTTTTAGACGCTACCAAAGCCTTTGACTCGCTAGAATGGCCTTATTTATTCAGGATTCTAAGCAGGATGGGCTTCAGTCCCCTATTCATTAATCTAATACACCTACTATATACCTCCCCTAAAGCAAGGGTGCAGGTGAATGGTCTCTTATCCGAGCCCTTTGCCATCTTACGAGGCATGAGGCAGGGTTGCCCCCTGTCTCCGTTGCTCTTCGCCATCGCCATGGAACCCCTTGCTGCAAGAGTTAGACAACACCACACGGCGAGAGGCATAAGCTTTAGCTCCCGTAGTATATTGATCTCCCTATACCCGGATGATGTTACTCTCTATGTCAAAAACCCCGACGTCAATCTTAACCCTCTGCTTCGGGAATTTGTACGATTTGAAGGCCTAGCTGGCGTGTCGATCAACTGGGCGAAGTCGGTTGCGTTCCCGCTGACAGACACTACCCCTGCAGCGCGGTCTGATTATCCCCTGCGCTGGGAGGTGGACTCTGTTAAATACTTAGGCATCTGGATTAACCGTAACATGCAGGATATATGGGCTCTTAACTTTGGTAAAGCGGTGCACTGGTTGGAAACCAAGGTAGCAATTTGGAACAAACTCCCCCAGTCTTTGGTAGGGAGGATTGCACTGGCGAAGATGGTGGTGCTACCAAAGTTCCTCTACTTATTTGTGAATATCCCCATCCCATTAACGAAACATTTTTACACTTGTTTAAGATCTACGTTATTATCATTGATATGGGCTGGTGGTCAGCCCAGAGTATCATGGGCACTCTTGACGCTACCGCTCCGACAGGGGGGTTTGGGCGCTCCTGACATGCAGCTCTACGCACTGTGTGCGCAAGCCCAATTTGTTCATTTTTGGGTGTATCCAACGCCATACCAACCCCATGTTGCAGTGGAATTAGACTCTGTGGCTCCATTGCCGCTCGGTGTGGTGCTGTATGGCGTGGCGCCAAGACCCTCCCTGGACATCGATACAGCAAACATGCTACGGTGGGTGTGGCGGGAACTCCAGAAGAGATCTCGCCTTCCGCTCCTATATGCACCAGCGATCCCTCTGAGATGTAACCCTATGATGCCTTGTTTGGCCGTAAGTGGAGGTGATGTCTCCATAAGCGGAACGCCCTTACGTACATTTGCTGACTTATACCCAAATGGCACGTTTCAGGACCCCCGAACGGGTGGCGATGGCGAGCCCCTAACTTTCACTGATCTATTCACTTATCATAAGCTGAAACTGTCCTGTAGGGCGCTCTGGGATAAGTTTCCTGAAGAACCTCCACAATTGCAGGCGCTCCAAAACGTGCTTGCTAAAGCATCCCCCAAGAAACTGGTATCTAGGCTGTACAACAGTATGCAGGAGCAAGCCCCCATAATAGTGCCGACATCCATGCAAGCATGGAATGCTGAACTGGAGGAGCCTCTGTCGGAAGATCAGTGGTCTTTTTGCTGCAGACAACTAACTGAATTATCGCCTAACTATAAACTCCGACTAATCCATTTCAAGTTCTTGCACAGGTTTTATCGTACACCGTTATCGCTGCACCGCATGGGTTTGAAGGATGACACTAACTGTTGGAAGTGTGGCGCTGAAAATGCTTCCTTTTTGCATGTCGCCTGGAGCTGCCCAATGCTTGCTGAGTATTGGACCGCCATTTTTTCTGCAATTAATCAGATCCTCCTCAGAATGAATGTCCCTTCCCCGACCCTTGGGTTGTTGGGATATGTGTGGGATACTGCTCCTAATAATCGAAAGCTTCATGCCATGCTACTTCTTTACGCTAAACGCCAGGTGGCTATACACTGGGGTCGCAGAGCTTTGCCTAAATTTGAAGCATGGTTGGCGGACGTGACATACGGACATACCCAACTAGGCGCCTACTGGGAACTTATGCCCTCTGTTTCCCGGCCCAGGGATATTTAGGAACCGTTTCTACAGTGGACTCGTGCGGGAGCTGGCACCCCCAGCCCTGCGCGGTCTCCCTCTGAGACGATAGGCGATGCTGTCAGCTGAGAATGTGTGATCTTTGCGAAGCTAGCTGAATGGGGTAGCCCCCCTTTTGCTGCTCATTACATAAGACTAAATAGCTGCGAGGTCTCAGTGTTCTTTTTGTCTGCGACCATTATATGTATTCCTTCATGGGACTGCCTCTACTTGTGCCTAGATTTGTGATTGTGTGCCCCTTCACTTGCTGGTCTGGATTAACTCCACATGCCCTGCTATAATATCATTGTTGACTGCATAAACAAGATATGTAGTGATTGCACGCGCAGACTTTCCTATTCGTTAATTACAGCACTGAGTTTTGCCTGTATTGGTTTTGTTTAACTGTTGACATGGGGGGAAGACTGGGGAAGAAAACAAGAAAAGTATACATCCTATATCTTCCTTGCTACAGTGTAAACTCCTAATTGGTATGTTTTTTCCAGCAGGTTCGGCTGCATATGCCACTGTGATGTATTTACTGTGCAATTTCGAATAAACAAATTTAAAAAAAAAAAAAAAAAGGCTAGGTTGAAATAACACACTAAAGTCAGTTAAAATGGTGGTAGTTAAATCATAGGGCGCCAAAGCACAAGAGTGGCTCTTTTACTACAAATATAAAAAAAAAATTGCGGCACAGCATTCCAGAATTGTTGCTCCCAAAGGCCAATTAACGTAGAGGACATATGCTGAAGAGCATGCTGCTGTATAAAAGGCTCATAATCTTTCATCGCATCCCAGACATCCTCCACACTGTTAAAAGGGATTACAACCCCACTGCCCTGCCTGATTAGCCACAACCTTCTTTTCTTCATCTCCCACCGCAGACCATACAAAAGGGCCCACACGCTCATGAAAGTTTGGTACGTCTCTATCCTCGAACCCACGAACTGGAATCTCAATGCTTACAAATATCGGGGGATGAAGAACCAGAGAAGGAGAAGCAACAGAAGTAACAGGCACAATTGTCACTGGCATGTGCATCGCAGGAGTAAGAGCTGGGGACATGAATGCTGAGACAATAGGTGTGGCAGGAGTGCTAACAGTGACCGTTGCCACAGACGACAAAGAAATAGAAGAAAGAGGAGGAAGAGGAGCCGAAGGTACAGCCGTTGAAACGACAGCAGTAGGCACAGGAAAAGAGAGGACAGCTGTAACAGGCTGCTGTGATGGTAGGATATATCCTTTGTGGAGCATATGGCGGCGGGCCGAGGATCTAACAGTTCTTCCACAAAAGTATCTGTTTCCTCCTGAGCCAAATAAGAGTGATCAATATGCAATCGGAACCTCCTATCTTCGTATTCAACTCCCTTTTCCTGTTTTTCTCTATCATTTGCTAAAGCTTTCTGAGTCAGTGTCTGCATTTTCCCTTTCCGGGCCTCCTTCTCGGACTTCAGTCGTCTCTGCCTAGCTGCCTTCTGACACGTCCTAAGAGAATCAAACATAGACTGTCTACTTTGCCTTTTAAATAACTGTTCCTGTAAATACCCAATATTTTGTTCATCGAAATTGCCCGTTAGTAGCCACTGCAACTCAGCATTTTCTCTTGATTATTGGTGCCATAATGTACTAAACATAATAGGGCTAAGACCATGCTTCACATACATATCAAAATTTGGAGTGCCTTCTGGAGGTGCTGGCTGAGCTTCTTCCAATCGAGCATCTGCAAATCAACAACGACAGCACAAAGAAATAATTTTCTAACGCCAGGCATTTTCAAAAGAAAACAAGCTCACTATCAATGCCTGGCAAAGCATTTTCAAATGCTTTTATCTCAAAAATGGTCTTCAGTCCGTACCATATGCAAACCAAAATGGTACCATATCCACAAAGAACCAAAACAAACTCATCTGATATACGCAGGTCAAAATGAACTAACTCTCCACTGCCGACTCTTCAGACCAAACGGTCAGATCCAAGGGTTTCGCCGTTTAGGAATCCAGTCAGGATGATCGCTGGACGAAGCACCATCCTGCAGGATGGAAGGGGCAGCTGCAAGCAAACAATGCTCCTCATACAGGGATCCCTGAAACGTCAGTCCAACCCAACCATGACCTCGACCTCCCCACCCGTCCGCGGAAGGGGATGGGTCACTCACACGAAGGAGTCGCTGTTCGGGCGCCAACTGAAGGAAGTGGCGCAAATAGGGTCACCCGGGTCACTCACGACCACCTCTCAGCCTTCCATACCAAATGAAGAGTTGGTCAGACAGTAGAGAATACAAACCAATGTCTTTTTATTCAGTTACATTCATAGTCGAGTCCAGTCTGCCCAGTCGCTTAGGAGTGCTGCAGAGGGACTGGCATCAGCAAGCATAAAGTTACATTATGTAAATCTAAGAACTAACTAAGGCACGCCCACAATGGAATTTTCCAAACAGACGCAGTAAAACAGTGAAGTACAAACAATTAGGTATCAATTCTGGGGCCTGGCACACACTATCTAACAGTCAAGGTCATTCTGCCCGTGCTGGCCACTAGTCAAGTAGGAGAAGGCTTCTATCTAAAGGAAGTCTATTCATTAGTGAAGCAAAACCCAACCTTTGATAAATGGAACACAACAGGGGCCTTTTCTCGGAAATAACAAAGTATAAGTTTCGATTGCAACCCAAAATGACGCCGACATATAAAATGGAAATAATGCATAAGTAGGATTTTTCTATTCTAACATGTGTGAGCAATGGAGAATGGGGCCTGCCTATTACTACATTCTCTCCGAGGACCCCAAATGGTTTTGCATTGCTTAACGCATCTTCTGCATTCATACACATATTTTTCTGGATGCCCACACCAGTTCATAACAGAGTGGCAGTGTGTCAGGGTTGGAACCCCGGGAGTACTCCATCATCTGGTTATATTCCACATTGGCATCATTCGAGCTAGCTTGCAAAACATATTGTCGTATTTTGTAAGCATGATATCCTGTCATATTTCCAGTAGTGCAATTTGGCTATGGAGTTACGCAAGTCCCCAGCACCTTATTCAGACACTTATTTACCTCGTCTCTGTCGATCCTCAACTGGGGGCATTACCATATTATGTGGAGAAATCTTCCACCTGTCCACATCGCCTCAGATACAGGTTTTCTCTTACTTTTCCCATTTTTTTCTGTTTATTTTTTTGTTTATGTTATTGGCTGAGCATACTAATTGTAAAATATAGCTGTGTATGCATGTTGAAAATTGGCTTACTGGTTGAGGGCGGTGAAGCCCAAATCAATCAGCAACCACAATTCTTCTCAGAGTGAAACACAAGCAAAACCCAAATTAACCTGTGCTTAATCCTCTTGTAGCTTGGCACAAAGCATTCAGGCTTAACTTAGAGGCAATGTGCAAAGTATTTATGCAGCATTTCAAAGAGTATTAAATGTAAATGTAAATGTAAAATAGCTCTTCTATAGCGCAGTCTATCACTCCAAGGAGCATCTTGGCGCTTGATACCAACCCAGAGTGGAAAAGGTGGTTAACTGGGGCAATTCCCAAGAATAGAAACCTCTACACTAAAGCTCTACAGGCAGCGTCGGTTAGCGTGAATACCCAGGTCTTCAAAGCTTTCCAAAAAAGAGATTCTGATGAAATTTGCCGGAGCGCAGGAGGCAGTTTGTTCCATGCTCTGGAGCCTAGCACCACAATGGATTTTCCACCTTTGGTGGCTAGTCTGAATTTTGGGACAGCTAGTAGATTCAGGTGAGAGGATCTCAAGTTCCGGATGGGGAGATGTCGTTTGAAGTTTTGTGAGAGATACCTAGGTCCTTGAGCGTGATAGGCTCTGAAAGTAATGATCAGGATTTTAAACAGGATGCGCTTATGAATGGGAAGCCAATGGAGGGCATGTAGTGCAGCTGAAGCAGATGATTTCCTGGGCCAACCCAGAACCAAACGGGCGGTGGCATGCTGGACCATCTGCAGCCTGTGGAGCACGGACTTATTGGCTCCCGCATACAGGCTGTTGTAGTAGTCCAGTCTAGATGTAATGAGTGCCACCGCTACCGTTTTCCTAGTGGGCAGTGAAAGGAGGTCAAAAAACTTTCTAAGCATTCTGATGATGTGGAAGCATGTACTGGCTACCCCAATGGCTTGTTGCTTGAATGATAGTGCATCGTCAAACTTAACGCCCAGGTTGCGGGCAGAAGAGATGGTATTAGGGGGAGCTACAGCATCTTCAGGCCACCACTGCTTAGGGGAGAACAGATTTTGCGGACCAAATGGTAAGATTTCTGTTTTCCCAGAGTTGCACTTTAGATGGTTGATCTTCATCCATTCAAATATAGCAGTCAGGCATGATTTAAGGTTTTCTTCAGCTCCTGGTAGCTCCCTGTCAAGTACCAGAATGAGCTGCGTATCGTCAGCGTAGGATATAGTGCTGATCTGATACGAAGAAATGAGCTCGATCAGGGGTACCATATAGAGATTGAAAAGTACAGGGCTCAGGGTAGAGCCCTGAGGTACCCCTGTGCTGATGGATTTCTCATCAGAGCTAAAAACGCCTAACACCGTGATTTGTCGTCTTTGGCTAAGGAAGTTTTTAAACCAGTCTAGTACTACTCCTCCTATCCCTGAGCTGAGTAGACGGTCGATCAAGATGGTGTGGGAGACCGTATCGAAGGCCGCCGATAGATCGAGTAATATCAGGACGGCCTTCTTCCCTTGGTCCATGGCGGAACGCAGGGATTCAGCAGAGAACAGGAGTGCAGTTTCGGTCGAGTGCTTGGACCTAAAGCCAGACTGATTAGAATGCAAGATGTTGTTGTCTTTCAGGAATGTTGTAAGTTGACTGTTGACGTAGGATTCAGTCAGTTTAGACAACAGAGGCAACAGTGAAATAGGCCGCAAATTAGAAAGAGTCATGGGGTCAGGTAAAGGTTTTTTCTGAAGAGGTTTGACCGCGGCTAATTTCCATTCAGGTGGGATCTCTGCAGTCGCTAGTGATGAATTAATAATACCATTAACTATGGGATTTACCTCATTGACTAAGGCTCTTAAAAACATGGGGGGGCAAGGATCAAATGGTGATCCTGACTTACTGGAAAGAATGGCCTGATGTGATTCCTCTAGAGAGATAGGTGTAAAAACATTCAAAAGGGGCTTGTTAGGGTCGCTCATTCTATTTACTTCCGTCATCTTATTATCAAGGGAGGTTAAGGTTGGAGGCGTGAAATCCTTAACAATAGCTTGAATTTTGTTTTCTAAAAAATCAGCTATAGAATTGCAGAGGGATAGCGAGAAAGGGATATCTTGTGCAAGTGCCCTAGGATTAGTGAAGCTATTGACAATCCTGAATATTTCTTTTTGACCATTTCCCGAAGAAGCAATGGCCTCTGAAAAATGGACTTTTTTTGCTAATTTAATTGAGGCATGGTACTGCCTGCGTGCTACTTTATAGATCCTGCGGTCTTCTTCCTCATACCTTCTGCGCCATCTACGCTCTAATGATCGTACATTACTTAATTCAGTCTTCAGGGTGGGGGAGAACCAGGGGGCGCTCCTTTTGTTTTTGATGCCACCTGAGGTTTTAGCCTTCATTTGGTCTGGTTGTTTACTCAAAGCTGTGACCCAGTCACAGAAATATTGATTGTCTGTCGTAGTATGGCCGGATAGTATGGGTTTGGTCTCTGTTACCTTCATTAGAAGATCTGGTTGAGCAAGGACTTTTTTCCAATCAGGTTTGTTAACTCCCGTAGTTCTAATTTTAGTGTATCCTTGGGTATTATGACTTAGATTAGAAGTCAGCTCAAAAGGAATGAATTTATGATCTGACCAGGTTTGGACCAATGGGGATTTACTGGTCAGCAGGTTAAAGTTTGAACAAATACAATCCAATGTATGGCCTGCGCAATGCGTAGGTTCATTGGTCAGCAAGGTTAATCCAAGGACATTAATTATTTCCATGAAACACATTACTCCTGGGTCTTTAGAGGAGTCTAAATGGAGATTTAGGTCCCCTAGTAATGTGAAATGAGCAGATCTGAGCGTTAGATTGCTCAGTACGTCCCCAATACTCTCTAGGAAATCATGGGGTTGTCCCGGGGGGCGATATACTAGAGCTCCAGAAAACGTCATGGAGTCGTGTATGTTTAAGCAGAAGGACATAGCTTCTGCCCCCTTAATGTCTGGCAAGTCCTGGGTAGTACATGTTATAGTATCACGATGAATAATGGCCAGACCTCCCCCCCTTTGTTCTAGTCTATCTAAACGTTGGATTTGAAATCCTTGTGGGAGAGCCGTTGCTAAGTCTGGATTACACCAGGATTTTAACCATGTTTCTGTAATAAAAAGCCAATCAAGGTCCCTTTCCGTAATTAGATCATGGATGTGTGTGCATTTTTACACATTGATCTGGCATTTATCAGACCCCTCGTAGGGTGAAAGATTGTGGCTTCCTATTGGATGCTGACTCTGGCCAAAAGGTTGTCTTGCAGTGTTGGCAATGAATTGGACCATACCAAGTGTCAGGTTTAAGGATATTGTGACAGTTCGGGGAGGGGTTATTCAAGGATAGAAGAAAAGCTCTAGATAGACCAGATCCGCTATTGTATGGAACATTGCTCGTGGCCCTTGGCGCTTCCTTAGCGCTGACGGGCGCAGACGGGCAGGACTCTGGCATGACTCCGGCGTGAGTCCGGCGCGTCCGCCAGACGCGTCCACTACGCGGAGAGTGGACGTCCCTTTTTATAACAGACTAGAGCGCGCCAGAGCGCTTACCACCCCCAAGATGGCCGCTGCGTTTCACTACGTCTACTCGGGACCAATCTCTCAGCGTCTATGCTCAGCTGAGAGTGGCCCAAGTAGAAAGTGAAACACAACACAAGAAAAATCTCACACCAAATTACAAGAATTGAGTAAAATGTAATAAAATATTAAAGACCAGAAATTCAATCAGTAGAACCAGAGATATCCAATTTTAAAGATTTCAGGTAAGCAGAGCCCTAAAAGCACAAAGCACCACTTGCGGCTTTCTGATCATGCGAGTTTGGGTGAAAGTCACAAGTTCAGGTTGACCATGATAGGGTACCAAGTTACTCTTCTGAAAAGTTCCCTTCTAGAGTCCAGTGTGAAAAGTCCAGTTTGCAGTGCAGGGGGCCGCGAGGATCAGGGAGAGTATTGCAGATGATTTCTGCGGACCGTCATTGCTGGAGATTTGCATTGGTGGTCACCATGAGCTGTTGATGCTGTAGCACAAGGTGCATGTCTTGCGTTGCCGGCATCACTGGCATTTGGTTTGGCATGAAGATTCTGGAGGCATGGTCTTGGTGAGAACAGGCCATTTGCAGTCTTGAAGAGTCCAAAACTGCAGGATCTCTCTTTACTTTGAAGGGGAGCTCTGCTGAGGCTACACCAAGGGGTCAGACCTGAGGGGCACCTCTTGAGGGGGTCAGTAATGCACTCCGAGAGGCCAGCAGGGCTCAGACAGGTCCAGTTGCAGTTCCAGACAGCAGGTCAGCTGGGCAAAAGCAGAGAGGCCTCTGTAGCTTGTTATGTCCCTGTAGCTCAGAACAGGAGGTCAGTCAGCTGACCCTTGGAGTCACTTCAGCCTGGGATGAAGGGCAGAGGTCCAGTCTTCCTGCTCAAAAAGCAAGGAAGCAGGGCAGCGAAGTAACAGGCCAGCAGGATAGTAGTCCTTCTGGCAGCAAAGCAGGGATCACAGGTCCAGGAGTGTACTCAAGAGTTGAGTCAGAGGGTCCAATATTTATACTTTGTGTCAGCTTTGAAGTAGGAGAAGTTTCTGGAGGTTTCCTGCACTGGCCCCAGCTTGTCCGAGGTCACAAAATACCAGTGTCAAACCCTTTGTGAGTGTGCTCAGGCAGAGGGTTTGTGATGTTCAAGTGTGGTACGTTACAGCTCCTCCCCCCATGAAGTCAGAGATGGGCGATCCTGCCAACACCTATTCCCACTTTGTTTCACTGTTTGGGAGCAATGCACAAAGACGAACTGCTAGCTATATCAAGTCATGTGACCCACGATACAGACTGCAGGCACCATATAGGAGAAGAAAAGGCCAACTTTCTGAAAGTCACCTTTTCAAAACTGTGACTTAAAATACGACTTTACCAGTAAAGAGGGTTTAAAATGTAAAAAATGAAGGCACAAAATGTGACATTTCTACCTGTTCCCAATTGTAAGTTATTAGGTAACCCAATGTTATCCTATGGGAGAGGCAGGCCTTGCAGTAGTGAAACATGAATTTACACGTTTTTCACTATCAGGACATGTAAAACTTTAAAGTACATGTCTAACGTTTTAAACACATTGAACTCTGCCCTGAGGGCTTTGTAGGGGCTCACCTAGGGGTGACCTGTATGTATTAAACATGAAGGTTTAGGCCTGGTAAAAGGTTAACTTTGCCAGGTCAAAATGGCAGTTTAAAACTGCACGCACAGACTGCAAGGGCTACTTAAGTGAGTGGCACAATCCGTGCTGCAGGCCTACTAGTAGCATTTAATTTACAGGCCTGGGTGCATGTAGTACCTCCTCACTAGGGACTAACAAGCTAATTAATTGTGGCAATTATGTGTAAGCCTATTTTGCCATCTTTAAAAGTGAGAGCATAAGCACTTTAGCACTGGTTAGCAGTGATAAAGTGTTCAGAGTCCTATGGCCAACAAAAACGAGCTCAGTAAAAACAGGAGGAGTAAAGAAAAATGTTGGGGGAAGACCACCTCGTGGCTGATAGGTCTAACACATGTCCACCATGCTGAAAGTGGGAAGAACAACCCAAGCTCATGAGAGTCCTCATCACTTAGGTGGAAAAACCTGGATAAATCAGCAGCATTGGATTGGTCCGAACCAGGGTGGTGTTCCACTGTAAAGTCCATTCCCTGTAAGGAAATGAACCACTTCATCAGCTTTGGATTCTTACCTCTCCTTTTCATGAGCCACCTGAGGGGCATGTGCTCTGTCTGTCTGAACCCGGAAGTGAGTCCCAAACAGGTGTGGTGCAGATTCTTTCGTGCCCACACCACAGCAAAGGCCGCCCACTCATTAGCACTCCAGCTCTGATCCTAGGTGAGTAGCCTCCTACTAATGAATGCTACAGGTTGGTCTAGGACCTCCTCATTTATTGTGCTAAGATAGCCCGTATGCCATGCTCTGAAGCATCCGTCTACACAATGAACTCCTTGGAGAAGTCAGAATTCTTGAGTACAGGTGCTGTACACATGGCTTCCCTTGGGGAGTCGAAGGCTTTCTAACATGACTCAGCGATCAAACAATTACAAACAATTGTTCTCTAGGTGCCTTAACCTACTGGGCTCACACTGTGTTATTATATGTGATCGTAAGGAATACACAAAGATCTGTGTGTAGTGCAGTTAAGACCCATCACGTGCATACTTGTATCTGTGTAGCCTATTATGAATCCACTGAACTATATCTCGAGAGCTGGTATCAGTGAACTACAGATTAGAGCTAGCAGTCTGTGATGAGCACGTTCCATGTGGCATATGAACCAGATTTTTTCCGAACAACATACAGCTTATCTACTTTACTACGTTACCAGTGGCGTAATGAAAAGTGAGGGAGCCTCCATGCACGGTACTTAGAGGGGCCACCTCTGGGCTCAATCAGGAGCTCTTCGGCCAGAGTGCAGTGCCGAGGGGACCCCTTTGAGCTAGAGGCTCCCCCGCACCGCAGGTGCTGCGAGGGCCTGTGTTAAGCCCCTGTACGTTACGTTTTAATGCTCATTCTTTTACCTTTTCATGTCCCTCTTCTCTCTTGTTCTCTGGCCTGTAGTTTCTCAATTCCTATAATTTTGATAAAATGTTTAATTTTCTTTACTTTTCCTCTTTTTTATGCAATTCCTACTTTAATTTGTAATAGTCTGTCACCTTCTTATCTTCTCTCTCTTTTTCTCTTTCACTGCTGGTTTGTCTTACATCAAGGGGCAGGTGCTTGCAAAGCAAAAGAAGAGCAGAATCTTCTGGGAACAGATGGCTGGGGTTCAGATCCTAAAGATCACTATAGAGTGCAGAGGCCAGAAAGTGCTCTTGAGAGATGCACAGATATTGAAAGATGCACACACACACACACACACACACACACACACACACACCCACACATATACACACACATACACCCACACACACACACTCATCTGAAGAGACCTGATCAGATGATCGATCTCTGTTGCAACATAGACAGACCCTGCTGACACAGCTACTGCAGATTCACACACCCTTCTATGTGAACCATACCCATTATGTACACACACGATCCTGCAGAGACAACCTACAATGACAACCTCCTGAAATGGCACACATCCACCCTGAAAACATTCCTACCTGCCATCCACACACACCATTCAAAGACACACACCCTACGGACATCCAATGTGTGCACACTCACACTGCAGTGAAACATACAAATATCACTCATCAGAGGACACAGACACTCAAGCTCTCTGGAACCTGCAAAGGCACACTGCAGACAACAGCAGCAGACGTCACATCTCAGGGGAGCTACACCCCATTAAGCTCAGTGGTCCTAACGATACTAACTAACCTACTGCCTTGGTTAGTGCCTTGAAGATGAGGAGAGAGGTGAGGAAAAGAAGGGGACGTGGTGATAAAACAACATGCACAGTGTACTTTACTCAGTAACTCAAACTCTCTGACTGTGGCCCGCATAAATTAGAACAAAAGCTTCCTTTACTTCAGGGTTACCCAACCTGAAAATCTTCCCCTCAAAATATTTATTGTTCTACATTCCCTTTGGTGGGATGACCCGCCGCCATGGACCTCCATGCTGCAAGACGCAGAGGACCTGGCTTTTCCATTAAATGGCCTACCCAAGGCAGGGCTAGGAACACAACCCTGCTCAGCGCCAGGATACGTTTGTGGGTGATAAGGTGCTTCACAAATACACATAGCATAACAAAGATAATTGTATTCAACAAGGATGCTCATTATAGAATCAGGAAAAGCAGAACTATTCCCCATTTTCAGAATTATAACTTGTAAATGAATTCCATTTAGATTCATTTTATGTACATTTATCTCACGTGGATACTGTGAAAATCTGCCATGGATTTGGCCACTCGGAACCTACATTGGACACAGCGGCCAATAACATTGCCTCACTTTTCTTCTGCTTGTTAAAAGAACCACACTAAGAAACAGGTTCTTTTTTGTATACAATATTTTCTTTATTAACGTTTTTGTATGAAAACATCTTGAGTAGCTAACAGGCTGTTCACTCAGAAATGTAAGCATCATATACAGAACCGTATAGGACATAGAATACACTGTAAAGTCAATCTGGGGCCGAAAACTGACTTACAACATAATTATATGAACTGCAGGGTACACTGCTTAAAACCATTAAGTCATCTTCAAACATAAGGGCACTAGGGGCAGGTGTGAGTAAGACGGACACTCAGGGATCAAAGATGCTACAAGAGAGAAGCAGCCATTGCAATGAAAAAGGTGCAGATATGCTCAAAACACATATTTGATCTAACATTTGGTAAATAATTTGTTTGTACAAGGCAGGCTCCATCATGTCATGCATCCAGTCAGTGTGAGAGGGTGGGTGCCGTTGTTTCCATTTTCTAAGAATGACAGGCATGGTCCCCGACATCTCATTGTGCGAGAATCTAGGCCTGGTACTTCTAGGTGTAGATTTACTAACATATTTTGAGCTGGCTTAGCATCACAACAGTGACGCTAGCCAACACAAAATGTTTTTTTCTAATTTACTTTCCAGTGCAAAACTTGTTTGGAAAGTACCCTGAAAGTAAAGCAGCGCAAAGCACTCCTTTGCATTACTTAGCACCAAGGGAGCGATAAAACAATGGTATATGGGTCTTCCAATGCTACCACCAATGCCTTTTGATACAAAACCCTATCTGCAAACAATAGTAGTTTTAGCAAAAGTTAACACCATTTAAAAGTAGGTGTTATGTTTATATTTCTACTGTCCTGTTCGGCTGTGCATGCTTGCTGCATTGTGCAGCAGACCTAAAATATTGGCAACAGTTTAAAAGTGTGTCTACGTATAGTATTTTGTACTGGAAACCTATGGTAGACACTCGCACACACCCTAGCTCTATGGCGCCAAGGTGTGTGCCTGGCACACAGGAGCTAAAACCAGTGCCACCGCTAGGAAGCGGGAGGAGAGAGCCATACCTCTGTAGATATGACTCTCTCCCGCTCCTCCGTTACACAATGCAAGGCAGCATTTTTTAGGCTGCTGTGCTGCATTCAGTGACGGTCTTGTAAATCTGGGCCCTAGAGTGTTGTGGAGTAAATCAGTCCAGGAGTGAGTTGCAGGGTAAATTATTGCTGGAGTTCACTGTTCCTATAACCAGACATCTGAAGACATGTAGAGGCTTGCTGGACCACTATTGTTTGTACAATAATACTGTGTTCAGTATTCCATATCTTTATGACTTTGTCTTTTCTTTAACCTTGGGTATTGGGCCAAACAGTTACACGAGTACTCCATAAATGAACTCCTAGGTATAGGTGTAAAGGGATGACCTTCCCGCTAGTACTCCTGGAAATCTGTGCTAGCACCGTTTTCCAGGTGCTCTGCTAATAATGTCATGTGAATATGCTAGTTCCACAATGCGGTGTTGTACAAAGTGTATGGCTGCATTGTGGAAAGGCAGCCCCGTTTGCAAATGCAGATATTTTTTTCAAAAGGGTCAACAGTTTTGCTTTGGTAAATCACCTACTACTGCCAGAAGGAGAAAGGGTTGGATCTGGATTGTTGATGCCAACAAACTGACAGGATTTGGGGTGTTCCAGACTCTCAATGCAGCCAAGAATCCCACTCCGCAGCCCTTGTACTATTGTACACAGTCATGGCATACAATTATATAGTAGTAAAACTATTACCCCTGCTGGGTATCCTTGTGGGGTACCTGACAGGTATAAATGTAGCTATTTTACGCCACAAAAATAGATTCGGTGCAGTCAAAGGTTTTGTAAATAGGGACTGTGGTCTTCCAGGTGTGGTAATAAAAACTAAACCTTTTCACAAAAATGCTTCCTTGTAAATATGTCAATGTCAGTTCTTTTGAAACAAGAGGAACATTTAGGGCACCCGTCTGTCTTCTAGGCAACGATAAATATCAGGTTAGACTTTACAGGCAAAAGAATGTAACCCAGACTTCCACGCATGCAGATCTGTCAGCCCAAGAATGTGTTTTGTGTGTGTGGATAAACGCTTACAGTAAATCTAGGTGTGGTGACTCACTCTAAAAATACACCTGACTCTCAGAAGCAGGAAGTACGGACACCACCACGATGGCTGCCTCTTTAACGTGTCGTGCATCTGCCCGGCTTTCTGGCGCTTTAAGTCAAGCAAGTTGAAAGTCGGGCCAGGCAGATAAATCCTTGCCATGTTTTATGGCTATCCACCTAAGATGAGTTTAGATACAGGGGGTCTAAACGGAATCCTTTACATAACAAGAGACCATAGTAAAACAAATGTTGTGGCTTAGGTCAGGTCCAAATAGATCCAAGCTGGGAGTCTGGGTTTATATTTTCTTATGGATTCACATACGGTGGCAAATAATATGAAGAGTTATTAGGGGATTAAAACAGTCAAGAGTTCGCTGGCCTTAAAGGTGCAGATCCGCCTCTGCGGTGGTGAGTAAGACACAAGAGCTGAAAGAACCTGCATTAACACTGCAAAGTAGAATGACCGAATATTGCACTCAGGAGAACTGACATCTCTACTGTTAGTCAAGTTAGCAAGGATTAGTAGAAGTAACCTCCCGAAGACAGCAAATGTTCATAGAAACCGTGGTGGATACCCTTTCTGCGCCCTGCTTTTGCACCTTCCTATTTTTATTAAAACCTCTTTCCTGCACAGTTTCTGTTGTGATTTCCACATGGTCTTGTGGCCATCACTGCATACAGTGCCTGCTGTCTGCAACTGAACAGACCACTATCATTAACCAATGCGCATGGGACTTACAACAACCCATATTTGAAAGGTTTTTCCCTAGTGCCAGACGTCTACCAGACCTACAAAGGAAACAAAAGACGGTTCGAAAGTACACACACAACAGGCAGGCACTTCCTCTTGTGCGACGTGATTACATTTTCACAGCTGCTGAGGTGTTTTGTTTTTCTTCTAATAGATTGCTAGTTGTAATAAGTGAGGAGTGTGTGGTTAAGGCCCAGCCAGCTGTCTGTATAGTTGACTGTATTCACAAGAATTTTCCTGATGCCTGTCGGCATCGATGCATTTTGCCATGCCTGAGACTCAGTAGCGGCTGGTGCTGTGGAAGAGTGGTGGGCGTGGGGTGGGGAGGGGAGGTGTGGGACAACATTAAAAAAACCTTACCTGCAATCTGCCGCGTCACGCTTTTCTGCTCCTCTTCTCATAAGGCACAGGCTCCCAGACTCCAATGCAGCCAATCCTGACACCGCTCTCATGTCGTGATTATCAGGATTGGCCTAAGCGCTCTGGATTTGCACTGCCAGGGATACTGGGAGGCTGTGCCTGTTCTCTCCAACACATCAACGCTGCTCAGGTTGGTGACAGCTTCAGGGGTCATGAGAAGACCGGCCAACCGTCATCACACTGATCCCAGTGCACTACCACTCCTCCTGCGCCTGTTGTCCCCCATGACCCCACCCCAAAAGACTCGGCAGGAAAGAAAAAATAAAACTGTACTAAAATGTGTTCATCATCTTTTTATTTTTCCTTTCATGCCATTCTGAAGCAGCTGGCAGGTGGGCAATGCTCTTCCACTATAGCAGAGGAGCCGCAACTGCTGAAACTTCTGTTTTCATTGCCACTATACTTACTTGGGATTTGTGCAATGAAACCCCCATACAATGTTTTGCAAACCTATTCATTATATGCATCCCCAGCCTAACTACTTTGTAAATACTGCATATATTTTTCCACTTACTCTTTTTACCTGCACTTTATTCATCTTTTTGGTATCTCTTTTTCACCATATTTTATATTTGTGCTCATATTTTTCTTCTCTCTATGTAAAACACCCTGAAGTAGAATGGGCCTTGTACATACTATCCAAAACTGCAAATTATTTAAAATAAAACAATTCACTTTTTTTCAGCTAAATTAGCTTCTAAGGATGAAGACCAGGTTCCGGGGCGTATCTTCCATTGGTGCAGTAGGAACCATGGCCCATAGTCTTCAGGGGTCCACTCAAACGTAATTATTGTTGTATTTTACAATTCAAACAGCAGCTAGAGGGTCATTTTCTTCCTTGTGCTAAGGCCTGTCACACATTGCCTACACCACTAGCAATGTGTGTTTTTGAACGCCCAAAAACATTTTTGCTTTTAGCCAGTTTTCTTTTTTAGATTGTTGTTGAGGAAGCTGATGGGCCGTCATCAAGGTTTTGCAAAAATCATGGCAAAATAAAATGTAGGAAAGTAGGATCTGCTTCTATGGTTACCCCCACTTTTTGATTGATGTGATCCTGTATTTGACTTGTCTGACTGGGATGCTGCTACCAGGACCCCAGTCTATTTGCTTTCTCGATACATTTTTGTGTGCAGTACTTAGTTACATCCCAGATTGGATACTGGGGTACCCTTATGTTAGAGGTGGTTCTGACCATCTGAACCGCCCAGATTTTTCTCTTTTTGAACACCTAATTGTTGAGCTTTTACTGTGGGAGAGCCTCATAAGTTGGGACTCAACCACAGTGAACTCATGATGAAAGAGAGTGCATGTGGATTTTACGGGTGTCCTCCTGGTGAGAGTAGACCGCTGCGCTGCAGCCGGAGTAAGGGGCCCTGGGCTGGTTACATGCAGACACGTGTGTACATGCATGTGCACACCTGTAGGGGCTGCTCAGGTACAGATAGAATGGTGTGGCAGAAATTGAGCAGAGCTGGGTGGTGACATGGAATAGACTTTATACTATGGGAAGAAACATGTAAGGGAAAGTCAGTGTGATTTACTGTTTTCACTGAAGAAACACTCAATTATTCTCCTATAAAGATGGGGATCACTTGGGGTAGTTTCACTTCCCTAGGGCCTCCAAATTACAGACACACACCAAAGTACACTCAAACTTATGTGAGAAGAAGTATTCTGTCCCTAGCTATATCTGTACTGCTTATGGGTCATCCAGAACTCTCATATTCCTCTGACTCAGCTCATCACCAGAGCCTGGCTGGGTCTGACCCTGCCAGGCTGGATTAATAACCTTCCTCCCCAAGTTGAAGCATCAGAGGCGTAGCCCTTCATGGCAAGCATTGCAAGGTCAAAGGTCTCCTCTCCAAGAAAGAGAGAAGGTGGGTGGAGCTGCAGGTTATCCATCAGCAGCTGTCACAGGGTGCCAGGCACCAAGCTGGTCTGGAAAGAAGGCAGCTAGGGGGAAGGGGGCTTTACAGAGACCATGTGGAATGAGGCCCCTGGCCGCCGCCATTTTGAACCATCCCAGAGGCCTGGGCAGGAAGGAGGGAGTAGGGGCAGAGAGATGATGTGTCGCTGCCAGATAGGACAGCGGAGCCTTCCTGCCAACCCCCTCCAAATTCTTTCGAAAGCTCTTGCCTGGAAGAAGAGCTCTCTCTGGGGTGTGGTCTGCTGGGGAAGACTGGTGCTGGAGCCTGGCACCATGGGTAGTTGGAAGGAAGAACCCCATGACTGTCCCAGGACCCTGAATTGCGCCAGAAGGGGAGTCCAGGACCACTGAGCAGAAGCCTGGGCCTCAGCGCAAGGAGGAGAGAGACCCAGGAGGAGAGCCAGGTGAAAGGCTGGTGCAGGGAGCCAATTAAGGTAGCTCTCTGCTGAGTTTTCCCTCCTGGAGGCCAGGAGGGCAAAGGAAAGTGCCCCAGAAGGGTAGAGCTGGTCATCCGGAGCAAGAGGAGGCCAAAATGATCAAAATCGTCCGCCTGGTGGCTGAGCTACACCCCCCAGAAGGTAGGCAACATTTGACCTCCCAAGGGACCGACGACGAAGCGCGTTGGGCTCCGCCGCCGGTCCTAGATGTGGCCCCAGGCTGGGTGAGGTCCCGGGGCCTGCCCCCACAAGAGGAGGAAGTCAGGGAGCTCTATCGTGCTCCCTGTGAGATTATCCCTAAGGGGGGTGCCAGGAGCCCACTTTGGCCCCCCGAAGACACTGGAGGAAGGGGAGCGCGTTGCGCTCCTCTCGAAGAAAGTTCTGAAGCCTGGGATCCCTTCCTCCAAGCCCCGGTGACAGTGGTGAGGAGGAGGGGGCATGCCATCGCTCGTCTCCCCTTATGCACGAAGACAAGCTGGGGAGCGCGGGCATGCTCTTGGTGAAGACTATTGTGGGGCCTGGGGCCCCAACTCCGGGCCCAAAGCTGAAGCCAGGGAGCGCCGTCACACTCCCCATGAAGACCTCCCTGCGGGGGCCGGGGATCCCCAACTCCCAGCCCCAGTGTGCCCCACGAATGAGCGGGAGTGCCACCGCATTCTCCCGCGGCAGAAGGAAGGCGGGGGGAGTGCTGTCGCACTCCCCTGAGGTCTGCCCGGATTGGCGGGAGTCTCCCTGTCTGCAAGGCAGGCCAGAACAGAGATGCAGGCTCCCTCAGCAGCACGCGAGGGTTCTTGCCAGGCAGGGGTGGGCTACCCGAGTAGCTTCCGAACGAACATGAAGGCGGGGTGCCCAGGTGGGACCAGGCCCCCAAGAGGTGGCCAGAGCAGCCAGGTTTGGGCTCCCTGAGCTGCAACCACTCATCTGGCATGAGGGGTCTGGGTGGGACCGGGCGCCCAATGGGCTGAAGAAACGGTGTGAGGACTCCAACACTGGAGGCACTGCTCTCCCCGAGCAGCGGGGGAGCCGCTACTATGTTATGCACGAGGCAGGAGCTCCTCACCCCATAATGCCTTGCAGGCCCAGACCGGCCTGCAAGGAAAAACGGCTGGTTCTCTGCCTCCCAGGAGGACGGGGTCACTGCTAAATGCCTACAAAGGTGCAGGGGAAGCTGCAGGAGCAACACAGACTCCCCCAGCACGAAGATGTTAAGTGAAAGAAATACCCCCTCAAGGGTTCAGTCAGGCATCAACAGCATCTTGGGGCTGGAACATTTGTTCTTCAGTTGGGGGTGTGTTTGGGACTGCACCAAGGTATGAAAGACTGAGCTGGGGATGTCTGGAGAAGGGCATCCCTTGGAGGTGGAGAGGTGCAATTGCATGAGAAGTGCCTTTACCTACTGTTATTTCTTATGAGGGACGGAAAGTCACATGTGTAATGTGAAGTCATAAGCAAAGTAGGGTTATGTTGCTGGACATTCCTGCTAGGGTGTCTGGCTGTATATGCTTAATCCTGTGATTATAACTGTAATGCCTTTTAGGGGCTTTTATTGCAATGCATTATAGCGGTTATCAGCTATGATAAGTACTGTCACTTTAAGTGATGCTTAAACATGTATTCTTGCTGCTGCATTAGGTGAAGAACAACCCTGACTGTTAGCCACTAAGATGTAATGGTGTATGGTGTATGGTCAGTATGAGATGCTCAGTCAGGGTTATGTGTCACCATGGCAGGTGTGTCCATTTTAAATGCTTGTTGAGATAATGGGGTGGGTCACCACTGGGATGGTGCCAGTGGGTAAGGCCCTCGCTTCAGGTTATGGTCAACCTACTGCATTGGGGCAAGATGATGTGCAGTCATGGGAGTGATGGTACTAGGTCCCACCCCCCACGGGAGGGGTGGGAATTTTATGCAATGTCACAAAGTAATTCCAACAGCTTATGTATATTTGTAAATTGTTGCATAGTATTGAGCAGAGGAAGGTGGAACAATAGGCATCCTGTCACAGGGAGGTGTCACCACCTCCCAGACAGGATTTAGTGTATTAGGACTGGGTGGTGTGCAGGTGTTTGTAAAAAGTGACATCAAGCACTGGAAGTCTCTACCCCTCTCGCTGCTAAGTAAAGTGGTCCTTTTCAAAATGATGGACCTACCCTGCTTCCTATACGCCCTCAGAACTCAATGGATCCAGTTCCTACATCTTACTTCAAAGAAATAGAGAACCTTCAAAGAGATCTTTTATGGGACGGTAAACCTCGAATAGCCCTAACCAAATTGACCCTTAATTGGTATGACGGGGGCCTCAGCCTCCCAGATGTTAGGAAGTATTATTGGGCATCCCATTTGGAAGCTATCAATCAAGGGATCTATGGTCAACCGGATGACCCCGGGTACGTCATGGACAGATGGCTACTCCCAGGGGGGGAATATAGCAGAGTGCTCTATGCCAGGCCCTGCAGGTACCCTCTCACAGGACCAACTGCACATTCGGTCCATGTTTGGCATGTGGCAAACAAACAGCTGGGTTGGGACCGCAGACTTACCCGGGCAAATCCACTGTGGAACTCTGAGAGACTGTGAAAGCCTGTGGAAATCCAAAGGCTTTGACAAATGGGACCTGATCGGAATCTCACAGATCAAAGATATCTGGGGTAAGGAGACTATTCTTCCTTTTGCCTCCCTCCACCAGCAGTATCGCCTGGCAGATGCTGAATATTATCGGTATCTTCAAATATGACATGCCTTGCTCACACACATCACAAGCAAATCCACACTTCCGGAGGCCTCCCCTTTGGAGGACAGACTACTCGATGGACATCTCCCTGAGAAGACCATCTCCCTGATTTACAAAAAAATGATTAATTATATGGAAGGTCCATTACAATCGCTGAAGGAGAAATGGGTTAGTGACGGTCTAGAACTGGACGAGGAAGACTGGCAAGTTGCGGTCTCCTCCCCGAGAGAAGTAGCAGTTCAGGCAAGGCTACGTTTAGTACAGCTCAAAATTCTGCACAGGATTTACATCAAGGGCCAGGCCTGGTACGCATGGGCAGAGCAGGAAATGGGGAGTGCAGACGTGGGTGTGGGGAGATCGGCACGTTTATACACATCATATGGGACTGTGTACACATACGGTCTTATTGGCAGGCCATACATTACAGTCTACAGAAGGTACTCAATATTGACCTGCAGCCCGAGGCCCGCAGATGTCTCCTATACATTTGGGAACCTACGGATCTCACCTCCTATACCACACAATGGGCAACTCTGGCATTAATGATTGCAAAAAGGAATATCTCATAGCACTGGGGGGCCCGTCAGTCACCTACGCTGGGAAAGTGGGAGGAGGACCTAGATTGGTGTATGTTCAGGGAGAAGTCGGTTTATGTTGCAAGAGGGCACCCTGGCAAATGGAATAGAGTGTGGGGGCCACGGATCCACTACAGAGGTGATATTTGTACTCCACCGACTTCCATGCAAAAGTCCGAGACTCTTGATACTCCTTGATATGTCCTACATTGTACAATGTGATTTGATTTACTGTGTTCCAGATTGGAAATTCGGAACTTGCATGTTTCCTGCTCATGAATGTCAATGATAAATTATGTTGATGACGTTTAATAAAAAAAACTATAAAAAAAAAGAATGTCTCACGGACAACGGAAAAGAGGCGCAAATAACGGGCAGTCTGTGAAATTTACGGACGGTTCGCCTTCGCCCTTGGATGCAGGTAGGATTGTGCATTTATTAGAGCCCGCTGGGCTTTCTTTGATAGAACAAAAAGCTGACTCGTCTTTCTTCGCTCAGCGGGAGCGGCTTTCAGGACATTATTAAATATTACGTAGCGCTCAGAGGGAGCTGTTTATTTAAAAACAGTATTGAACCTGGTTTATCGCTCAGTGGGAGCGGTTTGTTTCAAAACATTATTGCACTTGGTTTTTCGCTCAGTGGGAGCGGTTTTCAGAATACTTTTAGAAATGTGTGACTTTTGTTTATCACTCAGTGAGAGCATTCCCTGGGCACGTTTTTGTTTCTTCAAACGCCGCATGTGAAACGATTTACAGCAAATACGGTTATCAGTCCAAAGAACGTGTCGTGCCTGTTCCGATCGCGGTCATGTGGTTGGCAATGTTAGAACCAGCGATGGTTGGCAAAACACAGAGAGCCACCAACACGCATGCGCGGAGGTCAGCGCATGCGTGTGATTAGTATTTAGTCCTTCCTCAACATTCGGGAAACGCTTCGCGTTCCTTCTGGGTTACGTCGTGGCTGCAGTTCTTCCAGGTCACGGTGGTGGAGTTTGTCGGGTCTCGTCGGGAATCATCTTGGCGTTCCCTGTTCCTCGCAGTTCTGGTTTCCTAGCCAGATACAGGTATTCGTACTCGGAGAGTCGGTACCGTTTAGGATTTGTACAGAGGCAATTATCCTGTGCCTTATTTTTGGTCCTTTGGAAGTGACCGTTGCAGTGATATTGTTTACATCATTTTGGGTTGTTGTGACTAAAACGAAAGTGTAGAGTATAGAGCGTTGTCTCTTGATTTATGTTTTTGGACTCACACTATTTTAGAGTCTCGATTTCAGGAAAACACATATAAAGACCTCACACAGGTAATCAGAGTTAGATACCTCTGATACGTGACCTTTTGGTTTGATCAGGTTCACAGCAGTAATGCCTATATATATATTTTAGGGTTTATACAGCAGCAGTGTTATCTATATTCTGGTGTGAAGATAACAGAAGAATATATAAAGGCATTCAACACGCAGGAGATCCCCACCATATAGACACAGGCATTCAATACACAGGTAAACACAGGTTCCTCCAGCTTTTCAAGATATTCACTTGAAGTATTATCACTAAGGGATATACTATATATTTACCTTCCAGACGTTCCCCGGCATTATTTTCCCTATCTCCCTCTATTCTGTGAAGTGAACAGGACATTGGGGAATCTACAAATATTCATACAGCATAACGAACAGGTAGTCTACTATTTTATTCACTATCATATATCATTAGAATCATAGGGATTGGTATTAACCTCTATTTCTTGCCTTCTAGGGAAAGGTTAACTGAAGCCTCCTTGTCCCCTGAAAAGACCACCTTACCTGCGTCCAAGACCCTGTGTTTCCCCGCCTTTCCTTGTTTTGTTTCCCTGCTTTCCCCACACTGGCATCACTTTCTGTTACCAGTTATTATATATCTTTGGTGCAGAGTGGACCTGTGAGGGGGAGTTGTGGTCATTACGTCAATTCCATGGTGTTTCCGAGGCAAAAATATTTACAAGCTTGACAGAACGTATCTGGCATATTTAGCATCCTGAAGAGTATATTTGGGTGCTGACATTTGACAGTATAACAAGTTAAATATAGTATTATTTACAGAAGTGGAATTTATTCAAGTGAATGGAGTTCTAACTTCACATACTAGGCATTACATTACATGGAAAGGCAAATATTAAGAAGTTCCGCTACTTGCTTGGAATAATTAGATTCTAATCACAAATAAGCACCCTATATGTGGCATCTTTTTTCTTTACAGGTATGCTATGTTCTTACAACGTACAATATGATAATGCTTGTACAGTAAGTGTTTGTTGTGTCATGAGAGTTATCAACAAGTATTAATCAACGGAAACATCTTGTTCCAGGTCTCCCTCCCCACATTACCCTCCCTATATTCCCTTCCCCCCATCTAGCCACTTTGATCCTCTGTATTAAAACCAGATTTGAAGCTGCTGGAAGGTGGGCCTCTTGACTGTACTGCTCCTGAGGAACGCCCACTTAATATAACAAACCTGACATTGGGTGGCTCTGTGGGTCCCCAGCAATTGTTTGTCCTCTCAACATCGTCCTGACTCGAGTTGTGGTTCTTATACCACTTTCTTAGTGTATGGTTTGCTCCCCCCCTGGGATCCATTGTGTATTCTGTGCTATTTACTGTGTTTCTTTGCTTAAGTATTGTGTGCATTGTGTTTATCTCTGTGTTGGAGATATTTGAACGTACTAGAGAGTGATATATAATAAATACATATTTTTTATAAAAACTTGGTGTGGTTCTTTTCACTTATGTGCAATAAATACTATTCTTGATGACTGAAACCTAACACGTACTGATCTGCTCTGGTCCTAACCGTAACAGTGATTATGCTAAATGTTGAAATCTTCCACTGCCTCTCTCCCTCCCCATCATCTTGCGCCCTCTCTATCTGCCCACTCTAACATTCTCCCCCGCGATCTCCAATCTGGCTAGCTAGGATTCATCAGCAGCGTAGCTATACAAACTAATATGCCTGTAAATGGGTTCTTGATGTTTCAAAAAAATGTGTAGTCTTTAGTGCTATAATCACTGGAGGGTGACTGTTCCTAAAGGGTAGAGAAAGCGGGCCTATTTGGTTGCTAGAAGGACTAGTGAAGGAGACTCTTTCACAGGCACAGTTGGATGGAAGATATTTATAAGGCGGGGGAATTCTTTCTTTTAGAAAGAGTGCCCTCACACACCCATGCAGGTGTCATGCTTCATCATCGGGCATTGCTCCTCGTAAGGGTGGTGCTGCAGTCCCCCATGGGCCCCGTGAGAGGGCACTTTATAGGAGATCTTTTTGGGAGAAATGCCGCAGTGGTGAGTGCGGGAGTGTGGGGGGGGAGACAGTGAATTAAAAATACTGCACTGGTACCCCATAAAACTTTATTCGGGGGTCTGTGTTGTATGGTTAAAAAGGGTTACAAGAGAAAGCCTCTGATCTAGTTTTCAGAGGAGCGAGCATTTTCCTTCTGCTTTGTTTAAGAGGTAGTGATAGTGGAAGGTAGATCAATTGACTCGACATGTTTCATGCCTATAAGAGGTCCCTAAAGGATCCTTTGGCGTTTCACCAGGACCATGCAAAATGTGAAAAAAGTGATTAGGGGTCTGAGACGGCACTCAGTACACCCTATGGTACCCTTCTGGTTCAATATTGCCCACCCTTGTTTACCTGGCCCCCAATTACTCTCTCCCTTTCCCTTCGTTTTCTTCCGTTTTCATTTAATCACTCTCACATAGCTGGCCATCTCTAGTTCCATTTCTCATTTTCTCTTTAGCTTTACCACATTTTCCTCTCTTCCTAAATGTCTTGCCCTCCTAGCACATCTCCTTTCTCGTTAACCCTTTCATCCTCTTCTCCTTATTTCTTTGCTTATTCTTTTGCTCTCTGCCTCTCTTCCCTTTCTGTAACTTACTCTTTCACTGACTGTGCTATCTCTCTCGTCTCCATCCTCGTTATCCTCAAAAGATTATGTTATTCCTACTTCACTAGCTCACCCTTTTTCCATCCCCTTCCCTGTCTCATTGAATCTCCCAACTACTCATGCCTACACCCATTCCGTTTGCTCACTAAAACTCTTTTTTTTTCTTCATTATCGGGTACAAAAGCACTACCAGATAGGAGTTTAGACTACCAGCAGCACAAAAAAACACTTTAAATAAGTACTGCTCGATGCAGTGCTATAATATGCCTATCAGTGTCAAAGGTTCCACGTTAAAGAACAGTAGATGTTGTAGCACCCAGGATAATGTGCTGCATGGCTAAATACTTATAAGGTCCCAAAGGTGAGACCTATTGGCTATTCCAATGCTTGTTAATTCAATCAAGAGAGAGGGTAAAGTGGCCTCCTCACTGAGTGAGGCTACTATTTCCTTGATCCCAAAGCTAGGTAAAAATACATTACTTTGTGCCTCATTTAGGCCAATATCCCTTCTCAACGTTGAAGCAAAGATATTTACAAAAATACTTACAATTAGATTGGAGCCACACTTTTAGGATAAAAAAATTCTGACCAATAGGGAGTCATTAATGGCTAGCAAACAAATATTTGTTGCACAATACAAAAATAGAGAACGTCAGTAGGCAGCAGAAAACTACAGTGTTAACTTTATTAAATGGAGGACAGGTCAACTGGCGATACCTTTCCAACACTATGCATATTAGCATTTGGGCCTGCATTTATAAACATGGGGCTGGCGGGCTACAAGTCACCCACCTTACAGGTCTCCTTAAATGGCAGATTAGCACACCCTATTGCACTGATCAGGGGTACCAATCAAGGGGGCCACCTATCCCCACTGATTACTTTCTCAGCATGGATCTGTTTGCAGCACATAACAGACTGATGACAATATTTTAGGAATTCATTTAGGCTTAGATGTAGACAAAATATCTTAATTTCCAGATGGTGTACTGCTGTCTCACCTGAATCACACACATCCGTGTTCCACCTTCAGGCCCTGCTACCGGACTTTGAGTAAGTCATAGGTTTTTAAATAAACCTGACATAATTGGAGATTATGAACCTGACCCTAAACATGGAAAGGCGAAAGAGTTAAAACCCCTCACCATCTTCTGATAAGCTGCTCTTTCAATCATAGTCTTGGAAGTACACATTACTCCAAACCCATCAGACCTTAAAGAAACCAACTACCAACAAATCTGCGAATGGCATTTGTAATACAGGGGCTCTGGTCACCTCTCTTGGAACACCAAATGAGGTCAGAGTGTCTCTTACTATGGGATTACTTGCAGGCAGTTATAATTACATTGGATTTCTACTGGTAAAAGAATCTCTCTCCGCCCGTACTCGCTCTTGAGATAATGGCAGCGGGGAGATTCTCAAGGCCTCTGAAATAGCTATTTATGGATCTTATGGCCCTTTTATACCCGCCTGCACTGTGGCTCCTAATTTTGCTCACGTACTAACGAGCCGACTCATGAGTTATTCACCAGGCATGAATTACCCTTTTGTATACAAATTTCATTGGGCAAACACTATGATCAAAACCTGTACTTTGCTTAAGAAATCCACTGTTCTTGCAATGGTTTGCTGACATGCTTTGCTGTGATGGAAATATGAAAACCCAATAAGGAAGACAAAAAAAAAAAACTCACAATGGATGACTTGAATAGAGGGCTTTCAGGCAAACGAATAAAGACCGAAGGGCTGAAAAGTATTCATTAATAATGGCAGAAGTAAAGCTTTGCCAGGTCAAAGCAACAGAAACAAAAGAACATCAGATAACTTAGCTTGCGGAGTATCAACCTTGTTATAATTGCACCAGGTGGCAAACTTGGAACAATAGGGTAAGTAGATAGACTGTGGAAGGGCAGTGAGCAGTCAAAATGACATCCATAATCTCCGAAGGAAGATGAAAAACTCCAACCTAAGTTTGTCTCAGTCTCCGTGCATGAAAGTGTAGATTGTGGCAGTTCGATTGTAGTACACTGTCCAGTTACTGGGATGCCAAAGGTTAGCATTTCAGAGTATTGGATCCTCCATGCCCATACCAGGGCCAGCAGAATCAGCGGCACTCTGTCCCGCATGACACGCAGCATCAACTGATGAGACAGAAATGCATAACAGATGCCAGAATCTCACTGAAGGCAGAACTTGTCTCCTAAAGACTCTTGAGGAGGAAACTCTAGAGCAAAAGGCCAGAGGTGAGATCAATGACGGTCATGCCCAACTAGGCAAAGATACCCTCTGCCACTTCCAGAGGCTGATGCTACTCATGATCAGCAAGATGATACCTGCTGAGTGTGTCCGTACTGATCAAAGGGATCTCGCTTCCAGAGGTGACTTCCCTAGAGTGGATGCCACCCAAAGTCAAGGGGAGAAATGATTTTCACACATAAAGTTGGCATCTGAAATCCATCACTGAAGATTCTGGGCCCCGATCTTGGGGAGTAGAATCATGTGTGAGAGGCAACTCTTATGTTGGGCCCACTGCGGACAAAGGTTCAATTGAACAGCCCACATGTGCCAAGGGGCATAATGTGTCAGGAGCGTGCAAGATGTTCAATTACCAACCAGTTTCAGTAATAAAGTTGGGACAATTACACATCTAGAACATCATAATCACAGCCTAACCTATTGCCTGGACCTATTGCAGTGATGGAAAAAGGGCTGATGGTCATAGTGTACAGAAGGCCCAGATTAAGGAATGCCGGTGAGGTCAAGGATTGGACATGGGTTTGCAATATAAAAATTTGTTAATCTCAGAGTGGACTGTGACAACACTATTGTTTCAAGGTTGGTAGGCCTGCCTTCAATAGCCAGTTGTCGAGGTACAGGAATATGGGGATCCATGACCTGCAAATATGATCCACTACCATAGACATGACATTTGTAAAGATCTGACGGTATGATGTTAAACAAAAGGGTAAGACAGGTTGCAGGGTTTTTTTAAGTCGTCGAATTGGGCGACACACCGGCAGGCTTGAGCAAGGATTATTAGTGTGGCTTTCAGTAAAGGGAAGCAAGGGCTGGAAACCCAGGGCTGCAGAATTTTGATAAGAAAGTTGGCCTTAGTTTCCAAATCTAGCACCTTTTGACTGCATACAACCATTATGAACAAAGCACTGTATGCTGTTGGTGGGCCAGAAGAGCAACTTATATTCAGTCTCTCATAAAGTGCTCAAACCAATAGGTGATCAAAGGGGAATATCTCCCTGGTTCTATCAGTGTAAATTGTGATGAACACGCTATGCCCAGCAAGTGCAGTGACCTGTCCTCTTATCTTAAAGTGCCTGGGAAGAAAGGTCAAGTAATAGTGTGTTTGTTCTAATTAAAGTCCAAGAGCACTTTGGACATGGACTTTGGCATGAAACATGATGACTCTACGTTACTTATCTTGAAGTTGTCTAGGTACATTGGCTCCTGAGACGGTTCCTGTGTTTTTATTCCTGTCAAGGGGCCCACTTTATCAAAGCAGTCTTCGGTACCCCTTAGACTATTTTAATTCACTCAGCCAACCACCCTACACTTACATTCTCAATTCACTCATCTTTCCGGCTTACAATCAATCCGAAGATCTCTGATAATAAGGAGTACCCTCAAGGGGTCAGTTGGGCACTGCAGCGCCAGCACAACAAGGAGCAACCTAATGATGAAGCATGACACCCATCTGGATGTGTGAGGGCAATCACTTCTCATCACTTGGATCCCCAGATCCAGTCGATCAGCTTCCCGCTCCCGACTGAGAGCTTGTGATCTTTTCTTCCATTTTAAGTCTCTCCTGAAGGAACAGCATCCTTCTTCTGTGTAACTGATATGTTAGGAGCGTGGGTGCTAAAACTTGTAATCAGCTTCTATTCCCTCCCTTGATTTACCCCAAAACTGGTGTGGTCATGCTGAGGCTCAGGATCAGTAATATGACTTTGCTTTGAATTTCTGGGAAATACTCAGAAAGGTGTAGGCAAAGATATTAGATTTTAACCCTAGTAGGAAGACCCCCAGGAAAATCTTGATCAATTTCCTCACATAGGCTGTTAAAGAGCTGGTTCTGGGGCGCGCATTGAAGGAGAGATCTCTGAAGTTCGAGGACTTCAACTACCAAGTGAGATCGGATGTAAAGAAGAGGACTGCACAGAGGCAATGGGAGTTAGGCTCCAGGATGAACGACCTGAGGAGCAAAGGGCTCAGGTTCAGATGAAGTTCCCGGATATGCTGAGAACTATGTGGAAAAACATAATGCATAATATCAGCAATCCAGAGGCGGTGAATTCCCTTGTAGCCCAGATGGAGGGAAGCCTCAGCTACTACGTCTAGCCCCAGCCTGTCATGATCGATCATTTGTTGTGGCAATTTAGCAGTACCCAATTTTAATATAAGTTCACATAGAAGTACTCAGCCCGATGGTGGGATTTTTCACTTTCGGTTTAGTGAACTTTTGAATCTCTCTCTTCGGGTGGGGTGGGAGGGGTCACGAAGGACGGATTTATTGCCTATGGATAGGAATGGGGGTTCCTGGGGGTGGTGGGGAGAGGGGCACATAGGGTGGTGGGAGCATGGGGGAAAAAAAGAAAATTGTCCTCATCTCGATAACTGATAGTCAGCTTAAGACTTTTCAAGGACTCTTTTAGAGTATGATGGCCAAACAGGAGTGCTTGCAGAGAGTGTGCATTAGGTGTATGATATGGAGAGTTAAAAAAGTTGTTTTCCTTTTATTATTATTATTATTATTATTTATTTTTATAGAGCGCGTAGTCACCATGAGGTATCCCAGCGCTGATAGACCCTATCTCCTAAGGTCAGTGGGACAGGGGAGGAACGAGAGGGAAAGGGGGCAGATGGTCAGGGTTACAGCGGGCATGAATCATTGGGGAAAAAGGTGAGTCTTGAGCAGCTTCCTGAAGCGAAGATATTGCAGTTCGAGTCGCAGGTCGCGGGGGAGCGAGTTCCAGAGACGTGCCGTATGGACTGAAAAACGTCTTCCTCCTGAGCGGGCTTTCTTGAATCTGGGGATCGTGATGAAGTTTTCCGTGTCCGAGCGGAGGGTCTTGTGGGTTTATAGGGTATGATGAATTTCCTGAGAACAAGGGGGCCTTGATTTTTTAGCAGTTTGTGGGCTAGGCACAAGGCCTTGAATTTGACCCGCTCCCTTATCGGAAGCCAGTGGAGGAGTTTTAGGGCAGGTTTAGCCGAGGCTCTGGCAGGGGTATTTGTGAGAATCCGAGCCGCAGTGTTCTGGATTCTCTGAAGCTTGTTGAGCGTCGCTTCGGGGGCGCCCAGGTAGATCACATTGCTGTAATCCAGCCTCGAGAGTATTAGGCCTTGAATTGACAATTTTCGGGAGATCAAGTGATCTCAAATTCAGACAGTCACCTCATTCAGTCAATTACTCTCACTCAATTCCAAACTATCATCTTATTGTTTGGGAAATACTCAAATTACCAATACCAAAGACAAAGTGCATTGTCTTCTCCCACTCCACTTTAGGTGATTTTAAATGTTTTGTGTCAGGTTTTAACGATATTGTATATGGATTCATGTATTTTTTATTGAAAATAAAAGTGTATATTTTTACAAATTAGGTTTTTTCTTTTGTTGAGTATTACCCAAACAATAAGATGATAGTTTGGAATTGAGTGAGAGTAATTGACTGAACGAGGTGACTGTCTGAATTTGAGATCACTTGATCTCCCAAAAGGAAAAAACACTTTTTTAACTTAACGGTATATTGGAGCTCTATTTCCCTTTGGGTTACATTGAGCACCTCTCTTTGGTTTAAATAATAATGTATGATATGGAGAGACAAACATGAATGAGATCAACACAATCCAGTCTATATCTTGGAATGTCAATGGCTTGAGGTCTAGGAGGAAATTAGCAATTGTAGCAAAATATCATAAGAATAGTGGGGCACACATAATACTTCAGGAAACCCATTTGGAACATAAGGAGTGTGAGACCTGTTTTAGGAAGTTACGCTGGGTTCAGGATGTAGAGTGCTCAGTTCAGAGAGGATCCACTAGGGGGTGGACCTAGTTATTAGGAATAACTCAGGGATAAGGCTACTAAAGTATGAATCAGACACTTCCGATAGATGGTTGGTGGCTAGTATAGGGATACAGGAAAAGCCACTAGTATGCTATGCATATTATGGTCCAAACAGCGACTCCCCAGATGCTCTAATAAAGCTGGAATCTTGCCTGCTGGAGACCACGGCGCCGATCATACTCAGTGGCGATTTTAACATAGTTCTGAGTAAGGAGCTGGATAGAACATCTAAAGCGAAATATGTCAGCTCCCTTAAAACATTCGCCAGTTAAAAAAAATATGATGATGGAACTTGATCTGGTAGATATCTGGCCTAGGAGAGCCGGAGTGGATAGGGGTTTTACTTTTTACAGCAAAAAATAAGGCCATCGTTCTCGCATTGATTACTGTTTGGTGGACCAGGAGCTGTATGGTGAGGTTGAGGGTGTAACTCATGCCCCTGCAGTCCTCTCAGATCATTCGTCAGTGGTCCTATCCCTAAATTATCAGCAGTCGATGGGGGAAAGAAGGTGGACCCTAGATAGGACCATTTTGTTAGAGTAGTGGGTAGTATCAAATTTGGCAGATAGAACAACTGACTTTTTCTATTTTAACAGAAATTCTACTGGTTTACAAACTGCCTGGGATGCATTTAAGTTATATATATGGGCAGTCATTAGTTCTATCATGGTAGGCAAGAGGTGCACCTAGAGGCAGAAAGATGAAGAAGTAATCATAGAAATCAAGATCAAAGAGCACCAACTTCAGAAGGCCTAGCTGGGGGGAAATGTTAAGGGTACCAGCACCCCAAAGGGAACTGGAAGATTTACAGGAAGAATACAAAGCTCAGTTAAATAGAAGAATACAGGAGAAATGGAAGGTAGCAAACTCCAGCACTTCTCGTATGGGGAAAAGTGTAGCTCATTACTGGCATGGAAGGCTAAGACCGATAGATGTAGAAACTCAATATCAAATATGACATACTCAGAGACTGGAGTACTTTTAAATACTAATGTAGAAATTCGAGGGGAAGCCTGGGGATACATGTGTAGTTTATATCAAGAGGATACACCACCAAGAAAAGATTGTATAGAGGCCTGGTTAAGGGGATAAAGCGCCCGCAATTAACGAGTGAGCAGAAGGGGCTCTTAGAGGGAGAGATCAGGTTACAATGTAGGAAAATGACCATCGGGAAAGCGGCTGAGCCAGACGGCCTTCCAGAAAAGCTATATACTCAAATCATCAATAAACTAATCTCATCCTGGAAAGATGTATTCAATGCAATATATATGCGGGTGAGAGCGCACCTTTATCTTGGTCAGAGGCAACAGTGGTTTTAATTTTGAAACCAAATAAAGACCTGAAAAGAGCAGATTCCTATAAACCAATATTGCTCTTGAACACTGATTATAAGATCTTCTCAGGGATAATAGCGTCAAGAGTAGTGCAGGTTATCAAGGGCATTGTATATCCAGATCAGAGAGGCTTTATTCCAGGGAGTCTGCTGAATGAGCTTACATATACTTGATACTGGGGGTAATTGATATGGCGGAAGTTCAGAAACTACCTTTAACTGTAGTTGTGGTAGACGCAGCAAAGGCTTTTGACCAAATACACTGCATATATCTCTGGGAAACCCTTAAGAGATTTGGATTTCCACACATTATAGTGAGGGATGTACAGAATGGATTAGTTACTTACCTGTAATCCTAGGTCTCTTCCAGGGGTATCCTCATCAAAGTCATTAGCACATGAAATTTCCCGTGCATGGGCGGGAATATTCATGTGCTTATAACTATTGATGAGGATCCCCTGGAAGAGAACTTTAGCGCCTCCCTAAAGCCAGGGTGTTGGTCAAAGGAGAGCTTTCCGACTGGTTCCATATCACTAGGGGTACGAGGCAGGAATGCCCCTTCTCCACTTCAGTTCAACCTGTACATTGAGCCCTTCACACAGCAGATTATAGCAGATCCCACTAGAAGTCCCTTCAAGACATCCGGGTTTGTAGCAAAATTAGCGCTGTATGCGGATGACCTGACCCTGTATACCACCAACCCACAGGCTGCAATCCCTAGCTTGATGGTGAGGCGCAGCATTTCGGCAAGGTATCCGGTTATAAGGTCAATGTAGACAAGACCAAAGTGATGGATTGGAACCAGGCTAATAGTAGCAGAGGGACAAAAACTCAAACCAATAACACAGAGGCTTGAAGAAATGCCTAGAGTAAATTGGAAAAAAGTGAGCCAGGAGGTAGGGAGACTGCTAGTTAGATGGGCCAATTTACCATTAAACATAATTGGTAGAGTTAATCTTATTAAGATTATCATCCTACCGAAAATTACCTTTCTTTATAACTCCATACCATTGACATTTCGGAGGTAGGACATAGCTAAACTGCAGGGAAAAATAGGTAGCTTTATTTGAGCATCAAAGGGACCCGGGATAGCATGGAAGAAACTGAGGGGAAGGCTGGAGGTGGGTGGACTGGCCCTCATGGATTTGTTTAGTTATTGTTATGCTTTCCATTTCAAGAACTTTCGGATGTTAGCAAACAAACCAGATTGCTCATTAATGGGGAGACTCTTGGAGGCATTGCTTGGAGATCTAAGTCAGGGGTAGCGCCACTTTTTGTTCAAGTACAGGGATCCAAATTTTTTTTTAAAGGTGAGGTTAAAGATTTTGTTAAACTCCTTAAAACCTGGGTTTATTTTCAAAGGAGGTTTGGTGTACCATATTATTCATCTTTGGCTCCGATATGGAATTCCTCGGTCACCCCTGACTGTTAGATCAGCTTAGCCAACCCTTAAAATCTACGGGTTTAAGCTACTGAGCAGATCTCAAAATGGGGTCCAGTTTAGTAGGCTTGGAGGTCCTAAGTAAGTGTACTAAGGGACAACTAACGATATTTAAGTACTACCAGCTACGCTCCTGGTGGCTTGCCCAAGAGTGGGTGGAGGAGGAAGATGAGACATGGTTAGAACAGGCAATGAGAACTGGTCCACTAAAAAAGGAAGTTTCAATCTGGTTTTGGGCCTTTCTGGAGCAGGGGTGGGGAATTTATATCGGCCGACGGCCAGAACATATGGATTTTTGTCAGAGACAAGTAATTTTAAACTCTATTTTGTCCGATGGACAAGCAGAGATTCTTTCTACCCCCTTACACCTACTATAACGTGACTGTCAATTATTTTTTGCGAGATGCCTAAAAATCCTTGTCTATTTCCACCCGTAAATACGGTAAACAGAACCTGCACTGTGGCGACTCTGATCACAATCAAATGAGAAACGTGGAGGCAAATCTCGCCAGTGTAAAGAAATGTTTTACAGGCTCTGATTGGCTGGAAGCCCGAGTCTGTTCTCTAGGCTGAGATCGGCTGTTGAGTGTCATAAGCTTTTGGACCTTTAGCCCTTCTTTTCGATGGTGAACTCGTTAAGAAATTATGTTTTTTTCTTTAGAGTGCAGTTGTCCTATTTTGTGTAAAAATATTGCTTCATGTGAACGAAAAGTGTCTGCGAGCTCAGGGCGCCACAGGCACACAAGATCAATGGAGAAACACAAGGATGTTACACAGGAAACAGTTGACTATTCTCAGATTCAAAGAACCAAATACATCTGATAATTTTGTATTCCCGCTGAGCCCGCGTAAAGCTGTTCTTTACTGCACACCTTCACCTCTGATGGGTGGGCTTCACTTGTGGAAGTCTGCAAGGCTTCTGAAGGTCGTTAAACGCTTTGGCACACAAAATAACTTTTTTTTTATTTTTTATTTTCAACAGTGACAGTAGTAGTACATACAGTCAAGGAGTGTCGTGCCTTTCCGAGGCCAAAGCGGATCCACTGCTCACTGGACTAACACAGCCTTTCAGCTCACATCCCGGAGGTCGGGCGGCGTAGAATGCAAGCCAATGTACCTTTCCCCAGCTTGAGACACATGCCATCATAAAAAAAAAAAAAAATTGCTGTCACACTTCCAACAATTATACAAAACTAACAACAAAAGATGCCCTACTTGCAGCTATATGATCCGTAAATCTATGGCATTATCCTGTACATCATCCTTGCGCCTGACTGGCTATGAACTGATCAGAAACCTCTGACGTAATGTCAACCCCAACTACCGGAGGCAACAAGAACCCCCTCTAAATTAAGCCACCACAGTGGCTGAAGCATCATCTACGTGTGGCTCAGCAGCGCAGCCCTCCACGCTCACTTCGTCCCCCTCCACTGCCGCAGCTAGGCAGCTTTTATACTCTAAGTACAACCCCCAAAAGTTTTTGGGCCTGCTTTTCAGTGGTAAAAGGTCGCTGTAATTCTCTGATTGTGTGCAGCAGTAGGACAAATCCCCATCCCAGTGTTCTAACTTAGGTAGCGGGCCCCTCATCCAGCACATAGCCAGCCTTCGTTTCGCCAGCAACAGTCCCATGTCCACTAAGCGTCTCTGTGCTTTCGGAAAACTCCTCGAGTATCCCAGCAACGCAAGAGCAGGGCACGGGGGAAGCTTATCATCTAATATCTTGCCTATAGTCCGGAACACTTCCTCCCAGAACTGTCGCACCCCCGGACACTCCCAGGCTAAGTAGAAGAACCCTGCACCACCAACCCCGCATCTATCGCAAGTCGCATCACTACGTAGACCAAATCTACATAATCTTTCCGGGGTGTGGTAAACTCTATTGATAAATTTAAAGTGTATTAATCAGTGTCTCCCATTCAGGGTAATACGCCTTGTGTTGGTGCAACAGTATTGCCATATGTCGTCGTCAACCTCCATCTCCAAGTCTCGCTGCCACTCGAGGCGTGCCTTACTATACCCTGTCGCTCTACCAGTGACTGTCATCGTATAGAGGGCAGATACTAATTTTTTCGGGGAGGACGATTTATTCACGTGCGTGAGTTCTAACAATTCTGGAGGTTCCATTAAGTCATCTCCAAGGTGCTCTCGCCATGCCTCACCTGCCACGCGTGACGAGGCGAGTTCAATGAATCTAGCAATTCCGTACATCTGTCAACTGTGTCAAATACTGTAGGTGGCAGTGGTTTTGGGGCTGCGTAAAGCCTCTCAAGCTGTACAAACGGCGCATTCTCCCTGTCATGTATCCAACTGTGAACATGTGCGCCCTGCGCCACTCGGAAATATAGTGCAAAGTCCAGAGCGCCCAGCCCACCGAGGTGGTAGGGTAAAGCCAAAACCTTCCACTGCACCCTCGCCTGCTTCCCAGCCCACGCCAGCTTTATCATCAAAGATTTAAGATGACTAAAAACAACATTTCGGTAAGACCATAGGAATATTAGGGAATAAGTACGGCAATCTAGGCAGAACTATCATTTTCATTATCGAGATCCTGCCTACCAACGAAAGAGGGAGACCGACCCAGATATTCACGTTGTCCTCCAGTCTCGCTATGGCAGTCCCGTAGTTCTCGCGCATGACTATCTCAGGGTCCGTGGGCAGCTGTATACCTAGATAGCGCACCAAATCAGTGGTCCACTTCAAGGGATACTCCATCTCAAACTGCTCAGTAGCCGTAGTCAGGGGGAACGCAATAGATTTGTTCCAATTGACCGTTAACCCCGAGAGGGCCCCGAACCGCACCACCTCCTGCAGGAGCGGCGCCAGATTCTGTTTCGGTTCTCAGACATATAGTAGGGTATCATCTGCGTAGGTCGAGATGACCAAATGGTAATTAGGAAAGTTCAGCCCACGGTGACTGTGGTATTCCCGCATCGCACAAGCCAGCGGCTGCGCGACAAGAGCGTAGACCGTGGGCGACAAGGGGCAACCCTGGCGCGTACCCCTCCGCATAGGGATCGGCTCCGTCACGCGGTTCCCGAGTCGAATACGCGCCGACGGATTTGCATACAGAACCGCTAGCATCTTTAGGAACCCCTGGCCTAGGCCCAGTCTCGATAGTACCGCTTTCATAAAAGGCCACTCCACCGAGTCAAAGGCCTTTTCCATATCCAAAAACACTGATTGCCTTCCGGTCCTGGGCCGTGTGCTGGAAAGCACCAAACACAGTTCTGACATTGTACGTAACATTCCGACCTGCCACGAAGCCGGCCTGCTCAGGCGCCACCAACTCCGGGGTCAGCAAAGCCAATCGCGTCGCACGAATTTTCGCGTACATTTTGGCGTCAACGTTCAATAGTGACAACGGTCTGTAGGAGCTGCACTCCTCAGGTGGTTTCTCCGGTTTCGGGATGGCCACTATCAATGCCTCTCTCATAGAAGCAGGCATCACACCCGTCTCTCTCATATCAGCAAATAAGGCAGATAAGTGGGGTATCAGGACCTCCAGGAATGTCTTGTAGAAACCTACTGTAAGCCCATCTGACTCTGGTGCACTGCCTGCCTTCATCCCGCCTAGGGCTTCACGGATCTCATCCTGTTCTATAGGTAGCATTAAAAACTCTCTATGCATATCCGATAAAAACGGGAGTTTAATGTGTTCCAGATAATCCAGGATGTCTGCCTCACCACCCGACCCCCGGGTGTCAAAGTTCTACATAGTAGTCCCTAAATCTTGACACGATCTCCTCCTCTGCCGTGAGCAGGTCCCCCTTCTTCGACCTTATGGCTGTGACCGTTACCTTCCGCCTCTGTTGACTGACCAGATTTGCCAGCACTGAACCGGGCCTATCCCGCTCACCATACACTCTAGCTTTCGAGTACTTCCTTAAGTGTTTCATTTCTGCGTCCGCCTGAAACTCCGCCACTAACCCCCTAAGTTCTTCTCGGGTGTCATCTGTGTCACCACCTAGCAGTCGCCCCTCACAGTCCGCCACCTGCCGTTCCAGGTGTGCCAAACGTTGCCAAATATAGCGGAGCACCCCCGAGTGCTTACTCATGGCCACACCCCTAATATAAACCTTAAATGCTTCCCAAACCATAGTGAAGCTATCTACTGACCCTATGCTTATCTCAAAATATGTCTCTATCGCTTTGTAAATTTCTTCTCTGATTTGCGGGTCTTGAAGCAAATAGGGTGGGAATCTCCATGTAAATGGTGGTATAACTTTCTGCGGTGTTGTGAGTGTCATCAGGACCGGAGAATGGTCAGAGAGAGTGCGAGGGAGCACCTGACAGCCGCGCACTAGAGGGAGAGGTCTCGTAGAGGCGAGCCAGTAATCAATACGTGTATGTATGTTATGAAAGGCAGAGTAGTGTGTGAACCCCCCTTTACCCGGGTATAAGTTACGCCACACATCCGTGAGGTCATCGCTAATTAGTAGCCTGTCCAATTCTCTGGCTGCTTTAGCTTGTCTCCTGTCCGGTCCACACGATCTATCCAACTCCGGGCAGCGAGTCATATTAAAATCCCCTCCCCATACCACATTCAGGCCAGGAAATGTCCGCGCCACTGCAGCTAGCTGCTGATAGAACTCAGGGCAGTCGTAGTTTGGACCATATACATTAACCACCAGTAGTTCCATCCCTCTTCCCATGAATTGTGACAGGACATATCAGCCCCCTGGGTCAGCACTTAATATTCTTAAAGTGTATTCCGATCTCTGGTTCACCCATGTAAGTACCCCTCGCACGTGTGTTGTGAAGCCTGCTGCATTATTCTGCCCCTTTAGGCCCCTAGCTTGTAACCTTGGACTGTTTTCGGGCAAGTGGGTCTCCTGCAGCAGCGCCAAATCAATATAATGTCTCTGTAAGTAGTTTAAGACTTTACGCAGTTTCCTAAAATCGTTCATCCTTCGGACATTCCACGTCATAGCTCTAAGTGTCTCCTTCCTAATGTCTACATCCAAGCCATCATGCGCCATTTACATAAACCAATGCAGCGGCCATGGTGTACCCCAGTGTTCACGGCAATACAGAGTAGTATCCAACAGTGTTAGTCGGGCATCGAAAAACGTAAACCATACAAACCCCCCCCCCATCCCAACGCCCATCCCCACCCACAGCAGACCGCCCCCAACTAGGTCGCGAAGCATCCAAATCCCAGGCCTACCCACCCTCCCCCTCCCAACCCAACCAACTCTCCCCCACTCAGTGTCGCCACATGCGGGTGGAGGTTGCTCTACGCCAAAAGTCATAGTACGAAAGAAAAAAGACAAGCCTGGTGCTTGCTATCCGTCTCGTCTCCCCCAGCCGACAGCTAGTTTTCCTGTCCACACCAGGGGCGGCTCCTAACAGAGGCAAAGTTCCGCATGACATCCACACGGTGCTACAAATGCACAAGGCACCTCGCCCCAAAGAACCTGGAAAAAATACCTGTACTGTTAGACTCTCAGTCCTGGTCGTCCATGCCACCACCAGTGGCCTCCTCATGTGTCTCACTGACCAGAGTGTTCCGCTGCTCTCTCGCCCAGTCTTTCATAGCTTTCTGCAATGCTCTCGGGTCCGTGAAGATATAATACTGTCTGTTTCTGTTGACCTTCAACTTAGCCGGATGTAGCATCGTGTAGTCCAGCCCTTGGTCCCGCAGCTGCTTCTTCATTGGTAGAAAATGTTTCCTCGCCTCCTGTACTCTGGCGGTAAAGTCCGGATATAGGGAGATGGTCGAACCTTCATACGTCAACGTCTGCTTCTCCCAGGCTGCTCGTAAGGCCGCATCCCTGTCCCTATAGTTAAGGAACTTCGCAATAATGGGTTGTGGCGGGCCCCCCGGCTTCGGTCTCGGAGCTAGCGAACGGTGCGCTCGCTCAATGATAAACATATTGGATTAGACCTATGCGTCTATGCGTACGTTGCAGCGCCGAGAGCGCGATTCCAAGTCCTCGGTCTTATCTTGGAGCATCTGTATCCCCTTCCCCAGTTGCTTATGGTTGGAATCAATGGTGGTTTGCACCTCCTCCACCTCCGTAATCCTCCTCTCTGACATGTCGAGGTGCTCCGCATGCTTATCAATGCGCTCGCCTATTCTGTCCAGTCGGTACGTGAGCGCGTCCATCTTTGCCCCCAGCGACGATATTCCGTCCTGTAACCCCTTCTCCATGGACTTCAGGAGGCTTTTGATGTCCTGTTTCTGCTCCACCGGGGAGGAGGACCTGCTGCCTTCCCCAGCAGGCTTGTCCTGTGTTTAAGCACTTTTTTGCGCAAATGGTAATTTGAACTGGCCACGGTCCGCTTTCCCCATCTCGTCGCCGTGGCAACAGCCCAGATCAAGGCCTGTCCACTCTCCGCTGTCCGCTCCGGAACTTTAGGCAGCGAGCTGCACCGCTATTGTGGCCCCAGGCACAGTTACCGAGCACTCCTCAGGAGGATGGCGCAGAGCGCGAGACTCCCCGGCCTCTTCCACCAGCCTCACCAGCACCACTTTCAGGGCCAGGCGCTCAGGAGTCCACACCAGGGACCACGGCTCACCACTATGCCCCGCACAACCAATGCTGCACTGGGCCCCCAGTCCATCTCACTCAGGCGCTCATCTGCCACGGTCTACCCGGTATTGGGCTCCCTGGGGGCAGACAGTTAACAAGTTCGCGGCGGTAGGCCGCACCGCGGGGAGTCTATGGTCGACAGATCCGCCCCCGTTCAGGATCGCGGAAGGACCCCTCCCGCTAATCAGCGTTGTCTCCTGGGGGGCCCGCGGGGGCTCAAAACCGGCACAGGAGCACTTCTATGGAGGCACAACACCGCCTTCTAGCCCCGGGTTCGGCCGCACCTCTTCCGCGGCAACCTCGGAGCACCAAAATCACGCCACCAGTTCTTTACTGGGCCCCACCTCCGTCCGCAGCTGACCACAGCTCGTGCGGGGGTAGGGGTGAGCAGTCACAACAACGGGCCCTGCCGCCGTCACAATGTGAGGGTCGCACGCCTCGCTCCGTGCCTCAGTTGTTCTCCGCGGCCCCGGGCGCTCCACTCAGGCCCCGGCCGCACGCAAAGCTACGTCGCGGGAAGGGGCTGTCAAATCTAGGCCGGTGCTTGTCGGCCTAGTCGCGCTCCGGGACAGCTCCTCTCGAGGAGGACACCGCCGCCCGCGCTCCTCTTCTAAGTGCAACCGGAGGGGTCCAGGAGTGTTGCTCAACCCCACAGCTGTGTAGGGATGCCCCCAGCGTCTCCAGGGCTCAGGATTTTAAAGGATTATGTGCCGGCTGTGCAGAGCTCTAGACTCAAGCGTACATCTTGGTCCTGAGCAAGCTCCACCCCCGGCGCACGAAATAACTTAATTGAAAAAATACAACATTGGTGCAGAAAAAAATGAAATTAGTTCAGACAGTATAAAAGATTTGTTTCTATAATGCAGAGTAAATCGAGATTGTTCTAGGGCTGAAAGGAACGGACTGTGTCAGTCTTCAAGTGCCACCGTCACTGCTCAATCAATAGCTAACCAAGTCTGCCATGGGAAACCACATGTCTGCTTTGCGATTGTTTGCAGCATTGCCGAGTGAGTTTCCATATGGACTAAAGCCTCCCGACCCCCACATTGCCTTACACTGTAAACACTCGCAAAAGTATATTTTCACTTCTCAAATTCCATATTCAACTATACTAATATACTACCCAAATAACTGAATAACATATCCACTACTCAAATTACTTCATATTTATACAAAACTAATTTTCAACACTAATCCCTTATGGGTTCCGGAGTGGCTTGCTACTCGCCAGAAAAGTGCTTCAACACCCATCAGGGGAACAAGTGCTATATGAATGAAAATCTTTCTTCCCCTTTTATCCCTCTGCTATTCTTCTCACTCCAAGTAACTGACTAATATCCACCACTGAAATTACTTCATATTTCACCAAATTAATTCAACACTAATCCTTTATAGGCTTCCTGTATAGCATGCGTCAACAAGCGCTATATAAATACAAACCTTTGTCCTCATCTATCCTGCTATCATTCCAAATCCAAATAACTGACTAACCTATCCACCACTTAAAATGTACTTGCATGTTTCACTATACTAATTCAACACTAATCCTCTATGGGCCCCGGAGTAGCGTGCTACTCGCCGAAAAAGCGCTTTGACGCCTCGTCAGGGGTAGTAAGCGCTATATAAATGCAATTACAATACAAAACAATACATGCAGGGTGAATTTCAGGTCGACCTGTGGAATCGCATCTAAAAAGGAAGCACGTTTTTTATATGTCCGTTTAAAAGAGTATTATAATTCGTTTTACATTTAAATGAGCACAAAACAAAATCTATTGCACGGTTTCCAACTTCTAATCTGGCACAGAGTGGAGTGTTCTTTCTCAGTGGTTAATCTACCTTAATGTGTCATGACTGATGGCGGGGGTTGTGACTATCAGAAAATGTTATAGCCGCAACACCTGCATGCACTTTTCATTTCAAACTGCAGTCAGGATAACATGACCTTTATTTCGTTAGGAAAAGAAAATCCTGCCCCTACAGCTTCATCCAACTTTTCGTTTGAACTGCATCAGCAACTGCCATGGACCACTTTTCTCAACCCCATGTTGTCGGAAAAAATGAAGTACATTCTGGTATATGTTTATTAAATCCCAGACACCAAAGCACAGTCCCCTCAGTTTCCACTTATTCCAGTGACAAAAAACAGAGCAACTTATACTTTTTTGCATTATCATGGAGGCTATTGCCACTTCAAATGAATATTAAAAAGTTACTTTTTGTCTGACTTTGTAGTGCAATAATAAGTGGTTGGGTGCAAGTGTTTGTCCTGCTGACTGCATTTCCACTTTGTGAAGTCTCACCACTGGCAAGCACAGCTCAATTTACATGTTGAAAAGGGAGTCGTAAGCAGCCTAAGGTCTGTGAGCAGGTGGTAATGGAGTAGGAGCAGTTGTCCTGTAACAAAAGGGGATTGCGAGCCAGTGTGCTGGAGAATGAATGGGAATGAGCCTCTGGTGTGATGTGGAAATGAAATAGAGTCTGCAGTGACAAGGAGGAGGTGAAGTGGAATGGAGCGTTTTCGTAAGAGTAGGTGTGGGAGAGGTGTGGCGCCGCGGCCAGGGCGACTGATGCTGGAATCTGGGGATCAGGGTTCGATCCCCGGCTCCGGCGGCAGGTTAGCCCAGCACCATGTGACTCTGGGCAATAGCTCGCTTAATCTTCCCGACGGCCCCCCAGCGCCTAGAGACCCTAACGGGTGATTGTGCGCTATACAAATGTGGAAAAAAAAAAAATAAAAAAAAAAAATAAGAGTAGAGGAAAGTGGAACATGTAGAGTGTTATAATCCATAATAGTTATATGCATATTACAGGTTGCTAAATGTGATATTATCCATAATGTACTTATGCATGTTATAGGTTACTAATATCGTGTTATTAAGGTTGGGCTATGTCTAGCCCTACACAGGTTAAAGTAGGGTTTTATACATATTGTTATCCAGTACTTGGTATCTTCCTCCACCCCTCCCTCTCCTTCCTCCTTGGTGCGTTCCTTCCCCTGGAGGCTGCTTTAGAATGTTGCAAAAAACAGAGAGAGAGGGGTCATAGGGAAAAAGAGATTAAAGACCTGCTACAGGTTCACTTCCCCCGCTCCATAGTATAAATAACACAAAAGAACCTGAGAGGTCTATCAGCCAAATGTATTGGCCAGACTGGCATGTGATGCACTATGTCAGTGGGTGCTGCAGTCATCATGAAACAAATTTCTAAAGAAAGAAAACAGAGCATGAGTCACGTGTGTGAGAAATACAAACTCAAATATCTAGAGCTTACTCAGAAACTGGTCAACAAAATCCAAAACAGCTTATTATGGATAACCATCAAACGAACCAAGTGATCAGTCATATCATTTGGCCGTCCACACTGAGACCTGGCCGGTCCTTAGATCATCTAGACCCCATGCCACACAGTAAGTTGTTAATACTGGATCAGGTCCACAGTACGCTATGAACCACCAATTGTTGGCCAGTTTATGATGGTTGAAGGGAAGTGGTGAAAACACAGTGCAACCTAACAAAAATGTGGTGAGTTTAAAATAGGTTGATATGTCTAAACAACTCTTTAATGGGAACAAGGCACATCCCCTAATTAAAAGAACAGGAACAGTGCAAACGACAGTATGGAACAATTGACTGTCTCAATTGGGGCCAACATGTTTCTGCCTACCGGGCAAAACGTCCCTTGGCTTTCATCAGGGCCACTGCTCTTAAACGTTGCTACTGTAACAAGTGTGTGAAAAAAATAATAAATATTACACCGACCTAATCAGTGAAAAAGAAAAAATAGTAGATGTAGGAATGATACAACCTGTACCTACAGTAATGTAGTCATCCTCCTTGTCAAATGGATACTCAACGTGATCCGAAATGACAGGGGACTGGACCTCACCTCACCTGGACCATGCTCAGGTACACGAGGCCCCGCACTGTCAGTCGGTGCCACCAAACTTTCCTGAGGCTTGGGGCAGGAGGATGAGTACATTACTGTAGGTACAGGTTGTATCGTACTACATCTACTATTTTTTCTTTTTCACTGATTAGGTCGGTGTAATATTTATTATTTTTTTCACACACTTGATACAGTAGCAACGTTTAAACAGGCTCGTAGTCGGAGGAAAGACGCGATAGATACCCCTTTTAATATAATCTCCATACCTAGGTAGGTAATACATCTGGCCTTATCTGACTACTTAGATGTTTCGCGGGGGAGGGACCTAAATGTGGCAATGCAATAGAAGGTCCTAGACGTCTTGGTGCCAATTAGGCCCCTATATAAAGACCCATACTAGGAATGACCACCTTCATCAGTCTTCTACACTAGATGTGGTTGATGATCCCTCTGAGCCATATTGGGTTTATGACAGTAGGCTGATTAAGGCTTTCAAATTGCTGTGTTTATTTTGGGTATGTAGGAGCTATGGTGTGTTTCTTCCTCAAAAACTCAGATTTGACTTACCCCTGTCTTAGACAACCCGGAATTCCCAACAGGCCATGCTCCACATGCATTCCCGCAATGGCGGAGCATCAGCTGCCTCTCCGCCGGCCACTTCTTCGACTTACAGGGCTTTCTCACCCTTGCAGACATCATCCAGGGCTATGACGTGGTCTCTCCCCACTTATTGCAGTACTTCCAGATTAGGCACTGGGTCACGAGTCCAGACGTGGGCCCCCTAGTTGGCAGACCCATGACAACTTTTGAGAAATGGCTAGTGACGAAGGACTAGGACAGACATCTTATTTCAGACATCTACAAAATGCTTACACCCCCCGCCCCCTCGGGCTAGACCGCAGGCCAGAAACGCTGGGAGGCAGAGTTGGGGAGGGCCCTGTCACCCAAGGAGTGGAGTGCTGTGTATTATAGGGCCTCCAACACCACCCGCAACACTGCTGGTAGGGAGGCGGCGACGAAGTTGGACCTGTACTGGCATCTCACCCCTGTCCGGCTCAATAAAGGTAACCCAACACGTAGCGCGCTGTGATGGAGGGGATGCGGGAAAGGAGGCACCTTGACTCACCTCCTCTGGGAGTGCTGTGAAGTCCAAGACTATTGGAAAGCGGTCCTGGACGACATTGATTCCACCTTTGATACTGAAATTCCTAGATTCCCAGCTTACACCATCCTAGGCCTACCTAATGCAATCACCTGTCCCCTAAAATCTCCCAGAGGTTGCCAGATGGGGATCGCCATGCAAGCCGCCACACAACACGTGCTGTCTCTCTGGGGCTCCAACACCAGGCCAACTCACACGGGATGGTTACATAAAATATGGTTCACCTTAGGAATGGAACGTATCCACGCCACACTCACACACTCTACGGCCGCTTATCGGAAGGTATGGCTCCCGCTGCTATCCCTCCTGTCCAAAGAATTCAATGAGATCACATGCCCCAAATACCTCCGCTTGCAACGACTCACAGAGACCACACATGACTCCTTGTGATCCTATGGGTACTTGCGATAGTTCTTACGTGATTGCATCTGTGTTTGTTTCACATGTTTGGCACACTGGGGGGGGGGGGGATGGGGGAGGGGGACTGGGCAGGTGTTTTGGTTCTGGTTTTTTCTCCTACGCACCGTCATCTCACTACATGTGCTACTTGCCACCCAGGCACTGCACCTTTGCCATGTCAATTGTACCTAGTTCTCTATTCGCTTGATGGAAACTGTGTGCCTATCTGCTTTGCTTGCCTTTCATGCCTGATGCCTTTCTTTCGCAATGTAGTGTATACTGTTGCTTTTAAAATCAATAAAACAAATTTTTTTAAAAACTCAGATTTGAGACACTAGATAGCTAGCATTGAAATTTTGTAATGGCATTTAAGTTGGTCTGTTTCTGTTTTGTATATAACTGACACTCTGTTCTTTGTATGTTGTGGTTCCCTTTAAAGCGTCAAACCCTCTTTGGTTTCTTTTCCGATGCATTGTTGTTACCATGAAGACTGAAGCTCACTACTAGTTGGCCACGTTAATCTTACCGATTGAAACTGTCATGTGTTAAATTGTTTACAAATTGTTCAAGAGATATTATGAATTTGTTCAATTGATTATATATATATATATAAATAATAAAGCCATTTTTAAAGCACCTGGCTGCACTAAAAATAGTGTGTCCCCGCGCTAGAATGCTACTACATCTCAAGAAACAGAAATGAGGGAGAGTGAAAGGTCAGAGGGAGGAGGGGGAGTTGGTGCCTGGGTACAGATGAGTTTTGAGTTTGGCGCGGAATCTGGTTTCTGAAGGTTCCATGCGAAGATCCAGTGGAAGTTCATTCCAGTGCCTAGGGGCCAGGTGTCTGAAAGAGCGGCCACCCATCTTGGCTCTGCGGGTGCGAGGGAGTTTAAACAGCATAGCTCCAGCTGATCTCAGGTTTTTGATGGGGCGATGAATTGTTAGGAGCTTTTGCAGATATCCTGGGCCTTTGCCCTGAGCAATGCGGTGTGTAAAGCACAAGGCTTTAAATTTGATGCAGTCTTTGACCGGAAGCCAGTGAAGCTTCGCTAGGGCATTCTTCCCAGATGCCCTGCGAGGCAGGTTGAGTACCAGGCGGGCAGCAGCGTTTTGCACGCATTGCAGTTGGTGTAAGCTTTTTTTACTTAGACCTAGAAGCAGGACATTGCCGTAGTCGAGATGGGGTGTGACTAGGGCATGGACTAGTGTCTTTCTGGCATTGATGGGGAGGAGGTCAAGGACTTTTCGTAGGGTTTTTAATGTGCTGAAGCACCTTCCGGTGACTTTATTGACCTGAGATCTAAAAGAGAGGTCGGAGTCAAGCATTACTCCCAGATTTCTGACGGAGTTCACGGAGGAGGGAGGATTGCCCAGTTCCGCCGGCCACCACATGTGCGACCAAGCAGAGGGGGATTTACCAACAATTAAAAGTTCAGTTTTTTCGCCGTTAAGGCGCAGACAGTTATTGTTCATCCATAATGCTACTGTTGACAGGCATTTGGAAAAGTTGGTGGCATCTTCCGAATGGTCGAGCGACAGCTTGATCATCAGTTGGGTGTCGTCGGCATATGTAACAATATCCACCCCGAAAGCTTCAACTATGTGAGCCAGGGGTTCCATATAAAGGTTGAACAGGGTTGGGCTTAAGCTGGAGCCCTGTGGAACTCCATGTCTCAGCTTCCGGGGGGAGGATGTAAAAGGGGGGCAGTGCATCTGGAAACTTCTGTTGGTCAGGAAAGATTTTAACCAGGCAAGGGCAGGTCCCTCCACTCCCATGTCAGAGAGGCGTGACAGCAGCGTTGTGTGCAGCACGGTGTCGAATGCTGCACTGAGGTCTAGTAAAACCAACGCTGCTGTCTGTCCTTCGTCCGCCATTTGTCTGAGGCACTCAGTGGAATATAGGACGGCGGACTCTGTCGAGTAGCCGGCTCTAAAACCACATTGAGTGGGGTGTAGGAGAGAGTTCTCTTCCAGATATTTCATAAGTTGCCCGTTGACCACTTTTCCCGCTATTTTGGCACAGAAGGGAAGAAGGGAGATGGGCCGAAGATTTTGGAGTTGGGAGATGTGGACATTAGTTTTTTTTTCAGGGGGATGACCAGGGCTGTTTTCCATGTGTCCAGAACGTGGCATTCTTGGAGAGAAAGAGTAATAATAAGAGTGATTTGATCAATCATATTCTCCAGGACTTCTTTGCAACGGTTGGGGTGGCACACGTCACGGGGAAAGCCAGACTGTATGCTTTGGACAATGTTCAGCAGTTCCTGTCTCTCAGGTACTTTAAAGCATGTCAGGCGGGATTTAACAGTGGGGTTATCTTTGACTGCCATCTGTGTGCTAGGGGACTCAGCTCCATCGGAAACAGTGGCGTGTATTTTGTCGACCTTGCCGACAAAGTGATCCGTTATAGATTCGCATAGCTCACTGGAGTAGGTGTCTTGTGCTTCGAGTCTGGTCGGGACCGTTAGCTCTTTGTAAATAGCGAAGAGTTCTCTAGTGGGGATGTCGGCAGCTTCTATTCTATCTTTAAAGTAGGCACCTTTTGCTGCTCTTACTAATTTGTGATATTTTGTTTGTTCTGTTCTATAGTGTGCCTTGCTTTCTAGATTGTAGCTTTTCCTCCATTGTCTTTCAGCATTTTTGCATTTTGTTTTAGCTTCTTTGAGTTCTTGCGAGAACCAGGGGGCAGTTTTGGTTAGTCTTGCGCGAGGTTTGAGTGTCCACGGAGCTACCTTATCTAAAGCGTTGGACATCCAGCTTTTGTAATTGTTCCACGCCTCTAGCAGAGTGTTGCTAGGGAGCGGTGACGTTTCAAGTAGGGCAAGCTTAAATGTTTCCTGCTTTAACTTTTTCCAATCTCTGCGTTTCTGGGGTAAGGGGTTATTGGTTCTGTTATCAGGCGGAATAGCTTCTGTTTCAAACGGGATGATGAAGTGATCAGACCAGGTTGTTCTGATCGGGGTGGAAACGATGACACCCTCCCAGTTAGCAAAGATGAGGTCCAGAAGGTGCCCTTGTTGATGCAAGGGGGAACTGGATTGAAGGTTAAGTTCTAGAGATTTTAGTGTTTCTATTATACTCTGGGCCTCCTTACAGTCCGTGTTATCAAAGTGAAGGTTTAGGTCACCTAACATAAGAAATTTTTTGGGCCGAAGTACCGGTTGGGTAATTAGTTCGGTGAGATGTTTGCCGAACTGTGCAGCCCCTCCAGGTGGCCGGTATACAAGTAGGCCGTTAATGATGTTTTTGGATCCTGCTTTTATAGTGAAAAAAACGCTTTCACAATTGGATAGCGTAGCCTTCAGTAAGGTGCACTCTAGCTTAGTTTTATAGATGAGGGCTAGTCCTCCGCCTCTTTGTTTTGGTCTGTCTAGTCTAAGTAGGCAGTATCCGTGAGGAGTGGCTTCGAGAGCTTCAGACGATGAAGCATCATCTAGCCACGTCTCGGTTAGAAATAGTACATCTGGATTGCTATCCATTAGTAGATCATAGATTTCTATTTTATGTTTCTTCATGGATCTGCAATTAAGCATCAACATTTTTAATTTAGCTGTCTCCCTTTTATTTTTCTTCAAGAGAGGAGTAGTGTACTTACAGGTCTCACAGAAGACAGGTAAGGAGTCAGCCGGCAAGGCGTGGTAGCATTTATCTTTAAGTTTTGGGCAGAGGGATAAAAGAGTTTGTCTCCTCTCTTATTAATTGTTTTAGAGTTGTGCGGCTGTCCCCCTCCCTTCTCCACTGTGCCCTGATGAAGGTGTGGCCCAAGTCCAGGCCGAACACCGTAACACGCGTTGGCGCTTAAAGATAATCCCATATTTGTTTCACCTGGTCTCTACTGTGAACGAGACCCCATGGGACCTGAGTCATCTACACCAGTTGGCAATTTGATTGGGTTGCGAGAAGGTTGAATGAACTGTGTTGATGTACGTGTGATGTTGTATGAGTGCTGGAAGGGATGAGTGGGACTTTGATTGAATGCGGTGATTATTTATTTATTATGTACATATAATAACTTTTGTAATTTGATGTTTGAACTGACAGTGTGAAAAACCAAATAAAAATGAAATATTTTTTCTAATATCTTTGTGGCCTTTTGATATCGGTTTCGTTGTTTTAGTGAGCTTCTGACTGTACAAATTTGGGACTCTATATGAAGCCGCATACTTATCAGACCTAGGCAGTGGCTCCGTTCTTTTGATTGTGTCTTTGATTCCCCTGCTCTTCTACCTAGCATCAGTTTTTTCAGGGGTCCCCTTTGTTAAATTGGTCAAGGTGACATGAAAGCCAGAAAGATTTTGAATGCTCTGACCGCGATTGTTTGGAATCTGGAGGGGTTATCAACTACCGCCTGTAGCTTGTGGGGTGTTCCAATGACTGAAATACTTGTCCAGGAGTGTTCCCAGATAGTGGATCCTTGTAGTAGGACAGATACATTTCTAAAAGTGGAAAGTCAGGCCTAACGGATGGAAGAGATTAATAAAAGCCTTTGTGAAGGCACTAGCTCAGAACATTGTGCTTTTATCAGCCAATCAGCCAGGTATGGTAATAAATGAGGGCCCAGTCAATGAAGAAAGGCTAAACCTGAAACTGGACCCTGAATAGTCAAGAGAGCGAATTTTAGGTAAAAGAAAGAGGTCTGTATTCATGGTCCTGCTTGGTCACTGAAAAGTTCAAATACGGTCTGATATTTTGGGCATTTTGAACATGGAAGTAGGTATACCATGGATCTAGGGAGGTGAGTAACTCTCCTTGCAGCAAGACAAAACCATTTTAAAGAATTACTGTTCAAAAGGACGATTTTTGAGAAACGTGTTGAGCCCTTAAACTGTGAAGAATTGGATGCTATTCCATGTTCTACTTTCTCATCAGAGTAAAAGCATAGGTTTCTCTGGGACTGGGAACCTTCTGAGTTGCTCTTTTGAGGAGGACGAGGATCATCCACTGCAGCTCCTGAAGGTGCAAGTGATGATCCTTTGCTGGAGGAAGACAACGTGGCCTGGGGTGGGAGGGGGTGGGGGGTGAGCCCACAGTTTGTACCATCCAGTGATTAGTTGTTATCTTCCTGCATTGAGACGAAAGTGAGAGCTCCTGCCCTCCATGGTCCGTCAGGTGCGTGGTGACAAAGGCAACATTAGGAAGTCAGGCACTCTTGGTGCTCTTAGAGGGTTACTCGATTCACCTCTATTTTTGAAGTCATCTGGTAGCTTTGGGCTTGTCTTCTGCCTGATGTGTAATCCTGATAATATCCTGTCTGTAGGGATACTATTGAGAAGTCCAGCTGCCATACTAACCGAACACACCGTTCTATTCCTGTGATATTCTTAAGCCACAAAAGGAAGAAGGTTTGCTCTGGAGGCTTCTCAGGAAACAATCGGTGTCTGTCTTTATTGATTGAAGCACATTGTCAACATATTTTCAAAATAAAGTCTTAGTCTCCGTCTCAAAAGGCATGTCAAGAATCTTGGCTTGTACTTCAGGGTGGAAAGAGGTGGCTTTCAACCAGTCCTGTTTTCAAAGTAATGGTTGTGGCTTTGTTCCTTCTGTATATGGAGTACAGGTTAGCAGAGGAGAAAAGCAGTGCCAATTCTTGTATCATCACACATTAGCCAGGAATATGCCGACGTTACTGGGTTTTTGAACACACTTTAAGCTACCATCATGATGATAGCTATTTAAAAACTTTTAATTGGTATTCTAAATAGTACCAGGGATTACAAGACTGACCGCTGGAAATGATTTAAGCTTGTGAAGGTATAAAAGATACTATGCTGGAGAACCTCAGATTCCTCAAGCCGTCCCCGACGTAAAAAGACCATGCCAAGTCAATGTAGGTGAACAATGTTTTGAAAGGTAAGGAATGATTGAAGACTGCTGATCCCTTAAAGCCCATGGGAAGCACTCAGAGTATTGGGAGACTGAATAGGAGTCCAAGGCAGGTGACAACCTCCAAATAAGGGGAGAGTTGAGAATTATGTAATACTTCCCAAGTCACGCTCATTTGGAGTGCACCACCCACAGAACTAAAACTGATTTAAGTTATTGTATTTCAGTCTATGAAGAAAATGTGTCATAACATGCACAATGATCCCCAGTTTAAAATATGTATTTCTGGATAATCCCACAAACCCCTGATCAGGCCGCATTTACAACCTCAGCATCAGCAAAGAAATGCCAGGATTCTTCACCTGAGAGATGGCCTTAGGTGTCCATGAATTTAAAGAGGTCAGATTGGGCTTCATACATAACATGGCATTTGTGAACTTTGACTTGACTATACCTGGATAGGGATGCTGGGGAATTATGGCAAGTTGAATTGGAAGGAATTGTTATAAACAAATTTGAGGCCCTAACATAGGTACTCTGTCTCAGAGGCACAAATCCTTCGTGTCACAGAGACAGGCAGGCCCTTTCACAAGGGCAGGCCCTTTGACCTAGATTAGCCCTCCCTTCACAATAACGAGCAACAGAGAGGCTGTCCCTTATCTGATCAGTGTGCTCTGGGCACAGAAGACGGTCCATCCTAAATACGTAATCTCCATGCCCAATAGTGACTAACCTACGTCACAACAAATTCTTGGAAACAGGCCCTTTCTCCAAGAACACAAATTCTTGGAAACAGACCCTTTCTCCAAGAACTCATCTTCCTCTGACAAACTTTGTGTCAATCCAAGGCCCCTATCCGGTATGAATATACCTCCCTTTGCCCAAGCAAACCAGAGGAGACCGAGACTTCCATGCCGGAGGCGCTGCAACCTGCGTCATGCCACAGCTCCAGCTGGCAGAGGTCCATCACCCTTGTGATCAAAAGAGGGAAGAGGAATTATGCATCCATTCAGTTCCCCTGAATAGGTACCTCAATCATCATGCGCAGGAATGGACACTTGTATCTACAATAACCTTTGGTTATCCTTTGAAAACCCTCATAGACGTTGAGATGTTATAAGTGCGGTGTATCTTTTATCCGCCCCTTCTCTAGCGTCATGGCATATTCATCGGGTTAACAAATAACGTGCTATATGCCTGCCTCACCCGAGGCAACCTCTGGAAAGAGTAGAAGTGTCCAGAAATGAAAAAATGCACTCATCCAGAGGATTTTAGTGTAGTGCTAGTGAGCCAAAAAATTCTAAAAGCAATTTGACACCCAAACACACAATTTATTGAAAAAAGGGGTGTAAATTGTGATTAAAAGTAGTGTTATACGAGGTAATCGAGTTACAGGACTACCATATAACTCCATCTAGGTCGACATGTTTCAGCTCTAATTGGCCCGAGGGGTCTATAGAGCTTTCGTCAGGACAATACATAAAAACAGGCTGAATACTCACACTATTCGTGTAGTGTTCATTGGAAGCATGAAAACTTTCACGAGCTACTAAATGACCATTAATTTCATTTTATATCACTTTGAAGTCCTAGTGTCACGATCCATTGTTCTACATCTCCACCACTCCTATGTAATATAGTATCCCTAATGTGATGCTCACAAGTATATGAATTAAGCTTGTTGTTATTTATATCACTTCTCTGCACCGGGCCACTAAATGAGTCTCCTGCTGTGCTTGCTATTTGCCGCTATGTACAATTGTGTTTTTTGATTTGTTTTCCCTAACACAGGCAACTGAGTGTGATATTTTCATGCTTCCAATGAACACTACACGAATAGTGTGAGTATTCAGCCTGTTTTTATGTATTGTCCTGACGAAAGCTCTATAGACCCCTCGGGCCAATTAGAGCTGAAACATGTCGACCTAGATGGAGTTATATGGTAGTCCTGTAACTCGATTACCTCGTATAACACTACTTTTAATCACAATGTATACCCCTTTTTTCAATAAATTGTGTGTTTGGGTGTCAAATTGCTTTTAGAATTTTTTGGCTCACTAGCACTACACTAAAATCCTCTGGATGAGTGCATTTTTTCATTTCTGGACACTTCTACTCTTTCCAGAGGTTGCCTCGGGTGAGGCAGGCATATAGCACGTTATTTGTTAACCCGATGAATATGCCATGACGCTAGAGAAGGGGCGGATAAAAGATACACCGCACTTATAACATCTCAACGTCTATGAGGGTTTTCAAAGGATAACCAAAGGTTATTGTAGATACAAGTGTCCATTCCTGCGCATGATGATAGAGGTCCATCACCCATCTGTGGGTGTCCAGCTCGAGATCAGGATGAAGTCCCACTATGGTAATTGGATTAGACTAAATCCTAGGGGGATTCTTGGCTCTCTAAAGACCTACACACATGATAGGTACACTTAGGTATATCTAGTTAGGCATCATAGGGGTATAGGCTTTATCCTAATGCATTCTGTATTTCATGTATGTGTTCATTACTATTGCAAAATGGTAGAACAATGCCTTTTTATTTAACGGCACTGCTGGCCATAATTCTCTGCTACTGTCCAACAGTTGTCGCAGCACATATAACCAGTACTAGAATAACAACTGTGCAATAAATGTTATTGTAAACACACCCAACTGTTTTTTCTAAGTACTTCGCGATGAGTCACTGAATGAAAAGTAGTATATTGTTTCCACGATCCTGAGGGATCAGGGTTTTATGTTATGTGGTTGCCAGAAGCTATTCACTTCTTGTCTTCAAGAAGTTTCTATTGGCCTCTGAGCTAGCTGGTACACAGTAATTAAGACCTCAGTCCTATGCCAAGCCTATCGTGTATGTTATTCCAATGCGCAGAACCTATAAGGGAAATAGGAACTACACTACATGGCGCCCAACCGTGATTGCGGCACTTATTTATCAGTAGAATCTGAGTATTTCAGTCATGCTCATTCTCAGAGACCCCTACTCACAAAACGCCAGAGACGTCTAGAGTGGGTAGGCACAAAATTCCGGCACAGCTGAGTAGGCAAACTTCCTATGTATTGGGTGTTGGTTAATCAAGCTTGAAGAAAAAAGTTCCCGAACAATTGTGCCTTTTTAAAACCTTATCTGAAAACCCTTTTTTAGGACATTTTCACAACACAATGTCTGCCGAGGCAGCTGCTTCTGTCACTGGGACACAGGTCTCAAACGACGAAGAGGAAGCAAATGCAATACATTTTGCACCCAAAGTCAGGCATAGACTCACACAAAAACCCCTCAGACATGGTTTAACAGACCGAGGAGGTACAGTGATAATTATAGAGGCACACAAAGATTATCAAACAGATGTGTACTATTCTTGGGTTACATTCCCAGCAGTAAATGCAACAACTCAGACTTTTCATTCTTTCATACATGAAAAAGTCCCAGCGGTCTACACTCTTTTTGAGGAGATTAAGATTCCGCTCACTAACTAGGACTCCAATTTCTGGTTTAATGGCGCCCTACAACAAATAAATAAAACAAGGCTCGGTCCACTAGGTAGACCAGGAGCTACATGGCCGACATTAACCGGCTACACACCACATCCTGACATTGATAAAATGCCACAAGATGCACTGCTCTTACAACACAAAGAGTTGGTAAAACACTTACAGAGCCATGACGCAACTCGTCATGAGGACACTTGGTGTCCAGCCCACTGTAGCCACAAATAATACAGCTTCTACACAGAGCACCGCTACTAAAATCACTCCACAAAACTTGCACACAGTAATGGGTAAACTGCCCACGAAACGTGAACAGATTCCTTTCTGGGTAGCTCAGAAAATCACCCAGTTAGAAGCAGTATTTCTAAATACCACACCATTTGAAAGCATATAATGCTAACACTCTGCTTGCCCATAGGGATAACACCACAGTTAGAGGACTGCACCAATTGGGGTACAGTCTTTGCTGCCATATATACCAGAACTCATGGTATTCCTTCCTTAGAAGTAATTTCAGATGTATTACGACAGATACAGAACAAGCATGGAGCTGAACCAGGTCTGAGCTTAGGTATGAAATTACTAGGTAATTATGACCAGGTATCAACAATAATACTAGCTAACATTAAAGGGGAAGCAGCTTCAGTGGCGATCCGCCAACACCTAAGAGAGGTCAGTCTTATAGACCAACCACAAGAACTTCCCAAAATAATGAAAACTGCATATGCAGAACTGGGAAGGGACAGTTTGGGTGGAAAAGCTTTTAAGAACCACAGGCTAATGGGCAGTCCTGAGAAGGACAATTCTAAGCAGACACCTACTTCTTCTAAAAAAGAAGTGGGAAAATAATTTAAAAAAAAAAAAACATTTTTCAGAAAAGATTCTCAGTCCTGAGGTCGGTCTCCTTAACAGGAGCCCTCTGCAAAGAGGTATAACCTTTGGAATAGGGATAATATTAGGAAACCTGCAGTGCTTAATTTGTAAAAAACATAGTACCGGGGCTCTCGACAGGAGGACACTAGAGCTTGCACCATCCATTGCCCCTGGCAGCACTTCCAATGACAGCACCAACACACTACTAATCATCACACTCTTAAAAGTGTGACAATTTATACTATAACAGGCCCCCAAAACTATAAGAATGGCTTGGGAGGCAAATACTACTAATTGGAAATTTAAATTTAAATAATGAACAGAAGTTGGTGTGCTCGTACCTAAATTGGCAGACATCACTACCATATGGCAGACAGTCATAATCCCCGGCACAAATTAAGCACTGGAAACCTGACAGTTATCAGGATACTGATACACATTCCTCCCGATAAACAACACAGGGAGAGAAGGAAATTCAGCACACAAAGAAGAGCGCAAGCAGTCCAGGGACAAGCACGCTCAGGACTTTTCTAAAACAGAAGACAAGCCACACCTCAATTAAAAAAGTAAAAAAAAATAAAAAGAAGAAAGATGCAGGTCTCAAAGTTAGACTTGCACAGAATCCTAAAGACTCAACTTCTGAACGGGGATTGGGCTCAGACAATGCTAAGGCAGAGCGGCAGAAGTAACAATAGCTCACCATAACCTGAATGAATTTCTGGACAGCAAAATTGAATGATTGCATCACGGTGGAAACACAAGACATAAGGGTGAGCGTCCCACACAAGTTATATAAATAACACTCCGCATGGAGGAGGACGAACACAGGAAAGTAAAAGGTCTCTTTGCGAAGAACCTATAGTCTGGTTTTGACATACTGTTAGCAGAATAAGATTAGCCGCCAGCATTAGTCAGGGAGCGTCCAAAGGGAGAAAGTATATTTTTCCTGAATTTTCCAACCATGTTCCGTTCACCTTATACATACATATGCACAGGAGTGGGCAGTAACCCAAGCTCCAGCATTGTATAAAAGTCACGATGGATGGGATGAGGACTCAACCCACCATGTGATCCTGTTAATAGTTTCACCACATGCTCAAAGACAATATCCTATTAAGCAAGAAGCTAAAACACAGGTCAGCTACATCATAGATCAACTTGAATCCAAGGGGATCATTTGAGAATGCACTTCACAAATGAACAAACCTGTGCATCACTTATCAAAACCTGATAATACATTTAGTCTAGTTTTCATTTAAAGATACTTGAACACTTGCACAACGACACATGCTGTCCAACATGCAGATAGTGCTGCATTAATGAATAACATTATGCGGGAGAAAATACAAATCAACACTTGGTATCTCAAATGGATGTTTCTGTCAAACTATAGCACCTGAAAACAGGTACCTAACAGCATTTAGTATATTAGAGTCCCAGCGACAATTTTGTCATCTCCCCCGTGGGTATAAGAACAGCGCTGGGGTATTTTCTGAAAGAATTACTGAATTGCTAAAGCACTTTGATGAAGAAGCGTTGTCCTATATTATATGGATGATATTTATCTATCTATATTTATCTAACAGATGACCTATTGAGGAAACACTTGACCAGGGTGAGCACCATTATTATGGCATTCGCCTCTGGGGGCTACAAATTTGATTTTGAGAAATCAGAAATTGCCCACCTCAGTATTCTATTTTTGGGATATGAGCTTTCAAGTGAAGGCAAAAGCCTGGCAGCTAACTTTTTAGAAAAATGTGCGCTGCTCCAGCCTCCAAATACATTAAACATCTTCCAATCAGTACTGGGATTCCTAGATTTTGGCAGAACATACATTTTTGATTTCACAGAGAGAGTACAACCTTTCTACGACGTTTTTCAAACCTGATTTTTCAGTCAAACACTGGACATGAGAACACACCAATATTCTTTGTTCACTCCAGGAAGGCATTATTGCTTCCAAACACATGCACACACATGTAAACTTGCACCACATGGTACTAAGTATCATTTTGGGTCAATGTGGGGACACTTATTTTAACTTTTAATAAAGGTGAAACAGTACCAATCATATACGATTCTCATCTGTACACAAACACAGAAATGAGTTTTAATTCAACAGAAAAAAATTCTGACAATCATTCAGGTTGTAGTAAAAGAAAGAAAACTGGCTCATGGGAAGAGGCATTATTGTCGTCACCCCAGTACCGGGGCTAGCATTCCTAATGCCAAAGCCTCACATCCAGAATGGATACAAAGAGCTATCTCTTTTGCTGCATCAGACTTTGAATGCAGATTTGATCAAAGTTTAAAAACACAGGCATTCCTGCAATATGAAAAAGAACACCATCTACCAAATGAAATCTTGGCAAGTTCCGTCCTCATTGCATCAAAAAACTACCTCTAGGTAATAGCACGGCTTGGTTGGCAGCTTTAAAAGCCGTGATACTTGTACTTGTAAACACGGATCGAGAATTCCCAACGCTCATTGTGTTTGATTCCTTTTACTGTGTGCAATGATATAATAAATATTTACACATTGGGAACAAAATGGGTTTAAAATGAAACAAGGTGGCATAATTAAAATACAAAATTATGGGAACAGGTAGTGGAGTTTAAAAACGACCTTCCAAAAACTCACGTGATTAACACGCTGAGTCATCAACGTGATGGCGTGCACGTTGAAGGGAATTCATTGGCTGTTGAAGCCACGTGGGGGCTGTTCACACAGCTTCCATAGCTGCGCATACTCGTCCAACAACGAGAATAGACGGTTAGAATATGGTGGCTGTAATTGCTTCACGCAAAAGCAGCACAGCAGTGCCTAAGAAATTTCCACTCAAATACTCCTACAAGTTAGATGCAAACAACATTCCATATGCTCAGATTCCTGGAGTGGCGGATAGAGTATTTCCAAATATAGATAGTAGGCAGGAATTAATCATTTAAAGCACACAAGGGCTTGGGCTCCGCGCATTCAGGGGTAATAGATACTATTTCTTCATTGCAACAGTGCTATTGGTGGCCTGGGATCAAAAGTCAGACTATTGGCTTTCTCTTGAACTGCAACATCTGCAAACGAATGCCAGGCTACACCATCACAACACCCGTGCAGGTCCCATTGCTAGACAGCATCAGACTGTCCACTTGATCGTGTCGTGTAAAGGACCACTGCTGCCCCTCAAATTTTGAGGTGGCTTAAAAATATATCTTAGTGGCAGTGGGTCCTTGCTCAAGTTTCCTATAAGTATGGCCTCAATGCTTGGCCGACGCTCAAAACTGTTATAAAAAGATTTGCGAGTCCATAACAGGGGATACGCAATCAACGTTACACCCTGACTGTGGCCCCAAACTTGGCTCTCGAGCCTACTAGGAGGCCATGGAAGGGATGGACGTAGTATTGCGGTACTCCTCTCCAACGCCATCGTGAGGGAATTAAGGTAGAGGAAAGTAAGGACTGGGGCATAGAGCAATCCTTAACAGCAAGGGTATTAGGCGGGGCATTAGTGGGGTCAAACACATATGGATTCAGGGGGCAATACACACTCAGCCAAGAAGCTCTCTAGGTGTCACCCCATTTACAAATGTGGAAACCTGATCACACATGTGAAGGCACAGTGGCGGATGAAAACCATTCTGTATCTATGATCGTTTGGCTGTTTTACAGGAACTAAAGGAAGCAAAGAAACAAACAGAGATTCTGTCAAAGTGAAACAGGCCGCCACTGGGAAGTCGAGGTAATCACGGTAAGTCCTGTCTGAATCCCAAAAGTCGTGGATATGGGCAGAGAGAGAAAAAGATCGCGGACACAAAGGAATTTGGGCCCTCATACAGAAATACATGTGCCAGTCCTTAAAGTGAAAGGAACAAGAACTTTACTTTTGCAGCAACCTGCCGTGATAAAAGCACCAGATTCATTTCAAATAAAGGAATCAACCAAAACCTATGTGGTCAATACTGAGCAGTAGGCCTCGTGAATTCCACAATAGTAGATGTCCCTCTCACTACTATTCAAGAAATTCAAACTGAAAGGCTCATCAGGTTTGAGAAATCAAATCCATGGAGTGGGGGACTATGCAACAATGCAATGGAACCAGTTCTCCTTGAACCAACCTTTCAAATTCAAAATAAAAGTCAAGGCAACACTCAAGTTGCAATTTGGCCAAAAACAAATGTGTACACAAAACGTTTTTTCAACAAAAGCATCTATTAATAAAAGCTTCTACGTTTTTTCAACATAAACATCAAATAAAAAATGCTTCAACGTTTTTCAACAAAAGCATCAATTAATAAAAGCTTCAACGTTTTTTCAACAAAAAAATCAAATAATAAATATTTCAACGTTTTTCAACACAAGCATCAAATACTAAAAGCTTCAAAGTTTTTCAACAAAAGCATCAAATAATAAAAGCTTCAAAGTTTTTCAACAAAAAAATCAAATAATAACTTCTACATCTGAACGTTTTTTCAGCAAAAGACATCAACTATTAACTTCAACATTTCAACGTTTTTCAACAAAAGCAGCAGAAATAACCAACTAAATACGATGCAATTTCAACAATTGATCTTACAGCTACTGGGTATTTCATTAACTGTGATACGTTTTCCATGGCTCCACGTGAACAGGAAGCGACATCCAGCCAAAAACAAACAAACATGCAAGTACAAACTTTTCAACCTTTTCCTTTCCAAAAGATACAGACCTGGCTTCACCATGAGTAGATCTATGGGGTATTTCTGGGTTCATCTTTTTCTGTTCTGGCTTTGCTTAGAGCTAGCTTTTAGTATGACTCTTAGTGGACACTTTCTACAACTCAGGATCAACATAAAACTTAAGCCACATCCATTTTCAATTCAAATGCAAAAGAGACTTATAAATGTATTCGACCTGAACAAACCTTTATATTCTAAATTATGTACTTAATCATCCAGTTTTTAATTCTGATTAATGTATTTTGAACTTTCATTAATTTTCATGTATTTTTATCATGCATTCAGTGATGTCATTACCTTCAGTAAATTTTTCTAAAAATTGGGTTACTGATACAGTGTATAATATGCTGTCTGATTTAGGAGTAATTGCTAAATTTTCAGATCATGAAATTTTAGAGATTTATTCATATTGCAACGCTTTATACCTGTTACCTTCATTAAGGTTATCAACTCCTACAGAATTGAAATGCATCTAGAAATGTGGTTTTTTAAACACCAGTAGGAACGTTGCCAAACCCCACCAAACACCATTGCACGGGGGTGGGATAGTTGACACACATCAGCAGGGGCAACATCAGATGCCATTTACAACACAACAGGACAGACCCAGTTAGGAAAGTATGGGTGGTTTGGCTTTTTGACACAAATACCGGTCACAAAAATGATTCCTGAACGTCACCAAGGGACTCAGTATACATAGGCCAGACCTACGTTATGTACAGATAACATCCAGAGGTAGTGAGATCCTACAGTGTAGGGAAGCTGTGCCTTTTTTTTTTAAAAAAAGCCCCAACACGGACAGTAGTGAAACGAAAGTTTCCTTTGTAAAATTCAATGCTTAGGGCAATTTGAAAACCATGCTTGTGCAGCACTTTTATTTTTCATTTTACATCAGCTAAAGAAATATTTTTTCTTTTTTGCAAAATAGCACTCTTAAATACAGACTGCCCGTCTTTTCTTTTTGAATACCTCGAACAGGAACTATGCTTCTCATGGTTTCTAATATTTAAAAGACCAGTCTGAAAAGACTGCAACGTACTTGTTCTCTGATGCCTGTTTTTTGCAATGAAGAATGCATGGTCATCATCTGTCTGACATTTCCAAAGGAAAACGCCAGTGGCATTTAACAGCTGGGTCTGCTGAAGTCCCTTGCTTGGTTGTGTCCCAAGCGTATTCCCATCAAACTAAAGCATTCCTTGCAAATCATGGGTGCCTTTTGCTTCTTTTACGATACAAAAGGGGATGATGGACGGAGCGTTTGAGCAAATCAAACACTCACCCCCAGTCAACTGATCTGGGTTTAATCCATCACCATTCTTTTGCCCACTCAGCCACCCCAGTTCAGACATTGCCATATGCAAATCAGTCCGACCCTGTGCCTCATGGGAACAGTCCAGCACCAAGGTATGGATTACAGCACCGGCTGCTTCAGAACCAGCGACTGGCAGCACTATTCTTTCTGTGCTCCCACAACGATTATGTGAGGTATTAAAAAGGTCTGTTCACTACAGCAGCTAGCAACGAGAATGTTGTGACTGCCAGCCAGCACTTTTTATCTCTATTTATGCAAAACATGTCCTGAACACACATTTTTTCTCTTATTGTTTCAACTTTCACCGAGTGCTTGGAAGCTTTCCCTCTAAATTGATTTTTTTTTCTTTTTCTAAAGAAAGAATGGTCTTCAGGAAAAACACATGAGTTTTATTTTATAAACAGAAACTTTTATAAGTAACTACTGACTATAAAGAGTATATAAATATTTTTTTTAATGACACTATAGATTTTTCCTGTCTCCACAGAGTCTATAGTAATTTTACATATTTTAACAGCTGCTATTTTTTCAGCTCATAAAACACTCTCATGCAACTACCTGCCAATTATATGCAAATGCCTATTTTAGTCACGTAGTTTGCTTTTAATGGGTTATTCACGATTGTCCATAGATTGGAGTGGGTGTTATAAAAGAAATTGAGGCCCTAACATATAGGTACTCTGTCTCAGAGGCACAAATCCTTCGTGTCACAGACAGGCAGGCCCTTTCACAAGGGCATGTCCTTTGACCTAGATTAGCCCTCCCTTCACAATAACGAGCAACAGAGAGGCTGTCCCTGTTCTGATCAGTGTGCTCTGGGCACAGAAGACGGTCCATCCTAAATACGTAATCTCCATGTCCAACAGTGACTAACCTACGTCACAACAAATTCTTGGAAACAGGCCCTTTCGCCAAGAACACAAATTCTTGGAAACAGACCCTTTCTCCGAGAACTCCTCTTCCTCTGACCAACTTTGCGTCAATCCAAGGCACCTATCCGGTATAAATATACCTCCCTTTGCCCAAGCAAACCAGAGGAGACCGAGACTTCCATGCCGGAGGCGCTGCAACCTGCGTCATGCCACAGCTCCAGCTGGCAGAGGTCCATCACCCATCTGTGGGTGTCCAGCTCGAGATCAGGATGAAGTCCCACTAAGGTAATGGGGTTAGACTAAATCCTAGGGGGATTCTTGGCTCTCTAAAGACCTACACACATGCTAAGTACACTTAGGAACATTTAGTTAGGCATTATAGGGATATAGGCTTTATCTTAAAGCATTCTGTATTTCATGTATGTGTTCATTACTATTGCAAAATGGTAGAACAATGCCTTTTTATTTAACTGCACTGCTGGCCATAATTCTCTGCTACTGTCTAACAGTTGTCGCAGCACATATAACCAGTACTAGAATAACAACTGTGCAATAAATTTTATTGTAAACTCACCCGACTGTTTCTTCCAAGTACTTCTCTGAGATGAGTGACTCAATGAAAAGTAGTATATTGTTCCCGCGATCCTGAGGGATCAGGGTTTTATGTTATGTGGTTGCCAGAAGCTATTCCCTTCTTGTCTTCAAGAAGTTTCTAGTGGCCTGTGAGCTAGCTGGTACACAGTAATTAAGTTTAATATACATAATAGGGGCATAAAGACCTCAGTCCTATGCTAAGCCTATCGTGTATGTTATTCCAATGCGCAGAACCTATAAGGGAAATAGGAACTACACTACAGAATTTGCTGATGCAATCAGTTGATGACTTATTGATGTCAATTATTTTAATGGCTATTGTCTTGCCCATATTTTGGGGAAATACGCTCACAAGTGTTGAGCATGTACCTTCTCCTAAAATCTTTCCAATGTTATATTCATAATTGCTAAGAAAGATAGAATCTTTCATTTAAAAGGTATGTATTTTGCAGAACAATCTTCTGCAATAATATAGACCCCAAAAGAATAAAGAAATACGTAACCCATTTAATCAAGCATGAAAGAGTCCAGTCAAAAATCAGCCATTTGCTAGAGTCAAAATGCCCATCATAATAGATTGAGGCAATTACCTGAGGAACATTAACTATACACTACCTTGTTACGATAGCTTTTTTCCTGCTCAAAATCGGTTTACAAAACTAGCATTTTAACTGATGTAACTGTTTCAACTCTTATGAGGCTTACAATCATATTAACTTAAACGTGTTTTAAAGACAACCCCACAACTATCAAACATCAGAATATCAAAACATAAAAATCTCAAAGTTATGTAGCAAAATAGTGTGCAAAATTGGAAAGCACATGCTGAGGCAACAAATCTTACCAATTTCGGGACGCACACTCTTAGTAACCCCTTGAACTGACACCATACAGTCATGGTGTTCTTGTTTGTAAGAACACCAGCAACTGCAGGTAATTTAAGATGTTCGAATAAGGGTCAGCAGAACTAGGACGTTTGGAGGTAGAGTTGTGTTAATAGTTAGGAAAGACTGAGCTGAAGTCTAGCAACTTAATTTTACATTTCCAAATGTATTCTGTATTTCTGAGAAAATAATATTTAAAGAATAGGAGAGCAGACGGATCATAAAAGTATTTTCCTATGTGAATTGTTCACTAAATCATAATATTAGAATTGTTTCTGTTTAGATTTCAAGTAAGTTGTTTGTTAAGAACGGAAATATTTCAGGAAACTCCTTGCAGAAAAGACAGCATAAACTAAAGTTCTCTTCCGTACTCTCAGCATTCAAGCTACTTTACAGAACTATGTAAATACCGATGACGCAGACAGAGTGATTCTGCCTATTATGGGGAAAAGACTCATTTACCAAATGTAAAAACACAATGATGCCGAATGTTCACTGAAAAAAAAAGTTTTTTTTGTTTATTAAGAACCTGCAAATTATTACAGGATAGATCATTATAAGTCGCACTTACCAGAATATACAAAAGCAGAAACAAATTACTGCACTCATGAGTAAAATTAGAAGTAGTTCACATGGCAAAGCAGCATTCAGTAATGACAACATTCATTACCGTCCAAGTCACATAGAAACATATTTGACAAAACCAAGTGCATTATAAACATGTTGTAATTGCTACATTTGGACTCAAATTTAAAATGTATGTTGTATAGTCTTACAACATTTTCATTTTCAACTTGAGTGTTCTTTGTATTGGGAGTTTGGGACAGATTTAAAAAGCAGAACAGCACTTTTGAGATCGGTAGAATAAGCTTACAGCAACTGTTTCAGTATGTGCCTTTTATACAGAGACAAGGGTTTTGAATTAATGCCAGGGAATACATGGAAACACCCAGTAGACCCCATTCCCTAACACACAGATACACCAACAAGGGTTTTGAAACAATGCCAGGGAATGTATCGAAAAACCCTGCAGAGCCCATTCTCTAAAACACAGACACACCAAATAGCGCTATTTTTATTCGTCACACTTCTCACGCTATTTGTTTCTGAAGCTGAAGACATAGGGGCCTCATTTGTAAAGTTGTTGACCTCTGTAACCATGTCTGATGTAAGGGGTGCACAAATCTAAACTTGCATAGGCTACATTGCAATACTGAAACACAGAATCAGGATTAGTTCGATTTTGGCCTCACAAACTGAAATTGCTAACAGAAATTGCAATACATGGTGGAGTGTCTGCAATCGTAAATTTAAGTATTGCATTAAAGAGCATCCTGGCTGATTCTCGAGGAACACCTATAAATCCATAGTTTTGTGGCATTCATAAATCCCTTGCAAGTATCTTCTCACCCTGGAAACATATACAGACTTACAAAAGTCCAGAGCAGCATACGTTTGCTTCAAGTGTAGGAACAAAAATGTGCCAATCCAATATTTAACAAGGGTGTAGGTGGAAAGGGAAATTCTTTGGAAAAAAAAACAAAAAAAGTAAAAAGTGCAAATGTACATTTGTATTTTTTTTGTTATGCAAAATTTTGGAGAACCAGTGAGAAAGATCTGCATGCGTACTTTTAAGGATGCAAGTACTACTGTCAATGACTACTGTAGCTCTCATGGAGTTCACAAAAATGTCTGCTTTCTTTAGCTAAACTATAAATAGTCATGTTGCTGCTTCACTCTGGATACTCTGTGCCTTTCATTTATGAATAGGTAATACGTAATTGCGTACCAGAGTGCAAAAAAAAACCCAAAGCCCTAAGACTTGCTGGATAAACAGTAACTTGAGATCTCTGTGCTGCAGAAACAGTAGACACCAAATAATAGTGAAGTATCATGGATCATCAAGTCTACAGTGAACTAGGGAACTAATTAATAATTGGGAGAGCGAGAAAAGAATATCTTTGAAGAAGTATAACATTACAGAAAAAAACAAAAAAGAATAAGGCAGATAAATTACGCTTATTATTGCATTCTATGTTGACAATGTAACTGTTGTGTCAAAGCAGGGAGTTTGAAAAGTATACGAATTTGAGAACAACTGGACAGTTCATTATTAGGAAGGTATCCATCACCTTAGACTTCAAAAGATTTACCAAAATGTTCGATTCTACAATGAAACATTTAAAAACGTAAAAAGGTAATGCTATAAAATAGTGGAAGCGCACTCAATGCACAGAATACTTACCTTAAAAAACTAATATACACACACACACACGCGCGCACGCACGTACACACACACACACTTTAAAGAGGTGTAGTTATCCTCAAATTATTGCATTTTTAAATTACATTTCAGAATTTCACTGTGTACTACACCCATTTACAGTTCATGTTAAATTATCCTGGTTGAAATTTAAACTCACAAAGCAAAATAGGAAACCCTGGTGGATATAATTTGTATGTGGCCTCTGCAAAGGACGGAGCATGTAGCTCACAGATGTATTTCTAACAATCTCAACATGAGCCCCACCAACAGCCTGATTTAAAAAACAAAACCTTAACAGCACAAAGAAAATGGCTCTTAGATAGGTATTCCGTTTGTCTGCCTGGAATCATCCCCTTTTTTGTTTGCAGTATGATAAAGTACAGGGGAAATGAACAGGCACAGTGCCTTAACCTATGCTCATTAAAGCAACACTAGCAGCCCAAATTCAATTTTTCACGTTGTATAAAGAGGTTTATTCATGGAGACAAGTATAAATCCTCCAACAAGTTGCAAGACAAATAGATCTGGAACAAAGTATGTAACAGAAAGATTTTTAAAATATGGAATGAATTCCTTCGGGAGGTGATGAAAAACAACTGACGCCACCAAATGCATTGCTTGGTAAAAGAGGATATCGGTTCAGCACATTGAGGAAGCCACTGTACTGAAAAACAAATCTTGGTCATTAGTTCTTTTCAATTACACTGTGCTTTTGACAATGCGTCTGCTTTTGGGTTACAAAAAAAACACGATTGCATCCTGGAACAACGTGCAGGAGAAATAAAACCTCAATTTTGCTTTCCCACACTTTCTTTGCCGAAGTTGGTCTCCATTGGGGTGTTGTCAAAGAGCAAAAGAGAGAATTGGAACAGCTCAACATGGTATTTCATGTAATATGTTTTCTGTTTATGTCCTCTCGTGTAATGCTGGCTTCTTCTTAAATGCTAAGTCAGAACTTCAACAAAGGAGTATCATTATAGAGAAGCTCACAATTTCTCGATTACCCTCGCAATATAGGAGTGCTTTTGTAACCTAAATGCAGGCACTTCGCTATTTCCTTTCGCCTAAAGACATGACTCGTTTATATTCTCTTTACGAATTGTTTCAAACCTCCGCAAATATTTCATTTGGCGAAATAATAAGAATGAAATAGTTCCCAGCCAGGCTTGCATTTCACCTGCCAAGCCTTCTTCAGGTCAAGCGCCTAGACAATTATGGCTCCAGGAAGATAAAAAGTCTCCTTAAAATCAGTTTTCTATCAACATTGAAATACTCTGGAAGTCACATTTAAAGATATTTTTTCAGAGGTCTAGTTGTTCAGTGCCATGTCCTTGAATCAGTCTTCATCGGAACTGTCTGATCGGTCATCATTTGCCACTTTCCAATTTTTACGTTTGCTTTTCTTCTCTTGAGAGTCATAGTCTTTCTTAGCTTTTGAACGGTGGCGTCTTTTCTTATGACTTTTAGTCTGATTTTTGTTTTTATCATCTGCCTCACTTGCTTCTGAGCTGCTCTCTGTCAAACTGCTGGAATCAGATGAATCACTCTCCTGCCCAGAAGATGATGGTGGCTTCCTTGGAGGCTTTTTCCGAGTTTTTTTCTTTCGTTTCACCTTTTTTGCCCGGGAAGTGCTCTCATCCGAACTCTCACTTTCAGTCGAAGACTCAACAGGCTCCTCCTTTTTCCGCTTCTTCAGCTTTTTGTGCGACCTTTTCTTTTGTTTCTTTTTGTGTGACTTCTTGGATCGCTTGCGTTTGCGTGACCCTTGCTCTGCGCTCCGTCCAAGGCGAGAAGCTTTCTTCCCATTCACCGTTTGGGCCCCTTTCTGTTCATCACTGCAAAAAAACACAGAGAAATATAAACACAATGGATTCAAAATTAGAATAAATGAAAGGTTGTGAGCTCTGCAGTCTAGTCGAAAGATCCAAACATTTCAGGTTTTGGTAACATCTGAAGGGCTAGATGAATGTTATATGCAGCCACAGCACAATACACACTACATTGTATCATTATTAAATTTTCTTTTCGATGAGTACAATAAAACTTCATTTAACCTCTAATGTTTGAACAACAAAATATAGAACATTTATTCTACAGCATACAGCCCTTAATGAACAAGTGGTGGATGTAACCGCAGACTCCTCACCAGGTATTCTAAGGTTGAATCCAGGCAATTTTTTGTAGAAGTGCTCCAATGCGCAACTAGGTGCCATTGTGAGGCTCCTCCATGACTCATACCACCCAGGAAGTAACGGAGTGGAACCATTTATTAGCATCACCTTTCCATACTGACATCAGTTTCTTGTTTTTCCACTTTCGGCGCCTAGAGAGGCTGAGCATGATCACATGATGAAAACAGTGTGCTGATCACTAACTTGGAACCTTTTTAGTTGTTAAAAAGAAGCTACTCCACACAGGTGGGAGGGCTGCGAGTAAAAAACAGCTCGACTACAGATAAATAACTTGTTCTTCTGATGGATACATCTAAACACAGAATAGATACTAAAGCAGTACATTCCGCAGGAGGTGGGTCTGTGAAGTGGGCTCAGACCATAAGGTCCTGCAGAATCGAGCGGAGTCCTTCCCTTCTGACCAGACTGTCAAGGCAGTAGTGCTTTTCAAACGCATGCATTGACGTCCAAGATGTAGCCGACATAAATCAAATGCAAGCACCAACACATTGGTAGTGGCCTTGGCTCTGGTGGAAAGGGCCTCAGACCTTCAGGAGGCTGATTCTTTGCCAAAGTATAGCACATCTTAATGCAGAGGACTATCCACCTCAACAAGTCCTATTTTACAAAGCCTTTCATTTCTTTGCCCCGGAGAATCACACAAAGAGGCATGATCTATGTAAAAACTAAAAAACTCTTTGAAGTCCAACCGATGGAGACTCTCCTCCACTTTTGAGGGGGGTTGGGAAGCACAGATCACTGGTCACAAGCTTGTCCAAGCATCCAGCATTGACTGATTTCATGTAGGGGGGTCTAGCAGCAAGGATGACATCTACCAGCTCAAGTGGCATATCAACAGCAGCTAACTGCAGCTGCTCAATCTCCACACATGGAAGGAGCAAGCAGTGAAGATTCAGGGGAGGAGGCGGTTCTCGGACAGAAGGTTCTCCTGAAGCAATAACCTGTTCTGAGGAGAGATGCTCTTTGTCAAGAGCCGAGGTACCACACTAAGCTGGTCCAATCCCAAGTCACTAAGATGACGTTGGTTCGGTTACTCTTGATCTTCTTCGGAAATTGTGGAAGGAGTGGAACTGGCGGAAAGGGGGAACTGGAGTTCCTTGTTCCAGCATGTGTCTCCAAATGAAAGTTCTTGCAGATATCAACAAACAAAACTGTTAAATCAAGAATCCTCTGAGATACCCTCCCCTGGACTCAGGGTAAAGCCTGAACCATTGAGCTCATTGTCCAAATGTCCTGGGCTTCTTGGTGCAGAGAAAAAGCCATGATTGCTACAATTTCCTTGTTCACCCATATAAATGGAAGCCTTGGTGAGGAATTAGGTGAGACTAACTTGTTTATGGTAAAAAAAACAAGAATGTTAAAAAGTCATCTGGATGTGGCCCACAAACTGAATGTGGTGAGCCTGCCTTCAGCAGCTAATTATCAAAGAACAGGAGTACAGGAACTCTGATATGTGAAAATGGGCAGCCATCACCGCCCTCACTTTCCAGAACACTCAAGAGATGCTGGTGAGGCCGAAGGGGAGCATGGCAAATTGAAAATGCTCCTAGCCTCGCTTGAACTGCAGGTAACCTCCTGTGGGACTGCACGACGGTGTATATGAAAATATGTGTCCTGCAAGTCACCATCCAGTGTCCCTGGGTCCAGAGCAGATAGGATCTGAGCCGATGTGACCATTTTGAATTTGCCCTTCTGTAAGAAAGTGTTCAAGCATCAGAGGTAAAAGATAGAACTGAGGCTCCCATACTTTTTCAGGACAAGGAAACAACAAGATAAACAACCCCCATCATTCTCCTGGTCCGGTGCACTCTTTATTGCAACCTTGGAAAACAAAAGGCTGACCTCCTGAAATAAGTTCTGGAGTGAGATGGATATTCATTGGGGAGGAGAGAAAATGTAGTTAGTAGCCTGTCTGAACAATTTTCAAAACTCATCTGACAAATATGTTGGATCACCAACCCGGGAGAAAGCGCTGAATCCTGTCCCCCACTGGTTGCGCATAAACTGCTCTTGACAAAGTAAATGGTTTGTTGGAAGTTGTAGCAGGGGACAACTGGTGCTACTGCTGGTCTGTGCATTGCCTGCTCGATCTTTCTGTGTCCTTGAAAGGCCTGGCAGGTCTACTTTATCAATTGCTGGGAAGGCTGTCGTTGTCACTGGAGTACCTGGTGGTAATCATCCAGGCATATCTACAAAGGACAACACTAGTACCGACTGCCCTGCCAATGCATTCTGTGGTACCCAGACTGTCGAGGAGAAAATACTTGGCAGTTGCCTGTCCGCCATATATTGTCTGAGCCAGAGAAGGCCCTGCTGGCAAGCTCGCCTGACCATGTGCCAAAGGGCACGTGTGTATCGGTCCAACAGACAATCTGAGTTTATGGATCGCAGTGCCAAGATAGCAGAGGAAAATACATTCATCAGAGGCGTCAATGGGAATTGAGTTAGGGTTCATCTTACTGGTTGAGGGCAGAATGATAAGGTGCTCTGGCGTGTGGTGCTTGGTAAGAAAATCCAGATAACCAGGCGTGGTCTAGGACATCTGGTCATCTGCCTCTTAAGAGGCAAGTAAGAAGATGGCTTTAACCATGTAGCCATCAGAGTATGTGAGAGGGCATCATTAAATGGTAGCAAGGGCTTGAATGTTGCCGGCCAGGCTGCAGAATTTCTGTCAAAACATTTGTTTTAGTCTCAATTGAGGGCAGGTGTAGGTTTAGTACTGCAGCTGCCCTCCGAACCACCACTACAAATGAGGCACTTTCTTCCATTGGTGACCCATTTGCTAAGTTGACCTTGGTATCAGGGGAGATCTCAAATTTGCTGGTGTTTTGTAAATGAAGCTATACGGCATCATCATTGTAAACGGGGGAGGGGGTGCCAGCCATCTTCCTCTCCACCATTATCACCATCATCAACATTCTGGGGCAAATCTGCTCTGGAATAGGGTCAGGATCCGAGTGAAAAAAGAGAATGTGGCGCCTATGGATGGGTGAGATGTGGTAAAGGCACAGGGTTAGAATCAGGGTGCATGAAAAGGTTGCTCTTTTATATTCTCATATGGGTCGTGGCACCGAATCATCCACCGGCACTTGTGTCACAGTGGCAGAAACCATCGGGCAACCGGGGGTCAGGGTGGAAACCTGCACCAGAATAATTTCGGGCCTTGTAATGGTTCTAGAGGGAACAGAAAGCGCCAGGGAGGGACCTGCAGGCGGTAACCTGAATGCATGTCCGAGTGGTTCTGTGGAACCTGAAAACACCAACAGGAGATGGAAGTTCATTCATAATTTGCAACAGGACCTCTTTGGAGGCCTCAATTTGCTCTGGGTTGACGACAGCCTGGGAAACTCTTTGTGGCCAGTGACCCCAATGGACTTTTTGACCCCCTTGCGTCTTCTCTTTTGAGTCAGAGCAGTGGGATTGGGTTAACTCCTACTTTGGTTTTTCATGCATACGTTTGGACTTCTACTTACCAGAAGACTTCAAGAGGGAGTGGAGGGAATGGCCCTGGGACTGGGAACAAGACTGCAACTTGAAGCAGGATGTATGCAAAGGCCATGACTTTTTGTGCTAACGACATTCAACTTGCATTATGATCTCAAATCACCTTCGAGTGCAATCACATTGCTTTGAGTTCACACCTCATGAGGGTTCGTAACCAACATCTGGTTCCAGCAGTCGTGGCCCAGTTTAAATCCTGTTGTTTTCAGTGGGAAAATCGTTCCCTAGTACACTGTGGAAAAGAAATGGAGTTGCCGGAAAACTGCCAAAGTAGGAAACAGGGCTCCAGATCTGCATGGAAAAGCGCAGCAAGAAAGAAACAGAAGTCAGCGTGCGAGTGTGGCAGATCCACTCTGGCACTGCCTGAACAGCATGGAGCCGCATGCCTCCACCCACAGGTGTGTGGAGTACAGCTAAAAAATACTCTGGGCCCAGGCTGGCACCTATGGGGTATGTTAAGGTTAGAAATCTGCATTAGAAATATTAATTAGAATTAAAAAACGTACCCTTATGGCCTATAATCTATACAAGTTTAAGGCTTGTTCTTTAGGAATTCTAAGCCCACAGTTTGAGTAAGCACATGCAATTAACTGTTGTTACAGTCAATTCAAAAACCCCACTTCCTGAGAGAAACAATCTACTGTGCACCGGGTTAAGACAGCTACTTACTGTACAAGATTACTAAGCTAACACCTGCAAAAGCATGGCCAACAAAAGTCTAACAGAAGACAATCTTTGCCAGTGGTTTAGATCATTTGCCACCATTCTTCCCATTACCGTTCATATGTTTGGAGCCCCTGAGAACAAAAGTGTAGCAGGCCATTTATCAGTCAAGGAAACTATGGGGCTTAACTCTTAAGTGAGGACCACAACAAACAAAACGTGTACAAAACACAAACAATCTAGTTATTTTTCAAGCAATGTCAGTGCACCCAACCATGCAACACAACCCCAGCTATAGTCAGAATATTCATTTATTTCCCTCTGTTAAAACATAATCGACAATCATGAACATCACCGGTGCCATCTTTCCTAACAAGAGCCACCGTCCGCACGTAAACGGCATCCATTTTAGGTGCCGCGGCCATCTCGCGCTTTGCGAGTCACCTATGATTCACCCTGACCTCGCAACCATCCCCGGTGCCCTGATTCAGCATGACCAAATGCACTAAGGTCATAAAACCTTAAAGCCCCGGAGCCACTTCCCACCCTAAAACACATTTGTCCTTTCATCCCCTGCATATGAGCAAGGCCTTCTGATAACCCCCAACTGCAACTGGCCACTTGATCCGGTCCCAGGCTGTAAACTAAGCCTTGCGGACGTACTTTATTGCCCCCACACAGCAAGACTTGTTGCACGAACAGAAATGCTTGATCTTATCACTTGCATAACCTTTAGATCTGAACGATCCCACACACTTATGTCCTGTCGGAATGTCCAGCTGCAAGATGGCAATCATCTGTTAGATTTGGGAGGGGGAACGACAGCTGGTGGGTCTGTGTGGGAACCGGCTGGAGGCAGGAATTCCTAGGATGCTTGACCACAAATAAAGTCACTGTAAATTGTATAAAAAGGGGAGCAGCAGAGAAGTTGTTAGAACACCTCCTGAAGACATCCCTTGTGTCAGACCTGACGTGTTCTCCTCTGGAGCAATAAACCTGTTCTTGCCTTCCAGTTTCCAGCACCTGCCACTTTATTATGGTAACTATTATTGAAGTGAATTAGAGGCGTCTTGCGCCGGGCAGCTTTGATATTTTCAAGAGAAACGCTGCTTTTCTACAATTGGCGCACAACGTTGGACCCATCAGCGACACGTGGGTCCGGTGAGGACTGCAACGATCGGGAAAGTGCACCTGCCTGAAAGAGACCCTCTTCTGGCAGCCGATCATCCGAACTTCACCGGTTCCGAACTGACCTCTCTAAAGTGACCTGCGGTCCTGACTGGGATCCCACAAGAGTGCTGCGGTAAAATTGGAGTAAGAGGACGATCGGGCGCTGGAAGGGGAAGGTGAAGAACTGTCCACATGGTCTGGGTTAGGTTAAGTAGGATGTTTTTACGTCTGATTGGTAGGATGATTTATCCATCTGATTGATTGATTGTTTGTATTGGAATTGTTTGGATTGAATACTAGTATTACGCTTTATTGGTTCGTTTAGCTCGTTAGGTATTTGGTACGTTGGTTCTCTTTGAGATATTCCCTGCTTGCAAACAACGAAGAATAGGAATATTCTCTCTCTTTGCAGGCAGCGAAGGATAGGTAGTGCGGACCGTTGTCCACAATTGTTTGAGATCTTCATTTGTCCGATTATACGTCATGCCTATCTTCTCCCCACGGATTGGTAATTGGTTCAACCCAGACCGTTTATTAGAGGTCGGTCATCCAGCTCCACCAGAGGGCACCCCTAATAAAAAGGACATGTATGTGAAATATAGATTAATCGCTGTAGCTTTTAGCAAACTATGGCATAAAACTCACTAGGAAAAATTGAGAAAATCAGTAGGCCACTGATGGGATCTTTTGACCCCGCTAAAATAGAAACGCTAGGAATAGCCCTTCACAAGAAACATGGAATTAGCATCGTAAATATTGATTGATTGGTAGTTTTTGAATAATGGTTACTATTTGCAAATAGTAAAGGACAGGTAATGCAGACTTCTTGTCTGAATTTAGGATTAATTGAGAGCTTTGTTTTGACCGAATATCCATCATGCCTGTTTTTTTTTTTTTTTTGATTTAACATTTTATTGAGAAAAACAATAGCAGAGTCATCATACAGTTGATCAAATAGTACAAAGCAAAATCACATATGTCAGGCAAGTACAATAAACAAACACTTAAGGACCATCACGACTTCCTTATCCAGCTTATCTAATGCCATTTCCACAGAGGGGGAGGTACAGATCTCTCCTCTAAACACTTTCCAATGTCCCCACTTTCCATCCCACTTCTTGGGGCACCCTCTAACCTTAAATACAGATTTCTCGGCTAGCATGCACCTATCCATTTCGGCCACCCAGCCCACCCGGAGAGGCCTCTGGGGGGCGCCCCAATGCATTGCTATTGCGCGCTTAAACAACAAGAATCCCAAGGCCACCCACTGGAGCTCAACCTCCGTAAGGTCTGTGGGACCCCATACATTAAGAATTCCTTCCCTAGGGAGAGAGGGATGGGCTTTCCTACCGCCTCCATCATTTTACGAACCGCCCTGTCCCAAAACTGTTGGATAACTGGACATTCCCATATGACATGGTAAAAGGAGCCGGGGAGGCCGCAGCCGCGGAGACACATCTCATCTGGGCATCTTCCCAACTTGGCCAGGAGGGGGGCAGACATATATGTTCTGTGTAAGATTTTCAATTGAATCCGTATGAAACGGTGGTTTATCTCCGTTTTCCTGGGGGACATCAGTGCTGACCTCCAGTCGTCATCGTCTAAGTCACCCACGTCCACCTCCCACTTATCCCGTATGGCCTGGAATGAGTTGGGCAAATTGTTGGATAATTTGCGATAAGTGCAGGCTATGGCCTTCGTCTGGAGTGGTTCTGAGAGTAGCCTGTCCTCTAAGGGGGAGGCCTCCGGAAGGGAGGAAAGGTCCGGCACTGAGGTAGTGATAGCATGACTTATTTGGAGGTACCTGAATGCCTCGGAGTGAGCCAGATCATCTTTCTGTTGAAGTTCGGGAAAAGTCAATAGTTTACCTTTGTGGATCAAGTCTCCAAGGGCAGAGATGCCTATCATGTCCCATCTGTCAAATCTCTTCAGGCGACAGAGGGAGCCCAGCTTGTGGGAGGCCCAGAGTGGGGTAGCCCGGGTGAACACGTCAGACCAACCGAGGCTCTTAGTAGCCCGGTGCCAGATAGCTATGGTTTGTGTCATGGGTCATGGGAAGCATTCCGATGGCACTTTATTCATTACCCAAGATTCATAAGAGCGAGCAGGACCCCCCCTTTCGACCTATCGTGTCTACGATAGGAACTCCCCTTGAAGCTGTTTCTAAATATCTCAACAAAATCCTCCGTCCTTATATCCCCTCTATACCATCCTATATCAAAGATACAGGGGACATTATCCAAAAAGTAGAAAACCTTCCTTTTAATAACACAGATGTCTTAGTTACTCTAGACATCGAAAGTTTATATTGAAATATTCAACAAACTGAAGCCATTGCTGCTACAATGTGGTTTATTGATGAACATCATATACCATGTTCGAAATCTTTCATTAAGGAATGCCTTCTGCTTACTCTGAAAGAGAATTTTTTCGAATTTGGAGAGAATCTATATTTACAGGTGAAGGGTGTAAGCATGGGGGCGTCCATGGCACCGTCAATAGCGAATATATACATGTCCCTATTTGAATCCAGATTTATTTACAATGAAATCGCCCCTTTTTTCGAGTCCGTTTCCCATTGGTACCGATACATTGATGACATCTTTTTTGTATGGACCGATGGGGAACAGACTCTAGAGGAATTTCTATCATGGCTAAATCTTGCTGATACCAATTTGCGCTTCACCGCCCATATAGATAGATCACAAGTGGAGTTTCTGGATATATACATTAGACAGAATGATGGCTATTTGGAGACTGATTTGTACACAAAACCTACAGCAAGGAATACTTTATTGCATTTTAAAAGTTACCATCCTAGATGCCAAAAGGACAGTATTCCCTTCTCACAATTTCTTAGGGTGAGACGCAACTGTACAAATATAAAAGACTGCGACACCCAATCCATTACAATAAAACAGAAGTTTCTAGAGCGAGGCTACCCTCATCGCTTAATTAGGGAAGCCTACAAAAGGGCACGGTTTTATGACCGTGACTCCTTATTTAACACACAGAAACAAAACCAAGATCAGAAATTAGTTTGTATAACCAGACACTCCACCTTAGACGCAACCATCAGGCAGGTGATCAATTCTAACTGGCACCTTTTAAATGTGAATCAGACGGGTAGCAAAATTGCTAAACCCATGTTCGCTCACCGACGAAACAAGAATCTTAAAGATCTGATAGTACGATCACGTTTCACCAAGCCTAAGACCAATCTCCCATTTTTACAGAAATCTATTAATGGCACTAATGGAATCAGGGGTACCTCTCGCTGTGGTTCGTGCCAATCTTGCGACCAAATCATCACTGGCGACACAATAGTACTAAAGGATAGTACTGTCTATGTGAAGGATTTCTACACATGTAACACGCAGAATGTAGTTTACCTCATTGTATGCCTCTGTAATTTGGGCTACGTAGGTGAAACCTCACGCGCAATAAAAACCCGCATGACAGAACACAGATCTGCGATTAAGACGATGAAGCATACAGCACCTCTAGTAAGCCATTTTTTGGAATTCAAGCACTCCCCTACAGATGTAAAATGGTGTGTATTAGAAAAAATCCGCACACCAAATGGAAAGGGAGGAGATTAAATAAGAAAGAAAAGGGAAGTGTACTGGATTTTTACTCTTGGCACTTTTGATAAAGGGCTGAATAATGAACTTCCTTGGGAGAATGCGATCATTTAACTGCCTATTATCTCCCATATTATCTGCTTCCATGTGCTTTCCTTTATACTGCTGATAGCATTTAAGAGTTTTGTCATCTCCCCCTCCTTTTTTATAGTTTTCTATAGGGAGTCATTGCCAGTGACCTCTCGATATATGGAATTTTACCTTCCCAAACACATAGGGCTGTAAGAAAATAGAAGCAACTAGGGATTGACAAGCTCTTTCCAGGTATGGCCCCCCACGGAAATTTTTCCCTTTAAATGCTGGTGGAATCACATGTAATACATAAGGTCCTCCCTTTTCCTTTAAGAGAGGGAGGGGCCATATCAAACTACCTGTTAGAACACGGCATATATAAACGTATCAGGTTCGCACTTCCAAACTTTTTGAAACAGACAAGATACCGGAAGCCACCCGCGACGCCGCTCCTAAGAGATCGAGTAAGGTATGTGTCTAGCTGTACCGGCTTGGAAGTTGCTGCAAGATATTATGCTGTTACAGTATTTTTTACAAAATGCTGTCTCTGATCTTTTAACAGCTTCATTAAGGAGGCACGCATGTGGATTAAGTTCTGCGTACTTCCGACCGTTACCTAACAAAAAGCCGGGAGCAGACGCCCCTGTTTTATTGACTTGCTTTAACCATCAGGTAATGAAACCTTTTGGGACCCTTAGTAAAACTTCTATTTGATTTTTGCTGTTACCGCTCATACATAAAAATACCCTCGAATTATTCTTTTTTAGAACAGCGGAATTACGTTTCATGTGTCCGGTTTGATTCCGGTATGGCATAACCAATTTGAAGTCCGGTAATCGTTATTTAACCGAGTCATCCGCAACGCTGCTCCTAAAATACCGAGTAAGGTATGCGTTTAGTTGTACCGGCTTAAAAGTTGCGGAAAGGTATTATGCCGCTACAGTATTTTTCTACAATGCTGTCTCTGATCTTTTAACAGCTTAACTAAAAAGGCAAGTTGCATGCGGATGAAGCTCTGCGTATTTCCGACTGTTATTTTAACGAAAAGCCGGGAGTAGACGCCTTTCCTGACCTGTTTTTACTTATCAGGTAAAGAAACCTTTTGGGGCCCTAAGTTAAAATTATATCTCATTTTTTCCGCTACCGGTTCTAAATGAAATACGCCTGATTTACTTTCTTTTAGAATAGCAGAATTACGATCTACATGGCCCGTTCGATTCCCGTATGGCACAACTAATTCGAAGTCCTGCAGAGGTTATTTAACCAAGTCAATCAATCTTTAAAGGTAACCTGTTCGAACTTGTGGATGATAGAAATTAGAATAGAGCACTTTGATTTGGACTCCCAAACACCGTGTGGTTTTTATAAAAATCTTTAGAATAGCGATATTACAACCTACGTCGCTCTTTTGTCTCCGTAGGCTGTAATTAGCTTGAAGGCCTGCCGATATTAATTGATCAAGCCATTCCATCCTTTAAGGCACTACTTTTACACGATTTTGAGCATAAAAAGTCTCACCTCAAGTTTAAAGGTAAAATAATCTGAGTACTTGAATATAAGACTATTAGGAATAAGGAGTCCAGGCCCAAGAGTAACTTGTCATTGAGCTAAAACAATAGATTTGATTAAGCCCACAGGCAACATGAACACGTATCCAATAAGCCATCGAATTAGCCACCGCTCTATTAATTTTCAAATTGATCATTAGGAATATCTAGTATTCAGACTAAACCATAAAAGGGTTTTCTAGCACCAGTCCCTGTTTTCATTCACCCCTCTCTTTTTGTCTTCATTCTCACTGTTGTTTATCTTTGATCTCTTTTGTTAATAAATTGTGTAATAGGATTGTAAATATTGTATATATCAATTTATTATAGTAGGGATTTTCTCTTAAACGGTTCTAACATTTTTAATTATCAACCATCTGGCATGAAGAATAGAATATAATCATGTTAATCAGTTATTAGAATATTTTTTTATTGTACATAAGAAAGAGCGATTCAAATTATTATCTGTTTAATTTTAGAAATCAGCTGGAATTGTCCTGATGAAGACACATTATATGTGTCGAAACGCGTCGACAGCCTTCAATTCCTCCAATTAATTCTGGGAATTACCAAAAGTCCATTGTCTCCCAGGATTTTGTGTGTATTACTGTGATTAAGAAACTTGTGCTGGTTTTAATGAATTTTAAAAAATATGCTTTATTTGCTTTTTATAAAATATTGAACATGTCTATATCAAAAATATCTTTATAATTACATTTTATATGTTATCATATTTTATTGTTGTTATTGCTCTTTTTCTTGTGTTTTGTTCATATTGATTGAAATTGATTTTATCATAATTTCACTTTGCCAGATTGTTTTGTCTTGTTTTGCCTGGGTATTTTACCTTGCTTTCAACTGCTTTACCTTGACCCAGGAAACTTATCCGATTCAGGGGGTCCCTGTTTTAACTCTAGACTTTATTCAAATTATCCAGAGGGGGGAATATCACCAGAGAAGGAGGATCTCTCTTGCGCTCGAATACATACAACAGAAGGTGTGTGTCAAAGTGTTTTGGAAGAAAATATCTTAGAAATGTCACAGCTGGTTGTCTTATGTCTAAGTATATAGGTTACAAATATACTTACTGTGTGGGTAATCCGCAAACAGGTTTTAAAGATCACAAGTCAAACAGGCTTTAAAAAAACATGTTTTCTTTCCCTGGAGAAGTCATTTTTGAGGAAAAGTCTCTCCCATTGTACAGAATAGAAAATAGCCTGGAAACAAACTCACCACATCATAGATCATGATATCGGGTCTGAGAAGAACTCTGCCAAGGACTCCCCAACATTCAATGTGCGCTAGAAAATCTGAACAATGGCATCTTTTAGGGGGAATGTGTGCTGGGCAGTTGCTTGATTGGCTTGAGTTTGGATGCTGTTCAGTGATGAGATTTTGTTACTAAAACAACATGGTTTTTATGCCTATGGCCGTTTTAACAAGGCTTACCCCAATTCTAAACTACTGAGGATTCCCAGCCTCAGAACAGGGGTTAAGTTAAGCATAGTAATCTATGAAAGGACCAGTGCTGGGCAATAGCCAATTTGCAGAATATTCAGTTCTCATTTGTTTTTTGAGATTTTTATTTTTTTATCCACTTTTATCCAGAAGAGGGGGGGGGAGTAAAAAGGCACTGCTTGCCTACTGCAAGAGGTTTTTCTCACAGCTGTAAATGGTTGATGTCCTCCTTTTCCCCTTGACTGACGTCTCTGCTTATGGATTTGTTGTTGTTGCTTTAGCTGAGGCAAAGGGGGCTTGAGTCCTCAATGAGAAATTGAGATATATTAAAGGTTGGAACAATGCTTTTTTTAATTCTTTTTTCTTCTCCAAGCCTACTGCTCTTAGTATTTCCATCTTGGTCTTTATGTGTTGCATTTCAGAGTGTTTACAGAGGAAGTGACAGATCCCCAAAGAATATCAAAGCAAGCTTGTGGCAGTAACCAAGATCAGCAAGAACGTAATCATTAGCAGCTGTGCTGTAAACATGATAGCAGCCAATCATGTATTTTTACAGGATCTCCGAAAAAATCCTCTCTTTCTTAAGGAAAGACATCATCAACATTCTTGCAAAGAATCCCACACGGATCTTTAAGAAATGCCAACGAAAGCAGGGGCAATGGTCACTATATGTAGATGCCACACAGACTTTTCTTCCCACAGAAAATAAGCGCTTTCACTCCTAGTAAGGATGATCCAGAAGGGTGGTGTTTTAGCACGGTTCTTTGGAGCTCAGATAATTACCAATTCTGGGCAAGGGAAAAAAGGGCCTTGCTGAGGAGATATGCACTGTGTTTGAAAGAGAGATGAAGCTGCCTTTGCAGAACAGGAGCTAAAAATAGTTCCACTTCAGCACTGAGCAGACCTGGAAATAGTAGAAGTAAAGATATGTTAATCTTGTTGACACCTTTGATCAAAACCTTTTGGAAAGTACGGATATCTATGGGTGAAATAATTGTGGGTGGAGACATATTGTCTTAAGTTGGTGAATATCTAATGGCTCTTGAACTGTGTCTAGTCTGAAGTTCTAGAGGCTCTCCAACTGAGAATTTTGGTTCTCATTCATGATGTATTTGGATTGTTAGAAAGGCCGGCCTTTGGGTTGAATCCCCTATGGTCGAATAGGTTGTGAAGGTCACTGAGGCTTGAGAAGGGCAAAACTGGAATTTCTACTTCAGATGTTACCACCCTGACAGGAAAGTTGTATCAATTTAGGGCCTGATTTAGATGAAAGCTTTCTAAATGACATAAGTCTCTAATCTGAGTGTTGATTCAAAGTTGAACGTCTAGGTTTCTTGGATAACTTCCTCTTTGACAGCACCCCTACCCTCAACAGCAAATACATTACCATTGTATTTTGCCTCAATGTCATGGATCACATTGTCGAGTAGAAATGGTGCGGTTTCAATGGTGGAATCCTTTTTTTAATCTCTCTTTTTAATCCTCAGAAATGGTGAGTTGTTGCTCTGGTAAAAGGATCTCATCCATACGCTCACCTGATCTTCCCGAGATAGAGTTCTTGAGTTTGTATTCCTTCTTTTGAAGACCATGGAGCCAAATCTTATCTCTGTCCACCTGGAAAACTTAAGGCAGTTTTGCCGCCTGTCTGAAAAATGCATTTCTAGATAGCAAGCAGTTCACAGACCATGAGGGTCTGGCTGTGCCTTTTTTCAGCCACAACAAAGGCACTTATCCCACAAAAATGGCACGTTTGCGAAGAAGGAAAAGTCAGAAAATGACAGAGAAATGCAGTAAATCTCAAAGCATGTCAAGTGTACCACTTTTAAAGAAGGGTAGGAATCATTTCCCAATTCAAAGAAAATCCCAAAGGCTAGGCTCAGTGCTCCGAGATTCGGTAACTAGGAGCCAGAAAAAAACAGAACTGGCGCACCTACCACTGACATGTCTGGCAGTGTCGGATTTTAGAGGTTTGTGATTACTTAAAGGTGCATTGCCAGTTTTTCCAGTCTTATATAGTTCAACTCTATCTGGCTACATAGCTGTAGTTTCCCCTTTATTTTTACCCTAAATTGACTGTTCCTTTTTTCAGAGAATACACAGAATTTATCAGTACAGTTTTTAAACAGGCTGGTAAGATGTGTTTTATATTACAAAATGGAGCTCTCTCACAACAATAAAAAGAAGTCATCTTGTTAACAATTCTCTGGAACCCACTCAAGTCATGTTAATTAATGGCAGGTCAATTCAGTGCTTATGATTATAAATGGCGTTTCCCTGAAGAAGAACCACCAGATGGATCCAGATGCAGCTATTCAGGCTCCTGTCACTCTCGTGAAAATATAGTAAGAAGGAAGGAAGCCAAGGAAGTTCTCATTTTTTACGTAGTTTTGAAACAACAGCAAATGTGTGTGAGACCAACAAAGATCTGCAGATAACGCTCAGAATTCAGAAACAAACGGTTTGCTGCAAGAAATTAGATGGAAAGCAGCCTCTTGACTCTATAGATATGAGAATATAGAACACATTACATGAACTAGAGAAACTGCCGGTATGGAAAAGTAAGCTATACAAAACAAAGGGGTGCACAAGTTTAAAAACAAAGCAAAAGTTACTAAAGCACACTTAAATACAGTTGCGTTTCTCACTAACCTATTTTTATATCCCTGGATGTCAATAGGCAGATATCTGGAACCTTTACCAGATTTATAAGACAGTATTTTATTTGTTGTGCCCTGCAAATACTGTTAACCGCCCCAAAATAAATGCTGCTTTGGAATTTAAGCATCCAATGAAAGTGTTTTACATACGTTACCTATCTGTATCAAATTCTTCTGGGTACAGCTCTTTATAGCCACTATGACCCCACCTGCAAAAGAGCGAAACACACTAATTTAGCTGCCATGACATGTTTAGTAAACCAGAATACTTAAAAAGACCTTTGGGAAAATATACATGCAAGTGTTCCATAGGACCTTGTTATACATATTATAGCACGGTATGTTTTGAACACAGAAAAGTAACTGCATTGTTTTAGAGAACCCCAAATGGAAACGTACAATGTGTGCAGAATGATGAAGTGCTTTAGAGTAATCCAACCATGAGGACAGAGGTGCTTGGTGGGGTACATAGGAAGGTGGAGAAATCCCTAAATATATTACCATTTCCCCTACTCAAAAACCTTTCCTTATCCTGGTCTTGGGATCCTGTAAGTTCACAATAACACTATTTGTTTCCTTTTATGCAACCGAATAGGTGTAGGCAAATGCATTTTCCCACAAACTTTAATATGGGATAAATATTTTTTTTAAAGTCAAAATATCACTCGTTTGCTGAATCCCTTTTAAAGTTAATTGATTAGTCTTTGTAACAACGTTTTACCCACCAATCATTGTTTCCCAAACCAATTTCTGTTGGGCATGTATGAACATTTTTGTTATAGGGCAAATTTTCTTCTGTGAAACCCAAGAGTATTTGCAATTCACAGAAAAAATGAGAGGCACTAGTAAGCTGGAAAATGTAACTTAAATTCACCACGCATTAACATAGATAGCCAATGTATCCATGTAGGCCGTTTGCAGGATTCAAAAGAAAGCCCTCACTAAGTGGGGGATATTCCAAATGGAGCAGTAACCGTGGATGTCATTCTACCACTTGATCATTCTTGGTTGTTTTGGCCCCTGAAACACCAACCCACTGAGTCAGCAAATTTGTACACAATATTTTTGTTATAACAAATTATTTATTGATTTCATCGTTAATCAATAATACCAATAAAAGTCAAAGTGTATCACCAGGTGTGGTGATAGTTCGTGTTAAGCAGATTGAAACTACACAACAATTCTTGACACAGAGACATCAGACCTGGTTTCACTGGATGCTGAGGCACACTCGGTGAAAGCACTGAAGGGGCTAAGGGCAGAAGCACAGCATGCCCCTTAAATCCAGCAACACCTCTGAACGGGAGAGTATAAAAGTCCCTCATGTCAGGCCCAGGCCGTCTCCTTTCCCCCTCCGCGGCTCCACCTTGCCCTTCCTCCGACCCCTCTTCCAACAAGAATCAAGGCCGGGTGCAAGGATTCACCAAGCCATATTCAGGACCCGGGCCAGAAGGGGCCCTCCCCCATCTCTCCATCCCTCTGCCCCAAAGGAAGAATAACAGCCTGAGTCTAGAGCCTGAGTGAACTCATCTCACCTGGCCTTCCCCTTACAAAACAACTTGAATAAGCAGACAGTGCTCCACAAGCACTGTGCTCGTGTGTCATGAACCCCTGACCGTCACAACTCTCTCCAATTCTTCTCACATCTTTCACCTGCTATGAGTAGGTCGAAAATGCCAGATTGGTCTCCAGAATTGGGGAAACCATGAATCAAAGGACCAGGTAGTCCAAGGTGTGGGCAGTTATTCTTCATCCTAGGGACACCACTAAGAATAATCTGAATTGCTGTTCAGGAATGCAAATCCACTGGTCCAAATCCCTCTTATTTCCCCTAACGGACAGGACGCTGCCTTTCCATACAGAACACCCCATTCAATGGTCGTCTGAACCGATTCAGTAATTATGCATATGGATAAGCCAAGACCCTGGTGTGTTAACTAAAACTGGGCAATTGACTGTCTAGAGGGCAGAATTCCAGTCTGGTCTAAATTGCCACCGTCATTAGTGGGACGCATTGTGATAGTGAAGATGATAGTCCTCCCCAAATTTCTATACCTGTTACTTAATGTGCCCCCCCACTGACAGCCCAATTATTCAAACGTATCAAATCAAATTTGACGACACGGATATGGGCCAATAAACAACCATGCGTCTTGGGACTTCTTCACTCTGCCGCTTGTGCAGGTTAGTTTGGGGGCACTCAAAATGAAACTGTATGCCTTGTGCGCCGAAGAATAATTTCTTCACTACTGGCTTCACTCAACTCCATTCCAGACCCACACATTCATAGAGCTGGATAGTGCTTTTCCGTGGCCATTGACAACGGCACTGTATGTACCTTAAAAAACACCGACAGCCAAAACTGACACAGTAGTGTGCCTATGCTGGGCATGGGAGGGATTGCGCAGGCGAGCTGAGCTGGAGTGTCTGTACGCCCCATACATAACTCTTGCCAACAACCCCCAGATCCAGCCACGTCATGACAGGGGTGCTGTGTTGCGGGCTAGAGGATGACAGGTCAAGAGTATTTCAGACTTACACCCCGGGGATCGCTTCATCCCTCCATACAAGGCCACGTCCACCTTTACACCTACCCTTCTAGACACTCTTCTTTATTACCAACTCAGGGCTGCTTGCCACGCCATTCATGACACGTTTTCTTCTCCCCCCGCCACCTCTCTCAGTACTATAACTTTTCCATGTTTTCCCATCCCTGTGCAAACTAATCACTTGCCTAAATAACAGCATGCAAACAGCCTCACTGATTACCATTCCACTGCATACAAGGCATGGGATGCAAATATAGACCCTGCCCTGACAAATAAGCAATGGGAGTTTTGCTGTGGGCCGCTGGAATCTCTCTCTCCCACCTACAATTCGGGCTAATACATTTCAAATTTCTCTACCGGCTATAATGCACTCCGCTTGAGCTTCTCAAGATAGGGCTAGTCCCCGATCCTCACTTCTTCTGTTGCGTTTCCCATCAGGCTACATCCATTTGGCATGACCATGTCCGAGGGTGGCATCGTTCGGAGAGGAGGAAGTTTATATGCCCATACACACTATTACTGGCACCTACCACCCTACACCCCCTGGTGGGGCTCCTGGGGTATGTCTCGGACAAGCCTGTCTCTCACCGTCATGCTGATACTATTAGCCAAACACAGGGTAGACATGCAGTGGGGGCGAAAACCTGGTCCTACCTTCAAGGCATGGTTGCGAGATGTCACATTGTCAGGAGCAATACACAAATTACTGGGAGCTAATGCCATTCTGCTCTCGTCCTAAAGACTTATGGGAGCCCTTCTTATTCTTTCTTTGTAAACAAGATTCCTCCTCGTCGATAGTTGAGGAGTCAAAACGAGAGTCATAAGCTGAACAGGATGGCAATCAGCCACTTGCCTTAGCCTCCCAAGAGCGATAATGCTTGATTACCCTTGTTGGGATGGGCAGTTGTTAGAATACTCATGGTGGAGCCATGCCCTGCTTGCCGGTCAAACTCTTTGCAGGATAACATGCTGTAACATAATGTATGCCTATGACACATGCTTTCCGCTCTAGCCTCAGTATTATACGTACTTTATTGATAAATAGCAATTTAAAAAAAATATTTTAAAAAATAAATATATATTATTCTGAAATTGTTGCAGGGACACCGGCTGGAATTGGAGATTCCAACCCCTAGTATCCCTGCACCAAATTTCAGAAGTCAAGGTGAGGGACTAAACTTCCTCTGATGTGTCAATGGTGCTAATATCTGAACATTAGTGATAGAACCATGGAATAATGCCAAATTATGGCAAGTATTTGGCACAAAAACGTTTGGCTTTTGCTTCGGCATTCCGATACGGTCAAGGTACTGGATAGGCATAACTTCCCATGGTTTAGAGTGTTAATAGCGGCTAGTACTATCCCATCCTAAAGTTACCAGACAGCTCTGCAATTAGGGGCTAAAACAGGAGATGTCCCATAATTAGGGGACTGGGAAATCAACAGCTCTTAATACCGAAAGGCTAGAGGGCAAAAAACTATTAATTGACCCCCTTCCTTGTCCACTCCACGTCACAGAATGAGAGCAAGCGGTAGTTAATGTCAGAATCTAAAAATTTTGGATGACTGAGATGAATTCCACATTCCATAAAGACAGCTTATAAAGCTGAAAGGTTTCTTTTTTAAACGAATCTGTTTAATGTTATTGTAATACTCTTGACTCATGTTATAGGGTTTTCCAAGAAATCTGTCCTCCTAGATGTTTCTAAATTTAAACCTTTTAATGCTTGACGGTAAACTCTGCTTGGGCATTTTGGGCATTTTTAAAAGATACTTCCTCATTATTGTCCCACAATGAAGTATGATTGTTATAGTAAACAGGAGCAAACAAGTGTCAAGGGGTGACTGAATTCAACCGCGTGGTTAGCACCAAAGGGTGTTGTTGTATTTACATCTCTGTATATTTGAATTTCGGTTTTCTTGCCAACATTAATAGTTAATTTGTACCTAAAAAAACAACAATTTCACAAAATGAAAAAAGTTTTTTGGGCTAGAAGACAGTAAAATATAGCAAGTGGTTCTTGAACAGACAGACACTAGAAAAGGTTGCCGGGACTGGTGGTTTAGTGGACTAATGCATCCACTGCCGGGGCCTGTGTTCGACCTCATGGTCACAGGTTCACAACCCAGCGGGTCCATTCAGCCTTTCATCCATCTGCGGTCGATAAAATGAGTACCATTGAGTAGGGTAACAATAAACATTTGTTATTCAGCGCAAATATATCCCGTTAGGGGTGAATGTGGGCTTTACAAATACACGTTATGTTTTGTCACTTGCAAATATTTACAAGTCACTTTTGATAAAAGAGAAGGGCGCCAATCTCAACATGCATTTAAAGCTTGACAGATTTAGCAATAAATATGGAGCTTGTTGTATGGCAAAGAAATTATCGGGTCTGTCGATGGAACGTTACTTGCAACATATATGACAAGTTAATGCCTATCTAAAAGTGTCAAAATGAGCTGAATTAAGATACTGCTGCACCTTCATAATGTCATTTGGTCTCTCCAACACTAATTTACAGGGTCAGATTTAATTAGAATTTAAACTGAAGAGTCGGGTACTGTTCAGGAAACCAACTTCCTTCAAATTTGTATTACGTTTAATGCAGCGCCTGAGGAAACAGCCAAGTCTCAGTTGCGCTGTGAAGCACAGAAAAACTGTGCTACTTTTCTCAAACCTAAACCATGTAAGGCTTGGCTCAAATATCTAAAGCATGCACTGTCCGATTTGCAGATAGAAAAAGTGTGGGAATTAGGTGTGGCAATTCAAAAAAGTTGGTGGCTATGTAGATTAAAACTATTTATCATAAATTAGTCCTAGATAAGATCAATACCAACCAGCAAGTATGGATAATCATGGACTTTGAAATGCCTTATCATTTAAATACAATTTCACTCATTTGAGCTTTCATCTTTTCCCTTGTAAATGTTTCAGACACGCTGGAAAGGAAAGTTAGGTTCCCTACACTGCAGACAATACGGATTTAAGATATCATTACTTGTACTTATTACCTGTCCTTGCCAAACATTAGCCTCTTTCAGAACTGACGCCCTTGTTCATTAATAAAGGAATTAGAGGATGTAACAAAGTAGTCACAACATTCATGAATACTTACGATTCACATGTGAGTGGGTGCTTTGAGAAGTTTATGAATAAGATCTTAAACAGTGTTTTTGCTTATTACTGCTATACATACATTTTTGTATACCTCAGCAGAACTGTTAGGATTTTGTTTAAAATATTCATCATGGACTTAATTCAAAACTATGGTTTTTACTGTAGTAGTTTTCAATTGACCCACTATTTGTTTGACATTCAAAGTTAAGCTGGTCATAGTTCTTGATCAAAACTGCTTTTCATTGATTGTTCTTAAGAACATATTTTAGTCCGATTGCTTGTCCCATAATGCATGACTCAAAGTTGTTTTAGCATTTAGGACTACATGTGGCCAAAATTCGGAATTATAACAAACTATTATTTTACGTTTGCAACTTGTTTGCTTTTGCCACACAAATAAAATAATATTTTATATAACAGTATATTTAAATGTAAAAGACAGATTAACCCATTTAGGATATTCCTGTTGAGTAGCATCACGAGTCCTGATCGTCCAATGAACTGAATGGCATGCACTAACGACCACAGGGCCCCACTTTCAAGTTAAGCGCACTAGTGGATATTAATAGTACAATAAAGTGGGCCACACACTTCGTGGTTTAATGTGAGCTGTACTAACAAAAGTAACACTTCAGCGGTCTAGGATAAAATCGTTCAATTCAGGCTCATGAATGACACTGAAAAGGCATTAAGGGTTTCTGTGAGCTTTATTCGGTCACACTCAAGGATACAACCTAGTCATGGGCCTGTTGTTCTCTAAAGAAATTTAGAGCAGGTACTCAATGAGGCAGCGCGAGCGAGCAGTACAGTGTCCCCAACAAGCACATTCTTGTGTCGCTGACATACGGTCTTGTAGTGAATTAGCCACTTTAGTGGTCTGATGATCTGTGATGACCCTCGATCACCACCATTGTGTACTGACTTTAGTATGCTATGTTACCTTAGCCTTAATGTAGGATGGTCTTGCATTAGAATAATCTTGCCAAAGAATAGAAGGTATGGGATGTCAAGGCGCAGTGTTGTTGGTGATGGTGCACACATGTGCTCCATAGTGGATACTGAGGGATTAAGTGCATAGTGTTATTTGAGTTAGGTGAATTATGACTTTAGCCTATTGGCTTTGACGTGGTCTAATATCATTCTGCTTTCCAAGTAGTAGAGGCTTATGCTTGAGCAACTCCATATTCTAAACTGCAGCCATCTTCTGAGCCTCTTTAGGTGAGAGGTTATATTTTTAGTTTCCATGTGTTGTTCACGAGCAGTGAACCAGAGCGGACCGGTTCTTATCGGAAAAATGTGCTCTCTCGATCTCTGAGTCATAGCAAAACGCTTGGCCAGCTGCTTGTTGTGCTCTTGGTACGAGGTGGTACAGGAATTCAATGAGTACTGTAGGCGGAGTTAGCTAGAAACTTCGATGGAGAGCCGCATTCTATATTAGAGAAAGGGGGTCCGAGAGAGGGTGAGATGCTGGTCTGGTGGTTTGGCGGTCTGGTGATACATCACGGTGCAGACGTGCAGTCGTGTATGTGGAACAGAGAGTCCTGACCCAACCAGAGAGGGAAAGAGACGGACCCTTCTTCAGATGACAAGATGGTGAGGTGTTCCATGAATACTTATTGTATCTAACTATGTCTTTTATTTTCAGGCTATAAGTATATGTATGTGTTGATGATTGCTACTAATGTTTACTGTGATATTTAGTTATTTCTTCTTCCTTGTCATCCTATTATCATGTAATAAAGAAACCCTAGAGCATATCATTTGTTTGTATTCCTTGTGAGGGAAGGTCGGGACCCTTTTTTTACAAAGTACTTACAGAGGGATGGGCGATCCCCCTCTAATGGGTAATTGTTGATACGGGAGGGAAATCAGCTCCCATCAGGGATGTCTAAATTCTAATTATTCTATCCAATACATTGCTAGGAGGAGCATGCGCTGTGTACCCTCTCGGATGGGGAGGTGTTGTGACTTGTTGTTATTTGCGAGCTCCTCGGCAATGGTCTAATATGTTGTCAGTGTTTATTCCTTTCTTGGGTAAGTATTGTGAAATGTGGTGTCTTTCTGGATCCTGAGAAAGGATGTGGTAAGTAATGGCCTGGTAACTGACAGAAGCACCAAAACATACAGAGAAGTAGGTCATTACAGGTCTATCCTCTCAGCATGCAGGAAATGTATGTGCTCCTATGGTTCCATTGCGGTCAGCTGGGTAGCAGATGGAATAGTTACCTGTAATCCTAGTTTTCCTTCAGTGGAATTGTCATTATAGTCATAAGCTTTTAATTGCAATTTTACTTTATTATTTTTAAAAAAAAGGCTGTTGTTGGTCTGGGACTATCACAATCAAGAGAGTCAACTTCGAGTCATCTAGGGTGGGCCCACTGGATATAGGGGAAAGAACTTTTATTTAAAGGAACTCTCACTCACTGAATGTTATCCAGTGACATGCTTCATCATAGAGTTCTTGCCAACTGTCTGAGGGTCGGAGTATGCTGCGACCTCTTTCCTTACAAGGGAGCACTTTTAAGGACAAGCATTTTTAATACACTATGTCTCGCATTTACTCGAGTTTGAGCTATTGGCATTGTAAATGACAGTGCCTTTTATTTATGTTTTTGTTTTTAAAACATGAATAAAAGGCATTGTCATTTATAATGCCAATAGCTTAAACTCGCGTAAATGCGAGACCTATTGCATTGCAAATGCTTGTTTTTAGTATGCACGGAGTAATAACGAGATTTGGCTAGAATCACAAGATGTTGAGCCGACGCGGAGAATGGAACCTGGTTTCCTACGTTCAAAGTCTGCAGCTCTGGCCGTCGAACATCTGCTCTTGAATATACCGTGGTACTTGTCACACGTCAAGTTCAATCCTTACCTATGTTAATTTCATTCGGAATCATCTTTGTTTAACCCATTGATGTCATTGCTGGGTTGAGCTTGTTTCGGACCTTTTTTGCCGGGGATCATTTTCTTTTTGGTCGTGTTTTCAAGGGACGTTGAGCGCATTTTCCCTCCTACCCGGTAGAACAGTGAGCTGGGAACAGAGCAGTTCGTACTCCTATAATTATTGAGTGCGAACATAAGTGTGGGATGGGCTGGGGCTGGTCGGTTCATCCCAGTATGCCCGGCTCTAATAAGTATGGGGAGCTGAGTCCGGGCGGCAGATTTGACTTTGAAAGTGAGATGGCGACTCTTAGCAGAAGCTTTACAAAGCGTATGTTGGTGACTGGGGGAGCTGGCTTCATGTAAGTAGCGAAGGTTGATGGTGTATTGCTAGGATCTGAAAACGAACTTTCTCTTTTGCAAGTTATAGTTAGCACTTGCCCTCCCTGCTGTCAGTGGTTACTTCGCTGCAAGGTAGCTGTTGCACGATAGCCTATGATGTCTACTTTAAAGACTCCTGTGTTATCACTTACTTCTTGGACGAGCCTTCTAATAGGTGCCGCCAATACCAGTGAGACTGAAGCTTCAATTTCTCGGTTCTGCTAATAAATGCTAACATATGTTTATAAAGTTCCGAACTGACATTTGTTCTAACGCTCCTGTACCGGTGAGACATGACAACGGCATCACGTCTCCCTTAGTAGTCCATCCATTTTTTTTACCCATTTCCTACATGTCATTTGCACCGGACTTGTATACGTGGGTAGAAAGTCAGGTACTGACTACCACGTGCACGAGTATCTGGAGACCTCTTGATTACACCACTGCACAGATCATAGCGGATTAGCGTTTGCTTTCTGCTCTGCCCCACGTCTCTTCGTCACGGTCGTCTACTTTGTCAATCTTCACACGTTCATGTCAAAATGATAAGCACGCTGCTTCCCTTATGCAACCTGTTATTCCCTTCTGCAGACCCGACTGGATACCTAAAACAAGCGCACTCTGCCGCATGCGTTCACAGCGCTTGTCGGCTGGCTCGTGCACAGGTCCTGTGCTAACGCGAGAGAAGCTGACGCCGGCGCCATACGCGTTCACAGCACTTGTCGGCGCGCGGCCAGCTCCTGTCGCCTTTTTTACACCCCACCCCAACAGGAATCGCCAGCGCGCTGCAACGCTAGCTCTACCTAAACCAGTAAGCAGCTCCAGATTTCACCCCGGAGTTACCTATGAGACTAGAGGGAGTCTACTCTGGACACATGGGGCTATAAAAAACGAGAAGCTACACTCAGGGATTGCACTCTGGACTTCCATTGCAGTCCTGAATAGGTAAGATCTAAGTATCGTCAGGTAAATACTGGGGGGGGGGGGGAGGTCTGTGTGCCTGTGTGTGTGCATTCGTGAGTGTGGCTGTGTGTGCGCGCATGAATGAGAGAGGCTGACACTGTGAAAGTGCAACAAGAGATGTGCACGGCACCGGGGGGGGCTGGGCATGCGCGCCCACTGTGTGAAATCGACATGCGCGCACAGGTCTGTCTCCCTTGAGAGGCGACTCCATAGCAATAGATCTCGAGCGAGACCTAAAAAAGGGTGTGGGATCTATATGAGGTAATCTTTAAAATTGCCTAGGCAGTGCCCAAATCAACATTTATTCACAAGATCGTAAGACTAGGTTAAAAACTGTGGGGAAAGAGCAAGTTAGAGTTATTATCACTCCTTTGCCCTCAAGTTTGATCAACTAGTTTCTGACACATACACCAATCTAACATCCTTTTGGGAAAGGGTGGCTGGTTATTATTTATTTAATCATTCATACCATCCCAAACACATACACAGTACACTACCATAATAACCTTTCTTGGAAGAGGGCCCACTTGTATAGTGGACGCATGATACCCCGTAGGGATCTCCAGAGGGTTGTGTGGCCAGAAGTGGGACAGTCATAATGGGTCCCCACTCAGCCTAAGACCTATTCACCTCCTGGTTTTTGGATTTTGGTCACAGGGTCATTCAAATCAATTCAAGTATGTGCACCAATGCCTTGGCCTGCACTTGACTTGCAATGAGTTCTGGACTGTCCTTGACCTAGAGGGGCACTTGAAAGAGCCCTAATAGTGGCAGCAGAACTACTGGCCCTGTCACAGGTTTCATTGTGTAGAGCAGTGATGGCAGCATACTGTTTTGTAGTAATTCTAGACTGACCAGGCCTTTTTACTTGTGTTACTTGAATGACAGAATACTGGTCCATTCAAATAAAGTTCAGCTGCCAATCTTGAACCTCCAACTCTAGAGCCGAATCCTGTGTCGATGGACATATGCACGTGTGCCAGTGGATTTGGTATACAGTGTATGAGTGATACAGGCCTGTGAGATACATTTTGGAAGCCCTTTGCCTGTTAATATGCATTAAGATGAAGGGGGGGTTCTTTTTCCAGACAGTGGAAGTATATTGCTGTAATTCCTGAGACTCTAGAGAGGGAACCCAGACAATGAAGTTGTGAAGGAGGAGGCGTGCGTTCCCTTTGAAATTCCATTAGGTCTTTTTTCAGAAATCAAGGGCTGCAGATTAGTCTTCCTGAGACTTCAATTTGGTGGATGGCTATGGTGATGGGTGGGACTGCTGTATCGGTGCCAGGGAGTGAAGAATCTTAACAAAAGGGAGCAGCCCTTTGTTTCTCTTCCTGTTCACTGTCAGATGCGGCTATTGATAGTCAAGGTGCACACTGCTTACTCGTCTCTGAGCATCTGTTGTGGATGTTCCAAACTGGAGACAGCCCTTCTGTTAAGAACATCACTCAAAAGCCTGACACATGAAATGGAAGCCGACCCAAAGTGGGTCTGTAAAGGCAGACAGAGAATCCACACCAGTGTCTGCTTTCTTTTTTTTTTTTTTTTTTTAAATGGGGCATGTTGTTCCATTAACCAGTTCTGTTCAACCAAGAAGAGGGTGCTACGCCGAGTAGCCGGATGACTGCTGTGCAATCAGTGGTATTTTCTGCTGACATATAGCTTCCCAGTGGAGAGTGGATATCACCTGGAGTACGATCTGGGGAAAGCCTTGCCAATTTGTCCCCAGAATCAAAGGGGGACAGAAGGATGGGGCGAGCCGCACCCTTCAGGAGGAGCTGACCATTGGATGGGATTAAAGCAGCTGACCCTGGTGCAGGGGCCCACCCACCAGAGACTAAAACTTTCACTAGGGTGATCAGGATTGCCGAGCAGTCTTTGCAATCGTCAGAGAAGCTGTAGCATTTTTGAAGGGCTGCACAGCTTCCATGTGTTATCCCGGTCATTGCTACCAAGGCACTTGTGACCAGTGTGCCCGATTGGCCAGCCTGACTGACTGACTGAAGCCACCACGGAGGTGTTGCTGCACCTGTTGTGTGCTGGTAACATAGACTGCACGACCACAGGGGCACTGACCCCCATGTTGTGTGATCCAGACCACCAAGAAGTAAAGATTGTAGACCCTGGGAACCTGTCAAGGTACTTCCTGTGAGTAGTGTACCCGGCACTGCCTCAAGAATGCCCGGTGGGAAGCACTACTCTGAAGGGCAATGAAGTTGCCTTGCGGCATCCCATTGTGAAGTTAGCATTTGGAAGCTGTCATACTGAAGAACTCAGTGCCTGATCAGATTACTGTTAACATTCCCCCTGCACACAGCGAAGGAGTGTGTCATCGCAACCAGAGACTTGCACCAGGAGTGGAGAACTGCCAACCACCTCCACCCAGCGAGGCCCTCACATGCTAGACAGAGACGCACTGGATTGATGGAATCAACAAGGTCCACCTGTGAAAAACAACTTCCAAAGCCTAGGAGAGGGTCTATGCCCAAAGCACCGGCTACTTTATACTACTGCTAGTCTGTGGCTGGCAGCCCCAGACTAGCAGTAGAATGGCTACGTACTGTGCACACTGGTTCTACTCCCCACCGATAAACCTGCCACCCATGGTGAAGCCCAAAGTAGTCCAGCACTGCAACAGAAGTACACTGGTGAGGGTTAACGTCTAGACTGAGAACCCAACTTGAGACTCATATTCGCTAACCAGGTATCTAGCTGGACTGGCCTGTTTGGTAATGTACATTTTGGTATAATAAAGTACTTTTCTTTTTTTAAGAGAAGCACTGGGCAGGACAAATATTTTATTGGGTTGCTGATATACAGTATAGTATTGTGTTGAGTACCCCCACAATAACCTCCTCGTGAAACCTGTGACCGCTTGCATGGAGTGTCAAGTGCTGAAAGGGTTGCACTTGGCCCAGTTTGCAGAGAAGCATAGGACAGGCCTCAGGACAGAAGAGAAAAATGACCTCAGCCTCCACAGCTTGGCCCCAGTAGCTCCTGCCCGCCCCCTGACCCACCCTGAACGGGGTCTGATAGGTCCAAATCTAACAAATGCTTCTATAGAGGTAGATCCAGAGTGGCTGTTCTAAATAAATAGGGAGAGTCTTGGTGCAGTGAAGGCACTCCGTTGGTATAGAATGATGAGATTGGGAACGCAATGCAGATAAAGGCATTTGAAGGTGCAAAAACTGAGTGGCACAAGCATACAAACCCATACCTGCATTGGTGAGTACAAGGTGAAATTGGGAATCAGGATTTGAGGTAAATTAATTCTGAAATGCATTGATCATGTGGCTAAGATGAGCCCTGTTTTTGTCTCTTCTCACAGCTGAAGGTTGCCGTATCCCTAGTTGGAATTACTAGCCTAGTAACCTCTCCCATTTACCTCTGTGTGAATAGAAGCATTAGTAATTCTAAACAATTGAGAAAGTGAATTCCTGGATTTCATGTCTTTGTATTGTGTACTTTTGTAGTTCTAAGTAACCAGAAAGTTTATGAAAGCAGGACTGGTATGCCCTTTCTGAATTGGATACAATGAAAACATTGTAATCATAACGGGTATCATAGTGTACGACTGGCAATGTGTACCCAGCCTGCAAGACCCCAAAGCAATGCAGCAGCGATGCCAAGCTCTAGCGTGGCTATGAAAGATTCTACCCTTTGAACAAGGCACAAGTTGTTTCACAATAATTCGATCAGCCAGTGAATAATTTTACCATTTCCAACATTCTTCTCGAGACATTTTTTCCATCGTAAAAGCCTGAATCTCCAAAACACCCTATTATCTCCGGAAAAATTGGACCACTGAATTCCGTAATGCCACTGATGTGATTTATCCATCCTCAACAGATAATCAGTGAACCATTTTCTATAATCTTCTGGAAGTCCAGAAACAGCTTTAAATATTTTGTGGGTGATATGTTGGAGCTTGATGTCTGACAGAGAATAAAGCAAATGATGGTTCTCAAAGCGCTAAAGTGCTGAAAGGGTTGTAGTTGACCCACTTTGCAGAGCCATAATAGCATGGTATAGACAGTATAGGCAAACTATCTTAGCCCCCAGCCTGCTCCATGGCTCCTCGAGAACGGGAACTGACAATGTAAATGGTTGAGAATTGACCTATAATGCAAAGTAACCAATTTTAGAACAGTGACAGTCACTAGAAAAAACAAAGCGACTAGAAAAAAAAAATCCTAAAGCAGTGTTTCCCGAACTATGGGTGGGTTATAAGCTGATTTTCAGTGGGTCGCAAAAGTCAGCGCAATACATAAAGATGCCTTCAAGTTAAATGTGAGTTTAAGTTGTCACATTTGCCAAAGAATCAAATACAGAAGGCAAATGTCTGGTTGCTTTATTCTTTTAACATGGGGTCTTGGGGGGCGTGGCCAGGACGGAGGAAGGGTGAGATGCTTTTTCCAGTCTCACCGTCCTGCCACTTTTATCAGCGCGACATAGTGCCCTTCCTGCCAGCTTTGCCTGGTTCCCTTGATTGCCTGAGGGCACCAGCTACAGATAGTCACACCTGGTGATCCGGCAGACTCCATTTACAGCCCTGGCTTGAAACTAGTGATTGCAGATCGGAGGACCGCAAAGCTGCACTTGGAGGCAAGATGGTGGGCACCAAAGCGAGTCGATGAGGGGCGTACTACCCGAGACCATCCCTAACAGAGTGCCTATGGAGGCCTACGACCTAAGCCCTCAGCACATCCTATGGCTGAGTATGCTGCTGCCTTCGGGGGCACTGCGAGATGGGGGCACTGCAAGATGAGCCCACTGCTGCCACTACCAACCCCCAGCACCTTAAATGAGAGAGCGGCCGGCCTTTGGGCCAACTAGTGTTGGGACAAAGACCGTAAGTACGCAGCAACACAAAGGGCCCCTTTTGCTCGACAGAGGGGTATGTGGGGGTGGGGGAGGGCGGACGTCAGAGTCTTCCCCCCCTTTCTACTGTTGCCCACGAGGAGGCAGCGGCAGGACCCAGGCAGCCCGGAGGACTATGAGCGGCTTGGCAGCCATCTCCTCACATACTTGCCTGGCAGGAGTTGCGCTCCGCGGTCATCAGGGGCGACCGCACCACATCGACACGCGGCAGCCCAGCAGCTCTTCCTTCCGAACCCAGCACTCGGGAAGGCCAGACTCCACCGCCTGCAGCCAGTGTTGCCAGATTTTTAGACCAGTCCCAAGCCCAAAGCCACTCAAATATAAGCCCAACTAGACCAGTTACAGCCCAAAAACAAGCACAAACTCGCAACTCTCAAATTATGCAGAAATAGTAATCAGAAAACACTTAAAGGATGAATCTAAATTATATTCAATATACAGATAGTGGAAGGGGGTTAACTGGGCACCTGTGTTAATGCTACTCAGTTTCATGACCCGTCACCACTGTGACATTGCAACTTGCAACAGGCACTGCTAAAGCTACAATAGTAGAAAACACATAGATTGAGAAAACCAGAAATAGTATTATGTGCTAATTACTGCTCCCTCCAATTTGTATTTTAAGCAACTCCCAAAGGTAATGCTAGTAGTCCCCGTTTACCCCATAGCCCTCAAGCCCCCTCCCTCCTTCCCGAATGGCGTCTGACAACCTCCACTTCTATTTCATCCACAGCATATTTGTCACAATTTGGAAACAAATAAGAGGGAGATTCAGAGACAAACCCATGTTAAAATAATTACTCCTTTAACTTTTATTTTGTTTGGTGGTTCTTTAAGAGGTAATTACGTAAAATAGTACACTTTTTAGCTTCCAAAATGTGCAGTCTTCTGCCTAAATTGAATATTAGTACCACCTATGGGAGAGGATGTGGCGGCAGCAGCAGTGTGCACTTCCCTCACACAGAACAGGTAACACACAGTCTATGCAGAACATCAGATTCAGAGTGCTTTACTTATCATAGAACACTCATTCCTAATCTTACTATAAATGAACTTACTTCAATTTGTGCTTGCTTCTATATAGTGAGACCAGGCCCCACGAGTCGACGGTCACTGCAGCACAGGGCTGCACCACCAGGCCGGGCCTGAGACCCGAGAGAAAAGTGACACAGTGCATAGCTGCCAAGGTTTCAGATTGCTTATGTGTGGCATTTTTATAATTTCAGTGTAATTATGAGTGACATTCAACGACTATGAGTGACACTTTCTCGCAAGCAAAAATCAAGCAACGAAGATGAGGGAAACATATATAACAAATTACAGCTATTTCAGCAACGAGAAAATCTACGAAGATCTTAAAACTATTGCAAAGCACCACTATTCAACCTGAAAACAGACTGCATAGTTGCCACGTTTTAAGAGTGCTTATGTGTGACATTTTCAAGGTTTCAGAGTACTTATGAATGACACTCAACTGTTAAATGTATGACACGAAGAGTGACACTTTTTTGCAAGCAAAATAAAGAAATTAAGTTCATGTAAACAGATAAACATAAGAAATGACACTCATTTAAGCAACGACACGCTATGAAAATAAAATGAAACTGATGCAAATCACCTGATCCTACTGACAAACAATTGTGTACCCACAATCTAATCCTACACTATTTTTCACTTGTGATCACCACTGCTGCTTTCAGAACCACCGAGAAATTGCACTGACAGTGTAAAATTTCCAGACCATGACTGGGTCACAAAGGACAAATGCTAGCAGCAGTAGAACTTAAGTTTACACAGTGTACTATGTGTGTCTTTTAAAAACAGCCTCACCGTGATAGGAAACAAGTCGCCTGCCCACTCCCAACGCTTCTCATCAGCCTACTCCCAGGAGCCTATTTGTGCGGTGGCATAAGAAACCCTGTCCCGGATTCTGTACCGGCTCACGGTCAGTTGCCTGGGCCCATGACCTTAACTTGATTTCCATACTGCCCAGCATGGGCTGCTAAATTACAATATGTCACCTCCTGTGTATTTTTTGTTTTACTTTTGTAAAATGTGTCACACTCCAATTTGAGTAGAAAGTGATGTGCCTTACTTGTACACCCAACTATCAACTTTTAAGCGGTTTGATATTAAAAAACTAAGTGTTGCCCCCACAAGCTACTGATCGCTTCAAACCCGACGCCCTCCGAGAGCAGAGCATGGTCTGGGGAAGAGATGGAAGAGGGGTGTGTCCTACCCGCGATGTAACAAACCCTGGAAGTCCTTGACCACACCTAAACTGCTCTAATATTCGCTGAAAGTCCCTCACCCCACCTAACCTCCAGCTTGACAGGTACTCACTGAGGCTGGAGAACAGAACAGCTGGTCGGTCTCTTTGTTCTGCACAGAGCACCGGGGAATCTGCGAGGATGCTGGCAGTGGCAGCGCAGATAAAAGTTAAGTTAAGTAAGCTAAGCTTGATGGAGGGTAGAGGGTGGGTGGGGTCGTGCGCACAGCACAGGCAAACCTTGATTGCACTGATGTTAGCACGCGCTGCGGGCTCATTTGCCAACGGGCCACTGTGATAGGAGGACGCCACAGACTCATCGAGGCCGGCGCCCGCCCAAGCCAGTAAATTGCGCACACACACATAAAACTAGCCCAAAAAGTAGCCCCCCCGCCAGCATGGGTTTTTCCCGAACAACTGGGAAAAATGTCACCCAATTGTGCGGGAAATAGCCCAATCTGACATCATTGCCTGCAGCTTTTTCACAGGATGGGCTGTGCGGCTGATTCCTCCTACAACAGTAAAATATGCCAGCGCACCAGTATTGACAACGAGCAGGCCAGAGGGCCTAGCTACTCACAGCTGGGGCAAGTGCTGTGCTCTCCAGCCCTTCCTTATCGGGCAAGGGAGGTAAAGAACGCTGACCCCCCTCATCATGTCCAGAACGCTGACCCCCCCCCCCCCCCCCCTCATCATTCCCCGCTAATCTATCTGCGGGATCTGCACGGGTCTGGCTAGAAGCCCCCAACTCCCCCCTACTGACCCTGGTGCCACAGTTTCTTAAGCCCAGGTCCTCTTCGCTAGATACCAGGTGGCCCTCACATGAACTTTTTAGGTGTGCTGCATTGGACTTATGTCAGCTCCACATGCTTTGACACCCTCCACATTCCCACAGAGATCAAGCACCTGAATACCCGCTACTCCTAGTGCGATGTTTGCCTGGCTTTTTACTCTCAGCATCAGGGGGAGCAGCTGGCAGCCTTCTGTCTATTGGAGAGAGAGCGAGCCACAAGACCGCTCACTTGCACACAGATTAGCGCTCGGTGGGGGCTGGGAGGTTGGCGCGGTGCCCCCCCACGAATCCTGAGCATCTCTAATAAAGATTGCTCCCTTAAAGACGTTACAAAGCCTGCGAGGCGTCCGGCTGGTAACAAACACCTACACTTGATATGGACCATCTTTCTGAGCGTGAAGACACAGAGGGGCCAGTGACGAGGTCTTTCTTGGAGGCACTTTTTATGTCCCTTCGGGACGACCTGCAGGTGGTGAAGAGGGACCTTTTACCATACCTGCCTGAGATTCGCCAAGACTTAGAGGAGGTGGGGGACAGGGAGTCTGCAGAGGGGACAAAACTCAGGGAATATGTTGGAGCCCTCTTTCGGGACATTCTTGGAGCCCTGAGGACAAGTACCTCCAGCTCCACCGAAACAGACAACACCCCCTCTTCTGATATTTTGACCTGTATCCACAACTTTCAAGTGAAAGAAAGCCTTCTACGCAAGGCACGCGAGACCCAACTGATTCAATTCCGAGGTCATTCACACCTGTGTTATATCAAGACTTGTCATCCATAACCTTTCAGAAACGCTGAGACTTTTGTCCTGTCAGTGCTCACCTGAGAAACGCTGGAATATCGTGCTTCTGGGGCCACCCTTTTTGGATTATATTCTGACTTAATGGTAAATTGTTTCAACTCAGATCCCTTAAGGAGGCCTACAAAATACTCGGCTTCACAGATCCCACAGCAGATTACTACAATAGCTTTCAGTAAGATAAGGCACGTAAGCGATCTCGATGGCAGGGCACCAAGGGCTCCTCTGTTAGCAAGAAACATGACCCCGCAACCATAACCGGAGACAGTCGGTCCTTAAGACATTATCCGGGGACACAGCATGCCTGAAGTGCCCTGACGTCGAGGGAACACCTTCATCACAACTGTGTTATTTTAGGCAGCGGTGTGTCATGATAGCGGGTATGGAGGCAGGAGCATGTTGTAGGTATGAGTCAGCTCCATTAACCCACCCACCATACCCCCCCCACCCTTTTTAGAACAATGCTTTCTCATTGGCCCACAACTGATTATCCTCCCTCCTGCCTGGCTCATGTTCCCCGATCTGCACCACTCAACAACAAAGTCTTGTTATGGTCACCTTTGTATTTTTCTCATGTTTGTTCTGAAGTTATTTTTTACAGGGAATGAGATTTCTTTTTGCTCCTTCGTGGAGACTCTCCTTTGGGCTCTCCAATGTCTGAATACTGGGTTCACCTTTACAAGGGTTGTTTTTCTGGGGTGCCTTCTGTCTCATAGGCCAAGACGACAACACAGCTTCTCCTTCTCCTACCTTACATTCCAAGATCTTAAGGTTCTTAGCCTTAATGTCTGGGGCCTAAATAACCCTGTCAAACGGTCTGCAGTACTTTCATTCTTAGAACAGTCTGGCTGTGATATATGGCTTCTTCAGGAGACCCACTTGCTTACAAAAGATATACCTAGTATGCAGTTTCATCAGCTCTGGTCTTCGGAGCCCTCTAAGAAGAAGGAGGTGGCCAGTCTTTTCGCTCGAAAATTCAGAGGTGAGGTTCTGTCCACTGTCTCTGAGGTCAAGGGACATCTTCTCGCAGTTCGACTTAAAATGCCCACTTTCTGCTTCATCCTGGTAAATATTTATGCCCCTAACGAACACCAGGGACCCTTTATTATCAACTTCTTAATGACCCCCCTTAAAACTCCTGATGCCGCTATTCTCGTAGGGGGAGACATGAATTTTGTAATGAAAGCTCATCTATATCGCTCTAGACAGTGTTCAAGTCAAAAGGGAGCCTTTTCTACTTCAGGCTTACAGTGGATGGCAGATTGTGGTCTGCGAGAGCTTTGGCACCAACTCCACCAACCGACTAGGGACTATAATTCTACTCAGCAGCATTCAAAACATATGCACGTATCGATCACTTCCTAGCAACCAGACTCTTGTAGCCCTCATCACAGTAGCAGCCACTGCGCCCCAATCACTCTCGGACCACGGCCCCTCTCAATATCTCTATGGCTAGATGCCACCCAGCCTCTCGCTGACGACTTAAAGACTCTGTTGCAGTCCCCCAGTACAGTCGACTCTCTTTGGAAAGCTCAGACAGATTAACTTGTCGTCGGTTTGGGAAGTGCTGAAACTGGTGATGAGGGGAGAAAACCAAAGACGCCGGGACAAACAACAACTTCTAGAGAAGTCGGTCGCAGAATTTGAGGCTACCCACAAGTGAACGGGTGCCCCCAGAATATGGAGGAGCTGGAAAAAAACGAGGCTTCTTCTTAGACGACTTGATCTTGACAGGGCGGAATATACCCTGCTATGCCTAAATTGTACCTTGGAAGTAATAGCTGTGGACGTATGTTAGCACACCACCTTTGTAGTAAAATCCATTTGGGGCCATGAAGGTGATATGCACTGATCTCTCTATGGCGGTATGCTCGGATGCAAAGATCGCTTTGGCTTTTCAAGCCTTTTATGGTTCCCTGTATTCTACCTCGGATGGCCCTAGTAGAGACCCCTCCCATTACCATAGAGGTATAGCTTTGACTCCCCTACCGATGGCATAGGCGCTTGGCAAACGCATACTATTAGACGAGAGTATATCAGCGATCGCTGACCTAAAGAATTTTAAATCGATGGATCCTGATGTCTTTATTGTCCAATTCTATAAAACCTTCTGCGACCAGCTTGGCCCTCTATTAATACATCTGTACATTTCCTTTGCTGATTCTTGCTTGCTTACTGATTTCATGCTGGAAGCATCTATCTCAGTTATTCCCAAGCTGGGCAAGGATTCTACCCTCTGTGGATCGCATAGACCCATCTCCCTCCTTAACATAGATGCCAAAGTGTTCAATGGTTTCTTGGCACACCGCCTGAATCCACTCATGCCCAGTTTGACAGACCTGGACCAGGCAGGATTTATCTCAGCGCAGCAATGAGGTGATAATACTGAGAGCCTCATGCACCGTCTGGACAAAATTCACCAGTCGCAGAAGGAAGCCCTGCTTCTCTCCATCAATACTGAAAAGGCGCTTGACCACGTCCACTGGCCCTACTTCTTCGGAACTCCACAAAAGTTCAGCCTCAGCGACAAATAGGACAGATGGTTCTGTTGCATATATAGCACCTCCCACCCTTCTGTGTGGGTCAATGGGGTTTCGTCCCCCACGTTCTCTATATTACGGTGAACACAGCAGGTTAGCCACCTATCCCCTCTTTTTGCTCTCTATATGGAGGTCATGGCGCAATGGATGAGAGACAGAGTGGATTTCATGGGGGTTCCTGTTGGGGGAGATCATCACCTTATTAGCCTTTACACTGATGATGTAATCTTATTGATAACCAACCTGTTGACCTTGTTGCCTGCTCCAACTGAAGAACTTTGGAACTTTGGAGAGAGTTCTGGTTTCAAGGTAAAACCACAAAACATCAGAGTTTGAACCTCTAAGTCACTCCTCCTCCTCTCCCAGACGAACAGGACCCTGTCTTCCTGGAGCCGACTTCGCCTCTCCTGGACTGGTTGTGTTAGATTTGGGGATCTCTAGTTGGTACAGGTAGGTACTTGTGGCGAATAGGGACCCTTACCTCTAGTCAGGATAAGGGGATTACACTCCTAAAATAACCCCTGCTCACCCCCTTGGTAGCTTGGCACGAGCAGACAGGCTTATCTCAGAGGCAGTGTGTAAAGCATTTGTGACCACATACAGTAACCCAGTGACAACACTACAAATGAACACCACACAAGGATTTTTATATAAAAAATAAGTATACTTTATATAGAGGTACCACAAGACCGTAAACAACAAAAATACCCAATACTATTACTTTAAGATGGTAGATTTAGCTTAGTTAAGTTCAGTTCTTAAGGCGCGACACTTTGCGTCAATGTACCTTAGGTTGCGTGGCGCTTCCACGACAAGTAATGTCTCAGCGAGGGAAATGCGGCAAAGTTCAAGTACAAAGAAATAAAGACGTGAAGATCTTCAAGATGCGGCACGCTTCTCCGGGGATGCGAGAAGTTCTCGGTTCGATGCATGGACTGCAGCGGCGACAGCCTTATTCAGCAATGCGACGGCAACAGCTCCAACTGCGAGACACTACTCCCACGATGCGTGAAGCTTCCGCGCAATGTGACAACTACAGCGGCGTCATCCACGATGCGACGGCAGCAGCTCCGACAGCGGCGGCGCGCTTCTAGGGAATGTGAGGCGCTTTTCTTCGATGCGGTGCAGTGCGACAGTTCCAGCGGCGACACCCTCCTTTGGAGTTACAACAGCAGGCACAGCGACACGCTCCGACCTCGTTGCGAGACTCTTCTCTCGATGCGGTGCAATGCGACAGCTACAGCGGCGACACCCTCCTTCGGAATTGCGAAGGCAGCAACAGCGACGGCGACACGCTTTCTCTTTGTTGCAGCACGCTTCTCTCGATGCGGTGCAGTGCGACAGTTCCAGCAGCGACACCTCCTTCGGAGTTGCGACGGCAGGCAGTGCGACACGCTTCTTCTCGATGAGTCGCGCTTCCAGCTCCTTGCGACACGCAGTCCCTCAGAAGGCCCAAAACAGCAGCAGGTACTTCCAAAGAACTCTGGGGAGCTGGCGGTTGAAGTCTGTTGTCCCTGAGACTTCAGCAGGAGGCAAGCTCTTTTCCAAGCCCTTGGAGATTCTTTACAAGTTGAAAGCAGAGTACACAAAGTTCCTTTCTCCTTCCTTTGGCAGTAAGGCAGCCACTGCAGGCCACTCCCCCAAGCAGTCCTTCAGCTTGGGAATAGTCTCTCCTCAGTTTCTTCAGGTTCCTCTCCGCAGTAAAGGTTTTTTCGTGTAGTCCAAAGTGATCTAATTTCATGGGATCTTGGTCCCAATATTTATACCCCAAAATCCTTAGTTCTCTGAGGGGAGAGTTGCCTTTGCCCAGTCCAAACCAGTTCTGAAGCACTCGGTTTACCAATCTTCTCCTTTCCTTTCACAGTGCAGGGCAGAAACATCAGCCGCCCCACAGGAGGTGGAGCCAGTATTGTAGAAGGCAAGTACAGTGCTGGAGCACTTTGTTTACAGGACTCCTTCTCTTCTTTCAGTGTGCAGGGCAGAGACATCAGCCGCTCCCCAGGAGGTGGAGCCAGCATGGTGGAAGGCAGGCACAGCCCTATTCAAGGTTCAGGTGCAACTCCTCCCTCTCATCTAGATGCAGATCTCTCTATTCGCCACTGGGCTGACTCATCCGCTCTCTTGGAATCCCCCAGCCCTGTCACTCACAAAACCAGACAAGGAATACACAACCTAGCAGAGGCAGACTTGAAAGGTTAGACAAGCAAATGCCTACTTTCTAAAAGTGGTATTTGCAAACACAGAATGTTAAAACAAACTTCCTTAAAAGATGTATTTTTATCATTCTGAGTTCAGGCATACTAAACTCGAATTTCTACCATGTTCTCTGAGTCAGTTAGGATTATAAACATGTAATAATTCTGGCCTATGGAGAACAGGTAGCCTTGCAATAGTGAAAAACGAAAATGCCTATAATTCACTATTAGGACATGCCACACACATCAGGGCTTGTCCTACCTTATACTTACAATGCACCCTGCCCTTAGGACTATCATAGGGATGATTGATATGAAGAAAAGGGAAGGTTTAGGGACTGGCAAGTGGGTGCACTTGCCCAGTCAGCATGACCGTACCAGACTGCACGCAGGCTCTGCAATGGCAGACCTTAGACACATATTACAAGGCTGCTTCTGTGGGTGGCACAACCAGTGCTGCAGGCCCACCAGCAGCATTTGCATTTACACGCCCTGGGCACACTCAATGCACTAGACTAGGGTCTGACAAGTAAACCAAATAGCCAAATATGGAACCACTGATTAATACATCAATTTACAATAGGGAGCACTTGCACTGTGGTACTGAATAGCAGTGGCACAGTGCCCAAATCATCTAACACCAGCAAAAACACATGAAGCAATTGCAAAAATGGAAGGGAGACCCAAGCCAATGGTGCCAGGTCTTACAGGTTGTATAGCGCCAATTAAAATGACTATTTTCCCATGCCTAATCTATGTTTTTCAGACTCTTCCCCTGCCCCCTCCTACTAACGCCCTTTGCTCCCTGAAATTGCCAATTAATATATTTCCATGGGACAGCAAGAAACCCATGTGAGAAGGTGGCCTGGTATATGCTGACCACTAATTTAAGTGGGCACCTTGCACCAGTCCAAACAACCCTTATTGATGATTAGGTTAAAGACAACCTTTATTGAAAGCTATCCTAGTGGTAGCTATGGAGAGCAGCCTTCAGGCGAACTCTTGAAGGAATGTAAAGCAGCTTGTTTTACCATATCATAACCTCCTGAATCACCAAATGAAAGGAGAACCACACAAGAGATACATATAATATAAGTATTTATCACTAAACACTCTACTAACCTCTTTATGAGATTAGAGCACAAAGCACACAATATTAAATCACTAGAACAACAATACATAGCACAATACACAGTAGGCTCTAGGGGGAGACCAAACCATATACTGAGAAAGTGGTATACCAACTACGACCTGACTAGATCACGTAGAATCCCTGGGACCCCAAGGAACCACCCAAAGTAGTGACACAGGGGACCCACGGAGGACGGGTGCAGTGTGAAAACACAGACGCGAGCTCCGTACAACTCTATGGGAAAGTCGCGGTTTGAATTTTAAAGATTAAGGACACTTCGGAGAGAACTTTGAGCAAACCCTTTCAAACCGGAGTACCCATGTTACCTATCCCAGGGGAGCCGGGTGCATAGGTGTAAAGTGATGTCAGAAACCTTCGTTGTTTTCAATGGTGTGATAAGGAAAAGTGCTGCTGCCGGGAAGATGTAGTGTCCAGTGGAATAAAAGCCTGGATTCGAGGTAAGAAGAACCTGAAAGCAGAGGGGACAGAGTCTGGTTCACTTCAGGGTGAACAGGGGCACGATAAACGAATGCCCACCGATGTCGGGTGCTTCAGGTGAGATGACGCGATGCTGGACTCTGCAGCCACGGGGACCAGGAGACGTCGACGATGACGAAAGTCCAGAGGTGAGCTGTCCCACGCAGGATGTCGAGTGCTGGGGGGGGGGGGGTCAGTGTCTGGATTGAACACCATCAAGCCTTGGCAACTGCGACCCACGCGGGCAGAGGAAATACGCTTCGGTGAGGACCAGCAAGGTCCCTCTGGTCTCTCCAAGCAGTGGTTAGTCAGGGCACGTCTGGAGCAACCAGGAAAGCCCACTGAAAGTCAAAGTTGCCTTCACAGGGACCCATAGGTCAACTGACCAGGGATCGCAAAGGGACCTCAAGCTGAATCACAAACTACCAGCCCACGGAACATTCGTGGAGTGTAGGCCGGAAATCTTCAGTTGAATTACTGCTCTGGGTCAGGACTAAACGTAGCCCAAATCACAGCCTCAGGGATCGCAGAAAAGCATATGCTGCTGCAAAAGTAAACGGTGCACAGGGGAGGGATACGGGCCTCAGAATTGCTGAGAGCACAGACCAACCTCAGAGACCTCAGGATCCCACCTCCTGTGTTGCAGACATCTTCGGAGTCCTCAGGAGCTCGGGAGATGCGTTTAAGGTGCCTGCCTTGCAGGGGACTAACTCCTTTACTCCAAGGGAGATTCTATGTCAGGACCGGAGGCTTCTGATTATGCTTACTCAATTTCTTTACTGACTCAACAGCAGCTAATGAAAAGTAAACTACATTTAATAAAAAAAACATCATTTCCCATAAGGCTTTGAACCACACCTCCTCAACCAGTCAATGGCAACACATCGTAGCAAACAAAATAGAGAGGCACCATCTTGGCTTCTTCTTTCTTTGCTGCTCTGCACTCAAGATAAGTGCCTCTCCATTTAGTTCTACTTTGTCACTTGTGCCTTGATATTTAATTATTTGAATGTTTATTTACACTCTGATACATGTGCTTATGGTAATACTGTTTTTTATTATTGTCAGCATGCATTGTGCAGTGCGTTAATTACCTTCACTGTATCGGGTGGTCGCGCTCCGCTTCAGACGTGCGCCCCTTCTGCTAGTTTTTCCCGTACTTTGAGCGTGTGTTGCACTTAAGGCTCTCTCTCCTCTCATTGCCTCTCACTGCTGCCTGCCTTTCCCGTTAGCCTCGTGCGTTCGACTAGGGCCCGGCCAGCCACCCCCCAAAAAGGGGGGTGTGCGCGTAGTTCCCTTTTATTGCCGGTCAGATGCCTTGCCCCAGGCTATATTGGGGATTCACGCAGCTGGCAGATTGGAGCACACTCCGGGCCCGATTTTCATAATTAAGGCAGCGTTTGTGTTCCTGTGCTCAAGGGCATTAACCCTGGCTTTTCCAGTTTGACTGGAAACTAATTTTTGGCACCCCTGCTCTGCGCAGGCAAGTAGGGGTTAACCCCCTCCATTAGTCCTGTGCTTTTACAGTTTTTGGTGATTTCTCCTGTGCTCCACTCCCACCTGACGGCCCTGGCTTGTTGAAAGTGTGGGCTGATAATTGTGCTTCCCACTGGGGAATTTTTTATTGAATATATTTTTTACATTCTGTTGAGTCATGTCAGACTGTGAGTGCTACCAAGAGGAGGTAGCTGCGTGTGATGCCCAGGATGATGATGCATACGACTATGATGAATCAGTGGAAGTCATTCTAGACAAAAAGTTAGATGCCAAGCTGGATAAGGCGCTCTCCCCCGCCTTATTACCTATCTCCCAGTGATTAGATCTTTTGGTACTTCCAAACCCTCCCCTCCCTGGGCCTTCTCCTGTCCCGGCGCCCCTTCCCCCCTCGGAACCCCCTGGTATTCCATGGCCCCATGTGCATACTTACCCTAAGCTCTACAAAGAGCTTCTTTGGTGGCTGGAGCACATGGCGTCATTGTTGAGTCCTACGCCAGTTGGGGCGCTCAAGGTGGAGATTTTGCCACAGGCGGACGTTGGTCAGCCAACGAGTTAAAATTGCACATCAACTGCTTCGAGTTACTAGTAGGATAAATTTGCGATAACATCAATATCTCCTCTGAAGAGCAATTGTTGCATCCTCCTCCAGATGGACAATGTGTCAGCGGTGATATACATCAATCGCCTAGGAGGAACGAGGTCACTTTTGTTGGTCAACATTGTGAAGGAGTTCTGGCATTTCTGCCTGGATCACAAGATCAAAGTCATAGCAGAATGCCTGCCGGGCAAGCTCAATTAGGTGGCAGATTGGAACTCCAGATTTCTGAGGGATTACAGCGACTGGAGGCTTCATCCTTCTCCGTTTGCAGAGATCATGAATATGCAAGGTCCTTGCAAGATAGACCTCTTTGCTTCTCGTCTCAATGCCCATCTCCCGCTTTTCTTCAGCTGTAGACCGGACCCGATGGTGGCGATGGGAACGGACTCGTTCCTTCAGCATCGGAGGTCTCAGAGTAATTATGCTTTTCCTCCCTTTGCTCTGATCCAGAGAGTGGTGGCCCTGGTCCATCGACAGGCAGCTTCGATAGTTTTGGTGACAGCGTTGTGGAAGACTCCGTCCTGGTTTCCCACACTATTGGAATAGTCTGTGGATCTACCCTTTCAACTCCCGATGCTTCTCCAGGACCCAGTGAGAGCACCCCATCTGCTGGTCCTGCAGAACCAACTGCCTCTCATGGTGCGGACGCTCTCAGGAGACACAAGAGCATTGACTGCCTTTCACAAGTGGCTGCCGGCTTTATACAGCAAGCTCGAGCTCCATCTACCCGGAAATGATATTCAGCTTCCTGGAAGCGATGGGTGGGTTGGTGCCTTCAACGGCAGATGGATCCCGTGAGATCATATGTTAAAGAGGTTTTGAATTTTCTGTCAGAGTATGCTGAATCGGGTCTTTCATACAAGTCAGTTAACAACTTCAGATCAGCACTCTCGGCAGGCCACAACTCTATTGATGGTAAACCCGAGGGCATGCATCCTCTAGTGTGTAAGTTACTCAAAGGTATTAGGGTGGCTAATCCTCCTCGTTCCAGGTATTCAACGTTATGGGATGTCTCGAAGGTTCTATCCTTACTTGAATCTTGGCCAGATAAGGAAAATGCTACTTACCAGTATGCATCTGTTCTTGGCATGTAGAGCTGCAGAGTAACACACTGTTGCATAGATCGCCATCTAGTGTTGGGCCCGGATGTTTGCACTTGTTTTTGTCCTGAAAAGTCTTTGGAAGTCACGAGATAGGTGACTCCTCCTTTGGATCACATTGCTCATGGGCATCGGCTCCATCCTTAGATTGTTTTTCGCCAGCAGGGAAATGATGGAGCTTTGTAAGAAAACAGGAAGGATGTCCATGTAAGCTGTATCTAATTAAGATAATACTGGAACAGATAAAGGCATTTTCCGTTTGAGGCATATGCGCTGCAGATTACACACTGTTGCATAGATTATATAGCAGTACCTCCTCTTAGCGTCGACCACCCGTATCTGTTGCAGTAGTTTGAAATGATGTTTTGAGTACAGCCTGGACCACAGTAGCTTGTTGTTTAGTTTGCACATCTACACAATAGTGTTTTGTGAATGTGTGCGGTGTAGACCATGGAGCTTCTTTGCAGATATCATCTAAGGGAATGTTCCCTAAAAATGCCATTGAAGCCCCTATCTTTCTTGTGGAGTGGGCTTTAGGAGGAACTGATAACGTACGTTTAGCTTTGTGGTATGCATTTGACAATCCACCTAGCTACCCCAGATTTTGATATGGGGTTACCTTTGTGTGGTGGTGAGAAAGACACAAAAAGCTGTTTGGTTTTACAGAAGGGTTGTGTTCTCTCGATGTAGTAAAGCAATGCTCTTTTGACATTGTAACGAGGTGACCGGGACATTGTCTAACTGTAAGGGCGGCGGCAGAGAATTTCCCTGGTGGTCTGTTCATGACGAGGATATGGTTGCTCCTTCTTCACAGGACGATCCTTTTGCTTGGGGAAGCCCGTCGCAAGAAATACAACACGGCCCCTTTAACTGGCCGACGGAACAGGACGCCGGGACTGCCCATCGTGACGTATCCTTCATCGCATTGGATAAAACCCCGGAAACTTGGAGGTCGGCGTGTGACGTCACCGACCCGGGAGGAGGCCGCGAGGAGGAACCCGAGGAGGAAGAACGCCGGAGAGACGAGGAGAACGCCACGCCAGGACGAGAAGCAGACGAGGCTGGGAGAGGAGAGGCTCTGTCCGAAGAAGACGTGCCAGGAGGCCAACGAGACCGCGCAGCGCCGTGCCACACTCCCGAGGGAGGAGTGTGGCTACGACAGGTACGGGATAGAATCTCGAACTGGGTGGGACGGCGGGGACATTCACCCGCGGTAAAAAGCCTCTCAAACCCTTAGTATCCTGCACTACCCTTCCCCGTTATAATATACCCTCCCTCACGCCTGTCACTTAGCCGCAGTAAACGTCTACAACACTTGAAGGTGTCCCTCACTCCCTGGTACCCCGGAAAGGAAAAGTATAGGACGTGGCAGTAATTGGTCCTTTTCTGTGTTTTATTTCCGGTATAACTGTTGCGAGAGGTCCCTCTGGAAGAAGCGCTATCCTGACCCAAGACGCTATAGAGGAAAGAACACCCCTCCACAGTCAGCACCACGGATCCTGCCGGTTTTGCAAGAGAAAGACTCACTTTACGCAAAAAGAAACTTTATGTTAAAATAAAACCCTCGTTACCAAGACCCCGTGTCCAGTCCATTCCTGACCCCCCTTTACAGACATCTAAGGTATGGAGAGCTCTTTCTGCGACTGTTTTTGGCTGCGAGAAAAATACAGGTAGTTCCAAAGATTGATTGAGATGGAAGGGAGAAATGACTTTAGGAACGAATTTAGGATTAGTTCGGAGAACAACCTTATTATGATGCATCTGCAGAAAAGGTTCCTGAATGGTTAGTGCTTGTAGTTCACGGACTCTTCGTAGAGAGGTATTTGCTACTAGCAAAGCAACTTTCCATGTTAAGAATTGTAGCTCACATTTATGTAAAGGTTCAAAGGGAGGTCCCATTGGCCTTGTGAGAACGATGTTTAAATTTCACACAGGTGAAGGTGGTGCTCTGGGAGGAATTATTCTTTTGAGGCCTTCCATAAAGGCTTTTATGGCAGGTACTCTGAAAAGTGATGGATGCTGTCTATTTTGTAGATATGCTGCCATGGAAGCAAGATGCAGTCTAATAGAAGTGTAGGCTAAGTTACATCTTTGGAGGTTCAATAAGTAGCCGATGATGTGTTGGATAGACACATCTAGGGGATTGATGTTGTTGTTATGACAATATATTACAAAATGTTTCCACTTGGCTGCATAGCATGCCGTAGTGGTGGGACTTCTAGCTTCTTTAATGACGTCCATACAGTCAGGGGGGAAGGTTAAGGTAACCGAATTCTAGGACCTCAGGAGCCAGAGCGCAAGATTGAGCGGAGATGGGTTTGGGTGTCTGATCTCTCCATGGATCTGGGTTAAGAGGCATGGAGATAGGTATAGCTTTTGGTGCGGTAATACAGAAAGTTCCAGCAATGTGGTGTACCACTGTTGTCTGGCCCAAGTTGGAGCAACTAAGATGAGTGTTCGGGAATGTTGCTGTAGTTTGCGCACCACAAGTGGAATGAGTGGGAGAGGTGGAAAAGCGTACGCAAATCTGGCTGACCAGTTCATCCATATCGCATTGCTTTTGGACAGTGGGTGTGAATATCTGACGGCGAAGCTTGGGCATTTGGCGTTTTCGTGGGTGTCAAATGATTGTCCCCACATCTGAAAGAATGGTTGAAGAACTTGTGGATGAAGTTCCCACTTGTGGATCTGTTGTGTCTGACGGCTCAACAGATCGGCTATGGTGTTTTGTACCCCTGGAACATGTTGGGCTAAGAGGAACATTTTCTGAGGTATAGTCCACCTCCATATGTTCTGTGCTAGCTGAGAGAGTTGCAGAGAGTGTGTCCCGCCTTGTTTTTGTATGTAGTACATGGCTGTCATGTTGTCCGTGCGGACTAAGAGCCTTGCCTGATATTTGCTTTTGGAATGCTTTTAAGGCAAGGAATATGGCTAGTAATTCCAGGTGGTTGATGTGGAGTAACTTTTGTTGTGGTGTCCACCTGCCCTGCATGGTGTGTTGCAGTAGGTGAGCTTCCCAGCCGGAGAGTCCTTTGGAAAGGCTTTTGGTGTTCCACCACTGCAGAGAGCGGTGAGTACGACCATCCACCAACACTAGATCTGTTACCGGACCATGAGCCTGGTTCCATTGGCATGCTAAGCACTCTTGAAGGGGACGCATCTGGAGTCTTGCATGAGGCACTATGAATATGCATGAGGCCATCATCCCGATGAGTTGCATGAACACTCGAGGTGGAAGAGAGTGTTCCGGTTGAAATTTTGTTAGAAGAGCTTGCATGTTTGCTATTCTGACAGGAGGGGTATAAGCTAGCGCTTTTGAGGTGTTTATTGTGGCACCTAGGTATTGTTGTATCTCGGATGGTTGTAGATGGGACTTGGTGTGGTTTACTGTGAACCCCAGGTCGTGGAGTAATTGAATTGTTGCGCGAGTGTGTTGTACACACTGGCTGTATGAGCTTGCTTTTATGAGCCAGTCGTCGAGATATGGGAAGACGTGAATGTGCGGTCTTCTTAAGTGTGCTGCCACCACTGCTAGGCACTTGGTAAACACTTGTGGTGCTGTTGTGACTCCGAATGGAAGTACTTTGAATTGATAGTGCTGACCGTTCACTACAAATCTGAGATATTTCCTGTGAGCGGTGTGAATGGGAATGTGGCAATAGGTGTCCATGAGATTTAGGGTAGCAAGAAAGTCGTTTTGTGAAAGCAGAGGAAGGACCTGCTGGAGTGTGACCATGTGGAAGTGGTCTGATTTTATGTATAGGTTAAGGGTCTGAGATCTAGAATAGGTCTTAGAGAGCCTTCCTTCTTTGGGATAAGAAAGTACAGGGAGTAAACTCCCTTGTTTTGTTGCTGCAGGGGTTCTATTGCACTTTTTTCTAAGAGAGATATTACCTCTTGCTTTAGCAATAACACATGTTCTTGTGACATTGGACGCTGTTTGGGTGGTATGTTTGGGGGGTAGATGTTAGTTCGAGACAGTAACCCCATTGAATTATTTGTCGCACCCACCTGTCTGATGTGATGTTGGTCCAGACAGGAAGGAAATGTTATAGTCTTCCCCCGACTGGAGTGGAATGGTGTGGGGGAAGTGGAGGGAAGTCATTGGGTAGGGGTGGAGGCAGTGCGGGAGTTGTTAGTTTTGACTATGCCTTTGTTATTGTTACCCCTGTAACCACCTCTTTGGTAGCCCCTAGTGAAGGTGGATTGGATAGGGGTATTGTAAGAAGTGGAGGGGCTATCTGAGGAGTAGCCTCTGGTGGTGCTTTTGTAGGAACTTGCGACTGCAAGGCTCCCATAGATTTAGCTGTGTCGGTATCCTTTTTCATTTTCTCAAGGGATACGTCAACATTAGGGCCATATAGGTGTTGCTCATCGAATGGTTGATTGAGGTTGGAACTCTGGACTTCAGGTATGAAACCTGAAATAAGTAGCCAGGCATACCTACTGAAAAGGACACTGGTGTTAATTACCCTTGAAGCAGTATCTACGGCATCTAGGGCACAACGGATAGAGTTATTGGTGATAGTTTTACCTTCTTGTATGAGTTCATTGGCCCTATTTTTATATTTGTCTGGAAGATGCTGCATTATGGATTCCAGCTCATCATAATGTGCCCTGTCTTACCTTGCTAGCAGCGCTTGAGTATTGGCGATGCGCCATATGTTTGCAGCTTGTGACCCCGTTCTTTTGGCAGAGGCGTCCACGAGTTTAGACTCCTTATCTGGTGGGGGGCCTCACCTGATGTTTGGGAATTGGCCCTTTTTCGCGCATTGGAGACTACAAGGGAGTCTAGTGGTGCGGGCCTTTAATGTAGACTGGATCTGTAGGGGCAGCCTTATACTTTTTCTCGATCTGGGGGTTGAGGACTTGAGCACTGATTGGATCTTTAAATACCTCTGGTGCATGCTTAATGACCCCCTTAAGCATGGGTAGAATTGAGGTGGACCTTTGTGTGGTGTCAAAAGTGTCCATGAGAAAATCTTCCTACACGGGGTCTGTGTGTAGGTCAACCCCACGGTATTGGGTAGCTCTATGGACAAGTTGGTTAAAGCCCATAGTGTCCTCTAGGGGGAAGGCTTGGAGGGGTATATGTCATCCTGGGGAACGTTAGGAACATCTGGGGTGCTATAATCATCCCATGCGTTAGGGGAGTCAGGAGGACTAGGATTCCCTAGTGGTTCATTGTCCGCACCTCCCCCAGTATCATCAGACGTGTTATCCCCATCATCATCATCTTATACTGGAGTAGGGGATGGTGTAGGAGAGTGATGTGGTGGCGGAGGAGGAAGTGGAGGAGGAGGAGTAGAAGGGATCCTTAATAGAGAGGTTGCAATGTCTCTCAGTTTAAGATGAGGAGCCGGTGCTGGGGTATCTATTGGTCTTTTCTTGGAGTGAAGAGCCAATTGACCAGTTTTAGGATCTTTCACAAGAGTTTTTTGGGTAGGATCTGGTCGAAATAGTTCTTCTGTATAAGGTAAATCCTTCGGTGTCGAGGTCTTTGGTTCCGGAGGCTTTTTCGGCACCGACTAGGTAGCTGGTCTAGGTTCTTTTGGCTTCGAACCGTGACCTTTTGCAGTGTCTTTGGCCGGTGGAACGTGTTGTGGAAGCAGCGCTCGGCGTGGATGAGGAAGTGGATGGATCCTTTTTCGGTGCCGGTAGGTGTGTGTCAGTACTGGGGGTAGGCTGACTCGAGCCAAAGTCGCCTGAAGGCTTAGTAGTCTTCTTTACCGAGCCCGAAGGCAGGGCATGGGTAGCAGTCTCTCGGTGTGCACCTGGGCCCAAAGGTGTGACCGAAGCCTTTTTTGAGGATGTCGAGGAAGGGTCGGGGTCGACGTGTGTACTCACGACTTGCTGTGCCAGAGTGATTTCCTCAACGTCCGAGTCCTCGGCTTCGGAGTAGCTGACGATGCCTTCCTCGACCCGCTATTGTTCTGGCACGTCGACGCCCTCTTGGAAGATGTGGTCAGGGATCGAACATGATGAGCAAGCCATGATCCTCGAAGCTCGTCGGTCCCGAATTGTCTTTTTGGAGTGGAAGGAGGTGCAAACTGAACAGTACCTGGCCTCATGCTCCGGTGAGAGGCAAAGGTTGCACACCTCATGGAGATCAGTGTGGGGAAACTTCGACCCACATTGAGGACATTTCTTGAATGGCGTCCTTTCCACGAGCCAGAAGATAAGGCCTAGGTAGGCCCGAAGGTCTTTGTCGATGACCGGAATCGAAGACTGCGACTCCGGCCGATTGGGGTACGCGTTCGAGACAATACCGTCGAAACGGGTGAAGGATTGCGCGCCGAAAGAATCTATTTCAAACTGGAGCGCAGGAAACACATCAGAGCCCAATGGTGGAAAAAAAACAATCTAAGGATGGAGTCGATGCCCGTGCGCAATGTGATCCTAAGGTGGAGTCACCTATCTTGTGACTTCCAAATACTTTTCAGGACAAAAACAAGTGCAAACATCCGGGCCCCACACTAGATGGCGATCTATGCAACAGTGTGTAATCTGCAGCTCATATGCCTCGAACTAAGGAGCTGGTCAGAGCCGGTCGCTCCACCCGCCACGTGGCCCACCTGCGTGTGCCCAGTCCCCGTTTGCCGCCGCCACTGCCGGTAACTACTACCTGGATCGTCTTTTGTTACATTTTGCCGCATTTTACTGTATTGTGCCAGTATTCTCTTTTGTGCCAGTACTCCGTTTCTCCCGCTGTTGTGCCCTGATTTCTCTGTTGTGCCCCTGACCTTTGTCCGCTCCATCGCCGCTTTCCTCCCGTTGTTGTGCCCCAGACTGTTTGCCTGCCCTGTGTGCCACTGTTGTGCCCCTGTTTGGTTTCTTCTCTCCGTTCCTCCGCTGACCCAACCCGCTCCCTGCTCCCCGCCGCTGCTCCCCCGCGGCCCCACCCCCGCTCCTTCAGCCTCGCCTCGCATAGCTCCCCTCCCCACTCGCCACCCCGCTCCCGCCTCCCAGCTGCTCCTCCCTCCCACTGAGCTCTTAAGGTGGTGTCCGCGAGGCGGGGAGCTGTGACCTGACCTGACCTGGTCAGAGCCGGTCGCTCCACCCGCCGCGTGGCCCACCTGCGTGTGCCCAGTCCCTGTTTGCCGCCGCCACTGCCGGTAACTACTACCTGGACCGTCTTTTGTTGCATTTTGCCGCATTTTACTGTATTGTGCCAGTATTCTGTTTTGTGCCAGTACTCCGTTTCTCCCGCTGTTGTGCCGATTTCTCTGTTGTGCCCCTGACCTTTGTCCGCTCCATCGCCGCTTTCCTCCCGTTGTTGTGCCCCTGACTGTTTGCCTGCCCCCTGTGTGCCACTGTTGTGCCCCTGTTTGGTTTCTTCTCTCCGTTCCTCCGCTGACCCACCCCGCTCCCCGCCGCTGCTTCCCACGGCCCCACCCCCACTCCTTCAGCCTCACCTCGCATCGCTCCCCTCCCCACTCGCCACCCCGCTCCCGCCTCCCAGCTGCTCCTCCCTCGCTCCGCCTCCTCAACTCTCCATTTATGGCAGAGTCCACGCGTTCACGCCCCTCCGCGCCTGGACCGCGCCCAGCGCCAGACCCCCTGGCTCTCGCAGATGCCACCCCACCCGCCGGACGTACGACGCCGCCACCCTCAGCGCACTCAACACCGGACGCCTCCCCGGCTGCCACCAAGCCACCCCAGGACGCACCCACGGACCCTTCACCTGCCAATCCTGCAAGTTCGCCTGCATCCGGACCTGCAACCCACCCGCACCCGCCAAGCCAAGCACCATCAGCAATCACCTGAAGTGCATCCTGCTCAACACCCGCTCCGTCCACAGACACGCCGTGGAACTATGGAACCTGCTCGACACCACATCTCCGGACGTCGCCTTCCTCACGGAGACCTGGATGAACGCCTTCTCGGCACCAGACATCGCCATAGCCATCCCGGACGGCTACAAGATCATCCGGAGGGACTGCGTCAACCAGACTGGAGGAGGCATCGCCATCGTCCACAAGAACACCATCCGGATCACAACCAACTCCGACGTTACCCCCACAGCCGCGGAACATCTCCATTTCCAGATACACACGGACCCAAGACCACACTCAGAGGCACCCTCATCTACCAACCCCCAGGACCCCGCACACAATTCAGCGAAGACATCGCAGACTTCATCAGCCCACACGCCCTCCCCTCCGCTGACTACATCCTCCTAGGGGACCTCAACTTCCACCTGGAGAACAACAACGACAACAACACCACCACCCTTCTGGACATCCTCGCCAACCTCGGACTCAAGCAACTGGTGAACACCCCCACCCACTACGCCGGACACACGCTTGACCCAATCTTCTCCTCCAGCAAGCACATCTCCTTCAGCCATTCCACCTGACTCCACTGGACAGACCACAGCTGCGTCCACTTCAGCTTCAGAAAGACCACAAGTCACCACCTCCCGCAACAGGTTCCCCGCAGGAACTGGAACAAGATCACCACCGAGCAGCTCACCGCATCACTGAATCAGAACCCTCCCACCAGATCAACGGACCCCAACCAAGCAGCCCTCAACCTCGCACAGTGGATCACCAACTGCGCCGACGACCTAGCACCCCCGAAAACCCATACCAGCAGGCCCGGAAGCAAGAAAGCCCCGTGGTTCAACGACGACGTCAAAAACTCCAAGAAGAACTGCCGCACCCTTGAGAATGCCTGGCGAAAGAACCCGACCACAGACAACATGACCGCCCTCAAGCACGCCACCCGCAAACACCACCAGCTGATCCACACCACCAAGAAGACAGCATTCAAGGAACGACTAGACAACAACGCACACAACAGCAAGAAGCTCTTCAGCATCGTCAAAGAGCTCTCCAACCCCAGCGCCGGAAACAACGACATCACTCCCTCACAAGACCTCTGCGACTCACTCGCCACGTTCTTCCACAGCAAGATCGCAGACATACACAACAGCTTCGGCGAACAGACCTCGCCCCCCACCACGGATCCGACGCCCCCCACCACAACCCTCCGCGACTGGACCCCGGTCAGCACTGAAGACACCACCCGCATGATGAACACCATCCACTCCGGATCACCAACCGACCCATGCCCCCACCACGTCTTCAACAAGGCCGACTCCGTCATCGCACCCAAACTCCGGGACATCATCAACTGCTCCTTCAACACCGCCACCTTCCCGGAGAGCTGGAAACACGCCGAACTCACCGCCCTTCTGAAGAAACCATCAGCAGACCCCACCGACCTCAAGAACTACCGCCCCATCTCGCTCCTCCCGTTTCCTGCCAAAGTCATCGAGAAGACCGTCAACAAACAGCTGGCCGCCTTCCTCGAGACGAACGGATCCCTCGACCACTCACAGTCCGGCTTCCGAGCCAATCACAGCACGGAGACCGCCCTCATCGCAGCCACCGACGACATCCGAACCCTGCTCGACAACGGGGAAACAGCGGCCCTCATCCTCCTGGACCTCTCCGCAGCGTTCGATACTGTCTGCCACTGCACCCTAGTACAACGCCTAAGCAACGTCGGAATCCAAGAGAAGGCACTGGAGTGGATCATTTCGTTCCTCACCGGAAGAACCCAGAGAGTCCGCCTCCCCCCGTTCAGATCAGAGGCCACCAAAGTCATCTGCGGCGTACCACAAGGATCATCACTCAGCCCCACCCTCTTCAACGTGTACATGAGCCCGCTCGCAGCCATCGCACGCCAACACAGCCTCAACATCATCTCCTACGCCGACACCCAGCTGATCCTCTCCCTCACCAACGACCCCGCTACCGCCAGAACCAACCTGCACGAAGGGATGAAAGAAGTAGCAAAGTGGATGAAGAACAGCCGTCTGAAACTGAACTCAGACAAGACGGAAGTCCTCATCCTTGGACCATCACCATCTGCCTGGGACAACTCCTGGTGGCCCCCGGCCCTAGGCAGCGCACCCATACCAACAGACCACCCACGCAACCTGGGATTCATCCTGGACTCCTCCCTGTCGATGACCAGACAAGTCAACGCCGTCTCGTCCTTGTGTTTCAACATCCTACGCATGCTCCGAAAGATCTTACGTTGGATCCCCACCGAAACCAGAAAGACGGTCACCCAGGCACTTGTCACCAGCCGGATGGACTACGGAAACACCCTCTACACCGGAACCACCGTCAAACTACAGAAAAGACTCCAACGCATCCAGAACGCCTCCGCACGACTCATCCTGGACATCCCCCGCCACAGCCACATCTCCGGACACCTGAAAGACCTGCACTGGCTACCCGTCAGCAAAAGAATCACGTTCCGCCTCCTCACCCACGCCCACAAAGCCCTCCACGACCTAGGCCCCAGGTACCTCAACGACCGCCTGACCTTCTACACTCCCACCTGCCAACTACGATCGACCAGCCACGCTCTCGCCGCCGTGCCACGCATCCGAAAAGCCACCATGGGAGGAAGATCCTTCTCCTACCTGGCAGCCAAGACCTGGAACTCCCTCCCCATCCATCTCCGTCTTACTCAACACCACCTCTCCTTCAGGAAGCAACTCAAGACCTGGCTATTCGAGCAATAATGGACCACCCCCCCTAGGCGCCTTGAGACCCTCTGGGTGAGTAGTGCGCTATACAAATTTCTTGATTGATTGATTGATCTTTGAAACAGTTATCAGCCAAGCTCACTATGCTGTTATGTTTAATTTCATGTTGCGGAGTGTCTGATGTGCGCGTATTGGATTTGGCAGGAAGAATGTTCTCCTCACAGGATGTCTCTTTCATCATTATGAGACGGACGAAAACTATGTCACGTTCGCTTGAGTATCTTGCTTTTCCACACAATGTTAAATTATGTGTTTTGCAACGTTGAAAAGTTTATGAGGAACGCACTCTTGCGCATAGGTCTGAACCTTTGGGTCAATTGTTGTTAGCGGTTCAAAAACTTTTTAGACCGGTTTCAGCTGCCACCTTGGTAAGGTGGGTCAGGTGGATAATGTCAGAAGCAGGCATTGATATTTCTGTGTATGGTGCTCATTCCGCTAGAGGCGCCATGGCCTCTAAAGCATACATGTTAGGATCTCGTTTAGAAGATATCTTGAAAGCTGCTAATTGGTCGTCCGATTCAAAGTTTAGAGTGTTTTATTATAAACCTATTCCACATGTTTCCTCTGATGTTATTGATGAGCTTTGAACCAGTATAATCAGAAGCCTCTGGTCCTGACATAGAATACAATATATTCCAGCTATCGCAACAAGAATTTTAGATTCTATTAAGGACACGGAGGCAAGGATTATCCCACCCGTTGGGACAGTTAACATCAACTGTTATGTTGTATGATTTCTATATTCATAACTTCCTAATACCCACCCTGAGATGTCAAACCTTGTGGGTTCCCTATTTTCAAACTTGTTTCTGTTTCAGGGAACGATTCTAAACAGAACTGAATTGCTGCTCCGGCTGGAGATGGACCACCTCGCTGTCGGAGAATGGATGCTACTCCCAGGATTTTTGGATTATATTCTCTGTTGAGAATTGGACTCTGCGGTTTGTCTCTCCGTTGAGAGTTGGAACTGTTTTTCGTTCAAGACATTATGGACTGGTTTTGCAAAGAAAGAGGAAGCCAAGATGGTGCCTCTCTATTTTGTTTGCTATGATGGGTTGCCGTTGACTGTTTGAGGAGGCGTGGTTCAAAGCCTCATGGGAAATGATTTTTTTTATTAAATGTAGTTTACTTTCCATTGGCTGCTGTTGAGTCAGTAAAGAAATTGAGTAAGCATAATCCTCGCCTCCGTGTCCTTAATAGAATCTAAAATTCTTGTTGGGATAGCTGGAAAATCTTGTTTTCTTCAGTCATCCAGCATAGTGTAGATCATCAAAGTACTTGGTTTCAGTAGCAGAGTTTAGTGCAGGCAAAATCTATAGTCCAGTAGTCAGGGGTTCCTACTTTACACCCAAGGAAGGGGTGGGAAAAACTCTGGGGACCCACCTATGGGAGGGTCAGGACAGAGGGGTGGCTACACCCATGTCCTTTGTCCAGTTTCACGCCAGAGCAGGAGTAAATGGCTCCTGCAACCGGTTTGAGCAGGACTATGCACAGGGACACCAAATGTGCCCTCATTGCAGACTTCAAAGCACTTTCAGAGCGCACCCACCCAGCCCCAATACACTAAAGCCTGTCTAGGAGATGGTCACACCTCTCTGTGACAGGAAGCCTATTGTCAAGCCTTCCCCTGCTCGAGCTCGGCTCACCAGCAGGAGGGCAGACTCATGTCTGTGGCTGGCAGCATCAGTTTTGTGATGCCCAGGTTGAGAAAGCTGGTACCAGGTGTACCGGTGTGTCGCATATGTCCCTTTAGGAGGGTGGAATCATACCTCCCCGCCAGTTACTGGCGGGGAGGTATGATTCCAAGGTGTTTGACACCAAACACATGTTTCCAAGCAGCCGGTTTACAGGTAGCATTTAACACAAGGTTATCATGCACTTAAATATATATGGTTTGCTGCATCACAAACAACCCCGGAGAATAGGTTCCGAAGGCTGCAGAGGGGCTCTGCTCATGCATGGGCACCCTCTCACATAAAACCTAGCACCCTGCCTTCAGGATTGATAAGGCCTGCCATAGGGGTGACTGATAGGTTTATATGTGCAGTGACATAGATATAGGTTAATTATATCTATCCTAAGTAAGGGGTGCCTGCACCACCTTACACAGGCTGCAGTAGCAGACCTGTGGTGTCAGTTTGAATGGTCTCTCAGGGGTGGCATAATACATGCTGCACCCCTCGGAGGACTCTGGGGTACCTATGCCCTGGGTACATAGTATACCATATACTAGGAACTTATAAGAGTACCCCAGAATCCAATCTGGAGTGTACTTAAACTACATGCAATCAATTTAGAGGAGATAGCAGCTTGACTGGGGTCCTGGATAGCAGGATCCCAGTCAGTCTAAGTCGAAATCAGTGAACCATCAGCAAAAAGTGGGGGTAACTATAAGAAGCAGATCCTACTCTCCTACAACCCAGACTTAACAAAAAATATTGTACTGCCAGAAACGAAACGGAGGATTGGTGGTCACCTTAATATTCTGCTACAACCGAGCAGCACAGCTTCGTTTTTTAGTGGACAGGAACCACCCGGTCTCCGTAAGACATTGGTCCTTTATGGAGCAGGCCATTGCTGGCTACTGAATCTAGAAAGTAGTCTGGCTACCGCATAAACATAGAAGATGGGGCCTGTATTCCTCACCAGTGATGAGCTCAATTTTCAAATTGTCTGGCCTTATAACATTTCCTTCCACGATGACGCCGGGTCAGAAACCAGAGGCATTTGAATGATGGGGACTGCAAGCACATAGGTTCCTTGTTGATCAAGATGGGATTATCCCTTTTGACCAATTAAAAATAGATTACTCTCTGCTTGCAACGGACTACATTCCATTCTTACAGCTTTGACACTGGGTGACCTAGTCGGAGTATAAATAAGGGGCACCCCGACCCATGACCCCCTTCGAGAAATGGCTGATTCTTAAAACAGATGATAAACGTCTTATAACCGAATAATATACTTTTCAGTCTGAAGAGGGTTCCACTATAAAGGCCAAAGAGCAAGTGGGCTGGGAAGCCGAGAAAGGGCGGGCCATAACCACCAAAGAAGGGGAGGACTTTTTTTACAGAGCTCACCACATGAGGTGGAACCTGGGGGCTCCAAGGAATGCTGCCGGGGTTGAGGAATCACTGGGACTCTCCCTCATTTCCAATGGCACTGTCCAAAACTCACCCGATTATGGGACCAGGTATTAACTGACATTGACTCTGCTTTTAACACTTCCATTCATAAGTACTCAGCATACACTATTCTAGGATTGCCGAATGCCTTGACCTACCCCCTATGGACCCATTAATTTATGGTAGGTAGGTTAAATGAAATGCCCAGAATCACAGGATGTTGACCCGACGCAGAGATTCAAACCCGTTTCACCCAACTCCGAAGTCGTCTGCTCTGGCAGTTAAGTTACATCTTCTCCCCACTTTCATGGTTAGTAGTTGGTTCTGTTTTAGGCAGTGCTAACAGGAGAAATGGGCTGGTGCAAGCTGCTTTCTGACGAGAGCCCCAGCTCTTATTTTTTTATTTTAAAACAAATTAACCACTGTCTGGGTGCCTAACTTGGGAATTGCTGTTCTGCGTTTGCGAATAAGTAGATATCTGGAAAGGCCCATTCACAAAAGATGTACAAAATATGGTCTTTAAGTGCTCACTTGGGATACTCTTAAATTATTCTGCAGACTACTGCAGCATTCTGAATTCCAGGAGGTGGAATGCTGTGATGCACAGGTTCCTCCCAATAGCCATCTCCAAATTGTCTGGGCTTCTATAGACAGACCTCTGGATCCTTTGCCTCACTGCTGGTTGATAATGTGTTGTTGTAATATGCTCAGTCTAAACAAGCAGGGAGGAAGTGTGAAGCTTGGAAGAAACCCCTTGAGGGCTAGATGAACTATGCTGAAATCCAGAAGGTTGATGTAGGTTTACTCTTTCACTGACCACAGTCCTTAACTTTCAGATTATCGGAGAGGAAAGGAAATTACTCTATTTTTGCTGAACACATTTCTGTTGGCTTAGATCGCTGCACACTTTACTACTGCTAACCAGGTGTAAAGTGCTTGTACTTCCCTTTCAAAAATGGCAAAATTGGTATAGCCTGAATGGTACATTTGATTTGCTTATAAATCCCTAGTACAGTGTTTAACAAACTCTGGGTTGTGTTGCGAGCCTCATTTTTTGTGAGTTGGGAAAGTCTGAGCTGTAAATCAAGATACCTTTAAATTATGTGTTGATCTCTGGTCGGACTGTTCACATAAGGAACAGGGTCAAGACTAATTTGCATATGGCTGGGTTCAAACTGGGGTGTCGCAGTGAGCGAAAGAACCTTGGATTAAACCCAGATCTGTGACTGGTTGGAAAGTTTCAGCACTCCGTACATTATTTTGTTGTTTTTGCGATGTTCGCCTTAAGTGGCCAAGGGTATGCCCAGATGTGGGTCCCTTGCTCGCTGTGCCACTGGATTCAAGCTAGCCTGGCTTATGAGGAGTCAGACCCAAAACCATTCCCAGGATCAGGGGCGGCTCCTCTGCTATGGCGCAGGAGCATCACCCCACTGCTATTAAGCAGTGGGAAACATAAAATGACAATAACTAAACGTTATTGTCATTTTATGTTTGGTGTCCTGCTGCTTTGCAGAGGGCGGGTAGGCGGGGCTGCTCTGCTCTCTGAGCAGGGCAGGAGAGGAGTGGTTTGCCGACTCTCGGGCCGCCCAAACCAGTCACGCGCACTTCCCTGTTCTCCATGCAGGATGCATTACAGCCTGCATGGAGAACATGCCCACCCCTCCAGCCCCTGGCTCAGGGCTGTGTCACGATGCTCAGACCAATCACCCTTGAGCCATGCCGGCCGCGACTACCTAGGATGCTGGTTTCCGGTCCAGGGATGACCTGGCCTGGCAGTTCTGGCTGGATTGTTCCCATGAGGAACAGGGTCAAGACTAATTTGCATATGGCTGGGTCCAAACTGGGGTGGCATAGTGAGCAAAGGAACAAAGTTTTAAACCCAGATCTGTGACTGGGGGGCGATTGGTTGAAAGGTTTCAGTACTCCGTCCATCATCTTGTTGTGTGTGCCCTCTTGTCACATTTGCCATGCTTCAAAGATAGAGGTCAAATGTCAGACTATATCTTCTAACAAAATGCTGCTTATTCTTTTCTTAACATAGGGATTGGTGCTTAAATCTCTTTCTCTGAGTGCAAAGTAAGATGAGTTTTTATAGTGAATTATGTGGCAATCTTGCTGGAGCACAGGGAGTGTTAAAGGAAAGGGTGTAGGTTGGTTTTATTTTTCAACACACAACAAAATGTAAATACCAGTAAATAAACTGTATGCATTCAGTAGTTAGGAAACCACAAATGTAGCACTCTTTTTTTAATAAGCCAGTTCTGGTACTTAGAGGACCCACTGTAGGGGCCTGACCTTATTGTCACAGGTTAAATCCCGGCAGGTTCATTCAAACTTTAATCCTCCTGAGATCGATAAAATGAGTACAATTGAGTTTGGCAACAATAAACATCTATTATTCAGCGCCAAGAAGCCCACCTGTGAACATAAGCTTTTCAAATACACATGTTATGTTATGTAAATCCAAGTGTGCTGGAAACTGAGATTTCAATACGATCAAAGCAAATCAAGACACTTTACTTAGTGATGCACAAATATTCAATATTCACAGAAACCAGATTTCTATACATTATCATTTGTGTGCTATATAGTTGTATTAGTAAAACTGTATGTCTGTGCAAATTTAGTGGCCATTTCAATGGAAAATCTGCTGTCTAAATGAAAACGAGCTATCTATCACACGATGCATGCTTCAGTTACATAAAAAAAGCGCCCCACCTTGTGTCCATTAAAGGTAGGTGAGTCAAAGAAAGTTGGTTGTTCTAAAATGTGGCGTGTGGTTCTAAAACGTTTGACAAGCACTGCCCTAGTATATGATACTGCATGTATCCAGGGCCTGTAAATTTAATGCTACCAGTGGGCTACAACACATTCGTTCCATCCAGAAAAGCAGCACTGTAAAATATGTCTCAGGCCTGCCACTGCAGCCTGTGTGGGCAATTTTAATACTATTTCGACCAGGCAAGATAAACCTTCTGCCAGGCCTAAACCTACCTTTTTAGTACCTATAAGTTACCACTAAGGTACACCCTTAAGGCTCGTAGAGCAGAGCACATGATATTTAAAAAGTAGGACATGTAAACTTAAATTTACATGTCCTTGCAATGAAAAGTCCTTAAAGTCGTTTTTCATTGTGGCAAGGTTATTTCCCATCGACTATTACTGGTTTAACTCATTACATTTGCTAAGTGATAAATTCAGTATGAGAGCAACTAGGAAGATAAGTCTTCCATTCATTTTAATAATAATTATGTTTTTAAATTACGATTTTGAGAATGACACATGTGTTTACATTTAGAAAGTAGGCATTTCCCTGCCGAAACAAAATGGGACCATCTGCCTGGGTCAAATGACTGTTAATGACTCTCCTATGGTGGGATGTGTACTCCACCTAAAGGGTTGACAAAGTGGGTGTGGCACGGTGAGGGTCTTCCTGACAGGATGGCTGGGGAGGAGCCGTACCCCTGTCCTAATTGCACTTCGGTGGAAGCTTAGGGGCTGTACCCAGCCTTTTTTGTTTATTTCTGAACCTGCAGACTCGGTCACTGACAAATGCAGCTCACTCTTGGGTCTGCTTGCCCTTTGTTTCACTAGACGGACTGGATCCAACCCCAGGGGAAAGAGAAGAATTGACAAGAACCAGTTTTCGGGTTAAACAAAGGTGTGTCGCTCTACCCACAGGCTGACACTGGGTATAAAAGTGTTTAGTGTGAACAAGGGAACCCACAAGGTAGGAAGGACCTTGGGTATCAACTAGTTATAAAAAACAATTGGTCCTTCAAACATTACAATTCAAATGGCGATAAATATAGACCGGAATCAGTACTATATTGTATTGAAGATGTCCAGCCGGACATTTAATTTAATGAATCATGGTAATTAGTACTGATCAAACACAAAGTGATCAAGTGGGACACAGTCCTGTATCCTTCAAGAAAAAAAAAAAGACAAATAAACACACATTTTTCAGGCAAAACAAGGAAAAGCTTTGAGCCAATACAAATAATCAAGGCAAGCTTTTTTGGTCAACAGCTGTTGCACTGGTTTTAACAAATCAGTTTAACGTGTAAGCTGTTAAAGAAGTCGACGACGTTTCGATCCATGGCTAGATACTTGGATCATCATCAGGACAAGATTTGCAAGCCTGAGGTAATAAGCTGCCTGATTAGGCAGCGTGAGCTTGGAGGAGTTAAACGAAAATGGATTCCAGATGGTAAGGAAACTCTGCAATGAGCGATCGAGGTGAATTAACAAGATAGCTTTGTGTGATGACGGTTGGCGTCCGATTAGACAAAGCACAGGCTAGGTGCCAATCACACTTCCAGCCGGTAGCATATGTCGATCGCCGGCAGAGTCGTCAGGACTCTGCCTGTGTGTTTATTTATGTCTTTTGTTTTTTCTTGAAGGATACAGGACTGTGTCCACACTCGATCACTTTGTGTTTGATCAGTACTAATTTCCTTGATTCATTAAATTAAATGTCCGGCTGGACATCTTCAATACAATATAGTACTGATTTCGGTCTATATTTATCGCTATTTGAATTGTAATGTTTGAAGGACCAATTGTTTTTTATAACTGGGTATAAAAGTGGCATCCTGAGAAGCTAAAAATCCGAACACTCCTGGACCTGAGAAGATTCAGAAAGAGGACTGGCCTGTTGTCTGAAGAAGAAAGTTTGGAACTGCTTGCTTTGAACCCAGGAGTGACTTCAAGAGTCAGATACCTGGCCTCCTGTTTGAGCCACAGGGACACTACAAGCTTCCAGAAGTGTTTGCTGCTTTCTACCTGACTAGACCTGGTCTAATCCCTTCTGCTGGCCTTCATGGGAGTGAATTCTGACCCCAGGTGCTGTCTTCAAGGTCCTGGACCCTTCACTGGAGTCAGTGTACATTTCACTGCCTAACTAAAAGTTTCATCAGATCCAACGCAGAGCAATGCAGGGCCGCCCACTGCAACACCACGCAACTCCTGCAGGCGACTTCACTGGATCAGGCAAGGAGTGAAGCGGGTCAATCTACTTGGAGCCAAGGGGGAAGTAAGGAAAGGGCCGCCCCCACTCAAACCATTATAAACAACGAAGGGCCCCACCTTGACGACACTATTTTCCTTTGCAAGGTGACACATCAGGGTGTACAATATCCTTACATTCCCTTCTTAATATGCCTTACTTTTTATACACATAGGTCACAGTGTCATATTTAAAAACAAATAACCAACATGTTCATTGCCCACCACACTCCCCACCTTTCATACAATAATACAATAGAAAAATGTGGGGAAAGAGAGAGAGCACCTCACGGAGGAACCGCCACAAGGGGTTACTGGCCAACAATTACCAGTTTTACCCGCTTATCATCATTGGTAACTCTCTCTCAATCGTGAATAAGAAAGAAAAGAAAGGTGAAAAGAGAAGTGAAACCGACAACTGGTTTCCTTTCTAGAGAGACTCAGTTAGTAACTCCCACTCGTGCACGAATCCACAAAACACCCCTCTTGAGAAAGAATAAGTGTAATTCTCAACATTAAAATTGACACGCTTCCTAGCCACTCCAACTTTATTCTGGGCTGCAAACCTCTCAAGCTAAAATTGGTCCTTATTATACCAAACCTAATGGTGAACTGCCAACATGTTTCGTTGCTAACTTGTATCGCAACTTCATCAGGGCTTACATGGGTTATCCTTTCACGTAATCACTGTGTTTTCCAATTTAACACCTGTAGTGGTAGACAATGACACGTGAACATAAAATTAGCCGGCTGTACAAGACGGGCATAATGATGGCAAAGAGCTCTAGTGGCACTTGGATCATTAAAAACATAATTACCTGGAGGTTGCGAAGTTACAACATACCCACACACCTCCTTTCAGGAACCTCCGTGTCAGCTGATCACGTGTTCCTGCGAAACCCACTGTGCTTCTGGGATTCTGTAAGTGTACATATAGGAACCATATATAACCCATATATTGAAACCGAGTACATGTATTTCTCACATCCAAGGAGTCAGGCGTTTTTATGAATCTATCAACTGGGGTTTACTGCTGTGATTTCTCAATTAATTACCCCAGTTCTCTGCAAAGGTTCTCACCACGGCAATCATAGTCATGGCGCCACCCACGAAGCCAAACGAACCTGCGTTCCAATATCCTCGATAGAGCCTGAGAACGCCCATACATGACCTCACCTTAAACGAAAAGCCTTGTATTAAAGGAACGTGTCCCGTCCAGTATTGTAATTCTTACCGCTGCTGCGTCCCACCGGCGTTTAGGAGCTCCAACTCCAAATGTCGCGTTCTGCTTAAGTTTAAAGACCTCCCTTCATGTCACCCTCCAATCACGTCCCACAGTCAACGGGACTCCGGGAAAGGCGGGGAGTGCTCGGTGTAAATGCGGCAGCCATCTTAGCGTGTGGTTTTACCTCGTTATTTTCAATGCCACTCAGCTATCGTGGTTAAGCAACACCCATCATTCTAGAGGGGCACTTATTACTAAATAATATGGAGTGCAATTGAGGCCACTTGATATAGCCACGTTCTACCCTGCACCCAACTCAATCGGTCTTATATCATCAATACGCTCATGGTGGCGTGCAATTTTAGCTTAGTTTCATGTGATGTTCTTTTTATCTTATAATGTGTTGGATCCCCTTACTAGCAGAATGGCCAGCAACTTCAAAAAAGCAAATCGGACATCTGTTGTCACATGGACCGTGTACACAAGAAGGCACGCCCCCCTGATACTGTCCAAAGTCACATCATCTATTTTGTATATCATCCAAACCGGGGAACAGGGTTCCTTCCCACGATAGTACAATTCCAACGTCGTCGTAGCCACCTCACAATATCATCAGGAGTGGTGATTTCAATCAAGTTCATAGCTTATACCTTATACCAGTTTCATGAACTATATCATCATCTTCCACTTCTAGCGACAATAAGGGCATGTCATATGGCATGGATCCACAAGCTTGGAGGTATAGTTGGTGATGAATGGTGTGGATCCATGCCATATGAGGTGAAGTTAAACTTGCACAAAACTGAATTTCTCTTAATCCCCCCCCTAAAAACTCGTTGGAGATAAAGGAATGCACCAAGGTGATCTCTGCTATAAATTGTACACCAATTCTGGGGGACTCTACCAAATCGCTTGGAATTACACTGGGTAAAAACCTTAACATGCATACACACATCAACCTGTTAGCTAAAAATGCCCACTTTCACCTCAGCTATCTCAGAAAGATGAAACCATTCATCGAGAACCATGACCTCAAAACTGCAGTGCAGGCTTTAGTCATGTCATGTCGAGGTGGAGTACGGCTGTACTACCCTTGCAGGACTGCCCAAAATCTCTACAGCCCTCTAAAGGCCCATCTCAACGCAGCAGCAAGACTCCTAAGAGGATCTAGGAAATTTGACCACATATCACCACACCTGAAGGCTCTCAACTGGCTGCCCTACGAATCTAGAGTCCACCTAAAGATGGCCTGCATCACCCACAAAGCTCTTCACCACAACACCCCCCAATACCTATCCCAGAAACTCACTTTATCTGGAGGAAACAGACACTGTAGGAGCTCCGACAACCTACTCCTGAAACCCTCTCACTTCATTCAGAAAAAACCTTCAGACAGAGTTTTCTCCGGAACGTCGCCAAGAATATGGAACTCACTACCTCCATGCATCAGAAAAATCGCTTCTACACCACTATTCAAAAGGGAAGCAAAATTCCTAATGAGCAAATTCCTCCCTTAACTCCACACCTGCCTCATCGTCAGGGGCCCTACTAACACACCAGCTATTTCACTAACGTGCAAGGCACTGTTCCAGTCCACTTCTTCAAACTTCTCTCGACACTCCCCTTAATGACACCTACGACCTCTAGGACTTACACGTACTCGAACTTGTTCCCACTGCTCTGAACAAATCATCTCTAGTACCGTCTCTGCTACCTGCCGAAGTTTGTTAAAAATGTTTTGATACAGAAGGGATAGAGAAGATGATGTAAAGCCAGAGAATAGTCATTATGCACAATATTCAGCATACATGGGCATGTTTTTCTCGCCTACTCTGCCAGATGATCCTCTAATGGAGTTGTGAAAGGAAGAGAAGACTGTTTGGGTTGTTTTCCATCAGAAGCTGGTGTTTGCCTTTTTCTTTTCGAGTTTTTTCAAGATTAAAAGCACTTTGATGGTACTACTGCGATCACAGAGGAGCTTGAACACTGTTGCTAGTAATGCCTCTTATAAAGATCTGTACAAATGTTTCCTGTACTCCTGAAGCCTCGCCTGGGCGACTGCCTAAAGTGTGTATCAGCTTTCATGCACTGCATTTCTGCACCTACATGGACCTGGGCCCAAACATAGCGAATGGTATGACTTAAAATCTGTTATTTTGCTCCCAATTTTAAACTGCTCAGGTAGAGCCAAGAAGACAGACGAAGTGCCAGGCCATGACAATTGCAATGGGCAGCCAAGTCAGCATAATACTCAGCAGCAGTAATCACTTAATTTTAGACCATCACTTCCCTTTAAGTACCTCTGGGAGCTTTACTGGAAACTCTTTTATGACAATCACTAATCTTTCACAACATTTTCTGACAAAGGGGTCACATTTTTTGCTTTCTTTCTCAGGAGGCACTGGACAGGATGGCGATATGGGATGGTGCTTTCTTGCGACAGCCACTAAAAGAATTAGGGAGAGGGTCTGCGCGCAGGAAGAAAGGGTACCGTTAGGGATGTGTGTACTTCGGCAAACATCCTGGAGAAAACCAAGCTGGATTAATTGAAGCTAGAGACAACTTCATCAGTGGCTGAAGAAAACCTGTACCCAAGGACAGCAAAGGACAATCAGAAGATCGATGATGTATTGTTTCAAAATGATTAAAGGCTTTTCTTAGAGCATTTATATTAGTATGTTCAGTTTATCAGCATGTCTTACCAAGACTTCGTTGAAGGTGATAATATCATTAATAGGCGTAACCCAGGCAGCTGCAGAATTTGAAAGGGTTACAAAATAGTGATGAACCGAACAAGTATAAAAGAACAACAAGTCGGTTTGAGGTTTGATGAGAAGAGAGTTTGTTGATCTGTAACAATTCTCTGACCTTGAACAGTGAGGAGACCTGGAGCGGTGTCAACAGTAACCACGCCAAGGAGAATGTCACTGAATGGTGATGTCTAGTCACATTTTTATAACGCTTTCTTGATGTTATGGATATGAGCCTTGAAGATTTCAGACTATTCACTTGTGCCACCGGAGCATCAGTAGAAGGGTAAGGTAGGGTCGGGGGTCGGTGAAGGAGGCATAGGCACCATAGGTGGAATAGGTTGAGATTTTGTCATGAATACAGGAGGCACATGTGTTGCAGAAAGCAAAATGAACAAAAACTGAAAAGTCTACATGGTCTAAAATACTAACTGAGGCAAAGGAAAATCTCCAAGAATGGTGGACAGGTCCTGAAGTAATCAAGAGACTGGCATATGTGGAATACTTATCTTCTTTAACTTGCAGACCAATTAACAAGCGAGACAAAAGATATGCTTGGAGAGGAATCTTGCAGCATTTAATGTTTTAATGTTTTCTCAACCTACCGCTCCATGATGTCAAGGCAGCCCTCTAGAGCAAGCAAGTTGTGAATGATATCTTCAACTTATTGGGTCTCAACATCGAGGGGCCTTTTTCTTATTTATTCTCTTCTCAACAGGAACCCCTTGGAGATGGTGGAAGGAGGGGAGAAGAGGGAACACAATCTACCAGTCGATCAGATATATCATCAATTCATGCTTGTGCAATTCTTCCTTAAAACCATGAAGCCTGATATTCTCTCTATTTTTTTAAGAGCTTCTTTTACATCTTACAGACGTCACAGGTGTCCAGATGAGAAGGTAGGCAGACAATTAAATCAGTTTTCTCTCACAATTAGGACTTAATGGAAAGAGATGTCATTTTGTGAAGTAAGAAAAAATGTTTTGCAATATTCAAAAACAAAAGAAACAAATAAGAGGTTGAGCTCTGTGCTCTAGGATTATGTCAGCACTTGCTGGAAAAAAGAAATGGCTCACCTGCCACCTACAAGTAAGAGGAGATACTGGTGGTCTGCTATTCCTTAAAGGAGCAGCACCAGTTTCCCTAGTCTTTCAGACTCCAGGATATAAGTCTACATTGTTCCTATTTCCTCTCACCCTCCTTTACAAATTGTGGTGAAATTGTTTTTTAGTAATTATGTTATTTTCTAGTGGCGATATTTCTATTAAAATAGGTTATTTTCTCATAATAAGTGGTTGCGAATTGACCAATATAGGCTTTTCATTGGCATTTTTTAAATTAATTGGCTTTAAAAAAAAAAAAGTGCATATTTCTTCAGTTATGTCAGATTCCGTTCAGGAGTCCACAAGACAAGCAGGGTATACTGCACCAGAACATGGATATTTACGCCTTTTACCACAGCTGTTCTAGGGATTGCCCCTTTATGGCTCTGCAAACTAGGCAAGTACATCCCTTTCCGCACTGGACTCTCAGTAGCAGCAAGGGTGAGCAATCACTGGCTTCTCAGAGAGGTTAGCACGGGGTGTACAGAATTACTCAGGCTTGAGAATCAACACCATGTTCTTAGCAGCGCAACAAGATCAATGTTCTGCTCAGTGCTTCACTTTGTATAAAAGACAAATACTTTATTATTACACAGAAAACATACAATTCCACTGCATAATCGCTGCACGAATACCCGTTTTACAGGTGCAAGTCTTTGTGCTCTAGGGGCTTCCATTAGCCCTTCACCTGTCCCTCGAGGGTCTCCCCGTCAGGCCTTGACTAGTTCAGTCTCCTACCACGTTTGCAGTAGCACCTTGGCCCTCTTCTGCCACAGCTATGGCAGCAGAATCTTACCAGCAAAAGGAGCCTCCAGTCAGCACAAGGCATTGTTCTCCCATGAGCCGTGCAGCAGCCAGCATCGCAGTGCGTTGCTCAGAGAGTTGTGACAGGGGCTAAGGCATTCAATGGAGGCCCACTCCCAAGCATCAGGCTGTAGGTCCCTGCTCATTCTGGCATTATAGACCACAAAACACAGCTCACTCAGACTCTCCAATGAGTACCTGGAGCTGCTTCTTAAGCATGATGACCACACTCTTGCAGATTAGGATTCTTTGGCATGGTGATCGCCAGATGATATCTTCGGCAATTAGTGCCGAGGCCAAGACCTTGATTCTTCATGAGATGCCCACAGGGCACCCCTCGGGTCACTTTAACTTCAGCACTGGCTCTGACCAAACTACACACTTTGCAGTTCACTTGCTTTACACAGTCCACTAATAGGGCACACAAACTACCAGCTGGCACTTATCCCTGCTTTAGTGCCTACCACACAGACACACCGCCCCCAGTTGCTGGAGGGCTATGATGGGGATAAATGATGAAGGTCGCACTGCTGGTCTGGCAGTCCCGCAATTTCTTCGGCACACTTGCTTAGCAAGTCCCTGTCCGATGGACCCTTATGCCAGGGTCAATTACCACGGGCACTTGCATGAACCATTCCTCATATAGGGTTGTTGCTCCCTTCCATTGCTTACAGAGGGAGGAGGAGGGGGAGAGGGAGAGAGAGAGAGAAATAGAGGAAGACCATCTTATCTGAGAGGAAGAGTATAAGTTGCTTATCGTCGGAGTAGCGAGGATGTTGTTTTTTGTGAATGACGTTGGCCGGAGGAGTCATGTATGCGTTGAAGAGGGTGGGGTTCAATGATGAACCTTGATGCACTACGCATATGAGTTTGTGTGATTCCAAGGAGTAAGATAACATGCTGACCACTTGCATTCTATCCATTAAGAAGGAGCAGATTAATAAGAGCGGATCCTTAGATGACATTATCTCGCAGGCGTCGGATGAGGATGGGGTGTGAGATGGTGTCAAAGGCTGCAAAGAGATCCAGGAGAAGAAGCGCTGTGGTGTCTCCTCTGTTAAGATCATGAGTTTGTAGTCTGTGGCGGCGATGAGTGCAGTTTCTGTACTGTAGCTGGGCCTAAAGCTGGACTGCGTGGTGTCAAGGAGCTCGTCAGTGAGGCATCAGTGGATTAGTTTCTTTAAGAGCGTTGCTGGGTACGGTCTTGAGCAGGGGCAGGACAGTGGCATTTTTCCAGGTGTTCGGGAATGTGGCTGAGTTGATGGAGGCACTGAGGGTGTTAGTGCTTCGCTGATTGGTAGAAGTCCTTTGGTGAAGGTGTGGTGGGGTCAAGGGTCTGATGGAGCCTCCAAGTGATGGTCTTCAAGGGGGGCAGCGATGTTTATGGTAGTGACGGCAGGTCATGAGGTCTGGGTTGATTAATCAGCAGTTATAGGAAGTTCAGATGTGCAGATGACTGGGTTTGGTGGAGGGTCGCATTTGTGGTTTTTGGAGGTGATTTTTATCGAGTTCCAAGAGCTTTTTGCAAAGGTCTTGTGAGTGGGTGATGTAGCTGGAGGCAGCAGGTGGTGTTATGAAATCTTAAATGATGGCAAAGATTTCCTTATTGCAGTTAGTGCTGGCATCAAAGCGATCTGCAAGAGCTTTGTACCATATCTGTTTGTGGTAGCGCCTTAGGGCTGATTTGAACATGTTTTATTCTGAGGTGTGTTCCCCATTGCGCTCCAGCTGTTTTTAGTGGTGTTTTGTCAGCCTGAGGTCTGAGGATCCAGCTGCTGATAGTTTGATGGCTTTCAGCACGTCATTGATGTTATCCAGCCAGTGCTTATCCAGCTGCATCAGGCAGTTTTAGAGGTGTGAGGTCGGTGATGGTGATGGGCAGGTATGGTAAAACTGGCAAGGGTTTGGTCTGTTCAGGTCATACCAGCTGGATTGTCGACCTTGATGTTGCTAATTTAGGAGAAAATCAGGGCCAAGCTGTGTGGGTGGGTTTGGTAAGGTGCTGGATGAGGCCAAGGTTTGTGAGGTTTTCTAGAAGGCTGAAGACTTTGGGTCGGTGTGGAAAGTTGAGATCTGCAAGGAGCATGAAGGTGCTGGGTTGATGATGTGTGCAACTAAGTCTGTGATGTCTCTGGCAAACTTTTTTGTGTGGGTTCCTGATATCTGTATACTAGAGTTCAGCCGAGGGAGAAGTTGGCTGTGATGCTCACCTTGAACATGAGGTATTCCATCTAGCTGGTGAAGGTGTCCTTGTAGGTGGTGCAGCTGATGGTATGTTTAAAAATGATGGGGACTCCAATTCCGGGCTTGTGCTGATGGTCTTGCCCATTGATCTCTTTTAGCATGCTGAGATGGCTGTAGTGATGCCCTGCGTCAAGGAGGGGTTAGCCGTGTTTCATTGAGAGAGAGTAGGTTCGAAGGGAGGTCATGCATTAGGCTGCATATCTCGTAGCACCTTTGGTGAGAGAGCATGTGTTCAAAAGCATGGATGAGTGTGGCATGTTGTTTGGTTGGTCATTGGTCTGTGTGAGTGGATAGCTGGTGTGTGAGCAAGTGAGATACTGGGAGCTGTTGGTGTGGGAGTGGAGGGTGGAGGGTGTGGGAGAGTGCATGAGAATTTGCAAGAGATGCACTGGAACGCTCCTTCTGTGTTGTGTAGTACAGAGTGGAACCATTGCGGTAAGCAGTGGCCAGAGTTAAGAGCATGGAGAAGCGCAGCAAGGTATCAGTGGGTACAGGCAGGCCATGGGGTTCATGGCATTAAGCGAGGTCCAGGCACAAATGAGCTTGCCTTTGGCGTGCCAGCTGTGTGCGCCCACTGACCTAGTCGATGCAGCCGCCATTAAATAAGCCCGGGGATGAATGAGGAGTAAAAGGTAGACGGGTAGGTGGGGGTGTGGGGAACTAGTAAGGTCACTTACTGTGCAGATGAAGGATGGGAAAAGCAGTGATGTTACGTTCTGGGGAGATAGGTGATGGGAAATCCAGCAGTGTCACTTACTGTGCAGAGGGGCAGTGGGAAAATAAATGGGCCTGTAAGCGTGCATTCATGTCTCACAGGTACACGCATGTCACTATAATTCACCAACCATGGTATGCTACCATGACCATACTCCATGAATGAAACCCGCGACTAGGACGATAGTCCGCTGTCACACCAAAATAGAGCTTGGTTCTCTCTCCTCCCAGTTCAGGGCTAGGTTCAAAACCTATCACTGTCAAAAGACCACACCTAGGTAACCGCATGCTCTTGGGATTAGTGAGTGTAGGGCATGCCCACAAATCAATAAAAGCATGATCCTATGTATGAAGTTCAGGCACAAAGGGCATGGAACACAATTTTACATCATGCAGGGGACGTTCACGTGCCAACATAATTATTTGTACAAAGTGCTTGGGGATCCCAAGCAAAAGAGTGACAATTTGATGCTTAGGACCAATTACGAAGTCAGGGAGTTCCTTTGCAAACACAGCAATCCAGCTCCTTGTCCTCCTACAAGAGACAGCAGCTCCAACTTTTATCTCTGGTACCTGGGAAAAGTGACATCCTTGGTAGAATAAGCAAAAGGCATTTTGCCTCACACATCATTATCTGAGCTAGGGCAACAGAGTTGCTTCCAAAGGCCAAATGAGTAGTTGTTACAGGCTCCTGATACTAAACTTACCCAAACTGGAGTTGCTGAGTTCAAGTCAAGGCAAAGTTGCAAGGTATGCCAGATTCAAATCTCATAACCCTAGCACCTCAAACATAATGCATCTTTATAGGAATTTTTCTGAGCTTTCTATGCTGAAGGATGGTGGAGCATCTAATGGACAGCGGCATGTACATTGAAGAGCCAGTTGCCAAATGCCAGGGAGCGGGAAGGTTACTATAAATAATCTGGGACTAGACTTCCCAGGTGGACAAACAGGTTTCAGTCTTGCACTGCTCCAGAGCAGGTCTCTGGACTGAATGTTGATTGCAACCTAGACATCAAGCTCCAAGGAAAGAGAAACTGAGAAAAATATTAATCTTTATGGAGAGAATTAGCATACAATGTGACATGTGAGATGTTCCATAAGAGGAAACATTTCGGACAGCACATGGTCCATGAGTAACACATTTTCACCATCACACAAGACACATAAAGTGGGGAAGTGAAGTATTCTAATATGGAGGTACAGATTGAATATACAGATTTCACCAATTGTGTTAATATATATTTCCATCTTTGCATCGGAACAGGAAAAGCTTGTGCCACTGCACTACGATTGGCCATCAAAAGTCACCCACAGCCTGGTTAAAGAGCAGTTGCCACCATGAACTTGGTGTGGAGGCAGACTGTGTTCCCACATTTTGGTCTGGTACTCTGCTGTCATGGCTAAACTTCTAGTAGCACTTATAGTGAACTCAAAGTGGTGTAAACCTCTGGTGGTGACATTAGGGCTGCCCAGAATGCATAAAGAGAGGAGGCAAGATGTCACAGAAGCTGATGATTGAGTGCCTCTGTGTGCCTTCACACACCAACCTAATGGATGGGACCCAAGACTCACAAGAACACCCAGGCCATAACACAACAGTCCTAACTTCAATAATCTAAAACAGACCCTATAAAAAAGTTGCAGACCTTATGGAGGCCACTTCAAAGCATCTCAAGAGTATCCTTGGAATCTCATAAACACTAAAGGTGAAAGATCCAGCTTCTTGGCCCAGGAATCTCACCAAAATCAAAGACCACTGATAACAGCGAACATACCTGAAACTAACAGAGAGCAAACATCAATTGTATAGGAAGACTTCAATATGAAGCAAACTACTCACTGTTACAAGTCTAACAATTTCAGAAATTACCTAATATGCCAAGCTCATTTTAGTTCAGCTCCAGCTAGTACATTAGGATATACCCAGAGCACAACAAAATTCAATCATAACAAAGTCCCAGGAAACAAGATACACATTCCTTAACAGTCATAAAGGCTGTAGCAAGCCCTACATGTGTGCCTGAGGAAGGCCGATGCAGTTAAATTACCAGAGACCCTTTCTTATAACACATTTTATCCACAGACATTGGTTTGTCTGTTGTGGAGCCTTCTGAATGTCAAAAATGTTGACTAATGACTTATGTCATTTCACCCTCAATTGTCATTGTCAGATGGAGGGACACATCCTGGTATGATGTTCCTTCTGCTTGGGAATTGATCTTCATTTCCTCGTGTATGTAAGTAGTAGTGCTCGGATTGAGGAATTCCATTTTTGTGCTCTGATTGGTTGCGAGGGATTGGAGGGTGGCTGTGCAGGCAATGTTTTTGGCTGATTGGCGGAATATCTGCTCCTGTAACTGTTGATGCCATTGTGTGTTGCAATGTCTGAAGTTGGTAAGAAGTATTGTTACTCAGATATGACTAGGTCTTTTTATGCAGTGCTTGGCAAACGATGTAACTTCCAACAACTTAAACGTGTGCAATATGAAAGGAAAATTAAAGCTAAATATTACCATTTATGAAATACCTAGCTGCAAGTATGTCCATTTCGAAGGTGGTCTGAAAAAAAAGACTTGTATGCTTGTGTGTATCACTTATTTTAATAAGTAAATGTTCAATGCAACTAACGACTTTAAATACATGTATTCTATAGTTTATAATAAGAACAGCTCATCTCAGTCTTCATGTATGACAAAGGGGTACAAGGGTGGGCAATTTAAAAACAGGAAAGTTGTGTGAGTTCTCTTCAAGATAAAACCTAGATTCTGATGCTCTACTCACCTCTCGGGGATGCTAGCCTCACATTCATAAAAGCGTTTATTCAAAGACCGAACTTTTCGAAGCTCTTTCTCCGAGGTCACTGGATCATGACTCTTACTTCTCATGTGCCTTTGAACATCACCATCAAAGCCATCACAACGCATGTGTGTCCTGTAAACAGACATTTAACAATGATTCGCAGAAAAAAACTGCAAAGGTGGCCCTTTTAGCTTTGAGCCCATGACTTAAAGGTTTCATATAGCACTCTCAAAGACAGCATATGCAAAAGCTCTTCATAAAGTCAAATTTACATATAAGTGGTATTGGCTTCAAAGACACATTCTAATGGAAACTTCTAACCAAAGATTCCCTTTTTTTTTTTTTAGAACATGCCCCAGACGCCAGCCTGGAACAGAAAACATTTACATCAGCACTGCCAGGTGGTCCAGTGCGCCTCTGAACTGGTCGACATTCCCCTTCTGTGGTTTATGATGAGGACCTGGGGATCTGCTCCCAACTTGGTCATTTTTCCAACAACTTCTAAACTATTTCAATCCAGTGTACTAGGAAATGATGACCCCAAGGAAAACAACAGATATCAAACAAAGCTGCAACTGCAGGAAACAGATCTTGTTCAAGGACATGAACTATATGTGTTTAGGCTGGGGCCACAATTCTGAGTTGCTTGATAAATCCATTCTCATGCACCAAAAAGCAATCAGAGGCCAGGAGGCAAAGCTTTATGTTGCTGAAAACAAAAAGAAGTTGTGGCCTTCGTGTAAACCCTGATCCCAGTCACATGCGTGGACACAGCCCTGAGGCCATTTTTGAGACAGTTCCACTTCATGTTCGAAGTTCTACAGTAAATGCAGCAATCCCAAGGACAAGAATATGTATCAGAATTGTGTATGAAAGTGCCCCTTTATGTCATGGTAACCCCCACTCTTTGTCCCCAATACTGATGTTTTTTAACTGATGTGCACTGGGTCCGTCCTAACCATGGCCCAAATGCCTGTGCTCTTTCCCTAAAGCAAAGACATGCTCAATTGCTCACCACTTGGGAAGGACTTTAGTACCCCTGTAAGTCCTTAGCAAATGGTGCCCCTGGTACACAGGGAATGGGTACTAAAGGGGGTCCCTGAGGGCTGCAGCATGTACAATGCCATCAAAAGGGACCCACAAATGAAATTGCTTGCACCCAGCCCTAGCAGGATGCAAGAAAGGGTGCAAACCATTGTGAAAACACAACATGGCACACTCCCTGAGGCCCAGCCATGTGCAAATCAGTCTTGACATGGTCCTGGTGGGAACCGTCCAGCCCGAACTGCCAAGCCAGGTCTTCCCTGGACCGGAAACAAGCATCCTGGAACCGGTTCGGGGTAACACCCCTGGGTCCAAACTGGGGTGGCGAAGTGTGCTAAAGAACAATGATGGATTTAAACCACCCAGATTGATTACTGGGGGCTAGTGTCTTAAAAGTTGCATCACTCCATACATCATCTCCTTGTGTTTGCCTTGTTCGCCCTAAGTTGGCAGGATATGCCCAGACGTGGGTCACTTGCTCACTTTGCCACTGGATTCATACTAGCCTGGCTGATGAGGGATGTTACCCCGAAACCAGTCCCAGGATGCTTGTTTCTAGTCCATGAAGGACCTGGCCTGGCAGTTTGGGCTGGACTGTTCCCATGAGGCACAGGGTCAAAACTGATTAGCATATGGCTGGGTACAAACTGGGGTGGCAAAGTGAGCTAAAGAACGATGAGGGTTTAACCTAGATCTGTGACTGGGGTGGAGTGTCTGAAAAGCTTCAGCACTCCGTCCATCATCTCCTTGTGTTTGTTGAAATTGATGGGTAAAAATAAATAAAGCAAAGTACATTCAATGCGCTTCGTTCCAACAACTTATAGAGCTCCGTCAGGGCTGAAAATTATATACAAACATATATAAAACCACATATAAAAATACAACCCAAACACTTCACACCAACATATGAATTATTGGCAGCAATATACATTTTTACATTAATACCAAAACAAACAAAATCAAACAATGAAATTACCAACAATATTAAGACACTTTAAGCATTAGACAATACCCACATTGTAAACACATGTAAAGCACAGACTGATGTCGTCATTTTCTTACCAAGCATCTCATTCCAGAGAACATTATTGTGCAGGCGTCGACCAGTATGGTTAATCCTAATTAATTTCCAACTACTACACCAGACAATGGGTCCAAGAGGCTTTTGGCGTTTGCAATGCTGGGCTGGCAGAGGAAAACATGCTTGCCGATCTGTAAATCCTATTTGTTTGTTGGGTAGCAACATGCATGTGCCGTTGGACACGGCCTGCAAGATCCTTCCAGCAGTCTTCTTGGCTCAGACAATTCATGATGGACAGGACGCAGTCAAATATTGTTCACGTAGTTATGGAAACCACGGATTGCCTGTGGAGGGCAGTTGGTACTAGTGTCATACTTTGTAGCCACAAGTGGATGTGTTTAACTGGATCTTCAGACGATGCACAGGCCTCCCTCATGCATATGCCAGTTGATGGGTCCTGCCTTTTTAGTAAGAAGGCAGGATCTGTGTTGGAGTGATTTGGACTTGGCAAAGAAGGAAAATGCTACTTACCCTGTATGCATCTGTTCTTGGCATACAGAGCTGTAGAGCCATATGCTTTAGCATAAATCGCCATCTAGTGTTGGTTCCGGATGTTTGCACTTTGTTTTTCTTCGAAGAAGCCTTTCCAGTCATGAGGTAGGTGACTCCTCCTTTTGGTGATAATGTGCATGGGCATCCACTCCATCCTCAGATTGTTTTGCCGTAAGGGTGAGGTTGGAGTTAGTATAGGTAGTAAAGAGATGTCCATGTATAGTGTTTCTAAGTAAGATAATACTGCAACAGATAAAGGTACCCGGGGAGGCGGGTGGGCGGATATGGCTCTACAGCTCTATATGCCAAGAACAGATGCATACTGGGTAAGTAGCATTTTTCGTTCGAGGCATATGAGCTGTAGATCATATGCTTTAGCATAGACTATATAACAGTTATCTCTCAAGCGGTGGCTAACCTGTATCTGTTGCAGTGGTTTGAAATAGTGTTCTTAAAACTGCCTGGCCCACACTAGCTTGTTGTTTAGCTAACCAATCTACACAATAGTGTTTTGCGAATGTGTGTGGTGTAGACCATGTTGCAGCTTTGCAGATGTCATCTAAGGGTATGTTCCTTAAGAATGTCATAGAAGCCCCTAGTTTGCAAATAGAGTGCGCCCTAAGGGGGAATTGTTAATGTGTGCTCAGCTTTAATGTAGCATATCTGGATGCACTTAACTATCCACCGTACAATACCTGCTTTTGATATGGGATTGCCTTTATGCGGTGATGAAAAAGCAACAAGGAGTGGTTTAGTTTTCTGAAAAGTTTAGTTATTTCAATGTAATATAGTATGGCTCTTTTTACATCCAATGTATGAAGAGAGCGTTCTGCCACTGAGTCTGGTTGAGGGAAAAAATAGGTAACTCAACAGATTGGTTGAGATGAAATGCAAAAACGAATTTAGGTTAAAACTTAGGGTTAGTCCTAAGGACCACTTTAGTTTGGTGAATTTGTAAAAATGTTTCTTGTATAGTTAGTGCCTGGAGCGCACCTACTCTTCTAAGAGATGTGATGGCAATAAGGAAGGCTACCTTCCAGGTGAGAAATTGAAGTTAACATTTATGCAATGGCTAAAAGGGTGGACCTGTGAGTCTTGTAAGGACTATATTAAGATTCCACACTGGAGAGGGTGGAAGTCTAGGAGAAAATATTCTTTTGAGACGTTCCATGAAGGCTTTGATAGCAGGCACTCAAAACAAAGACAAATGTTGCCTGTTTTGTAGGTACGCTGCTATTGCAGCAAGGTGTAAGCGTATAGATGTATATGCTAAGTTAGAACGCTGTAGGAGTAACAGATAGCACATGATGTTTTGCATGGAGGCATCTAGTGCATTGATTTTATTGTTTGCACAGTAAATTACAAATCGTTTCCACTTTGCAGCATAGCATGCTCTTGTGATAGGGCGTCTAGCCTCTTTAATGACGTTCATGCAGTCTGGCGGAAGATTAAGGTAGCCAAACTATGACTTCAGGTGCTAGATTGCAAGGTTGAGTTGACTGGGATCTGGATGTCTCATCTCTCCATGGTTCTGAGTGAGAAGCTTGGGGGAGAGGTGTAGTTTTTGGTGATGAACTGCCGATAGTTCTAACAGGGTTGGAAACCATGGTTGTCGAGCCCATGTGGTAGCAACTAGGATCATTGTTAGGGAATGTTGTTTGAGCTTCCGAACCACTAATGGAATTAGCTGGAGAGGTGAAAAATCGTAAGTACATTTTCCTGACCAGTTCATCCACAGCACATTGCCTTTGGACAATGCGTGAGGATACCTGGATGCGAAGCTTGGGCATTTTGTATTGAGGTGTGTGGCGAAGAGATCTATTTCTGGGTAGCCCCACATCTGGAAGAATGGGAGAACTTGAGGATGCAGTTCCAATTCGTGGACCTGTTGTCTTTGACTGAGCAGATCTGCAATTTGGTTGTTTACTCCTGGGAGGTGTTCTGCAAGGAGATATATGTATTGAGGTATGGTCCATCTCCATATGCTTAAGCTAGTTGTGAAAGCTGTAGAGAGTGTGTGTGTCCCCTGTTTTTGTATGTAGTACATTGCTGTAATGTTGTCTGTACGAACCAGGACAGTTTTGCCTACTAGATGCAGTTGAAAAGCTTTCAATGCTAGAAAAATTACTAGTAGTTTCAAATGGTTTATGTGGAGTTGTTTTTGTTGTGGGGTTCACATGCCCTGAATGGTATGTTTTTGAAGATGAGCTCCCCATTCAGTGAGAGATGCGTCTGCTGTTAGTAGTATCTGTGGAACCGGGTCGACGAATGGCCACCCCTTGGAAAAGTTTTGTGTATTCCACCACTGCAGAGAGCGATGGGTGCGGCCGTCTACCAACACTAGATCTGTTAACTGAACTTGAGCCTGGTTCCACTGACATGCTAAGCATTCCTGTAGGTGACGCATTTGAAGCCTAGCGTAAGGAACGATTAGAATGCAAGAAGCCATCATGCCGATCAATTGCATGAACACTCGGGCTGGTAGTGAGTGTTGAGGTTGAGATTTTGCTTGTTGCGTATCCTGACTGGGTTGGGGTATGCTAGAGCTTTGCTAGTGTCAATAGTGGCTCCTAGGTACGGCTGGAGGTGAGACTTGGTGAGGTTTACAGTGAATCCCAAGTTGGTAAGTAGCTGAACTGTTTTTTGAGTGTAGTGTATGCAGATGTGTTGTGATCTGGCTTTTATTAGGGAGTAGTCCAGGTAAGGGAAGACGTGAATGTGTAGTCTTCTTAAATGAGCTGCGCCTACTGCCAGACACTTGGTGAAGACTCTGGGTGCTGTAGTTACCCAAAACTGGAGAACTTTGAATTGGTAATGTTGTCCGTCCACCACAAACCTGAGATATTTTCTGTGACCTGGCTGAATGGGAATATGGAAGTAGGCATCCTATATATCTAGGGTGGATAGAAAGTCACCTTGCTGAAGCAATGGGAAGAGCACCTGTTGGAGGGTGACCATGTGGAAGTGGTCTGACTGAATGTAGAGATTTAGCTGTCTGAGGTCTAGTATAGGCCTGAGAGGGCCGTCCTTCTTTGGAATTAAGAAATTCAGGGAGTACACTCCGGTCCCTTGATGATGTAATGGGACTGATTCTAGTGCGTGTTTTTGTAACAGAGAGAGAACCTCTTGTTTTAAGAGGGTTAGACATTCTGGTGCCATTGCATGGTCTCTTGGAAGAATAGTTGGGGGAGTGCAGGTAAGTTGCAGGCAGCAACCATACTGGATAATTTGTATTACCCACTTGTCTGAAGTGATTAAGTTCCAGACAGGTAGGAATTGTGAGAGACATCCCCCCCCCGACAGCAATGGAATGATCAGGGGGTAGCGAAGGGAAGTCACTGTTTGTTGGCAGGGGAAGTGCGGGTAAAGTTACCTCTGCCTCTTCCCTTATTATTTCCTCTGTAGCCTCCTCGAAAATTACCTCTGGAGGAGGTAAATTGGTTATTACATTTATAAGAGGAGGAGGGATTCTCTGTGGACACAGATTTGGAGCCACCCCTGTAAAAGGAGCGGCAAAAGGAAGCCCTGCTAGAAGGTAATTGTAAGGCCCCCATGGACTTTGCAGTTTCCGTGTCTTTCTTCATTTTTACTAGGGAAGTATCGACAGCTGGCCCGAAAAGATGCTCCTTATCAAAGGGCTGATTAACTATGGAGGACTGTACCTCCTGCTTGAATCCAGAGATTCTAAGCCAAGCGTGTCTGCGCAATAGTATGCTAGTGTTGATGGCACAAGATGCTGTGTCTGTCGCATCTAGTGCGCATTCTTGAATAAGGTTGTTAGCTTTGGTTTTATACTCATCTGGCAAATGCTGCATGAGTTTTTCTAACTCATCGTAGTGAGCCCTATCGTAGCATGCTAGGAGAGCCTGAGCACTGGCAATACGCCAATGGTTAGCCGCCTGCAAAGCCACTCTTTTGCCTGAGGCATCAATGAGTTTAGACTCCTTATCAGGAAGAGGGGCGTCGTCTGTGGTTTGAGAGTTAGCTTTCTTGCGGGCGTTTGAAACTACAAGACAGTCTAAGGGCAACTAACCTTTTATATATACAGGGTCTGTAGGAGCGGGCTTATATTTTTTATCTACTCTAGGTGTGAGTATCCTGGATCTAACGGGGCCTTTGAATTCCTCATCCGTGTGTTTTAATATGCCTGTGATCGTGGGGTTGTGGCGGACCGGAATAACAGGCGTGGAGGCCGTATGTAGTGGGCGATAGTTCCCCTTGTTTTATTATTCTTATACAACAGTTCGTATGGTGAAATAAATGAAACACAAAGATGAGCTTGAAGCGAGGGGTGTCCGGGTCTTCTCCGTGAGATGGAACCGGGAAGGCGGATCATCGGCCTGGGTTTTTCTGGATGGGGTCATGCCCCGCCGCAACTCTTCCGTGAGTTGCGGCCGCTCCCCAGCCACCTCCTGTGGACTCCACCAGTCCTCGCTCCAAAAGTCTTCCTCCTCTTCCGGGGTCACCTTCTCTGGTTCCGTGTTCGTTCGAGCCTCCTGCCACAAGTTCGCCGCGTTGAAAACTCCTCTCTCCTCGGCTCCGTCTTTTTCGTGTTCCGGCTCCTGGATTAGGGAGGGACTTCCGAGGTCACGGGATTGTGCTTCCTGTCTCACCCCAGTTTCGATTGGGTCCTGCAACGAAGGACAGAGGGGTGGAGTTCTGGTTGTCAGGGACGCTACAGGGTCGGGTTCTGAGGCAGGGGATCTTGAAGTAGGACGCCGTATCGGAGAGGAAGGGGACGACGCTGTATCACATCCCCTTCGCCTAGCTGTCTTTCTTGTACGGGTTGGAGGGGAAGGGTACGAGAGAGGAAATCGGCGTTTCCTTGGTCTATACCCTTCCGGTGCAGGGTCCTGAACCTATATGGTTGTAAGGATAAGAACCACCGGAGGACGCGGTCATTGTGTCCCTTGTTCTTGGCCAGTCCTTCCAGAGGGGCATGGTCTGTATATAGTATAAAGTCTCGTCCTTCCATGTAATATCGGAGACTTTCAATAGCCCACTTAATGGCAAGAGCCTCTTTCTCCGCAACGGCGTAATTCATTTCTCTCGGGAAGAGCTTCCTACTCAGGTAAAGGACGAGTCTTTCCTCCCCGTTCCTATCTTTTTGAGATAGAACTGCCCCTAAGCCCTGGTCTGAGGCATCAGTCTGGAGAATGAACGGTTGCGAATAGTCGGGGCTAATGAGCACAGGATCGGACATCAGGGATAGCTTGAGCTGGTTAAAAGCGTGTACTAATTGGGGTGTCGGATTTCTTAGGGCCTCTTCTGTTTTTGCGGATTTCTTTAAGAGGTCTGTCAGAGGGACAGCTGTTTGGGAAAATTTAGGGATGAATCTCCAATAGTACCCCAAAAGTCCTAAAAAAGCCCTGAAATCTTTTCGGGTCTGGGGAAAAGGGATGGACTGGATGGCAGTGATTTTGTTGTTTTGGGGTCTGATAACGCCTTCGCCCAAGAGGAAAGCCAGATATTTCACGGTTTGGGCGGCTAGGGTGGTTTTGGATGGATTGATGGTAAAACCAAAGGATCCTAGGGAAGAGACCACCTGTTGTAAGTGATGTAAGTGTTGTTCCCAGTCGTCGCTGTATACAATGATATCGTCTAGATACGCCCCTGCGTATCGGGAATGGGGACGCAAAACAAGGTTCATTGCTCTATGGAAAGTGGCAGGGGCGCCATGAAGGCCAAAGGGTAGTACTTTAAATTGAAACAACCCGTCGGGTGTAGAGAAAGCTGTTTTCTTCTTGTCTTCTTTTTTTAATGGTATTTGCCAATATCCCTTGCATAGGTCAAGTGTGCTAATGTATTTGGACTTCCCTATGCTTTCTACCATCTCATCTACTCGAGGTAGCGGGTAGGTGTCAAAGCTGGAGATCTTATTCACTTCGCGGAAATCGATACCGAATCTTATAGATCCGTCCGGTTTAGGGACTAATACAATGGGGGAATTCCAACTACTGATGGAAGGCTCGATGATACCCATGCGTAACATTTGGTCGGTCTCTTGTTTGATAACGGCCCTACGGGCCTCTGGGACCCAGTAGGGTCGTTGGCGTACTGTCTTCCCTGGATCGGTCTGAATAGCATGTTCAGTGATAGTGGTATGACCGGGGTTGGAGGAGAAGACCTGTTGCAGGGGTAACAAGACATCCCAAAGGTTCTGTTTCTGGGATTCTGTCAAGTCTGGATCTATACAGACCTCATAAGAGAGATCTGATTTGGGGTTCAAGCCAGATAGTACCGGTCGGGGTCCCTCCCACTTTTTGAGAAGGTTTATGTGGTAGATCTGGGTGGTGCACCGAACAGGATCTAATTCTAACTCATAGGTTACCGGGGTTACTTGTCGTAGAACAGAAAAGGGGCCCTGCCATTGACCCAACAACTTTTGGTCGGAGGATGGCATGAGCAGGAGTACCAACTCTCCTGTAGCAAGGGTTCGGGCTGTAGTACCCTTGTCGTATTGGTGTTTCTGGGACGACTGTGCGTTCTCCATATTCTGTCTTACTATATTCCTTATTTGTCCCAGATGGGTTTTGTGGTTTGACGTATTCAGGGAGGGGTCTTGTCCGGTCGGATTCGGCCTCCCAGGCTTCTTGGGCCATATCCAGAAGGGTTCGTGGAGGACGCCCATAAAGGAGCTCATAGGGTGAATAACCAGTGCTGCTCTGCACTTTGCACCGGAGGGTAAACAGGGCTAAGGGTAGCATTTCTTCCCACCTCTTAGTCTCTAGAGCTAACAATTTCTTTAGTGTAGTTTTTAGCATGGCATTATACCGCTCGACCAACCCGTCGGTCTGGGGGTGGTAAGCGGAGGTCCTGATCTGCTTGATGCCTAGTTGTAAACACACCGGTTTCATAAGGGCGGAAACAAATGGGGTTCCCTAATCCGTTAGGATCTCTCTAGGAAAACCAACCCTGGAAAAAATCGTGATCAATGCCTTAGCTATGCTTTGGGTGTTGGGTTGTCTTAGGGGTATGGCCTCCGGAAAGCGTGTGGCATAGTCAACAAGGACTAAGGCGTACCGGCAACCGCTTCGGGAGGGCATCAAGGGGCCTATAATGTCCATACCAACTCTACTGACGGGAATGTCAATGAGGGGTAGGGGTACCTTAGGGGGGCGATACCTGCTATTTCTCTGACAGACCGGGCATTCGCGGCAATACATCTTTATTTGTTGGTAAACCCCCGGCCAATAGAACTTCTCCAGAATGGATTGGCCCGTTTTCTCATCACTAAAGTGGCCCCCCAACAAATGGCTGTGGGCAAGAAATAAAACTTTTTCGCGGAAGGGCGCTGGGATTATCAATTGTGGTGACTGATGGGACCCGCCTTTTCTGTATAGGAGACCGTTCTTTTTAATGAAATATGGACCTACTTGTAGGGGGTCCACATTGTCCAATGCTTTTCCCCAGGCGTCCTGTAAGACAGGATCCTCTTGTTGTGCAGCGCGGAATTCTCTATCCGTCTCCCATGGATGTTCCTCAAGGTGGACCGGATAGGCTGTAACGTGGCTTCTTTTCTCCTTCCTTTTTTGGGTTTTTATTTTCCTTGGCTTAACGGAGAACTCCGGGGAAGGCGGGACAGCGGAAAAGGGGGCTTCCGACCACCATTTCTCTAAAGAGTCCGTTGTGTCTTGGAGGAGAGGTGGAAGACCAGAGTAGTCACTCCCCAGAATCACTTGTTCTGGTAGGTTACGTATAAGCCCAACTGTTAGCAGGCTTCCCGGGTCCGTAGAGTGTTGCACTCGAACTTGGGTAGTGAGATAACTTTTAGTGTCGCCATCCACGCACTGAATCGCCACGGTACCGGTTGCAGGCCCCACCGGCGTAGGCAACTCCTGAGGTCGTATGACGCTTTGCCTACACCCCGTATCCGCAAGAGCTAGTACTGGGTGTCCGTTGATTCTCACAGGGCAGTGAAATCGTGGGGGTGTGGTTCCAGGGGCTATACAAACAAAGTTCCTGACCATTCCCACCTCCATAGGCTCCTCCTTCTGGGGGCACACACGGGCAATGTGGCCAAAACCCCCGCAATGGTAACACTGTGGTCCAGGAGGGGGTGGTCTGGGCATGACGGGATAGGGCAAAAGAGGGACGGGTTCCGGTTTCCGGGGAAAGGGGGCCCTGGGGGGTCGGGAGCTGCCGGGGTTTTGTAATCGTGTGGGGTGGTCGTCTTTTCCTTTCTGAAAGTCCTGAGCGCGACTATAGGCGCTCGCGATCTCCACAGCAGTCTCCAATGTTAAATGGGCATGCTGGCGGGCCCACTTTTGGGTGGGTGGATGCAGAGAGGCCAGAAACTGTTCTAGATATATTTTGGAGAGGATCTCTTCTTTGGTTGAGGCTGCAGGTCTCAGCCATCGGTTAGTTAGGTCTTTAATGCGGAAGGACAGAGCCTGGGGAGTCTCTTGTGGTCCTTCCCTGGCTTGACGGAGCTTCACCCTATACAACTCGTCGTCGATGCCTAGTCGTTCTAGGATACATCTTTTAATATCCTCGTAAGGGGTCTGTCCCTGGATGTTGGCCTGCTGATATGCTGGCTGTAGGTCTCCTGCCAGCAGGGGTCCCAAATATTGTCCCCAACGAAAAGGGGGCCAGGATGCTGCTTGGGCCAGTCGTTCGAAATTTGTAAAGAAATAATCCGGGTCTTCCCCCGGCACGTATTTCTGCAACACAACCGAAGGGAGGGAAGCAACCGGCCTTTGTTGTCCTAGGACGTCAGTGAGCTTTCCCAGTGCCTGGTCCTGGGCGACTCCTTGTCCTTTAAGAACATTGTGTAACTGCCCCCTGTCGTCTTCGGCTGTTTTTAGGAACTGCTCCAGCATCTTCCCCAGCTGTTCTCGGGTCTCCGCCAGTTTCTTTACTGCAGCCTCCATTCTTCCGGAAAATCCCACTTCTGACACCAACTGTGATCGTGGAGTTGTGGCGGACCGGAATAACAGGCTTGGAGGCCGTATGTAGTGGGCGATGATTTCCCTTGTTTTATTATTCTTATACAACAGTTCGTATGGTGAAATAAATGAAACACAAAGATGAGCTTGAAGCGAGGGGTGTCCGGGTCTTCTCCGTGAGATGGAACCGGGAAGGCGGATCTTCGGCCTGGGTTGTTCTGGATGGGGTCATGCCCCGCCGCAACTCTTCCGTGAGTTGCGGCCGCTCCCCAGCCACCTCCGGTGGACTCCACCAGTCCTCGCTCCAAACGTCTTCCTCCTCTTCCGCGGTTCGCCTTCTCTGGTTCCGTGTTCGTTCCAGCCTCCTGCCACGAGTTCGCCGCGTTGAACACTCCTCTCTCCTCGGCTCCGTCTTTTCCGTGTTCCGGCTCCTGGATTAGGGAGGGACTTCCGGGGTCACGGGATTGTGCTTCCGGTCTCACCCCAGTTTCGATTAGGTCCTGCAGCAAAGGACAGAGGGATGGAGTCCTGGTTGTCAGGGACGCTACAGGGTCGGGTTCTGAGGCAGGGGATCTTGCTGTAGGACGCCGTATCTGAGAGGTAGGGGACGACGCTGTATCACAATGCCCTTGAGCATTGGTAAAGTATTAGTAGCCTTCGTGAGTGTGTTAGTGTCTCAACATGGAAAGCCTCTTCTAGAGGGTCTGTATGAAGCTCCACCCCATGATATTGAGCAGCCCTATTAATAAGCTGAACATAGCCAATGTTGTTGTCAAGAGGAGAGGGTCTAGAGGGATACAAGTCGGGATCATTGTCTTGATCTGGTTCCCTATTATTTTTCTGCCAGGGATCAGTGTCCTGTGGTATGTCCTGATTTTGTGGCACATCCTGCTCTTCATCCCCATCATCTTCATCCTGTGGGTCAGATGGTAGTAGAGGTGGTGGTGAATTTGATGGTGTAATGATTAAATTTGGGTTAGGAGGAGGAGAGGGAGGTATGTAAGTGGGAGATGGGTTAGTACCCATGTCCTTTTTAGGTCTCGCTCCTGCGACGCAGCGCGAAGCGCTGTCACAGCGAGACCTATTGTCGTCGACTTGGCTTCCAAGGGCTCTCAAGGGAGACCGGAGATGGGCACGCGCAGGCTGCCGGCCGGACTGGAAATATGAACACGCGCGTTCACCACGTACAGTCACGCGCTGTGCCCATCTCCTGCCCCCCCTCCCTTCCTCGCAACTCGTAAGCCTCAAGCAATTTCAGTTTTTTTTAAGTGGCACAAAGGGACTATAAACAGTGTTCTAAGACACGGTAATGAGTCTGCCCTGCCTTGCCCCATTCTCTGTTTATCGCAGGGCAGTGACGTCACACCCTGCACATTGAAGTTAAGCTCGCACTGCGCTAGAAAGTTGGGCACTGCACACGGTTCGGTTTAGCAGTGTCGCGTCTCTTAAACTCACAACCTGGTGAGGCTCTTTGCTTCAGTGCACTGAGTCGGAGTAGCACGGGGCTCGCAGGCACGGCTGTGCCGTCACTCACCCGCCTTGGTCGCCTCCCGGTAGCTCTTCTCGGGCAGGCAGGCTCCTCGGCCGTGCAGCATGGCGTGCAGGGGCATGTTTCAAATATCCATGGATGGCCACGTGAACGGACCCGCTGGTGTAAGGTATGTTTGATATTAATGCAAAAGCACTCTATGCTCCTCGGGATCCTCGCGGCGTCAGCAGTAGCACGCGCATGGTGAGCTTTCCCTCCCTCCCTCTCTCCGTCAGGCCCCTCCTTCTTCCGCTGTTAACTGGACGGGAGATTGTGTGCGGGCACGTCCTCAAGCGTCCCTCTTGCTTTGTTATTGTTGTGCGGACAGAATAAATCATTCATCTGGTTCTTCAGAGGTATTTGGAAATCGTCTGAGAGATCCAGCTTCTGTTTTTAAGGAAGTGTGACCAGGAGGTGACCAGTTTTGGGATCAGTCCTTAGTCTTTTTTGTTTTGGATCCAAAGGTGGGTCCTTGGACCGAGACTCTTTGGGTGGAGTATCTTTTCTTTAGGAGTTGATTTTGGTGTCGAAGATTTGGGCTGAGAGTCTTTGGGCGTGGAATATTTTGAATCAGAGTGCTTGGTTGTAGCCGGTTTGAGCTCAGAATCTTTTGGAGTTGGAGGTTTTGGCTCCAAACTTTTCGGCGCGAAGGATCTCGGCTCCGAGCCTTCAGGTGTCAAGGTTTTAGGCTCCGAAGCCATCGGCTTAGAGGATTCGGTTCCGAAGCTTTAGATTTGGAAGAGTTCGGCTTTGAATCTTTAGATTTAGAGGATTTCGGCTCCGAGACATTCGGTGTCGAAGGTGTTTTCGGTGCCGGCAGTGTGGAGACTAGCAAGTACTTCGACTTGTGTTTCGGTGCCGTGGGTGTTGGTTTGGTACTAGAATGGGGCTGGCTCGATCCCGAGACAGAAGGCTTGTGTTTGTGTTTCATAACCGGGCTGGAGGGCGGGGCATATGAAACTTTTTCTCAGTGCCAAAGGTGATACCGGAGCCTTAGATTTTGGTTGAGTGGGCACTTCGGGATCTGTACTCCTGGTACGTTGACCTGGAGTGATGTTCAGTTCTTCTTCCATGTCGGAGTCGGCTTCAGACACGGAGACCAGTTCTTCGTTCTCGGCTTCTGTTGCTGGATGATCCGAATCTTCGCCGAAGATGTCCGGTATGGAGCCGTTACCGCGTTGCATCTCGTGGCGTCAAGCCCGGCGATCACAAATGGTCTTCTTTGATCGGAACGATCGACACGCTTCACAGTCCTTTTCAACGCGTTCCGGGGTTAAGCAGAGGTTGCAAACCTCATGCAAGTCGATGCGTGGAAATTTAGTACGACACCCAGGACATAGCTTAAATGGAGTCCGTTCCATCGACTGCTGGCGTGGTTGGCACAGGTAGGCCCGACGAACTGCCTTGAAGTTCCCAATCAAAGGTTTTCTCAGTTGGAACGATACGCGTTGAATGGGAAACCACGATCGAAAGACAATACCATCGAGGGCAGAGGATTGCCTGTCGAAGGGGTTTGAGAACAATACGAACCGGAGCGCAGCAATACACATCCAAACCTGATGACGCAAAAAACAATCTGGGGAGGAGATGCCCATGCGCACTATCACCGAAAGGAGGAGTCAACTACCTTATGACTGGAAAGACTTCTTCGAAGAAATACAAAGAGCAAACATCCGGACCCAACACTAAATGGCAATCTATGCTAAGGCATGTGATCTACAGCTCATATGCCTCGAAAAGGGGGTACCTCGTAGTTTTGAACATGAACATCTGTCCTCCGATCAGGCAGCTACTTCCTAAGGACCTCCTGAATCAGCAGCAGGGCAGGATCCTTCACCCGAATCTGCACAATCTACACATACATGCATGGAGACTGATCTGCAGCACACAACTTTGTTTGATCACCCCAATGAAGTGTTGGATGTCATCCTTGCTGCTAGGCTGTTTTCCACTAGATACATTTTTGACGGGCACGGGGACATATTTTTGGCTTGGTGTGGCATTCCCAAGACTTTAGAAGCAAAACGGTTGGACTTTCTCTTGTTTTTCTGATCTCTGACCCAACAAGGTTTTGCAGAGGGTACTAATAAAGTCGATTTGTCTTACTTGTCAACCTTTCTATGCTTGCCAAACCAGCTATCCCCGTTTAAATCACCCATTGTGATGACATTTATGAAAGGTTTGATAGGTTTCCTCCCGAAACATTTGAGATGCCAAAGTGCAATACTTAATTTGTAAAATAATAAGTGCCAGGGCCCTGAACAGTAGTCCACTGCAACTTGCACCATCCATCACACCGGTCATAGCAGTCAAAACAACTACTAGCAATCTCTCTCACATGCAAATGTGACAGTTCACATTATTCCATGTCCTAAAAGCTAAAGGAATGGCTGGGGAGGCAGGTATTTGTCATTTTTGATGTATATTGTAGTCATAAACAACCGTTCTACTCATCTCTAAATTAGATGAGCAGCACCACCGTGTGGCAGATTCTCCTAAGTGAAGTGTTGATAATCAAATGCCAGAGCACCGGAAAACAATTAAGTATCAGCACCGAGAACCGAAAACTGCCTGCCCAAATTAAGCACTGCCACAGAAGGACCTTAACTGACATATTTCATGTGTACACTCTCTGAGCCAATGCATTGCTGCTTCCAACGACTTTAAGGATCATTTTCCTCATTACAGTTAAGTCAGCTTGTCATAGGAGTGAAAGCCTCACACTTTCAGTACAATCACCCAATATCACCCACCCTTCCCGCGACAAGATGGTAGCATCATTTTTGCCAACAGTCGTAGTACATGCCACACTGGGCAATTATCACTGTGCTTACTTTCTTTGTCACCCTCCCCATTCGAAAGAGGAGAGGATTGTAGGAAGCTGGCTTTTTATGTAATGTATAAAAATGAGGTATACTATGTACAAAGTCCAGGCGACCCTTATTGGTTTACAGGGCTTAAATTATTAATCAGAAATTATCTCTTTTTTGGTAGTGTGGGTGAGCAGTTTCGGCTTTCCAGAGGGTAGTGTTAAGCATTTGTTGTGCACACAGATCAATAAATGATAGTGACACTCAAAAAGAAACTCGAGACCAATTAAAAAATATATTGTTTTAAATCTACTAATTTCAGACCCCAACATTTTTGTAATTGGGGAAATACTGTAGACTCTATCAAATTCACAGTAAAAAAAAGTAGAAAATGACAGCTGGCAGATTTGAGGCATGAGTCTTAAAAGTGGTATTGTCATCATATGGGAGAAACATTCCCTGAATAGGCCCACTTACAGAGGACTCACAGGACTGTTCTTCTGGACTTTAGGTAAGTAGAGGCCAAGGTCCAAGAAAGCACCAACTATTCGAGTTTACCTGTTCTGGTGTGTCTGGGTGCAGAGGTGATTTTAGTAGTGGTAGCCTCGAACGATACACGCTAAAGTACCTGCAAGAGAAGGAAAAGTACCTGTAACAAAAGGCTGCATGGGAGGCTTTGGTACCAGTCCAGAAGAACCCAAAGGTGAGGTTCGGCTCGAGGGTCTCAGGACCACAGATACTCGCTTGGTTTACAGGAGCCCGGGTACAAACATGCCTGTGGCAACTGGCTCCAGTGCCCCGGGTATTGGTGAAGGGCAGCTCCTGGGGGTCCTGGCTTCTCCAAACTTGGTAGGGAGACGGGTCTGACCTTCAGGAACACAAAGACCTTTTGCTCAGGTGCCACTCCTTCGGTCGGTCCGGGGGTCGACAGAAACTGAACCGTGCAGTTGTAGCCAGTGCCTGCTGGTGCAGGGAAGTGGCTCCTCCACTCCAAGGGAGATGCTGCTGGGTCAAGGAAGTGCTGGGCAGACCTCCACGGGCTTGGGGAGGCTGTTCAGATTATGGACGAGTTGCTGTCGGTGATTGTCGGGAGAGCAGCAGTCAGGCAGTGTTTTGCGCCCAAGAAGATGCTGGTCCACAGTCCTCACGTCTTTGGCTCTTCCTTGTCCTTCTTCTTTGGGCAGAAAAATAGGAGCTCCTAGTATCAAAGGGCCACCAAAATACTGAATTTAGTGGTGTTAATGGGAGTAAAGGGTGGTAGTAAATTGGCTACTTACCGCTAGGGTAACTACACCCCTTATAGGACCACTTCCTGTGGGGAGTGGGAAAAACCCTGTCCTAAAGTTCCTAATACCACCACAAACAAGATGGTGGAACCCTTCTTTCTCTCTCACTTCAGGAAGCCAACCTTAAGGGTGTAAAACTGGCCTGAGAGTGAACACGCCTCCAGACTAGCTAATTTTCCCACACGTCCAGGAGCCAAATCGACCTCAGGGCAGGGGGTGGCATCTCCCAAGTCTGGGGGAAGCTGGTGTTGCATATAAATGCATATAAAAGGCAGCAAGGGCTTTGAAACCCATGGGCTTGATATGGTAAATCACTAGCCATTCTGCTGGAGGAGGTGTGAACACCTTCCTCCGAAGCAGGCATTGTTTCTGGTCTCAGAAAGCGCAGGCTCTCGTTTGCAGGGGGTCAGAAACTTGTCTGTGGTGGCAGGCTGGCTGGAGGATACTAGTCTGCCAGCACACTAGATAGCAGTAGGTTTATCAGAGGACCCCACTTAGGTTCCCTCTGGGTAAATACAATAATAAATCTAGTACTGGAAACAGTACGGATTTATTAAGACAAATTGATTGATACCAAACACAATAGCCATCATGTAGCTAGAAACTTGTAATGACCAGTGCCCAGTATATATAATTCAGATGGCTTTCCTGTTAACTTGTACTATCTAGTAATTGAACTAGGCAGCACATGGGCATATCTGCTCATGACGACTGGTACCCTGATGCTCCACGAATCCTGCGGGCAGGGACTGAAGGCTGGGCTGCTGGGGGACCGACAGAGGATGCCTCTCCAGATCTGGTGATCTCTGTGAGTCCGGACTACCCTCCCCTTCTGCCCCGCTGCAGGCCACTCTCCGTTTGGGCCCCTTGACCTGGGACTGGCCGGGATCAGGCGGGGCTGCGCTTGCCCCCGTGCGATGTTCTCCGTTCTGACGACGGTTGATTCTGGGGACTGCCAAGGCGCTGGGAGGCTGCTTTACCATGTCCCTCCCCCACCCACCCGGTGTAGCGCTCCCACGACAATCGCGCTTGGGGCTACGGGGGCATCAGGGAGCAGAGAGAGGCAAATGGAGCCTGTGCTCTATTGTTGATCAGCATAGACGGGAGCATGTGGCACATCCCTTGCAAACAGAACGTTCCGAGGTGCTGGGGAGCTGTTTCTTGCCACCCCCCTCCTCCCCCCCCCCCCAAACTCGTGGTGCAGCGCTACCGTCCCGATCGCGCTCGGGGATGCTGGGACACCACGAGATGCGTGGAGTGGCTGAACAGACAAATGGCTCAAGACAAGGTTCCGCCCCGCCTCCGCACTTAAAGCAGCAGTAAGCTCTAAAGCTGTGAACGGTATGGCTGCCTTAAGAGCTTACTCATGGAGAACAACTGAGATTAACTCGGCCAACAGATGAGAAGCCCCCCCACAATATGAAAGGCACCGAGTGAGCAGTGTGCATTAGCAGAGTCATAGAGATATCAAGACACAGAGGTGGGTCTGGTATCGGAATTCTTAGAGGTACCGTGAAGCGGCCAGTCTATGGTACAACAGCAGCTTTATTGCCCCTGCCATTTTGTTCACAAAACTGCCCTTTCAGGCTACCCTGACAGTCCACTTTCGAAAATGGCAGCACCTTGAAATGGCTATGGAAAGAGGACTGAACAATAGAAACAAACAAGGATCCACAGCTGTACCCCAGCCAAGCTTGATCAGCAACGGTAACTGCACCTTCTCAACAAACTAGGGCCCATAACTGCACCCTGAGCCATGCTCGCTCAGGTGGCGGCCATCTTGAAGTGGCACTGACTTGCTATAGTAATCATTAAAAGCCTGTTGGCCCTTGGAAAGCTCCAGGAATTTCGTCTCACTTACAACCCGGCTAAACTCTTTTCTCTCAAAGTCACTATCCCAATGACTACGAACATAAGGATTTCTGCTGATTACCGACCCAGGTCGCTCCTTTAGTGCCCAACCTTTGTCAACATGATTGGGCCTGGCCTGACAGCTACTGGGATAAACACATACACCCTGGTTTACCCCCCTACCCTCTCCAAAACCGCTGCAAAAAATTTCAAGCACCTCACCATGAAAAATCACCCTGAGACTCTGATCTCTGACCTACGCTTCAGTGCGGACAACCGCACAGTCATCAACAACATTGTTTCTTCACTCCAGAAGAACCCCAGCTTGGCACAATACCTTTGAGCACCTCCTCAACCAGGAACATTCCTTACGGCACTAAACTCACAATAGCGCCCTCCGCAACCCTGCGAGCCGACCTTACCATCACTGTTAGACCGGACACCCTTGGCGTGGTTTTCCCCTATCTTTTTGCCTCATCCTCCTGTATTTTTGATGCTGTGCTGGATTTCGTTTTTGCTGGTTTAGATGCTTTGGACACTCTGCCACTGCTGATCAGTGCCAGAGTGTAAGTGCTCCCTATGTAAATTATCATATTGATTGGGTATACCTGATTGGCATATTTGTATCACCATGAAGTCCCTAGTAAAGTGCACTGGGTGTGCCAGGGCTGATGATGACAGATGCTACTAGTGGGCCTGCAGCGCTGATTGCGCCACCCACATAAGTAGCCCTAAAATGGTGTCTCAGGCCTGCCACCGCAGTGCCTGTGTGCAGTCAGTGAACTGCCATGTCCTCCTGGCCTGTGTCCCCACTGGCTGGGCCTAAACCTTCCCTTTATGTACACATTGATCACCCCTATGGAAGGCTCATGGTACCCCCCTGGGCAGGGTGCAGTGTATAGGAAAGGTAGAGCATGTACTAGTGCAGGTAACATGCTCTGGTAATGAGCAGCAGCCATTTTGTGTGCTCACTGCTGCAAGGTTATCTTGCTCCATAGACTAACATGGGGGAGGCTGGTCCCAATGGATACCAGCCTATCTTCTCATAGGAACAAGATGGGACATAAGTGATTGATATCCCTGAACTCAGAATTTATTAACACATCTTTTAGGAAAGGTTGTTTTTAAATTCTGTGTTTGAGAACAGTACTTTTAGAAAGTGGCTGTTCTCTTGTCTAACCCTTCTGTGTGCCTGGGCCTGCTTGTGGATTGACTGCCTGGTTTGAGGGTGACAGGGGCTGGGGAGCCCCCGGGAGGTTGTCTGAGTCAGCCCGTGCTTGAATGACTGCATCTGCAACTAGAGTGGTGGGCGGAGATAGCACCTGGGAGTGAATAGGGCTGTGCCTGCCTGCCACAATGCTGGCTCCACCTCCCGCTGGGCGACTGTCACCTCTGCCCCTCACACTGAAAGGAAGAAGGAAGCCAGGAAGCCCCAGTGCTCCAGCAACACCCAGAACTGGTTTAGACCGGGCTCAGGGCCCACTTGCATAAAGACTTCAAAGACTTTTAGGGGTATAAGAGAAGGACCCCTGACAACAGAAAAGCAGATTCTACAATCAAGAGGAACCTCTGCCAGAAGAAGGACTGTTGAAGAAACTAAGGAAGACTGCCCTTGCTGTGTGCTCTGGGGATGACCTGTTTTGCTGTTCATCTAAAGGAGAGAAGAAGGGGACTTTGCTGTGTGCTGTGACCCTGCCTGCTTGACTCTTAGACGTTGCTGTGTCTCCAACAAGGATCTCCAAGGGCCTGAGAAGATCTGGCCTCCTGTTCCTGGAACCCAGGGTTAAAAGGTTCCTAAAGAAACTCCAAGACGCTGTGAAGATCGTGCTGTTTTGGCCTGGTGCGTGATTTATGTCCAGCTGCTGATCGTGGTCAGAGATCGGTGTGTTCATCGGCACATACTCTGCGAGGGTCGGAGGTCCGTGGTGCCTCCCCTCGTGAGCTCTGCCCTAAAAAGATCGTGTGGCCGTGAGGGCGGTCTTGCTGTGACCTGCGCCCTCAAAAATCACTTGCCGCCTGTTCATCGCCGCGGCCCGGGGCCAGAAACACCCTCCGAAGTTTGCCGTTCTTGGCGGGGGCTGCGGAGACGAAGAACGAAGCCGCCGCGCTCTCATTGGCCAAAGAGAACGAGCCCCCTCAGTGAACGCCGCGCTAGGATTGGCCTAGCGCCACCGCGTCATCACCAAGGCCGCGCATTCATTGGTTGCCGGCCTTCGCATCATCTGGGGCTTGTGCCCGGGAGCCGCACTGCCACTGGCTGACTCCCGGGCATCTGTGGAGGCTCGCCGTGAGGGCCGTGACCGGATTGGTCCACGTCATCGGGACATCCCAAGAAGCCGCCGAGAGCCGTGTGGAAAGAAGAACCTCGGGGGAGTTGCACCTGGGCCATCTGCGTGACCCGCTTCCGCCAAGGGAGTAACGAGTGTGCCCAGCGCCCCTGGCCTGAGTCCCCGAAGAACAGTGGTGCTCGATCTCCCCGCCGCTCGTTGGATTGTCGAGAGCGGGCGGGAGAGCAGTCGGGACCGGCCGGGCTGTTCCCCGCCCACGCTAAGGCTTTGAGTGTAAGCGCAACGGTGAGGGGAACGGGGTAGCAACACCGCTAGAATTAGCAGAGAGCTGACTGATCTACAGCACAGCCGCATTGTTTTCGGTGCCAATAATGAGAGACTTGAGACTGTTTTAATAAGAACTCCCTAATAAGCTAAGCAGCAATCAAGATTAAGTGCAACCTTTGGATTAAGAGCTATCATCGTGTAACTGTTTTATTTTTCTTGCTGAAACTAGATAAAGATATATTTTTACATATACCTACCTGTGTGGTCCCAGTTTGTGGTGTGTTGAGAAATTACTGCGTGTGTTAAGTGCAACTATTATACATTGCCTTGGGGATAAGCCTGTCTGCTTGTGCCAAGCTACCTAGGGGGTGGTCTCTAAATCAACTGCCGATCGGCAGTAAAGCACGCCGCGGATGTTGCTGCTCTCATCATGAACAGTAAGTTTGACTTAGCAATTCTAACAAAATCATGGCTAAACAATTCCTCATCCCCATGCCTGGACCTCTTAGTCCCTCCCAACTATAACATAGGGAGGCTGGACAGACAACATAGCAAGAAAGGAGGGGGCATCGCCTGCATCTATCGCTCTAACCTTCATGTCACGGAAATTCTGGTGGATACCACGGACTCCTGCAAATACCTCGCCCTCTCAATTTGCAATAACTCCACCCAACTATGCAACCTCCACGTCTTTTACCACCCCCCAGGCATGAACGACTCCTTCACTGACCTCCTCATGGAAATCCTCACAGCAAAGAGTTCCTCCAACGCTAAAGACATCTTCCTCGGCGATTTCAGCGTACACTGGAACGACCTCAAGGATCCTCATGTCAACATCATTTAAGACCTCCTGACCCAATCTTGAATACTCCCAACTCACTCGAAAGGGGCCACTCTTGACTGGATTATCGCTAAGGAATCAACCGTCAAGCTCATCTCAATAGACCTCTTTGACTGGTCCGACCACCATGCCATTGCCTTCCTACTACCTGGCACCCTCAAGACAAGGGCCCCACAGCCGGTGCTTCCAAAACGATGGGTCAGAGACACTAAGAACCTAGACCATAAGGAACTTGAGGCTCTGTGCAAATCTGACCTCCCCCCTGCATATCAAAACGGTCAGTGACCTGAACGGTCACTATTCTGCAACAATGACCAACATTCTGGATGACCTAGCCCCACTAAAGCTAAAAAGAACTCAAATCAAAGATAGAAACCCCTGGTTCACTGGATCCCTCAACATTGAGAGGAGAACCCTCCGACAATCCGAAAGAATCTGGAGACAGCACCCCTCTGCCGCTCACCTAAAACGTCTCCGCCAGGCCAAACAAGAACATCCTCAACTCCAAAAAATAATTCTTCAGATCGGAACTGGGGAACGCTCAGAACAGGCCCAGCAAACTCTTCAAACTGGTCAGACACCAATCCAACAAATTGGCCAAAACATCGAAAGAAAATCCCAAGTCTCTAATTTCATCCGAGGAATTCTCCTCATTTTTTGCAGACAAAATTAAAACCTTAGGCAACAAACTTAGTTCTGCCCCATACTCTCTACCCATACCTCCCCCACCCCCCTCGGACCTGCCTCCTCCACTCACACCGCCCCAACAGGCTTCACCCAAGAACCAAGCACACTGGACCGACTTCACACTCTACGACGAAGACTCTGTCTCCAAAATCCTATCTACCTTAAACCCGCACAACCACTTCAGCGACCCGCTCCCCTCTAAATGCCTAGCTACCATCGCCCAATCCATTATTTCTAGCTGGACTACGATAATTAATGCCTCCCTCCGGCAGGGATCAATTCCTGACTCCCTGAAAGTGGGCCAAGTCCTCCCCATTCTGAAAAAGCAGTCTCTGGATCCAGCTTCACCTGACAATTTCAGACCTATTTCCAACATCCCTCTCTTAGCTAAAGTGCTGGAGAAGTGTATGCAACTGCAGCTAAGTCGTCACATCAACAACTTCCACCTACTCGATGACTTCCAATCTGGATTTAGGCCAGGACACAGCACTGAAAGCACCATGCTCCACATCGTCGATGACGCCCTCCAAGCCCTTGATCAAGGCAAAACCTGTCTCCTAATCCTCCTAGATCTATCCTGGGCCTTCGACACGGTCAACCATGGGAAGCTTCTCGAACGTCTAAAACTCAGGATGGGACTAGATGGCATCGTCCTTGAATGGTTTAGATCCTTCCTCCAAAACCGATCTTGGAGATTCCTAATCAACGGCATCCTGTCCGCTCCCTCTGCGGTCATGGTTGGAGTCCCTCAAGGCTCAACGCTGTCCCCCACCCATTTCAACCTTTATCTAGAGCCACTTGCCGAAGTCCTTCGCACTGCAAATTTCTCCTACCATATGTACGCTGATGACACTCAGATCTACATCAAAATCTTATCTCTCGAGGAGGTTCTCTCCCTGAATGAGGCCCTGAAGCAGACCGTCCAATGGCTCGCCTCCAATCATCTCAAACTAAACGCAAAGAAAATGGAATTTCTTCTAATTTCCCCTCCTAAAACCGACCCAGAGATTCAGACTTGGATTAAGGCCATCACAGCCTTAAACTGTCCACCGACCATTGTGAACTGGGCCAAATCGCTGGGAATAACCTTGGACTGCAACTTTAACATGCGAGACCACATCAGCTCGATGGCCAAATCTGCCAGATTCCACCTGAGCGACCTATGGAAACTGAAACCCTTCCTTGATGCTCCCGACCTAAAAATGGCAGTCCAAGCACTAGTCATTTCTAGACTGGAATATGGCTGTTGCACCCTCTCTGGTTTACCCAAGATCTCTCTAGCACCTTTAAAAGCCTGCCTCTATGCGGCCGCCATACTAATCACCGGCACAAGGAAATTTGATCACATTTCTCCACACCTGAAAATGCTGAACTGGCTTCCTCTCGAGGCCAGAATACAGCTTAAGCTGGCATGCATCACGCACAAGGCCTTATACTCAAACTCCCCTGCATATCTGGCACAGAAACTTGTGTTATCTGGAGGAATCAGAAACTCACGGTCCGCCAGAGACCTCCAACTTCAGCTCGCACGCTTTCGGGAAAAAAAAATAGGTATAATCGGCGTTCGCTGGAGCTGCGCCAAGAATATGGAACTCCCTCCTCCCACCCGCCATCAGAAAAATACCCTCTGTTGCACATTTCAAAAAGGAGGCCAAATCCTTCCTCGTCTAAACTCTGTCCCACAACCCCAACAGAGACTATTGCCTCCTTCCGTCTACCTTTCGCCCCACCAAGAAATCCGGGGCCTGTCTTCAGCAACTATAAAGTTAACTGTACCTTGTATCGTTCCATCCCTCCTGCTGTGTCCTCAGCAACTGAAATGCTAACTGTACCTTGTGTTCCTTCCATCCCCCTTGTACTCTTGTGATTCCATACCTTTTGTACAACTCTTTGACTATGTAAAGCGCTTTGATATCCTAATGGGTCAAGTTCGCGCTCTATAAAACACAAAAATAAAATAAAATAAATAAAATAATGTAAAACCCAAAGTGTTCTATTAGTGGTAGTTTGGGCAAGTCACCTTAGGCCTAACACAGAGATGTGTAAGACATGTATTGCGCAATAGTGAAAGGACTCAAGAAGGAGATCCAGAACAATTTTAGAAAATTATACTTTTTTGCACTTTATTTTAAGACCATGATTTTCGCAATAAGGTAGGTACGTTTGAATGAAAAATACTTTGCACTTTGAAAAATCGACATTGTGAATATTTTCAGCACAGTTCAATGTTATTCTATAGGGAAAGGATAATGTTACTTACCCAGTAAGCATCTGTTCTTGGCATGTAGAGCTGTAGATTCACATGCTTTACATACTCCTGCCATCTAGTGTTGGGTCCGGATGTTTGCAAGTTTTTTTTGTTCAAAGAAGTCTTTCTAGTCACAAGGTAGGGGACTCCTCCTTTCGGGGGATAGTGCGCATGGGCATCGACTCCATTGTTAGATTGTTTTCCCGCAGAGGGTGAGAATGGAGTTAGCATGTGTAGAATAGAGATGTCCATGCATATGAATGTGAATTGAGAACTACAACAACTAAAGGAGACCGGGGAGGTGGGTGGGCGCATGTGAATCTACAGCTCTACATGCCAAGAACAGATGCTTACTGGGTAAGTAACATTATCCGTTCGAGGCATGCGAGCTGTAGATCACATGCTTTGCATAGACTATATAGCAGTAAACTCCCAAAGAGGTGGCTAACCTGTAGCAGCTGTAGTTGTTTGACATAGAGTTGACCTACATTTACCTGTTGTCTTGCTAACACATTTACTCAATAGTGTTTTGTGAATGTGTGCAGTGTAGACTATGTTATATCAGCTAAGGGAATATTTCCCAAGAAGGCCATAGTAGTCCCTATTCTGCGAGTAGAGTGCGCTCTAGGGGGTACTAACAAAGTTCTCTTTGCTTTAACATAACATGTTTGGATAAATTTTACAATCCTACTTACAATACCCGACTTAAATATAGGCTTGCCCTTGTGAGCTGGAGAAAAAGCAACAAATAGTTGCTTTGTTTCCCTAAAATCTTCGGTTCTTTCTATGTAGTAAAGTATAGCAAGCCTAACATCAAGTGTGTGTGTAGGGCTCGTTCTGCTGCAGAATCAGGTTGAGTAAAGAACACAGGTAACTCAACTGATTGATGGACATGAAAAGCAGAAACTACTTTAGGGAGAAATTTAGGATTGGCGTGAAGAAGACTATCTGTGTGAAGTTGAAAGAAAGGCTCCTGTATAGTTAGTGACTGAAGTTCACCAACTCTGCTTTGTGAGGTTATGGCTATGAGGAAAGCAACTTTCCCTGATAGGAATTATAACTGACATTTGTGCATTGGTTCAAAAGGTGGACCCATTAACCTTGTAAGGACGATGTTTAAGTTCCACTTTGGAGCAGGGGGAATTCTTGGCGGTATCACCCTTTATAATCCTTCCATGAAGGTTTTAATCACTGGTATTCTGACTGGAGAGAAGTGTTGTCTATTTTGCAAGTATGCAGCTACGGCTGCTAGATGTAAACAAATGGATGTCTAAGCTAGTCCACATTGATGTAAATGCAACAGATAACAAATGATGTTCTGTACAGAAGCCTCAAGTGGATTGATATTGATGTTGCTACAATAGACAACAAACTGTTTCCATTTTGCTGCATAACATGCTCTATTAGTAGGTCTTCTAGCCTCTGAGAATATTCATACAGTCTGGTGGCAGTTGTAAATAACCAAACTCTATGACTTCAGGAGCCAAATTGCTAGTTCTCTGGGATTTCTCCAATGCTCTGAGTGAGGAGACAGAGTGTGAGATGTAGCTTTTGATGTGGAACCACAGAGTTCTAATGGGGTGATGGACCAAGGCTGACGAGCCCATGTGGGTGCTACTAAGATCAGTGTGAGGGACGTTTGTCTGGGCTTCCGAACCAGTAATGGAATTAGTGCGAGAGGCGGAAAAGCATAAGCAAATATCCGTGACCAATTTATCCATGGAGCATTGCCCTTGGATGCTGGGTGTGGGAACCTGGATGCAAAGCTTGGGCATTTTGCGTTGTGTACTGCGGCAAACAGATCTATCTGTGGAAATCCCGATTTTTGAAAGAAGGGGAGAAGAACTTGGGGGTGAAGTTTCCACTCATGTACTTGCTGCTTGTGTCTGTTGAGGAGGTCTGCAATCTGAATGTCTAATCCTCGAAGGTGTTCTGCTAAGAGATCGATTTTGTGGTGAATCGCCAAATTCCAAATGCCTTGTGCAAGGCATGACAGTTGGGGAGAGAGTCCCTCCCTGTTTCTGTAGGTAGTACTTTGCTGTCATGTTGTCTGTGTGAACAAGGAAAGTCTTGCCTACAAGTTGGGTGAGAAAAGCTTTGAGTACTAGGAACACTGCTAGAATTTCCAGATAGATGATGTGAAGATGTTTGCGATTGTCGGACCACAATCCCTGTACTGTGTAATGTTGAAGATGGACACCCACAACCTGTTAACGATGCGTCTGTTGTCAGTGTAGTCTGTGGAATAGGGTCTATGAAAGGCCTTTTGCTACGTTTTGAGGGTTCCACCACTGCAGAGAACGATGAGTGCGGCTGTTTACCAACACTAGATTGGTTTATAGACCCTGTGACTAATTCCACTGTCTCGCATAACATTCTTGCAGAGGATGAATGTGAAGCTTTGCATGAGGTACGACAGCAATGCAAGATGCCATCATTCCCAGCAGTTGCATTAAGACTCTGGCTGGTAAGGATTGGTTGGGTTGGAATTGTAATAGTGTGGCCTGCATATTGTGAATTCTGGCTACATTGGGAGTGGCTAGAACTTTGAGAGTGTTGAGTGAAGCTCCAAGATAAGATTGCACTTGTGCCGGACAAAGGTGAGACTTTTGTGCATTTATGGTAAAACCTAACTGGGAAAGTAGGTGCACTGTTGTCAGAGTGTGTAGAATACAGCTCTGGTAAGTGCCCGCTTTGAGAGGCTAGTTGTCCAGGTAAGAGAAGACATGTATACATTGTCTTCTGAGATGAACAGCTACTAATGCAAGACATTTGGTGAACTCTCTGGGGGCTGTGGTGACACCAAATGGAAGTGCCTTGAACTGGTAATGTTTGCCTGCTATCACAAACCTGAGGTATTTGCGATGAGGGGGATGAATTGGAATATGAAAGTAGGCATCCTTTAGATCTAGAGTAGACATAAAGTCGCCCTGTTGCAAGAGAAGAAGTACTTGTTGAAGAGTTACCATGTGACAGTGCTCTGACAATATGTATTTGTTTAACTCTCTGAGATCTAGAATAGGTCTCAAGGAGCCGTCCTTTTTGAGAATGTGGAAGTAAAGGAAATAAAGCCCTGACCCTTGGTACTGAAGTGGGAGTGGTTCTATAGCCCCTTTAAAGTAAGAAAGACTGCACTTCTTGCTGAAGCAAGTACTGGTGGTTTGGTGATATATTTTGAGATCGAGGAGGAATGTATGGAGGATTGTTAGTAAGCTCCAGGCAATAACCATGTTGGATAATTCCAAGCACCCATTTGTCTGTGGTTATTGATTTCCAAATGGGGAGAAAGTCTTGAAGTCTTTTTCCAACAGGTGTGGAATAGTCGGAGGGAAGTGTTAAGAAGTCACTGTTTGCCTGAGGAAGGGGAAGTGTGAGATGTGTTGTTTTTACCTCTACCCCTGGGACTGTTTCCCCTATAACCTGCTCTGAAAAATCCTCTTCTAAAAGAGGATTGGAAATTACCTTTGTAGGAAGAAGTGTTCTGGTCAGTGCCATTGGACTTGGACCATACCCTATAAAAAGAGCGCCAAAAGGAACGTCTACTGGAGGGAGATTGAAATGTTACCATCGATTTTGCTATATCTGTGCCCTTTTTCATTTTTTCGAGCGCTAGATTGACTTCAGGGCCTAAAAGAAGTTTTTTATCAAAAGGTATAGCATGGATGGATTGTTGGACTTTAGGTTTGAACCCTGATATCCGCAACCATGCATGTCGTTGTAGTAAGATGCTAGTATTTACTTCTCTATCTGCGGTGTCAGCTGCATCTAGAGCGCATCTGATATGAGGCATTAGAAATTAGTTTGCCTTCCTGAACTAAATTATGAGCCTTTGCCCTATGTTTCTCTGAGAGAAACTGAAGTCATTGCTCCATTTCATCCCAGTGGGCTCCATCGTATCCTGCTATTAAGCCCTGCGTATAAGCAATATGCCGTTGGTTAGCTGCTTGTGCAGCCACCTGTTTACCCAAAGCATCGATAAGCTTCGATTCTTTATCTGTGGGAGGGCTATTCCCAGGAGCTTGAGAGTTAGCCCTCTTTCTAGCATTTGAGACTACTAAAGAATCAAGTGGTAGCTCACCCTTAATAAAAATAGGATCTATGGGGGAACATTTATATTTTTTATCTATTCTAGGAGTAAGGATTCTGGCACAGACAGGACCTTAAAAAATATCATCTGTGTGCCTTAACATACCCTTGAGCATAGGAGGGTCTTACTGGACTTATGGGATCCTAGGAGTGTCAAAGAAAAAGACTTCCTCTAAAAACTCTTCATGTAGCTCCACCCCATGGTACTTTGCTGCTCTAGCAATAAGCTGTTGGTAAGATAGATTCTCATCAGGTGGAGATGGCCTGGCAGGATAAAGATCTGGGTCTGTGTCCTGTGGAGGGTCAGTTGTGCAGTCCGTCCAAGGATCTGGTAATTGTGCATCGTCAGTGTCACCAGTGTGAAAATGAGGTAGAGGAGAGAGACTCAGTATAATCTGTAATAGATCAAGCTGTGGTGGAGAGGGAGGAGGAGATGGAAGTGTATGGAAAGGACTAGTGCCTACACTTTTTTTCTTGAGAGGAATTTTGCATGGGCTATCATCCTCAGAAAGCTTGTGCTTAGATGGTGTTTTAGCATGGATATGCCCTGTGTCAGGGTGAATGTAAAGCTTTTTCTGTTTTGGATCCAGTTTAGGAGGTAAGTGTATGTTTGGATCCGGTTGTGTTGTGCTTAGATGGTGTTTTAGTATGGATATGCCCTGTGTCAGGGTGAATGTAAAGCTTTTTCTGTTTTGGATCCAGTTGTGTTGTAGGCAAGTCTTTGCTTTTTGGCACCGAAGCTTTCGGAGTCGAACCGGAATGTACTTTCGGTGTAGAGGGTTTCGACACTGAGGGATGTTTCTTAATTATTGGTGTCGAAGGTTTCGGTTCTGAAGGTTTCGGTTCAGAACCCATCTTGGATTTCGAGCTGGAATATTTTGGCTCAGAAGTGGACTTTGGCTGACTCTGCCCCGAGCCGGACAGCTTTTCAGAGAGTTTTGGTGCCGAGCTATGAGGCGGAACGTTGGAAACCTCTTCTCGGTCACGACCTTGGACTTGAGGCGGAGGTGGTGCCAAAGCCTTAGATTTCTTAGGGTTGGTGGGAGAAGGTGCCTTCGGAACTCACGTCCCCTTGTCCTTGCATCACCGTCCTCGAGGTTGATCTGTAAGTCTGATCCGGAATCAGACGTAGCTGAAGCCATCTCCTCCTCTGCCACAGATACCTCTTCTTGTTCGTGGTCTTCGCCGAAGAGGTTCGGCGTGACATCCAACCATTGCATCTCTTGACGTGGAGCCCGACGATCATGGAGAGCCTTCTTTCACCTGAAGGTTCGGAACACGTCACAGTCTTGCTCTTTGTGCTCGGGGGACGAGCACAAATTGCACACTCAGTGAGAGTCCGTACGCGTATATTTCGCGGGGCAAAGGGGACAGAATTTAAATGGAGTCTGTTCCATCTGCGAGGAGCCGAACAGACACGGCTGGGTCGGAAGGCCGCCCGCAAATCTTTCAATCGAAATGTCAAAGTTTCTTGAAATATGAATCAAACCATGGGAAGAGAAAACATGTTAAAAAAACAATATCATCAAGGAAGTGAGAGTATGCACCGAGGAGGAACCAGAGGATCTATTCCCAAGTGGAGCACAGCAATACCCGACTGAATCCGATGGCGGAAAAAATACAATCGAACAATGGAGTCGATGCCCATCCGCACTATCACTGAAAGGAGGAGTCACCTACCTTGTGACTGGAAAGACTTCTTCAAACAAAAATAACTTGCCAACATCCGGACCCAACACTAGATGGCAAGAGTATGCAAAGCATGTGATTTACAGCTCACATGACTCAAACACAGTTTTATGGAGGTCAAATGAAAAGAACTCAGCGGCGGACCTTCCACTCTGCACCTCACGCTAGTTTCGTTTATTTGAGAGTCCGGAGCACAATAGCTCAAGCGCCTGCCATTCTGCGGTGCCCCTGTGTTCCAGATCCTTGGTTGATAAAGCAAAAAGGAGGTGCACCTGGTAGGAAGTCCATTCAATCTTTTTTTTTCAAAACCTTTATTTGTACTTTTTCTCATTGATTATGATCCGTTATTTACACATAGTGCTCAGCCAACGTGTTTCATTCCAAACAGTAGGAACTTCATCTGGGCTTAATCATTAAATCCGTAAGTTCACCCTTCACATATATCTCAATATCCTTATTTCAACTTTATGTGCTGGTGAATTGGGGATTCCCTCAAAGCATCACCATGCCCATTTACGCATACCCCCGATCCGTATCCTGCTTCTTCCTTGAACGAATTGGATAATCCTGTAAGTACGCAACTTAAAGCTCCAGTCTTTGGGACCAAAGATCAGCAGTGGGCAAGGGTCAGGTAAGTACCAACACTTCACTACCAGCGGCACAAGAGATGCTGGGTGGAGAGGTCAAAATCGGAGTTCGGTCTGATGCATTTCAATGGAGACTGGGGGTCCTTGGGGACACACTGTTTGCTGGTAAGTGGAACGGTTGCAGGGGCAAAGCTTTGGGTGTTAGGACCAGCACGGGGTGGGAGGGGGACACAAAGAAGCACCAAACATGCAATACCAGCGGCACAGGGCAGCCGGGTGCCGAGTGCAAATACATATTCGGGTGCCCAATGCAATCCTATGGAGTTTCTGTTTTTTTGGAAACAGGCTGCAGGCGTCAAACCGGAGGGTCCAGGCAAAACACCAGCAACAGCCCAGTTAAGTTGAGGTGTTGGAGGTGACAGGGGTACCGCTGATCGAGTTCAGAAAAGCCCGCGGGCAGTAGGCGCAGGGGTGCCTTTAGACGTCGGAAATCTTATTGGGCTGGTCGCAGTGTGGGGGGGACACCTCAGATTCACTCTGCAGACGCCGTCATGGGAGTCAGGAGATGTCGGTCAACACTGGATTCGTAGTCCTGCTCACTGGGGAGACTTCACTGGGCAGTTGGGCTACTCAGACTCGAGTCGTGAGCGTCTAGTGCAGTTTGTGCACAAGTCGCGGATCAGCCTTGATCCGGAGTCTTTGTTTCTTCAGGACAGGCCCGCTGTCCAAGGGAGATTGGAATCTTTGTTGAAGGCAGCAGTCCTCCCAGGGGCTTCAGAGTCGCTGGCTGCAGGACAGGTCGCAGGTTCGTAGAAGCTGGAGACAGGCCGGGAGGGCTGGGGACAAGGCAGTTGTCTTCAATCTTCTCTACAAGATCATCTTTTTTCTTCTTAGGTTGTTGCAGATCTAGTTTCCAGGTCTGGGTGAGCCACCTAAATACTAGATTTAAGGGTGATTTAGGGGAGTTGTAGGTAGGGCCAATGGGCACCTTACTTGGTGCCCTCCACCTAGCCATGATTGGAGGGGTCTCTTCATCTTCAAGAAGACGGGGACTAAAGGAGGGCTTCACCTCGCCTCTCCCACCTGAGCGGTGGAGGTTAGCAGAGGTGGGCACACCTACTATTCTTCTTATGTTTTCCTGCCGGTTTTCCCCCCCAAAGTGGGAGTGTAAACCAGGGGCTGCCATGTGTTGCTAGCAGCAGAGGCTGGGGGAAGCATTACAAAGCCAGCAGGTCTTTAAAGTTGCCCTCTTCAACCACTGGCCTATATTGGGGGAGAAAGTGTGACACCTCTGCCCAGAATGTGCATTGTTTCTGGTCCCAGAGAGCAGAGGCTTGCTACCCAGGGTCCCAGAAACATGTCTGGTAGTGGTTGGCTGCCTTCAGCCGGTCAGAGACCACACCAGGGTTGGTACAATAAATCCCACACTGGCATTAGTGTGGATTTATTACAAGGAGTAGTTTGTTACCAAACACTCCTGTGTTCAATGAAGCCATCATGGTGCTGTGGAATTTGAGTTGTCGAGTTTCCAGCCCATCTACTCTCTATGGATTCCCTGGCATTAACAATATTAAGAAATGGACCCCAATATTGTAGGGACATATCTTCTCCTTCAGATATGCCCTCACCTGTGGTATAGAGCACCCTGCCTTAGGGCTGTGAGGCCTACCAGAAGGGTGACTTACCTATGCCTTCAGGCAGTGCTGGTTGGCATAGCACCCTTGTAAGGTGCCATGTCAACTTTGTTGTTTTCTCCCTTGCAGGGGAATACAAGCTGCAAGGGCAGTGGTATGGTCCCAGTGAGGGGGGCTCTGGGGACCCTCTTCAGCTCCCAGGCCCTAGGAACTGTGGTTCTCAAAATCCGGACCCCGTTATTATCCCGATATCGAGGTCCAATACCCGTGTCACGAAACCTCAACGTACCGAGACGATTTTTGTGTCTACGAACCGATAATGATTAGGACATCATTCCTATGTATTTGCGTTACAATCGAGGGTTGCCAACACCCCTAAATCACAGTTTCCGTCCCATCCCTTAAACTCCATTTTGTGAACGGCATCCATCTTGCATCTTGCCCTCATGATAAGTCAATTAAAGGTCGAGCTTGATCCAAATAGACACGTCCACCTTTCGTGACTTTCCCCTGACCTGTCCCAACTGACTCCACTGTCTTCGGCCAAACCTGTTTAGGCAGCTCCTCCCCCAGTGGCCGAATGCAATAGCATCTACGCATAACATTCCACGAACCATTCACTACATACAGACCATGCTTTCTGCAAACATGCACCTGTCCACGTTCCTTGTTTATGGCCAGGTTTATGACTGGGTTACACCTTTCTTTATTGAGGTTTCATCGATATCTGATGGGAGTTCCAGGCCTAACTGGGTAATCTATCAACGAACTGGACATCTAAAATATGGGCTTGCTTACATGGCTTCGCTCTTTGTATTATTGTAGAAATATGTATATTGCCATACCATAAACTCAAGAATTCTTGCTTAAAGCCATATATCTTGTATATAAGGAGAAGGCTGGTTCTGTAAAAACGAACAGTCTCCCAAAACCTACTCTCCGTGTGGTGTACTTCTGGGACACGTGTTACTTGGTAGCTACCAATAAAACTTGATCTTTGACTGCGATAGAAGACTCATTGTTTCTGTGGTCCGGAACAAGGGAGAACTCAGAGGTCTTCGGGTGTTATCCCCTGACACCAGCGGGTTCCTAAAAACCCGTTACCTCAGTTGGCGCCCAACTCGGGGCGATATCAAGCGGTGACGGTCCAAGCCAGATGTTCGTGAGGAGCTTCGTGTGAAAATTCCGGAGGACGGCCAGCCACTTCAGCGACCCCTGTATGTCGACGTGGTTCCGAAGGTCTTTGCTGCGAGGTTCCCCGCGTCCCGACGGCTACGAAGGACTGCTGCCCTGACTATCGCCTTGTTTTGGACCCAGTGATCCTTGGTAGAGCGAAACGATAGACGAGTCTTCTAGCGACGTCACAGATCTTCAAATACTTCAGTTAAGTATAAGTGGAGCGTCTCCCAGTCCTTAGTTTGTCCTTAGTTTTTGGTATCCTTGAGATACGACTTGATTTGGTACTTGCAAGCCCCAAAGCCGAAGGACTCGTGTATTCACGAGAAATATCGTAACAGATAATCCTTTGAAGTTTGAAGCTAGACTAGTGAGCGAAGATGCCTGGTTTTAGCGGACTCGGAAACTTGTTTTGTCTTGGTTGTAGTAAGGACTCCCAATTGGAAGATTCTTGTCCGGTTCCTCCAATTGGAACTCCAACGTATGAACTCTATGTGAAGCACGGCGTAGGTCCTATAACATATAACGAGGTATGGATAAAATACACCCGCAAGGATGGTGTTTTAAAATGGCCCCAATATGGTAGTTTCGACCAAGAAATATTAGATAACTTAGAGGTCAAATTGTTCAAGAAGAAAGCCCGGCCGGCGATGTTTGACTCTTTCCGCTTATGGCGCAAAGAAGCCAAACAGAAAGAAATAAGATTAGCAAAAAAGAATAAAAGAGGTATGTCAATGGTGCAAGCTGCCGTTGCATACAGAGACAACGAGGAAGAGCAGGAGAGCGAACAGATGCTTAGAAGCAGGAAACTAGCGATAGATAAATGTTACCCGATGCTGCCAAATAGAGGAAAAGGTCAAAAGGAAGGATCCGAGAAAGATCCATTAATGTCCCACCTATTAAATTCTCCGCCACCTTATGCACAAAATGCCACAGCACCTCCGCAACCTTTAGTTGCACCTTTGGTAGCTGTGATACAGGCTCCTTTACCGCACCCACCGGCTACTCTTCAGCTGGCTCCTGTTTCTTTGGCACAGCCTCCTCAAGGCTCACCGATCACGTCTACTTCTCCTACCGTTCCTTCTAAAATTTCGCCTAGCGCACCTTCTAGTCTCTCTGATACTCGAACATTTCTGTTTCTGCTTTGCGTGACTCTGTTCTACTACCAGTTATTCCTCCACTTTCACCTTCCGTCTGGCATAAAATGACCAGCATTGTTACTAACTTTCCTTCACCACTTTTTCGGTCGCCTAAAACGACCCCTAACACGGAACGAAGACAATCACGAAGCCAAATGCCTGATTATCAGGAAAGGGAGTCATTGAATAAGTTAGCACGAAATTGGGCTATGGATACAGCGAGATATGATGTAGAGTCTGTCATGAACGTCTTCCGTCAATGGGATGAACCAACGCAAAGATACGTCTTTGAGCAGATGTGTGTTTTTCTGTGTGAGGATTTGGAAGATAATGGTCAGAAGAGCAACCTGCCAGAGTTGTGTAGGTTACGATTTAGATTCGGGGAGGGTATGATAGTTGGTCCCGACGTTGAAAAAGCAGTTGAGATATTATTATCACATCGAAGTACGGGTGGTAATTCTGGGTCATCGTCTGACAGTGGTACGTCTAGTAGGAAAAGAGCGAGACAGTACCCCATAAGAGAGGTTCCTCCGGTTTGGAGGGAAGGTGATGCAAACGCAGTTCCACCAGTTCTGCCTCATTTCCAGCGTGTATGGGTACATGTCCCCTGGAAAAGATCTGAAGTTTTAGCACTCAAACAGACACTACCCGATCCCCGTAAAAACCCGACTGGGTATTATAAGGAGTTGTCCCAAACTGCAAGCTCATGTATAATGAATTTAGCGGATATAGACATGTTGTTTGGGAACGTTGTTCCACATCCTTTATGGAGTAAGATACGTCATACGGATCATGACCAAGAATTAGGTGACTCATGGGCGAACATTGCGACTACAGATGCTAGACAAATCGGTGGTTTCAAGCCTGAGCCGTTAATAGCTGAACTTCCTGGTAGAATTATTGCGTACATGAAGACAATTATGCCTGATGTACGTGTAAACTGGGACAAGCTATCCGCGTGCAAGCAGAAGAAAGACGAGAATGTGTCTGACTTCTTCACGAGATTTGAGGAAACTTTCACTGACCATAGTGGTCAGGATATGGCTACCGAGGGTGGCCAAAGACTGTTTGTAGACAAGTTTGTACACAATTTGCTTCCTGAATTGTGTGCTAAACTAAAAGACTCAGAAAGTGCTTGGGCTGTCTCTACGTCAGCGCAGATTCTAGCAACAGCCCAGTACTATGAAAATAGGCGTAAAGACGAGTTAGACAAGGCAGACAAAAAGACGAAAGATTTAAAAACTAAAGTTCTTCTCCAACAGGCCTATCCGCCTCGTATGGCTAGCCAGCCCAATTATCAACAGAATAAGCAGTATTCTAGAGACGCGCAAGGAAACGAGTCTTCCCACCAGCGTGTTCCGTATGGCTCGAATCAATGTGCGTATTGCAAAGAAGAGGGTCATTTTAAAGATAATTGTCCGGCTCTTGCACGACGTTTAAACGGTCCCCAAGGTGTAAGGGGAAGAGGTGTTCAGCATGCCTCTAGAGGTAGAGGCCGTGGAAATTTCACTCAGAATATAACTTCTTTTCCGCCTCAGAAATCCATGAATAGCTTTGATCAACAGAGTAATTCATCGTCCAAGTCAGCTCAGTACTATGCTGACGACTATTACACCGAACACGACAATGAGGGTAACAATCGCTAGGGCAGCCATGGACAAAGAGAGGGAGTTGTTTCAGTTCCAGTAGATCAGGATGGACCTTATGTCGAGGTAATTACCTCAGGAGTGTCAGAGCCATTTCTGCTGGATACTGGTGCTACAAAAAGTTCTATTATGCACTCAAAACTTCCTGGCGCACCTTTGTCTGGCGAAATGAATGTCTCAGTAGGCTTCTCTGGCGCCCCTGTTAGAAACCCGATCTCTAGTCCTGTTTCCCTTTCTGTTGGCCCCTGTGAATTAGAAGCACCCCTCATTCTTACAACAGGTTGCGGTGAAAATTTGTTAGGATTGGATTTGCTAAAGAGGTTGTATGCGACTTTGTACTGTTCTCCCTCGGGAGTACAGCTTACTTTAGGGAAAAAAGTCATTTCTCCAATGTACTTGTCAAAAGAAGGTATCCCAACGGAATTGTCATCACTTCCGGATATACTGTGGGCTAATGGTTCCAACGATGTAGGTCGTTTAGAGATAGCACCGTATGTCATAACTTTGAAAGCCAACGTCAGGTTGCCACGTATTCCCCAATACAAAATATCTAACGAATGCGAGAAGGCATTATTAACGATCATTTATGATTTGATCAATAAAGATGTTATCGAAGAAACAACAGGAAACATTTGTAACAGTCCAGTTTTACCGGTCTTAAAACGTACTGATCCTTCACAGCCCCCTGTGTATAGGTTTGTGATTGACCTCCGAGAAGTAAATAAGGTAGTTATACCGCAGTTTCCAGTCGTCCCCGACATTACTGGTTTATTGACAATGGTTCCAGCTTCAGCAGCTTGGTTCTCGGTGATTGACCTGAAGAACGCTTTCTTCAGCGTCCCGATCGCCGAAGAGAGTAGAGACCTTTTCGGCTTCAATTTAGGAAGACGAAGCTTCCGCTTCAAATGCGCTCCTCAAGGCTACTGCGAAAGCCCATCAATATTCAGGCAGGCTCTGAAAACACAACTAGACACAATTGTACTGCCAGATGGGTCAACATTGATTCAGTACGTAGACGATCTACTGATCGCTGCAGACACTGAAGAGATTTGCAAGGAAGCTACGTTGTCGCTATTACGTCACCTATGTGACATGAAGCACAAAGTCTCCCTTTCAAAACTGCAATTTTGTCGACAAGAAGTAACCTACCTAGGTCACATCTTATCGAAGGAGGGAAGGAGACTGACACCAGAAAGAATACAGGCAATCACAGAACTAAGTGCCCCAAGGACACAGAGAGGTGTTCGAGCTTTTTTGGGCATTACATCGTACTGTAGACAATGGATACCGAATTTCTCACTACTAGCCAAACCCTTACTGTCGCTACTCCGCAAAGACACGCCTAATCCTATGCCTTGGTCTGAAGATTGTCAGACGAGTTTCCACGAGTTGCGCGATGCATTGTGTTCGGCTCCTGTGTTGGGAAACCCCAACTACAGTAAGCCTTTTACATTGTATGTCCACGAAAAAGAAGGTTGTGCATTATCAGTCTTAATGCAACTCTTTGGGGACAAACAGCGCCCATGCGCGTATTTTTCGGCAACTCTGGATCCAGTGGCTAAGGCACTGCCAAGTTGTCTAAGAGCAACAGCCGCAGCAGCTGTCTGCATTCAACAGTCTGCTGGATTAGTCATGAATAACACTTTGATCGTTATGGTTCCGCATGCAGTAGACATTTTGCTAAATAGGACAAAGACGCAACACCTTACTAGCGCTCGACTATCCAGTTACGAACTTACCCTGCTAGCAAGTCACATCCATATAAAGAGGTGTGATACACTCAACCCCGCTACGTTATTACCCATCCCGACAGAGACAGACAAGATTGACAAACATGACTGCTGTTACAGGACCGAGGAAGAGACAAAAGGGAGAGTAGACTTACAAGACACTCCCCTTCCCGAATGCAATGATACTTTATGGGTTGATGGTTCGTGTTTCAAGTTGCCGAATGGTGATACGACCACAGCATATGCCGTAACGACGTTACACACCATTGTAGAGACTGCACGCATTTCCCACGGTTCTGCACAAGCTGCAGAGTTGATAGCGCTTACTAGAGCATGTGTGCTGGCGAAAGGAAAGCGAGTGAATGTGTACACTGACAGCCAATATGCCTTTGGTGTGGCTCACAGTTTTGGGAGATTATGGCGTGAACGTGGGTTCCTTACGTCCCATGGTGCAAAGATACAACATGGCCAGCTAGTCAATGAGCTCCTTGAGTCACTCACCTTGCCCCTACAAGTCGCCATTATAAAATGCAGTGCACACAAAAAGATTCAGGATGATGTTGGCCGGGGAAATGCATTGGCAGATGAGGTTGCGAAAGAAACTGCAAGGAACACAATGAGTCGGATGTATGTCATGGGTCCCGCTAGATGGATTGCTGATGTGGGAATGTGTGAGGACACCATTGAAAGCGTAAAATCGATACAAGCCGAGGCCACGGAGAACGAGATGAATGAATGGAGAAGAAGCACAGGTAGATTGGATGCGAATGATTGTTGGGTCGAATTATCGGAACACCAGCGATGGTTATTACCTAATGCATACGTACTTGCAGTAGTAACGATGGCTCACGGAATGGCACACATCAGTTCTAGAGGAATATGTAAACTATTGGCCCCAGTATGGCAGAATAGCAATATCCCAAAATGTGCAAAGAATGTGGTCGAAAAGTGTATGGTATGTTTGAAGCACAATCCCGGTAGAGGAACCCCAACTCCAGCTGGTCATTTTGCGCCTCCAACGTACCCGTTCGAGGTTTTGCAGCTCGATTTCATCCACATGGAGAGGTGCAACAATCTGAAATACGTTCTCGTTGTTGTTTGCGCCTTTTCAAGGTGGGTGGAAGCTTACCCCCTTAAGGACAACACCGCCTTATCAACTGCCAAAGCCCTTGTCAAAGAGTTCTTCCCTAGGTTCGGTATGCCTAGAATCGTCTGGAGTGATAATGGAAGTGAATTCGTAGGATGCGTGATGAAGAGAGTGTGTGAGTGTTTAGGCATCCACCAAAAATTCCACTCTGCAAATCACCCCCAATCAGCTGGATTAGTAGAGTGCTACAATGGCACTCTAAAACTCAAACTAGCCAAGATCCAAGCCAGTACAGGTCTTAAATGGCCTGACGCCCTGCCTCTAGCACTCTTGTCAACCAGGACGACTGTCCACTCCAGGTTAGGACTTAGCCCCCACGAGATTGTGTTTGGCCGCCCAGCCAACGTCTGGGGCGTGCCAAGACCCAAGAAACTAAGCGAGATAGAACACCCCGTACTGCTTGACTATTTGTGCGAATTGACAACTAAATTGCGTGTTTTACACCAACAGGTTCACAGTTCTTCTCCACCAGCCTCTGACGATCCAGGTCACCTCATCGAACCCGGTTCGTGGGTTTTGTTGCGGAATTTTCAGCGCACCAACAACGGACAACCGAGGTGGACCGGACCGCACCTAGTACTACTTTCAACCAGATCTGCTGTGCGAGTGGAAGGCAAGAAGAACTGGGTACATGGGACCCACTGCAAACGGGTCCCTCTACCCCTTCCATACGACCGGTGGGTCAACAAAGGACTTGCCGACTCTGAGACAGAATCCGTACCTCGCTTCATCCCTTTCAGCGATGCCCGTTTGAAAGAAACTAGTACCGAAAAGGAGAGCGATCATATTTTGCAAGGACTTGTGTCACCATCTATGCAATTGGACACTACTGAACCTGAAACGCTGTTTGAAGATCACACCGTACCTGGGAAACGACAATACAACCTGCGGTCTAGACAAAAGAACTAATAAAAGTTTGATCTAATGTAATTTCCTTTTTCCCTTTTGAACTATTTTTTGGATTTTCAGCTCTCTCGTCCCAAGGGAACTAGCTCATTTTTGATTTTTCGAACCGCCATCCGGTTCTGCTGCTAGGGTCGCGGTTGAAGTCTGGGGAGTGCAACTGGGAAGTTCTAGGTCCACGGTTCTGATTGGTCCACGGGAGTTACCCCGGACTGAGCAGAGCGCGCTCCCTGGGAGAATCAATCAACCACCGCGGGCAGCAACTAGAGGATGGAGTTTCCAAGGGTAGAGAGACCTGTCAGACTCACGAACTTCAGAAAACAGTTACGCACGATACTGTCCAGAAGAAGATTCCTGATACTATGTGTTTTAATGTTATGTAGCACACTTGTGTTTTTTACTAGTTATACACTATTCGTTTTTAAAGTTACCTTTTCGAATGACACCCAGCCACCACCTCCTCCCACTATTTCTCCACACTACTTTCACCCTTTACCTGAACACGAGTCTGCCCGAAGACTCGAATTTGTAAACAACTCTTTCATCCAGCTTCTACACCAACACCAGTCCATAATGAACACGTCAAACTGTTGGATATGCGGACTTATGCCACACACAACCGATAAGGGGATCCCATACTTCATTTTGCCATTCAGCTACTATGGTTCTCTGTGGGCTTTCCAAACCATGTTCTTATTCGCCCTAGAACCATACCCGACCCGTTCCGCTGCGAGCGATTCCAGTAACAAGGCACTAATCGCAGGGATAAGGAACACGAGTAGGGATATCGACACATATCTGACAATGCCCAAAGATGAACTGAGTCCCTACACCCGTTGGAATGTGACTAAACATGGGGTTTACCTGGTCAAGAGCCAGGCAGCACAGAAATCCCACCCAGTTTGGATAGTGCCCCACCGAGGTCACTTATGCTTACAGGGTATTGGTAGGAACCCCACAGCACAGTTAGGAAAGAGCGTTTGCACGGAAACATATGTATTTGCTTCCCGAACTTCCCCTATACTCTTGGCAGCCAAAGGCACGTATTTCGTTTGCCACGACCAAGCCTACACGTGGTTGCCCCCTGATTTCTCAGGTATATGTTTTATTTCATTTCTGCTGCCTCCTACCTACACGGGCCGAGCAGATTACCATCGGACAAGGACAGCTAGAGGTGTCGTGAGTAAAGACGACACCGCGGGTCAGGAATTCGCTGACTTCGCAAAGGGTTTTCTGCCATTTTGGGGGCCCATGGCGAACAGCAGAAATATTCGACAGTTAGCCAGGATAGTTGAATCTGCCGTGACTACGACGGCCGGAGCACTTGGCAATTTGACAACAGAGCTTCAGTCGGATCGACTTATGACCCTTCAGAACCGAATTGCCTTAGACATCATACTCGCCGATCGTGGTGGTGTGTGTAGAGTCATCTAATCCAGTTGTTGCATTTTCATCCCTGATAACGCACCGACAGTATACCAGGCCATCTCCAAATTACACGAAATATCTGGTTCCCTTGAGAAAGGGGATTGGTCCCTGCTGGGGTGGTTCTGGGAGCTGATCACTGCCTGGGGATGGAAAACCTTGATCTTCATTGGGATGATCTTGGCACTTCTGTTCATGTTTTGCTTGTGTATACAGTGTGCTCCTGCACTATGTGGCCTCTGTGCTACCTCGTGTGTACGGAAGCCTGTGTCGCAGGACGAGCTGAGTAACAGAATGATGCTACAGCAACATCTCCACGAATTTCTTCATACCGATTTGGACTCAGATTAGCATGAGTTATTGCCTTATATGAGGGCAAAAGGAGGGTCTGTGGTTCTCAAAATCCGGACCCCGTTGTTCTCCCGATATCGAGGTCCAATACCCGTGTCACGAAACCTCAACGTACTGAGACGATTTTTGTGTCTACGAACCGATAATGATTAGGACATCATTCCTATGTATTTGCGTTACAATCGAGGGTTGCCAACACCCCTAAATCACAGTTTCCGTCCCATCCCTTAAACTCCATTTTGTGAACGGCATCCATCTTGCATCTTGCCCTCATGATAAGTCAATTAAAGGTCGAGCTTGATCCAAATAGACACGTCCACCTTTCGTGACTTTCCCCTGACCTGTCCCAACTGACTCCACTGTCTTCGGCCAAACCTGTTTAGGCAGCTCCTCGCCCAGTGGCCGAATGCGATAGCATCTACGCATAACATTCCACGAACCATTCACTACATACAGACCATGCTTTCTGCAAACATGCACCTGTCCACGTTCCTTGTTTATGGCCAGGTTTATGACTGGGTTACACCTTTCTTTATTGAGGTTTCATCGATATCTGATGGGAGTTCCAGGCCTAACTGGGTAATCTATCAACGAACTGGACATCTAAAATATGGGCTTGCTTACATGACTTCGCTCTTTGTATTATTGTAGAAATATGTATATTGCCATACCATAAACTCAAGAATTCTTGCTTAAAGCCATATATCTTGTATATAAGGAGAAGGCTGGTTCTGTAAAAACTAACAGTCTCCCAAAACCTACTCTCCGTGTGGTGTACTTCTGGGACACGTGTTACTTGGTAGCTACCAATAAAACTTGATCTTTGACTGCGATAGAAGACTCATTGTTTCTGTGGTCCGGAACAAGGGAGAACTCAGAGGTCTTCGGGTGTTATCCCCTGACACCAGCGGGTTCCTAAAAACCCGTTACCTCAGTACTCAGGGTACCATTTACTAAGGTCTTACAGGGGGTAGAAGTACACAATGGGGATGTGGTTTTAGGGATGAAGCACTGGCACAGGGGTCCTGGTTGGTAGGGACCCTGTGCACCACAATTGAAACCACATCAAAACCAGGCAAAACGTGGGGGCTAACCATGCAAGAGAGGCACTTTCTCACAGTATCTGAAATGACATCATTGATAACATAATTGTGCATGGCAGGAGATCAAATTATAGTTACTAGAGTTACCTATAACTGGTGAATGTCAGTGGTTTTTTAGAGTTTTACATGTTAAGTTTTAACTGAAATTTGTATCCAACTATAATGCCACTTTAACCTTTATTTTTTTAATTCCCAAATGTAACACGATATATATATATATATATATTTTTTTTTTTTTGGGCACAAAAGGAGCGGCACAACCGGGATACTTTTTCAAAGCTTTTAATTAGAGCTTCACCCCACCAACGCGTTTCAGCCTCAACAGGCTTTGCTCACGGTCAGTTAGTCCTTCCACTCTTTTTCTATTTATACTGGCCCATCTTAGCCTTAGGTGGCATTATGGGATACGTAGTTTACACATATTATTTCAAAAAATTCAAAAAACATAAAAGAAAGACTGGTGTATGTCATAATCTTTACGTTTTAGTAAACAAGCGCTACATATTCAAATCATATGGGCAGGCTTAGTCCTTAAAATTCATCAATGGAATAGTTCCCAATTAATTTTTAAACCCGCAGACAAGGGGGGTAATATTGTAATAATGGACACCACTGACTATGTGAGGGAAGCCATGAGACAATTAAATGAACCGCAGAACTATTCCAAATTTACAAACATTCCAAGGCCAGAATGCTAAAAGAACTGAAAGATCATCTAAATGAATGGCACTTGAAAGGATTGCTCAGCGATGAAGAGAAGAAATTCTTAGATATTGACTTTCCAATGATGCCTTGCATCTACTTTTTACCGAAAATACACAAGACACTAACAGACCCACCAGGCAGACCAATTGTTTCTTCTTGCAGCTCCATATATGAGCACCTCTCCAAATATGTGGATACCTTCCTGGCCCCAATTGCCCAAAGCATGCCTTCCTACATCAAGGATACAGGAGAGTTCCTGAGAACCATTCAAGATATAACATGGAATGAGGAATACTTGCTGGTTACAATAGATGTAGTTTCTCTTTATACATCGATCAGGCACAATGTAGGTATGGAAGCCTGCCAGTACTTCTTGAAACAGCAAAGCATCTCGACCCTGGAACATACAAATATGCTTATAAAAATGATTCACTTGTGCTTATCAAATAATGTTTATCTATTCAATCAAGAGCTATATAAGCAGGAATGTGGCACTGCCATGGGCATATCTTTTTCACCTAATTACGCCAATACCACCATGGGATGGTGGGAAAAGACAATTGCGTGGAACATAAATAATCAACTTGAACTGGATCGGATCATTTTGTGGGTCCGGTATATAGACGACCTGTTCATAATTTGGCATGGATCAGACTCTGAATTTCGAAGTTCCTTCTCGAAACTGAATGAAAATGAAGTAGGCTTACAATTTATATGCTCTACAAGCACTAAAAAAATTGCTTTTCTTGATACAGAGATATATATCTCAGAAGGAAAAATAGAGTCGACTCTGTTCCGCAAAAAGACAGCCACCAATAGTGTGCTACATGGCACCAGCTTCCATCCGAAAGCACTCTTGAAAAGCATTCCCTACGGTAAATATATCAGACTCAAAAGAAACTGCTCCAAACCTGATGATGCAGAGATGAAAATAAATGAAAGCAAGATGAGATTCAAATCAAGAGGATATGAAGATCGAGTTCTTAAAAACTGCAAAAAGAAGGTTGATCAAAAAACAAGAACGGAATTATTGGTGGAAAAACCAAAAAAAACAACGGAAAAGGACCCGCCAAGATTCATAACCACATACAACAAAGAGAGTGGAATGATTGCCAACAAAATAAAGAAATACTGGCACCTTATATCTGGGGACCCGGATATAGGACAACTAGTAGGGAGGCAACCACAAATAACCGACAAAAAAAATAAATCTCTTCAAGATTGCCTAGTGAACAGCCACTTTCAAATAAAAGCACAAACAGACTGGCTGACGAACCAACGCAAAGGTTTTAAACCGTGTTCAACTTGCAAGGCATGTAAAATTGGTACCAGCAAAAAATGTATTGAGGAACCCAACGGCAAAATAATGCATATTGACCAACAGATCACCTGTACATCTAAAAACGTTGTATATGTCATTGAATGTAGATGTGGCAGTAAATACATAGGCAGCACAACCTGCATGTTGAAAAAGAGAATTTTGGAACACATCAGAGCGGTTAAGAACAAAAATATGCTCTATGCAACGTCAAAACATATAAATGCATGCCAAGATGGTGACTGGAGATCCATGAGGTTTTATGGATTGAAAATGCTTACGAGAACGGAAAGAGGTGGTGACACAGTTCGTAAACTGAGACAAATGGAGTCCCGCTTAATTATCCGTTTACGCACAAAAATGCCGAGAGGAATGAACTTTGGGGAGGATCTCCATGTACATTTAGAGTGACTTTTACCAATACCAGTTAAAACTTTTCAAATGCAATAGGGTACTATACCCAATAAATCTTGAAAATTAATTGGGAACTATTCCATTGATGAATTTTAAGGACTAAGCCTGCCCATATGATTTGAATATGTAGCGCTTGTTTACTAAAACGTAAAGAATATGACATACACCAGTCTTTCTTTTATGTTTTTTGAATTTTTTGAAATAATAATATGTGTAAACTACGTATCCCATAATGCCACCTAAGGCTAAGATGGGCCAGTATAAATAGAAAAAGAGTGGAAGGACTAACTGACCGTGAGCAAAGCCTGTTGAGGCTGAAACGCGTTGGTGGGGTGAAGCTCTAATTAAAAGCTTTGAAAAAGTATCCCGGTTGTGCCGCTCCTTTTGTGCCAAAAAACGATTTCAGGGTCTCCGACCCCTGAGTGGAGCACACGCTGTTGAGCGCTCTCACTACCTGCTGGATCACTTTGTTGCTATATATATATATATATATATATATATATATATATATATATATATATAATATATAATAAATATATATAATAAATATATATATAATAAATATATATATATATATATATATATATATATATATATATATATATATATATATATATATATATATATATATATATATATATATATATATATATATATATATATATATATATATATATATACATGCACACACACACACACACACCTTCCTCCCAACTCCCTAAAAGAAAAGAGCACGTACCATACACAAGAGACTGGAGGAATTAGACTTGTTTAATGAGAAGTTTTGTATGTATACGATAAATTTGGAGGATAAAGAGGCTACCAAAATGGAGCTCGCAGGATTGAAAAAGGCTGATGCACAGCCGAAACGCGTCTCTCAGAGTCACCGGGGTGGGAGAGGTCTGCTTCATTTAATCTCTCTCTCTCTCTCTCTCTCTCTCTCTCTCTCGAATGGCCAGAGGTGCAGTTTGTTGTATGTAAGGGATGACAGGAAGAGCTTGGTTCTAAAGCAATATTCCACTGCATGCCTCCTTAAACCACTCTTGCAAGCTTTTTTCATCCCTGCCTTCTTACTTTGTCCCTATATTTCAGTTTTTAGCTTTATTTCCCCTTTTATGATTTCTCTACCTTGCTCTAGGTGAAAGTCGGATGAGGAAAAGCAAGTCCCCGTCCCCAAAAATGAGTACAGATTGTCCCTACCTGGAACCACAGGCTCAAATTAAGCACTCACGACAGGATTTTATATGCAGGCTATTGTTGCATCTAAATTGGAAATTAGTCTGATATTGCTACTTCCTGGTACGTTGGTGTAAGTCATATAATAGAAATAAATGGTAACGTTGTGAAGATCACAGAACCAGCACTAGAGCAGGGCATTCTTTTTAAATGGAAGCATTAAAACATTTCCGATTTAATGTACACAACATGGCAAATGGCAAAAACTATTACAATGGCAGACAATATTTCTTTCTGTTGTACTCCATGACAGGCATGTGTACGTTATTAAATTATAATTCGACGTTACACTACAAATAAATAAAACTTACTTTTTAGGTTCAAATTCCTCAGGGTACAACTCTCTGTAGCCGCTGTGATCCCACCTATATAAGAAAAAGGAACAAATAATGATGGACAAATACATCAGAGTTCATTAAAAAACTTCAGATATGAATAATACAATACAGTAAAAGAGAAGTGGGGAAAATGCCTAGCATACGACACGCACTCAAAATTGAACAAGCATTTTCTTTATGTAAGATTTAAACTTTTGAAGAACGTGCGTACCCTAGTGTCTCTTGTGCCAAACAGATCTTTAAAATCAGGTAAAGAAAAGGTATTTAAATATTGCATTTCCTTTGTTTGAACATTGCAACCATAAGCTCAGAAAAGAACACAAGGGCTTCAAATACCATATGGAGAAATTGACGACTGACTAGATATTAAGTTTGGTTAATTCTGAGTCTTCTAAAACATAGTGCTATGAAATGCTTGGGTGTACAAGTACTTCAGAAAACCTAAATAACATGCCAATACATTCTCATGAGTGACACGAGCAGGCCTAGAGGAGCAAGTGGTTAGGGCCCTTGTGAGAGACAGGCTAAAGTGGTTGGAGAACAAAATAGGTGGGAGTTGTGAGGCAACAGCTGGTGGTAATCTGACTCCTAAGGGGACACTAGTTCATTTTCAAATGTGGACTTTTGAGCTGCAATCCACACAAGTCCTTCCCTTATATTTAAGGCAATATATAACAGGTGGAAAGAGCATATTCTTCAACCGTTCACATTCTAGAGCAGAGCCCGTTACTTTTACTTTCGGAAATACGCTTTCTGATGAACTCTCTAGCCACAGATCCATCACCTTTTGAATTCTCACCGGCGCCAGATAGGTTCTGGAAATCTTTCTGTAACAACTCCGGTATGCCGACAGGTGGATCATTCAACAGGCTTGGTAGCCTCACTGCACCTCTGGAAGTGATGATGCAGAGCCATAAATAGGTGGCACATTTGTGTTGAGACGTTAGTTTTAACAAGACAGTTTCCAACGCAGATCCAAAGACAAATCACTAAACAGACAGCATGCAAAATCTACAATGGGTTCTTATGACCTACTAACAGTTTACTTCACAGAAGGGGGGCGGGGTCGGTGAGGAATCTGCATTATATACAGTATCCACCAGAAAGATCATTACTTAAGTTAAGTAACAACGTCTTCTGATAGATACTTCTAACTGCTGTGTCCTCAGCTTCTGAGCAGCTATACAAGCAGTACCCCACAAAAGGTGGTGGATCTGGTAAATTTACACCAGAAAGTCCTGCAGGAAAAATAGCCCTTCCTACAGCCCTGAGAATCAACACAATAGTGCTTGTAAATGTGTAGCAAACGGCCAAATGTTCAGCACCCAACACTCCAAAGCAATAGTGCTAGCAATGGAATGAGCCAGAGGCCCTCAGGAGGTTCCTCCTTGGTCAACGCATAGCATCATGATGCAGAGTACTATTGAGCTAGATGAGTTACGTTCTAAACACCCATCCCTTCCCTTCATTGCACAGGCAAATCCAACAAAGAGTTGGTCATCAACCCTGTGCTCCTTAGTCCATTCTATAATGAAATTAAGGGTGCTCTTCAGATCCATCTAATGAAGCCATCCCTCCTTACAGGCATGTGTCGGAAAAAAGAAAGCGGGAGCAAAATGGACTGTCCGTCAAGAAAGGGAGACATAATTTTTGGCAGAAAGGATGCCAGAGTCCTGATCACTAACTTGGTAGGAAAGAGGGGGTACACGTCAGCTGCACCTGTAGCTCACTGACTCAACAAACCAAATAATTGTGAGGAGGACACAGCCTTAAGGATCATCAGCTGCAAAGAACAGCTGGAAGAGCAAGCTGTAGAGGTTCAAAGAAAGATCCCTGCCCTTTTGTTGGTAAAACAGGTCCTCCTGAAGAGCCAGGAAGAGCAGACTATACATGTAGATTCCATAGTATCAGACCCTCAGAGTCCATTCTGGGGTTAGCAATATGAATTGAGTCCAGTACCTCCGGACATTCTTCATAACTGAAGAAAGAAGGGGTAGAGGAAACTTATAGAGTACTTCAGAAAGCAAAACACATCTAATGGCTCCAGGGTGTAGAATGAGTGATACTAAGCGCTATCAGCATTGGGGAAAATATCCACCCAAAGCACGCCTCACAAGAGATCTGCCCAACACCATCTGCGAAGCTTGTCTACACTTCCATTCAGAGATGCGGCTAGATGACAGATCATTAGGGGAATCCCTTGATGGTCCAGCCATCTCTAACATATCTGTGCCCCATGCCATAGAGCACACAAACTTACAATGCCCTGCTTCTTGCAGTGCCACATGGCAGGAGTGTTATTTGTTAGAACCTGAACAGGCTGGGGCCTGATAGAAGCAAAATGGCCTTGCAGTTAAACTGGAGGGTACACAGCTCCAGGAAATTGATATAGTGCCTTTGCTTCATCGGAGACCAGAGTCCCCTGATCCACAATACATCTAGGTGGCACCCACCCAGAGATGATGCATTCATCACCATTGTGCGCTCTGGATGGGGAGGGCTGCCCTAAGTATGCCTTGGACCAGGCCGCCATTAAAACATCCGTCAGGGCTGACTGGAGGAAAAAGCAGTGGTTTCAAAGTTGAAGAACATGAATTGAAAATTTCTGTGAGGAAATTTGCCTTAGTCTCCACAGTAGGCAACTGCAATTCTAGCACCTCTGCAAACTACTACCCTGAAAGCAGAGCTTTTATGGTAAGGGGCCCCAATGGTGAGTCCAACACAGGAGAGATATTAAGGCCATTAGCAATCTGTAGCTCGAAATACAGACCAGCATCAGTGTGGTGAGGGAGGAGCAATTTGTCCGCCACCTCTGTTTCTTTATGAGGAATATGCTGAATGCCCTGTATATGGTCCAAACCAGACCTAAAGACAGTCTTCAACTAACTGTAATATGGGTGTCAATGCCAGGGAAGGGCATCACAGGGGAATCTTCTTAAACTAAGTGCTGCACTTTGGTGATTCCGTAGTGTGACATTGGTCGAGATCGAGCCAAACTCAGTACCTCTGAAGGTGAGGGAAGTGCCGGACCAGCTGGAGATGGCATTGCATTTGGTAAAGGTGGGAGGCACAACCTAGAGCCAGCGAGAGGCCAGGCGTGGGCCTAGCAGAGTTTGTTGGTGCTGGGGAGGGTCTTGCCGGTTGAAGTGTAACTCGAGGTCCCAGAGGATACATGGAGCCCAAAAGGGCTCAAGGGGAAACCACAATCATTTGAAAAATCTGCAGATTTGAAGGCTTCAACCACTAATGGCAATGATAGCCTGGGAAGTTCAAGGCACATTAGCTCCAACAGAGGAATGGTATCGTAGTAGGACCACTGTGGCCAATAGGAACCATTAGAACCTCGATTGAATGACTTCTCTTCCTGGAGCAGGAGCGATGAGGTGGTATGGACTCTTACACAGATTATGTGTGCACACGTCAAGACTTGCCTTTTGACTTTGTCTTGGACTTACCAGAGACAGTGACCAGGACTGATAAATCTTTGGTTGGCAGTGGGTCCGGGTCTTTGAACACAAATTACCTCACTTTTTGTGTTCTGCAATGTACAGCTTTGCTGCCTCAAAGCCTTAGGTGTATTCTGGAAAACTTGTCGCAGGACTTTCGAGTGAGGCTTGTAATCTAAGCACCAAGCGCAAACGTGCAAATCCATGATCAACATCAGTTTTCTGTAGCTGTCACGATATAAATCCTGCACTCTTCAGAGGAGACATTTCCCCTAGCGACACTGTAATTACTAGCTTCTTTGGGAGCCCCGGACTGCCTGGGATTCCAAAAGCAAAGCACCAGATCCACATCTGAGGATGCGGGGGAAAAAAGGAACCAGCATCAGTCCATAACTATACATGGCTGAGTGTTGTCAATTCTGGAGTGGAGGAAAGGCCACAGTGGAGTCAGATGGCACCACCTGCCAGAGTACTTGAGCTGGTGCAGGAATAATTTCCAGATTCAGTGTGGTGCATGGAGGAATTCAAAACGTAAGGAACCTTGGGTTATAAGGAGCCAACAGAAACCACATCTATAAAAACAAAGAAAACAACATGACTGTTTAAGTAAAGTAGGTCACACCTGCGCAAACATCTGAGAAAATTCAATGGGCATACCTTGCACCATCTAGTGAGTCTCTGCTTTGCTTTGTTTCATAGATCTCTTTTGTCTGCTTCTCAAGTTCTCGGATTTTCCACATTTCTGATTCTTCCTGAATCTGCAGAGAACATCCAAAATAGAGACAAAGAATTCATAGCTGTGCAGCGAAAAAAGGCATGAATGTCCCAGTTTTGGTTTCCAGTTCAGTGATTTTAGAATATTACATTTTCATTGGCAGTAGCGTTTTGCAGCAGAATATCGCCTACAAAATATTGTGAGGCTAAAACTAAAAGGCCTCAATATTAAGAACCAAAATATTGTGAAGTTAAGAAAAGCAAACATGCTGCAAACTGCTGTGAAGCCATATTCTAGCAGGTACAAAGTTTAAGGATCAAGAGAGGGACTGGCATTTTTGTCACAGATTTTGTGGCAGATACTGAAACCGGTGTATTTTCCACCCCTCATATGACCACCAAATTTGTCATTGTGTAGGGTGGAAGAACTGGCTGATGTAGTTCCAAATATTTCCTCTGGAAGAAGAAGTTATCGATGGTCTGTGAATAGAAGGCAACTTCGGGATTTGCTTGAAAGAGTTCAAAAAATCATGGGGAGGTGGAGATATGGTGAAGATATAGGAACAGCATCAAGCACAGGTAAAGGTTGCCTCCAGGACTTGAGAACAATATCTTGGGTTGATTTTGATAACACTTGGAAGAAGGCAATTATTAACATAGAGCAGTAGACTTTTCAGTAGTGCTAAACACATTAAACACATACAAATGGGTATCCAGGGCGTGATAGTCCCACGTGAAGAAATATAGGAGTGTGCTTGGCTTTACTCTACACTGTCTAATTATTTATAAGACTAGTAAAGAATTATCCAGCAGGAGCTGCAGATGTAAGTCGTAGATCACCCATCAGCCTGCTTATGAAGAAAAGAGGTGCAGTTTAAGAACAAGAGTAATGTTTCATTGGCCCTATGTGGCATCTCAGACTTATTTAGGAGGTTGAGGTTCAAGCATACATTATACAAAGGACACTCGACTTGATCTACTCTAATAAACCAAGGGTGACCTACTTCCATAAGGTACAGTTATAACAGGGGATGAACAATCACAAGGACCTTTATTTACACAATCTAATAAAGCCTGGGAATAGTATTGTATAAATAATAATAAAAAAATAAACAGACTGCAGACTAAAGCAGTTTCCAGTAAATCGTCACTCAGTTTTTTGAGATCATGATGGAATTAAGGCACAATTATATGCAGAAAGCACATTGTGGAATTTGGGACTTCAAACCAGTCCTGAACTGCGATATTTTTGCTCTGTCCCTCTAGTGGTGTTCACATTTGTGACACTGAAAAAATCTTGATATGGTTCAGTGTAATGGCGGGAAGGTGAATGTTAATTAATGTGTTTCTAGCAACCTGGCTGAGCTTGTTTTACTGCTGAGTTTCTTGGATTTTATTGTATGCTGTGATTTTATTTGGCTACAGCACTTCAATCATGCTGAAATGTTTGATCAAAGTATGCCCAGACTTCAAGATATTTCTTGACTGAAATCTGCTTATGTACCCTAAAAGGGGCATTTCCTGTACCTCTTGCAGTTCTAAATCTTGAACTCTGCTCACTACCTTGAGCACTTGTATCGGGGTTAAAGTGAATGGACATTACGTCTCCTTTCACACTTTAGGCCTTTCCTGCCAGGGAAATCATTAGAGGACAAACTTATTCCAGAGAAAATATACTTTGTGGTTTCATAAGACTATGTGCTACAGTCATTCATTGTTATGGCAGCGTATCACTTTTTCACCTACTACTGCAAGTGCGGCTAATAGGAGGGAAAATTATTTAAGATACTCTTGCAGACATAATCAGCCACAACTATCTCCAAGGAGCCACAACTCAGATGGGAAATGATAATCCCATCCATGTTTGTTTTGTTTATTTATGGTCTAGAGGCTTGCGGGAGAAAAAAATGAATGGAGACTAAAAAGGGCCGAGAGTCTACTGTGGTATGAGACAAAATGGGAAAATAAATGCACGGATATTTGCAGTTTAGGTCTGAAAGGAAATGAAAAGTCTGATGTTTGCCTTTTTCTGAAAAGCACAAGTAGCTTGCCACTTTCCTCCATGCCCAAGGAAGGCTGCAACAAGGAAGCCATCAGTGCGTTATCCAACACGATATAAAGATTATTCCCAAAAAATATAAAAATCATGATCTCCCTCTCACACTGGGCCAAATCCTGAATTGATCCTGAATCTGGAAGGGGGTAGAGGAATTTGGGTCCTGGATGGTAAATGACTGACAGTTCTGAAATGCCTACCTTATTATGGGCATCTGTATGGCGTATAACATTCCGCAGGAGAACCTTGCCAAGAGGAATACGAGACATTCTCCAGCCTGAAAAATAACAGTCACATTAACCTATGCCAAATGTTGCAGGTAATACTCTACTCTAGACTTCTGTAGACCCCCACTTAATCATTACTGGAACCCACGGTACCCCAGTGAATCATTATTGGAATTCAAGGAGCCCTACTGAGTCATTACAGGAAGCCGGAGACCTCGGGCTAAGCCTTTTCGATGATTTGAACTGCAAAACAATACTCAACAGATACAGAAACAAACACATGCACAAATCATGAAACATTTGAGTTAATTCACAAATATAAACCAAATATCAAAACTTTTCATAGGAAAAGTTTGGAGCTTTTCTAAATTCAGTTACGGCCAATCATTGTCCATACTATATTAGGATTGATGCACATCTATTGCTCTCACAAAACAATTTGAGGATACTTATTTAATTTATAGCCTCAAATGTCAAACTCCTTCACATTTAAATTGCATTTTAAAATCTTCAATTGTACATGTTGGTTCTTTATTTATATATACTTTTTTAATCTGTTAACACTATTTTATTTTCGAAGTAGTCCCTTATGCACTGAAAAGGCTTTTCGGATCCCCAGGGGTCCCCGGACCACTAAGAACCACTAATATAGACCATATAATGTGCTTCTATGAATAAACTGTTACTTTAAAACAGAAGTAGTAAAGTGAAAGTTTAAGAAAATGGGATCACATCCATGGTAAAAACAAAATTGCTTGTACGATTTGCCACTTCATAAAATATTTAAAATTAAAATTAGAGTTGCAGATTTTATTTCAAGTCATCAGCAAAATTCCTTAAAACCAAATTAAAGAACCATTTTAATGCAGAGATCAGACGCGGCTGGGCAGGGTCGTGTAGAGAGCACACACGTTAAGATCCTGCAACCAAGTTAGTTCTCCTATATCGAGCTGAGCAACTCCAGCAAGTAAAGTAACTGATAACCAAGGATTAGTGCTATTTTCCTCTTTCATCTCTTGGTGGTATTCAACAGCGTAACAACAACGCCCTCTTTGCTCAACCTATGAAGCTTGGAAAAACCGACCCTGTCCTAGGCTGCATTATAACCTTTCTACCTGAACAATTACATCAAGTTGCAGTACCCCAGTTCATCTCCACTGCTCAATGGGTTACCTGCTTGGTGCATCAGGGATTTTCACTCTCTGTTGCTTAATGCTAAAGAGAGCATGCAGACTATGCCCGTTTCAAGGAACAGGCTGTAACATTTCACCTACGCATCGAGCTGTCAGAGCCATGCAGAGCCTTGCATCACTGCCATTTTGCCATTAAAAGTTTGTCTTGAAAGCAAAAGAAAAAACACCTCTTAAAACTCAAAGGTCACGATTTATAGTTGAAACAGGAATATCTGCTTCTACATTAGAAAGTGCATTCAACACTTTTCTTTTATTTCCAACATTTTATTAAGTTTTAGGCAAAAAGAGCAAGCATTGGCATAGCCAAATTAGTCTCGCCTGTGGGACCTTCTAAGTATTTAATTATGCAGCACAATATCCTTGGTGCAAAATCAACTGTTGCATGGCTAAACACTTATGTCCCAAAGGTGAGACCTATTGGCTATGCCAATGCTTGTCTTAACACGGTATCAGGTCAAAGCGTCAAAAGCGTCTCCGTTTGTTGTGCTGATGACGGCGGTTAAACTGAGCATCGGATAATGAGGTGCCTTTTGCAGCCATTCTGCTATCAAGCACTCATCCTGCCCTTGTTTGTCGCCATTTCCTCGATGTGGGCTGTGGCTGTCCAGAACATTTTTGTGTTGCACCCCTTGCCGCTAAAAATGTTAAACTGGGTTCGTATTACAAAGCCAAAGAACTCGCCTCACAACTTTTAAAAGGTAAAGAATAAACCAACTAGCTTTCAGCTTACCTTCAGGGCCAATGTTAACTCCGAGATAATAGGAAGGCAAATAGTTTTTTAAAAGCCTATGCTAAACAAATGCATATTTTTGTCCGGATGTTGACATAAGAAACTATGTTTTTAAAGTGGTTTAGCACGATCTCCCCCTAGATTAATTATACTCGGTGTTTAAATGTACCATGTGAATATATTTTACACTGACGTGTGATTCATGGAGCTATTAAGAAGGGTCAGTTGGTGGAGGTCCTCCTGCAGAGACCTGTACTTACCCTGCAAGTTATAGATCAAACCAACCACAACACGATCAACGGGGTTTCGCCCACAAGAGAGGAGTGAAATAAGTACCAGCAAGTTGGCTAGCAATAAACCCATTCAGCCTGGAACGTGGGGACAACCCAAGACAGGGGATGGCCCGCCGCAGGAGTGGCACTGGGGAAACGAAAACAGACCTGGGATATTTAAACTGCCGTGAAAGTGGAGCGTACAGATATGAGGAAGGCGCTGATCCCGTGGAACAGAGCAACACTAGCCACATATGCACGCGAAGGCAGACCGGCCCTGGGGCGCGAGAGCAGGCGACTGGCCGAATCTGAAGTTCGGGAGAGAACAGTGCGCCTCACGTAGAAATGGCACTGCATGACTCTACTGCAGAAGAACATTGAAGTGGCTGAAGATGGAAGTGGAGCGCGGACGGAAGTTAAAGCGACGCGCACTCTTGTGAGGGTGGAGGGGAGGTGCATGGGGACCAGACACACACAGCGTTTCCTTTGCGGGAGTGAGCAGGGGCACCATCTGTTTGCAAGATATTTACAAACAGATGTCTCCAGAGCTCGCTCCCACAAGGGAAACGCCAAACGTGCATGAGTTGCAATTGAAAGCAATGCAAAGCGTGCAAGTTTTGGGGCAAAAGAGATGATCGACTCAAAGAGGTCCCCCTCCTATGCAGCGCATGCACGTTGCGTAGGCGAGACCTACAAATATTCGCACTGTGGTGCTATTCATTACATGTGTTGGCACAGTGAACAACCAAAATATACAATACGTAAACTACAAATAACTTTTATTGTGTATGAGTGCTCACACTGATAAATGAAACAAACTTAGGGGGGAAGCAAAATGTTTTAACAAAACTTAAAACAGTAAGATGCAAGTGAGTTAAGGGGAAATGATCGGTTGGCAAAATGGGTCATAGGCATAAAACCAGTTTCGGACAGAGATGCTGCAGAGTATTGCTATCAAGTAACAGTTTTAGTGTTTTAGATAAAGGTTTTTCTACTGTGGGTGTATGGAGTATGTGGATCAGGTAATAGTGGTTTGCCTTTTCACAGGTGCAGGGTTTTTCATAGTCACTTGGCTCTATGTATAGAGCCTTTAATGATACGAAATTGCCTGTGCTCAGTTTGCTGTTGAGCCATGCTCACCAAGTGTGAATAGATAATCGGATTGAGGATTTCCACTGAGGTGCTTTGTAGCTGATGTAAGCTTTAAGTCAATCAGTAATAGGTCATCCATCTGTAAACTGGAAATATGATTGGCTGAAAATATTCCCAGTGTGGTGGTGAGAAAATCTATGATCAAGTTGCATGCTAATAATTTTCTTTATGTATAAATTATTTTTATGCCACATAAGAAGCAAAGAACTGCTGTGAAACCGCATACAGGGCAAGTTGCTTGGACTCTGAAGTTTCAGCACCTGTTCCCTGAAAGGAGTCCCAGTTTGCCCGAAGAGGTTGAAACCCAAGCAGGGATTTACCCACTAGGCACCAGGGATTTGTTTGGACGTGGGAAGCTTATGATAGACTAATGATACCACCAAATATTGGAGGTGGTGGTGGGAGGGGGCAGACGATCTTAATGTCCTGCCTAGGTATGAGGGAGGGTGGGTAGAAAGCCCACTAGAGACTGAGTTAGGGGTGGCATACCTTGTCATTGGGTCTTGCCCGCACCTCCATAAATGGCATTAAAAGTCTTCTGTCCCCATTGGAGAACAAAACGTCTGCTAGACATCAATGATGCTATAAGATATGGAATGGAGATAGCTCACCCTGGCATCTGGCCTGACCACTCCCTACCCCACCATTTAATGCAGCGTTTCCCTTACTGTTGGCCATGATGCACTGGTGGGCCAAGAGCCGATTTTAGGTGGGTCACCAAATTCCTGGTCTATATGTAAGAAATATTTCAAATTATTGTCTGGTAGTGCAAAAGTGCACAGGTGCTGAACTATGCCCCAAGTCCCGTTTTCAAACAAACTCCTGCAAGTATTCCCAAGCAATACTTCGCATCGACCTTAGTGTTTGCTGCTGCTGGTTCTGTTTTTATTTTTTACTACACAAACCATTTCCAAAGAGAATATTCTCACTACTGTTGTCGACTGTTATGAGGTTATATTTTTGTGCATCATTATTCAGGTGTAGATTGTATTTCCAAACTCGATTATGCATGTATACACTGATATAGTACTGCTGCTTTTGAAACAAATTCTCTAGGATGCGTAGGAGTGTGTTTTATGTGTTAAGTAGGCCTCAGTTTAGACATAAACGCCAATGTGTTCGAGATGGAAGTCATCCCAGTCACTCATGATGACCCCGGCCCCCCGCTCCTCTCAAACGCTGCAGCATGAAGTCAAGTTGAGATGCACCTATTCAATCCATGGGTATTGTTATTATGCTATTGATGGACTTTCAATCACAACCAGATACATTACCAAAGTACTTCCGCTGGTTCACTGTGCCTATTCATTGATATAACACGTTATCGGTCATGTATCTTGTTTTGTTCTAGTATCTCTGGACAAAATTAGCCTAGAGGGTTCATGTAGTGAAGTAGTCCTTGAGTGTTAATTCTACATTTGCTAACACCACAGTGAGTCTGCCCATTCTGTAATTGTATATGCAAAAATAATATATAAAAACCTTTTGTTTTGGAGGGGAGTCAGAAGGCCTATTGTACTAGGGTTGCTGTCTGTTCCTTCACCGATTTTGCTACCCACTTGGGACTTGAAATAATTTCAGATTTTTGCATTCCCTGTATATTTTTCATTGACAGCCTTCATGACATTGACTATGTACCACTTCCTATTTGAATTATGTAATACATTTGAGAGGCGAGGAAAGAAATCCCTGTAGAAACAGAGTAAAAACAGTCAAAACAATGAAGCAGTGGGGACAGTCTGTCCAGGCATCACGTGCGTCTCCAAGCCATTACAGCCCAGAAGTCTTTCAGACTGCCCAGGTGGGTGGAAAGCCTACAGGAAACCAAGTATATTAAAAAAAAAAAAAAAAAAAAGTGGGTGGCAGCGTCCCATGCCCTTACCTCTTAACAGCCTTTCTGTGCAGATTACCTGAGACAATAACATCATATGGTCACAGTTTACAAGTGGGATACAGTGTTTGGGAACGCTGGGTGATAGAAATCTGTGGATCCTCACAATTTCCAGAACTTTCTTTCAAGGAACTGTTAGGAAAATATGGGAATTTACCCAAATATTTAAGTTTGCAAGGCATTCTGGGTAAGAAACCTAGTGGGACCCACACAAGTCAGACCATCCTCGACTACCCCGGATGTCTAGTCTTCAGAAATGTCTGAGTTATAGCATGTTCCTTTCCTTGGGTAGCGATCGAGAACAAATACCACAGCTACCCACAGTAGCAAAATAGGTGAATTTTCGAGGCAGGAACTTGAGGTCTCCTTGTTGCATTTTGGGGCTTTTCCTGCTGCAGCGACAGCCCTACCCACACAAGTTGGGTACCGTTTTTACATCAGAAGTATGGGAACACAGTAGATGATTGGTTATTATCAACTGAATTTCCCTTCATTTTTAGGTCTCGCTGAAGCAATGCGTAAGCATTGTTCGGCGAGATTCTAGTAAGGCTTCCGAAAAGTCTCCCCAAGCTGCGGATTAGACACAGTTCATGTGAGCCAGGCGTGTGCACATCAAACACCATCGGCCTCGGCATCAGACTTCAAAGGAATGCGCTCCCCCGCCACAGCAATGCCGAGAGCTTGTTGCTTTATTGTTCTCACTTGAGGCCTTGTTCTGGCAAGTTTAAATCATTAAGAAAATACAATACTTTTACTCCATTTGCGTCCCGTCCGTGTTAAACACACAATTTTATTTTTCTAATTAAACTTTCTCCGCAGCCATATGCAAATCTGTATTGGTCCTGCTTCAGTATGAACAGCATAACATGAATTGTGAGGCCATGCCCACCCTGAGCTAGAAAACACCCATGGAAGGCTGATTTCCCCCTCACTGGGCAGCCTTAGTGAGGTAATGTAACATCTTAGTCACTCCTTCCTCTCTTCATGCTCTCTCATTTGTTCTCACATCCTTTCTCTCTCTCCCTCCCCTTCCTCCCTCTCACCTTCACTTAATTGCTTCCTCACTTAATAGATGCTTAACTCTGATCATGCATTTCCACTCTAGAGTTTGCTTTGCTGTTCCTGCTATCCACGTGAGTTGGAAATTACGTAAAACATGCTATTTCTGTGAGAAGGGCGGTGGTTAGACTTCGACTCTAGATTTCTTCTCCATGGTTTCTTACAACATTTAACAGTTTAACAGTAGCACTCTACCGCCCTCACTCTACCGCCACCACTCTACCACTCTACCGCCACCACTCTACCACTCTACCGCCACCACTCTACCACTCTACCGCCACCACTCTACCACTCTACGGTCCTCACTCTACCACTCTACCGCTCTCACGACCTCACTCTACCGCCCTAACTCTACCGCTCTCACTCTACTACCACCACCACTCTACCGCCCTCACTCTACCACTCTACCGCCCTCACTCTACCACTCTACCGCCCTCACGCCCTCACTCTACCACTCTACTGCCCTCAATCTACCACTCTACCGCCCTCACTCTACCGCCCTCACTCTACCGCCCTCAAATTACCGCCCTCAAATTACCGCCCTCAAATTACCGCCCTCAAATTACCGCCCTCACTCTACTGCCCTCACTCTACCGCCCTCACTCTACCGCCCTCAAATTACCGCCCTCAAATTACTGCCCTTACTCTACCACCCTCACTCTACCGCTCTACCGTCCTCACTCTACCACTCTACCGCCCTCACTCTACCACTCTACCGGCCTCACTCTACCACCCTCACTCTACCACTCTACCGCCCTCACTCTACCACTCTACCGCCCTCACTCTACCACTCTACCGCCCTCACTCTACCACTCTACCGCCCTCACTCTACCACTACCACTCTACCACCCTCACTCTACCACTCTACCGCCCTCACTCTACCACTCTACCGCCCTCACTCTACCGCTCTTTGCCACTCTACCGCTCTCTCTACTGCCCTCACTCTACCACTCTACCGCCCTCACTCTACTGCCCTCACTCTACCACTCTAACGCCCTCACTCTACCACTACCACTCTACCGCCCTCACTCTACCACTCTACCGCCCTCACTCTACTGCTCTCTCTACCACTCTACCGCTCTCACTCTACCACTCTACCGCTCTCACTCTACCACTCTACTGCCCTCACTCTACCACTCTACCGCCCTCACTCTACCACTCTACCGCCCTCACTCTACCGCCCTCACTCTACCGCCCTCACTATACCACTCTACTGTCCTCACTCTACCGCTCTCACGACCTCACTCTACCGCCCTAACTCTACCGCTCTCACTCTACTACCACCACCACTCTACCGCCACCACTCTACCACTCTACCGCCCTCACTCTACCATCATGTCTAATTTACGCTCTTTTTTCAGCACACCCGTGTCCTCTTGTTTGTTCTCTCTAGCATCACCTTCATCACACTCTCCTAACGAGTCTTCCTTCTCCCGCATGTGACCCTACTTGCACCCTCTCGGATCCATCTTCATTCTTTTCTGCTTTTCCCTGTTTCCGCCACACAATCCACTCCTTTGTGTCTCCTTTCTGGCCTCTTTCCTATTTAACTTTTCATCCTTTCTCCTTTAATCCCATTTCCACCTTTTCACAACCCCTTCGAGCACTGATATCTAAACATGTGTGTGTCTTATGATGTCTGCCATGCCACCATTTACTTCGGACCCTCACCCTCACACCTCCTCACCCTCACCCTCACCCTCACACACCCTCTCACCCTCACCCCCCTTAACCCCCTCTCACCCTCCCTCACCCTCCCTCACCCTCACACACCCTCACCCTCACACACCCTCACCCTCACACACCCTCACCCTCATACCCCCTCACCCATATACCCCCTCACCCATATACCCCCTCACCCATATACCCCCTCACCCATATACCCCCTCACCCATATACCCCCTCACCCTCACACCCCCTCACCCTCACACCCCCTCACATCCGCTCACCCTCACACATCCTCACCCTCACACACCCTCACCCTCACACACCCTCACCCTCACCCTCACCCTCACACACCCTCACCCTCACACACTCACCCTCACACACACTCACCCTCACACACACTCACCCTCTCACAAACACACCCTCTCACAAACACACCCTCTCACACACACACCCTCACACACACACACCCTCACACACACCCTCACACACACACCCTCACACACACCCTCACACACACCCTCACACACACCCTCACACACACCCTCACACACACCCTCACACACACCCTCACACACACCCTCACACACACCCTCACACACACCCTCACCCCCTCACCCCCACCCTCACACACCCTCACCCCCCCACTCACCACCTCACCCCCACCCTCACACACCCTCACCATCCCTCACCCTCACACACCCCCTAACACAAACTCTCACCCTCACACACCCTCACCCTGAAATACCCTCATCCTCACACACCCTCACCCTCACACACCCACCCTCACAACCCCCACACCCTCACACTCCCTAACCCTCCCACACCCTCACACACCCTCACCCCCCTCACATACCCTCACCCCCCCTCACCCCCTCACACACCCTCACCCCCTCACACCCTCTTACCCCCTCACCTTCACACCCCCTCACCCTCACTCACCCTCACACCCTCACTCACCCTCACCCTCACCAGCATAGCGTAACAAAGCATAGCATAACAAAACATAGCATAGCATAACAAAACATAGCATAGCATAACAAAAACAAACATAGGATAGCAAAACATAGCATAGCATAAAAAAACAAAGCTTAGGATAGCAAAACAAAACATAGCATAACAAAACAAAACATAGCATAGCAAAACACAGCAAAGCATAGCATAACAAAACACAACAAAACAGCACAGCATAACAAAACATAGCATAGCATAACAAAACATAGCACAACAAAACAAAGCATAGCATAACATAACGCATAGCAAAACAAAACGTAGCATAGCATAACAAAACACAACAAAACTTAGCATACCATAACAAAACATAGCAAAACACAACAAAACATAGCATAGCATAACAAAACATAACAAAACATAGCATACATAACAAAACATAGCATAGCAAAGCATAGCAAAACATAGCATAACAAAACACAACAAAACATAACATAGCATAACAAAACAACAAAGCATAGCATAACAAAACAAAGCTTAGCATAGCATAGCATAACAAAACATAGCATAGCATACCAAAAACGTAGCATAACAAAACATAGCATAGCAAAACAAAGCATAGCACAACACAACAAAACATAGCATAACAAAACAAAGCATAGGATAGCAAAACTAAACATAGCATAGCAAAACAAAGCATAGGATAGCAAAACATAGCATAACAAAACACAACACATAGCATAACAAAACATAGCAAAACACAACAAAACATAGCATAGCTTAACAAAACACACCACAACATAGCATGGCAAAACAAAACATAATAAAACATAGCAAAGCATAGCATAACAAAACATGGCATAGCATAACAAAACATAGTATAGCATAACAAAACACAGCATAGCATAGCATAACACATCAACGCATAGGATAGCAAAACATAGCATAGCATAACAAAACAAAACATAGGATAGCAAAACAAAACACAGCATAGCATACAGCATCACTCCGCACCACCACAGCAACACTCAGGGGCACCACAACATCACTATGCGCTCCCACAGCATCACTGAACGCCACAGCATCACTCGTTCGCCATCACAACATCACTCAGCGCCACCACAGCATCAATCTGTGCAACCATTCAACAACACCTGGTTCAAATATGTTCTCTCAATGTTTCAAGCTTAATTACAAATGTAACAAAAAGATGTTAATATTTCACTTCTGTTCTTGGATTTTCGTCACAGCAAAATACACTGAACATAATCTTCACAAAAGTTATTTACAAAAGTTTAAGCTATTGCCATTATAAATTACAATAACTTTTATTTAAGTATTAATTATTTAAAAACATTAAAAGTCATTGTTATTTGTAATAAAAAATACATATAAGTCACCTAAATACAACACATATTGCATTACAAATGCTATAGGTGTCACATTTGCGAAAGTTATAACTATTGCCATTGTAAATGACAAAACTATTAATTTAGCTATTTTCAAAAACAAAACATAAATAAAAACTTTGTCATTTACAATACCAAAAGCTCAAACTTTCCTAATGCGAGACCTATTGCATTGCAAATGCTTGTTTAAATGTGAAGTAGTGTGAAAGCAAGAATTCATTTTGCAAAATGCAAGATGAATCAAGTGATAGCATGGGTAGCCCCAAATACGGAGTTGTACAAGTAACTGCCACTCCTAAACTCAGTATCTTGGGCACATTTAAAAACTGCATAGTCAATGGAGAAGACCATTATTACAGTCATACCCAAACCATGTTAAAATCAGAAACTATGCTCCTCAAACTGGCCGATAGCCCTGCTCAACGCACATGCAAAACTAAATACTAAAAACAGCAGTTCTTAGCCTGCGGCCAGAAGCCTACTCAGGGTGTCCGCAACAGCCTAAAAATGACATCATATTAACAGATTAATATAAAATGACAACATTCTGTAAATGTGAAGGAATTTGAAATTGGAGGCTAAAAAGTAAGTCACTATCCTCAGATTGATACATGGTAGCACTGCAAGTGCAGCAAACAGACAGGGGTGCGGAATTCCTATAGCCCAAAACACGTTTTCATGTTTATTTTGTCCATGGGACAAGTATGCCCAATGCAGCACAGCCATTTGGCTGCCAGTTTACAGTATCACATTATGATCAGGGAACGGCACGGTCTACAGTTAAAGTAATATTTGTGTCCATATCTTAATGCTGTTCAAACCTGTATTCATGCAAAGCCTTTATTATTAGGCGAGAGATCAAGAAATGTTGTAAGCTCCAGTTGTTCTAGTTTAAAAATGTGTGCTCACATTTGTAAAGTTTAACAATATGAGGCTATGTATAATGCTCCCAGAATGCTCTCCGATAAGGTGCAAATATTTGCTGAAGCTTGAAAGCAAGATTGATGAGCATTTGTTTTCAAAATAAAATGTTCACAAAAAATTGCAACTAGGAAAACAAATGTTTTGCTAAACCACTGTGAAATTTGAGTTGCCATTTCTTTGATGTATCATTCAGTAAAATGTGTTGATGCACGCTAATATTTCCCAAAAATATTCATAATAGAATATCAATGTACCCAGATTTAAAAAGATTATGGGAAACATGAAAAATAAACAAGCATTGGCAAAGTCAATTGGTCGGACATTCAGCTTTTTGATTTTGTCAATGTGCATCTTGTTTTGACATGGGGTTTGTAAAACGTTGTTGTTGTGGGAGTTAACTGGCTCTCAGCATTATAACAAACATTGGGAAAGTAAACATGATTTTCAGTCTCAAAAAGCATACATTGCCAGAGTCGTTCCAGGCACTGAACAAAACTACTTTGCATGCTGATATGTTGCTTGCGAAAGAGCAGAATGCTGTCACTCAGTGAAGCCAGCCGATAAAGAGAAAGATAGAATTCTAATAAAAACAAAATGTTTTCGTTAACACCAGATCTAATTAGTGGTCCAATTCTTGAATAAAGTCACAAAAGTGCACCTATGGTACATGGCCTTGCATTAGTGCAGAATTACAGATTTCATGAATTTACAGAAGTAGGTCTTGAAATCATACTCCTAAAAATATTTGTGAACTGCAATTTAGCACAAACAAATATGCATGCGTTCACTTTCCCTCCATCCACTTTTTTCCCCAACCATGGAAGAACTTTTACTTTTGCCTGTGTCAGGAGCAGATGTCCAACCTTTCTATTATAGGACATTCTAGAATTATAGATGAACTGGTGAAAACCCCTACCAAGGTTTGCACAGACTCAAAGGGGCATTCCAACCCTGAAACTATTGATTACCGCTACCTCCAACCCCAGTATGTAGACCTGCAGAAAGGTGGCAAAATAAGGGAATTGCTAGTATTCAAACGCTACTATAATATGAGCTAGCTCTGGCATAATCAGAGAAGCTACTATCACAGCTCTTATATCAAGAGATTGCTACCATAATTTGTCACCACGTTACGTAAGCTTGATATTCTTGGATGACTACTTCTAGGTTTTGGCTCACAATCTGTGACTTGTTTAGCGTCATTTCTATTCTCAAATATCAGAGCCCATTTCTTGATACCGGAAAGCTATGATAAGTATCTCCCAGCAGGTCTCAGGGGCCATGTGCAGTCTATTCACTTTATCTGATATAATGTGAATTTCTTAAAGGAGCAGACAAGTGAGAGGGCCACGGGGATTGCTATTTCTGGCTCTATGAGGTACAAGAGAATGTCATCTGCACACAGTGAGAATTTCTAAGACTGTCCCATATTGTCTGGAAACCCCGCAATTTCTGCATTAAACCTGATCCAGCACACTAGGGGTTCTGGTTCTATACAGGGGCAAAGAGCAGAGGACACAGAAGGCATGCCTGACTAGCTCCCAACCCCAGTGGGCAAGAGTCTGACAGTGCTCCATTTCACCCAGCTCACAGTAGCCATTGATTTCCTGTTTATGAGTATTACCCACACACACAATTTTGTCTCAAACCCGAATGGTAATGGTTGAAGGAGATAGGCCCAATCTATAGAGTCAAACGCTTTTTCTACATCAAGAGGCAGTATGGCCTGGGGTTCTTATGTGTGCCTCATATCATTTAACTAATTGTGCATTCTTCTAAGGTTTAATCTAGTTGTCCTCCACGGCTTGAACCCAGTTTGGGCTTTCAGCACAAGGATGCCCATTACTCTGGACAGGCAGGTAACCAAACATTTTGCCAGTAACTTTACTTCTACATTTGTGAGTGATGGCAAGCTACAGAATTAACCTGGACAAATCCAAACTACTGAATTTATCACTGCGGCTAGATATGATAAATGAATTGAAAAAACATTTTGCATGTTGACTGGCACTTCAACACCCTAAATACCTAAGGGTTAAACTTACACCAGAAAGAAGTCAAGGACCTATTCAGAGTAACATGACATCAATTGGCCAATTCAGTTAAAGAAGACATGCATAAACAGCCCCGTCTTTATGTTTCAAGCATTGGAAGAAAAAAGGATATAAAAATTAACTTTTTGCTGAAGTTCTTGTACATATTACCATCTCTCCCTATTCTAACATAGGGACCATTTCAAAATCAGATACAGTCCCAACTCAATTTTATATGTAGGGGTTTTAGGTCAAGATTGACAACAAGATTATTACAGCAGGGCAAATCACAGAGGGGCTGGTACTAGTGGCGTAACAATAGCCCCGCAGCCGCCCGCGGTGCGGGGAGCCCCGAGCTCCCCCCTCTGAAGTTTTCACTGCCTCTTCCAGTCTCTTTACTACTCTCTTGCATACTCTCGGTTCAAGGCACTTTTCATTCAGTGACTTGTTCACCCTTTGCCGTCACCCCTGCTCCTCTCCCTCCCTCTCTCGTGGCTGTGGCTCAGCTTGTGGGCTCCTGGGGGCCCGCGCTAAAAATGAGCCGAGCTTTCAGGGAGGTGATGTTCCCTGGTGCTACATCTGCCACCCATGTACCATCTGGTTTGAATCCCGGCCTCGGCTGAACATCCCTTGGATTCCAGCAAATCTTCCTGTGCCAGAAAAAAACAGGCTGTATGGTCTGTCTCTGTTAAGAACTGTTATGTCATTGGGCAAGGTGTGCACTATGTGAAATTGTCCAAAAAATAAAATCTGGCTTCTGCCTTTTACCCACACGCCAATCTCATTCTGCCACAATGAAGCACAAGGCATTACCATTTGATGTCAGAAAGAGAAGCCCATCTAGCGGCTAAATTGGACAATGTGAAACTAAAATATCTGGGAGCAATTTAGCTTCCCTGCTTGACCCAATTCTGTGATCCTAGGTACATGCATTATTTCATCAAGCTTCTTTTCTTGAGCAGCATCACACAGAGAACCTTCAAATGGTGAATTTAGGAAATACCTTGTATAGAAAAAGATGTCGTGTTTGCGTTGCTGGCCTAGTGTTGCTCCATCTAAGATGAGAATCTAGGCAACATTTAAGGCATACATGGCAACTGACACGCCTCTTAGTTTACTAATAGGATTGTCATCATGCTGCAGGTAGGAAAGTGTCTGAGTTCATGTTGAGAAATTGTCACTTTCAGTAAATTATTTTCCAATAATCTGATGTAAAAACGTGAAACACGTTGGAATTGTTCAAGAAATACACGTGAATTCTGAAGATACCTTGCCACACTATAATCCATGAGATTCTTCAATTCCTGTTTCTAAATTCTTTACAATAGGCGACTTGTGATGCACCCAGCTGCAAGAAAGAACTGACTGTTCTACTGTAATAACTCATTACAGTTAAGTTCTGACATCCCAGTGCCTGCTGCCAGAGCCAGCAGTGAGGGAAAAGGCAGGTTAGGTCACTGAGCATAAATATAGCAGCTGTTTAATGAAGGAAAAATAAAGGGGCTTTTCTTTCTCTTGAGCTGTTTTTCGAACAGTGCATGAAGAAAGGAGATATTGATGGCAACATTTTTATTTTTTTGTACTCATTAGGTAGCTATAGAAAAGTTAGAATCGTTTCAACACAGTCCGAGCTACCCACTTTAAAAAAAAACTGGTTTGTATTACACTCATTCAAATATCTTTTTGCAACAAATATCTAACAGCTTTTTTGATGTGTTTAGTTTTGCACTAGAAATTTCTTTGTATTCTTCACATTTTCAAAGATGGTCTCTCTTGCTTATGAAGAGCTATTCACCAAGGATTTAAGTGGTTTGTGGGGAAGGTGATGGTAAGACCATATAATATACGGTAAAAGTTACCCACAGATGTATATGATAAAGATATTGTAAGTCACCTCAAGGTTTCATAACCTTATAAATTAACTCAGCCTTCGGTTTCATTCCTCTATATGGTAGCAGATCTCCTTAGTGACTTACAAAGCCCCTATAATGTATGGTAGGGAGTAATTTATCCAATAGGTAATGTAATGCTTGTTGCATGATTTACGTGACAAATAAATGTAGGGCTCTGCTCATGCACGGGCTCTTAGAGCCAGAGCCAACCCTCGTCTCGGCTCTGGCTCCGCTCTCCTTGTTAATTTTTTTGGTTTCCACTTTTTTTTTTACATCCATAAGATTTTCTCTCACTCTCCGGTTTAAAAGGCATACCGCCCTAAGAGTCTGTCTATCACTCGTTCTCTATTAACATTTGTCTCTGTCTTTCGCTCAAAAACCCTCTCTCTCTGTTAATCTCCTCCTCTCTTTGTCAACGTTCTCTCTCCCCATTCTCTTTCAGTCTTTTCTCGCTCTCTTTCTAGCTCTGACTGGACTACTCTCTTAGGAATTGTCACTTTTGCGGGCTGCCATTCCTCTGGCTTTGCATTATAGATGGAAAGGTACCAACTGGAATACATTTGTAGGTTAAGGAGAAAGTGGGAAAAACACAAAGAAAATAAGAAAAATACTCCAACGTGACCTGTATTCTTTCTCTATTGGCTCACTTGAGCTCTATGAGCTGCCCATTACTAAAATGATCGAATCATGCGCGTAATCATTATTTTTTGTCATTTTATTATATTTTTTAATTTATTCATATTTTCACAGTTTATCTGATTATTCAAAGGCTAAAAACATATTTATGAAACCACGAGAAGTTCATTGATAAAAATATTCAAAGATGCAATGGTTCCACATTGAAATACATGTAATGATTGTTCTAATGCATTGTTAAACAAGCATTGGCATAGCCAATAGGTCTCACCTTTGGGACTTTATAAGTGTCGACCGCCCAAAGGATGTAGGAGTTCCCTAAAATACAACTCCACCTAAATCCGCTGCCTTGTATTTTAACACTGCCAGAGGCACAATTATTAAAATTAAGCTTTTGGGACCAATGGACAGTTTTTAAATCTCACGTTTCACGTCACCCACACCGCACACACAGAAATATACCAGCTCCGCTGTAACACAGGCGTTGTAGCACACCAGGGACACACTCGGTGTCACCAGGTGGGCCCGATGATGAAGCATGCCACCAACTAGGTTGGTGGGTGAGCTCTTCATGAAGAAAGACACTTTCTTTCTTCTGGCAAACACCACACAGATCTCCACTACGTCGTGAATGACTAATTCGGATTGATACAATACAGTATGCAAATATATCACATAAATTACAACAAAAAAATGGTTCAGGTCCCCCTCTGATACCAGACCAAACTGTGATAAGGAGAAATCCGATGAGAGAACCATGGAAGCCCTTACCATTGGAGGAAAGTTAACAGAACTCCAAAAGGAAGAACTACACCTATGTCTATTACCTTTTGCTAACAATTTTTCTAACCTTCCTGGTAGGACACACCTGGCTATACATGCCATTCATATAGAAGTGGGAAACGTTACCAAACAACGGCCTTGTCGTATACCTGACTAGCTATACAGGGAGAAGTTGAACATATGTTCAAGCTAGGGGTATTTGAACCCTCTGTCAGCAATTGGTGTTCTACCATTGTCCTCGTTTCTATACCGGACATGAAAAATGTATTTTGCACTGCTTTTCAAGCTGTAAACAAGGTATCCTAGTTCGATAATTCAGGGGTGGGGAATTCCTATCTCCCGACGCCCAAGACATCTAGATTTCTTAGGAGGGAAAGAGGTTTTAATTTGTATTTTGTCCAAATGACAAGTAGACAGTTGTATGGTAAGCCGATACACAGCTGTTCAATCCAGTAGGTCACAGCCAGTTAATAAGTTGCTCTGAGCAGTTTATTGGCAGTGAAAGGGTGAATGCAAAAGCTGGGGCCTGCACTTTAATTTCCCCAGAACATAACAAAATGATAAAGCAGAGCTCAAAGTTGGAGCCAGCTCAAAGCTTGTGTGGCTTCCAGGCCCTCCCCATGTCCTTTCATTTTCTTCAAGCATGAGACAAACATCAAGATTCTGCAGCTCCAGTACACTCACAGCAATGGCATGTAAGAGGCTGCCTTATCTGCCTCTTGGCCCCTTGCTCTGACTTGAACTGTATGACCCCTGCCTTGTATTCTCTGCTCCACTCCTGGGCCTCATAGGGCTCCAATATCCCTGCTCATCTTCAACTCACTTTGTTTTCCCTTCTCATGCACCCCCTCCTTTGCACTTTGCCTTTCCTGTACACCCTATGTTACACTCAGTGCCTGAACCTGCTAACCCCACCCCACCACCCACCGCTGCCCTCTCTGACATCCCTGACCCGCTCCCCTTGGCCTCTCATATCTTATAATTAATACAATTAATACACAAATGACCTAGACCTTGTAGGCACTTATAACTTCATCCTTTTTAGGTATACCATATGTTGCATGAATATTACAAACTTACTCCCCTTCCATTAATTATTGGGGTAGTCGGTATATCCTGAAAGTGTGCCTCCTTTAACATTCGTCCATTCCCTAAAAGTAAAATCAAGTTGCGAGACAACAAAAACACACACACCTCAGTGTCAAAAGTGTAACACAAGAAGAACGAAAAAAGTGTGTGGGAGCGAGATGGCACCTCACGGGCGCACCACCAACGGGAACCTGGCAGGTACTCACCAGGATTGCCCTGTTCTCATCATTGGCACCATCAAGCTCGGAAAAGAAAAATGTGTCCAAGAAACACAGCTGGTACGAGTGCAGATGGCCGAGCGAGGGTAATTAAAGGTTGAGTTATATGCTTTTGGGATGAGGCAGCACACGCTCTATATGCAGGTTGTTACAAAAGGGTTTTTTGTTTGTTTTTCATTTGCGAAGACTAGTTTGTCCTTATGCAGTGGCTTTAATATGTATGACGCCCTGAAGAAATTGCCAAAAAATTCGATGGCAATGAAACATGTCGGCAAGTAAAGTGGTGTTGGTTCGATAGTTAGTAACCACACTTACTTTTTTAGATTCCACACCCAACACAAGAGACAGAATAAAATTGCATATCTGTGTTGTCGTGTGGTTTATATGTTGTTTGACACTTTATTGGTTGTCTTGTGGTCTTCTTACACTGCATACTTTCACAAAATACTTTCCTTTTGTGTTTCTTGGACACATTTTTCTTTTTCGAGCTTGATGGTGCCAATGATGAGAACAGGGCAATCCTGGTGAGTACCTGCCAAGTTCCCGTTGGTGGTGCGCCCGTGAGGTGCCATCTCGCTCCCACACACTTTTTTCGTTCTTCTTGTGTTACAGTTTTGACACTGAGGTGTGTGTGTTTTTGTTGTCTCGCAACTTGATTTTACTTTTAGGGAATGGGTGAATGTTAAAGGAGGCACACTTTCAGGATATACCGACTACCCCAATATTTAATGGAAGGGAAGTAAGTTTGTAATATTCATGCAACATATGGTATACCTAAAAAGGATGAAGTTATAAGTGCCTACAAGGTCTAGGTCATTTGTGTATTAATTGTATTTTGAGTGGAGGGCGACCTATGACTAGCTTTACCCTCTAAGCTCCTTATACTCTCATATCTTACGTCATCGAGGGCTTACATTAAAGCTCATTAGTTTCCCCATGGGCTTTCATGCAGGCCTAAGGCCACCCCCAATTCTGTCCTTGCACTAGGCCTCTCATCTCACTTTGTGCCTGCACCAGGGGCATTGTGAACACACCGCTGTAGGAACTACAGAAGCTGTGGAGTTTTTGATGGGCCTCTCCAGTTTGCAGGTCCGCAGGCAAAGGCCCATAATGGACTTGAAAGGGTGGGTGGGTGGGTTAGTGAAAGGGTGGATGAATAGATGCATGGATTAATGAGTGAAAGGGTGGATGGATAGATGCATGTATGAATAAGTGATAGGGTGGATGTACAGATGCATGGATGAATATGTGCAAGAGTGAATGATAGATGCATAAATTAATGAGTGAAAGGGTGAATGGATAGATGCATGTATGAATAAGTGAAAGGGTGAATGTATAAATGCATGGATGAATACGTGCAAGAGTGGATGATAGATGCATAAATTAATGAGTGAACGGGTGAATGGATGGATAAATGAATGAGTGGAGTGTAAGGGTGGATGTTTAGATCCATAAATGAATGAATGAGTGAAAGGGTGGATGGAAAGGTGCATGGATGAATGAGTGGATGGATAGGTGCATGTATGAATAAGTGAAAGGGTGGATGTATATATGCATGGATGAATACGTGCAAGAGTGGATGATAGATGCATACATTAATGAGTGAAAGGGTGAATCGATGGATGAATGGTTGAAAGGCTGGATGGATAGATGGATGGATAAATGAGTGGAGTGAAAGTGTGAATGTATAGATGCATGGATGAATGAGTGGATGGATGTAAGGATGGATGTGTGAAAGAATGGTGGGATAAGTGCAAGGGTGAATGAAGGGATGGATGAGTGGATGGATAGGTTGAAAGTGGATTGATGAGTGAAAGGATGGACGGCGTATTGAAAGGGTGGATTAATGGGTGAGAGTAGATGAATAGATGGCTGACTGGGTGGGGGATGGATGGATGGGTGGGTGGGTGGTTGGGTGGCTGAGTGGAAGGGTTGATGGATGGATGGGTGGGTGGACAGTTGAGTGTAAAGGTGGATGGAGGGATTAGTGAAAGGGTAGATGGATATATGAGCGAAACGGAAGATGGATGGGTGAAAGGGTGGATGGATGAGCGAAAGCATAAATGGAGGAAGTGAAAGGGTAGGTGGATAGATGAGTGAAAGGGTAGGTGGATAGATGAGTGAAAAGGAGGATGGATGGGGTGGATGGATTGATGAGTGAAAGGATGGATGGATGAGTGAAAGGGTGGATGAATAGGAGTGAAAAGGAGGATGTGTGGGGTGAAAGGGTGGATGGATGAGCAAAAGGATGGAAGAGTGAAAGGAAGGCGGGATGGATCAGTTGGATCGATAGGTTTGGAGATGGCAGGATAGGCTTTCGCAGCTACAGTAGAGGTGGAGCTCTTGATGGGCCTCTTCTGTCTGCAGCTTGGCAGACCAAGACTTGTAATTAATTTGAAAGGATGAATGGATGTGTGGGTGAAAGGATGAGTGAGTAGAAGTGTGGCTGGATGGATGGATGAGTGACCACGATGGTTGAGGGATGGTGGATGGACAAAGGATGTTAAAATGAACGAAAGGGTGAATAAGTGGATGGGTTACAGGGTGTAAGGATTAGAGAGCGAAAGGATGGATGAGTGTAAAGGATAAATGGATGGATGAGTGGAAGGATGGATTGATGGATGGGTCGAAGGGTGGGTGGAAGGATGAATGAAAGGGAGGGTGTATGGATGAGCGAAAGGATGGATGGATGGTTGAAATGGATAGGTTTGGAGATGGATGGGTAGGTTTAGATATGGATAAGAGGATGGACTGACGGATGAACAGATGGACGAACAGATTGGTGAAAGGCTAATGGATAAAAGAATGAATGGGTGCCAATGTAAACGTGAAATGCTAGATATCAGTGGGTGAAAGGATGAATGGATAGATGCTTAGATGGAAGAGACAAGAGCGCTATTCTGGAGAGGATTCCAATGACTTGTTTTCACTTGCTTGGTGTCATAAGAACTTTGGATCAATGGGGGCGGGGGGTATTACATTTTCTGGTTACTCACTTGGCCTACACTATGCTCCTTTCTCTACCTTGGGATTATCAGGTAGGCGTGGTGCTGTTTGCCAGCGCGTTCTTACTAGACAGCTAGTATTTGGTCTCATAAAGGCCACATTGCCATAGAAATTCCTGGCACAGAACAAAACTACTTTGTAAAAGAGCAGAATGCTGTCACACACAATGAAGCCAGCTCACAGATAGGAAGAGATAGCATTTTAATAAAAACAAAAGGTCTTGGTTAACTCAAATTTAATTAGGGGCTCAAATGTTAAAGTCACGAAAGTGCACCCATGAGATATGTCCTTGTATTAATGCAGATTTTTATTTTTTCATGAATTTCCTTAAGTAAGCCAGGAAACCGTAGTCCTAGAAAATATGTGTGAATTGCATCTTCGCATAAGCAAATATGAATATGCCCCAGTGGAAATCTGTTGAGTGCTTACAATTTCACTTTTTCTCCAACCACATTTTTCCCAGCCCTGGAAGAAACTTTACTCCTGCGGTTGTCAGGGGTAAGTTTCCGACCTTTCTGAGTATGGGAAAAGATTAGAGAAGAGCTGGTGAAAACCTCCAAAATTCAAATCCTTCTACAGTATTAGCCTGACATAACCAGAGAGGATATTATCAGAGCTCTTCTATAAAGAGAATGACGGCTCACTACATGGTACCAAAGGGACAAGTGGATTTTGTTACAGGACAAGTAGATTTGTGAAGCTACTTGTCCCATGGACAAGTACATATTTCATTAAATTCCACACCCCTGATAATTATCCCTTACCGAGAATGGAGTTGTCAATTTATCAACTAGGTGAATCCCAGTATATAACCACCATAGCCCTCACAAAAGACTACTGGCAAATTCCCTTGTATCAGGAGGATAAGGAAAAAACTGCCTTTTCAACATCCTATGGGCTTTCCAGTTTACCATTCTTTGGGCTACATGGAGCTCCAACAACCATTCAACAAGAAGTGAATAGAATCCTGGGATCACATAGGGGGTTAGACCTCTGTTTACGTAGATGAGATAGTCATTTGTAGAATTAACTTGTAAGGAGATCTGCTCCATTTACAAGGTGCACTGGCTAAATTACTAAAAGAGGGCCTTCACAATAATGCAAAAAATCCAAACTAGCCCACAAAATGGGTAGGTACCTGGGATACTTACTTGGTGGCAGACTTATTGAAAGTGGGGCAATCAGCGATGTTCCATTCCCAAATGACAAACGGGATAGGAGAGCATTTCTTCGGACCCATTGGATATTAATTACTATTTTTAAAAAACTATTCTAAGATCTCTGCCTCTCTTACTGACATGGTAAAGAAAACAACCAAAAATAAGACATTTGAAGTGCCCTCTTTGACAACCCTCAAAATCTTCGTACATTTAAAAAATGAATTGCCTCACAACCCATTTTGCAATCTCCAGAGTTTAACAATCTCGAGCTAGTCCAAACTGATGCATCCGATATTGGGATTAGAGTGGGTCTTTCATCGATGAATGATATGGGGGAAGAGAAGCACATCCTATTTTTAAGTAGCAAACTGCTCCCACGGAAGAGGAATTATCCTGCTGTCTAGAAGGAGTGCCTTGCTATTAAATGGACAGGGGAGTAGAACTGTTATCTATAAATAAACTCCTTTATCTTGTATACAGATCATGCACCTCTGACCTGGCTAAGTAGTAAAAAAGATAATAATGCTAGGGTGTTGTGATGATTCCTGCCAATGCTTACTCATTATTCCGAAGTCCATCAGAAACAGGGCATCGAACAGGGTTATGATGATTTCTTGTCCGGATTTGCAAATTTTCCCGACTGGAACTATCAAAGTGAGGGGGATGTGTAATAAAAGGGTAGAAAATTAAAGGGACTTACCCGAGTCTCCAGGTGTAGACCTCCTGCAAATAAGACCTTAAAGAGAAACAAAAGAAGCAGAGAGTGAGAAAAGAAACCAGGAAACAGTGGAAAGGTAAAACCAGAAAAGGGATTCTTATTTCCTCACAAAGGAGGAGACAAAAGTGCCAAAATAGAGGAAGGAAACAAGGAAGGGGCATGGTCGGGAGAGGACGCAAACGGGAAGGAGGACTCCCAGAGAGGCAGCTGGACAACGACAGAGGCATACATCGGAGCATGAGCAGAGTTAGCAGAGCCACCACAAGACTCAGGGGAGACTTCCATCAAAACAAGAGTTATGCAGCTGTGTCCCTGTGATAATTGTTCGGAGCAAACACTCCATGTGGTCTTATTCTGTAAATTTTATAATGTCCAAAGGAAAAAAATGATTTTACCTCTTTAAAAAAAATTGGTTTCAGACAATGTCGTCCCGCCTATTTCGCATTACTGTTATCAGAAAATGTATATATAACCTGGATTTCATTAATGTTTTTAAAAAGTGTAGCAAAATGTAGGAAATCAATTTTAATGTGACAGTTTAAATGTCCAACAAGTTAATCATTAAAAGGGGGTGCAAATAATTGCATACTGTCTGTCGCCAGTAGATAGTTATAGTTAGGACTTGGTTTCTATTCGAAAAGCGTTTTTTTTGTCAATATCTGTGGCGCCGTTTGTCGAATCTATGTGAAATTTTCGAAACTAATGGCCCACTCACTTCATCTGTTGTGTCCGTGAACCTTCCCGATCTTGTGCCTGAGATCTGATTGGCTGCCAACACTTAAAACAAGGAAGTGTTATCAGCCATCTTGCAACTCTGATTAACTGAGTCACAAGGAAAAAGGTAACAAAATGTGAAAAATTAAGGAAAGGGGGCGGGGGAGAAACACCCTGCCCCCTAGGCCTGCTCAGGGGGTTCTCGGGCCAAAAAACAAAAAAAGCATATTTTTAAAAATAAATTGTCAGGAGCCCCATAGAGTCAGCGAATCACGCCAAAATATATTTATTAAACGAAGCGCGGGCGTCCGTGCTTCGTTTTCTTTAAGCACCTGGGTGAGCAAGGTCCCGAATGGAATGATCTAAATATATGCGAGGCCCGCACGTACCCCGCAGCCTCGGGGACCGCCATCTACCCAGGGCTAAGTCCATTAAATGTGGGGGGCCGTGCGGGCCCTCCTGCAGCCCCGGGGACCGCCAACTCCCTCGGGCCTTATATTGTTTTTAAAAGGCACGGGGCTCCTACCCCCCCCCCCACGCAGCCCTGGGGACCGCCACCTCTCAGGTCTATATTCATTAAAAGCGGGACCACGCGCCTCCCGCAGTCCAGAGGACCACCACCTCCCTGGAGCTAGCTTACAAACTAAAGTGTGGGGGGGCTCGAGCCCTCTCCACACTGCCCCAAGGACCACCACCTCCCTGGGGCACAAATGAATTAAATGCGGGGATCTGTTGCGACCCCGGGGACCACCACCTACCTGAGTGATGCAATATATGAGGTCATAAGCAGTGCACTGCGGGGGCACGAGTTATAGTTACCTCAGCTAACTATACTGGCTGAATTTCTCTGGTTTTGTACGAGCGAAATGTCAGACTAACAATAACCTCACTCAAACCTTTGCTTTTTTCCGTGACTATCTAAGGTTTTTTTAAATACTAATTTCTAACTATAACATCCCTGAAACCTGTGGATTTTTTTCAGTGAATATATAAATAAGTACATATACACATACATTTGCATGTTGTTTTACCCGTTTCATTTGACATCTGGGAAAGTCTTTATGTTAGAAAGTGCTGTATTGATAAAACCCCACGCTTTATTTTGAAACTAACTTTTGATTTGCCTAATTTTTTTTTTAGTTCTGAGCCTCCTATCCAGGTGCTTTTTGTTTTGCTGAGTGTCCCTTCTCTGGAGGGCTGAATTTCTTTTATTTGGGAGTGTAAAGCAAGACAGGGGGAGGAGAACTCTGCTGGGGGTTCTGTCAGTGGAAGTTTCGGTCTGGAACAGTAGAATGGTGGTTGTGCACAAATAAACTCCTACACTTACCTGTGTTGGCAGTGTTGCCATTTCAGTCCTTAATATTCTATCAAAACAGAAAGGCAATCCTACTCAATAAGAACCAGGGTCTTGAATAATATTGTCAACAACAGTGGTTCTTATTGTAATTATATATGAATTCATAGTAAAGCAAAGGCACGATCGCAAAAAATAAACAGTGATAGGATGTAGCTACAGAGAGACGTACAAGGAGTCTCATATATCCAATTGTTTTTGAAATACTTAATATATATTTTCCAGACATGCACAAAGTGTCCCAACTGAAATGGAACCAAACTTAAACAAAAAGTAATAGTGATCTCAGTATACAACTAAGACAAACAAGCATTTGCAATGCAATAGGTCTCGCATTAGGAAAGTTTGAGCTATTGGTATTGTAAATGACACATTTTTTATTTAAATGTGTTAGTTTTGAAAATAGCGAAATAATAGCTTTGTCATTTACAATGCCAATAGTTTTAACTTTCGCAAATGTGACACCTGTAGCATTTGTAACACAATATGTGTTGTATTTGCATGACTTAGATGTATTGCTATTATAAATAACAATGGCTTGTAATTTTTTTAATAATTAATACTTAAAAAAAGTTATTGTAATTTATAATGGCAATAGCTTAAACTCTTGTAAATAACTTTTGTGAAGATTATGTTCATTGTATTTTATTATGAAGAAAATCCAGGAACAGAAGTGAAATATTAAGATCTTTTTGTGACATTTGTAATAAAGCTTGAAACATTACGAGAACATATTTGAACCAGTTGTTGTTGAATGATTGCACAGATTGATGCCGAGTGATGTTGTGGTGACGCCGAGTGATGTTGTGGTGGCGACGAGTGATGCTGTAGCGTTCAGTGATGCTGTGGTAGCGCATAGTGATGTTGTGGTGCCCCTGAGTGATGTTGTGGTGCCCCTGAGTGATGCTGTGGTGGTGCTGAGTGATGCTGTGGTGGTGCGATAGATAGATGGATAGAGGGAGGGCGATAGATAGATAGAGGGAGGGCGATAGAGTGAGGGCGATACATAGATAGATAGAGTGAGGGCGATACATAGATAGAGTGAGGCCGGTAGATAGAGTGAGGCCGATAGATAGATAGAGTGAGGCCGATAGATAGATAGAGTGAGGCCGATAGATAGATAGAGTGAGGCCGATAGATAGATAGAGTGAGGCCGATAGATAGATAGAGTGAGGCCGATAGATAGATAGAGTGAGGCCGATAGATAGATAGAGTGAGGCCGATAGATAGATAGAGTGAGGCCGATAGATAGATAGAGTGAGGCCGATAGATAGAGTGAGGCTGATAGATAGAGTGAGGCCGATAGATAGAGTGAGGCCGATAGATAGAGTGAGGCTGATAGATAGAGTGAGGCTGATAGATAGAGTGGTATTGTGTGGAGTGTGTTTTGCATTCAGTAGAGTGTAATTATGTTGCATATAACTATGTGGCACTGAGTGGTATTTGGAGTGTATGTTGCATCGAGTGCTGTGTAATTATGTGGCACTGAGTGGGATTTGGAGTGTATGTTGCATTGAGTGCAGTGTAATTATGTGGTGTGTAATTATGAGGCACTGTGTGGTATTTGGAGTGTATGTTGCATTGAGTGCAGTGCAATTATGTGGCGTGTAATTATGTGGCACTGAGTGGTATTTGGATTGTATGTTGCAATGAGTGGTGTGTAATTATGTGGCGTGTTATTATGAGGTAAATGAGTGGGATTTGGAGTGTATGTTGAATTGAGTGCAGTGTAATTATGTGGTGTGTAATTATGTGGCGTGTAATTATGTGGCGTGTAATTATGTGGCGTGTAATTATGTGGCGTGTAATTATGTGGCGTGTAATTATGTGGCGTGTAATTATGTGGCACTGAGTGGTATTTGGAGTGTATGTTGCATTGAGTGCTGTGTAATGATGTGGCACTGAGTTGTATTTGGAGTATATGTTGCATTGAGTGCAGTGTAATTATGTGGCGTGTAATTATGTGGCACTAAATGGTATTTGGAGTGTATGTTGCATTGAGTGCTGTGTAATTATGTGGCGTGTAATTATGTGGTAAATGAGTGGGATTTGGAGTGTATGTTGCATTAAGTGCTGTGTAATTATGTGGCGTGTAATTATGGAGTCTATGTGGCATTGAGTGATGTGTAATTATATGGCGTGTAATTATGTGGCACTGAGTGGTATTTGGTGTATGTTGCATTGAGTGCTGTGTAATTATGTGGCGTGTAATTATGTGGCACTGAGTGGAAATTGGAGGGTATGTTGCATTGAGTGCATGATGGGGCCCGCAGTACAGAGGCTTCTAGGTGGGGGAATAAGGGTTTAAACCAGAAAGCAATCCTAAATGGGGCTTGTAGCGCTGCAAAAGAGGTGCATAAGTAAAACAAATGCACCCAACAATGCCGGAAAACAAGACTCAGCACCGTTAACAGGCGTCATCCTGTAGCCAGGCAACAAGCAGCAAGCCACGCACACCACTCACAAAGAGCATCCACTTCTAGATTGACACAGACAGAGTACCACGAGGAGCGCAGGCGTCCCCTGCAGCTTTTATGAATCCCATTCTCTGAGCACCACAACTGGCACTCACCGAAGGAGGGGGGCATGGATGCTGTTCAGTGGGGCACAGAGGCGCAACTAGAGCCAAATTTCGGGGGGGGGGGGAGGGGCTACTACAAAAAAGGCAGAGTGGAAATGCAGTGGCCCTAAGAAAGGGCAGCATGGGTGCGCTTTAATAAATACATTGTCAATTTAAATAAGGCGAACTGCAGCATTGCGTGTGCCAGAGAAGGACTGCGCATGACACCTCAAAGCAATCACGGCAACCGCGCCATTAAACTGAAAGTGCGGCATGGGTGCCCTTTAAAAACAAGCCAGGGACTGGTGCGCGCGCTTGTGCCCGCCGCTGCATGTGAGGGATCAATTATAGTTAAATAGTAAAAGAATGCAATGTCAGGGGAGCCTCAACTCGAAGAACTGACAGCGGGAAGGTAAGCAGAATAAAACACTCGTGAAATAAAGTGCAATTCCTCAGGTTAGGTTGGAGGCACCAAAAATTGTTCATGTGAATACGGCGAACAGTGGCATTGCGCAGGTCAAAGAGGGGCTGCACATGACACCGCTATGCAATCACAACACCCAATCCATTAAACTGAAAATGTGGCATTGGTGCGATTAAAAAAAGAAAACATTGTTAATGTAAATACGGCACCCACGTCCTTAAAAGCGCGGCATGGGTGCCCTTTTAAAAAAATTAATTGTCAATGTAAATATGGCGAACCGCAGCATTGCCTATGCCAGATAAGGGCTGCGCATGACATCTCAAAGCAATCACGGCACCCGCGCCGTTAAACCGAAAGTGCGGCATGGGTGCCCTTTAAAAAATACATTATCAATGTAAATACAGCGAACCACATCATTGCGCCTGCCAGAGTAGTGCTGCGCATGACACCTCAAATAATTCACGGCACCCGCGCCAGTAAACTGAAAGTGAGGCATGGGTGCCCTTTAAAAACAAGCATTGGCCGGGCCGAAAGTAAATTCTTTTTTTTTTTTTTAAATCCGCGTGTTACTCCCCAAAAATCATGTGACGGTCGAAATGTGACAGCAAGCAAAGTTTCGGGTGGTGCAATACGCAGGACTAAAGGACCGAATATCTGCGCTTCCAAACTGCTGCCGCATTCTGCTGGTCCTTTCTACTCGCCACAGAAGTCTGTTTTCTTTCCAGTCCGGCCCACATTTCATAGCAGGAGACAACCATCGCAATGACTGTCCCTTGGCATCATGTCATGGCAAAACAGAAAGCGATCTGGTGTTTGTAGCAGTGTGTATTACGGAATGGGATGTTTAAAGCAGACTCTCTGTGTGAGCTACTTCCTTTGTGATAGGAGACTGTTACTCAGCTGAGAGACACCAGACAGAGAGGAGTAGCAGCTGGTCTGTGTGGACACATCTGGCCAGGGGACACAGCTGTTACTGAAGCCAGCTTCTAGCAACAGTCTATAAAAGAAAATAAAAAAAAAATTTAAAAAAAAAAAAAAATCGCTCGGCGCCAAAAGTGGAAGGGGGAGCGGCTTCCTTTCAAGTCTGATGGGGGGGGGGGCGGCTTGCTTTGAAGTCTGATGGGGGGGCAGGGGAGCGCAGACAAATGGTGTATGGAGTGCGATGTGCCTGGTGATGGGCACGCGCCTGGCTCACATGAACTGTGTCTAATCCGCAGCTTGGGGAGACTTTTCGGACGCCTTACTAGAATCTCGACAAACAAGCATTGCTAAAGCAATGCTGTAGCTCGAGACCTAAAAAGGAAGAAAAAGGTTTTCAAAGTTAGAAACGACCAAAACACTTATACACATCCCATGTATATCAATCAATACCTTTATCAATCGAAGGGACGAGTTATACGGTTCATTTGACACGGTCGATGATGTTTCGAGCCTCTATAGGATATGGGGTCTCATTAGGGTCATAGAATGAAAGGGACACCTGGAAAACCAAAATAAATGGAGAGACTCCTTAATGAAAGGAGATAGAGAAAAGCCAGTGGTGCAAGTAAAGGCAAGGTGGTGTGCCTACCTGATGAAATTAAGCCAGTGGTGCAAGTAAAGGCAAGGTGGTGTGCCTACCTGATGAAATTGAAAGAAACAGAAGGTAGTGCAGCCCAGCTCATATGTTTACAAGAGTAAAGGTACTTACACTGGGAACTAGTTGGGAACTGTGTGTATTGGGTAACAGACAAAAGAAACAGTAATTGAGTTAATCTCATCAAGGATTAATATTGCAGCATAACAATTAGCCCGCGTCCAACCTAATAGACCTACCCCCCGGATGGAGGGAATCATGTGGTACATATGATCCATGTGCTCAACTGATTAATGAAAAGCCCGGTCTAAAACAGGATAATGAAACACTCCTCAATGGGAAGAATACTGAGGCGGACTGCAGGGTTCAGCCTTGCCACATGCCACAGAAGCTGACCGTGAGAGACTCAGTGTTGCGCTTAACCAAATAGGAGCAAGGCATCAAAACGAAGCTTGGGAAGCACACGTTCCCATCTACGGTGGCTAGAAGGGGGCGAGTTTTGGCCCGTTCTTAAGGGATTGATACCCTAAACCAGGAAAATGGCACAGGGTGTACGCTGCATATAAAACATGCCACAATGAGTACCACCATTGGCCCGAGAACCAGGGGGTTCTCGGGCCAAAAAACAAAAAAAGCATATTTTTAAAAATAAATTGTCAGGAGCCCCATAGAGTCAGCGAATCACGCCAAAATATATTTATTAAACGAAGCGCGGGCGTCCGTGCTTCGTTTTCTTTAAGCACCTGGGTGAGCAAGGTCCCGAATGGAATGATCTAAATATATGCGAGGCCCGCACGTACCCCGCAGCCTCGGGGACCGCCATCTACCCAGGGCTAAGTCCATTAAATGTGGGGGGCCGTGCGGGCCCTCCTGCAGCCCCGGGGACCGCCAACTCCCTCGGGCCTTATATTGTTTTTAAAAGGCACGGGGCTCCTACCCCCCCCCCCCCACGCAGCCCTGGGGACCGCCACCTCTCAGGTCTATATTCATTAAAAGCGGGACCACGCGCCTCCCGCAGTCCAGAGGACCACCACCTCCCTGGAGCTAGCTTACAAACTAAAGTGTGGGGGGGCTCGAGCCCTCTCCACACTGCCCCCAAGGACCACCACCTCCCTGGGGCACAAATGAATTAAATGCGGGGATCTGTTGCGACCCCGGGGACCACCACCTACCTGAGTGATGCAATATATGAGGTCATAAGCAGTGCACTGCGGGGGAACGAGTTATAGTTACCTCAGCTAACTATACTGGCTGAATTTCTCTGGTTTTGTACGAGCGAAATGTCAGACTAACAATAACCTCACTCAAACCTTTGCTTTTTTCCGTGACTATCTAAGGTTTTTTTAAATACTAATTTCTAACTATAACATCCCTGAAACCTGTGGATTTTTTTCAGTGAATATATAAATAAGTACATATACACATACATTTGCATGTTGTTTTACCCGTTTCATTTGACATCTGGGAAAGTCTTTATGTTAGAAAGTGCTGCATTAATAAAACCCCACGCTTTATTTTGAAACTAACTTTTGATTTGCCTAATTTTGTTTTTAGTTCTGAGCCTCCTATCCAGGTGCTTTTTTGTTTTGCTGAGTGTCCCTTCTCTGGAGGGCTGAATTTCTTTTATTTGGGAGTGTAAAGCAAGACAGGGGGAGGAGAACTCTGCTGGGGGTTCTGTCAGTGGAAGTTTCGGTCTGGAACAGTAGAATGGTGGTTGTGCACAAATAAACTCCTACACTTACCTGTGTTGGCAGTGTTGCCATTTCAGTCCTTAATATTCTATCAAAACAGAAAGGCAATCCTACTCAATAAGAACCAGGGTCTTGAATAATATTGTCAACAACAGTGGTTCTTATTGTAATTATATATGAATTCATAGTAAAGCAAAGGCACGATCGCAAAAAATAAACAGTGATAGGATGTAGCTACAGAGAGACGTACAAGGAGTCTCATATATCCAATTGTTTTTGAAATACTTAATATATATTTTCCAGACATGCACAAAGTGTCCCAACTGAAATGGAACCAAACTTAAACAAAAAGTAATAGTGATCTCAGTATACAACTAAGACAAACAAGCATTTGCAATGCAATAGGTCTCGCATTAGGAAAGTTTGAGCTATTGGTATTGTAAATGACACATTTTTTATTTAAATGTGTTAGTTTTGAAAATAGCGAAATTAATAGCTTTGTCATTTACAATGCCAATAGTTTTAACTTTCGCAAATGTGACACCTGTAGCATTTGTAACACAATATGTGTTGTATTTGCATGACTTAGATGTATTGCTATTATAAATAACAATGGCTTGTAATTTTTTTAATAATTAATACTTAAAAAAAGTTATTGTAATTTATAATGGCAATAGCTTAAACTCTTGTAAATAACTTTTGTGAAGATTATGTTCATTGTATTTTATTATGAAGAAAATCCAGGAACAGAAGTGAAATATTAAGATCTTTTTGTGACATTTGTAATAAAGCTTGAAACATTACGAGAACATATTTGAACCAGTTGTTGTTGAATGATTGCACAGATTGATGCCGAGTGATGTTGTGGTGACGCCGAGTGATGTTGTGGTGGCGACGAGTGATGCTGTAGCGTTCAGTGATGCTGTGGTAGCGCATAGTGATGTTGTGGTGCCCCTGAGTGATGTTGTGGTGCCCCTGAGTGATGCTGTGGTGGTGCTGAGTGATGCTGTGGTGGTGCGATAGATAGATGGATAGAGGGAGGGCGATAGATAGATAGAGGGAGGGCGATAGAGTGAGGGCGATACATAGATAGATAGAGTGAGGGCGATACATAGATAGAGTGAGGCCGATAGATAGAGTGAGGCCGGTAGATAGAGTGAGGCCGGTAGATAGAGTGAGGCCGGTAGATAGAGTGAGGCCGATAGATAGAGTGAGGCCGATAGATAGATAGAGTGAGGCCGATAGATAGATAGAGTGAGGCCGATAGATAGATAGAGTGAGGCCGATAGATAGATAGAGTGAGGCCGATAGATAGATAGAGTGAGGCCGATAGATAGATAGAGTGAGGCCGATAGATAGAGTGAGGCTGATAGATAGAGTGAGGCTGATAGATAGAGTGAGGCTGATAGATAGAGTGGTATTGTGTGGAGTGTGTTTTGCATTCAGTAGAGTGTAATTATGTTGCATATAACTATGTGGCACTGAGTGGTATTTGGAGTGTATGTTGCATCGAGTGCTGTGTAATTATGTGGCACTGAGTGGGATTTGGAGTGTATGTTGCATTGAGTGCAGTGTAATTATGAGGCACTGTGTGGTATTTGGAGTGTATGTTGCATTGAGTGCAGTGCAATTATGTGGCGTGTAATTATGTGGCACTGAGTGGTATTTGGATTGTATGTTGCAATGAGTGGTGTGTAATTATGTGGCGTGTTATTATGAGGTAAATGAGTGGGATTTGGAGTGTATGTTGAATTGAGTGCAGTGTAATTATGTGGCGTGTAATTATGTGGCGTGTAATTATGTGGCGTGTAATTATGTGGCGTGTAATTATGTGGCGTGTAATTATGTGGCACTGAGTGGTATTTGGAGTGTATGTTGCATTGAGTGCTGTGTAATGATGTGGCACTGAGTTGTATTTGGAGTATATGTTGCATTGAGTGCAGTGTAATTATGTGGCGTGTAATTATGTGGCACTAAATGGTATTTGGAGTGTATGTTGCATTGAGTGCTGTGTAATTATGTGGCGTGTAATTATGTGGTAAATGAGTGGGATTTGGAGTGTATGTTGCATTAAGTGCTGTGTAATTATGTGGCGTGTAATTATGGAGTCTATGTAGCATTGAGTGATGTGTAATTATATGGCGTGTAATTATGTGGCACTGAGTGGTATTTGGTGTATGTTGCATTGAGTGCTGTGTAATTATGTGGCGTGTAATTATGTGGCGTGTAATTATGTGGCACTGAGTGGAAATTGGAGGGTATGTTGCATTGAGTGCATGATGGGGCCCGCAGTACAGAGGCTTCTAGGTGGGGGAATAAGGGTTTAAACCAGAAAGCAATCCTAAATGGGGCTTGTAGCGCTGCAAAAGAGGTGCATAAGTAAAACAAATGCACCCAACAATGCCGGAAAACAAGACTCAGCACCGTTAACAGGCGTCATCCTGTAGCCAGGCAACAAGCAGCAAGCCACGCACACCACTCACAAAGAGCATCCACTTCTAGATTGACACAGACAGAGTACCACGAGGAGCGCAGGCGTCCCCTGCAGCTTTTATGAATCCCATTCTCTGAGCACCACAACTGGCACTCACCGAAGGAGGGGGGCATGGATGCTGTTCAGTGGGGCACAGAGGCGCAACTAGAGCCAAATTTCGGGGGGGGGGGGGGGAGGGGCTACTACAAAAAAGGCAGAGTGGAAATGCAGTGGCCCTAAGAAAGGGCAGCATGGGTGCGCTTTAATAAATACATTGTCAATTTAAATAAGGCGAACTGCAGCATTGCGTGTGCCAGAGAAGGACTGCGCATGACACCTCAAAGCAATCACGGCAACCGCGCCATTAAACTGAAAGTGCGGCATGGGTGCCCTTTAAAAACAAGCCAGGGACTGGTGCGCGCGCTTGTGCCCGCCGCTGCATGTGAGAGATCAATTATAGTTAAATAGTAAAAGAATGCAATGTCAGGGGAGCCTCAACTCGAAGAACTGACAGCGGGAAGGTAAGCAGAATAAAACACTCGTGAAATAAAGTGCAATTCCTCAGGTTAGGTTGGAGGCACCAAAAATTGTTCATGTGAATACGGCGAACAGTGGCATTGCGCAGGTCAAAGAAGGGCTGCACATGACACCGCTATGCAATCACAACACCCAATCCATTAAACTGAAAATGTGGCATTGGTGCGATTAAAAAAAGAAAACATTGTTAATGTAAATACGGCACCCACGTCCTTAAAAGCGCGGCATGGGTGCCCTTTTAAAAAAATTAATTGTCAATGTAAATATGGCGAACCGCAGCATTGCCTATGCCAGATAAGGGCTGCGCATGACATCTCAAAGCAATCACGGCACCCGCGCCGTTAAACCGAAAGTGCGGCATGGGTGCCCTTTAAAAAATACATTATCAATGTAAATACAGCGAACCACATCATTGCGCCTGCCAGAGTAGTGCTGCGCATGACACCTCAAATAATTCACGGCACCCGCGCCAGTAAACTGAAAGTGAGGCATGGGTGCCCTTTAAAAACAAGCATTGGCCGGGCCGAAAGTAAATTCTTTTTTTTTTTTTTAAATCCGCGTGTTACTCCCCAAAAATCATGTGACGGTCGAAATGTGACAGCAAGCAAAGTTTCGGGTGGTGCAATACGCAGGACTAAAGGACCGAATATCTGCGCTTCCAAACTGCTGCCGCATTCTGCTGGTCCTTTCTACTCGCCACAGAAGTCTGTTTTCTTTCCAGTCCGGCCCACATTTCATAGCAGGAGACAACCATCGCAATGACTGTCCCTTGGCATCATGTCATGGCAAAACAGAAAGCGATCTGGTGTTTGTAGCAGTGTGTATTACGGAATGGGATGTTTAAAGCAGACTCTCTGTGTGAGCTACTTCCTTTGTGATAGGAGACTGTTACTCAGCTGAGAGACACCAGACAGAGAGGAGTAGCAGCTGGTCTGTGTGGACACATCTGGCCAGGGGACACAGCTGTTACTGAAGCCAGCTTCTAGCAACAGTCTATAAAATAAAATAAAAAAAATAAATAAAAAAAACAAATCGCTCGGCGCCAAAAGTGGAAGGGGGAGCGGCTTCCTTTCAAGTCTGATGGGGGGGGGCGGCTTGCTTTGAAGTCTGATGGGGAGGCAGGGGAGCGCAGACAAATGGTGTATGGAGTGCGATGTGCCTGGTGATGGGCACGCGCCTGGCTCACATGAACTGTGTCTAATCCGCAGCTTGGGGAGACTTTTCGGACGCCTTACTAGAATCTCGACAAACAAGCATTGCTAAAGCAATGCTGTAGCTCGAGACCTAAAAAGGAAGAAAAAGGTTTTCAAAGTTAGAAACGACCAAAACACTTATACACATCACATGTATATCAATCAATACCTTTATCAATCGAAGGGACGAGTTATACGGTTCATTTGACACGGTCGATGATGTTTCGAGCCTCTATAGGATATGGGGTCTCATTAGGGTCATAGAATGAAAGGGACACCTGGAAAACCAAAATAAATGGAGAGACTCCTTAATGAAAGGAGATAGAGAAAAGCCAGTGGTGCAAGTAAAGGCAAGGTGGTGTGCCTACCTGATGAAATTAAGCCAGTGGTGCAAGTAAAGGCAAGGTGGTGTGCCTACCTGATGAAATTAAGCCAGTGGTGAAAGTAAAGGCAAGGTGGTGTGCCTACCTGATGAAATTGAAAGAAACAGAAGGTAGTGCAGCCCAGCTCATATGTTTACAAGAGTAAAGGTACTTACACTGGGAACTAGTTGGGAACTGTGTGTATTGGGTAACAGACAAAAGAAACAGTAATTGAGTTAATCTCATCAAGGATTAATATTGCAGCATAACAATTAGCCCGCGTCCAACCTAATAGACCTACCCCCCGGATGGAGGGAATCATGTGGTACATATGATCCATGTGCTCAACTGATTAATGAAAAGCCCGGTCCAAAACAGGATAATGAAACACTCCTCAATGGGAAGAATACTGAGGCGGACTGCAGGGTTCAGCCTTGCCACATGCCACAGAAGCTGACCGTGAGAGACTCAGTGTTGCGCTTAACCAAATAGGAGCAAGGCATCAAAACGAAGCTTGGGAAGCACACGTTCCCATCTACGGTGGCTAGAAGGGGGCGAGTTTTGGCCCGTTCTTAAGGGATTGATACCCTAAACCAGGAAAATGGCACAGGGTGTACGCTGCATATAAAACATGCCACAATGAGTACCACTATTAAAGCGAGATCTCAAAGCAGGTCTAGATACATTCAATTGGCATAATAAACCAATGATAAATCAGCCCTTTTTCATCATGAAAGAACATTTTCTATTCTCAACCAAGCAGGAACATGAAGGGTTACAATACCACAATTGTGTTCAATGGCACAATTGTAAAATAACATTGTCCCTTTGCCTTCCTTAAGGGGCACTCTCAGTGCTGCAAGTCTAGTCACAATGGGTATGTATGAGGACATATAACATGTAATTGCAACACAAGGAGGGGGGAAATGAATACCCAGCCATGCGGGGCAAGTATAGACTGTGAGAGTTCAAAAACTAAGTATTGCCGGCAAGGCTGGACTACAGCAACAATGGTCTGATACGTAAAACACAGCTGGTACTGTTGTTGGTAAAAAGAAGAGGCGAGAGTGAAACACAAATGGCTCAGATTAGCATCCGTGAAAGTAAAGTGTAAAACATGAGGCATGGAAGGCTACTTAGAAATTAATGAACAGTAGGACAGGCACATATTAAAAGGGCAGGTACCAATTTTAATAGCCTCTAGGTCCCACAAGAGGGAAAAAAATACGAGAGAAAAATAAATGCATAGCCAAATATATGCAAGATCTGCTATTATCAGTGACAGAGAGGTATGTTCCGGGAGGCAACGCTCATTCAAATAACTTCCAGATGCAAGACAATGTAGGCCCCGCCGAATGACAGTTACAATGATATATCTGGGCAAAAAGAATTGTACATCATCAACTGCCCAAAAACAAATTCAACATGCTGACATGACGGTACAATCCCCACTAAGCGATAGTTAAATTAGTCCAATTATGCAGAGGTGTACATGCAGAGAAGCATCAATTCACCATAAGCAAATACGTGCAGCTGGGTGGGGAAACAGTATTGTCCAAGCCAAAAGGATCTCAAACCCTCAATTCAGCCACATATGAACGCTATCCTTCTGTTGTATTTAGGGATTGGTCCATAAAATTGCAACACTCAATCCATTTCACTTCATTTTCCTCATGTCAGCATGTTGAATTTGTTTTATGGGCTATTGAACTGTATGCAAAATTCTTTTTGCACAAATGTATCACTGTAACTGTCATTCCGTAGGGCCTACATCATCTTGTATCTGGGTGTTATTCGATTGAGACTTGACTCCCGGAACATGCCTCTTTCTCACTGATAGAGGCATATATTGCATGTATTTGGTTCTGCATTCTGTTGTACTCTCGTTTGAATCTTTTTCCTCTCAACACACCTACAGGCTATTTGATTTGTCCTGCCCTTTAAAACATGTCTCTGTCCTACTGTTTTTATATATCTAAGTAGCCATTAATGCCTCATATTTTAATCTTTATGTTTGCGGGTGCTAATCTGTGACATGTGTGTCGTCACTCTCACTTTGACCCCCTGTTTCCCCCTTTTTACCAACAACAGTACTGTCTGTGTTTTCATTAACAGACCATTTTTACTGTTTATCTGGACGTGCTGGAAATTCTCAACTTTTTAACTTCTGCAGTCTATACTTGCTCTGCACTTCTGCGTTTTCATTGACTTCCCCTGACCCAACAACTCTGCCACCACGGTAGCAATTATACATTATATGTCCTCATACATACCCAATGTGATTAGACTTGCAGCACTGAAAGGGTCACTTAAGGAAGGCAAAGAGCTAATGTTATTTTACAATTGTGCCATTGAACACTATTGTGATATTGTAACCATGCATGTCCAGCTTGGTCTAGAGAAGAAAACGATCTTTCATGATGAAAATAGACTGATTTATCATTGGATGATTATGCCAATTGAATGCATCTCGATTTACTTTGGGATCTTGCTTTAAATGCGGCCCTCATTTTAGCATTCATTATGTTTTCTATGTGGCATACACTGTGTAAGGTTTTCCTGATTAGGGCATCAATCCCCATAACAATGGGCCAAAACCCGCCCTCTTCTGCCCACCATAGATGGGAACGTGTGCATCCCATACCTCGTTTTCACCACTCGCCCCTATTTGGTTAAGGAAACGCCACGTCTCTCGCAGTCAGCTTCTGTGGTATACGCCGAAGCTGGACCCTGCCTCTATATTCTTCCCATTGAGGAGAGCTTTATTATCCTACTTTGGACCGTGGGGCTTCTTCAGTCAGTTGAGCACATGGATCATATCTACTACAAGATTCCCTCTATCTGGAGGTAAGTCTACGAGGTTGGGCACAGGCTAATTGTTAAGCCGCAATACTAATCCTTGATGTGATTCACTCAATTACTGCTTCTTATGCCTATCTTCCTATACACGCAGTTCCCAACTGGTTCTCCGTGTAAGTACCTTTACTCTTGTAAACAAATGTGCTGGATTGCATTACCTTGAATTTCCTTCAATTCCATCAGGTAGACACACCGTCTTGCCTTTACCCGTGCCCATTGGCTTTTCTCTATCCTCTTTGACTAAGGAGTCTCTCTATTTTTTTTGTTTTCAAAAGGTGTCCCTTTAATTTTTACGGTCCTGATGCGACCCCCATACCCTAAACAGGGTCAAAATGTCGTCGACAGTGCCAAATGAACCTTATATCGACCTTTGATTCATAAAAGGGTTGATTGATAAACATGTGCATACGTGTTTAGGTGATTTGTTTAAAACTTTGGAAACCTTTTTCTTCCTTTTTTGCCTTAGTTGTATAATGAGATCAATGTATTATTATTTGTTTGCACAGGTTTGGTTCCGTTTCACTTGGGAAACATTGTGCATTTTATATGCATGTCTGACAAATATATATTGAGTATAACAAAAACTACTGGATATATGAGACTCATTTTTATGGCTCGCACTATCTACACCCTATCACAGTTTAATTTTTACGATTGTGCCTTTGCTTTACGATAAAATACATGTATAATTCCAATAACAACCGCTGTTGTTGACAATATCATTTAAGTCTGGAAGTAGCCTGGATTACATCCTTCCACCACAACTACAATACACAAATAAGAACGGAGAAATATACACTGGACACTCAAAACACTTCTTATGGTGTTCATCATGGATCTTAATCATCCTCATGTTTTCTTAATTGCTTTGAATTTCTGCTAGTTAATTTCCTTGATACGTTTGAGATACGATTCAAAAGGTATGCCAACAACACACAAATTCCAATTTGTGTAGCAGAAAACTGTGACAAAAAAACAGAAATGACTGCATGCTTCACTTCTGGTATGTATGAGAACAAGCATTTACAATGCAATGGTCTCGGCTTTGTTAAAGTTAGAGCTATTGGCATTGCAAATGGCATTTTTTTCATCTTTTTTTTTTTTTTAAACTTAAATGGTATTGTCATTTACAATGGCAATAGGTGAGCATACGCGGAGACACACACACACACACACACACACACACACACACACACACACACACACACACACACACACACACACACACACACACACACACACACACACACACACACACACACACACACACACACACACACACACACACACACACACACACACACACACACACACGGGACAAAGGCAAGAAAAAACGATCACAAGCAGGGGACAAAGGCAAGAAAAAACGATCACAAGCAGGGAACAGAGGCAAGAAAAAACGATCACAAGCAGGGAACAGAGTCAAGAAAATATGATCACAAGCAGGGAACAGAGGCAAGAAAAACGATTACAAGCAGGGGACAGAGTCAAGAAAAAACGATCACAAGCAGGGGACAGAGGAAAGAAAAGCGAGAACAAGCAGGTAACAGAGGCAAGAAAAAGAACAAGTGGATACATCTCTCAGGGTGGGGCTCTCGGAATGGTTCTACTGGTCTGGGGTGGATAGGCATCACCACGGTGGTGTGTAAGGTTCCAAGGCGGGTGGGGGGCCCAATCTCGAGGAAAAGTCATATAGAACCCGGGTTAGCTGCAGGGATGTTGGTGAACATCCCAGCAGGGTGATGTAGGTCGGGGGTGTAGGCACCAGGCCTCGTATCACTTACACGTCAGGCAGCTCCGGCCGCAATGTGGAGTCTCCGGGTCCAGGGCCTGCTGCCGAGTGGAGGGTGGGCGCTGCGGCTCCTGCACTCATTCAGCCCATGGAGGCCCGAGGCGGGCAGTAAAGAGCTTAAGCCCTCATACACTCAGACGTGGCATACTTTATCATCGGAACCCTCCTCACATTGGTAGAGGCATTCTACCTATGTTCATGAGGTGAAAATACAAAAAGGCTATGAGGTGTCAGAGGGCTCATAATCTTCCAGAGTGAGGGTAAACCTTTTCACTCTGAATATACCTCCTTGCTCCATCTCCCCGAAACCCCCGCTCCCCCTCGTCCCCCATGACCTTACTCTATGAGTCACACACCAGCTCACTATCCGCACCTATAACTACAAAAGTTTCCTTTCCTTTGTAGTGGTCAATATTTTGACAGCTGTGTACATCTTTATCACAATTTTACATAAAATGGCAACTACAGATATACGCCACATGGGAAAAGAAATACTCTAAGGGAACGAATGCAAAATGAAGAAAAATATTTGACATGTAAATTGGGACTGCATTACTTACGTGTATTAAAACTTTAAGGGCATGTACATTGTTGAAAAATCGATCAGTATTTTTGCCTTTAAAGTTAAAGACATGAATATGGGGCTCAATAGGGAAGGGGGCGTTTCAAAGTACGTTTTTAATTACTACCTGCTCTGTTATCTGGAAGGATCCAACGCTATTAACACTGTGTTGACAACAAATATAAGTAACAAAGTTCTGTCTTATGAATACCACAGCTCAGGTGGGCTCGCAATTTATCCCACTTTATCACTAAGTCCTGTCCTAATAGCATTCTCTCCTTCACAAATTATTTATCTTCTGTCTCAGATCTATCTGGCTCAAGAGACTCTCATTCTAGCTAAAAGTAATCACTGTCTCACGTGCAATTAAATCCACTCAACATCTACCTCGTACAGCTGCAATCTCACCTCTCCATCGCTCTTAAAAAACCCATTTGTCTCCAAGTTATTACCTTGTGAGCTCTCAGTCCTTGCTTTGCCATGTTCTCCACGGCTCTCACACGGACTCGTCTCTTCGTATCCTATCAATGAAAATTCAAACTGACTGCCTTGATAGTGTATGTTTCTTCAGGAACAGGACCCGGAGACCCTATAGGGTGCGCTGTTCGATTCCCGCCGATGATTGGCGGGACCTTAGTCTAGTCCAAGACATTGAAAAGGGACAACTCAGGTTGAGGCGTTGAATGTTGAACCGTTAAAAATATATGGCGGCCATCTTAGGCGTGTTTTATATTGTTCTGAAGTAAGGTATTAATGACATTCCTCCAATAAATTTATGACAAAAAGACGATTCACCCAAAAAAGTGAATTTATATTTTGATATATTTCTTCTACTGAGTAAATGTGTCATATAATAACGAATACAAATATAACTAATAAGAACAACCAATATGAATGCAACTCTAATGCTCTGTTATTTTCTGAAGGACAGCGGTGTTTCCACACGTGTCAAAGTGACGCTACCTTATTAAATTTGTTTTCTTGGTGCTCATTATTGCATTGTCTTTTTCGTCGCAGGCTTTACCGTCACTTTGTCCTGCTTCTATTTTGATGAGAAGTGACATAGAAAATACGCTGTAAACATGTCACCTAAAAATGTAAAGGGTTACTGTATCCTAATGTTTTTAGTTTATAGTTTAATTTTCGCCTTCAGTTTAGAGCTTCTTTAGTGCAGTATTATTGATTCATTTGATTTTGGTGGACATTCACCCGAACCTCAGTTTTTAGGGCTCGCCTGCTTATGCGCTTGCGCATAGCTGGTGAGCTATATTGTGGCTTAACCAGAGCTTAACCATCTCGGCGATTTGTTGCTGTGCCCGAGAAAAACAAGCTCAAGCGCATTGGCAAAAAGCGCGTGCACATCAAAGCCACCAGCCTCCCTCCCACAGGCATCTCAAGCTTCCCCCAGCCGGCATTTCTCCTCCCCTAATTATTCACTGCACTGCACGGCCGGCCGGCACATCAAAGGCTGCTGCTGCCGTGACTCGCATTTCTCCTCCCTCCTCCCCTTTCACTGCCCAGGCACGGCTACATTTGTTTGTTTATAAGACACTTGTATTATTTTATTGGGCATTTATTTAACTTAACATGGCTTCACAAATTTGTTTGCATACTTTTGCTCATTTTCGCTGTTTGACCAGCAATGTATGACTGTATAAACTTGTTTATTACAGACAACAGGAGCATTCTTTTCTGGATAAATGTAACCCCCAAATAACCCGCCCCCAACAATGCGAGGAGCTTTCAATCAAACAGCAAGCATAGCAACTGTTTTCCCAGCCGCTTTTCCCCCAGCCGCTTTTACTTTAATACACACTTTAGCTCCTTCTTCTTATCTCTTTTCCCCTCCCCCTCTCGCCAGCCACATTGCTTTGTTTCCCTCTCTACCCCTCCCTCCACCAGCTTTCCTTCTTTGTCTTTCCTCCCACATCTCTCCATCCCATTCCCTCCCCCTGCTCAGAAAGCTCTCGTGACCCGCAGTCCCTTCCCTTGCGCCCTCTCCCTCCTGTCGCCCTGATATCTATCACCAATCCCCGCGCTCACATCATTCTCCTGTCTCTGCCCGCCTTTTCTTCTCACGGTCTCCTCTTTCTGTCTCCATCTTTTACGAACAGCCGTCTCCCTCCCTGCCCTCTTCCCGCAGTCTGCCTCTTCCTCCCCCGCCATGATAAACTGTTGTTTTCCATGATGTGCAGAGCAGCACCGCCCGGCCCAGCCCCACTCCCAATCTCGTGTCTAGTTTCACCGGTGCAAAGTGTGTCTGTACTTCTCTCACGTTAAGCTTTAACTGCGTTTCTGCACTGTGGCCCACGGCTGTGTCCGTCCTGTTTTCAGAGCACAATTTTCACAATCGCATGTCCACGGTTGGTGCTGACGGTTAATCATTCCTACCTTCGTTCTGTGCTCACCCCGACCCCTCTAGCTCTCAATTTCATCATACTCTTGTCTCTTATTTTCTTGCCCTTTGTTTCAAGCTTTTTTTAAAGTTTTGTTTTCATTCTTCTGTCCTTTTCCTGTTTTGCATTTTCTCTTCATACCCGTTTCTTCTTTTGTTGGTCCATTTTTCTTTCTTTTTTTGCTTATTTGTAATATCAATACATCTAAGTCACGTAAATACAAAACATGTTGCATTACAAATGCTATAGGTGTCACATTTGCGAAAGTTATAACTATTGGCATTGTAAATGACAAAGCTATTTAGCTATTTTAAAAAATAACAAATAAAAAAAATTCATTTATAAGACCAATAGCTCAAACTTTCCTAATGCGAGCCCTATTGCATTTCCAATGCTTGTTATTGATAGATGCTCCTTTCGACATGGCATCACCATTTTACCCATGTTATTCTGTTGATAGGATGACCAGATTTTGTACATGCCAACCTTTTCGAAGAGGAAAGTGAGAGATTTTAAAAAACAAGCCGTCAGGAGGGCAGTCGAACACCACCATGTTTCTCCGAGGCAAAGCAGGAATGCCTCGGAGAAACCACCATCATTTTCGGGATTGAGGGGCGTGTTTCTCGTTCTCTCCTCTTCCCATTGGCTGGAATGTTAAATTCCAGCCAATGGGAAGAGGACATAAAGAACCTAAAAAAAGACACCCCTCAGTCCCAAAAACACGGGGCTTAAATGGACAGACACCCCTCTCCTCCAATGGCTGGCCTCCGTTTAGGAAGCCAGCCAATGGAGAATAGAGGCGGGTTCAAACCCCTCACTGAAAAACATAAGATCTCGCCGGCGAGACTGCGCAAGCGCAGCCTACGCAGGCAGAGACCTAAAAAGTACTTTGTTTCTGTTACTCAATGACTCAAAACTAATCAATGGCTTGCTTGGTTGGTAAATATGATCCAAGACATTTGTCTTGTAAATGGCCCAAATCAATGGATGAACCATCTGCCTGTCTATAAAGCAAATAATCTAGGAGTAACTTTTTTTTACCATAAACTTTCATTTATTCAAGTGAATGTAGTGACCCCGACACCGCCAAAAACAACCTCCAAGAAGGAATGAAGGCCGTCGCCTACTTGATGAGAAACAGCCGAATGAAACTGAACTCGGACAAGACGGAGGTCCTCATCCTCGGATCCACCCCTTCGGCCTGGGGCGACTCCTGGTGGCCGACCGCACTAGGAACAGCGCCAACACCCACCGACCACGCACGCAACCTAGGGGTCATCCTCGACTCCACCCTCTCCATGACGAAGCAGGTCAACACCGTCTCTTCCTCCTGTTTCAACACCTTCCGCAGGATCTACAAGTGGATCCACACCGAAATGAGAAGGACAGTCACCCAGGCCCTCGTCAGCAGCAGACTGAACTACAGAAACGCCCTCTACGCAGGAGCTCCAACCAAACTCCTGAAACGGCTCCAACGCATCCAGAATGCCTCCGCATGCCTGATTCTCAACATCCCTCGCCGCAGCCACATCACACCCCACCTGAGAGACCTGCACTGGCTCCCTGTCAACAAAAGGATAACCGCTCCTCACCCACGCACACCAAGCATTCCACAACACCGGACCTCAACAGCCGTCTCAGCTTCTACACCCCCACCCGCCAGCTCCGCTCTGCCGACCACGCCCTCGCCACTGTCCCCCGCATCCGAAGACAGACCACGGGCGGCAGATCATTCTCCCACCTCGCCGCCAAAACATGGAACACCCTCCCCACCCGTCTACGACAGACCCAAGACCTTCTGACCTTCAGAAGACTCCTCAAGACCTGGCTCTTCGAACAGTAGCGGCACGGGTATGTAGCGCGCTTTACAAATGATTGATTGATTGAATGCGTAAGGCAAAGTAAAAACTATACTTAAGCTTCCCAGAGTGGACCTGGTACATGCATGTCTCAACTACTGCAATAGCACATACATATCACTCCAGAGAAAAAATAATCATTCAGCAAATTCAATTAGTTTAGCAATTAGCAAGACTTCTTTAAAAATATCAAAGCTCACCGAGTCAACTCTCCACAGCTCACACTGGCTGCCCATTAAACTTAAGTAACCTTCAAGATGCTTTGTAACATTCAGAACATACTGGTTTGGGGCCAGAGATAAAAAACAGCGTGTGAAGGGGCCCCGCTCTCTTCCCCGCCCGGATTACCATATCCCCGATACTCACCGCTATCCGACGGGTCTGCAAGCCCCGCATCCGCAACCCGTTTCGGAAAAGCCGCCATGTCGAGGAATCATCCGCCCCTCTCTGTGTTACAGGAGACACAGGAGCCAACCAGTGAAAACCACCGACCGGAAACAGAACCTACTGACCCCGGAAGTCCCGCCTCGGAGGCAGCGACAGAACCAGTTAAAAAGAGACGGGAAGCCCAGAACGCCGTCGGAGAATCGTGGCAGGACGCTCAGACCGGAGGAGAAGACGGAGACGAGGAGAGAGAAGGAGAAGACGTGTGGTCTGAAGATTGGTGGAGTCCTTGAGGAGGTGGAGTTGCGGCGGACCGGGTGAGTACTGGTAACCGCCCTGAGAGCACGCTAGGGGCTCGCTGTATATATATTGTAGATAATCACCCCTCTCTCCGTTTAGGCACTCATAGTCACGAAGCACTTAGATTTAGCTCCCCCTGGCACTGTATATTCTCTGTAAAGCACTCGCACCGTGTGGAAACCCCCCCCCCCTTCACTTCCTCCAACACACTCTTTTCTGTATCCCCGTCCCCCGTTCCTCCTCCCGACCCAGACCTACCTCACGGACCCTTCTTTCCGTCCTCACACCCCTGGTGTTGGTGAAAGGAATCTCACTGAGGTCCTACCAGACTAACGGTCCCATATTGTCTCTTATTGTCCTCCGAGGTACATCCCCAACACCGGAGCCGATCAGACGACCAACCGGATCCCCTCATTGGAGAAGAGGCCGGAAGACCCTTGGACCCCCTCATTGGAGAAGAGCCCCGAAGACCCTTGGACCCCTCACCGTTTCCCCTCCTGTACTTTATGCCTTGTACTGTGAAATAAAATACCGGCATAGCCCACTATATACGTCCTCCGTGCCTGCTTTTCCGGTCCGCCGTGCACCCACCACCACACAGCTTTTAGCTAATAATAAGACCACTCAACTCCTGCAATTTTCATTTGACAACAGGGTTAAGATTATGACGGCTCCCCATAACAAAAAAGGGCACAGAACTCTGAACATCTGAGGACCTGAAACTAGGAACAATCCAACTCCTGTTCTCAGACACAGGGGGGTGTAGAATTCCTATAGCCCGATGCCCAAGACGTAATGTTTAGGGTCAAGGGCAGCACCTTTTCATGTTTATTTTGTCCTTGGGACAAGTAGGTCTATCCCCCTGCAGCACAAACCTTAGGCTGCCAGATTACAGTACCACATTATGGATCAGGGAAGGACATTGTCTGCAGTTAAGGTTATATTGGTGTCCAGATGTTAATGTTGTTCGAACTTATATTTATGGTTCATAAATACAAAGCCTTTATTATTAGAGTGAGCGCTCTAAGGGAATTTAAGTTCAGACTGCACTACCAACAGTGGTTCCAGTATAAAAATGTGTACACACATTTACAAAGCTTAACAATATGAGGCTTTGTATAAAGATTCCAGGATGTTCTCTGGTTAGATGCAAATTATAGGCAAAAGCTTGAAAGCTAGATTGATAATTATTTGCTTTCAACATAAAAATGTTTATTAAAAAATGCAACTAGAAAAAAAAGTTTTGCTGAACTACTGTTCAATTTTAGGTGCAATTTCTTTGAAGCATCATTTAGGAAAATTTATTTTATTTATTGATTTATTTTTTCAATTTGTAAGGCGCAACAGCTACCCAAAAAGGGTCTCCCAATGTGTTGATGCATGCTAGTATTTTCAAATAATCGAAAATAAGTGTAACCAGTTTAAACCAATTCATAGGAAACATGAAAATAAACAAGCATTGTCAAAGCCAATAGGTATGACATTGGTGGTCAGCTTTTTGGTTTTGTCATTGCGCTTCTAGTTTTGACATGTTTTTTTTAATACTTTATTTTTGTGGGACTTGGCGGGCCCTCCTCATTATAACAAACTCAGGCAAAAATGTTTTTGGTCTCAAAAAACACATGTTGCCACAGTAGTTCCTGGCACCGAACAAAACTACTTTGGGTGCAGATATGCTCCTTGTGAAAGAACAGAATGCTGTCACTCACAGTGAAGCCAGCCAGTACAGAGCGAGAGAATTTTAATGAAAATAAAAGGTCTTGGGTACCGTCATACCTAAATAGGGGCCTTTTTTCTTAATGAAAGTCACAAAAGTGCACCCATGCATGGTATGTCCTTGTATTCGTACAGATTTACGGCTTTCATGAATTCACAACATTTTACAGAAGTAGGTCAGGAAATCTTACTCCTAGAAAATATTTGTGAACTGCATTTTAGCTAGAGTAAATATGCATGTATATATTTGCTCATGCGAAAATCTGTTGAGCGGAAACAAGTTCACTTTCCCACCCATCACTTTTCAGGCCTCGAAAAATCCACCCGCCCGCATTCGCGAACCAGATTTAATTAGGGCAAGCTATTTTTAGGGCATACTCGCCTTTTCTGGTGAGTAGGAAGACAAACTGACATTTGATCTCTGTCTCTGAAAGCAGAGCAAATGTGACAAGATAGCAAGAATTAAAAGCATCTTCATTCACTCTGTGAGCAATAAGCAATAAACATGCCTTTAAATCTTGTTAACTGATCACATTTGCTCAGCTTTCAGAGACAGAGGTCAAGGGCTTTCAGAGAGAGGTCAAGGGCCTTACAGTTAGGTCAAATAGATTTCGGGTTAAAAGACCTGCAGGTCTAGTACCAATTTTATGATTTTTCGAGCCCTACTTTTTTTCCCAACCCTTGAAGAAGTTTTACTTCTGCCCTTGTCAAAAGGAAATGTTCAACCTTCCTCTGTATGGGAAAATATTAGAGACGAGCTGATGAAAAATCCATAAAACATGCAAGTTAGGAGGATTGCACAGACTCGGAAGGGCATTCCACTGGGAAACTATTGCTTAGGGCTACCTTCAGTCCCCATATGTAGATCAGCGGAAAAGTGGAAAAATAAAGGGGCTGCTAGTATTCAAACCCTACTATGGTAGGAGCTCTGGTATAATCAGAGAAGCTATTATCAGAGCTCTTATATAATGAGATTGCTGCCATAATTTGCCATCGCACTACATGGCACCAAAGGGAAAAGTGGATTTTATTACAGGACAAGTAGATTTATGAAGCAACCTGTCCCGAGGACAGGTAGATATTTTATTGAATTCCACACCCCTGCAGACAGCTGCAACATCATATCAAAGTGAGAAGAGAGCCGAATGTCATACTTTTTCAACTGGCCTTTTACGATGTTTCACCATAATCTTCTTACACATCTTTAGCATGAAGGGAGTATCATCTCCTGTCTTCACTGTAACTTGCTCACATTTTGGCAGGACTAAATAATTTCCAAAGTTAGTATTGAGTTTAATATCATACTCTACTAACAGGACTTCCCCGATGTTTTACCCTAATCATCTGGTACGCCTTTAGAATGAAGCAGACGTCATCTCCTGTCTTCACAGTAGCCTGCTCACTTTTTGACAGGACAAAGTAATTTACATACTATTCAGATCTTTCATATTCAATGACTCCAACTTCCACTTCAGGAACAGGAATGATTCCTTATTCCTTCAGGATTCTGCCGATCACACCAGAACTCTTCAAATACCAGCACTCGCCATCCTGTTTTTTAAACTACCAATTTCCCATCCCCAGATCCCCTCTTGGAAATTCGACGCCTGCAAGCGACATGTAGTATCTTATAAATCACAAATAAAAAGGGTCAGGTTGATCAAAAGACATTAAAATATTATTAGAACTTAATTTATCTTTCTGCATATTCTTTAGTCTGACACAAATAATTCCATAGAACCTTATTAGTACATAGGAAAATGTTGTAGATTGTCTTGCATGACCCACAAAGCTTTTTCTTTCAGTAAATGTGTTCTATTTTAATATTAAGTGTTATTTACCCATAAATTATTTGGAGTAAGCCTTTCTTACGGACAAAAGCATACTGGCCACAAAGTACTCTCACATATTTCCTATTAGTGATATTTGTTCAGTGAATACTCTAAAACAATTTTGAAATCAAAAGTACAAAATAAGACATTGTCACAGAAAACACTACAAAAACAACTGTGCTCACAAAATGTATATATATATATATATATATATATATATATATATATATAGATAGATATAGATATATATATTCCAACACTTCCTTCGATTCACAAAAGAAAAGGGGTGCACTCCTTCAGAATTTCCACAACAGGATATTTATTGCGATCTTTTTAACATGAAAGCGAGTGATCTACGCGTTTCGATGCTACAATCATCTTGCTCACATGAGCAAGATGCTTGTAGCATCGAAACGCGTAAACATGTTAAAAAGATCGCAATAAATATCCTGTAAATATCGATGATACAATCATCTTGCTCACATGAGCAAGATGCTTGTAGCATCGAAGCGCGTAGATCACTCACTTTCATGTTAAAAAGATCGCAATAAATATCCTGTTGTGGAAATTCTGAAGGAGTGCGCCCCTTTTCTTTTGTGAATCGAAGGAAGTGTTGGGATACTTAACGGCGTGGTTCTGCCATAGGGAGAAGCATCCATAACGAGCGCTGAGCTAACCGGGAAACTTGAACCATTGTGTTGACATATATATATATATATATTGAATGTATGTATAAATAAAGTAGGTTTAGATTACTTTCTACGGCACACAGCTCTACTGTTTCCATTCACTCACTTATATTTACAATATTTTTGGATGCATATTTTTAGGAATTTGTGATCTAAAACACACAGCATATTTGTGGGAAACAGGCAAGCAGAAGCATTGCTGTTCAGACTAATACAAATGGTAACCTGCATCAACAAGACCTAAAATTATGTGTGTGGGGTATATTCAGCAAAATTAAGATAACCATTATACAGTTGGATATAAATTAAAGTTTATGTTCATCCTGGTAGGGCATTTCTCCATGACACCATCACTTGCTCTTTTTGTATTGCGTTTGTTCCTGATTAAGTGCAGTTAAAAAAAAAAAAAAAAAGAGAGAACATTTGGACAGAGTCAAAAAAACAACCAAAAAAACACACACTTCAAAACGCAGCCTACATTATCAGTATGATATTTTTCATCGAACTCAATTCGTACTTTGTCAATGCCAGGAAAGTGACGGTAACTAAGACAGTTAATCATTTTAAAAGCTCATAGAGGGTGTGTGCAGCCAAGGGGGCGTGGCAATAGCCATGAGTAATCTTACACTTGTGTTTCACCGAACGTTCTTTTCTTGGAAGTGCTCAGAAATTAAGAACTCTTTGTACAGAACATAGCGGTCACATCCTTAGCATTACAACGTCACGTTTTACTCTACCAGAGGTACGGTTTGAAGGAAATAGGAATGTTTGACACTTTGGAGGAGAAACTGCAAAGAATTGGGCATCAGCTTCTAGATAAACATTATGAATGTTATTTGTCCAATAGCCTATCACCAAAACAAACTACAAGTTAGGTGCTTTTTGTTGTTGTTTTTCTTTTAATCATTTTTTTAATAGAGGGACCACTATTCCGGTTGTTAATGATAGCCATATACAGGCGCGGTGCGTCCATTGGGGCGTGGGGGTGTAGCCCCCCCTGCCCGCAGCCGCCCGCAGCTCCGACGTTTCTGAACTTAAGTAAATTGAATAGTTTACTTAAGTTCAAAGACCGACGCCGAGGGAGAACTGACAATGCATGCCAGCCAGCATGACGTCAAGACCGCCCACCCCCTGGGCGGTCTGGTGTCATGTTGACTGACATGCATTGTCAGACATGGGGGCAGCAGGCAACAGCACAACACAAGTGCGCATGAGTGGGGACGGAGTTCGCACCGTGCCCACACATGCGCACTTGTGTTTTAACTTGTTAGCGCAGGCCCATTAGGAGCCCCTCGGTCTCCTAATGGGCGTGCTGCGGGCGAGGATTAACTGTGCCCTGGCGCTGCAGATTGGCTTAGGGGTTGCCACTCGGTGCTGCTGTTCCTGTTACGGTTCCTGTTTGAAGGTGAGGCGCCAACGCGGACCAGGAGCAGAGGCGGTCAGGTAAGTTTTCTTAATGTTATTCTCCCTTGGCGCACCCCCCACCGCGACCCCCTCCCCCCGCACCCCACCCGCGAGTACTGCATTGATTTGTCAGTTTGTTAAAGAAGATGAAGATAAGGCGTGTAACCACTGTTCAGGAGACCGCTTCCAGGCACCGAGGGAAGATCAGTGCTTAGTTGAGTCTGTGTGTGAGAAACTACAGGCTTCAACACTCACTGTCACTCCCACGTTATTGAGGCTTTTGGATACAACGCAAGGGTAGGCAAAGGAACTAAAGTGATGAGCACAAGAAAAAGGCCAGATACAAAGGAACAGGAAAAAGTGGCTGAATGCCAGCACGGTCCCACTTTCCTTTGCAGTGTAGGCTGTTGCAGTGACAAACAGCCTACAATAACACCAGTGTCTGTGGGGGGGCTGCTTGCATTCTTGGGTCTGTGCTGAGCATCCCAGCTGCTCAGAGGCCCCAGCTGATGTGGTGTTATGTACTGGAGTCTGTCACCAGGCAATGTCAGGCCTAGACAGGCTGAAATACATGAAACCTATTGAGTGCAGTGCATTGAAGGGTGAGTGATGTCTGTGTGAGTGCAGGGTGAGCAGTGTGCCTGTGTGAGTCCTGGGTGAGTGATGTCTGTGTGAGCGCAGGGTCAGCAGTGTGCATGTGTGAGTGATGTCTGTGACAGTTAAGGGTCGGTGATGTCTGTGTGAGCGCAGGGTGAGCAGTGTGCCTGTGTGAGCGCAGGGTGAGCAGTGTGCCTGTGTGAGTCCAGGGTGAGTGATGTCTGCGACAGTGCAGGGTTGGTGATGTCTGTGTAAGCGCAGGGTGAGCAGTGTGCCTGTGTGAGTCCAGGGTGAGTGATGTCTGTGTGAGTGCAGGTTGAGCAGTGTGCCTGTGTGAGTCCAGAGTGAGTGATGTGGATGGGTGAATGCTGGCTTAGTGATGTGTCAGGGAAGGGTGAGTAATGGGTCTATGAATGCAGGGTGACTGTGCTTATGCGAATGCAGGGAGAGGAGATGTATCTGTGCAAGTGCAAATAGACTTGTCTGGCTACTCCCAGAGATGTATTGGCCAAGATACCTCTTTCTCAAATGTGCTTAAGAATGCACCATTTACCCACTCTTTTTTCAAAATGTTCTCATGGGAGATCCCCCGAATCCCCCATAGGTGGTTGGGCCTCGCTCGCTGCGCGCGCCACAGTGCAGTATTTACGCCCACCACTTTCAAATGTCACCAGCCGCCCCTGGCTGTATAGTCAGTCACCTTAGTATTCACCACTTAAGAATCGAACAACATTCTTCCGTTGGCGCGTAAACCTCCTCAAACATACGCTAAACGTATTTTGGGATTTTCCCCTGTTGTTCCAAATACACACTAGTTGGCCATCTCATTTGTAATGCCCTAACAGGTGAAATCATAAAAGGTGCCTAATACAGCACAATCAAATACAACAAGTGGCAAGTAACAAAGCACACATCAAAGTCATTAACTGGTAAACTACAATATAAGCCTTTTAGTGGCTCCATCTCATATCCAGTTGTGTTGCCTGCCAATCTGCAACCCGGCATGAAAACAGAAACTTTGGCAACACTGAAGGCATGAACCGGAAGGGCCTGCACCCCGCAGCCTCGCCCAGGCCGGCTGTCAGTCGTGAATGTATGCGTCCGCCATCCATACCACCGAAACAACTGCTGGATTAGAACCATCTCTCCAACTTCCCTGTTTTCATCCTACATTAGCCCTCTTTCCTCCCTGCCTCCTGGAATTGTAGGAGGGGCCAGCTGGTCTGTATAGGGCATTAGAGATTGTCAGCTTCAGACTCAAGTTTACTGTCGGGTCCCTGACAGACTCTAACTCACCTTACATCACCGTCCAGCTGATCCCAAATTACAAAAGCTTCCCCCAGCGGAGGACTACTCGGACAGTGTTTATTCTCCGCAAGGGCACGTGCGGGCACCACAGCCAATGAGCACTGCAGAATTATGTGTCACGCATGAGGATTGGACGAGGTGACACCTTTACACCACTCCTCGATCGCCTTACACGTTTTGAGTCCTTCCCACTCTTAGACAACTACGGAAATATGTTCAGCTATGGGACTGGTCGTGAAAATGCGACCCGGAAGTACTCCGATTGAGGACAAACGTCATTCGTTGTAAGCTCAATAGTTGACAGCAGGCTGCCTTTCTTGTTGTTTCTTCTGTGCAAGTGGCACCTAGGTGCCCATCTTAAACGTGTTACCTACACGTCTTCATCCGTGTCTCTATTTCGAAGAGAGTGAATTACACCTCATCCGAGTCTTTTACGACTGTATTACAACTCTGCTTACTTGCCTATGCGAATCCGTTAGCTGTAGGTTCTGACTTTATTAAAAAAGAAATTAAGTGCTTTAAGTGAGATTAAAACGGGGCGGGGAGTTCTACAATAGGGGCGCGGCCAACGATGCGTAACTAAGAAGCCTCTCCAACAGGCGTGGCTGTAGTTAAGGATGCGTCTTCACTGGTTTGAACCATGATGTAAACCAAAAATACAATTTGGGAGCTCTTTCTTGACACTTCAACACGCGAGTACTTGAGGAGTTTTGGCAAGTGAGGAGCTCCACAAATTCTTCTTGTGGAGTGTGAAAAAAATATTAGTATCCAAGATCTGGAGGGTCGAGAGCAACTTCACGAGTGCACAGGTATTGTGTTTTCCCTTTACTGAGGACCGTTGTTGCGGAAGGGAAGACTGTGGCTCACTGAGTGTTGTAAAGCTCGTCTCTGATGGGAGAGCTGAATTGTTGTTGGCCACTTAATGAACTCTGACAATGGTTGGATTTACTAGTGGTTTAATGAAACAGCCATTGGCAAAGCAAAATGGTCGCACCTATACAAAAGCTATTTGCTTTGCTAAAGTGTTTTAGCCATGTTGCACATAGCTGCCAAGGTTTTAGAATGCCATGTGTGACATTTTTATAATTTCAATGTTATTATGAGTGACATTTCAAAGAATATGAGTGCCACTTTCTTGTGAGCATAATGAAGCAATGAAGATGAGGGAAACATATAAATATCACAAATTACAACCATTTGTGCAATGAGACACTATACTAGCTCCTCAGAAAACCCCCGCTTCCCTCTGTTGCATGGGATGAAATGCCTGGCAGACATCACTGCACTGTGTGAGTTGGACGTCAATCAAGTTTGAATGAGGGTTTCTGCAGGCTGTGAAAGGCCCGTAGGCAACGCTACTGTGCACACTCCAACTGAGAGACGAGGAGGCAGAAAGACATTGATTGACTGACACTGGGGGACACATACTATAACAGATGCTTATTTACACACTGGAATTTAGAGAGATAGACACAGGCAAAAAAAAAAGACATGGGCAGACTGTCGCTACAACTTAATGCAGACACAGGGTAGAAAGGCACAGGGAACTCGCACCACAACGTAGAGACACATAAATGGGACATAAAGGTATGGGTGAATTGGCACTGACTATTACACAGGGGGGGAAGACATAAACTGAAACTTAAAGATATAGAGAAAGACTGAAAACCGTGTAAAAGGCTTACAAATGAATATCACCTTGTGGAGGTACTAGTGAAAAGTGACAACATGCTTTAAGCAGCTGCGTGACTATTGATTGCACAGGACCCGTATCACAATCCATTGTTTAATCGTCATGCAGCACTCCCTAGGCACATTTTTACCTAGTTACCAGTCAATGCCAGAAAAAGTCACAAAAAGACATTGTTTACAAGCGATACAACCAAATATTTCACAAAGGGAATAGCGAATCTTAAAGCAGTCAGATTTCTGGCTTAGGGAAGTCAAATTGCTGATAACACTGTATTTTTTAAATTTATTTTTATTTTAAAAGTTTTATATAGCGCTAGCTTGACCCGTAGGTATCAGAGCGCTTTACATACACACAGTAAACAGCAGAAGGACATAACATTACATAGTAGGCAGGCAGTAAGGAAGCAAACCAAAGAAAAAAATACAGCATGGGAACAATATGCAGTGCAGCGGAGGGGGAGAGAGCAATAAAAAGAAAAAGGTGAGAATGACATAGTCCGGTCACCCACTATCCTTGGATGTCCAGAGAGAGAGGAGACAGCTCGGATATAGAAGTCTAGGTAAGTTGACGTTGGTCATGACAGTATTTGTTTAGGAGATGGAGTTTCAGGTCCCTTTTGAAACAGGAGAGGGATGGGTTGCATCTGAGGACTCCAGGGAGAGCGTTCCATATCCTGGGAGCGTTGCCAGAAAACCATCGGTATGGGGTGGGTTTCTTTTTCAGTTTCGGAGTAATAATAAGGAGTAAGTTAGAGCTTCTCAGCATTCTGGATTGACCTTCTCTTATCAGTTTGTTATTTAGGTAGTTGGGGGCAGGAGTGTGAAGGGTTTTGTGTGTGATGCAGGCCAATTTATAGATACATCTCCCTTTCATGGGAAGCCAATTGAGGCAGTTGAGAGCTGGAGTGATGTGTTCAAATCTTTTAACTCCAGATACAAGTCGAGCGGACATGTTCAGTACTGCCCTTAGAGGGGCTAGGTGAGCTTTTGGAGTCCCTCTAAGGATGGCGTTCCCGTAGTCGATTTTAGAGAGAACGAGGGATTAGACTACTGTCTTGAGGTCATCGTGGGGTAGAAAAGGTTTCAGTTTCTTGAGGTGTTTTAAAGAGAAAAGAGCACTTTTTGCAGAGTTTTTGATGCGGGCCTCCATTGATAAGTTCTTGTCAAGGGTGATGCCTAGAGACTTAACTGAGTCGGATAGGGCAAGGGGGCAGTTTAGGGCAACCAGATTCTTGAGCCACTCTTGGATTGGAAAATGGTTACCTTTTGGAGAGAATAGGATTAGTTCCGTTTTGTCTGGGTTGAGCTTTAAGTGGTTAACGTAGAACCAAGTTTGGATCTTGGTTAGGGTGGTATTGAGGAGTTGGATGTCGCTGGGAGACTTGATCCTGAAATAGATTTGGGTGTGTCCGCGTAAAGGTGGTAATTCACTCCAGCTTTTTTCAATATGATTGTGAGGGGCTCCATGAAGAGATTGAAGAGGGACGGGGAGAGGATCGAGCTTTGCTGGACCCCAAGTGTGACTTTAGTTGGTTTTGAGAGACAGGAGTTAATTTTAATTTGTTGCGAGCGGTGTAGAAGGAAGGAGGTGAACCATTTTAGAACTGTGCCATTTATGCTGGAATGTTTTGACAGGGTCTCCAGAGTGGCTGGATGGGTTACTGTGTTGAATGCTGCAGATAAGTCGATAAGGATGAGTAGGCAGGCATCACGTTCGTCTAGGGCCTTGTGAATGTCGTCGGAGACGTTGAGCATGGCTGTTTCCGTGCTACAGCCTTTTCTGAAACCAGATTGAAAGGCGTCGGGGAGGTTGAACTTATCAATGTGTTTATTGAGTTGGAGGAGAACACATTTCTCTAATGTTTTTGCAAGGAATGGGAGGTTAGAGATAGGTCTGAGGTTGTTAAGATCATTAGGGTCAGCCCCAGGTTTCTTGAGAATGGGTGTGATTTGTCCTAGTTGAAGGGAGTCTCGGACACAACCTGAGGAGAGAGAAGTGTTGATGATTTTAGTCCAGAAAGGGGAAATGGTGTGGTTGAGTTCTTTTATAATTGTGGAAGGGGGGGTCCATAGTGTGGGAGGAAGATTTTAGATTAGAAATTATATTGAAGACCTCGCTTACCCACATTAGCTCAAAGTCGGACCAATGCGCATTGTTTTTTAGCTGGAGGAAGGTCTGATTGTCCTTGTTAAGAGCTCTTTCCGAGTGGTCAAGGGAGGTTGAAGGGGGGAAGGTTCAGGGGGAAGGAGGGTTAGCAGTTTGTAAGCAGGATTGATCAATTTTAGAGACTTTATTAGTGAATAAAGAGGCAATTTCTTCACATCGCTCATTGGTGGCTTCGATTTCTTGAGAGGGAGTGCAGTTAGTTTGGCTTTTAACAATGCTGAAGACTTCTCTTGGTCTGTTTTTCGCCTGTTCTAGTTGGCTGCGGAAAAAAGATGCCTTTTCACTGAAGATGTGTTTTTTGTATGACCGCCGAGCAGATCTAAGATGAGTTAGGTGCAAGTTAGTCTCCAAGACCTTTCCGTTTGTCTGAGTTGACGCCGTTTATCATTCAGCTCTACGTCAAACCTGGGTTTTGATTTGGTTCTCCTTAGTTGTTTGAGTTTGAGAGGAGCTACTTGGTCTAAAACCTCTCTCATTTTTTTGTTAAAGTGTGAAGTGAGGTCATCAGCCGTCCATGATTAGGGATGGAGTTGAAGATGGGGATGAATCTTGGCTTCAAGTTTGGATGAAGGTATTTCTTTGATGTTTCTGGTCAAGAGTTTAGGTTTGACAACACAAATAGGTTGGAGGCTGGCAAGTGTGTCAATCCTGTACAGAATGAGGTGGTGGTCGGACCAGTCAATGGGAGAAATCTCTCTCAGGGAGATCAGATAATTGTTGGTTATGATCGCATCTAGTGTTGCACCTTTGATGTGAGTTGGTTTATTGCAGAGTTGCTTGAGGTTATATATTTCCAAAAGGTTGGAACGTTTCAGGACAGTGGAGTCTTCTGGGTCGTTCCAGTGGATATTGAGATCACCCAAGAACACGTCTTTGGTGTCTGTCAAGGAGAATCGTGTTATTAGGTCTGTTAGTTCTTCAGGGAAAAGGGTACGCTCTCCACGAGGATGGTAGGTGGGGTGGAATTTGATGGGTGGGGTGCCCTTGGTAGTGAGTTCAACGCCAAGGTATTCAAACGATAGGTATTCTGCAGGTTTGAGTTTGGTAATCTGTATTCCATCTCTATGAATGATGGCTAGCCCCGCCCCCAGTTTTGATCGGCCTTTCTTGACTGATGATGTTGAACCCTGGAGGGGTGAGAATGTCAAGAATGGGGATGGAGTGGGCATTAAGCCAGGATTGTGTGAGGAAGGCGATGTCAATTTCTTCAGCGGCAAGAGTTTCAGCAATGTCATTGGCATGTTGTACTGCTGATCTGCAGTTTAGGAGCATGCAAGAGAGAGGACTGGGAGCCTCGATGATGGGGGTGAGTTAGGTGGATAGATGTGTATTGAGCAGGGGGTCTAGGAGAGTGGACAGTATTCGCGATTCTGTTAGTGCCGATAATAACAGGGATGTGGAAAGAGGCTGACTTCTAGTACAAAGCGAGGTGTGAGTTGTAGAGCTCATCAGGTTTCGGTACTGAAAAGGGTAGGCTATCCCTGTTGGGACTGAGGGCCTGGCTGGATGATGGGCTGGAGGGTCGAGGGGTGCTCTGTGGGGCCATGTGAGATGTATTGAGTATAGTAGGGAATAAACTACTGACAGTCGTCAATAGACCCTTTCCGCACTACGTTTAGCAGAAATCCATCCGCTACTTGTATTCAAAATTAAGATCCGTATACTTTTGAAATTTTCAATGAATTTATTGGTGAGAATTTTCTTCAAAGATTTGTAATAAACGTTTTTCTTGTTACAAACAAAATATTCGGTGCTTCCTTTGTGAGTAATTTGCACAGTTGATTGAGTTATAACAACTGACATTCATTCTTTAAAATGGAAAATGTTCCTGTCCCAATGCATTTCGGGATGAAAAATCCCTTCATCAGGGGCACTGTGAAACAATATAATGAACATGTTTAGCCTCAGGCAATCGGCACACTTAGTAGTCCATAAGTTGAAAAAATACTCAATTTATCTTTTACGACATTCAACAATTGATATCATTATCAGAATGCAAAACAAATTTTTTATAAGAGAAGGCTCTTTACAATGCTCTGTTATTTGCACATATACACAGACATGTACTAATAGTCCCTCGCATTGTCTACATCCTCTGTTAACTAAAGTATATATTTTTGACAGAAATAGTGGGAAAACATAAACTATCATGTGGTTATTAATGAGCGAGAACTGGTTTTGATTCAAACAAAGTGAACTTAAAGACTCTAGCGAGATAACTGATTAGGTACTGAAATTGTAAACCACCCTGAAAAACACACTCACCATGGTTGCTTACTATCGTGTGATGCTTTGGGAGAGTTCTATGATGGAGGATCAAAAGGATGTTCCAGATAACGCCTAAAAATTTAGTGAATACTATGATTATAACATAATTATTTCAAGTGTATAAACTGAGAATAAGAGCAAGAAGCTCATAGTCATACCGTAAGTCAAGAATACTGTCGAGTGAGATGGTCTTTGTTGTTGTGCTTGATACGATAACTGTAAGATAAACCATTTCGTATAAGACATTGACTGGACTGTAAAAGTAAAGTGCAACGAAAGCTGTGAACTGAATAGTGTGTTACCTGATATACTGTGGACGTTTAAACAACGACTTGAAAAAACAATCACTCGTAGTAAATGGCGGTGTTCCTGCGTTGCAAGGAAAATATAAGATTGTATGAGCGTACCGTTGGACCTAACTGTAGTTTGGTAATAAACGATTCTCAGTATAGTATACCTGTGAGCAGCTGACGATGTCGGGCTGCTGGCTTTGTTGACGTTATTTCGGTACGTGCTTTGGTTAAGGAGTGCTGTGAAACACGAACAAAATAAACTGTGGTTACTTGAATGAAGTCATATATAACCATGAGTCTCTGAAGCCTGAACAAAAAGATTACCTAGTGGGAACTGGCTGAACAAGTCGCACGCATAGCGGTTCGATGTGCCGGGTTGAAACGTTAACTGCCGGTACAGCAATGAGTAAACTGGCACGTTCTAGATGACAAATATAATGAAGAAATATGTTAAAAATATGCTTTCCTAACGGGAAACTAGGTACTTTCTAGTATCAATACCATCACATGTCTGAAGCCTGAGTACAAAGATTACCTAGCGGGAGCTAGATGAAAAAGTTGCTCACACGGCGGTTAAATGTGCCGGGTTGAAACGTTGACTACCGGTGCAGCAATGAATGAACTTGCCCGTTCTAGATGACAAATATAAAGAAGAATTGTGTTAAGAGTATATGTTAAGCTGTCCTGACGGGAAGCTTGGTACTATCTAAAATCAATAACGTCACATTAGTACCTGATAAAGGAAAACTGCTCGCAGACTCTTTGGACTGTCAGGACTCTATGTTCTGACGGCGTTCTTCCTGGGTCTCTCCATACTGGACGGTTGAGGAAATGGACAACGGACTGCGGAAGTGGTCCGTTCTTGTTTAAGATGAAAACGCGATAGAAATGGAAAACGGGAATGCCCGATCAGTGGTATGGAGGTCGACGACAGACTACAGAAAACACTCTGGTCTGGTGTCTAATATTCACTAAAACGAAACAATGATTAGTACGAGTAATTCTGACGCAAGGCGATCGCTCTTGAGAATTAATGTGATGAGTTATTAATACACCAAAAAATGCGAAGTGCACTGTGCTATGTGAGCTAAAAACAAATGCCTAATGAAAGGTAAACTGTTAGCATAGAAAAATGCTAGAGTGGCGGTCTGATGGATATGCTTGAAACACATCCCTCAAGAGATAAATAAAAATAAAAAAAATAAAAAACCATGAGATCACTAATGATGAGCAAGCGTTCGAGGGGACTAAGATAGTTGAATGAGTACTTGCCAATGTTAAATGTACGTGAAGAATATTACTGTCGCATAGAGCTAAGCGGTCCAGCATAAAATAATATAATTATTATCCTAACGAGAGGGCCCATGATTCAGTTTTATGTGGTTACGGTGTAAACCTGTTCCTGTGTTATCACTGGGGCATGTTTGCTCTCTAATGAAAAGAATGTAAATAGGTTGAAGTTTTAATCATTTATAAGTAGCATAACATATCAATTTTATCATTGAGTCCTTTTGGAGTTTGGGTTTGTAAGAAATCGATCCACCAATTTTCTCTCCTTGATAACAAGTTCTCATTATTCCTGTCCGGTTTTTGTTGAATCTGCTCCAGAACTTGAAATCTTAGTTGGGGGATTGTGTGTTTCATTTCTGTCCAATGAGATACCAAGCTTGAGGTTAGGGTTTTATTGCGTATTCGACTTTTGTGTTCGGTGATTCTCACTTTTATCTTGCGCTCCGTTTTCCCTATATACAGTTTACCGCAAGGACATTTGATACTGTATATCACATATGATGAATTGCAATTTGTTTGTTGTCTTAGTTTGATTCTTTTACCAGTTTGAGGATGTTGTATGTATTGTCCTTCCATTACATTATTGCAATGAGTGCAATTATAACATTTTTGCATCCCTTTGGAGGAACTTGTAAATTCTGTGTGCTTTTTAGGACGTGTCACCATTTCATGCAGATTGAGATGTCTAGTATGTGCGAACACAGGTTTCTTGTCATAAATACCATGGAAGTCTTCTTCTTTTTGTAATAATTCCCATCTGGAATTGATTATGTCTTTAATTGCTTTTGTTTGCGTAGAGTATTTCGTTACAAACACCTGGCGGTCCATTTTTGATTTGGTCTTGAGTTGGAGTAGTTGTTCTCTCGGTATTTCTGTTATTTTGTCTTCTGCTGCTTTTATGACATCATTAGGATATCCTTTGGCTGAAAACCTTTGTCTTTGGTTGTTAATTTCTGTTTCTAGTGCCTGTGAGGTAGATGCTATTCTTTTACAACGTATGAGTTGTGAATATGGTAAATTTCGCAATAAATTCCTAGGATGGAAGCTGTTGTACGCCAACGTATTGTTTCTGTCTGTTGGTTTATGATAAACTGATGTGTCTAGTGAGTTGTTTTGCTTTTGTACCAGAACATCTAGATACGGTATTTCCTTTTTGCTGGTTGTGTACGTGAATTGAATTCTCGGATTTCTTTGGTTGAGTTCTTGTTTTTTTTCAATCAGTAGAATTTCTGGACCATTCCATAATAAGAAAATGTCATCTATAAACCTTTTATAGAAGATGGTATGCTTTTGCCAGTCTTCGTTGGTTATGATGAAATCATTCTCAAATTTAGCCATGAAAGTATTCGCAAAAGAAGGAGCTCCTGAAAAACCCATTGAGGTTCCGCTGATCTGTAAATAATATTCATTATTCCACTTGAAATATGAATGTTGTAAACAAAATTGAAGAAGTTCAAGAATGAACACTTTGTTGGCTTTAATATTAGGTAATTGCAACAATGCCCATTCGCATGCATCCAAACCCTCTGCTAAAGGAATCGAAGTATAAAGAGATGTTACATCGATTGTACATAGAATAGTGTCGTTATCAATCAAGGTAATTTCATTGAGGAGTTGAAGAAAGTGACCTGTGTCCTTTATATATGTTTTCCAACATTGTACAAAACTTTGAAGAAATTCATCAATGTATACTCCCAATGGTTCAAAGAGGGACCCACAGCCACTGACTATGGGTCTCATTGGTGGATCTGTGGCATTTTTGTGAATTTTTGGGAGCATATATAATTCGGGACACCTCGGATGTTTCACTGTTAGGTAATTTTTGGTGTTGTCATTGATCCATCCCATATCCATAGCCCGTTTTAGAATTACTTCCAGTGTTTTGATGATTTCTTGGATAGGATTATTTTGTAGTTTTAAGTACGTAGATTCGTCTTTGATGTGGGTTTCGACCTTAGTATTGTAAAAAGAAGTGTCCATGATGATTAAAGCTCCTCCTTTGTCTGCTCTTTTCAATGTGATTGAGGGATCTTCAGCTAATTTTTTGAGAATGGTTATTTCATGTTTGTTTAAATTGGTTCTCTGATGTTGTTGCCAATTAATTTGTTGGAAATCCTGTTTGACTAAGATCTCGAAAATATCCAGCACTTTATGTGAGATTGGTGCCATGTACGTGCTTGGTTTTTTGAATTCTTTGTATTCTGAGTCTGTCTTAGTTTGGATGAATTCAGGCATAGATGGTACTATATTTTCAAAGAAATGTCTCAATCTCAATACCCTCATAAATTTGAAAAAAGCGATGTCAGTCTCTAGTTTATTACTTTGATAAGTGGGAACGAATCCAGTGCCTTTTTCTAGTACTTGTAGTTGTTGTTTACTAAGTTTCTTGGATGAGATGTTAATTGCTAAGTTCCTTTCTTGCTTCGCAAGTTCTGACTGACTGTTTCCTTTTCCACGGCGGGTTTTGTGCTTGCTGTTGTTTCCGGTGGTTTTTCTGCCAAAGGTACCTGTACTAAAAAACCTTGTTGGCTGGACGCTGCATTAATGATGCTAGTGGAAGCTGTTTCTGTTCGTGATGAAGTACTCAAATCCTCTGCAACTAGTGGTTGACGAGTTGCTGATAGGTCTTTGTCTGATACTACGCTTTCCTGTGAAGACGATGCGGATTTAGGCGCTGGTTTTCTCCTGGCATATACTTCTGCCCATGTGTAGACTTCATTAAGTTTGTAGTCTATAGTATCCCTCTTGAATTTGCGTAATTTCATTTCTTGCGTATCTTTCTCATATTTCTCTAATTTGTCTTTGAGGTCTTTAAGAGTTGCGGTTAATTCTTCCTCATTCATTTGTTTTGAAATTTCTTGTGTTAGAACATCAATCTCTTCTTCTAGCTCTTTGATGGTTTTCGCTAGTTCCTCTACTAGTAGCAATATTAAATCCAGTGAGCACTTGTTGAGAATAGAGTACCACTTGTCCATGAAACGTTTATTGTATTGGAATTTGTATAACATGGGTTTAATTGAAGTCTTAGTCCACGTGGGATTCTTTGCACTTTATGATATTGTATTAACGTTGAAGCGTGAAGTTTTTGGTTGAGAGCTCTCCTGGAGATAAATAATAATAGTCGTAATGATTGAGTTACTGAACCTCTTCGTGTGCCAAAGGTCCGGATTTCTGGTATTAAAGAATATATATCTGAAGCTTGAGCTGATGTATATGTTTTAGTTTCCGCCTTGTTGTCCGTTATGTTTGAAATTGCGTCAAAAGACATCTTTATTCTGTGTTGGGTGCTATTTCACCGTTGGCTTGGATGAAAGTGAATTGGGGGATGTGAAATGCACTCCTTTTTTAATCTGTTTTATGTTTATATATACACAAAAGTCGAATACGCAATAAAACCCTAACCTCAAGCTTGGTATCTCATTGGACAGAAATGAAACACACAATCCCCCAACTAAGATTTCAAGTTCTGGAGCAGATTCAACAAAAACCGGACAGGAATAATGAGAACTTTTTATCAAGGAGAGAAAATTGGTGGATCGATTTCTTACAAACCCAAACTCCAAAAGGACTCAATGATAAAATTGATATGTTATGCTACTTATAAATGATTAAAACTTCAACCTATTTACATTCTTTTCATTAGAGAGCAAACATGCCCCAGTGATAACACAGGAACAGGTTTACACCGTAACCACATAAAACTGAATCATGGGCCCTCTCGTTAGGATAATAATTATATTATTTTATGCTGGACCGCTTAGCTCTATGCGACAGTAATATTCCTCACGTACATTTAACATTGGCAAGTACTCATTCAACTATCTTAGTCCCCTCGAACGCTTGCTCATCATTAGTGATCTCATGGTTTTTTATTTTTTTTTATTTTTATTTATCTCTTGAGGGATGTGTTTCAAGCATATCCATCAGACCGCCACTCTAGCATTTTTCTATGCTAACAGTTTACCTTTCATTAGGCATTTGTTTTTAGCTCACATAGCACAGTGCACTTCGCATTTTTTGGTGTATTAATAACTCATCACATTAATTCTCAAGAGCGATCGCCTTGCGTCAGAATTACTCGTACTAATCATTGTTTCGTTTTAGTGAATATTAGACACCAGACCAGAGTGTTTTCTGTAGTCTGTCGTCGACCTCCATACCACTGATCGGGCATTCCCGTTTTCCATTTCTATCGCGTTTTCATCTTAAACAAGAACGGACCACTTCCGCAGTCCGTTGTCCATTTCCTCAACCGTCCAGTATGGAGAGACCCAGGAAGAACGCCGTCAGAACATAGAGTCCTGACAGTCCAAAGAGTCTGCGAGCAGTTTTCCTTTATCAGGTACTAATGTGACGTTATTGATTTTAGATAGTACCAAGCTTCCCGTCAGGACAGCTTAACATATACTCTTAACACAATTCTTCTTTATATTTGTCATCTAGAACGGGCAAGTTCATTCATTGCTGCACCGGTAGTCAACGTTTCAACCCGGCACATTTAACCGCCGTGTGAGCAACTTTTTCATCTAGCTCCCGCTAGGTAATCTTTGTACTCAGGCTTCAGACATGTGATGGTATTGATACTAGAAAGTACCTAGTTTCCCGTTAGGAAAGCATATTTTTAACATATTTCTTCATTATATTTGTCATCTAGAACGTGCCAGTTTACTCATTGCTGTACCGGCAGTTAACGTTTCAACCCGGCACATCGAACCGCTATGCATGCGACTTGTTCAGCCAGTTCCCACTAGGTAATCTTTTTGTTCAGGCTTCAGAGACTCATGGTTATATATGACTTCATTCAAGTAACCACAGTTCATTTTGTTCGTGTTTCACAGCACTCCTTAACCAAAGCACGTACCGAAATAACGTCAACAAAGCCAGCAGCCCGACATCGTCAGCTGCTCACAGGTATACTATACTGAGAATCGTTTATTACCAAACTACAGTTAGGTCCAACGGTACGCTCATACAATCTTATATTTTCCTTGCAACGCAGGAACACCGCCATTTACTACGAGTGATTGTTTTGACAAGTCGTTGTTTAAACGTCCACAGTATATCAGGTAACACACTATTCAGTTCACAGCTTTCGTTGCACTTTACTTTTACAGTCCAGTCAATGTCTTATACGAAATGGTTTATCTTACAGTTATCGTATCAAGCACAACAACAAAGACCATCTCACTCGACAGTATTCTTGACTTACGGTATGACTATGAGCTTCTCGCTCTTATTCTCAGTTTATACACTTGAAATGAATATGTTATAATCATAGTATTCACTAAATTTTTAGGCGTTATCTGGAACATCCTTTTGATCCTCCATCATAGAACTCTCCCAAAGCATCACACGATAGTAAGCAACCATGGTGAGTGTGTTTTTCAGGGTGGTTTACAATTTCAGTACCTAATCAGTTATCTCGCTAGAGTCTTTAAGTTCACTTTGTTTGAATCAAAACCAGTTCTCGCTCATTAATAACCACATGATAGTTTATGTTTTCCCACTATTTCTGTCAAAAATATATACTTTAGTTAACAGAGGATGTAGACAATGCGAGGGACTATTAGTACATGTCTGTGTATATGTGCAAATAACAGAGCATTGTAAAGAGCCTTCTCTTATAAAAAATTCATTTTGCATTCTGATAATGATATCAATTGTTGAATGTCGTAAAAGATAAATTGAGTATTTTTTCAACTTATGGACTACTAAGTGTGCCGATTGCCTGAGGCTAAACATGTTCATTATATTGTTTCACAGTGCCCCTGATGAAGGAATTTTTCATCCCGAAATGCATTGGGACAGGAAAATTTTCCATTTTAAAGAATGAATGTCAGTTGTTATAACTCAATCAACTGTGCAAATTACTCACAAAGGAAGCACCGAATATTTTGTTTGTAACAAGAAAAACGTTTATTACAAATCTTTGAAGAAAATTCTCACCAATAAATTCATTGAAAATTTCAAAAGTATACGGATCTTAATTTTGAATACAAGTAGCGGATGGATTTCTGCTAAACGTAGTGCGGAAAGGGTCTATTGACGACTGTCAGTAGTTTATTCTCATTCATTTACTGTGGAGACTGGCCGCTCCTCCCCTTCCAGCACACCCTGGATAAACTAACTTAAAAACGATATATAAACATAAAACAGATTAAAAAAGGAGTGCATTTCACATCCCCCAATTCACTTTCATCCAAGCCAACGGTGAAATAGCACCCAACACAGAATAAAGATGTCTTTTGACGCAATTTCAAACATAACGGACAACAAGGCGGAAACTAAAACATATACATCAGCTCAAGCTTCAGATATATATTCTTTAATACCAGAAATCCGGACCTTTGGCACACGAAGAGGTTCAGTAACTCAATCATTACGACAATTATTATTTATCTCCAGGAGAGCTCTCAACCAAAAACTTCACGCTTCAACGTTAATACAATATCATAAAGTGCAAAGAATCCCACGTGGACTAAGACTTTCAATTAAACCCATGTTATACAAATTCCAATACAATAAACGTTTCATGGACAAGTGGTACTCTATTCTCAACAAGTGCTCACTGGATTTAATATTGCTACTAGTAGAGGAACTAGCGAAAACCATCAAAGAGCTAGAAGAAGAGATTGATGTTCTAACACAAGAAATTTCAAAACAAATGAATGAGGAAAAATTAACCGCAACTCTTAAAGACCTCAAAGACAAATTAGAGAAATATGAGAAAGATACGCAAGAAATGAAATTACGCAAATTCAAGAGGGATACTATAGACTACAAACTTAATGAAGTCTACACATGGGCAGAAGTATATGCCAGGAGAAAACCAGCGCCTAAATCCGCATCGTCTTCACAGGAAAGCGTAGTATCAGACAAAGACCTATCAGCAACTCGTCAACCACTAGTTGCAGAGGATTTGAGTACTTCATCACGAACAGAAACAGCTTCCACTAGCATCATTAACGCAGCGTCCAGCCAACAAGGTTTTTTAGTACAGGTACCTTTGGCAGAAAAACCACCGGAAACAACAGCAAGCACAAAACCCGCCGTGGAAAAGGAAACAGTCAGTCAGAACTTGCGAAGCAAGAAAGGAACTTAGCAATTAACATCTCATCCAAGAAACTTAGTAAACAACAACTACAAGTACTAGAAAAAGGCACTGGATTCGTTCCCACTTATCAAAGTAATAAACTAGAGACTGACATCGCTTTTTTCAAATTTATGAGGGTATTGAGATTGAGACATTTCTTTGAAAATATAGTACCATCTATGCCTGAATTCATCCAAACTAAGACAGACTCAGAATACAAAGAATTCAAAAAACCAAGCACGTACATGGCACCAATCTCACATAAAGTGCTGGATATTTTCGAGATCTTAGTCAAACAGGATTTCCAACAAATTAATTGGCAACAACATCAGAGAACCAATTTAAACAAACATGAAATAACCATTCTCAAAAAATTAGCTGAAGATCCCTCAATCACATTGAAAAGAGCAGACAAAGGAGGAGCTTTAATCATCATGGACACTTCTTTTTACAATACTAAGGTCGAAACCCACATCAAAGACGAATCTACGTACTTAAAACTACAAAATAATCCTATCCAAGAAATCATCAAAACACTGGAAGTAATTCTAAAACGGGCTATGGATATGGGATGGATCAATGACAACACCAAAAATTACCTAACAGTGAAACATCCGAGGTGTCCTGAATTATATATGCTCCCAAAAATTCACAAAAATGCCACAGATCCACCAATGAGACCCATAGTCAGTGGCTGTGGGTCCCTGTTTGAACCATTGGGAGTATACATTGATGAATTTCTTCAAAGTTTTGTACAATGTTGGAAAACATATATAAAGGACACAGGTCACTTTCTTCAACTCCTCAATGAAATTACCTTGATTGATAACGACACTATTCTATGTACAATCGATGTAACATCTCTTTATACTTCGATTCCTTTAGCAGAGGGTTTGGATGCATGCGAATGGGCATTGTTGCAATTACCTAATATTAAAGCCAACAAAGTGTTTATTCTTGAACTTCTTCAATTTTGTTTACAACATTCATATTTCAAGTGGAATAATGAATATTATTTACAGATCAGCGGAACCTCAATGGGTTTTTCAGGAGCTCCTTCTTTTGCGAATACTTTCATGGCTAAATTTGAGAATGATTTCATCATAACCAACGAAGACTGGCAAAAGCATACCATCTTCTATAAAAGGTTTATAGATGACATTTTCTTATTATGGAATGGTCCAGAAATTCTACTGATTGAAAAAATCCAAGAACTCAACCAAAGAAATCCGAGAATTCAATTCACGTACACAACCAGCAAAAAGGAAATACCGTATCTAGATGTTCTGGTACAAAAGCAAAACAACTCACTAGACACATCAGTTTATCATAAACCAACAGACAGAAACAATACGTTGGCGTACAACAGCTTCCATCCTAGGAATTTATTGCGAAATTTACCATATTCACAACTCATACGTTGTAAAAGAATAGCATCTACCTCACAGGCACTAGAAACAGAAATTAACAACCAAAGACAAAGGTTTTCAGCCAAAGGATATCCTAATGATGTCATAAAAGCAGCAGAAGACAAAATAACAGAAATACCGAGAGAACAACTACTCCAACTCAAGACCAAATCAAAAATGGACCGCCAGGTGTTTGTAACGAAATACTCTACGCAAACAAAAGCAATTAAAGACATAATCAATTCCAGATGGGAATTATTACAAAAAGAAGAAGACTTCCATGGTATTTATGACAAGAAACCTGTGTTCGCACATACTAGACATCTCAATCTGCATGAAATGGTGACACGTCCTAAAAAGCACACAGAATTTACAAGTTCCTCCAAAGGGATGCAAACATGTTATAATTGCACTCATTGCAATAATGTAATGGAAGGACAATACATACAACATCCTCAAACTGGTAAAAGAATCAAACTAAGACAACAAACAAATTGCAATTCATCATATGTGATATACAGTATCAAATGTCCTTGCGGTAAACTGTATGTAGGGAAAACGGAGCGCAAGATAAAAGTGAGAATCACCGAACACAAAAGTCGAATACGCAATAAAACCCTAACCTCAAGCTTGGTATCTCATTGGACAGAAATGAAACACACAATCCCCCAACTAAGATTTCAAGTTCTGGAGCAGATTCAACAAAAACCGGACAGGAATAATGAGAACTTGTTATCAAGGAGAGAAAATTGGTGGATCGATTTCTTACAAACCCAAACTCCAAAAGGACTCAATGATAAAATTGATATGTTATGCTACTTATAAATGATTAAAACTTCAACCTATTTACATTCTTTTCATTAGAGAGCAAACATGCCCCAGTGATAACACAGGAACAGGTTTACACCGTAACCACATAAAACTGAATCATGGGCCCTCTCGTTAGGATAATAATTATATTATTTTATGCTGGACCGCTTAGCTCTATGCGACAGTAATATTCTTCACGTACATTTAACATTGGCAAGTACTCATTCAACTATCTTAGTCCCCTCGAACGCTTGCTCATCATTAGTGATCTCATGGTTTTTTATTTTTTTTATTTTTATTTATCTCTTGAGGGATGTGTTTCAAGCATATCCATCAGACCGCCACTCTAGCATTTTTCTATGCTAACAGTTTACCTTTCATTAGGCATTTGTTTTTAGCTCACATAGCACAGTGCACTTCGCATTTTTTGGTGTATTAATAACTCATCACATTAATTCTCAAGAGCGATCGCCTTGCGTCAGAATTACTCGTACTAATCATTGTTTCGTTTTAGTGAATATTAGACACCAGACCAGAGTGTTTTCTGTAGTCTGTCGTCGACCTCCATACCACTGATCGGGCATTCCCGTTTTCCATTTCTATCGCGTTTTCATCTTAAACAAGAACGGACCACTTCCGCAGTCCGTTGTCCATTTCCTCAACCGTCCAGTATGGAGAGACCCAGGAAGAACGCCGTCAGAACATAGAGTCCTGACAGTCCAAAGAGTCTGCGAGCAGTTTTCCTTTATCAGGTACTAATGTGACGTTATTGATTTTAGATAGTACCAAGCTTCCCGTCAGGACAGCTTAACATATACTCTTAACACAATTCTTCTTTATATTTGTCATCTAGAACGGGCAAGTTCATTCATTGCTGCACCGGTAGTCAACGTTTCAACCCGGCACATTTAACCGCCGTGTGAGCAACTTTTTCATCTAGCTCCCGCTAGGTAATCTTTGTACTCAGGCTTCAGACATGTGATGGTATTGATACTAGAAAGTACCTAGTTTCCCGTTAGGAAAGCATATTTTTAACATATTTCTTCATTATATTTGTCATCTAGAACGTGCCAGTTTACTCATTGCTGTACCGGCAGTTAACGTTTCAACCCGGCACATCGAACCGCTATGCGTGCGACTTGTTCAGCCAGTTCCCACTAGGTAATCTTTTTGTTCAGGCTTCAGAGACTCATGGTTATATATGACTTCATTCAAGTAACCACAGTTCATTTTGTTCGTGTTTCACAGCACTCCTTAACCAAAGCACGTACCGAAATAACGTCAACAAAGCCAGCAGCCCGACATCGTCAGCTGCTCACAGGTATACTATACTGAGAATCGTTTATTACCAAACTACAGTTAGGTCCAACGGTACGCTCATACAATCTTATATTTTCCTTGCAACGCAGGAACACCGCCATTTACTACGAGTGATTGTTTTTTCAAGTCGTTGTTTAAACGTCCACAGTATATCAGGTAACACACTATTCAGTTCACAGCTTTCGTTGCACTTTACTTTTACAGTCCAGTCAATGTCTTATACGAAATGGTTTATCTTACAGTTATCGTATCAAGCACAACAACAAAGACCATCTCACTCGACAGTATTCTTGACTTACGGTATGACTATGAGCTTCTCGCTCTTATTCTCAGTTTATACACTTGAAATGAATGTTATAATCATAGTATTCACTAAATTTTTAGGCGTTATCTGGAACATCCTTTTGATCCTCCATCATAGAACTCTCCCAAAGCATCACACGATAGTAAGCAACCATGGTGAGTGTGTTTTTCAGGGTGGTTTACAATTTCAGTACCTAATCAGTTATCTCGCTAGAGTCTTTAAGTTCACTTTGTTTGAATCAAAACCAGTTCTCGCTCATTAATAACCACATGATAGTTTATGTTTTCCCACTATTTCTGTCAAAAATATATACTTTAGTTAACAGAGGATGTAGACAATGCGAGGGACTATTAGTACATGTCTGTGTATATGTGCAAATAACAGAGCATTGTAAAGAGCCTTCTCTTATAAAAAATTTGTTTTGCATTCTGATAATGATATCAATTGTTGAATGTCGTAAAAGATAAATTGAGTATTTTTTCAACTTATGGACTACTAAGTGTGCCGATTGCCTGAGGCTAAACATGTTCATTATATTGTTTCACAGTGCCCCTGATGAAGGGATTTTTCATCCCGAAATGCATTGGGACAGGAACATTTTCCATTTTAAAGAATGAATGTCAGTTGTTATAACTCAATCAACTGTGCAAATTACTCACAAAGGAAGCACCGAATATTTTGTTTGTAACAAGAAAAACGTTTATTACAAATCTTTGAAGAAAATTCTCACCAATAAATTCATTGAAAATTTCAAAAGTATACGGATCTTAATTTTGAATACAAGTAGCGGATGGATTTCTGCTAAACGTAGTGCGGAAAGGGTCTATTGACGACTGTCAGTAGTTTATTCTCATTCATTTACTGTGGAGACTGGCCGCTCCTCCCCTTCCAGCACACCCTGGATAAACTAACTTAAAAACGATATATAAACATAATACAGATTTAAAAAAGGAGTGCATTTCACATCCCCCAATTCACTTGAGTATAGTAGGAGCACAATACCTCTGGGGGAGGGAGCACGGTGGCTTGGCCCTGTTAAGAAGGTCTTGTTGTAAGTAAAGGAAATCAGCAGCAAGGGAGTTAATTTTCTGCTCCATTCTATTCAGTTGCCGTGCTATTGAGCTGAGAAAGTTTGAGGTTTTGGCCAGTGGTCGAGGATGACTTGGGTCTATGGAGGGAGATTGAGCAGGGGTCTGGGGTTGTATGGAGTCCCTGGGATTAGGAGAGGGGGGAGGTTGTACGTGGGGAGTCGGTATTGTAATGTTCATATTCGAGGGTTGCGGTGGAGGAGAAGTGGGACTGTTGTCCAAGTGAGGAGGGAGATAAATTCTGGGACGGGCGTCAGAGTTCTGGGCATTGTCAGAGAGATTGGCGGTGGAGGCAGGTTGTGAATGTGGGAGTGCGACAGCGGAAGGGGAGTATGCAGTGGTAGAAGGGGGGAGAGAGATTGGAAATTACGTTAGACAGGGGGGAAGTAAGGGTCGGGGGAACAGGGACAGTTTAGGTAGTAGGGGAAGATTGTGATGGAGGGTTCCGATTATCAGGGATAGAGATGGGCGAGTCTGTGAGGTCCTTGGAATTAGGAGAGGGAAGAGGTTGGAAGCAGGGAGCAGGGTTTGAAATGTTCCCAATTGAGGAGTTCAGAGGAGGAGAAGTGGGACTAGTGGCCAGGTGAGGAGGAAGAGATATTAAAGAAAGGCCATCGGAGTTCCGGGGCGTGTCCGAGAGGATAGAGTTGGAGGCGAGTTGTGTATGGGGGGTGTGACAGCGGAAGGAGATGGTGGATTTGGAGAAGGGGGGAGAGAGACCTCTGGATTGGAAATGATGTTAGACCAGGGGGAAGTAAGGGTCGTGGGAACAGGGTCTGTGTAGGTGGTAGGGGAAGGTTGTGGGGGATGGTTCAGGTTCTCAGGGGTGGAAAGGGGAGTGCCTGAGGGGATTTCAGTCACAGGAGGGCTGAGGTTAGAGACCAAGTTGTTAAGATTGGCCTTGAGGGGATTGTTAGTTGTGAGTTTGTTGCTCCTGGTGTGATCAGTATATGTGAAAATGGTGGGTGTTTGGCGACGGAGAGTAAGAATGGGGTAGTGTGATTGTAGTGAGTGATGGTGGAAGTCCATGAGTTGAGGAGAGGGTCTTCAGGGCAGGGAGATTGGATCGGTTCTATGATATTATTTAGGGTAGTGGGGGATAGGGGAGAAAGGGTTTGATGGCTCAGTAAAGTTAGTGAGGAGAGAATTGTGGGGAAGGGGCGGTCAAAAGTGGTGAGGTGCGGGTCGGTGGCTTGTATGCGAATGGTTCAAGTTCTGTAGATGGAAATGGTGAGGTCGTGGAGATGGTAGTGGAGATTCTTTCACCGTAGGGAATTGTTACTGAGTTGGCGACTTCAAGGTAAAGAGAGAAGCTGCCGGAAATGGTTTAGTCAGTGGAGCGTGTAGTCGGCAGCCCCTCGCTTACACTTCTGCGACCTCTCCTTGGGATCCGACTCCGTCCATGAGGCCTGTTTGGTTCTACCCCTCACTGTACAGAGCTGCACCCCGTCCCTCCATGTGCCTCCTGGGGATGTGTCTCTACCGTGTTGTGGTTTCTATAGTTTGTTCTGTTATTCTTTTGCAGCCCCCAGGCTGAGGCAACGTAATTCTCCCTCAGTGACCACCGGCCTTCTCACAGAGGTCGCATGATCATGCAGCACTCTCCCTCACCAAGTGGCCTCGAGTCGGCCGGCCCAGGCTGCTCTGAATTAATTCGCCGACGGGCGGCGTGGCCAATAAATTAGCTCTTGGGCCTGTCCTGCTCCAGCGTGGGCAGCCCTGCAGGGCAGGACAGGGTCTGAGGTGCAAACAGCAGTGTGGTGTGAGCCAGCGCCGGCTGAGCACAATGACGCCCGGGCCCCTGGCCGGGCCTGCAAACCAGTGAGGCTGAGCAAGAAGTCGAGCTACTCCGCATTTAAGAGTCTTTGCAAAATGTAATAACTCAGAACGTGACGTCACGTGCTCCTGCGGCACAATGCAAGCCTGAGACTTGTGTCACTAAGCCCCATGGCGCCACGGAAATCAAAGATGGATACATTGTAGCACCACTGGCTCAGGCTGCTGCTGTGAGGCTGAGCCTGCTCAGCTGCTGGGAGCGCCCAAAGCCTGTGGGGGAAGCCAGCGAAGGCACTCGAGCGCTGGCAGCTGTCACACACAGTTTGCAGCGTGCATTTTCTGACAGCAGAAACTACTGCATTATGCATGACAATGCATTTTAGTGCGGTGATGCGGAGCGCTACACTGAAATGCGTTTGAGTCACGTCTGATGCGTGATACTTGACAGGACTGGTTGCACAGCAGCATGGCTAAAAGTTAGTGATGTGGAGTGTAGTGTCGTAGAGTGGAGTGGCAAAAGTGGAGTAGAGTGTGTAGCATCTTCCCCTAGCTCAGGAGCATGGAAATGAATATGCCACACACTGAGCTCTGCTACAGGAGTCTTTATTCCTCAGCATATGATCACCCACCACACACGTTTTATCATAACTTGTATACTAACACCTCCCAGAAGATTACATAATTCATGTTTAGAGTCCGCCTAGAACCACAAGGGTCCCACTGTGCATAATATCAAGACACTGGATCTCTGCCTTTGTTAAATAAAAAGTATAGACAACATTAGTGACATAGTTCCTCAATGAGTCGTCGAGGCGCTCACACTGGTCTGCCTGATCTAGTGGTATGAGGTAGTAGAGGTGCACCTTGATTGAGCACCAATGACATCGACTCAGATGTTTCATCTGGACATTCAGGGGGGTCACTTCGCTTGTGATTCCAGGAGCTTACGAACATTGAGGAAGGTTTTAAAGTGTGACAGGCCCGTGTCGATGCGCTGCCACCATGTGCCCTTTTCACTTTTCAAACTTTAAAGGGTCAACAGCAAACAGAGTGTCCGTTTTCCGCTTCTGTATCTGTTTGCCCAGTACCCTATATCAAAGACTGCTTCTTGGGCGCGTCAGCGCTGATCAGCATATGTTTTCATTTGCACTTTTCAGAAGTGTCTGTGACACAAACCTAATTGGCATTCATTGATCGGTCCGCTGCCAGGTGTGGTAGTTTGGTTCTGATGGCTCTCCCAAATAACAAGGTGGTGGAACTCTCATCAGTTGTGGAGGGAGGAGTTGATTGATAGGTGCAAAGGGCTGGACAGTTGGTTAGGTTTAGATCGATTCCTTCTATCGATTCTATCGATGCTTCTATCGATGCTCTTGAGAGTGCCCATGAATTGTTCAACAAAACCATTGGCATGGGTCCAGAGAGGTGTACTCTTTTGATGCTTGACATTGAGTCAAACTAGAAACTCCTTGAATTCTTTTCTATTGAAAGGGGGGCCATTATCAGATTTGAAAATAGCAGGGATGCCCCACGCTGCAAAGATGTCATAAAGCCGCTTGATAACTTTATCATGGGTTGTCTATGATAAGTCTTCCACCAAAGGAAAATGCAAATATTCATCAGTGACTGCCATGAGATGAAGTCCATTTCCTCAAGGCCCAGAGAAATCAAGTGCAACTCTCCCAAGCATGCACAGGAAGGTCAGACATTGCCAGTAGATGCTGCATCACTTTGGGGGATAAATAGTTACAAAGGTGACTCTTTCTCAACTCGTTCATCTAGACGAGGGAACCACACTCAGTCTCCTAGGGCTCTTCTGGTGGCTACAATACCACAATGTCCTTCATCGGCAAGCTCAATGACTTGCTGTCTCAGGCTCTCATGAAATTCAACATCATCAGCAAAGGGTTGAATACTTTTTTTCCAAGATTGCGTTGTAATGAGGTTTTTGAGGATGAGCATGTCTTTATCTCCATTGGTAGCAGCAATAATCTATTTAATGAATAGAGCTTCTGGCGTGCTGGACCTCACATTGAAGTTGAGACACTCTTCAGCCGCTTTGGATGTTGAACTGTGGCGAGATAGTCGCACTCGTGAAAAGTAATCTGCAGGCGTTTGGTTGTGCTCTTGCAGTTGCAACCCCCAACTCTTGATGCGAGGTGGCATCTTAGCTTTCGGGTTTCCAAAGATAGTGCGCAACGCCTGGTGGTCTGTGATGATAGTGAAACGTTTCCCATATAACACTACAGCCTGACACTCCTTCTCCAACTGAGAGTAGGCATGTTCTGTTTCAGACGGGCTTCGCCTTCTACTAGCATAGGCCACAATGTGTCTCTGGGCATTTGAATGGCCATTGTGTGGAGCAAGGATTTTCCCCAGACCCACCCGGCTCACATCTATTGTGATCTCAGTATGTAACCTGGGGTGAAAATAGGCCATTTCAGTTCTTTCTCAATTGCATGTTTTATTTCCTTGAAACTTTTGTCGCATTCAGGAGATTACTGAAATGGTCACAAAAAATGTGAGAGGGGTCCCCCTTTGCCAAAGGGACAGGACACCAAAACGACAATAAGTAAAAAAAAATAATTTCCCTTTGGTTGTTTTAAGCACACACTATTTTTACCTCATCCCACATATATGCCAAACACACTTATATCACCAGAGAGTGTCACAAATCTCCAAACATAATATATAATTGTTTTATTCAAATTGGTTCTACTAAAAAGATTATGCAAAATACATTAAAAAACGATCCAATGTTGCTCCATCAATTAACTACAAATGTGAAAATGTATATACACACATTGATTCATATAAATTCAATACGGGAGAATAAAATAGACATTTAAAATTTGTCATTAGAGGCACTATTCCAATAGACATTCCACGATCAAAACATCTTTGTACACAAATAATTTTTTTTGACCAAGATTAGTTAGATGTAGTGCTTTTGTTGTAGCAGCGCGACGCATTTCGGTGGTTACTGTTGTTTCTTCCACCTTCTTCAGGCAGAAATACTTGGTATCTCCCAATTATCTTAACAAAATGAGTCATATGATTAAAATCAGTTCACTTAAGAATCTGGCTCCTCCACTCTGCAATTCTAATCAACTCCACTCTGCCCCACTCCATTCTACTCTACACCACTCCACACAATGCCACTCTATACCCCTCCACTCCACTCTGTGCCACTCCAGGCCACTCTACTACACTCCACCCTCTCTACGCCACTCTGTTTTTTCACCCTCTATGCCACTCCACTCTGACACTTTATTCTGCTCATTCAATACCACTCCACTCCAGTCCACACAATGCCACCCCACCCTATGTGATCCTACTCTATGAAACGCTGCTCCACTATACTCTATGCCACTCCACTCTAGGCCACACCCCTCCAGTTTAAGCCGTTCTACTACATGCCACTCCACCCTACTCTGTCACCCTACGCCACTGCCCACCAGTCTACTCTATTCATCCCCACGCTACTCTAGTCCATGCAGTGCTACTGTACTCTACTCCACATAATGCCACTCTTCTCTAAGCAATTCAACTTTATTCTACACCATGTTACTCTATGCCACGCTGTTCTACACCACTCTACTCTATGCCAGTCTACTCTATGCCTTACAATGCCCCTACCACCCTACGCCACTCTACCCCATTCCTCTCTGCTATATGCTACTCCACTCAATGCAATGCCAGTCTACAGCACTCTACACCACTCCACTCTATGCCACACAACTCAACGCACGTCACTACTCCACTCCATACAATGCCACTCTATGGCACTCTCTGCCACTCCAATCTATGCCACGCTACTGTACTCTACTCCACGCTACTTCAGTCTATGCCACTCTACTTTACTCTACGCCACTTCACACTACGCCACTCCAGTCTATGCCACGCGACTATACTCTATGCCGCTCCACGCCACTCCGTTCTGCTCCACATTACTCCACTACACACCACTCTGTGCCACTCTCCTCTGTGCCACACCACTAACTTGTAGCCATGCTGAACAGCAACCATGCTGCTGTACCTCTTAGCTACAAGATATTGGCATAGGCGAGACCTATTGACTTTGTCAATGCTTGTTCATCTTGGGCCTGTTGCTCCCCTTGTTCGTTGTGTGCTTTCCAAACTTTTTAAAACGGCACTTTCGAGTAAGCAGTTTTTTCGGCGTCCAGTCTTTTTCCGAGCTGCAAAACAACACATACATACTTTTATTCATGCTTAATTACTTAAAACCTTTGCATGATCAAATACAAGATTTAAAAATACTGTTCAACATTGTATTATGAGCTGTTATAAAATAAATGGAAGATCAGAGCGCAATAAAAAAAAGTATGATAGGCTGAAAATGCATACTCAAGAATAACTCTCAATCACATGCAACATAGCACACTTAGCTGTTCAAGCATTTATTTTATTTTCCACCAACAGGAATTTCACAAAGGCGTGTTTAGTATAGATTAATTCGGGTTTAACGAACAAATTATAGCTTGCCAGCACGTTTGTATACATCGTACATTAAAAAATTGTCTTAAAAGGTTGCGTCTTTCCATTGAGAGTGCCAAACAAATGCAGACTAGATGGATTAATGATTTGTTCTTTTTTTTTTTTACACAGTCTTCACAGATTATTGTACCTCTCCTTATCCCACTTCGAAACTCGGTCAAGCGCCAGCGATAGACCTATAAGGCATACATTTATCTTAAATGAAACTTGGATATCCAACTGAAATATAAACTTGACCACGCAATGATGTATAACTGACTATAACCATCCAAGCATGAGATCGTTTTATTAAAGCAATTTGATCCTGATTGCGCAACAATATTCTTGTGCTTTTGTTGTTGTTTTTTTTTAATTTGTAAAGTGGCTGGTGCATTCCAGACTTCTCATGCCTGACGATCAGATCGGGCAGTTTCCATATACAATTGGGCTGGGAATTTAACATCACTACTTGTCATTTCGGCATAGAGCAACTGGTTAAGGGAAGAATCCTTTGATCTAAGTGTATGACAGCATTTTAAATAAGCCACTCACCTTAAGTGACTTTTTTAACAATCCCAAACTCCAGTCGCACCTGAGCAGGGGATGCAGATTTTGGTAAATGAAATAATTGTTTTCACATTCTTGTAGCAATTTTATCCAACATGATTGATTCTCTCTCTCCCTTGCAGGGACGAACAACTGTAACTAATCGTAGGTAGCAATTTGGCATCAATTACTTTCAGCGTTGGGGCAAGTAGTGGGCCCTTGAGGGTTTTTATAAAGTAACCAAAGCTGATAAAAGGGCACATGCCATTGCATGAATTTGCTGCGTATGATCAAGGAATGATCCTCTACTGTCAATGATTAATCACAGATGTTTGCATTCTCTGACCCTCTTGAATTGACAGTTCTTTAAATACAATGCTCCCTTTCTTTTGAGATATTTTTTTTCAGATGTCATTGTTTTATTTAGATTGACTTCTAATTTGTCGAGGACTAAGTAATCGTGTAGCTTCTTAAGGAGTTGTTAAAGAACTATGTGAATTTTATTGATAAGGAAAACCTATCTGCATACAGTTTATTTGAAATTGTTTTTTGCCACCGAGCTTAGTGTGGGTGTGAGTTGACATACTACGGTTCACTGGAAATATTGGCAATAACTGAGGTAATGTAATGTAAATGACATTTGTACCGCGCAGCTTCCACTCCAAGGAGTATCTTGGCGCTCACCAACTTAGATGGACCGGTTGGAAACGGAAAAGAATGTCCTAGTTTCTACACACACATTACACTAAGGTCTTGCAAAAGGCGTCAGGCAGAGAAAAAATCCAAGTTTTCAGTGCTTTCCTGAAAAGGGCTTCTTGTGGAATAGATCGCAAGGAGAGGGGAAGTTTATTCCAGGCTTTGGTTCCCAGTACAAAGATGGATTTGCCACCCTTAGTGACGAGTTTGAAGTGGGGTAAAGTGAGTAGGTTCTGATTTGCAGATCTCAGACAGCGCGCTGGATGGTATCTTTTAAACCCATTTTGAAGATAGGATGGGCCACGTTTGTAGAAAGCCCTAAAAGTGATTAAAAGAAGTTTGAATAAGACTCTTTTCCCTATTGGCAGCCAATGTAAGGTGTTCAAGGCTGCTGAGGCTGACGATTTACGAGGCAGGCGTAGTACGAGACGTGCTGCCGCATTTTGGACCATCTGTAGTTTATGAAGGACGATTTTATTTGCCCCGACATAAAGTCCATTACAGTAGTCCAGCCTAGAATTGATTAAGGCTACAGCGACAGTTTTTCTTGCCGATAAAGGCAGAAAGTCAAAAAACTTTCTGAGTGCTTTAATAATTTGAAAGCACATGCCTGCTACTGCTACAGCCTGGGGTTTAAAAGATAGATGGTCATCAAATTTAACGCCCAAATTGCGGGCGGATGCAATTGTGTTGGGTGGCACTTCAGCATCTGATGGCCAGCATGCTGTAGGGGAGAAAAGGTTGAGATTACCCATTGGTAAAATTTCCGTTTTTCCGGCGTTGCACTTCAAATGGTTGTTGTTCATCCATTTGAATATTGCTGCAAGACAATCCCTAAGATCTTCTTCGGCACCTGGTCGTTCCCTATCCAACACCAAAATCAACTGGGTATCGTCAGCGTAAGAGATCGAGCTGATCTTGAATGACGCGATCAAACTCATCAGAGGTGCCATATAAAGATTGAAGAGAACAGGGCTCAAACTGGAGCCCTGTGGCACTCCTGAGCTGACGTTTTTAGCCTCAGATTGGTATGGGCCTAACACAGTTATTTGGCGCCTGTCGGTAAGGAAGTTTCTACACCAAGCCAACACCTGTCCTCCTACTCCTGCGGCAGCCAACCGGTCCATTAAGATGTTATGGGACACGGTATCAAAGGCTGCCGACAGGTCAAGTAGAATGAGGACGGCCTGCTTTCCTTGATCCATTGCTGCCCTTAAGGTTTCAGCGGTGAATAATAGGGCTGATTCGGTAGAGTGTTCTGACCGAAATCCTGACTGGTTGGGGTGGAGAACGTTATTCTTCTCCATAAAGTTAGTCAGTTGGCTATTGACAAACTTTTCAGTCAGCTTAGAAAGAATGGGTAACAAGGAAATCGGGCGTAGGTTGGCGAGGGTAGTAGGATCAGCGATGGCCTTCTTTTGAAGTGGCTTCACAGCTGCCAATTTCCAATCATTAGGGATGCTTGCAGTTGCTAGAGAGGAGTTAATGATATTGTTAATCATAGGATTAACCGTCTCTATTAAGAGATGCAACACCTGAGGGGGACAGGGATCAAACGGAGAACCTGATTTGCTGGCCAGAATAGCTTTAGCAGATTCTTCCAGGGATACTGGGACAAACTCATCAAAGTGAAGAGGGGAAGTCGTCTTCACAGTCTCGTCAGCAACTATTGTCGTAGTAGTTACAGGCGGGAAATGCTTTGTGATGGTCAGGATTTTATTGTCAAAGTAGTCAGATATCGCATCACAGAGATCTTGCGATGGAGGGATCTCTTGCGACAGAGCTGAAGGATGCATAAAGTCTTTGACAATCTTAAAGATTGCTTTTTGTTCCTGGCCAGCAGAAGAAATAGCCTGTAAATAGTATGTTTTTTTTGCTAATTTTATCTCTGCGTGATACTTCCGTCTCGCTGCTAGATAAGTAGCACGAGCAGCGGTGTTGTAGTTACGACGCCATCTTCGTTCTAATGTTTTCACCTTGCCCAATTCAAGCTTAAGCATTGGTGAAAACCAAAGGGCATTTTTCTTTGTCATCCTGGGTTTAAAGTTCTCGTTTCTGGATGGTTTGAGTAACGTGCCCACTCCAGTAATCCAGTCACAAAAGATCTGATAGTCCGACGAAGTACAATCAACAAAGGCTGGTAGCCTATTCCTAAGTTCATCAGCAATATCAGATCTGCTGGCTAATGCCTTCCAATCTGGGATATGTTTGGTGTAAGATTTATCATTACATTTTAAAAAGTTTATAGTGGGTTTCCGAGCCCCAACTATATAAAAAGGAATAAAAAAATGATCTGTCCATAGCTGGGGTCGAGGGGATTTGATTGTCAGACTAGAAAAGTTGGAGCAGATACAATCAAGTAGATGCCCTGCTTGGTGAGTGGGTTCCTGATTCACAAGGGTGAGACCCAACACTTCCATTGTGTCCAGGAAACAGCTGACTCCAGGGTCATTTGGGGACTCAAGATGCAGGTTGAGATCACCCAACACCGAAAAGTTAGAAAACCTAAGGGTCAGATCACTCAACACACCCCCAACGGAGTCCAAGAATTTAGTGGAAGAGCCTGGGGGGCGATAAATGAGAGCACCGGAAAACACAAGGGAGTTATGGATAGTCATGGAAAAAGCCAATGCCTCTGCTTCCTTTATTTCCGTCAGTTGTTCTATAGAGCATCTAAAGGTGTTCCGGTAGATAATTGCCAGACCCCCTCCCCGTTGTTCATGTCTATCCAGCCGCTGGATAAGATAGTCTGGGGGGAGGGCTATGGCTAAAGCAGGATTACACCATGGCTTCAGCCATGTCTCTGTAACAAAGAGGCAATCCAACTGAGATTCAGTAATTAAGTCGTAGACGTTCTGGGCGTTTTTCACTAAGGAGCGTGCATTGATTAGCCCGCCCCGGAGTAACATAGCGTCTGTAGATGTCTGAGTTGGTAGCGAAGGACTTAAGGTCTGATGGCAATGGGCACAGCTGGCTGGACCATACCAGTCTGACGGGACTATAGAGCCATGACAGAGGGCCTGAGGATGTTGAAACGATAATAGATAATCCCGTGACATACCTGAATCTGACATTTGCGTAATGAACCGACCGAAGGAGGCTCAGAGTCTCCCGCCTCTTGCGCCTCCTTAGCGCTGACGGGCACAGACGGGCAGACTCTGGCTTGACTCAGGCGAGAGTCAGGCGCTTCCGCTGCGCGTCACCGCTGCGCGGGAGGGTGTGAGCTTTAAATACAGGCTCACCTGATGTCACGCAGAGCACTAGAGCGCTCTGACAAGTGGCACACTAATCCAAGCAGTCCCAAGATGGCGGCCGGGCGCCTCGAGCAACACTAATTAATCACAGTGATCCGCTCTAGAAGCGGTGGGGGGCACAGTTTAAGTGCAAGTATGTGGGCGGACTGATGGGAATTAAAAACAGAGATTGTAATTTTAAATTTTACACAATTTGTAAAAACGATGATTTTTTAAAAAAAGTTACAGCGCTGCGCGCCTAAACACACGCTAGCACTAATGCGCGCTTTGAAAAGAAGGTGCAGCTTTCCCTAAGGTCGAGCCACACTAAGTGCTCGCCTTAAATACAGGCTCACCTGATGTCACGCAGAGCACTAGAGCGCTCTGACAAGTGGCACACTAATCCAAGCAGTCCCAAGATGGCGGCCGGGCGCCTCGAGCAACACTAATTAATCACAGTGATCCGCTCTAGAAGCGGTGGGGGCACAGTTTAAGTGCAAGTATGTGGGCGGACTGATGGGAATTAAAAACAGAGATTGTAATTTTAAATTTTACACAATTTGTAAAAACGATGATTTTTTTTAAAAAGTTACAGCGCTGCGCGCCTAAACACACGCTAGCACTAATGCGCGCTTTGAAAAGAAGGTGCAGCTTTCCCTTTACTTTACCACACAACTCTGTTTTAACTGTATAGATGTTGGAATTTCACGAGAAACTCTGTGTCCATTTCTGACCTTCAATCTCATCTAGGTGTTATGATGCAGCAGTTGTATTGCTCGAAGTAGGCTTGCAGGAATGCCCCAGTTCTTCATTTTCTCCTATAACCTGTTTCTGAGACCTCTGTCGAATGCAATTTAAAATCAAAAAATCAAAGAAACAGTGAGTTGGTTTTCACCATGGTGTTGTTGCCAATCACTGATAGTGCATGCAGATTTGTTGTGGTACCTGTACCTTGGCTGAAGTTGGTTTGATTCATTGTAATGATCTTTACTGATTCATCCCAGGCGTTGAAATCTTTTAGCAGAAGTGTCGCAAAGTATTTGGCGTCGTTATCCAGCAGTGTAATTAGGCGGTAATTTGCTGGAGAAGCCTTATTGCCTCCAGAGACGTTTAAGGCATAGGCACAGCCCAACTTTCTAGGGGCCTCATCATTAAGCTTTCAAGACAGTCTCAGACACTGGCATACCACAAAAATGATCAAAATGACTCAGAAACCACTTCCCAGGTCTCCAATATCTCATAAATATTCCCAAAGGCTTTGCACTGAAAGAAGTCCCCCTGAAGGACTGGAGTCCCCTTAAAGCTTGGCGGCCATCAAAGAGGGCTGTCAATGATTAGACCATAGTTGCTGAGGGTGTGAATTAGCTGAAAATGGATACGAAATGTATAGTTGTTCTGAGCACAGGCCTCCAAATTACGTTTGGCCCTGGGCCCCCAAAATCCTTAAGATGTCCCTGATTGCCTCCTTCATAGATTGGGTGAATGATTGAACCGCTCCATTAGTTAGAAATAAACCTGTTCACAAGTAACTTATATACAGCCGTGCCAATTTTCTGGGCCGAAATTCAGTGCTGATTTTAAATATGGCTTGAAGGAGGCTGTTCGGGCTGGTAGCACCATCTTTGCAACTGTGGATGATTAATATCAGCAATTTGCGCTGGCTCCTATGACAGAGGCTCAGTAGTTGTTGTCTTTTTGACTTCATGTGGTCTGTTGGGTTTTTCTGAAAGGCTGAAATCTATTGCCATTAGCTGGTAGCAAATGAGGTTAATGGCCCCCCGGCTTCCTTCTTTGCCGTATATAGTCTTCCGGTGTTCGGCCCACGTTGAATCAGCGATATTTGCGTTATTTGCTGTCAAAGCCCCCCTCTGAATTTGAGTGACTAATTTCCAGAATCTATTTGAGTTTTTTGCATTATTTACTTGAGTGGGGTTAGTCTAGCATTTATCTTAGTACTGTTTTTTGCTTAGTAAATATCTTTTTTAAGTTGCCTTCTTGCCAATCTTAGGTAACCTATTATTTAATTGTTACTCCGGTTTTTCCTCAGCTTTCTAAATGCTTGGTTTACCTTCCTGAAGTTCCTGGAGTTTCTCTCGGAGCAGATTAGATGGCACTGCATGTTGGGAAATTTAGCAAAAAAGCTCCTTATTAAACTGTTACCAACCTTGTGAGATTCCCTTCATGATTTTTCCAGGAGTTTAGAAGCCCTCTCCTTTGCAACTCTGTCCTGAATAGATGAATCATTCCATTTTAACCTCTTAAGGTTCTGTGTGCTGAAACCACAAGTCAGTTCGACTTTGAGAGAGAGGGTAGTGTGTAACTCAATTGACTGGGTAAAGTGATCACATACAGATTGAAATGTTATTTTAAAGTTCAAAGTAATGCCCGGTGAGACCATTGTGTAATTAATAATTGACTTTGAAGTAGTTGAAATATGTAGCCTTGCTGACTGTTGAACACAACACAATTTATTACATTTTAATAAGTTACATGTTCCAGCATTCATCAAGACTTAAATTAAAGACATTTGTAATAGCGTAAAACGACTCACACCCGAAGGTGTATCTCAGTGCTTAGCAACCAAATGGCAAGTCCAGGTAGACCAGTTAAAATATCCATCTTTTTGGAATTTTGATAGATCTTGGCACATCTGGATTTGCAAATGAAGCTTTGACCAGTGGAATGGGGCAAGGTGTGCATTAGACCTGGCATCTTTTGACGTGGTTTTCCCTGCCCTCCTCTTTTTGACTGTGTGCTCATTTAGTTTTTTCTGGCATTAGGAAAAAGAACGGTGATGGATTAAACCCAGATCTGTTGACTGAGTGTGAGTGTTTGATTGGTTCAGATGCTCCGTCCATCACCACCCCCTTTTGTACCACTTTGTTCGCCATAAGTTGGCAGGGTATGCTCGGACGTGAGTCCCTTGCTCACTTTGCCACTGGATTCAAGCAAGCCGGGCTGAAGACGGCTGAAATGCCAGAAACCGGTCCTCGGAAGCTTGTTTCCAGTCCAGGGAAGGCATGGCGTGGCAGTTCGGGCTGGACTGTTCCCATGAGGCACAGGGTCAGACTGATTTGCATATGGCCATGTCTGAACTGGGGTGGCAGAGTGGGCTAAAGAACGGTGATGGATTAAACCCAGATCTGTTGACTGGGTGTGAGTGTTTGATTGGTTCAGATGCTCCGTCCATCACCACCCCCTTTTGTACCACTTTGTTCGCCATAAGTTGGCAGGGTATGCTCAGACGTGAGTCCCTTGCTCACTTTGCCACTGGATTCAAGCAAACGGGGCTGAAGACGGCTGACATGCCAGAAACCGGTCCTCGGAAGCTTGTTTCCGGTCCAGGGAAGGCATGGCTTGGCAGTTCGGGCTGGACTGTTCCCATGAGGCACAGGGTCAGACTGATTTGCATATGGCCATGTCTGAACTGGGGTGGCAGAGTGGGCTAAAGAACGGTGATGGATTAAACCCAGATCGGTTGACTGGGTGTGAGTGCTTGATTGGTTCAGATGCTCCGTCCATCACCACCCCCTTTTGTGGCATTAGGACTTTGGCAAAAAGAACAAATGATGGAAGGAATGATGAGCAATGCAAACATTCACCGCAGTCACAAAGATCTGGCTTTAATCCATCATTCTTTTGCTCACCACCTCACCCCAGTTCAGACCCAGTTATATGCCAATCAGTCTTGACCCTGCTCCTCATGGGAAGAGTCCAGCCCTAGCTGCCAAGCAGGTTCCACCCTGGACCTTAAACATGCATTCTGGGAGTAATTTTGGGACATCACCCCTCATCAGCCAGGCTAGCTTGAATCCCGTGGCTCCGTGAGCACGGGGCCCATGTCTGGTTACTCGTCCCACTTAGGGCGACAAAAGCAAAAAGAACAAATGATGGACGGATGCTGAACAATGAAAACATTCACTACCAGTCACAAACATCTGGGTTTAATCCATTGTTCTTTTGATCACCACGCCACCCCATTTCCGACCCAGCCTTATGCAAATAAGTCTACCATGCTCTGCTTGGAAACAGTCCAGCCCAAACTGCCACGCCAGGTCCTCCCTGGACCGGATACCAGCATCCTGGGACCGGTTTTGGGGCATCACGCCTCATCAGCTAGAACCCAAATAGCACTCAAGCACACACTGATAAAGTCACCAACAAAGTCTCATATTGAGGGTCCAATATCAGTTCCAGTCCACACGAGTCATGAAGTGTCCAAAACGATTTACTCCATAAGCAGTTTTCACATACTACTAATCTAGCAGAGCCGCAGCCGAAACTTGTTTCATCCACCTGGACTTTTCCAAGGCTAAAAATATAATGATATACCCAAACAGGGAAGATGAGGTCTTTCATAAAATATATGTTTCAGAAGGTAAGAGCAAGAAGTTCATCTGTCTGTGACCTCACATGTTGGATCGCCCAGTTTCCAGGCAGGAAAAAAGTATTCCAAGAATGCAAAATATGTAATCAGCCAGGCTAGCTTGAATCCAGTGGCACAGTGAGCCCGTGGCCCATGTCTGGACATACCCTTCCCACTTGGGGCGACAAAAGCAAAAAGAACAAATGATGGATGAAATGCTGAACAATGCAAACATTCACTCCAGTCACACAGATCTAGGTTTTATCAATTGTTCTTTTGCTCACTTCACCGCCCCAGTTCAGACCAAGCCACATGTAAATCAGTCTTGATCCTGCTCCTCATGGGAACAGTCCAGCCTGAACTGCCAAGCAGGTCCTCCCTGGACTGGAAACAAGCATCCTGGAACCAGTTTTGGGCATCACCCGTAATCAGCCAGGTTAGCTTGAATCCAGTATTTTATGCAAACAGTGGTCACTCACAGGAAAGATAAGAAGAAGGGATCAATATAGAAATGCAATGAGATCTATGTTAGTTTGCCCATCCGGACAAGAATTCTTTAATATATTTATGTTTAAGAAAAACAATCAAGTGGAACACAAACACGAACAGTTAAAAAATAAGAAAGAGAGGCTCAGGCATTTCTAACAGATTGGAGACAAGTAAACAGTTTACCAAGCCATATATAAACAAACACCATAGCACAATTAATACAAAAATACATTAACCAGTGTCGAGGTGTGTACAGTCGACGTTTCGATCCCTTAAAACGAAAGTACCATGATCATCATTAGGACATAGGTATGTAAGCCTGAGACTAATGCCTGTTGATCTACGGAACAAGAAGGGAGGGGGGGGGGGGGGGGTGACAGAAAAATTAATTTAGGAGAGAAGGTTAAAAACCTGAGGAAGGCGGAATAAAACCAAAAGATGGAGCAGAGCAGATGAAACCATTCATCATAGGTTACCAAGGAAAGCCATGCATTAGCGAAATGGTCCAAATAGGAAAGTGACAATGTGACCGTGGGCGGTCGGCGGACTGGTAAGTCAGGCGAGGAGGCCGGATATAGTGGGCGATAGTGTTTTATTGAGTTATTATACAGCGGGTTACGGGGACAAGAGGAGAGTTCAGGTTCAACACTCAGGGAAAGGTGTTCTTCTTCTTTAGTCGTCCTGTTCTGACGAAGGTCCGACGGGTGTCCGGGTCTTGGGTGTAGCTGCCTCGGTAGGGTCGGAGAACACCTCGGAGGGCAATAAGAGAGAGAGGGAGCCGTTAGTCGCACTTGGACTAAAGATCCGATCCCGTCACCGTTACCCGGTAGTGTGAGGAAAGGAAAGGGGAGTGCTGGGGTCAGGTACGGGCAGAGGAGGGTATGGGTAAGAGTCGAGGAAGGGGAAGTAAAGAAGACGTGCACAGGGTGGTGGGGAGAGGGGTGCTCTTTATACAGTGTCCAGTGTGTATTTACAAGATGCCTAGTGCCTACAGGTGACGTGCCTAGGATAGCGGGAACAATTATACAAGGGGAGGGGTTTTACTGCTATGTACACAGTGCACCTAATGTGCGCAAGAAGGGAACTGGTACTCACACGCTCCGCCGTAACTCTCCTCCGAGTTACGGCCGCTCTTCAGCCACCTCCGTGGGACTCCACCACTCTTCGGACCACTCCTCGCTGTCTCCGTTCCCGACCTCTCCGTCCGTCACCGCTCCAGCCGAAAGCTCCTGCCACGATCCTTCGACCCCGAGTGTCTCTTCTCTTCGGTCTTTTCTGTATCCGGCCGTCCGTAGGGAGGCGGGACTTCCGGGGTCGCGGGGTAGCCCTTCCGGTCCTTCGTTACACCCGATTGGACCCTGCGAAGGAGAGAGGGGCGGGATTCCGGTCGTCATGGACGCTGTTGTTGGGGATGCCTCGCGTCTACCCGGACATGCTGTGGGGCGATAGGGCAACAGAGGTGAGGGGGTGTCTCGGGGTCGGGTGTCCCGTGGGGCCGGATCACAGACAACTAGTCGCATGTATCCGTGGTGACATAAGTGATATAATACTATGAGAGCGACGTGTGATTAGAAAAGGGCCGCATTGTCGCGTCCCGATGTTACGTGATGAGAAACGGCACAGTATGTTGCATGGCAGTACTTCCAAAAGCAACTGGACTAGACTGCTTTTGTGTGAGTGCTAACAATAAGAAGTGTGGTGATCACGGTGAGAGGAAAACATTGTGCTTATCGTTCACAGCAGTGATCAAGGTCCCGCAGGGGACTGAAACTAAAGAGGTAAGCGCGATAGCGCTTGCAACATGGAGGTCCTGTAAAAAATAAAACAAGGAGTGTGAGAGGTACAAGTGCAAGAGACTTGTGTCATGACTAGTGATCAGTGGATGGTTCTTACCACTTAGGTGATCCGGTGAATTAAATTTAAGTTGTAATCCCAGGAAAATACTAAATTGATAAGCCAGGGCTGGCGATCTTAGAGGGCAATAATGTATTGTGTCGGTTGTATGCAGCAGGAGGCCGGCATTTATTTTAAATCTGCACCGAAAGGGTCAAGTGCCAACTTACCAAATGGCCGGCTAGACGATCTGAATGGCGAGACCCGTATCCACGTTGGGAGTGAATTGCGAGCGATAAATCAAGTGATTGTCGGACCACCGGTAGTGTGCCAATGTGGTATATTTATTTATTTATTTATTTATTTATTTGATTTGTATCGCGCGTTATAGCCACCGGGGCCTCTAAGCGCTGGTTGTCCAAATTAACCAGTGGGGCTGAGCATCTTACTTGATCTTGGTGGGCGCTTAGTGGCTGCTCCATGCCTGTTTGAATAAAACAGTTTTTAGCTTTTTCCTAAAAGTCAACAAATTGCGCTCCTTCCTTAGATCTGGGGTCAATTTATTCCACAGAGCCGGGAGTGTTTTAGAGAAAGCACGTCCCCCCACCGTGGCCAATCTAAATCGGGGTTGGGATAGAAGAGAAGCATCCGAAGAGCGTAAAGTCCTGCTCGGTGTATAGAGTGAAATTCTGGACTTAAGGTATTTTGGTGCATTTCCGTACAGCGTCTTATGCACTATGCACAGTCCCTTGAAAACTACTCTCTGCCGAATTGGGAGCCAATGAAGCTCCTGCATCAGCGGGGATGAGTGGGTCATCCTGGGTTTCTTATAGATCAACCTGGCCGCGTCGTTCATAACCCCCTGTAGCTTATCCAGCAACCGCTGGGGTAGCCCTATGTACAGGGAGTTTCCATAGTCCAATCTGGCCAAGATGGTCGCTGAAACCACCTGTTTCAGGGTAGAGAACGATAGCAGTGCCGATATTTTCCTCAGTTGCCGCATTAAACCAATGCAGGTTCCTACTACAGACGTAACCTGTTTTTCCATGGATAGTTTCCCATCCAGGTGCAGACCCAAACTTTTGACTGCTACCGCTGGCTTCGGTGGTACACCCAGCTCTACCGGCCAGAAACTCTCGTTCCAGGGGTTGCCCGTGATGGAAATGGGCAACACTTCCGTCTTCTCCGGGTTAATTTTTAGGGAGTTTTTAGACATCCAATTAACCGTGGCTTTAAGTATGTCCTGTAGCCTGGTAGACGCTCCTGGCCCTTCCTCAAGCCGGATAATGATCTGGGTGTCATCAGCGTAGTTATAGACTAGACAGTCCATCCTATTCAGGAGGGCAATCAAAGGCTGCAGATAGATGTTAAAGAGCAGGGGCGACAAAGCAGAACCCTGTGGGACCCCGCAGGTAATAGGCGCGGAGGTGGAAAGCATGTCCCCCAGTTGGACTCTTTGTGTCCTGCCCTGCAGGAATGATGCAAGCCAAGCCAGGGCTGTACCTCTGATACCAAAAGACCTCAACCGCGACAAAAGTTGTTCATGACACACGGTGTCAAACGCCGCGGAGAGATCTAATAGTACCAGGGCGCTAGGTGTTTTAGTATCAGCCCGACTCCTCAATTCATCCAGAATCGATAGCATGACTAGTTCCGTGCTATGATTAGCACGGAACCCTGCCTGATTGGCCTCCAACAGGTTATTACTGTCAAGATGTTTAGAGAGCGATACCAGCACATGCTGCTCGATTACTTTAGCCAGAAAAGGCAACTGGGAAATAGGACGGAAGTTCTTTAGACACTTAGTGTCCGAACCAGGTTTCTTCAACAAAGGGATCAATCGAGCCTCCTTGAATGCTAAAGGGACCTGTCCTGTGTGGAGAGAAGTATTCAGTAAATGCAAGACTTCTTCTTCCATGCCCGGGAGAGCTAGCTTAAATACTTCCGGCGGGCATGGATCCACCAATGAACCGGATTTAACTCGGTCCGTGATCTTGGTCAGTTCCTTCTGCATAATGAAAGGGAACTCAGCTAGCGGAGTGAGAACTAGCGGAGCAATATAACCAGGTGGGCTAGGACAGTCGAGGGTTATAGTTGCAGCGATTTCTCCCAGAATGTCGGAGATCTTACTCACAAAGAAGTCCTGGAACTTCTGGCAATCTTGTTGGGTGAACTCAGTGCTTTGCTCCTTGTTTGTCCTGAGTTCTGACAAAACCCGAAAGATTTCCTTCTGTGGATTCCTAGCTGCCACTATTCTCTCCTCGAAAAAGACCGCCTTTCTGGTTTGAATTGCTGATTTGTAGGACGCCAGGGAGGACGTGTAATCTTTCCTAGCAGTGGCGTCGTATTGCTTCCGCCACGCACGTTCTTTCCTCCTCACCCCACGTTTCATGTCACGTAGGGAGTCATTATACCAAGGGGCCCCCACTCCCCTATCCACCTTCTTCACCCTACGAAGGGGTGCCACCAGTTCAATGGCTCTCCCCAGTTTGTGGTGAAGATGTCCGCAAAGGGCATCGACATTGGCGCCCTGCTCCTTAAGTGGCGGAGACTGTTGTAAGAAAGACTTCATTCTGTCTCCGTCAAGATTTCTCCATTTTCGGGCCATTTTCCAACCTTCACCCAGCTTGGGCGGATGGCCGTTCAGAAGGATTTTACATTTTATTAATGAGTGATCGGACCAAACACATGGCAAAATCTCTGTGGCGTCCTGAGCTGGCATGGTGGTCCAAATTAAGTCTAGCATGTGTCCCTTCTCGTGGGTCGGTCCATTCACCTGCTGAGTGAAATCTAAGGAGGAGATTGCCTCCTCAATTAGTAGTGCTGGACCTTCTTTAGGGGATTTCTCCCAGTGATAATTAAAATCACCGACGACAATCAATTTATCGTATCTTGACCGCAGATCCTGCAGCAGTCTAATAAACAGCACAGGGAAGTCCGGTGAAGCCCCAGGCGGGCGATAGACCACCAGGAACGCCACACACGCCGCCCCCAGTCTAAGTTTGACTCCTAAGATCTCAGCGCCCCCCATGGTTTCTGATAGAAATCTTTCAGCGCGGAGACGAGCTTGATAGAGGAGGGCTACTCCCCCTCCTTTTTTGGCTCCCTCCCTATTGAAGTGGAGTGCCAAATAATTGTCTGGCAGCGCCGCCACTAAATCTGGTATAGAGCAATCTTCCAGCCACGTTTCCGTGAGTGCAAGGGCATCCAGCTCTCTGTCTTCCAATAATGAGAAGACCTCCAGCTTGTGTCCCTGCAACGAACGCGTGTTCAGAAGACCGAACTTTAACGCCTGAGCTTTAGCGTGGCGCGCCCGCGCTGTGGTAGTCCTGGGAGAACGCAGCAAGCCCTCGCGAGCCAGCGCATGAATATAGCCCTGGGCAGGTTGGGACTTACCGCAGTTAAGCTCCATTAGCTCACCTCTGGTGTACGACAGAATTGGACCAGGGGTTCTGGCCCCGGGCCCCTGATGGTCACTGATGGGCAAAGATGGGCTCGCCTCTGGCGAGCCTCCGGCGTGCCTATGGCGCGCCCGCTGCGCGTTACCGCTGCGCGTCATCAGGGAACGTTTAAGTAGCACCCAATCGTGCTCTGGCTCTGCAACAACTCTGTATAGTGCTGTGATGATAGAAGTAGCAGGCATCCATGGTGCGTCAGCTCGCGTCACCGTGCCGTTAGTGCTGCGTAGTGACTGCAGTGTATGAATGACAGAAGGGTGCAAAAAGAAGCGGCCTTATTGGAGTGAAGGATTGAGATCTAGGGTGTGAGAAGCAATTAATATTTGGATGTTAAGGATTCGGAAAATTGCAATAATATGGAATTGCAACTACAATCCTGATAAGATCTCAAGCACAGAAATAATTACAAGTTGCTTCGTAAAGTGAGCTAATCCTCAATGCATCGTAATGTAAATTATTAACAATCGCATCCCCGGTATTCAAGCACATAAAATATGCAAAAAAAAGTTTTGAGCCTAGATGCGGCCACAGTGTGGTAAATTGGTCTTTTGAAATTCTTTCTGGTTGCACCATTAAGGAAAGAATATATACAGGACCAATATATAAATTCGAAATCTGAAAACAATGTTCTGAGGCATACCATGAGGTTCAGAGGTAAAAATAGAAATTAAGAATTGGCAGACTTAGAGAGACATATTCTCAAGGTATCAATTGGTCTCAGTACATATAATCATTGCCCTTTTCATAGCACCTGTTGCACATTCCTATAAATAGTCCATACACCCATCCAAATAGGTACTATAATACCAAACTATGGTATAAGCGAGCAGTAGAGTTGTCACTTGCATGCAAGGAGAAGTGCAAGGTCATAGAGTTACAACAAAGTAGTCCATTCTTCCATTTGGTTGAGTCCCACGTGGAGGCTCCCAATTTGCAGAATCTATTTGTATTCTTTCTTATTCAGTAGTTGGCCAATGTCTGCGCCTCTGGTTTTGGGGTTTTATTGTGCCGATGACTAGCCATCTGATGTCGTTCACTGTATGCCCTTTAAGGGTAAAGTGGTACTTTGGTTTTAAGGGATCGAAACGCAGTCGACTGTACACACCTTGACACTGGCTTATGTATTTTTTTAATTAATTGTGCTATGTGTTTGTTTTCTTATTGGCTTGGTAAACTGTTTATTCGTCTCCAAGTGGTTAGAAATGCATGAGCCTCTCTTTCTTCTTTTTTTATGGTCACAGTATTTGTGTTCAACTTGATTGTTTTTCTTAAACACAAATATATTAAAGAATTCTTGTCTGGACGGACAAACTAATCTACATCTCATTGCATTTCTGTATTGACCCCTTCTTCTTAGCTTTACTGCGAGGTCCACTGTTTGTATAAAATACACGTACCCAAAGTCCTTGACCAATCCAAATTGGATTCCCTTGTCCACTTATAACACACCTAGCATGAATCCAGTGTCACAGTGAGCACTGGACCCATGTCTGGATATACCCTTCCCACTTGTGGTGACAAAAGCAAAAAGAACAAATGTTGGATGGATTACTGAACAATGCAAACATTAAACCCAGCCACAAAGAACTGGATTTAATCCATCATTGTTTTGCTCACCACGCCCCCCCCAGTTTGGGCCAAGCCATTTGCAAATCAGTCTTGACCCTGCTCCTCATGGGAACAGTCCAGCCCGAACTGCCCAGCCAGGTCCTCCTTATACCAGAAACAAGCATCCCACTTCAGCCAGGCTAGCTTGAATCTAGTAGCACAGTGAGCACGGGACCCACATCAGGGTATGCCCTTGCCGCTTAGGGCGACAAAAGCAAAAAGAACAAATGATGGACAGAATGCTGAACTATGCAAACATTCACCCCTGGTCACAAAGATCTGGGTTTAATCCATCGTTCTTTTGCTCACCATGCCACCCCAGTTTAGACCCAGCCATATGCAAATCAGTCTTGACCTTGCTCCTCATAGAAACCGTCCAACCCGTACAGCCAAGTACTGGGGAAAAAGCATCCAAGGACCGGTTTCGGAACATCACCACTCATCAGCCAGGCTAGCTTGTATCCAGGGGCACAGTGAGCACGGGACCCATGTCAGGACAAACCCTTCCCTCTTGGGGCAACAAAAGCAAAAAGAAAAAATGATTGACGGAATGCTGAACAATGCAAACATTCACCCCAGTCACAAAGATCTAGGTTTTATCCATTGTTTTTTTGCTCACCAGGCCACCCCGGTTCAGACCCAGCCACATGCAAATCAGTCTTGACCCTGCTTCTCTTTGTGACGCATTGTTCAGCATTCCGTCCATCATTTGTTCTTTTTACTTCGGACTTAGTTTCTTTTGTGGTAGTCGAAGATCGCCAGCGGAATGAAGCTGTAGCTGACGAGGGTTGCATGAGGCCGGATACCCCTTCTGCAAGGAGCCCCTGAACAGGATTTGCTCCTGCGTATAAGAATGTCACAGGAGCTACTGCGATGGGTCCAAGTGTGGTTTGAAGATGGCTGGACCTTTTTCTCTCCCTGAAGCTCTGATCAGGAAACCAGCCAACTAGCCATTGTAATCACTCTGGTAGTCCTCTGTTAAAGGAGAAGTGCAGTACGCTGCAGCATGGCAGCCCTCCGGGGGCTCAGGGCAGGCTTCTGGCAGCAAAGCAGTCCTTCTTGGTGCAGCATAGCAGTCTACTGAAGTACACAGCAGCGCACAGCTTCAGACAGTACACTTAAAGTCCATCCCCAGGTCCAGAAAGTGAACTACGGAGTGGGTCTGAAAGTCCTAGTTTTATACCTGATACCTCCTTTGAAATAAGAGAAGTTTCTAAAGATTCCTTCTTCCAAAAGTGCTTTGATTTTCATGCCTCCCTCCAGCCTATCTACAGGCACAATGGGCTAGCATGAAGTTTATGTGTGAGCAGGGCCCTGCCTATTGGTGTGTAAGTGGGGCTGTGCAGAGCTCCACCTCCCCATCCTGCCAGTGATGGCTCATGCAGGCACACCTAGTCTCTCTATTGTGTGGCTATCTGGAAAAATATACAAAGGCCAACTTCCATTCAAACCTACTCAAGTGACCCAGGAACGAGCTTCAGGCAGTAAATTAGTTAGGACAGTAAAATGACAGCTTTCTAAAAGTGGCATTTTCAAAGTTGGGACTTAATATCCAACTTTACATTAAAGTTGATTTTAGATTACAGTTTCTCAGACTCTAGACATGACTTTCCTACCTGCTCCCAATCAAAAGTTAGCACTCATTAAAATATAATAAGGTAACCCAATGTTCTCTTATGGGCGAGGTAGGCCTCACAGTAGTAAAAAACTAATTTGAGTTTTTTGATATCAGGACATATAAAACTTAAAAGCACATGTCCAACCCTTTAACTTGTGCGTGTGAGAGGGAAGCTTAGAGAAAAACGTGTTTGAAAAAGTGGGTTTTTAGCAGTTTCTTAAAAGCCATGAGTATGTGAGTATGGCGTAGGGCAACTGGGAGGTTGTTCCAAAGCCCTGCTACCATGACCGAGAGTGACTGACCCCCAAGTCTGGAGCGGCAAAAGCGGGGGGTAGCCATCAGACGTGCGAGGCAGGATACTCGCTTCCTAATGTAGGAGGGACCTGAATCGTGCAAGGCTCTATGTGCTAAGATAAGGGCCTTAAACTGCACCCTCTGGGCCACAGGAAGCCAGTGGAGGTCACGGAGACGTGACCTTATGCTGTTTCTCTTGGAGATGTTCAATAGGAGTCTGGCCGCCGCATTTTGAATCAGTTGGAGTTTGTTCAATAAATAGCCAGGGATGCTCAGAAAGTGCATTAGCGCAATCTAAGCGAGACAGGATAAGTGCCCGGGCCACCATTTCCTTCAGCTGGCTGAGGGAGCAGAAGGAAAAAACGACTGAGAGACTTAAGTGTGCCGAAACAGACACCAGTAAGTCTTGTGATGTGATCCGAGAATCGAAGGTCTTCCCCAAACCTACCCCCAAATTTTTTACCGGGCCTCCCTCCGACAGTGGCCGGGGAAAATCCGAGGGCCACAGGGCCTCCACAAAGTTAGGAGGAAATTGGCCATATAGGAGGACTTCTGATTTCCCCTCATTGCATTTTAACTTGGCATGCGCAAGCCATGTGAACACGGCGAAGAGGCAGTTCTGCGCGGTGTCCGTGCGCAGATTGGGGCTGTTCCAGGTAAATAAAAGCTGGGTGTCGTCAGCATAGGCCATAATTTTGGCCCCCAGCTACTCCGCCAGTGAGATCAGAGGAGTCAAATAGATGTTGAAGAGCAGGGGGCTCAAAGTGGGGGACTCCTGTTGTGACCTCCTTGGCCGAGGAAGAAAAAGGGGGCATCCAAACCTGCTGGGTGCGAGTGTCCAAGAAGGACTCCAGCCAAGAAAGCACAGCCCCCGAGATGCCAATGGCAGAAAGGCGGGAAAGGAGAAGCTGATGAGGAACGGTATCGAAGGGTGAAGGCAATATGTTTAGGGGATGTCCACCCTAAGGATGACGGATTTAACACATCCCTTTTATCTCTTCCCACCCCCTGAACCCTCAGGTCACCCTCACCTGCCTTAACCTCTACCCACCCCAAAGCTCTCCAGTCACCCTCACTTCCCTTTAGCTATACCCACCCATGAGCCCTCGAGTCAACCTCCCCTCCATTTACCTCCACCCAGTCCTGAACCTTAAAATCACCCTTACCTCCCTTTACTTCTAGCCAACCTTAAAATCCATGCGAGGTAATGGCTCTTTCCACTCAAGCAGGACACAAATGCTTTTAGAGGCACTTCCTAAGGATGTATGCCCTTCAGCATGTTGGTGGGCAAGTTTGCCTCTTTGACAACGTGTACCCTCTGTAGTCCCTCCCCTCAAAATTTAGAGCTTGTTTATATGTTGATTATTTTACGATCCAGAAAATGTTTTCTCCTGAGGAATTGCTCATGCCGTTTCCATTTTCTTAAATGTAAAGCTGATGGAAGCATGCGTCTTTCCCCAAGCAACAAGCTGCATCCTCACCACGCAGGTCTTTAGTCATGGTATAAACTAAAGCATAGCAAATGTTTGCCTTGGCTAGAATGCAGAAGACAACTATTGAATTTAAAAAAGTGTTTTGTTTTTTTAATTGTCATTGATATGTTTTGTAGGTACATTTTAGCCCTGGGAGAACAGTGTGTGCTCCTAATGGAAGCTGGCTCCTCACGAGATGTCCTACAGCACGTGGAGCAGTTCTGGAGTATGCTGGATGATTTGGCAGACAGTGACCCTGCAGCATATAAGACATTTATACAGCGTCAACTGAGGGATGCTAAGGAACAGTGCACCCCACCTGAGCCTCACATATCACTGCATACCAAGATATTGGTAGGAATAGTCATTGCTGAAAACTGTTTTTCTCACAGTTGTGAGGTGCATGTGATTGAAAATAGTGCTCTGGCTGTACAGTGAAAAGTAATCCCTTTTGCACATTTTTCCAGTGTGAAGGGTGATTTATAAAGTTGTGTTTTCGAGATGTACTTGGCCACGGAGAGCCCCACCACTAAGGGGTACTAGATTATCCATTTAAGAAGCTGTTGTTGCAATAGTACCTTAATGAGCTAAGGTGGATTGAGGTGCCAATCATAGGTATTCAAACATTCTTTCATGAATATTGGAAATGCTTCATGCTGTGCAAGAGGTGAGGTGAAAACTTAGCAGAGAAGTTAAAAAATGTAATCTGATAGACTTCTATCCGCAGATTCCTCACACCCAGGCATCAGACTGTAGCCTTACATTTTTCGCTAGCATAACTGCTGTGTGCCATTAGGTAGCGTTGTTTGGCTCTGTGTGGCACTGTCGGCCGCGCCGGACGTGACGTGCGCAGTGCCTATATAGGCGCACTGATGTCAGTTCTTTTCTTTCTGCCCCAGTCACTGCAGATCTGGAAAGAGCTAACCCTAGTCAATTTTTTACTGACCTTTTTCGACTTTTTGTCACAGTCTTTTTAAGATTTTTCTCTTGATATGGCAGGACATGTACTAGTAAGACTGGCTTCAAGCCATGCTGCGCCAGTCATCGGCAGATGTCTGTGACCGACCCACATCTTGTTTGCCGCTGATGCCTTAAGCGCCTCCATAATGCAACGACCTGCGTCGACTGCCACCTCATGCACCCCAAGGCCTTGAGGAAGTGCTCCCTCAAGCTCCTTGGCACCCGACGTGCAACCACGATGGTCTTTATTCCAGTGGAAGGTCCCAGAATTGGTCAAGGAGCCCGAGATCCTCGTATCTTTCCAGGTCGTCCGGAAAGTCCCAAAAGCGCAAGACGAGTAAGAAGTCGAAGAGGGCTTCGCCCATCCGTCAGTCATCGGACGAGCATCGTCATTCAAGGCCTGGCTCCATGGTTGAGCCTGTGCCTCCCAAGTTTCCAGGAGCCGCAGCGACCCCCACCCAACTCCCTAAGTTCTGTGAGGCCATGCACCTCATATGTGGGCAGCCCATTCCTGCTGGAGCATCTTCTTGCCCCATGGGTTCGGTAGGGGCCCCCACTGGTTCTCTGCCTCTGGCTCCAGTCGGGCCCCTTGGATTCATAGATGGATCCGGACTAGCACCTCGACATTCCCCAGCCCCTGTGCCGATGCTGCTGGTGCCCCCTGGCAGTGCCATCCCCATTCTAATCTCTGACACTGAGCGAGAGGGTGTCATCCGCCAACTGGAGCCATGCCTTCCAGGCCAGAGCCCGAGCCCTATTCTTATGGGCCAGGACTCTGGGATAATTGGAAGGGGTCGCTGGACCCTGAAGAATGCCAGCCCCTAGACTCCAACATTGACTGCTGTGTGGAATTGGTGAAGGCCTGTGGACTGGACACCTCTCTAGATACTTGCATGCTGTCTCTCCCTACGTTGGCTACATAGGAGGGGGCTTCTTTTGCTATGGTGATGAGAAGGGTGGCCGAGGTCCTGACCCTTCGCCTACCCTCAGTGTCAATCAAGACTAACTTCTTGAAGGAGGTGCTTCAGCCGGGAGCTAACCCCTCAAAACTGCTTCTCCCATTCAATGAAGCTCTCACGGATGTCCAGTGGGGGACTTGGTCCAAATCCTGCACAGGGGCTCCTGTGCACAGGATGATTGCCCGCTGCCACTTCCCTGCCCCAAGGGACGCCAATTTGCTCACACAACACCCTACCCCGGAGAGCTTGGTGGTCCTAGCTTCCATCTCCCATGTAAATCCTAGCGCATTCCAAACCACCCCTCCAGATAGGGAGGCCAACAGGTTGGACACCTTAGGAAAGAAAGGGTTTTCTTCCACCAGCCTGGTATGCTATTTGTAAACAATGCATACCTTTTAAACTGTTACTTCCATTCCTTGTGGGATTGAGTTGCGCAGGTGCTGCCTGTGTTCCCGGAAGAGGCCCTGGCCATACTCACTCAAGCTATGTATGGTGGAAGAGATGCAGCTACGTTCACGATTCGAGAGGGACTGGACATGACCGACTCATTGGGCAGAGCGGTTCTTCGTATGTGGCTTTACTGCACCACTCCTGGCTTTCTGAGGGAGCCCAAGCGTCGCTTATAGACATGCCCTTTAATGGCTCCCCTCACTTCGTAGGCAAGGCGGACTCCGCACTGGAGCTCTTTGAGAATAGCAGAGCTACAGCCAGGTCCTCTGGCCTTTCAATGGCCACCTGCCAACCCCAGTCCGTATTTCGCTCCTTTCATGGTCACGGAATGGGTTTCTAGCCACGTCTTTACCAGCCCAGCCACCACCACCCGCAAGCTTCTCAGCCTCTGCATGTCCGAGAACAGGGTACCCACAGACCCCGTGGGTTGGGCAGCCAGAGTTCAGGCCAGTCCAGCCCCCCTGGGCTCCCAGTGGGAGACAGGATCACCACCCCTGCTGGAGGTCTATAACATCAGACCGCTGGGTTCTTCAGATTGCCCGTAGGGGCTACTCTCTCCACTTCATGACTACCCATCCACCCATGCCACCCACTTTCAACAGGCTGACAGGGAGCCATCTATCCTTGTCAGAAAGTGACAGCTCCCTTGGCCAAGGGAGCCATAGAGAGGGTATCAATGCCAGAAGTAGGTTGTAGTTGTGATTCCCTCAACTTTCTGGTGCCCAAGAAGGATGGAGGCCTTTGTCCTATCATAGATCTGCGCCCTCTCAAATTCTTCCTCAAGAAGGAGAAGTTCAAAATGCTCAAGTCCTGTCTGCCCTGGACCCCGGAGAATGGATGGCGGTTATTGCAGTTCATCTGCGGAGATCAGGGTTGCCAACCTTCCCCAGTCTCTCGAGGGCTGACTGTTAAAGGCGAGCTCGCCCCATGTGGTTGTCTCCCACCATCAGACTATAGCGGACCTCCTGCTTGCTGAGGTATACTATTAATGTGCCAAAGTGAGACCGGTCTCCCTCTCGGACACTTCCTTTCATCGAAGCTGTTCTGGACACAGTGCAGTTACTGGCCTATCCTCCTGAATGGTCAGTCCAGCATATTCAGGCTCTGAAAACCAGTGTTTCAGCCTCTGTCCTGGATTTCAGTGAGACTGACTCCAAAGCTGCTGGACCTCATGGCCTCCTGCATCGTTCTTGTGACACATGCATGCTGGTATATGCGGGCTGTGCAGTGGAACCTTAAGTTCCAGTGGGTGCAGCATCAGAGGAATCTCTCCAATCTCGGAGGGAACTCCAAAAGATATGCAGTGGTGGTTAAAGAACAGCCATTGGGTCAGCAGCAGATCCCCCCCCCCTTTCCCCAACTAGATTTGACAGTGGAGACCAATCCATCACTCCTGGGATAGGGTGTGTTAGAAATGGGGGTCTCTAGTTGCAATGGTTAGCACCTTTGTCCAAATAGGAACCCTTGCTTCTAGTCAGGGAAAGGTGAAAACACTCCTGGATATCCCCTGCTCACCCCCTTGGCAGCTTGGCACAAGCCAACAGACTTATCTCAGAGGCAGCATGTAAAGCATTTGTGAAAACATACAGTAACACAATGAAATCACTACAAATGGACACCGCACCAGTTTAGAAAAATAAGTAATGTTTACTAGACTTAACACAAGACCAAACGACAAAAATCCACAATACAGTAATCCAAACTAAGACTTTAAATGGGAGAAATAGCTTAGTTCAATGTAGATGGTAAACACAACACTTTACTCTCAAAGTACCTTGGATGCATCACGCAAACCAAACAAAAGGGTCGCAGGGAAGGTGATGCGTCGGTTCCTTGCTTCGGGGGAGGTGATGCATCGGCTCCTTACTTCAGCGCAGGGGAGGTTATGCGTTGGTTCGTTACCGGAGAGCAGATGATGCGTTGGTTTCTTACTGTGTTCCTGTTACGATGCGACAAGATGGTGCCTCGATGTGATACAACGATCCGGTGCGATGCAACAAAATGGCGTCCTTGATGCGATCCGACAACGTGGATGCGATGCATGCACGCCCGACGGCCGTGCGGTGAAATCGATGAACTTTGCAGCCGCGACAGGCCCTGCGACACCCTTCTCTGGTGATGCGACGGCGACATCTGCGGTGGCGGCACGCTTCTCTGTGGATGCGACATGCTTCATCTGCAATTCGACGGCGAACAGCGGCAGACCCATGCTTCTTTGGCGATGCGGCTGCAACTGCTGCGGCGGCGACACGCTTCTCCTCATTGCATCGCGCTCGCAGCGACACGCACTCTCTGAGGGCCCAAACAACAGCAGGTACCTCACTGCAGGTAGAACTCCCAGCCAGGGGACTCAGGGGGAACTGGTGGTGAAGTCCTTGTGTCCCTGCATAGCAGTGGCAAAGTGCCCAAAGCATCGAGACCAGCAAAAACACAGGAGGCAGCAGTGAAAAATGGAAGGGAGACCCACACCAATGGTGCCAGATCTAACAGGGCGGACATTTGGGAGAAATGGAGATCAGAATCTTCTGGTCTCCGGCAGGGTCCAGACTCCACATAAACCTACTGGAGCAACGGGCAATCCAGTTGGCATTAAAAGCCTTTTCTGCCCTCCGTCAAGGATAGGCTGGTGCAGGTATTCACGGACAACACCACTGCCATGTGGTACTGCAGCAAGCAGGGTGGTGTGGTTTTGTGTACTCTCTGTCAAGAGGCCCTGCATCTCTTGAGATGGCTGGAACGTCAGGGCATTTCCCTGGTGGTTCAACAACTTGCAGGCTCTTTGAATGCCAGGGCAGGTAAACTCCGCCAAAGGTGCCAAGTGGATCACGAATGGTGTCGTCCATCCGGAGATGGTGCACTGTCTCTTCCAGCTGTGGGTTAAATCTGTTCGCCACCACCAAGAACGTGCAATGACAGCAGTTCTGCACGCTGTAGTTTCCGTAGCGGTTCTCGCTCGGAGACTCTCTTTCTCTAGTGGAGGTCAGGCCTCTTCTACTCCTTTCCACCCATACCACTACTGCCCAGAGTGGTGGTGTTCTACCTTGAAGCCATAAAATAGTTCCCGGGTGGACAACCAACTCTTTGTGGGGTATGTTTAGGCTGTCCGGAAATCAATTAAAACCGACTCTGCCTGACATTACCCTATCGACTGCAAATCAGCGGACCCGGTTTAAACCGAGTGCTGATTTTTTCAAATTTTATTCAGCACTTGGCCACTTGCACCTTTTGGCCACTTGAGGGAGCCAAAGCAGTACAAACCAGCATCCGAGCTAGGCATCGGTAAATCCAATGAAACTTTTCACCCTACCGCTGTTCATGGTGGCGTTTGCTCCCTTTCTCCCTCATCCTGCAATTCCTGGCTTTGCATGCTCGTCCTGCTCTCTTTTCAACGTCCGTTGCTTTGCTGCCCGCCATCCGCTCCCCTCCTGGGTTGATTGATGGCATTAGGAAAATGAAAATCAGTTCTTTCACCTAAACCAAATCAAGCTTGCCAGCTGCACAAAGATCACTGCAGAAGGCTCTGTGATCCCAATCCAGCTCTGCTATCTGGTAGGTTAGAGTGCTTCCAGCTGTGCAGTTGACTCTCCACCTCCCCTGCGCTACAGTTTCTTTAATGAGAGGCGCACTTGGCCCACCCGGGGGTCCATTCTCTGCTGGGAGCAAAGTCCTCCATTTTAACAATAGAGATTAAAGGTTCAGTTAATCACTCGGGCTCGGGCTATTACGGTTGCCCCTGTTCACAGGATACGGCCATTGTTTATGGCCGGGGACCAGCGTGCACGACACAGCCTCCCCCTTTTATCAAGCACCCCACATGGACACAGTAGCCCGCCTTTCTGCATGTAGACACACCAGACTGCCTATCACCGGAGAAACAGAAATTAACTGCGGACCTTCTCCTGGTGGAGAAGTTATTCTCTTACCCACTATCGGCAGGACCTCTCTGCAGTGTGAAGTTACAGCAAGGACATCTTTCTCACTCTTGTTGTGTCACCAAGTGTCAAAACGAGTAAGTCCTTGCTAGTCTCAGGACTGTATGTCCTTCTGTCAATACTTATGTGTATGATGCAATATCAGATTGCACATTATAATGAATGCATCTCGTTTTCTAAACACAGATGTACATGTGTTTAGAAAAGAGAAAAAGAAAGGGCTGACTGTACCAAGACTAGTCATTGCATACATTAACAGAGTTGGCACCAAGGAAGGGGCAGACTAAGTTAGGACAACAACCTAAGTCTGTAACGCAACAGCCTGTCACTATGTACTTGTGGGGGTAACTGGCAGATAAGGTGAGCAACTGCAGTCTTGCTTCAACAGTAAACCTAAAGCACACTATCAGAGGGGGAGGGGGGATTTGAGCAGCTCGGCAGGCCTTTGTGCATGAAAGGGTTAACTAATAAATACTGATCTCATCTCACTGGGGAAGACGTGATAAATAGCCGACTGCTTGCAAGCCAGGCCTGCAGGGAGACACAATGGGATGAGCTGTGGGGTGGAGACGCCTGCGTGTAAACACTGGAGGAGGAGGACGCTCCTTCACGGGCCGCAAGAGCTGGCACAACAGAGAGCACCCTCTGAGTGGAAGATGGCACGGGGTGTGCCCGGGTGAGCCCATGTGGACGGCCACGGGCGGAACGGCTCCCCTCCATGTGACGGCGGAGGGGGCACTGGCACAGGTGAGCTTTTTATGTCCCTACTTACAGATACAGTACGCATAGAATAACGCACAGGTCACCCCGAACTCCTCTCCGGCAAAGCATGTTGTGTGCAAACAACTTCCCGGAATCCCAAAAAATGCAGCATTTAAAGAGGTCACATGGACGAACCAAGATTTATATTTGTGCTACGTGTTCAGTGATTAAGGGCCAGGGAGCTCTTCTATATTTTAGACCAACAAAAAGTAGCAGTGGGTCAAAAAAAGAGAAAAACAACTGACCATGTATCTGTAAAAGAGAAGACGGAGTGAGCTCAGCTAATAACTTAAACTAGTGTAACCACGCCTAGGGTATTCCTTCTTTGTGAAAAAATTCCCATCAGTCATCGACCAAGACCGCCCTTCATCATCTGGGGTCCTTCACACCATGAAGGTAAAATTATATACCCACAGCGGATTGGCAGATGTATAAGCCTAATCTGACCTGTGTGGCCCAGTGATTCCTATGGTGTGTGAGGGTGTCAGGTGACAACTGTAAAGCAGTGCAAAGAACGTGGAGAGATCAATAAGTGAAAAAGTGTGTTTCAGTAGATAAAATTGGATAGTGAAGGGGTAAGGAACTTTAATGTGCACCTCTTCACTCCCAAAACAATAAAAGAGTGCGAAGATAGTAGTATCAACAAATGACTACTAATGAGTGTGTTAGGTCAACATGTTTCTGCAGACTATACGGAGCCAAAGGGTATCCAACTGCTTCATCAGGACCATTAGCGGTACTGCTAAATAACAAGTGTAAAAAGGTTTTTTATCACCTGAGTGTTACTTCGATCATCCTTCTCCTTACAATGTGGCAGGAGAGAAAAGCTCCACCTCACCTGGCCACAGCGCAGGTAATGGGAGGTTCGCTCTTCCCGTCGGTACTCCAGACGTCCTACTGGGCTGTCTTTGGGGAGGTCTCGCCTATATTACCTGCAATTTAGTCAATAGCGTTGAAATTAACATATGCCGGTTATGTCTGTTTTTTAAACAGTTCTAGGGTAGGTCGACGATAGTGATGCACCTTTCATATGCTGCTACACTTTTTATCTGTTGGCACAGTGATTATATCTGTTAATGCTGTACCTTGCATCTATATCTGTTGCACAGCATCTGCATCTCTTTGGGGCCACCTGCACTGAACAACGCTGAATTTATTTTCCATTTTCAGCTCATTCACACTCATGGCAACTAAGGTCGGATCATTGTAAATCCTATTCCTTGACCAGCCTCTATCTGGGCCCATTCATGGAACAAACAGCCTCTCTGGCCTGCAACAGAAAAGCCAGAAGACTAGATGTTTGAACAAGACAGCTGGTGCCTCACTTGTGGGCCCATGCATAGAGAGGGTGATTTTATGCTGACTGCACTCCTGTCTCAGCTCTGAGGAACAACGATTTTAAGTCAGGTGGTACTAGATTGTGATCGTACCAACCCAGTCATGGAGAGATCATATAATGTCTCTCTGCACTGCACTTTGACACTAAGCTTGCCCCCAGGCCCTACATTGGGAAAGCTGTCTCCAGCTGGAATGTGTCAGAAAAGCATTTGGTAAGACATGCACAACAGCTGTCGCTAGAGTAGGGCAGCCTTATAGTGCTCACTGAGGGCCTCCCCTTGCCTCTGCTGTGGATGAACCCCTCCCCTTTCCATGTTCCCTGGTCTGAGCTCAGCCATGATCCAGGCACAGCCTACTGCGGCCCTGGTAATATGATTTAAAGCACAGGCTCTTTCCTGTAAAACAACTGTGCGGCCACCATCTTGGTTGAGGAGCAGGCGAACGGACCAGCGTTCGGCCCCTCCCGCCCTTGGAGGTATAAAGATCACTGCCCACGCAAGCACCGATTGACAGGGTGCTTGAGTGCGTCCTGAGGCGGAAGCCTTGATCCTCATTTTTAGGTTTAAAGTATTTTATTAATAAAGCACAGCAGTACAGCAGTGAAAAATAGGAAGGAAACCAGGCATAAAAAGACAGTGTATGGCGTCAGAAATAATGCTGTCCCCTGAGCACCCCGCCACCTGCAAAGTTTAACAGTCCCGGTTAGGCGAGAACCGCCAGAGACGGCTTCCTCGAGCCTTGAGTCCAAGCAAGTATCAAAAGACAAATATCAACCCTGCTGCACTTCACTTTTAACATAACAAACTATCCCAACAGCCACCCACGCCCACCCTCCTTCCCGCCCCCCCGCCCCCTGTCCGGTGTTGCGCAAAGAATATCACAGAAACGCACAGATCCTGTCCCACTGTCTCCACCCCTACTGCGCATGGAGTGCCTCCCTCGCCATGCTGGACATTCAAGTGATCGGTGGTGTAAGCCTAAGGAGCCTCAGGTATCTTGGGCACGTAAGCTCCCTGAATTCAGTAGCCAGTAATGCATGGAATGGTTGCCACAGCTCCTCGAATTGGTCGACCTCCCCTGCCAGAGTGAGCGATATTTTTTCCATACCCAGTACATGCCACAGCCGGTGTAGCCAACCTGTGATTGATGGAATGGTGGAGGTGCGCCAGTGTAGTAGAATGTTCTGTACAGCCGAGCCCAAAGCGATGGCAATGTGTCTCCCTCTCCGGGATTCCAACGGGTACATTAAGGCGTTAGGGAGGCCCAGCAGGGTATAAGCCGGGAAGCGGGGTAACTCTATGTCAAAACATTTGTCTATTTCATCGATCACCTCCTTCCAGTAACCCTGTATCAGCGGGCAGTCCCATAAAATGTGCGTCAGTGTCCCAGTGTTCCCGCAAGCGCGCCAACATGCAGTGTCTATGAGCCTATTCATCTCGTGCAGGCGCTCGGGAGTGTGGTACCAGTACGTTGACACCTTGGTGAAGGTTTCAGTCAGCCCCACATGATAAGCAGAATGTCGTGCCCGGTGTGAGATTTGCTCCCATTCCTTGTGGCTAAGTGTTCTCCCCAGTTCCTTGTTCCATCTCTCTCTACCCGGATTATAGATGTGTGTGGGCGGTGGCTGAAGCATTTTATACAAATCAGATATGAGTTTTGCATCCGACGTGCGCGTCGCCATCCATCTCTCAAAAGGGAGCAGATTCCTGTCCGCGGCCTCCCGTACCTGGGGGTGTAGTGCCCAATGTCTGACCTGCCAGTATCTCATCCTATCCGCCTCGGCCAGGTGGTAGCTCCCCTTAAGGTCCTCAAAGGGGAGGACCCCATCCCCACCGTACACATGAAAAAGTGCCCTGCACCCCTTCTCTCGCCAGTGCGCAAAGGCTCCCGGTTCCGTCCCAGGCGTGAAGTCTGGGTTGTCCACAATAGGCGTGAACGGAGAGGGGAACGAGGTGAGCTCGAAGCGGACACTAGCAGCATCCCATATCCTCAACGGCACCCTCGTAACATGGGAAGCGTAGAGATTCGGGGGTCTGTGTTGTCTACGCAGGAACGGGATTTCCTGCAAGGGCCGACCAGCCACCGCCTGGTCCTGGAAGAGCCAATGCTTATCCGACTCCCACCTGCTCCATTCCACCAGGTACCTCAACTGTGACGCCTGGAAATATTTGTGAAGGTCAGGGACTCCCAGTCCCCCCGCCTCTGGCGCTAAAGTCGTCAACGCTCTCTTCATTCGGGGTTTACGGCCCTGCCAGATGAATTGGGACAGTGCTGTCTGCATCATCCGGATCCAGCCTTTGGGGGGCTGCAGCGGGAGTGCTCGAAAGAGATACAGGATCTGTGGAAGCACCGTCATCTTCAGCGCCGCTATCCTGCCTAGCCACGATATCGTCCCCTTGCTCCACCTCCCCAGTTCCTCCTTCACCTTCTGGCCCAGCGTCTCATAATTAACTGCCACCATCGCCGGCAGCGTGGGAGCCAGCAGGATACCTAAATACGGCACGTGGTTCCGTGACCACTTGAGCGGGAACCGCCTCTGCAACTCCTCTCTCGTCCCAGGTGTCAGGGAAACATCCAACGCCGTGGATTTTCCCATGTTCATCTTAAACCCAGCTGCCCCCGCGAAAGCCTCGAGCTCTGCCATACACACGGGCAAAGCCCGTTGCGGATCCTCCAGAGTGAAAATAACATCGTCCGCGTATAGGCTGACCGTATGGGTATAACCCCCCATCCGCACCCCAAGGGCGTCTGGGTTTTGTCTCACCCTCTGGGCAAAAGGCTCCATGTAGAGGGCGAAGAGGAGAGGGGACAGTGTGCATCCCTGTCGCGTGCCGCGCTCAATGTAGAAGCGCTTTGATCCACAGCCATTGACTCGCACCGTAGCCGACGGGAACTTATAACAATTAAAGACCATGCTTCTGAATTTCTCCCCTATACCCATTCGAGTCATCACCTGCTCAAGATAAGGCCAATGCACCCGGTCAAACGCTTTTTGGCATCGACCGAAAGGAGCATCCTTTCCCCGGGGATTCGCGAAGCCTTTTCCAGTATGTGTACCAACCGCTTGGTATTATCCACCGTCTGCCTGCCAGGGACAAAGCCAGACTGATCCGGTTCAATCAGTCCGGGGAGATACTGCGCCAATCTCGCCGCTAAGATCCCCGTGTAGATTTTAAGATCCACATTAAGGAGGGAAATCGGTCTATACGATCCACACTGGGCCCTGTCCTTCCCCGGTTTAGGTATTACTGACACCGTGGCCTGCAGGAGATCCGGTGTGATAGCACCGGGGCAGGCGAAAGAGTTAAACAGCTTGGTCAGAATTGGAGCTAAAGTAGCACAGAAAGTCCTATAAAAAAGGGTGGTGTAGCCATCTGGTCCCGGGGCTTTCCCGAGTTTCAGCCTAGCGATTGCTGCAATAACCTCTTCTATCCTAATCTCCCGGTCCAAGTGATCAGTTTGCACTCGAGCTAGGGATGGGAGAGTCACCGAATCAAGATAGTCATCAGGGTCCCCAGTCGGCGTGCTGTCCTCCGCATAGAGCTCAGAGTAGAACTGTCGAAAGGCCTCAGCTATATCGAAGTCCTCTGTAACCGTGCGCCCTCCCGGTACCGTAAGTTCTTTAACTCGACGGCATTGATGTGCGATTCTGAGCTTAGCCGCCAGTAACCGGCCACAACGATCCCCTCCTGTATAATAAGCGTGCTTCAAACGGAGAGCCGCATATTCAGCTCTGTCTATGTCCAGCGACGACAAGAGTTTTCTTGCTGCCTTCAGTTGCTTCCAAATTCTAGGAGCCCCCGTTCGCCGATGTACCTGTTCTAATTCCCTGACCTTTTGCGTGAGTTCTTCCCGTTTAACCTTCCTCTCTCTATTTTCGGTCGCTGATATCAGTATGAATTCTCCCCGTAGGACCGCCTTAAGCGCCCCCCATTGTGTCGCCAACGTAGTGTCGGGGTTAGAGTTATGAAGTTGAAAGTCAGCCACCGCCTCGGTGATACGTTGCACCACAACTTTTCGGTGTAAAAGCGTGTCTCGAAGACGCCAGACCCCGCGCCGAACTGGGGTTGACAGGGGCCGGAAGGTCCCCGAGACCGGAGCGTGATCTGATAGGGAGATGACCCCTACCTCCGAGGCAGTGGCCATGTCCCTCACCGGGCCAGAGACCAACAGGTAGTCCAGCCGAGCATAAGTTTTGTGTGCGTGCGAGAAATACGAGTAGTCCCTGTCTGCGGGGTGTAATCCCCTCCAAAGATCGTGCATATCGAATTCAGCTAACTGTGTTTTCATAGTTTGTGATAATTCCCCAGTCTGTGGAAAGCGCTGCGCTGATCTGTCTAATGAGGAGTCAAACACCAGGTTCAGGTCCCCCCCCAGAATGAGATGCCGGTCGGGAGACGCAGTGACATCTAACAGAGTGGCATGGAGGAAGTGGTCCTGACGCTCATTAGGGCAATAAACCGACCCCACCGTGAATAACAGAGGCCCCAACTTAAATCTGTATGCCAGCATCCGCCCTTTATGCTCTGCCAATTTGTGTAGCACTTCACCTTGAAAGGATTTAGAGACCAAGATCGCTACCCCTGCTGTTTTAGTGGTATTGGAGGAGAAGAACTGTGTAGGGAAGGAGCGTGACCGTAATCTATGACAGTCACCAGCCAGCAAGTGCGTTTCTTGCAGCAGACAGATGTCCGCCTGTGAGGCCTCCAACAAGGAAAGAATCGCTCTGCGTTTTGTGGGATTGTTGAGCCCTTTCACATTCAAAGTCACTACTTTCAAACCCGCCATACCTTATGGACGTTACCCACCAGCCACTGTTGATCAAAAGCAGTTAGCGGCAAGCCTACTTCCAGACCGGCCTGTGAGCCCTGGCAAAACTGAGTGAACAGGACAGAAACACCGGACAGAACTACCCCCAACTCCCCCCTCCCGGAACCCAAGAACCCCGACTCCAAACTCCCCAACCCCCTCACCCCCTCCTCCCACATCCCAACTCGAATCCCAAACGGACCTTCCCAACCCTTCCCTCTCCACCTCTCGTAGTCCAATTAGTCCCAGGCCTGCCCCTGCCGGACAAGTCTGTGGGGAAATACCTTCGTGGGCGACTCTGCCACAAGCACTCCTCCCTCGCCGCCCCGCGCCCGCCTCCCCCCCTCAAAGCCAGCTCCATCAGTAATGCATTTTCATTCTCCCCCCGGAGCCACTTCATGCGGTCACCGCTACATCTTCCCCAACCACCGAAGTCTGGGACGCTGTGCGAAGTGCTTCTGCCATCCCAGCTCTGATCAGGGGCGAACCCGGTCTCTGCGAGGCACTCAGTGTCCTGCGTCTTGAGATCCTCTGCCAACCTCCATTAGTCGAGTTCCTTCTCCTCGGCGTGGACGATTCCTCCTCCTCCGCTGTGATCCCTAACACTTCACAGACGTCCTGAAGAGACCGCAGCTGGTGCGGCACTCCATTCCATCGGAATATGAGGCGAAAAGGATGCCCCCATGAGTAGGGGGTATCGTGTTGTCTCAGGAAGTCCGTAGCAATCTTAAATGCCCTGCGCTTTTGGAGCGTGGACGCAGCCAGATCCTGATACAGCGCCACTTGGTGACCTCGGAATGTTATAGTCTGCTGCTTCCGCGCTTCATACATAATTCGCTCCTTCAGCGCAAAATCTGGAAGGAAAGCCAAGACATCCGGTGGGGGCCCTGTAGCGCGCCGTTGCGGGCCCACTCTGTGAGCCCTATCTATCTTAATAGGGAAATCTGTAGGTTCGTTAATGACAGTGCGGAACAGTTCCTGCAAATAAGCCACTATGCCGGAGGTCTCTTCCGTGGACGGCACTCCTCGGACCCTAATGTTGTTCCGCCTCGACCTGTTTTCCAGATCCTCATTATGCTGTTGAAGATCTATGTGCTGGTCCCTGAGGCGAAGCACCTCTTGCTGTAAGTGCGTAATCTCTTCGTCCCGCCGTTGCGTGGAGCTCTCAACCGCTTCTACCCTTTCCCCGATTCCATCCACCTCTCGGCGTAGTTCCCGTATTTCGCCAGCCACTTCCTTTTTCAACTCTTGAAAGTCTTCCCGCAATGTCCCGAAAAGTGATTCCAAAAAGGATCTGGTGACCGGGGGCTCTCCGCTGCCTCCTTCGTGAGACCCGCTCGCGCCACCAGACTGCGGAGAGGTCTTGTCTCCTCTACCAGGTGGTTTAGTAAGCATTTCGGGGAGCGTGCGGTTCGTTCCCTTGCCGCCCTTCTGCCCGGCCATCTTTCTCACCGTTCCGCTGCACGCGTGCTATCCACAGCCGGCCCCAGCCAATTAGCCACCAGTCCAGGCCTGGACCTCCGGCTCGAGTCTGCGGGAGTCTCCGGTGTGTGGCCCTTCCCTAGATGGTCACCACAACCCAAGGCCAAGCCCACAAAAGGCCCAGCCCGACCAGGCGTCAGGCGGGATCCGGCCTCAGCTGGCGATCTGCGATGGCTGCAGATGCGTGCGGTAACCAGGCCCGGGCCCACCGATTGCTCAGTCCGATCTCAGTTTGGGAGCACCGCCTAGGCAACAGTCCCCACTCCTTCACCCGGCTCCGCGAGTGTTTCCTCCACCCAGAGTCGGCGGGACCCCCTTGTCGCAGGCGCCTCAAGGCCTCTGTTGCTCGGGACCAGCACACCACAGTCCCAAATCGCGTCACACCGTTCGAGGGGTCCCCCCCTCACTTCCAATGTTCGCACACCCAGGGGAAGCCCTGCGCCACTCAGTCCCTAGTCCCAATCTGCTTCCCCTCTCGGTCGCGCACAAAGTACCAGATGCTGTTGCCTGTCGTTATCAACACCGGTGCAAATTGTAACCCCTCCGGGGGCTCCGCGGCCAATTACACACCCCCAGCCCGCACCTCACCTCCTTTGCTAAAGTCGTGGGGGAGGGGGAAGTCACTGTCCGGGGCCGGCCGACACCACTCCGACCCCCAGTGCAATCCTCAGAGCGCCAAGGGTCCTCACTCGTGTGACTGGCCACTCAAGGGGAGTCCGGCCCCCGATCTCCGGGGCGGCTTCCCCCACCTGACTCTGCTTCGAAGGCCCAGCGCCGCCGCGTTGCCAGTCCCACCCTGGCGTTGTGCGCCGTAGACTCCGACTCCACTCAAGGTCAGCCCGTAGGGCCCCCGGGCTCCCCGCTCGGTCTCCGTCACCTCCAGTCGCTCCTCACCGCCTCTGCCGGGTCGCGGGGGGGAAGGTGTGCCCAGGGCCCGGCTCCGTCCCTCTCCGGTCTCGACCAGTGCCACTTCAGTTCTTGGGTGTAGGCTGCCGATCGTCGGCTCTCCACCCGGTAAGATTCGCTGCCTCTCCGGAGCACTCAGCCTTCTGCGCCGCCCAACTAGGCCGCAGCCGCGGCCTCGCGTAGTCCTCTGGCCGGGGCCTAGCCCCCTCCTTCACTGGGAAACTGGCCCTCAGTCCTCCGGTCCAAGCACACTGTGCTGGCGGGTCTTCAATTCTTCTCCGCACCCCCTAGTCCTTCCGCTATCTTCCGCCACTGCACGAGGGCAGCCACGGTAGTGGACCCGGCCTGCGTTCTCACCCGGCCCCCGGCCGCAGCCGCGGCCTCGATTAGACTCGGGGGCGGAGCCGGGCTCACCGCTGCGTCTACGGTCCGATCCGCTCTCCTCGGACCGCGACCGTCGGCACCTCTGGGTCAGCCACCGGCGGCCGCAGCTCTGCAGATCGTCCCGCCCGGCCCCTGGAGTCCGCGCTATCGATAGCCGGGCCTCTGGTCGGTCGTGCTCCACCGCCTCCGCTCCGGGCGTCAGCCGCCAGGCCCGTCACGCCCGACACTGCGGCCGACAGGGGAACCGGAGCTTAACTCTGCTGCTTCCCTTTGCTCTCCCGACCACACCCGGTCTTCCGGGCCGATTGGGGGGGAGAAAAGCGTAATTTCAAGGCACAGGGCTTAGGCGGGCGCAGGAGCTCGGGAAGAACACGTCCGTCTACTCCGCCATCTTGGCCACGCCCCGATCCTCATTTTTAAAAAGAATTATTTGCACTTTGTTGTTCACAGTTTGTATTTTTAAATAATTGTGTACCTTGGAAACTGATTAAAATCGCCGCGCCGCACTGACCTACTTAGGGTGGACCTGCCACACGGTCTTTGCTCTCTAGCCTCACTGCAGCCAATCAGACGCTGCTTGGGCTTCTGTCTCCTTGCGGCCACCATCTTGGGTGAGGAGCAGGCGAACGGACCAGCGTTCGGCCCCTCCCGCCCTTAGAGGTATAAAATGGCCCCTCCACCCAGGAAGCGCAGCGGACGGGCGCAGCTGGCGCGCCAAAGGCAAGCCCATCTGCGCCCGTCCGCGCCCAGACGGGCCCCAGGGCTAGCCATGCTGCCCAATTATTTCCATATTCCCGCAACGACCTTCTCATATACAACAGAGGTCACGGCCACATGTCTAGAGATGCGGTCAATAGGGCCAGGAAACATGGGAACCTAGCCAATGGCACTCCTCCCATGCTCCCATCTAACAAGATGAGCCTGGGCAGACGGGCAGAGCCCTGCCCTCCCTTTCATTCCCTGTCCATAATTTACCTAAATACTCGTTGTCTGGTAAAACACCAGATGGATATCTTTTTACTATTAGACTCCGATAAACCGGACATTCTCCTGCTTACCGAGACTTGGTTGACCCAGGACTCCGCCCCTGACATAATAGCTGCACTTCCTCATAATTACTACATCATCCACGCCAATCGCAGTTCAGGCAAATTCGGGGGAGGAGGGTGGGGGGTGTAGCGGCTATCATTCGTTCCAATTTGACAGTAACCAACTTGACCTGTTTGCATCTACCAGATACTGAAAATCTGGTGTTAAAATTCGATACCTTCCATACTACGGTGGCTTGTGTTCTCTTGTATAGACCCCCTAACTCTATGCCATCCTTTTCTCTCGCATTGAGCAAGCAAATCGCAAACCTGGCCATGGACCACACCAGGATTGTCCTGATAGGGAACTTCAATTATTGGTTCAATGACCCCCTGGAAGGTCCTCACTCGAGGGACCTTACGGAGCTCCTTACGAACCTAAATTTCACACAACGAGTGTTAGCACCCACCCACTGTAAAGGTCATATTTTAGATCTGATCTGGGCTAATGCCTCAATAGTTACAACGCCAACCATCATCCCTTGCCTATGGTCTGATCACTCCCTTCTCAAATTTAACCTTGTTTATTCCCCTCCTGGGATAACCGCCACAACAGCAGGAGGACAAGCGAGGAAATGGAATTCCCTAGACAGGTCAGCCTTCCTTGAGACACTGGCCACCACTATCCCTTCCTCCCACTCCGATATTAATGTCTCAGAAGCCAACCTTTCCGGCTTGCTACAAGCAGCCAGCGACACCAATGCCCGGTATAAGTCAGACAAACTTGCCCGGCGAGCAGACGCCCAAAAATGGTTCACTTCTGAGCTAAAAGCAATGAAATTGGCCGTTCGCCAATTGGAGCGACAATGGCGTCGCAATTATGCCCCAGACTTAAAGAGCAAATTCACTACGGCTAGGAAAGAATATATGAAGTCTATTCTTTTCACTAAATCTGCTTATTTCTCTGCTCGCATCCTCAACTCGACCAACAGATCTAAAGACATCTTCTCTATCTTTAACGAGTTAACAAACTTAGATAGTGTGCGTCCCAGTTTAACTCCGACGCAAACTTTCTGTGACTCGCTCAATGTCTATTTTATCGAGAAAATAGCAGACATAAAAGCCAGCATTCCACAATCCTCGAGTCCCACAGCCCTTATAACAGCTACCACCAACTACACTAGCATCCTTAGTAGCTTCCCTCCTATTGCTCCGGAACAATTCCAGGAACTACTAGTAAGAATTAAATCCGGAGCCCCGTCAGACAGATGTCCTCCTTACATCTTAAAAGACTGCCTCTCGGTTTTCCCCATCCCTGCCTATACTCTCCTGAATGACTCATTATCTTCCGGTCTAGTGCCCTTGGCCTTCAAGGAAGCCACGGTCATACCACTCCTCAAAAAACCCGGGGCCAACCTAACCTGTAAGGCAAACTACCGTCCGATTTCCCTACTTCCTTTCCTTGCAAAGGTAATGGAGGCGCACGTAGCTAAGTGCCTGTCTAACTTCTTGGAGGAATCCAACTGCCTCGACCCCCATCAGGCCGGGTTTCGCCCCGCCCACTGAACAGAGGCGGTGGTGACTGCGGTGCTAGACACCCTCCGAGACGGCGTAGACAAATGCTCTCCCCAGGCCCTGGTACTCCTGGATTTGTCGGCCGCATTTGACACGGTCGATCATTCCATCTTGATCGACCGTGTCATCCAGGCCGGCGTTCAGGGTACAGCAGCCAGCTGGCTGAAGTCTTTCCTGGAGAACCGCTCCCAGGCAACCCGACTCGGAGAACTAGTCGGCACTAAACAAATCATCACATGCAGGGTTCCTCAGGGCTCCTCCCTGTCACCCCACTTGTTTAACATCTACATCCTCCCCTTAATTCAGGCTCTCAGAAATCAACGAGTAACGGTGTTTAACCATGCAGATGATTTGCAGCTGATTTTTTCAATCGACAACTCCGAAGTATCGATCTCTAACTTCCAGTCAACTATGAGGTTCATCCAAGCCTGAATGGACCAGAACCATCTAAAACTGAACCCGGAAAAAAACGAGTTGGTTCTTACAGCGCCAGGTATTGGAGCCCACACTACTGGCCGTCTGACTTGGGTCAAGCCCCCATCCCCTCCTCCTCGGCAAAGACACTTGGAGTCACCTTGAACAGTGATCTCTCACTAAAAACACAAGTAGGCCAGGTGGTCTCCAAGTGCTTCCTCCAACTTAGGAAAATTAGGAAACTGCGGCGGCTCTTAACATCGGAAGCCATTATTCAGGTGGTAATCGCGACTGTGATCTCCCACCTGGATTACGCAAATTCTGTCTACCTTGGCCTACCTCTTTTCCTTTTGAAACGTCTTCAGATGATACAGAATTATGCGGCCAGACTGATTCTGAATCAACCCAGATGGATACCTGCTACCCCTTTACTGATGAAACTCCACTGGCTCCCTGTGGCCCAGCGGTGCACCTTCAAGACAGGCTGTATAATTTTCAAATCCCTCCATAGTAAGAGCCCAAAGTTTATTGACAAACTAGTCATCAAGCATGTCCCGTCCAGGAATTTACGCTCTGCCCACCTGGGTCTCTTACAGATACCATCGTTTAAACGTAAACGCTCTGGTGGCTGCAGATTTGGAACACTAGCTCCTCGTCTGTGGAACACTTTCCCCCTGGAAATTCGGTCTTGCTTAGACCTACTGACACTCAGGAAAACACTAAAAACCTGGCTTTACACACAAGCATTTCAACAAAATCTCGGTTAACTTCTCGGTCAGCCACGTCCTCTGTCTCTGTCAGCGCCAGGAAACCAATCGGTGTTAGCGCGCTTTACAAGTTATTGTTAACATAACATAACATCCATCAATTTTGAGAGGGCCATTTGACAGATAAAAGTTTACATGGGAAGGAAAGAGCGAGTGCGCATGACCAAAGACTCACTGAAGAAGCATTGTATGGGGTACTACAATAAGTTTGATTTGTGGAAATGTGTTTGTACCCTCATATGCAATGTATGTACACTTTCTAAATGTCATGCACTATCAGTGTAAAAAGCAAGCAATAATAAAAGCGAAACGTTCCAAAACACTGTTTCTGTTGTTTTTAATGGCGCGAAAATGGGTAACCACTGATAACCACTGTTTCTTTAAGGTCTTAAGGTGAAAAAAACACCTGAATTGACCAGAAAATAGACACTGAAAACAGGAAAACCTAGGTATTTTGGAGCGAAGAAAGGAGAGTCTGTGCAGAAATGGGCCATCTTCCAATGGAGCATGCTTTGCTTTAAAATCTGCTACACATTGGCCAAGAAGAAACCTCCTGAGGGCTTGCATGCTCATTCTATCAGAGCCAAAGCTGCGACTTGACACTTGAAATCCCAGGCGTTGACATCTGCCAGGCAGAAATGTGGGCCTCCCAGCACACGTTCACAAAACACTGCTGCCTGGACAGTCAAGCCTGTTGGGACGGGCACTTTGTCCGTTCGTTCATGCTAGACATTGTGGTGTGACATTGTTTTGCAGATCCACCACCAAGGAGGAATTGCTTGGGTATCTATTCTAAGGTAAAGAATCAGCGGCTAGAAGTCTCTATCAGATGAACAAGTTACTTACCTTCGGTAACACCTTATCTGGTAGAGTCTCTATGTAGCCGCAGATTCCTTACCGACCCACACGTCCTCCTGCTCTGCTAATGGATTTCTAGGGACAGGGCTTTTCCCATTCAAGGCTGTAGTTTTCAACACCAGTGGTCAGTGTTCTTTGTGGCTCCGCAGCTCCTGGCGTTGAAATTCATGAAAAGAAGCCGACCTCAGCATGCTAGGCTGGTGCATGTCCCTTCTGGCGCAGAGCCGAACAACGGCACCTACTGGCACGCAGGAGTACTGCTCACAACAAAAACATCCGGATCAAGTCGGATGTGTGGGAATGATTCTGAGGTAAGGAGTCTGTGGCTAGATAGAGTCCCTACCAGCTAAGGAGTTACTTAAGGTAAGTAACTTGTTCTTGTCGGTTGACGAGTATTGTGCTTGAGGGAGGCTGGATATTTCTAAATGGCTGAACTAATGTAAAAGTGTATTTAACCTACAAGACGTTGGTTGGAGGTTGCAGCTTGTTGGTAACTAGCTAGTTTTCCATGATCTGGGTAGAATAAGTATGGTGATCTTACTCCAATGAGTGACAACTCCTCCCATATTCACAAACCACTGTTATAGATTGGGTATGTTTATGATGATGGCTTCACTGCAGATGGAGAGTACTGGGGTTCCAAATACTCAATGACAAGACCCCTTGCTCACAAAGTACTCCAATAAGAAGGATAAAGAAAACAGTCTGTAATAAAGATGTCAGTGGGAGGAAGGGGAGCGATCTGTTCCTGTAATATTCTTGAGCCTGTATGTTAAGATAATACCAAGTTAGGCTCACACCCAAATTAAAATAGTTCATACATGCGTATGTTTCATACACGTTACAGTATCCAAGACCTATGATTGACAGTAATGGAGCTCATTACCTCTGCCATTCGTGTAGGACCCAAAAACCTCCATGTGTAATACATTCGCCATACTCTATGGGGTCTGTACCAAGTGTAATAGCCCACTGCTGATAGCCACCGTTTTGCCTACTGATCTACTAACTGGAAACCAACCTGTGCCTTCACTGTTCCTTCTGAAAGGATTGCCAAAGCCCTAGTAATCAAGCCACCTATATTATACCATAGCCGTTGTCGCTTTGGAGTTTCCTACATTGAATTTTGTTTGTTTGCTCCAAAGAGAAGATATGTATATTGTTAAAGCTTCAGATTATGGGCTGGAAGTGGGCTGAACTATTCACCTGATACTTGTAAGTGTGAGGAGGGACTTCTAAGAATTGCTCTCCACTACAGGTTTCCACAAGAATAGCCTACTATTAAGGCTGACTGTGCTAACCAACACGGATGTGTAACTCATCACTGTTCTACTTGAAAATGGAAAGTACTGCGTTTATTACAAAGGCAGCTTCCAGCACTTCCTGGGCTTGTGGTAGTAAAGGTGTAATTTATGATTTACCTCTCAAATGCTGCAGAGCGATGTAGCACGAAATAGCTGTTCCTTCTGCTTGCTGTTCGACACTGCATTCTGTTCTCTTTCTTTGTCTTCCAAAGATAGTGGATTACAGTAGGAAATTAGGTTATTAGCTGAGGGGGGTGAGTTCCTATAGGAAGCCGGCTTTTAATATAGTATGCAAATGTAAGGGCATACCATTGAAAAATTCCAGCCGACCCATATATGGTTTACAGGGCTTATTATAATAATACCAAGTGCTCTATTTGTGGTAGAGTGGTCGAGCAGCTTAGGGTTATCAGAGGGTAGTCTTAAGCATTTGTAGTACACACACAGTGAATAAATGATTCACGCAGTCAAAAAGAAATCCGAGACCAAGTTCGAAAAATAAAGTCAATTTTTAAAGGAATTTAGACACCAAGATCTTTAGAATATCTTCAGTACTTTCAGAGTCATTGATTTTAAAAGAAAACAGTTAAAATGCTCAAATAATGTTTTTTGAGGTATGTCCCTCGAATACAGTAATGTTATCCTATGGGAGGAAAAACACACAGCAAACAGACACTTGCAGTTGGAGTTTGGGAGTGCCCTTTTGGACTTCAGGTGCTTTGGGGGCAAGGTCCAAAGAACCACCAGCTGTTTCATGTTACCTGCTCTGGTTGTCTAGGTGCAGAGGTGCTGGTTGGGATGGTCCCCTTGAGCGCTACACCGTAGAAGTCAATGGGGACCTGAAACAAAGACTGCAAGAAGGGACTTGGGGGCAAGTTCGGGGGGAACCCAAATGGGGCGTTCAAGTTGTGAGGACCCCTAGGCCAAAGGACACAGTCAGAAGTCACGCCCTGTGCTGTGGAGCTCAGATGCAGAAGGTCTTGGCTGGCTGTCCGCTGGAGGTTGAGGCTCTCGCAGATCGGGTCTGTAAACGGAAAGAAAACAAACATCAGGGCCTCTCTGGTCATGGACCTCGCCTTTCCTGAAGTGACCTCGTTTTCCTGAAGTCCCTTGATGTGCAGGAAGGCTTCCAAGGCAGTGGGGTCCGGGCTGCACGAAGAACAAGCCTTGGTGCAATTGCCTCTGTACTCAGGGTATTGGTGCGAGGGGTCTCCTAGAGAGTCTAGCATCTCGAAATTCAGCAGAGAGACGGGGCTTGCCTTTAGGAGCCACGAAGACCTGCTCCTGAAGTGATGCTCCCTCAGTCGGCCTGATGGCCAGCAACATTGTGAACCGGACAGATGCATTCGGTGCCTGAAGATACAGGGGGTGGCTGCTCCACCCCAAGAAAGATGCTAGATGGTTGGCAAAGTGCTGGGCAGTCCTCCAAGTGTTAGGGAGATTGCACAGCGTCAGGACGAATCGGGTCTTTGCAATTGTTGAGGAGCAAGCAGCAAGGCATGGTTTGGTGCAGGTTCTGTGCAGGTCCTCTATTCTTGTGGTGTTGTCTCTTCTTTGTCCTGTTCCCAGGTAGTCAAATCTGTTGCTCAGGTGTCACAGGTATATACTCAATTTAAGGGCATTTAGGGGAGTATATGGTAATAGCCAATGGGCTACCTACCGCTAGGGTGACTACACCTCCTATATAATGAATTCCTGTGGGGAGTGGGCATAACCTGACCCAAAAGTCTCAAATTTTACCAAAGACAAGATGATGAAGCCCTTCTCTGGCTGTGCAATGCAGGTAGTCCACCTCGGGGGTGTAACTAGAATGGGAGTGAAACACGCCTCCTGAATATCTCATTTCCCGTCTGTCCTGGTGCCAAACAGGTTCCATGGCAGGGGGTGGCATTCCCCTGGTCTGGTCGATAGCCGGGGTCATATATCAAAGGCAGCAGAGGCTTTGAAGCCTCTGGCCTTGAGATTCTAATTCACTATCCATCCTGCTGGAGGAGGTGGGAACACCTTCTGCCAAGCAGGCTTTATTCCTGACCTCTGACAGCACGCGCTCTCCCTGGCAGGCTATCAGAAACTCATCTTTGGTGGCAGGCTGGAAGAACCAGGCAGCCTACACGCTAAGCGACTGTTAGGGTGACCAATGATACCTCTAAGGTGCATGTCTTCATAAATCCGATGCTGGTATCAGCACGGCTTTATTAAGACAAGGTGTTTGATACCAAACACTATTACTTTCAGTGAAGCCATCATGTAGTTGGGTGACTTGTAGTGACCAATGCCCATTACATGTTCTTAAAATGGCTCCCTGAACACTTGCGATGACTAGTAATGGAACTAAGTGTCACAGAGGTACAGATGCTTATGCATACGTGGCCTCACATGTAATATAATGCACCCTGCCTTGGGGCTCTAAGGGCTACTGTAGGGGTGACATACATATAATACATGCAGTGTGCATATGCCTTGCACACAGGTTGTGTGCAATGTTGTGTTTTCAGAATGTCTTGCACCATTTCACCCATCCAGTCTTGGCAGTCTTGCTTGCAGTTTGTATGTGGGTCCCTTTGGGTGGCATAATACATGCTGCAGCCCTTAGGGACCCTCTTTAGTACCGATGCCCTGGGTACCATTTGCCAGGGGCTAAAGTCCTTGGCAGTTGGGTTACATTCAACATTTGTATCAATTTAGGGAAAGAGCACTGGCAATAGGGCGTAGTTAGTAGGGACCCAGTGCACTTCCAATCGAAAGAATCAGTACCAGTGAACAAAAAGTGGGGATGACCATGTCAAAAAGAGGCACTTTCCTACAGTTCCCATCTCAGATAATAATCAATTTTTGTCAGGGTGAACCACTAAAGTCACTAAAAAAAAAACGAAGCTGACCCCCTGGTAGCTAAGGCACAGAGCAGACCGGTTTAATTTAGCAGTACTAAAAAAATAAAGTCAAAATGCAAAACAATAAAAATCCTCAAATGAATTAAAAAATAGGCAAACATCAAATGAATAAAATGTCACCAAAATGACACGAATCCAATAAAGTTAAGTGTAAGTATGATTTTTTAATGTTTTAAATAGAAATCGCTCCAAGAAGCCCAAAGTGCCAATGATAGTCCATGGTTGTGGTAAAACTGATCTTAGGCACAATTTGACGCTGACCGTGATGGAGTGTGGATCAGATACACTAACAAGGTTTGTCCTGGTCAAAGATTTTACCTTCTTATGTTTTTTCCTTAAAGTACCAATCCACCCCAGATGTTACACTTTTAAAGTCCCCAGGACCTCAGGGGACGAAAACGCTACAGGGCAGCAGTCAGAGTCCAATTGCCATTGATCAGCTTGGTAAGTGCAGGAAAGGCCTCTTGGAACATGTTGTATCCCTGTAGCTTGTAATTGACATCAACTTTATAACCCTTGGAGTCCACTTTTTTTGTCCTGTCTACATGAGGTATTGCAGATCCAATCTTCTAAGTTCTTCTGAGGCCTCAAACCGCAGATTTAGTCCACTTCTGATCTTTCACAGGTCCAGGTGTGTTCTGGCATTGGTGCCTGGAGGTGCCACATTTATGCCTGGCACGATCTAGTATGTAGGAATTACTCCTGGGGATGCCCTTACCAATGGGTTTAAGGTTCCTGGGCTAAGCCTTCCCACTTTAGACATTTTAAAGAAGGCTGAAGTCTTCAACCCCACTTTAAACGTAGGCTCTGACGGCTGAGTGTGTGTATGGGGGGGGAGTATATTATGTTAATCCTAGTGTGTTCCCACATCTAACATTTTAATTTAAATCCAGTTTTAGATCGTCCCGGTACCCTCATCACAATTGGAGGTAGGAGTCTAGTGAAATCAACACTGTGCTTTCAGCAATCAGACAGTGATTTCCCTCCTTTGAAGTGTGCCACAATGTTAGCAGGTTCGCCAATTTCCACGGGAACGAAGAAGAATCCCACTACCTCCAGGACACAGAAACAAGAATGTAATAGGGAACACACTCCTGTCCACTGTCCCCTAAAAGTATGAGGGAAAAACCCAAGGAGTGTCCACCACTCTCCTCATACGAGGGGGTCAGCATACAGGAAGAAGTACTTCAGGTGATGGTCCAGGCTAGGAAAAAGAACAGGAGGCACTATATGCCATACACTATAGACATACAAGTAATACTCAAAACATTGACATATGTGGTGGTCACAAGGAAATTCTTACCCCAAATGAAGTTGGTGATCGCTCTAAAGATGCGTTCTTTAGCTCAATGAGATATCCAGTAGTCCCGATAACCAGGCCAGGAAGGGCAGAACTCACAAAGGACTCACACACCCAAACATACAAAAGAAAAGGGGAAGGAATGAGGTGTACCGACCGGCTGTGCAGGGGCATGGACAGCGGAGCAGTGACACACTCAGGAGGAGAGACACCCGGCCCCGAGGGAGAGTCAGGGCAGAGCGCTCACTCTCATAAGGAAGGATGAAACAACGAAAGAAAAGAGTCTCTTCCGTTTGCTGCGGGGTTAGGGACTAAAACACGGGTTGAGAAGAACGCCCGCGAAATGCGTGGGAAAAGGTAGGGTACACTGCCAGCGCCCGCCCGGGAGCTGTGAAGAAAAATGCCGGCAAACAGCTCGTAACACTCCAGACGTGCACAGAGAAGGCAGGGCAAAGAGAAAGGTACCGGCAACAGGAATCAGGACGAAATAGCCACAAAACGCCAAAGAGGGAGCAGCCAAACGCTGCGGCAATGCGTTCCAAAATCAGGAAGTAGGAAGGGGGCGTGGTACTGGAACAGTAAGCCAAGCAACGGCTACGTTCCGACGCGCCTCTTTACGTGCGCCAGGGAGAGTCTGAAAATTCCTATCTGCTATAGTGGTTTAGGGATTAGGTGAAAAGGACGTGGATTCCAGGACAACACACATGTCAAGGTTTTTGAACCAGCCTCAGTCACCGTTTCCTAACACACAAATGGTATTTGTAAAACTCCAGCAAACCTGTCATGCACAATGTAACATTGAAACAGGGTATGACACTGTAATATAAAAAAGAATGCTCACAGCCCTTCCCTGATGGTCACTCTAAACTGGTTCTGGATTGGCCCTCCCTCCTACTCGGGTTGAAGCCTGGCTGGCTAGGAGGGAGAGGCAAACCAAGGTGTGAGCTACATCTGCCTGTGATAGGGTAGCCTCTTTTCAAGTTCACCAAGGGTGTGGGCACAGCCCAGGGGCCACCCTGTCAAGGGTAGACAACGCCTCCCCACACCCAAGATCCACTGTCCCTGTCCTGGGAGCAGTTCACATCTCATCACGGGAGCCATCAAGCTGCCATGTGACAATTGAATATTTTCAGAAATGCCTCCAGAGGCTTTAGGCAAGTAAAAGGTATTTTTTGTAAAGCACATTTTTGGCAATAGTTAAACAAAATTCATTCAATTGGATTTTACCTAACTATTACAAACAGTCCTTGAAATATTTTGGTAGCTGGTACTAATCTCAAATTTGAACTATAATGTGCTTTTTGTGTTTGTTAAATAATGTTTATTGAAGATAAAGAACACAGGAATAGAAATGTACATTTGTCAATTCTGAGGTAGAAATGAGCATACAAGTATAGATAAATAGTAACCGTAAATTAGATGAAGTATAGATAAAAGAATACAATATGTTATAACTTTTATACTAATGTTCCTAAACAGTGACTATGAAAAACAAAAATACATAATAAAAATAGATATAAAATATTGTACTGGTATACAAAAAACCTGTGTAAATACTAGATTGAATACAACATGTAGAGAAAGAGAGTTCGTTTTTTATAGGAAAAGAATAGAAGAAAGGAGTAAAGAGAAAGGAAGATAGAAAAAGAAGAAAGAAAAAGAAGAGAAAGGAAAGGAAAAGAGAAGAAAGAAAAAGGAGGATATATGAAATATACAATAAGAAACTATAAAGATTAAGATGATGATGATAGCAAAGTAGTGAAAGGTAGCCATAATAGATCAGATTTAATTTGTAAATGAATTTTAGATTGAGTTACAGAAGCAATTCTATGTTCATCACTTATTAAATTCCACCAAAGTAAATAAGATAATTTAGAGATGTCCTTCCAGCAAGTCAATATAACTTTAAAAGCCACAGCAAGAAATAAATCAAATAAAATAGATTTGGAGGTAATTTGATCAAAATCAGGTGACCGCCCTCTTATCTATCTGTCTATCAACCTCACTCTATCGATGCATTTTTAATACCACAACCATTCCAATTTTGAGAGGAGTAATTATCTCAATGCCCATTAGATTCCCCATGTTAGACTAATGTTCTGATTTGTTACCTTTGCCTCAAATTGTAAAGCGCTCTGATATCCTTCGGGATCAAGTTTGCGCTATATAAGACTTTATAAATAAAATAAATAAATAGTACCTAGAAATACATTGTGAATGTTAAATTGGATCTTATAAGAAAAAATCTATATACATTTTGACCATATAGCTTTCCAAAAAGTATGCACCTTAGGACAATAAAACAGTAAATGTATTAAAGAGCCTTCAGCAGTAAGACATGACCAACAAGATGATTTAACAGAACGGTTGAATTTATGTAATAGGAAGGGAGTAATAATAACTCTATTATAAATAAAGTATAAGGATTGTGTGATATTTGCAGCTTTGGATGTCTTGAATAGTTTTTGCCAAATCTATCCCACTGAGATACAGACAGTATCTGAGTTTGATCGTGTTCCCATTCTAGTTCAATATTTGATTTACTCCGTGTGCCATCCGATGTAGATAGTTTTATATATAAAAGAGGCACTAGGAATAGTATCAGAAGAAATTTGATACAAAGGAGTATCAGGAGGGAAAGATGTAGGAACTGGATGAGAAAGGAAATTCTGTACACATTTCTGTAATATGGGAGCTAAAGTGTTATACTGCTGAATACAGGAATCAGATAAGTGAAAGGTCTCTTGCAACTGATGGAAAAGTAAACTCATAATATTAACAATCATTTGATTGACATAAAAAAGGCCCTTTCCTTTCCACTGTTTATAGTAAAATAATTTGTGACGAAATGTAATGTATTTATTAAACCAAAGTGAGCAAGCTAGAAAAGATTGATATTTGTCAACATTTTTAAAGAAAACTGAATGCAAAAGATATTGAGAATGTTTCGAAATTGGATATCTGGAAATAAAAGTACAGGTAGTCATGTAGGCAATATCCTGTACTGAAAAATCGTTTAACAATGAGCATTCAACATTAACCCAGGAAGGTTTAGGTAAATCCTGATAGTCTTTGGATAGAACATAAAATTGACTAATTCGAAAAGTATTATGGTATATTTGAAAATCAGGAAATCTTAGACCCCCTCGTTCTTGGGACAAATCAATTTGGACATAGCAATACGTGCATGTTTATTATTCCAAAGAAATTTAATACATAACGAATGAATCTGAGTAAAATAGTATTTAGGGATTTTGAATGGTAACATAGACAATATGAACAATATCTGGGGAACAATCATCATTTTAATTATATCAAGTCTGCCCCACCATGATAAAAATAAAGGTGACCAAATGTTCAACAAATTGGTAATTTTAAGTTTTAAGGCAGTAAAATTATGGATTAATGTATCACGAATGTTAGAGGTGAACCATGTGCCTAGATATTTAATTTTTTGAGGACACCATGTAAAGTTGGTCGAATCAAACCTATGTCTATAGCATGAAGGATTTAAGGGTAAAATCTCGGTCTTAGAGAAATTGGAAAAAAGAGGTAAAGTCTTCTTTAGAAGGTTTAGTAGTTTCTGTGTATAAAAGATTGTAATATGATTGAAATGTGTTAATAATATCAGAATCAGTTGAGAGGAGTGCATTATTTGATTCTGAGTGAATAGTGCCGATAGCTTTACGTTCTGATTTGATTTTTAAATAATTTGCTAGCCTTTTTCATGCTTTGTTTTGGCCTCTGTGATATTTCGATTTAATTTAGCTTTTTTTTCTTTGAAGAGTAATCAATAGTGAAGGCTCTAAAGGAAGCTTTAAATGCATCCCAATTATTATGTAACGAGGTGTCTAACGAATTATTAAATAGAAAAAATTCCTTAATGATGGAGGTCTCTTCTGACACGAAAGTACAATCTGATAAAAGGTGATTATTAAAACGCCATCAGCCTTGTTTGCATGTGGTGATAGATAGGTCAATAAAGGTAGAAACAGGATCATGGTCAGAAATAAAAATAGAACCCATTTCAGATGATTGGAGACAAGGTAACAATGATTTGGAAATTAAAATATAATCAATAAGAGATCTAGTATGGTGTACAGGAGAAAAGAAAGTAAACTCTGTGGTATCTGGATCACACGTTTTCCATGTATCAATTAGGGGACGGGAGGAAATGGCTGATTGAAATGATTTGTGGGTTTTATCTGGTTTAAATTTGCATTTAGATAGTCTGTCTGAACACGGGTCCAACCAGTTGTCAAAATCACTACCAACCACAATGTTAGAATTGAATACAGATAATAGTTTCAATTTTATAGATTGCCAGAATTTTGGATCTGGTTTAACAGGTCCATAAATATTAAAAAAGGTAATTTGTCTTTTACTAATGATAACATCAACCATTACCGAACGACCTGAGGGATCACAATCCGATGGTAGAATCTGTGCATTAGTAGATTCACCACCATGACAATCAATAGCAGGAGAAAAAACAATTTGATTGGCGTTTGAGTTTAAGAGACTCTTTATCATTACAATGGGTTTCCTGTAAAAAAGCAACCTGGGTGTTAAGTTTAGCTAAATGAGACAATACCTTTTGACGTTTGACAGGATGACCAAGACCACAAACATTCCATGAGACCACATTAACCATGACGTTGGAGTAAGGGGTACATGAGGAAACAGGAACACGAAACTGCATAATCAACAAGAGAAAAGATGGAAAGACATTGTTCAATATGTGAGAAGGAAGATATATTATTAAACGTAAAGCAGTTACTAAAAAACAGGATTAAAAGTGAGATGAAATGTATAGAAGAGTATATAGGGAAAGAAAAAGAGAGAAAAGAAAGAAGAGACAGTAGGAAGAAACAAGTAAACAAATCAAGGAATAACATCCAGATCTGTAAAAAGAGAAGAAATGGAAAGAGGAGGAGCATAGTGACGCCAGAAGACACGGACCACAATGTTCGGTATAAAGGAGGAGAGAAAAAGAGAACCTCATGAGTACTGGGAATATGAACAAATAGAAAAACATTAGGTTAGCAAGTTTGCTGGATTCAAATTAACAATCCTGAAATACAGAAAAGTGAAAGATTAGTATCCATTCCATGTGATGAAAGACTATGAAGATAGAGTTTAAGCTTTTCCGGCTCATCAAATGAACATGTTTGACCATCATGTGTGATTTTGCAGAGGCAAAGATGAAGGATTCCATATTGGATGTTGAGATGTCTCATCTGAGGACGTAAAGCCAGAAATTCTGTGCGACGGGCATTAGTTGCATTGGAGATATCTTGAGATATGAAAATATTATGGCCTGATCAAATAAGATGCCTTTTAAGTCTGGCAGCTTTCAAAACATGCATCAACTCAGTGAATTCGAGAAAGAGCATAATTATTCCACGTGGCTTATTAGCGGTAGGGTTTAGACGTCCCAGACGATGTGCTCTCTGTATGTTGAGAGGATTTGTTGAAGCTTGAAGATCAAGGAGTTCTGGAAGGAACTTCTGCAGGAAGGATACCATGTCTTGACCTTCAATATTTTCCGGAACTCAATAGAGGCGTAAATTATTTCTACGATTATGATTTTCGAGGTCCTCAGTATGAATTTTTAACTTATGAATTTCCTGTTCTAGTCACTGAATTTTTGTAGAGACATCTTGCAGGTCGCTGACACGTTGTTCCAGCTCTAGAACCTTACTTTCCATGACAATCCATCTTTCCTTAATCTGTTTACTCAGATGATAATGCTGCAAAGGAGTTATGTAAATGTGGAAATTTGAAGCCTCCATCATATCCACATTGGTAAAAGATAATAAGCTGTGACATAAAATGACTGTTCTCACTAAAAGCGGCAAAATTTAACAGTGTAGAAAGACGCGAGCGCAGCGACCCAAAATGGGGGCCGCTCGCGTCTCTGAGAGGAAAAAATTAATGCTGGTTGAAGTAGGCTCAAAAATAACCCAGGACTGACCCAAAATTGATGACCAAATTCACCGTAACCTCTGTATCACAGGACCACCACTCGCCATTTGAAAACTCTGGGTATAAGGCTCAAAAAAGGAAGTCGGAGATCCCTGACGTAGCAGAGCTCATATCAGGTCATTCATATTTCTCGGTGCGTAAGCCACATCCCAGAATCTCGAAATTAAAACAATCTGAGCTACACAGTTGCCATTCATTTTTCTGTTAATGCAATATATGTGAGCCAGAGAAATACTGCAGTAGTAGTTGCTAGAATGGCATTGCAGAACATAAACAATGTTACAACATTAAATTCGGCTCCAGAAAAGGTGTTGATGTCTCATTAGTAATTGGGTCCAGACTTTCAATTATAAATGTGACTGAAGAGCAGACATGTTGGTGACATTTTATTAAGCCCTTTTTGTTTTGCTCTACTGTAAATTCCAATGAGTAAAGGGTAGAGACTGTACCAGCAGAACTCAGCTGTGTAGAAAGACGCGAGCGCAGCGACCTAAAATGGCGGCTGCTCGCTTCTCTGAGAGGAAGAAATTACCGCTGGCTGGAGGAGGCTCAACTAAAGCACAAGACTGTCCAAAGAGCGGTATGCAGAATCACTGCATCTTCTTTAACGCAGGACCGTCGCTCACCGCTTGAAAAAATGGAATATGAGCCTCAAAAAAGAAGTCTGAGTCCTGCGACGCAGCGGAGCTCACATCGGGTCCGCCATTTCCCTCGGCGCGCAAGCCACGCCCCAACTATAATGTGTTTTAATGTAGTCTAGCTTTTTCTGATTAAAGCAGACATCCTGGCTGCCGTGAGAATAGCTTTTCACTGTCAAGGATATTAAACTTCTACATGTCCTACATTGACCTGCCAATCAGCCGGCCCTATGAGTATTAGAGGCTATCTTAGGGGCAACTCCTTAGTATTTAAAAGGAAGGTTCATCCCTGTCAAAAGGGTTAATCTTGACAGAAGGAATTGGCTGTTTCAAACTGCACAGCAAGGCCTAGAGACATTATTTTCTCTGTTACTGTAGTGGTTGGCACAAGGGGAGCTGCAGCCCAATAGTTATGTTTCATTTACAGGCCCAGGGTATGTTTTAAACAACATACCAGAGATTTACAGTCCGCTAAATGAGCCAATCATTAATGCATTCGTCTCATCATGTTTTTTTGGGGGGGGAATTCTTTTTATTAAACACATCAAAATTATAAAACACTTACAATAAATACACTGTGATGCATCTCACACACAATACATATACATGTATCCTCCTGTACAAAAAATTCAACAGAAATAACAACATACGGGTTCAAGGGTCCTCCGACATTACTGGATCTTCCGGTTCTGCAGGGGGAGCGCATATATCACCCCTATAAACATTCCAGGGCCCCCAAACCTTGCCCCATTTCTTGGGCCTCCCCCTTCCCACATACACCGCCCGCTCTCTAAACATGCACCAGTCCAAGTCTTCCATCCATTTCCCGACAGTGGGTGGCTGATTCGCCCCCCACAATTGAGCTATATTACGTTTGGCAATACCACATGCCAACGTGGCGCACACCTTTCCATGGGACGGGAGATCCGTCAGGTCCTAAACATTCAGGAGGCAACGCCGCGCCTCCAACTCAAAGCTCACTCCCCACACCTCACGCACCTTGGCATGAATAGTAGACCAATACCCCGGAATGAGGGCACAGTCCCACAACACATGAAAGAACATTCCAGACTCGCCACATCCTCTCTTGCACTCATCACTCACAGCCAAACCCATTCGCACCAGCCGTGGGCCAGTCACATAACAGCGGTGGAGGATCTTCAACTGAACCAGTCGGAGCCTCATTTGGATTGCAACGACCCTCGGAGAGGCCACGGCCTCCCTCTAGTCCTCATCATCTAGGATCAATCCATCCGCTGTCCACTGGTCCCTAAGTGCCACCAAGGGATCCTCCGTGTGATTACCTAGTTTTTTATAAATCAAGGAGATCGTTTTCGTTGGAAGATGACCGTCCAACACTCGATCCTCCAACGGGGAAGCCTCCGGGAGCGTCGTGTCACGGGGAATACCAGCAAGCAGCGCATGCCTAATCTGAAGGTAATGAAACCTCTCACTCCCTTGCAATTGATATCGTTCCTGCAAAGTTTCAAATGGGAGGATGCCATCCTTACCCCAGAGATCCCCAACTCGGGAAATCCCAATGAGGTCCCATTTGTCAAAACCCTTGGACTTCCATAAACTGCCCAAGCTTTCAGAGTTCCAGAGGGGTGTGGCCAGTGTGATCTTCCCCTCCCACTTAAGGGAACGGTTAGCCTCGTGCCAGACCTGAACAGCAACCGCCGTTGGTCCCACCAGGGGAAAACGTCCGCGCCTTGCATAGAGTGCCCTAGTGAATTCCCCCCAGGTACCCTGCCACGGTCCATAATATAGCCAGGGTCCAACGGCGAGCCATAAATAGCCTGGTTAACCGCCGCCAATTGTGACGCCCAATAATACTTACGGATATTAGGCAGACCGATCCCCCCCGTCATACCATGGCAACGTCAATTTCACAAATGCGATTCGGGGCCTATCGTCCTAAAGAAGCTGTCTCTAAAGAGACTCAACCTCCCTGAAGTACGACGGGGGAACCGGGCCATAGAGTTCTGAAGCGCGTAGAGGAAACGAGGAAGAGCCATCATCTTAAACAGAACAGCACGACCGAGAAGAGAGAGCGGAAGCGACTTCCAACGAGTCACATCACGCCTAAGCCGAGCCAGGGGAGGCAACAGGTTATTGGAGTATCTGCTCTGAGGGTCCAGGGATATAAAAATACCAAGATATTTGAATCCCTCGTTTACAGTTTAACCGGACAACCTGGAGGAACCTCCGGGGGATCACCACTCAAGACAAACAGGATCGACTTCGTCCAATTAATAGCGAAGCCTGAATATCTACCAAACACCTCCAGGACGTCTAAAAATACTATGAGCGAAGTTCGAGGAGAGGTCAAGTACAACAAAATATCATCCGCGTAGAGCGATATCTTGTCCTCCCAGTCGGGTGTCGATCGGAGTCCCCTAATCGATCTGTCCCAACGGACCCAAGCCGCGAGCGGCTCGAGCGCCAATGCAAATAACAGCGGGGAGAGAGGACAACCCTGTCTGGTGCCCCTCCCCAACGCAAAATCGGCTGATCTGTGGTTATTGACAACTACTCGGGCCAGCAGACCGGAGTATAAGAGGCGGACCCAAGAAACAAACTCCGAACCTATGCCCATCTTGCCCAGGACGGCAAAAAGATAGGGCCATTCCACTCTGTCAAAGGCCATGGTGGCATCCAAGGATAACAAAATCGTCGGCTCGTGTATCTGTGATGCCCCTCCGAGAACCCCATGCAACCTGCGCAAATTAAGAGCTGTATTTTGGGTTCAGCATTTAACAAGGAGATTGGCTTATATGAATAACACTCGGTCTTCGGCTTACCTTCCTTATGCAAGACTATGATGTTTGCAGTACGCTGATCATACGGAAGCTGACCGCTCTCCCTACTCTCCACAAACATGCCCCTGATGAAAGGAGCTAACTTATTCGCGTTTACTTTGTAGAGCTCAGCGGGGAGCCCATTAGGGCCAGACGCCTTACCGGAACAAACCCCTCTAATCGCCTGCGCCACCTCATCATTCGTAAGGGGAGAATCAAGGAACTCCTTGTCCTCGTCCGAAAGAGTAGGCATCGGAATGTTACGAATCAAGTCTGTATTCTCGGACTCCGAGTATTTACATTCAGCCACATACACCTCCTTATAGTATCCAGCAAATACATCCCCAATCTCCTGCGGGTCAGTAACTTTATCTGACCCAGCGGGCTGCAGTACCGGAACCAACCGCGACGCCCAATCCCCTTTTCCCAACCAGGCAATCAGTTTCCCGGCCTTATTCCCGTGCTTGTACACCCTACTCTGGGTATCTGCCAATTGTGATTTTGCGTTATCGCATGCCAGGCACCGGTACTCATCCTTAAGGAGACTCAAACGATGCAGCCCCTCTGGCGTGGAAGCAAGCGACACCGCTCGCTCCAGCGCAAGCAACTCTGATTCCACCCTATCAGCCTCGGCGCGCCCCTCCTCCTTCTTTCCCGAAATATACGATAGCAGTTCCCCTCTAAGGACGGTTTTATATGCTTCCCGTAAGGAGCACTCGGAGTCCACCGAGTCTACATTCTCTTGAAAATACCTGTCGGCCACTTGCACGATCTCCTTCTTTGCCACTGGGTCTCGGAACCTCCACGCGCTTATAGGTGCAACCCGGGCCACATCACCCCCGCCAAGGTCTAAACTGAACCAAATAGGTGAGTGATCCGAAACCCCCCTAGGCAAGTGCCGCACCTCCCGGAGCCACGCCGCCTGGGCCGCTGGTACTAGGACATAATCTATCCTGGAAAGGGATTTGTGTGCGGCCGAGACATGTGTATATTGAGATTCACCAGGATTCTTAAGCCTCCACCCATCAACCAGACCAGTAGTGTCCGCAAAATCAACCAATCACCTCTGGGACGACAACATCTCACGAGCCAGGCACCCATCAACATTCCCATCCATAACTGCATTGAAATCACCACCAACTATCAACAATCCAACAGGCAATGACAAAAAAATCTTGCACAAATCATGGAATGTATCCGCCTGAAGGCCCGGAGGAACATAAACAGACAAAAAAGTTACAGTTCTCCCCTCCCACAACCCCGAGATGCCAGCATATCTCCCCCTATTATCAATCCATGAGGCGTGTATGGCCAGTGGGAAGGTATTCTTGAGCCAAATCCCGACCCCTCTCGACCCAGTCGTAAAACTAGCATGTGCAACCAACTTATAGCCCCCTCTGTGGAGAGCCAGGCACCTGCCTTCCCATAAGGTGAGTTTCCTGCAATAACACCACATCTGGGGAATGCCTCCGAATCAACTGGCCAACCATACCCCTCTTGATCTTGTCCCCCAATCCATTCACATTCCAACTCCATGCGGAGATCCCCACCGCCCCTTTAACGGAGGACTCCCTCGAGGATCTAAGATCACTCACCTCCCGCTGCAGCTGGCTCACGTCATCTATGAGGCTAGTCGTGTTAAGCTCCAGCGACTTAACCTTCTCGTTGGCCTTCGATAGGTCGGCCCGGATCAGCCCTATATCAATCGACACCGTGTCAAGCTTGGCATCAAGGGTCTCCATCTTCTGTCCCAGGGACGTCCGGACCCCAGTGATAGCCGCCATCAGATCCTTTAAGGTGCGCTCCTCCACTGCAGGATGTACGTCAGTACCGCCGCCCGGGCCCTTCTTAAGATCTATTGGTGACCCCTTGGGCAGGGTATATCTGTCAAGTTTGTTAGCCTGCACCTGCCGAGCCCCCCTGACGGTCTTAGAGCTCTGCCTCTCGGAGTCCGTCTTCGTCGCCATTGTCTGCGGCCCAGGTTACCACCGCTGCAGCGTGGGACCAGCCTCAAACAGGATAGTGTCACCAGCAGCTAAAGCTGACCCCCACTCTTGAGGCAGACCCAATCCAGAGACCCGGACACACACCAGCCAAGACCGCCGGGGCAAAGTAGTGCACCAAACAAGGCGGCTGCCCAGTCAGTCCCAAGCCACCACCATCAGCACGACAAGGTCTCTCCCCCAGTGCAGGGCTGCCAGAACGGAGATCTAATACAGCGGGCCCCGCCTCACTCACAAGGATACCACGCCGTCCCAATTGCCATTCGGGGCGCCAGGGGGGGCACCACCATTGCCAGGCACCGACTCCGAAACCCACAGCAAGCAGGGGGGACTGACTGTCCCACCCCCACTCCGACGGCGACTCCGGGCAGGTCCACGCAGCAGAGGCGGCCCGCTCAGAACCCACGGGCCCAGCCTCAGTCCCAGTGCCAACCAGGGAGGATCACGGCCACAGAATCCGGCTCCCGGGGGCTCCACACGGGGAACAGCCACAGCCCAACTTTTATTAAATGACCTCCGCCCGCTCAGCGGGGGTCCCGCACAGCGAGTGAGGCTCAGGGGGCAAATCACCAGCAGTCCCTGCGACTGCCGACCAGGCCGCCCCGACGGCCGATGTTGTTGTATTGCGGCCGGGGGACCTGGCTACTCGTGGCCCCGGCTTCCAGCCAGCGCAGGCCGCAAATCCTCAGGCGGCGCTATGCGGTCACCGGGGCCCGTAAAATGATCCGGGTAGTCTCTCAGGGTGCCGCATGCTTTCCCCCGCCTATTGCGCTAGACGGGGTTCAGGATAATTATAAGGATGTCGAGCCGGTGGAGCTGGGTCGGCCGGAGCCGGTCGTCAGGCGGCCATCTTGGTCGCCGGCTCGGCTCCTCCCCCTCAGTTTCATCATGTTTAAAGGAGGAGCACAAGCACTTTACCACTGGTTAGTCGGGGTAATGTGCATAAAGTTCTACAGCCAGCAAAAGTAAGGTTCAGGAAAAGGCCCAAAAATTCGGGGTGATCCTACAGAAAAGGCAAATTTCCAGTAATTACAAACACGCCGGAGATTAAAGTCCTTTGGGACTCTATCTTTCTCATTATTCTTACTCTCTCACTCAACCTTTTGCTATTTCTGTATTTGAATTTCTGTTTTAATTATGAATAATTCCCAAAGATTTGAGTTTACAAGTTTGGCCAGTGGGGGGAGTGGCTGACTGCCGGGCAAGATGACTGCTTGCTTGAGCGGCTCCTGATACTTGTCTGCCTGATCATCCACAATCCGTCCACCTATTTGTCGCCTGATACTCTCTGGCAAATGCTCTTAAAGCCAGGAGCTGCGGGGATACCGAAAATGCCCTTTGATACTGCTGGGCTGATTAGAAACGAACCAGCAGCGAGGTGTGGCCTGATGCAACATGTGGAGATATGGCCTTGAGTGTGCAGCTCGCACCACCAGTGAATGGCAGAACACGAGCGACTTATGGAAACCCACGCTAACTACAACTGCTTCTTATGTGGGACCTCCGAAGTGGCAGCTTTGAGACCTGAGTGAAACCTCGGAGCCAATACGCCCCTAGAAATCCTGCTATAACGGAGCTCCCCAGGAGTGCCTAGCGAAGTGATGGACTGGGACTTAATTGCGGAGCTGCCGGTGAGCTTAGCAACAATTGGTGAACATAGGAGGGTAAGCCGTATTAAAACTGTTGCGGCATTAACCCTCATCCAGCAGTGACTGTCTTTGCCGGAGACCTCCGACAACCATTGCTGTCCTCCCCAGGCCAGTAAAGCCGTTCACAAGCTCTGATGGGGCAGAGGATTGCATAGCAGGAGTGTGAGCGGCGACCTGTGCTCTCTTTGCGTCTTTGGGATACTTCCCATGTTTGCGCCCCAGGCCTCACATGACGCTGGTGAAAGCATTGAAATGGCTGGAGTACAGGACAGCAGACTAGCGGCGAGTGCAGGGGTCCCAGCTGACCTGCAGGTGCTTTATGACTGCCGGCTTATTCCTCAGATGACCTGCTGCTTGAGCCCACGATATTTGCACGCCTAGCTAGGGACTCAAATTGGGCATACAATATGAGCCACTGTGGATTGTGCTGGGGACCCATGTTGTGCACTTACTGATATACCAGGCCCCACAGAATTCATAATCTGCATACCAGTGATTGCCCCCTCCCTTCACATATTCATTGCCCTCCACTGACTTGCTGTAAAACCAGCGAGGGACTGAGGCAGCGGGCCTTCATTCCGGCTACCATCCAGTACAGGATGGCTGATACCCACTGCCAGGTTCATACAGTGCCATATTGGGATGATCCTTGATTCTACGCTATAGGCGTTGTGGGCCCTACTCCAGGTGAAACCTGCCTCTGGCCTTGGTACATGTCCCAGATACTATAGGGTACACACAGAGGGGAAAACCGACAGGCTGCAAGGGAATACGTTGGTAAAGACTTCCCCTGGCTTGCGGCGATGACTACCTCTGTGCCACTCTTGCAAACAACAACTCTGATCCCCAGCGTTGATGACGGGGCAAGGGTGTCCGAGTGGCGCATCAAACAAAACTAGATACATTTGTGCTCCCCTGATAAGAGGTGAATAAAACTGGAGTGTTAGACGCCCAAGGCCCGCTGATCAACCTCCGAATGTAAGTGATGTACTCTTACTTAAAGCAATTATGACTGCAATCCAGGGAATTTGGGGATCCCTGGAAACAAAAATGGACATGGTCTCCACTGTCACATTGGTTAGAACGGACCTCTACAATATGAGTGCATGACTGAAGGACACAGAAGAGTTGCTCAAGACCCTTTAGACTGAAACTGCAACTCTTAAAAAACAAGTTAAAGAGATGCACACTACCACATAAGTCTTGGGGGCCAAAGTGGGGGACTATGAAGGGTGTTCAAGGAGAAACTACATTCATATAGATGGAGTCCCCAAGATGGCTGAGGGACCCTGTTGGCTCTTTTGTTGAAGAAAGACATTATTCGGAAGGCATTACTGCCCCAAGGATTATCCATTTACCTTTCTATTGAGCGAGCTCATAGGATCGCGGGGGTCCAGCCCAAACCCTGGGCCCCACCACACTCCATTATAACAAGGATCTTTTATTTCAGAGATCAAGATGTTATCCTCCAGACTGCTCGCAGTACTTTGCTAGTCAAATATGACAATGCAGTCATCAACTTCTATCTGGACTTCACGCTCCTTGGGGGGGTTCTTGTGGCGGCCATGACTCCTATTGTTTCAGTATTGTTTTTTTGTCGACAAGCACTCTGTAATATTTGGGGGGGGCAGGCAGGTTCGAGTACTCTGTGCAGGGACACAGGGAGGATGGTTTGTTCCATTTTTTGTTTGCCATTGTCATTTTTGTTTGACAGTTCAATTGTTTGTGCAACACCAACATTGCAAGTTCATTCAAGCTTACACATAGTATCCTCATGCACCTCCCCAGGTTTACTGCAGGTTTCAGTAGATCGCCATACCTCTATGACTCCTATGGAAGGTAGCCCTGACATATCAGCCATAAAGCTATTACCATGGAACGTGAACAGCCTGGGGAACAAAATCAAAAGAGGGCTTGTCTTGCAGTACATCAAACATCTGGCGCCTGATGTTGTCCTCCTCAAGGAGACTCAGTTGCTGGCTACTACTTATCGTGCTTTAGATTGATGGGGATAGAAATTGGTTTCCCATGCAGGATATACGACTGGCTTCAGGCCTGTGGGTATTCTAATATGAAAGACACTCCCACTTATTATGCAGTAAGTTTGGCCAGATACTTATGGAAGATATGTTGCCCTTACGGGGAGCTGGGAGGGAGTAACGCTCAACATCTGTTCGGTTTATGACCCACCCGTCTCCATGACATTGCACTCCCTGATCTGAGCACCCTGCTTCTTTAAATGCTGGATCGAATCCTGTTGTTGGGGGGGACTTCATCATGACATTATATGACCAACAAGACCAGTGGCCCATCAAACCAATGGGTTCTTCTTGCCGACCATTGGCTGTTTTCCTTTCCTCCTTGGGTCTGACTGATATATGGTTGATACAATCAATCAATCAATCAATCATAGCATTTGTATAGCGCACTACTCACCCGGGAGGGTCTCAAGGCGCTTGGGGGGAGGGGGCATCTACTGCTCGAACAGCCAGGTCTTGAGTTGTCTCCTGAAGGCGAGATGGTCTCGGGTCAGCCGAAGGAGGATGGGGAGGGAGTTCCATGTCTTGGCCGCCAGGTAGGAGAATTATCTTCCTCCGGCGGTGGCTCTTCGAATGCGTGGTACGGTGGCGAGGGCGAGGCTAGTGGATCGTAGCTGGCGGGTGGGCGTGTAGAAGGTCAGGCGGTCGTTGAGGTACTTGGGGCCCAGGTCGTGGAGAGACTTGTGTGCGTGGGTGAGGAGCCTGAACGGGATCCTCTTGTTGACGGGGAGCCAGTGCAGGTCCCTCAGGTGGCCGGAGATGTGGCTGCGTCGGGGGATGTCCAGGATGAGTCGGGCGGAGGCGTTCTGGATGCGCTGGAGTCTTTTCTGTAGCTTGGCTGTGGTGCCGGCGTAGAGGGTGTTTCCGTAGTATAGTCGGCTGGTGACGAGTGCCTGGGTGACTGTCTTCCTGGTTTCGGTCGGGATCCATCGGAAGATCTTGCGGAGCATGCGTAGGGTGTGAAAGCATGATGAGGAGACGGCGTTGACTTGTCTGGTCATCGAGAGGGAGGAGTCCAGGATGAAGCCCAGGTTGCGTGCGTGGTCTGTCGGCTTGGGAGTGGTGCCCAGGGCGGGGGGCCACCAGGAGTCGTCCCAGGCGGAGGGTGATGATCCCAGGATGAGGACTTCTGTCTTGTCTGAGTTCAGTTTCAGGCGGCTGTTCTTCATCCACTCGGCGATGTCTTTCATCCCTTCGTGTAGGCTGGTTCTGGCGGTGTCGGGGTCTCTAGTGAGGGAGAGGATCAGCTGGGTGTCGTCTGCGTAGGAAATGATGTTGAGGTTGTGTTGGCGTGCGATGGCTGCAAGAGGTCTCATGTAGACGTTGAAGAGGGTGGGGCTGAGTGATGATCCTTGCGGTACGCCGCAGATGACTTCGGTGGCCTCGGATCGAAACGGGGGGAGGCGGACTCTCTGTGTTCTTCTGGTGAGGAACGAGATGATCCACTCCAGTGCCTTCTCTTGGATGCCGGAGTTGCTGAGGCGTTGAACTAGGGTGCGATGGCAGACAGTGTCGAACGCTGCAGAGAGGTCCAGGAGGATGAGTGCCGCTGTTTCTCCGTTGTCGAGCAGGGCTCGGATGTCGTCGGTGGCTGCGATGAGGGCGGTCTCGGTGCTGTGGTTGGCTCTGAAACCGGACTGCGAGGGGTCGAGGGATCCGTTCATCTCGAGGAAGGCGGCAAGCTGTCTGTTGACGATCTTCTCAATGACTTTAGCAGGAAAAGGGAGGAGCGAGATGGGGCGTAAGTTCTTGAGGTCGGTGGGGTCCGCTGTTGGTTTCTTCAGTAGGGTGCTGAGCTCGGCGTGCTTCCAGCTCTCCGGGAAGGTGGCGGTGTTGAAGGAGGTGTTGATGTTCCGGAGTTGGGGTGCGATGGTGGAGTCGGCCTTGTTGAAGACGTGGTGGGGGCAGGGGTCGGTTGGTGATCCGGAGTGGATGGTGTTCATCGTGCGGGCTGTGTCTTCGATGGTCACCGTGGTCCAGGTGCGGAGGGTGGCGGTGGGGGGCGTTGGTTCGACGGTTGGGTGCGTGGATGGCGCGCCGAAGCTGTTGTGGATGTCTGCGATCTTGCGGTGGAAGAACGAGGCGAGGGAGTCGCAGAGGTCTTGTGAAGGAGTGATGTCGTTGTTGCCGGTGCTGGGGTTGGAGAACTCCTTGACGATACTGAAGAGTTCCTTGCTGTCGTAGGCGTTGTTGTCCAGTCGTTCCTTCAGTGATTTCTTTTTGGTGGTGCGGATAAGCTGGTGGTGCTTGCGGGTGGCGTCTTTGAGGGCGGTCATGTTGTCTGTGGTCTGGTCCCGGAGCCAGGCTTTCTCGAGGGTGCGGCAGTTCTTCTTGGAGTCCTTGAGTTCTTCCGTGAACCAGGAGGCCTTCTTGCTTCTGGGTCTGCTGGGAGGGTTCTTCAGTGGTGCGAGGTCGTTGGCGCAGGCGGTCAGCCACTGCGTGAAGTTGCGGGCTGCTTCGTTGGGGTCCGTTGTGCTGGCGGGTGGGTTCTGGCTGAGGGAGGTGGTGAGCTGCTCCGCGGTGATCTTGCTCCAGCTTCTGTGAGGGACCTGTTGCGGGTGGTGGTGGGACGTGGTTCTTCTGAAGCTGAAGTGGACGCAGCTGTGGTCAGTCCAGTGGAGTCCGGTGGAGTGGCTGAAGGTGATGTGCTTGCTGGATGAGAAGACGGGATCAAGCGTGTGGCCGGCGAGGTGGGTGGGGGTGTTGACCAGTTGCTTGACTCCGAGGTTGGCGAGGTTGTCCAGCAGGGCGGCGGTGTTGCGGTCCTTGTTGTTCTCCAGGTGGAAGTTGAGGTCCCCTAGGAGGATGTAGTCGGCGGAGGGGAAGGCGTGCGGGCTGATGAAGTCCGTGATGTCTTCGCTGAATTGTGTGCATGGTCCCGGGGGTCTGTAGACGAGGGTGCCTCTGAGGGTCGTCTTTGGGTCTGTGTGTATCTGGAAGTGGAGGTGCTCGGCGGCTGCGAAGGTGTCGTTGGAGTCGGTCGTGATGCGGATGGTGTTCTTGTGGACGATGGCGATGCCTCCTCCGGTCTGGTTGACGCGGTCCCTTCTGATGATCTTGTACCCGTCCGGGAGGGCGATGGCGATGTCGGGGGCTGAGGAGGCGTTCATCCAGGTTTCCGTGAGGAAGGCGATGTCTGGTGATGTTGTGTCGAGGAGGTTCCAGAGTTCCACGGCATGTCTGTGGACGGAGCGGGTGTTGAGTAGGATGCACTTCAGGTGGTTGCTGCTTGTGCTCGGCTTGGCGGGTGCGGTGCAGGTCCGGGTGCAGGAGAACTTGCAGGATTGGCAGGTGAAGGGTCCGTGGGTGCGTTTCGGGGTGGCCCGGCAGCAGGCGGGGTTCCGGCCGGCATTGAGTGCGTTGAGGGCGGCGGCGTCGTAGGTCCATCGGATCGTCTTGCATCGGCGGGGGCCAGGGGTCCTGGCACTGGGCGCGGTCCAGGCGTAGACGGGCTTGCCTTTGGCGCGCCTTTGGCGCACCCGCTGCGCGTCCGCACGGTCGCCATTTAAGGCTAAGTGGGAGGGAGGAGCAGCTGGGATGCGGGAGCGGGGAGGACACGGAACAAAAGGAGGCGTGGCCGCGTGAACGGCGGCGGGAAGCGGGGAGCGGGGCGGGCAGGCACAGGGGGAAACACTAAATCCAACCTCTAATAGCAGTAAGGCACAAGATACAAAATACAACAACTAGGGACGAAAATACGGCGAGACAGCTGGGGAAAGGTACAGTGAGGCAGGCAGCTAGGCAGGCAGGCAGACGGCGCAACGAGGCTGTGAGCAGCAGCGAGGAGCACACACACAGCTGGGGGCCGTGCGGCGCGGGGGTGTCCTGAGAACAGGGCCCGGCAGTACACCATTCCACCAAGAGCACATGGTAGCCTTTCTTGCATAGACTACCTTTTTACCCTCACACACCAACTGCAGTATTATAAAGGGGCCCAACTTTTAGCATGGGGGATAACAGATCATTCTCCTACATGGACTGAGTTTAGGTCTTCACAGAGGTTCAGTCCAGCGGGACATAGTACTTACTTCCTGGTATCCTAAGGTACCTCATTAGACACCTCAACAGAGCAATATTTCTCCAACAATGAGAAATCGATTGACTCTGCTCAGACCCTATCGGAGGCATATAAAACTTTAATAAAAGGGCAGGGCCTCTTCCATGATTGTGGGTAATAAACCATATAATAGGCCTAAATGGAGAGGCTAATGGAAGAAATTGAGGCATTAGAACATGAGTTTCTTGCCCGACAGTGCATTGATGCTAATCATGATCTACAACTCAAACAGAAAGAACACAGAGATACTGCAACTAATGCAGCCAAGGCCACACACACCACCTGTATGAGATGGGCAATCAGGTAAACTCCTGACATGGTTAGACAAAAGAGACCAGGCTGTGCGCTGGGTATCGGCGATCAAGACCAACGATAATGTCACTAATAGGGACAAACAAGTAATAGCAGACGTCTTTGCAACCTATTATGCGCTGCTCTAGTCTCCAGCAGTCCCTGCCACTGCGCAGGAGTCCTGCGAACTCCTGGCCGATATTCGCTTACCCAACCTCAACCTCACACCTACTGATGAAGCCCTACTAGATGAGGAGATAACAGAAGATGGGATGGTGAAGGCCATACATATGACTTAAATTCTGGTAAGGTTCTTGGTCCCAACAGACTGCTGATACAGTATAAGCTAGCTGCCCCGAAGCTTGCCCGCTACCTCTTCCGCATGTATAAAGAAAGTCATCAACTCAAGGCACTTCCCAGAGATCAAAGATTGGCCTCCATAGTGGTCATTTTCAAGGAAGGAAAACCCCCTGATGAGTGCTCTTCATACTGACCGATATCACTCCTCAATGCAGAGGTTAAGTTCCTGGCTAAAGTGTTGACTTCCTGATTAATAAAATCAATTATGACATTTGTGAATTCAGACCTATCCCATTTTATGCCCAGTGGATGTACCTCCCTAAGTCTGAAGTGTGTTTGATACTATGGTGTGATCCTTTATGTTTGAGGTACTACCCAGGTTAGGTTTCGACCCATGCTTCCTGAAGTGGGTATGCCTCTTATATTCTAACCCGCTAGCTCAAGTGAAGGCCAATTGTGGACTATTCCAGGTATTGGGACTTCTACGAGGCACACAACAGGGACGCCCTTTGTTGTCACTAATATTCACACTAGTGCTGGATCCCCTTGTGGCCTGGGTTCGGTAGGATTCAATGGTACGTGGACAGATGATTGGGAGGACAAACTATTGTTGTATGCAAATAATGTGCTGCTCTTTGTTACAGACCCATATCTTACACTCGACAAACTGATGCAGATATTCTCTTTATTTGACCAGTACTCCGGCTAGGCAATACATTGACATAAATCCTTAATTTATAACCTGGAGGGCCTGACACAGCGACTGCCCCATGACTGCAAGGCTATTATAGCCGCTGAGTGGTTCCATTCCCTCGGAATTTATATCATAAACGATCCTGACTGGGTTTTTGACAAAAATCTATCACCCCCACTGATCAGACTGAAGAGCGATGTCTATCATTGGGGGTCCCTGCCGTTGTCGCTCCTCAGCAGAGCAGCTTTGTTTAAGATGATGTCCCTACCCTGTTTCCTGGATGCTTAAAATAACATGCCGTATGCAGTTCTCAGTTCATATTTCAAACATAAGGCAAGCTCCGGACGCTGCTCTGGGATTGGGATAAGCCCGCATAGCACTACATAAACTTATGAAGGAGTGGTGCAATGGAGGGATCGCCCTTCCCAATATCCAGACATACTACTGGGCCGCACAATTGACAACCATAAATAGCTTGGTTTTTCTGCAACCAGATGAACCTGGGTACCGAATGGACAGACTGAAGATGCAACCGAGGGGAAGTGCTCTTTATGGTGCTACTCAAACGCCCAAAGTCAGAAAACAGTGGTGATACACCTCTGGCATACAGTTATGGGGGCACTGGGCTGGAGGGGCAGGATCACACAAGTGACACCCTCTGGGATACTGTGGAGTTGGGTTCTCTGGGGACACTGCCAGGTTTTGACTAGTGGGATCTCATTGGCCTCTCCCGGGTTGGCGATTTATGGGCACAAGGGAATGTCATTCCCCTCATAGATTTACAGTGAGATTACAAATTAGCCCCCCTCTGAGACCTTTCATTACGTGCAAATAAATCATGCACTCAGAGCAGCATTGCCAAAGGAGATGGAACTCCCTGAGTCCTCGCCCCTAGAAGACAGACAGTTAGATGAATATATGCTGCATCCCTGACGTATAAAAAGTTGACCAACAACGTCCCTGATGTCCTGCTATATTTTAGGGAAAGGTGGACTCAGGATTTAGAAGGCCTGGGAGATAAAGAGTGGTCAGAGGCCTTAGCATCCCCAAAAGAGGAGGCTATACGGGCAGGGTTTCGCCTTGTCCAACTAAGAATACTACAATGCTCCTACTATGCACAACACACTATGTTCAAAATGGGTAGAGCAATTGATGAGTGTTGTAGGCGCGCCTGTGAAAAATTGGCACCTTTTACCACACTATAATGTGTTTGGCACGCTGATCAACGGTTTTGATAGTGGATTGTGAGATGTATGGCTTTCCTATGCAGTAGCAATGTTACTATCTCTGTTAAATGGTGTCTACTCAATATTTGGGGACAATCAGATCTCAATCGAATGGAACGAATATGGGTTACTTTGGGGACATGGACTGGTGTATGCTGGTTGAGAAGGGTGTATATGAGAGCTGTGGATGCCACCATAAATGGGCTAAAATTTGGGGATGTTGGAATAAATATTGAAGTTTCGTCTGTGATTCTTTTGCTCAGGATGCATTGGAAAGATGTACGTCTGAATATTTGGGATTGAACTCAATTATTGTCAGTACTGTGGGGAGGGGAAGAGGAACTGTTACTAGTGTGTGCTGAGATGTCATTTAATTAGCTAATTATGTCGTTGCAGGACCATGTTTTTTCTGTATTTTTTAATGCACTCAATAAAAAGATTTATATATAAAAAAAATAAAAAATTGTTGCCAGTGTTTTACGGATTTACAATTATTGAAGTAGGCTAACGTACCATTTGCTTGCGTTTCCCATGGTGTCACATTCTGACAGGTGTTTTGTTGTCTTTTCTGTACACTCTGGCATTCAGATGGCACAATGAATGCAGATCTTGTACTCACCTGCAATCTTTATGAAGCCCAAGATCCTGCAGTTATGCTCTATTTGCTGATATTCCTTTTTTCCCTATGTGTGAGGCAGAACTGTATCCCATTGGCTTCAAGGCGCATGTCACATTGTCAGGTCATCTTGTGCCTCCCTCTCTCATTCTGCAGACACTGATTATTAACCTCGGGCTGTTGTCTGGCTTGTGTTTTCACTTTGATCAGATACTAGACACCTCTCAATCTGGATACCGCAACAACCACAGCACCGAGACAGCCCTCCTCGCCGCCACTGATGACATCTGCACCCTCCTTGACCAAGGCCATATGGCAGCCCTTTCAACAGCCTTCCCTTTGCACACTAGTCACACTAGCCACAGGGCTTCACAATGCCGGCATCCAAGGAAAGGCCTTATACGATCATTCCTCTCAGGCAGAACACAGAGAACACAGAGAATAAGACTCCTGGTGGCCCCCCCACTGTCGGAATCCCACCCACCTCAATGGACTATGCGCGCAACCTCAGCATCATACTGGACTCACCCCACTCAACATGAATCGCCAGATCAACGCAGTCTCTTCTGCATGCTTCCACACCCTCCACATACTACACAAGACATTCAAGTGGATTCGCCCCGACTCCAGGAAAACCGTCACTTACGCACTCATCACCAGCAAACTAGACTACGGCAACGCCCTCTATGCCGGAATCAACAAAAAACTCCTCCACAAACTCCAGACCGTCCAGAATGCTGCAGCCAGACTAACCCTCGATATCCCACGGTCAACCACATCACCCAACACTTCAGCGACCTCCATTTGCTCCCCGTCGAAAGAAGAATAACTTTCAAGCTGCTCATGCATGCCTGCAAGGCCCTCTACAACACCGGACCCCATATCTAAATGACCGGATCTCCCTCCATGCCCCCAAGAGAAGCCTCCGCTCAGCCGACCTCTCCCTAGCCACCATCACATGTTTCTACAGGACCAGAGCAGGTGGAAGATCCTTCTCCTACCTCACAGCGAAGACCTGGAACGAACTCACCCTTCACCCTGACAAAGCCAGACACTGCACCAATTCAGGAAGGACCTCAAGACCTGGCATTTTGAATGACCTTAATGGAGCTGCGCACACCCACCCCCACCCCCAGCGCCTTGAGACCGTCACGGGTGAGTAGTGTGCTTTTACAAATCCGTGATTGATTGATATTCTGCTGATCTTTAGTTCCTATCTAGCATTCGGTCTTTGTTGCTTTCTTTCTGTATCTCTGTCTCTTTCTCTCTCCCTCTCTCTGTTTGTATATCTATATTTATGAGGACCAGAACATGTTTGCACACCAACGCTATGAGGACCAGTGCGCTATGAGGACCGGAAAGCCGGTCCTCATAACGTTTACAGTGCTTACATACTGAGGGGATCTCTCTCAGCTGTCTGAGTGAAATTTTGGAGAGGGCTTCATAATTCCTATTTTTCAGACAGTGTGTGTGATGAATGCACTCCTATACACACAAAAATATTCTCTCTCTACACACACAGACAGTGCAGTTGCTAAGGACAGAAAGCAACCAATCAGATCAGGGGTGTGTCTTCCTGGTCCTCATAATATCAATAGAAGTCTTAAAGTGTGTGTGATGTTGCAGGTTCCCATACTGTCAGTAGAAGTCTAGGAGAGTTTGAATATATCCTTCTAACCTTCAGAAAGTGTATTTTAATTTATCACTTTTGCAACAAAAAAAAACATTTTTATAGCTGGAAACCCAGCTCTAAACATTATAAATCCTAACAGCCAGAGTTTAAAAAGGGGGATTTTTTTGTGTGACATAGGCTCGGAAGAAGAAGGGGTTTTGAAGACTCCAATGATGTGTGTTTTTTATGAAAAGTACTAACATAGGGCCAACCATAAAAAAAGATATGTATTATAAATAGTCATTTTAACTTCTCAAAATTGGGACTGGGAATGTCCCTCCTACAGTGAGATAGCTGAAGGTGTACACGCGTCAGAATTTCAATTCAAGTGCTATTTTCTCACTGGAAAGCACCTGCCAAACGTTTTGGTGTGTCAAAAACAAAAAATGTGAAAATTAAAAGCACAGGCTCGATTCTGCACACAACAATGTGATGTGGAAACGTATCAGTGGTTTCACTGTTTTGCTATTCAGTTCCAAGGATGAATTCTGTCCGGCCAGTGCTCACATTCTTTCATCTCCTTAATATAGCGGTGCTCACCTCTGCGCAGCTGTAGAAAGAGAGGAAAGTACTAGAGCTTGACGTGATCTGAAAGTGCTTAGAGTTGAGGATAGATCTGGGATGTTCTATCAGAGACTGGGATGATATGTCAGAGGTAGAAGAGAGCTGTCAGAATTATAACAGTTTATAGATGAGGAGCACAGAAGACAGTAGGAAGGATGTCTATGACAATGATTAGTGTAAGAAGTGGCTGAGAAGTGGCACCTGAGACTCTGGCTCACACACCACATAGACATTCAGTCCATGGACATACAGTAGACCTCCATGTTGTAATAGGCTGACATTTGAGGTGTAGCCATTATTCCAAACCATAAGCAATATAACCCCCAGCAAACCCCCCCCCCCCCAGTGGATCTGGTGATAACTTGTACGGGGGTAGTCCAGTCTTGTATGCTACCTGTACGTTTGGGACATAAACTGCAAATATATATATCTTTTGTCCTGGTCAGCAGAGTCCAGGAAACTTACAATATGAGTCTCACAATGGTGCAATGACAACATCAATAAAATAGGCTGACTGCAATCCTCAGTAAGGCGTTTTTTATCATGTCACAGCAGAAAATAAGCAACTCAGCTTATATATAACCCATAGCTATTTGGCAAACCCGATACCATAAGCAATCTTGCAGGCAGGAAAGCATCATCATATCATTCAATGCAAACTTGCCCTAGGGTATCAGATATCACTTTGCACTCATTAGACATCCATCACCCATTTGTAATAGTTATGTGTATATCATCATCAACTGGACTAAGTACTGATGACAGTGAGCCAGGTAGCAGTAAACGGCGCAATAAACAGTGAGGGGAGTGTTTCAAGTTGAAATCTTTCTTTCCAAATTCATCTCTATCACCAAAGTGCTCGACCTGCAAACTTTTACTTTCAATTACAAATCAGGCTAATTCCAAGTCTCAGTAAACATTTTAATCAAGAATCAAAAAACTCAGACAGAAGCAGAGTCCGGATATGCAATGATTTTGAGGAGGCCTAGACGCAGGGAGAAAATTGTCCTTATGCATTTTCCCCACATATTAATGCTGTAACTAAGCGAAAACAAGCATTGGCATAGCCAATAGGTCTCGTCTTTGGGACCTTATAAGTGTTTAGCCATGCAACAGTTGATGTTGTTGCACCAAGGATATTGTGCTGGATAACTAAACACTTATAAGGTCCCAAAGGCGAGATCTAATGGCTATGCCAAGGGAAGCTAAACCCCCACTGTACACTCATTACACATGTGGCTATTCATTCTATGCCAAAACTGAACATAAACTTCTGTAGCCCAAGGAGAGTCTGGAGAGAGATTTAGAGAGAGAGAGATTTAGAGAGAGAGAGATTTAGAGAGTGAGACATTTAAAGAGTGAGATATTTAGAGAGAGAGCAAGAGATTTAGAGAGATTTAGAGAGAGAGAGATTTAGAGAGCAATTTAGAGAGAGAGAGCAAGATATTTAGAGAGAGATTTAGAGAGAGAGATTTAGAGAGAGAGATTGAGAAAGATTGAGAGATTTAGAGAGAGAGAGAGAGAGATTGGGAGAGGACTTGCGGGTTTCAAAGTGCTAGTTGAAAAATAATGTAAGATTCTGGATGAGTTTGAAAGCGAGAAAATGCCGACAGGGGGAGGAAAGATTGAGAAGAGGGGGGAGCTGAGGGGGGGGGGGAGAGAGAGAGCGATTTAGAGAGCGAGAGCTTTAGAGAGAGATATATATATATATATATATAGAGAGAGAGAGATAGATAGAGAGAGATTTAGAGAGAGATTTAGGGATAGAGATTTATAGTGAACAAGAGATTTAGAGAGAGAGAGAGAGATTTAGAGAGAGAGAGAGGGAGAGAGAGAGAGAGAGAGAGATAGAGATTTAGAGCAAGAGAGATTTAGGGAGAGATTTAGAGAGAGAGATAGATTTAGAGAGAGAGTTTTACAGAGGTTCAGAGAGAGAGAGAGAGAGAGAGAGAGATTTAGAGATTGATTTAGAGAGAGAGAGAGACAGAGATTTAGAGAGAGAGAGAAAAATAGATTTAAAGAGAGAGTGATTTAGAGAGATTTAGAGAGAGAGAGAAAGAGAGAGAGAGAGATTATCCAGTCTGGCGCCTGAAGAGTATGAAGGTGATGAATCTCACATCAGAAATGGCAGAGGAAGGCTTGTTCTTATGATGCATGTACCACTCCCCATCGTACCCTTTTAATCTGTGAATAGTGGACTTGTAACAAAAGTTATGTTTGACATGTGCTAGGTGAGCTATTTCTTTTTTTTTTGCCCTTGCATGCATCCTTAATATATGATTAAAAAAAAACTGAATATTTAAAAAGGAAAATCCCAAATGCTACACTTGCTATTCAGATTTCTGAGCTAATGTCTGGGGTGGTGTCTGTAGGACAAATAAGTGAAAAAACAGAAAAATACTCCCATTCAACCCACATTCAGAAGTTTCTAAAAAAGGCAATAAGTAAGTAAACACAGCACATGCGTTGACTGGTCCAAATGCACCACATGTTCTGCTCCTCAATGGAGAAGAGCGACAGAAGGGACACTTGAGGAGACTGTTGCTTGAATATGTTTATCCATTTATGAGCAGTGTCTATGCAGGTGTTTTGGCAAGGCATTCTAGTCACTCACCATACCATCCTCAAAATGTAAACGAAAAGTTCTGCACTTAAATCGTACAAGAAAAGCAGGCCATTAAGTCTTCCAGCGCTGCAGCTTTCACCATTGTTCGAGTATAGAACATGGATTTGTTGTGCTTGAAGACTGCTGTATTCGAGGGAAACTATTTTATTTAGACATTAATTAATTACCATGGGTTCCCTTTGCATATTTAGGCTGCTTCATTAACAATTCCAAAACATATGTGAAGGTTGCAGTGGCAGAGGTAAAAATGAAATGGAGCCATCTCTCCCAACATGGCGAGTGGACAGAAAATGATTGAGGAGGACGGAAGCATGAAGGTTAGGAGATGCTAAATTAAAACAGCATGTAAAGAGCACAGACTTCGGTTCAACCACATAGAAACTGAACGGGTCACTCTTTATTCTTATAAACTAGCAGGAGCAGTGGCGCGCAGCCCATGTGCGCGCGCTATAAGAGTGCCCGCGAGCCATGCGCTTAATGAGCCATGATGATGGAGTGAGTGGCGCGCGCGCAAGAGCGAGCACCAGACCATATGTTTTGAATTATCGCACCTGTGTCTGGGCACGATAATTCAAAACATATGGCGCATGTGTGGGTAACGGCAAGCAATAGGCCACACACGCACGAGCCTCTGGTGAGCTTTTCAAAGCCCCTTACTAAAAGTCTCGCCAGTGCAGGGCATGTGCGCTGCTGCAGGCTCAACATAAAAATGAAAGTAAGAAGAAGAAAATTGGCCCGTGCAAAGTGATGACTCCTGCCAGATCTGAGCCAGTGACGTGAAGATAGAGATAGGGACTTTGCAATCATGTGCCAAAGGAATTTTACGAGCACTCGACTGCCAGATAAGAGACCCTGCTGAAGTGACTGCAACTCTACTGGAACATTTTGCCTTCATGAGAAAAGGAGAGAGTGGTAAAATTGCTAAATACATTTTTTTCTGGAGACAGGTAAAATTCACATATTTAGACAGCGCTCTCCTTCACGCTTCAGTAGTGAAATGGCGAGCAGACAGGTGGGATTAAAGGCAATGCGTCTGTGAGGCTTGGAGGAGGACGATCATCCAGTGCATGAGAACCAAAGCCCTACTGTGAGTTGGATCAACTGGTGGGGTCAATATGTGAGAAGAAGCCAAAAGCCCAGTTTGCGCACTGAACCATGGATCTCAATTGGACAAGTCTAGGCTGAGCCCGTGATGGCACATGGACCTCGTCTCATCGACTCGCTCCATCGAGGTCCAATGGCTGCATGCAGAGCCGATGTATTCTGATGTTCTCGTGAATATGGGATGTTCCAAGAATACTAGTCTACCTAATTGAACAATGGCGCGGAAACCAAAAACAGGCTGAAGATCATACACTATGGAGGCAGTAGTCATAGGAGGACCAGACTAATGCGTGTACAAGGATTCCACACAGACCAATCCCAAACAACAGCTGGAAATTAAACAAACATACACATGAACATTTCCATAATATTGAACTTTTCAAAAGTGACAGTTTTCCGGCTGTCTACCAGCCTAATGACTGTGAAAACTGCAAGGAAGATAAAGCAGACGAAGTGATAGTACCAACCAAAAAGGTGCTAGCGCATCACCACTCAATGGTTTCTGTCCAATAGAAACAGATGGTCCATGGTGTGTTTGCTACACAAGGGCTTTCAAAATATGAGGAGGACGTGTGGTACCACCAGGTGAGATGAGAGAGACTGCTGGAACAAGCAGCAACTGCATCCATCCAGTACAGAAAGCGCCACATCAGTAGCCACCCTGTTGGCCGTGCTTTCCTGACAATAATGTTTCGTAGTGACTATTTTTTGCCCACCTTCACAGGTTTCTAAGTCAACTACACGCATACAAAAAGGGTTCTTGGTGGCTGATAGTTCAAAGACTCTTAACGGATTCTGAAGTCAGGGCACTAAAGCGTGCTCTTTAAGTCAAAGCAGAGGCTACAGATAACAATGATTTTAAAAAAAGGGAAATAAGTTAAGCCCTCACTGCTGATAGCTGGAATCAGCAGATCGCCCTGGAATCCCAGCATGGCCATCTAAGCCTTTCATCCTTCAGATGTTAATCACCATTGACAATGGCCTCAGTAGAAAATACACCATTAATGCATCCTGAGGCCACAACAACCATCTTGGACATCACTTACATTTTCTTAGCAAAGGTAAATGAGCCCTAACAAAGAGCACTGGACAGAGCAAGCTGACGCGACAAGAGTACGGGGCAGGATCAGCTGCTGACGACGAAAGGGCCACGTGGTGACTCGGGCTGGCCCTCACACTTCACCCTAGACTGGTGGTTGCCTTGATTACTCTTGATACATACGCAGAAGGCGTCGCACTCCTGCTGAAATATGGGGAAGCCCGACACTCGTCAACCAAAACTAAATTTCGAAGCTGCAAAAAGGGTAGCAAATCTACTGCTGACGACCAGGAGCAGGACTTGGCTGAGCGCACTGGAGGGGGAGCCAATTCACAGGCCTTGGACATGGCCAATATACTACAAGAGATGCGGCAAGGATTTGCAACAGTGGTGGACAAGGTGGACCGGATGTCCTCTAGGATGGATGCCATTGCACATAAGCTAGATGGCCACGAAGACTGCATTAAGGAGGCGGTAGGACACATATCAGAATCAGATGACGTCACTGCAACCCATAGAGTGCAACTTACGAGAATAGATAAACTGCTACCCGTCATAGCCACAAAAAACGAGGACTTGGAAGCGCGCAGTCGGCGCAACAACATACGCGTCATAGGCATACCAGAATCGACAAATACTGGTAGAATGGAGGACTATATAGAAAAACTACTGCTGGAGTCCATAGGCAAAGACGCCTTTTCCTCGCAGTTCATAGTGGAAAGGGCACACAGAACCCTCGGTCCACATCCGGTGCCGGGAAGCCCCCCACGACCTATAATTGCACGATTACTTAAGTATAGAGACCGGGATGTAGCCCTCAGAGCTGCGAGAAACAAGCAGAAGTTGACATATGATGGTAACACCTTTTCCATATATCCAGACTTCACACCTATCGTGCAAGAAGAGCGCCGCAGTGCTTGTGGAAGTCAAGCGGAAGTTGCGATCGGAGCAAATTGATTACGCACTCCTCTACCCAGCAAAACTCAGAGTGACGCACCAAGGGAAGCAGCGATTCTTCACGTCTCCCCAGCAAGTCGAAGACTTCCTCTGAACATTGAAACGAGCAAACCGGGGTGGAGTGTGACTGGAGGCCTCGCAGCGGAATGGTGACATGAATGAAAATGAGGATCTGGAATGACTGACTCCAGCAAAGTAATCTGCACACATCCAAGAGAACTATTACGGATTGGTAGGCTCGGTCGGACAATCTAGCTGATGCGAGGTGAGATCCTTCCAGTATGGCTCAATTGTTTACATGTTTTTGTGGTTCAAGGCATGCTCCCCCTCCTCATGATAGGGCCGGCAGCGCCGTCGGAGGAGAACTTAAGGGGAGCGAGGAGACTGCGTAGCTGTCTAGAAGGTCCCCCTATGGGTATTACCCCATGGAAGTACAAGTTTTGAACTATGAGGGGAGGGTAACGGAAGTGGGGTTCCAATTTGGAGGCAGGGTGGGAGGGTGGACGTGGGATTCGGGCAAGATTGGGTTGCTTCAGTGTGTGGGGGGAGGGAATTTGCAGTTCTTGTTGAATAGACGTAGGTCTGTGGGGGGTTTGTTCGAGGGGGTTATTTGGTACATGTGGTTGTCAATAAGCACATCTAAGGGATTTACTGTATGGTCGTACACAGAGATTAATATTACTTTGAAATGTCCTTGTTGTACTGGAGCCGCAGTTGTTGAGCGACTAAAGGTGGTAGATCTGGAACAGCGGCAATGCTATCCGATGGAGCACTGTAGAGATGTACAAGGCCTAGCTCATGACCCTCATTGATAGCACTAAACTAAACATAATTACATGGAACGTACGGGGGCTGCGTGACCCGCGTAAGAGACGCCAAATACTATCCTATCTTGACAGACACCAGGTATACGTAGCAATGCTGCAGGAGACACACTTCAACCCAAGACGTAACATCACATTTGCTTGTAAATGGGCGCCACACAGAATCTTTTCTTCTTTCTCTTCCTATGCGAGAGGTGTGGCGATTCTGGTTAAGAGGGGCACTCCGTTCACACTAGCAGGAGCCACGTGGGTTGCCCAGGGGAGATATTGCCTGACTTGGGGGAGGTTGGGGTCTGATTCTGTTACCCTGGCCTGCTGTTATGGTCCTAATGTGGACGGCCCCCACTACTTTACAGAACTATGGGCATAGATTGTGGACATTGGGTCCAACCATATTGTGTGGGGAGGTGACTTTAACATTGCGCGGAGTCCGGATATTGATAGGTCCCAACCAGCTCGCCATCATTACACAAAAGCCTGTGCCATGCTGCATTCCACACTCACGGACCACAATCTGATAGATGCGTGGAGACACTTGCACCCTAACGACCTAGAGGGTACCCACTTTACTGCGCAGGCGGCGACATGGGCGAGACTGGACTATATTTTCTTGAGTGTCGGGCTGTGTCCGGCGATTTTACAAGTGCAACACTTAGCCAGGACTTACTCGGATCATGCACCGGTATGGCTTACATTGTCCTCCACAGATTATGGTCCTCCCAGAAGCCGCTGGAGGTTGCAACCTACCATACTACTAGACACTGTGTTTCAGGAGGAGCTCAGAGTGGAGATCAAAGATTTTTTCATACGTAATAAGGATTCGGTAGATAGCGTAGAAATTATCTGGGAAGCTTTCAAAGTGCCGTTACAAGGCTTTTGCATAGCAAAGGGTGCTGGGATGCTTAAAGATATTTTGAACACGTTACGTACACTTGAGACCGAGCTTAAGTCATTGGAGAGCAGATTAGTTACTAGGCCGGATGGCATAACACAATCTCAGTTTAGATCGAAACTCACAGCCTACATGTATGAGGCTCGCAGAGAGGCGAGATTTTGAGGGAAGTATTGGAGGGCCCGCCGCTATGGCGAGGGGGAGAGGCCTGCGAAGGCACTGGCAGAGACGATTCGGCGGTCATGAGGCTCTAATGTAATCCTAGAATTGGAAGGGTTGGACGGCATTGTATATATGTACACTGTGACCATACTTAATGCCTTCACTGAGCACTACACGGCATTGTATACAACCACTAGGATGGGAAAATTGAACCTAGATGCATATTTGGACGATATATCGCTGGGGTGGTTGAACGATACACAGCGGACATTTGTGTGTGCCCCGTTCGAGCTTGACGAGGTCAGGGAAGCCATCATGCATAAGCAGTTGGGTAAGCCCACGGGGTTGGATGGTATCCCAGTCGAGTTTTATAAAACCTATACTGTGTGAGGTCTATGAGGATGCACTGGAGGTAGGGCGTCTTCCCCCTTCCATGAGAGAGGCGATCATCGTCTCCCTATTAAAACCAGGGAAAACACCGCACCACTGTGATTCGTATAGGCCCCTGTCACTGCTCAATTGTGATGTTAAAATATTAGCTAAGCTCATAGCTAATCGTCTCAGTCTACTCATGGAACATTTAATACTGCCTGACCAGTCGGGATTTGTGCCCGGGCATGCAACATCCCATAACTTGCGGACCCTGTTCACAATATTGAATAACGTTTCTTCGGAGTTACCTTTGGCAGCAGTTTTTCTGGATGCCACAAAGGCTTTAGACTCCATTGAGTGGGACTATTTATTTGGTGTGATGTCCCGAATGGGATTCCCACCCTTTCCTTTCCTGGATACGTTTGTTGTATTGCTCACCTACAGCTAGAATAGTGATTAATGGCAAAACTTCTGAGGGTTATTCAATAACGAGAGGTACGAGGCAGGGTTGCCCCCTGTCTCCCCTGTTGTTCGCGATCGCGGTGGAACCACTGGTGGCTAAATTGCGTCAGCACCACCGTGACAGAGCATTGCAATGCAACATGAGGCAGATATTGGTTTCCCTCTATGCGGACGACATTACACTCTACATACGAAACCCCCAACAGAACTTAAATATTATCCTTCGAGAATTTATAGTGTTTGGATTGCTTTCAGGGGTCCAGATAAACTGGGGTAAGTCCAGTATCTTTCCCCTTACTGATGCAATGAGTCGCTTTCCATTGGACTATCCGATGGCATGGTGCGAGGATGAACTGAAATATTTAGGCATCCGTGTGACGAGGGATAGAGATGAATTGATGCGTCTTAATTACGGGACCGCTATGGTTCGAATTGCGGATAATATATCAAAATGGATTACCCTCCTCTCTCCATGGCGGGCGTGTGTCTTTGGTAAAGATGGTTATATTATTTCAACTATTGTATATGTTTCTTAATATACCCTTTCACCCGGGGTCATTCTTTTTTAAACAGTTGCGGTCAGAAATGACGCGATTAGTCTGGGGGGGGTAAAACCGCAAGATTACGGTGGGATGTATTGACGAGGCCCTATTCTCAGGGTGGATTTGGTGTACCTAATTTTGAATTAAACTATTACAGCGCACATGCGCATTATGCCCATTTTTGAGTGCATCAACCACGTTATATGCCCCAGGTGGCGGCGGAGCATTGGCTCACTCTTCCCTTCCCCATTGAGGCGGCGGTGTACATTCCGACCCCCACGCGGGATAAGACGCCGACCACAGTGAGTTGCACGGTGGTGGCCTGGGCACATGTGAGTAAGATGTTGGATGCGCCTATGCTTTACTCGCCATTGTTACCGCTGGTATATCATCCCGCCATGCCTCTTCTTCAGGAGACACTTTTCCACAAGTTTAAAGATCGCACTAGGATACACAACTGGGGGGACATGTATCAAGAGGGGTTATTCCGCACAGTGGCACACGTGTTCCAGAATATAACACAGACACCCCTAGAAACCTTCCTATACATTCGCCAGCGGCAGGGAATTCGCTCTATTACTCCTGATTTCCCTTCAGAGCCACCGACTTTTACACCGCTACAGCTGACACTTCGGAACGAGAAGGCTAAACGGCTGGTGTCAATACTATACAAAGCAGTACACACACAGAAGATTGAGCAACCTGCAAAGGCAAGGGAAAGGTGGGACCTCGAACTGGGTATAACTCTGACGGATAAACAGTGGGAATTCTGCTAGCTGCAGACTGAGCGAATTTCAGCTAGCAGTAGGTTTAGGATTATCCACTATAAATTCCTACAAAGACTGTATTATTGTTATTGTTATTGTTATTGTTATATGTACTTCTAAAGCGCGACACTCATCCAACAAGGATATCACGGCGCTAAAATTGAACAGTAAACCATAAGCAAATTTCCAGGGACTACTATCATTCTATTTAGGGAATAATGCAGTTTTTAGTTTTTTTCTGAAAGTGAGGTAACAATCAGTACATCGTAGATCGATAGGCAAGTCATTCCAACACTTAGCGGCAAGGTGCGAAAAGGCACGTCCACCCATCCTGGATAATTTTATTTGTGTGGTGACTGCTTTAGCTGTGGCTTGTGAACGTAAGTTCCGAACTGGGGCATAGAGCTTGATTCTGTTCCGCAGGATGTAAGGACCAGTATTATGCAAAGTTTTATGAGCGATGCACAGCATTTTGAAAGATGTTCTTTGCCTCATAGGCAGCCCAGCCAGAATGTATAGATACAAATTGAGGGATACCGACTCGTGTGATAGGTGTCATGTTGAAGGCGCTGACTTCCTGCACTTGGCATGAGGCTGTCCGGAGATATATAAGTATTCGGCGCAGATTTTTCAGGCTCTGTCCACTATGATTAATGCCCGGATTGACATGTCCCCACTGATGGCTTTATTGGGGGTAAGTGGAGCGGCTAAGGGCGGAACATCGTAAATTTGTGGCCTTGGCGTTGCTTCAAGCTAAAAGGGGAGTGGCATGCCACTGGGGAAGAGGGAGAGCACCCAAGTTTAAGCTGTGGCTTCATGATCTAATATATTGTCAGGAACAGCAGACGATCTATGCGGAACTTCTGCCACCTACATCAAGGCCCCCGCGATATTTGGGTACCACTGCAATGTTATCTATTGTCCCACTCTCCGAGCAGTCCTTCCGGGGCGGAGTAAGCCTGTTCGAGAGCAGGAACTATTAAATGTCAATGTGGACTATCAGGAGTTGGTTACACCAGCTGGACTAGACCTGAGGGAGGGTTTGGGTGCTAGCTGCCTCACTAGTGGTTGACCTGTTGGGTTGTGGTGGAGGTGCCCCCTTGCCCACCTACCCTTTCCTCAATATGACCTGTTCTAGTCCCTGGGTTTCTATTGTTTCATTTCTTTTGTAATGGGTGTGTAATTTATCTGACTGGTTTGCTCTGATATAACAACGTTGAACAATGTAACAGGAAATAATTGATTTGCAAGACGAACACTAAATGTATGTTTATGACACATTGAAATAGCTGTATGTATATGACAACATGTGTACCACGTTTATGGTTGTTTTCTAAAAATCAATAAAAAGATTTTCACAAAAAAAAAACACTTTATCCAAATGAGCTTCCCATGACAGCATCATCAAACACCTTCCCTTCCAGCGGAAATCTCAAACATGACAGTCGCTGGAAATCTTCCAGACAGCAACTTCGTCTTCAGGCCCAGCTCCAACCCTAGGAATCGGGGTCTCCCTGCTACTGTGGTAAATAGACTTCCACCACACTGTCAGCAGACACACTAGAAATCATTGCTTATAGCAGGCACACTGCTCATTGTTGGAAATGGCAGACACGCTATCAACCAATGGTAATGGCAGACACGCTATCGACCAAAGGTAATGGCAGACACACTGTCAACCAACGGTAATGGCAGACACGCTGTCAACCAACGGTAATGGCAAACACGCTGTCAACCAACGGTAATGGCAGACACTCTGTCAACCAAGGGTAATGGCAGACACACTGTCAACCAAAGGTAATGGCAGACACGCTATCGACCAAAGGTAATAGCAGACACGCTGTCAACCAAAGGTAGTGGCAGACATGCTGTCAACCAACGGTAATGGCAGACACGCTGTCAACCAACGGTAATGGCAGACACGCTGTCAACCAACGGTAATGGCAGACACACTGTCAACCAACGGTAATGGCAGGCATGCTGTCAACCAAAGGTAATGGCAGACAAGCTGTTAACCAACGCTATTGTGGTAAACAGACTTCCACCACACAGTCAGCAGACACACTGGAAATCATTGCTTATAGCAGGCACACTGCCCACTGTTGGAAATGGCAGACCCGCTATCAACCAACGGTAATGGCAGACATGCTATCAACCAAAGGTAATGGCAGACACGCTGTCAACCAACGGTAATGGCAGACACGCTGTCAACCAACGGTAATGGCAGACACGCTGTCAACCAACGGAAATGGCAGACACTCTATCAACCAAAGGTACTGGCAGACACGCTGTCAACCAAAGGTAATGGCAGACATGCTGTCAACCAAAGGTAGTGGCAGACACATTGTCAACCAACGGTAATGGCAGACACGCTGTCAACCAACGATAATGGCAGACACTCTGTCAACCAAAGGTAATGACAGACACGCTGTCAACCAACGGTAATGGCAGACATGCTGTCGACCAAAGGTAATGGCAGACACGCTGTTAACCAAAGATAATGGCAGACACGCTGTCAACCAACGGTAATGGCAGACACGCTGTCAACCAACGGTAATGGCAGACACTCTGTCAACCAAAGGTAATGGCAGACACGCTGTCAACCAACGGTAATGCAGACACGCTGTCAACCAACGGTAATGCAGACACGCTGTCAACCAAAGGTAATGGCAGACACGTTGTCAACCAACGTTAATGGCAGACACGCTGTCAACCAACAGTGATGGCAGACACTCTGTCAACCAAAGGTAATGGCAGACACGCTGTCAACCAACGGTAATGGCAGACACTCTGTCAACCAAAGGTAATGGCAGACACGCTGTCAACCAACGGTAATGGCAGACACGCTGTCAACCAACGGTAATGGCAGACACGCTGTCAACCAACGGTAATGGCAGACACTCTGTCAACCAACGGTAATGGCAGACACGCTGTCAACCAACGGTAATGGCAGACACGCTGTCAACCAACGGTAATGGCAGACACGCTATCAACCAAAGGTAATGGCAGACACGCTGTCACCCAATGGTAATGGCAGACACGCTGTCAACCAACGGTAATGGCAAACACTCTATCAACCAAAGGTAATGGCAGACACGCTGTCAACTAATGGTAATGGCAGACACACTATCAACCAACGATAATGGCAGACACACTACCAACCGCTGGCAATGGCAGACACACTATCAAACAGTGACAATGGAAGACACGCTATCAACCATTGGTAATGGTAAACAGACTACCCATTATTGGTAATGACAGACACACCATCCATCATTGGTAATGGCAGTCCATGCTTCTTGGGGCCACTAGGCAATATAAGATTCATTAATATCATCAACCAGTTTTTCTTGCTTAGAAATTCTCCCTTGAAATGTGCTCACCACTGGCTTAATCATAAATTGAGAAACCTCCTACCTCTTAGGACAAAAACTATTTGCACTGAAATTCCTATATACCGGGAAACGAAACCCCAGCTCATACTATAAACATCCCTGCATGACTCTATATCCTGGCTAATTGACAAAGTATGATGTTACAACGTTCATACAGGGTGTTTTTATAAAAAATAAACAAAACCATGAAATTGGACTCTGCCTGTTCAGGCTTCTGTCCTCCCTGCTGCCTGATCCATCAACCCTACTCTTCCGCGTGGGCTCCCTGCCTGCTCAGCACTCTGCCTGCTCCTTCATCTGCCCTCTCTGCTGCCTGCTTCAGCCACCCTGCTCATCTGCTTGCGCTCTGCCTGCCCAGACCTCTGAGATCTCTGTGCCTACTCGGCCTCTAATGTCTGGGTGCCCGGGTGAGGTAAACTGCGCATCAGAGAAGGCAGACACTTTGAGGAGTTGTGTGCACGGGGTATTCAACACTTGCCAGCTTTTTAGCCTTCCTCGCTCTGAAATTGTCGCTGCACTTACAAAACTACAAATGAACCGCAGGCGCCCTTCGCAGGGACCCACAGCAGCAGCGCAGCACTCTCTGTGCAGGCACACAAAGTAGACGCACTGACAGACAGACACAAACCTATCCATGCACAGTGTGCCCTGCCCGCATGTACGCTGCTGTCACATTGGATAGCGCTCCCTACTTCTGTTTAGGTGCAGAAGAGCTTTGTACAGAACTGTGTGAATGTATGCACACGGGTACAAACTGCATACGTATGTTAAAACAGACACCGTGCATGAACACTGCACAGGGAACTAGCACACGTAGAGACGTGAAGTAATCTGGTATTTGTACATAGACACGCACATGTATGTACGCACCTAGATATCCACACAACTTATAAATCACGGTCCAAAGACCACGAACATGTACATATGGAAACGTGTTAGACATCCACATTTAAAAATTAAATCGTATCATAGCAGTATTCTACGGACGCTTACACGCCCGGCACCCCCCACACATGCGGGCAATGCATATGTATGTCACGTATGCCCTTCCGCAGGGAAGATGACACAGCAGGAGCGGGGCCTTTGACATGAAAAGTTTTGTGTTTGCAATAGGGTACAGTGGACAGGACTTGATTAGAAGCAGCATTCCGGCCCGGAGGCCCATATGGGTATGAGTGTTATGTTTTGAACAGATGGTTTTTGTCAACGGTGCCTATTGAAAATACGTGACTTGCTATCAGTGACTACAAGTACCAGCATGCCGGGAGAACCGCACACCTGTGAGCCATGAAATGAGTGCATGTGCATAAATACTTTCAACCCGTTTAAGCTGTTGAACACCATTTTCCTCTGATGAAGGAGCCATAGTGCTCTGAAACGCGTCAGGATTAAAGGACATTACTTTGAACTCTGAAATGGTATGCTGTTTTTATATCCCTTGTCCTGGTCAGCAGACTCCAGGAAACCTACAATATGAGTCTCACACTGGTGCAATGACAACATCAATAAAATAGGCTGACTGCAATACTCAGTAAGCTTTTTTTTATCATGGCACAGCAGAAATTAGGCAACTCAGAATATAGGCCATGGTCATTTGGCAAACCAGACACCATAAGCAATCTTGCAGGCAGGAAAGCATCATCATATCATGCCAGTGCAAACTTGCCCTTGGGTTTTAAAATCTTGCACATTTAAGGTAACATTACAGATTCAGTCATTATAGGCAGGATCACCTACTCTTTCACTAGTGATAGTTGCCGAAAAATGTTGTACACCTTCTCTGGGGTGTATAACTAGAAAAGGTAAGGAAGCAATAAGTACCTATTGTGCTGTTCCTATTGAAGCAGGGTCAAGATTGATTTGCAGGTGGCATGGTGGGCAAAAGAACAATGGGTTGGAAAGCTATCCAGAACAATTGCCAGTGGTTAGATATATTGCAAGCATCCTCTCATCACCTTTTGTGAGTTTGTTGTAATGGTCCAAGTGGCTATATGTATGCTCAGTCATGGGTCCTCTCTCATGGCGCACTGGAGTCAAGCTAAAGATGACTGAAGAGCCCCAAACATGGTGAAACCGGTCTTGGGTTGCAAATGGCTGGGTCCAAACTGGGATGGCATTGTGGGCAAAAGTGATTAGACAGAACATTATTTTCATTACCTTTTGTGCTTTTCTGATCTCGGATTTTCATGTCCTCTTTGTTCTGATTCCCCTGGTCATCTGGTTTTCTTTGCCTTGGTGTGAGACTTCCTGGGCCTGCTCCTCCTGGGCTCCATAGTGATATTCCTGGTCTCCTTTGTCCTGGTCCTCCTAATGCTGGTCATGTGCAAATGCCTATGCATGTAGGAATTGGAATCAAATGTGTGATTCCTTAACATTGGCTAATAGCGATTCGGAAGTTGCGAATCGCTATTAGCTAATGTGACTCCTTTCTTTCCTATGGGCCTGCAGGCCCATAGGAATGAATGGTAATGCATTTGCAAACTGCAATTACCAAATTGGTAATCGTAAATTACAAATGGAAATCCAAGGGTGTCGGGGGCCTAAGGCCCCCCTGAAGCACCCCCCCAAAAAAAGTAAGTGTGCGCATATGAAGCAAAGTGCGCTACATGGCATGCTTCGAAAAATGCATTTTTGTGCATTTTTCGAAGCATGCACAAATTGCCATCAACTTGAAGTTGATAGTAATTAGCGTTTCCTAATTGCACAGTTCGTATTTAGGAAAGGCATAAACGCCTTGGCATTACGGAATCGCAAGTTGCGATTCCCTAAATGCATTCGCAATTTAGATAAATCTGATTACCAAAATAGCAAATGACAAAAGGTACCTGCATTGGAAAAGGCCTTTTTCCATTCGCAAACGGGCCAATTCTGCAAATCGGCCAGGCTTGATGCATGTCCCCCTAAGGGAATAAATTAAATGCAACTTTTAAATCCAGTACCATGTGCGTTAATTGAATTGCTTTCTGATAAGCATGGCGTGAAAACTTCACTCCCTTATTTTCAGTTGACCCGATTTGGGGCATGTGCTAAATTTACTAAAATCTGCTGTGACATGGGGCAGAAATCGGGACTGTTCTGGCAAATCCAGGACATCCTACTTATAAAGTACTGGGAAAATAAATACTAGACTTAAGGAAGCACAAATGCAGTTTCCATCTTCCGAGCATATTACTGATGTAGCTGCCTTTTTTTTATGCTGAGGTTGTTTGTTGTTGAGAATAATGAGAAAATCAACAAAACAGATATTTTTCCCAATTCACTGTACATATCAAAAAACAAATATATGAAGAAAACACTTCAAAAGAATTTTAGAGCTATCTATTCCTAAATTATTACCAGCGCACTCTCAGTGTTGCCAAGCTAACAAATTAACAGAAAATCATATTTAATTATCAGCTCCATGCCATACTAGAATCTGGCAACATAAATAAAAGAGCAATATTTTTCTTCTGGGACCTTATTATATTACTGATCAAAAATGGGGCAAACATGCAAAGCAGGTTCCCTGCGCTCCCGTGGACTGACCACTGGCTAGTCCCTCGATTTTGGAACACTCATAAACCCCCTGCTCTGATGCCAGGATTACGGGACGCACGAAACTGGTCCGAACTTTAGATAAGTGGGCCGATGAGCTACAAGCCACAACACCATCTATTAACGTAGATCCCGTAGTAGCTAATGATGAATTCAACAACTGGATAACCAAATCGCTGAATATCATACTCCCAGTTAAGAAAACCTTGGTAAAGAGATCTAGGACCTCGGCCCCCTGGTATTCTGAGGAGTTCAGGGATATTAAACGCAAGTGCCAAAGGTTAGAGAGGAAATGGCGCCTGGGTTATACTGACCCAGATAAAACCTTGTACAGAAAATCCATCAGGGACTACAAGAAGGAAATAAAGAAAGCACAAGCCCTGTACTATACACAAAAGATTTCCGAAGCCAGCTTCAACTCTAAGGAGATCTATCTGATTGTAAAAAGTCTCACTAAACTTCCCTAGCTCCCCGTAAATAGTGAAGACTTACAAGCTCGCTGTAATGATCTAGCGGACTTTTTTTTATAACAAAGTGGATCTCATCTACTCATCCTTTTCAACCACCATTCCAAACGCTTCAGTAGACATCTTGGCGTATTCTAAGCAGGATACAATAGGCAACTTGTCATCTGTGCTGGCTTAGTTCCCTTTGCTACACTCGGACCTACTGGCCACTTTAATGGCGCAGGTTAAATCAGGCTCCACCTGTGATCCTGCTCCTCCGAGCTCTTTAAAGGCCGTTGGCCACACTATCCTTCCTGTCATGTTGGAGGTACTTAATGCCTCAATCTCCACTAACACGGTCCCACCAGCATGGAAAGAGGCTAGGATGAGGGCACTCGTGAAGAAACCCAACATGGACATTAATAACTTCAGTAATTACTGTCCCATTTCCCTGCTCCCTTGGGTCAGCAAGATATTGGAGAAATACATCAACAGACTAATTTTCTAGAAAATAATCAGTTGCTTGACCCTTCACAAATGGGTTTCCGCCCCAAACATGGGACGGAATCTGCCTTGCTGGCAGTTCTGGAGGAAACTAGAGGTATCTTAGATCATGGGGGGATCGGTGGCAGTCATTCTCCTCGATCTGAGTGCCGTTTTGACACTGTAAATCATGAAATCTTATTGCAGCGTCTCTATGACATCTGGATTCAGGGAGGAGCATTGAAGTGGCTCAGGTCATTCCTGAGTGATAGAACTGTTCAGGTCTTTGAGGGAAATACCACCTCCACTAGCAGACCTCTGGGCTGTGGAGTCCCGCAGGGCTCCTCGCTTAGCCCAACGTTGTTTAACGTTTATATGAGGCCGCTGGCTGGGATCGTCCGTCCATATGGTATTAAGATCGTTACCTATGCGGACGGTACCCAGCTGGTGGTCTCTCTGACTCGGACAGAGGGCTCTGCGGCCACGGTAGATCTGGCGGGCTGCCTAAGCGAAGTAAACAGCTGGATGACCCTGTCTTGTCTCAAACTTAATGGGGACAAGACAGAGGCCATGCTGCTGGGCCGCTTGGCCCCATCCTTGGTGGGCTCGATTTGGCCAGCCTGTCTGGGTCCCCCTCCAGCCCCCAAGAATGCCATTAAGAGCCTGGGCATCTGGCTGGATAGGTCCCTAACGTTAGACTATCAGGCTGTCAAGCTATCTGCCACCTGTTTTGGCCTTCTCAGAATGTTAAGGAGGATTCTCCCCCTGCTACCATTCAAGGCCAAACAAACTGTCGTACAGGGATTGATCCATTCTAGGCTGGATTTTGGAAATGCACTCTATCTTGGAGCTCCTGAATTCACACTGCGGAAACTGCAAGTTATTCAAAACTGTGCGGCCCGCACCCTACTTCAAATTCCCCGTAGGCTCTCCGCCAAACCTGGACTAATAACACTGCACTGGCTCCCTGTCAGGGACAGGATTAGTTTCAAGTCCCTCTGTATTGCCCACCAGTCATTCTGGGAAACTGGTCCAGCAATCAATCGTCCTTTAATCACCCCCTACCTCCCCAGCTGACAGCTACGTTCCGCCAACGCGTTTCTTGCTGTCGTGCCCAAGGTTAAACGGACCAGATTGGGAGGCCGTTCTTTCACCCTGAATGTTGCCAGGCTGTGGAACACTTTACCCCTCCACTTAAGGTCCAATCCAGATCTAACTTCCTTCAGGAAACACTTGAAAACTTTTTTGTTCAATAAATAGGTCCCTTTCAACCTCTGTGTCATCCGCCCAACTGTAAGAACACCTTTTTAGTCACAGCGCTTGGACGCATCCGGGCAGCTATTCACGCTTTACAAAACGCATTTTCATTTCATTTCATTTCAGATGAATGCCACATTTAAAATAGTTTAGCTTAGCCACTTGCACAGGCGGTACCTCACTGCTTTTTGGCTACATAAAACATTTCCAGTCCAAGCAGATACACACTTTTAAGCCATCTTGTGTGTAGGTGTGCTCTAAAAAACAAAGATTCATTATGCTTTTGCCCCTTTTTAAGAGAAGCAATACAACATTAGCTGTAAAAAAAAAAAGCTATAAACGTGTAGCCTTACGTATGTTATGTTAAAACACTTTACCGTTTACGGATTGGGACTGAAAATTCAAAAGCAAAATATTATTCTGTTGTCACATTAGGTTTTTGGAAACATCTAGTGCTTGATTTCAAGATGGCCGCCCCTTTTGTCCAGCAATGGGAGCCATTTGGTAGTCCTTTCTCTATTTACTGATGTTGTAGAATTTTCCAGAAGCAGAAGACATTCAGTTGTTGTACTGACTTGTGAGAGATTCTACAGTTGTTACAGCTCCATTGTACAGTGAGTGCATGTTTCATTTTTATTTATTTGTCCTCAAAGATAGAAATCTTTATTTTGAAGAACACCTAGCTGAGTTTTTGATGCAGAGTGCAGGATAGTGAATTTTGCTGTGGGTTCAGATTTGAGTGCAGGTTTCAGAAGTGAATCTAGCATGTGCTTTAAGTTTTGAGGAAACAGTTGTATTGATTTGTATTGCAAGTGCAGGAATGTAGAGACTGCAGCACTGCTGTTGAGGCACAACCTGGATTTAAGCTCCATTGTACAGTGAGTGCATGTTTCATTTTTTATTTATTTGTCCTCAAAGATAGAAATCTTTATATATATGTTTGAAGAATACCTAGCTTTTGATACAGAGTGCAGGATTGTGAATTTTGCTGTGGGTACAGATTTGAGTGCAGGTTTCAGTAGTTATTCTAGCCTGTGCTTTAAGTTTTGAGGAAGCAGTTGTGTTGATTTGTATTGCAAGTGCTGGAATTTAGAGACTGCAGCACAGCTGTTGAGGCACACTCATAGCATGATTTCAAGGTGCAAGTTGATGGTTGCAGGGACCATGTTGCAGAACTCGAGTGTAATTCATTTTAAAAGTAGTCAAATATTTTGGAAGTTACAATTCAGCCATGGGTGCAGATGTCTCAAACTAAAGTGACATGCAGTATTTCTTCTCAAAGTGACTACAAAGCAGTGATATTTTGATTCAAACATATGATAGGTAAATTGTATTGCAATCTCTGGTTGCATCTTTTGTGCAGGTTACTTTACAAAAGTCCTCCATATTATGCCATGCAAACCCGACAAGCCTCAACCTTTTTAAAATAAGTTAATAATAATGAAATAATTTAGGAATCATTCCAGATTCTCTGGGCTGCCAAGTTCTTGACCTGCTTTTACAAAACATATTTTTGCCGCTAGTGGGCTTATCTTTTTATTCATGTGAAAATACACTTGTAAACTAAAACTCAAAGCGCATAAGTAAATGTCTACCATAAAATAGATCAGTCATAATTTGTCAGAAGTGTGTTTTATTTAAATTGTGTATTTCTTTCCTGTTCCTCTTTCATGCTAGAAATCTGGGAGCACTCTTACCTCAGCATTGATCACCGTCGCTTGGATGGTGCTCTTCTGTGCGTTTGTCAGAGCTCTGTCGCTAGGACTTGGCTGTGTTCCTCAGCCAATCACAGCAGATGGAACATTCTGTGTTGATGCTCATTAGGTAGTACTGTTTAGCTGTCACTGACATAACCCATTCCTTAGCCCACAGTCAAATGATATATAGAACCTAAACCTCCCTTTACAGAAAGATAATTTGGATGTCATTATTTAAACTTTGCGGTAAAACTATAATGAAAGGAATAATCAAGACCATTAAAGTACAAAGTGCCTAAAATGAGTAATTTGTCAACCTCTGGTATGTTTTTCATCAGGGCACTGAAATTCTGTGGCAGGGAGGGGCCAAATTATCTGGCATGGTTGGCTAAATTATGTGGCAAGAAGATACAAATTATGTGGCATAGTATGGCACATTGTAAGGCAATTTTATTTTGACTTTTGTAATTTTTAATACATTTTAAAAGTGTCTTACCAACGTTTTCATCTCAGAACTACCAATTTAATACTTAGAATCAGCAGTTAGCAACTGAATGGTGACCAGTCTTTGCAACTTGCATTTCAATGTGCAGAAGCACGCGTTTCCACACTATTATTTTTTGTTAAAATCTGCACACATGCACCAGATAATGGATTATGTACAAATGCTTTGAATCCATAACTATGCAGAAGATGCTGGAGCTTCTGACTCACATAATTCAAATGGCCTTGGTTTGAATAGGGCTGTACACTTTTCATCTCACAAATGAGATTATATGTGTGTGCATTAGATTATAGATATTAGTATCCGATTCCTACCACATCCTTCAGTATTTCACATCTTATTCTGCAGCAATAGAGGTTGAGGTTACCACTATAACATTAATCATAAGGTTATTTATGTAAACCTTTATTGAAAGGCATAACTTGAGGGCAAAATCTCGTTTAAGAACAGATTGCCCTAGTGTAGTAAAATAACCCTGTATAAGGGCCAGAGAGCCCTAATCTGCAGGCAGATTTTGATGTAAAGACCAAGGGCACAAAGTCAGATTCTAATATAAAGTCAGAGATCTCTAACATCTACTAGCTGATCCTAATATGAAGGACAGAAAACCCCAATCTGTAGAGAATATTGGGGTTTCCTGGAAACACCTAACCTTAGGTCAGACACTCATGCCAGATGCATAGAGTCATCACCTAGGAGTAGAGTGTATATAACATAAATGGTAGTGAGAGCTATAACCTGAGAAAGAACCTGAAATAATGGGGAGAGGACCAGAACCAAGGACTACAGGTGCTACAGGGAGATCAGAATAGATCACGATACGTGAGTCAGATACCTCTAACCTGGAAGCTGATCTTAATATATAGGCCACCAAACTTGAAGGCGGAACCTAGAATAATGGAAAGAAACCTCTAACACACAGTGAGATCCTGATGTGACATGAATAGGGGCTTAATCTGGGATGAGATCTCTTAACAGGGAACCTATACGGGCAGATCTTAATATGAAAGGCAGAGTTTACCTTTTTGTAGGGTAGAGAAAGTAGGTGCTGGTTTCTGATGCAAGGGGCAGGAAACCATAGAAAGAGATAGTGCTTGATATAAGATGCAGAAGTATTTTACCATTGAATATATCCTTTACTGTGTGCAGAGAGTTCTAAGCTTGGGAAAGACACTTTTGTAAGAATTATAAGGTCCTTCCCTGAGGATAATGTGCACCCTTATCAACCTTTTCCTAATGGAGAGAGGGGCTGGCCTATGAGGCAGATATGATGACCAAGGAGAGAGTTAAGAAGTACAAAATAAAAATATGGATACTTCCAAGTGTAGATTCCTCCCTTTTGAAAGCACCAGACTGCATCCAGAAATGTTTTCAGCAGTGCACCTGCAGGCTGCTATGTGGAACCGTGTGGCTCTGTGCTGGCTCTGCCCTTCCCCGGAAGTAAGGGAGTAGTGCCTCATATAAGCACTATATACAAGCTCACCCCTTGTTCAATACACCAACCCATGCCCACGTCATTCACCCACTCATTTGCTTTTCACTATAAGCTCACTGTTCACTTGTCTGCTCTCATTTCTTATTCCTTGCTTGTCTACTCATGTATTGATATACTCGCAAGTTTCTCTGCTTACTAACATAAACTCCATCTCTTAAGCTTCAATAAATACTCACTCGTTTCATTTCTCCTTACTCACTCCTTTAACATGCACACATTGCACCAGAGTTGTCAATTAGCTCCACATCGCCATTCTTTTTCTGGCTAGTCCTGCCTTTTTACCTACCAGGAGTTTGGATTCTACTACCCTTGCTGTTGCTTTCCCACATTATGATATATATAGGACCAGAACTATAAATCAAAATGGTATTGTATAGAACAACTCAAGTGTCGTTAGGTAACTGATAACATTGCGCTTATTGGTAATTCTGTCCCTCACATATCCATTAGCTCACTCCACAGTGACAATCTATACTTATCCTTACTTAATACTCAAAGCCACATGAATCAGTCCTTAGTCACTCAAAAGTCACAGATAATGTATTTGCTCTTCACACATACAGCACACACCTCTGTCTCACTTATTTCTTCCATATAATATCATCTTTTGCTAACTTCTTACTCATTCACAGCTATTCCCACTCATACTTGTAGAAAAGTAGGATCTGGGTTTATGCTTACCCCCACTTTTCGCTTGGTGTTATGCTGTTTCTGCCAAGTCTGACTGGGATCTGCTAATCAAGACCCTAGTCTCTGTGATTTTTTCCCCTGAATTGGATATGGTGAGGACTTGGGTACATCCCAGATTGGCTACTGGTGTACACTTGTAAGTCCCAAATATATGGCACTGAGGTACCCAAGGCATTCGCACACTAGGGGCCTCCCATGGGCTGAATCATGTATTATGCCACTCATGAGAGAACACTCAAAGTGTGACTGTAGACCTGACATTGCAGCCTGTGTTTCTCTATATCTGAGGTCACTGCACTTGAAACCTATAAGTCACCCCCTTAGGCATGCCTTCCAATCCCGAAGGCAGGGTGCTTGGTTCTAAGTGTGAGGGTACCCCTGCATGTGCAGGACACCCCTACAACCTTTTGAGTCCATTCACCGAGTTGTAAGTACATCAGCCATTATTATATATAGAGTGGCCATGCGTCATTACACAATGACCATCTCCAAATTATCCAGAAGAAACCATGCTGTGTTTGGTATCAAACATGTTGGAATCATACCCCCACACTGTTTGTGTGAGAGATATGACTCCATGTACTGTGAATCTCCTCCGGGAGGCCCTCAGTGCTCCCTGTACCAGTCTTTCAGAACCGGACAGCATGCTAGGGCTGCTGCCGGCCAGAGACATGTTTCTGCCCTCATGCTGCTGAGCCAAGCTCGAGCAGGGGAAGGCAGAACAATAGATATCTTGTCACAGGGGGGTGTGACCTCCTCCCAGACAGGGCTTAGTATATTGGGACAGGGTAGGGGCGCTTGCCAGTGCCACTAAGACTACTTGAAGGGCACACTTGGTGCCCTCTTTGCATAGTCCACTTCAAACCAGTTCAGGGAGCCGTTGGCTGCCACTCTGGTGCAAAACTGGACAAAGGATATGGGAGTATCCTCCCCATTGTGCAGCCCCTCCTATGGGAGGGACCCCTGAATCGTCCCAACCCATTCCTTAGGGTACGTAAGGGCTTACCTATGGGTGGGCCCCTAGATTCATTGTGGGACAAGATTCAGATCAGACACCACTTCATCTTTAACCGTCTGGGCACTCTGTACTTCGATGGACGTTTGCTCTGGACATCGAGACTGCAGCTGGGAAGACTTCTGCTGCTGCTGGTCTCGTTGTCCTGCTCATCCACTGTAACGTCTGTGCCTGTGCTCCATACAGGAACCTTCCAAGGCCTGTGGACATCCAATACACCTGAAGGATTATCCCTTGAAGTGAAAGAGTCACTTCCCTGCATCTGCAAGCACCACAACTAATCTAACCGGTCTGCTGCTCCTGGGCTCCCAAGGACTCCAGAAGGCTCAGCAACACAGGTGGTGGTTCTACAACTCCCTTGAGGCCTGCCCTGTCTTCTCCACGAGTTTGAGGCCAGTATCCCTCGTCGGAACTGCAGGAACCAAACCCCTGTGCACCGGGTTGACTTGTCGTTGCAAAGGCTTGTTAGCTCTCTTCCTCAGAGATCTTCAGGCTCCAAGTAGTCATCAACCACAAGCATCGGCTGTGACTAAGATCTTTGTCCTCACCGCATCTCTTGCACCGTGGGCCTGCATCTTTGGTGAGCTGCTTGAGGTCCTCTTACGACTCCAGTGCCTCCCAGCCTGCGGGTCCTCTTGAGGGTCTTCTTTCATTCCAGTGGGCTCCCCTGTTTGCCTGGGCCTACTCTGACTTTTCTTCTTGTGGCAAGTCACTTGGACCTTGCTGGTCCCCACACTGTACCTTTTTTTCATAGTATTAAATTAAAAAAATATATTTTTCAGTAATTTTACTAACTCCAGGGAGCAACAAGATAGGGCGATAGTTTCCCAGGTCTGAAGGGTCAAGGCTTGATTTTTTAACAGAGCCTGTAAGCAGTAAGCAGCATTACACATTATCCCCTCCTACCCCGTGGATCTGTGAGGATTTCCCCTTCTGAGCTAGGGGCCCTGCTTCAGACGTCCTCCTTCAAGCTTCACAATCGGGTTGAGGTGGCTCTTGTCCACCTTGTGATACAGCTACACTCATGCTTGTGATTCCTTGGCTTGATCTGACCCATGAACATCGTGCTCACGCTTACAATGGGCTTGTCTAAAATCACAGTGACTCAGAAGACAGAGTTAGAGAGGCACTTTGTATAACCATACAGAGCCAGATACCCAAATACAACTTTAGAACTCAGTTTGCCGCTGACTACATGTAACATAGGCACAACTGGTTGGCCTCTACAAGCTGGCATCAGTCTAGTTGTCCTTCAATCATAGTTGCTGCAGGAGTAGATCTAAAGGCAGTGCATTGAAGCCAATATCGTGACCTAGCAAAGCATCCCGTTACAGGTCATACAAGAGGGTCTAACTAGGCCCCTGTTATGCACTGTTCAGTAATGATTATCAATACATAGACAAATATTGATTATTGTCTCTATCACACAGATAAGCTCTACTTTTTGGTAAATGAACTCCAAGTGTCACTGTGGATTCCCACCTTGTGCAAGACAGCTCATGTCTATTCAGCATAAGCTTCAGGCACAAGCAGGCACACCATTAACACCAACTTAACCACTCATAATGAGAAATGTAAAATACCAGTTGACTTGTGTGCGAGTGTACCTTGCACGTTTACAACCCCAAAAGGATTTTCCCTGGATATTGTAATAAGTAGTTTGGTTAAGGGAATGTTGTTGCTGCAGGTCAGTGTAGATGCAAGACAGGCTAAGGCAATTTCCTTACAGCAGCTTTCCAAAACAAAGTTGTCAGTGATACACTATTGTTGCTAAATAATATGTTGTTTACCAGATCCATAATCCTATTTACAGTTGTGGCCATTGGTGTCTGTGCTCGTGCTAATTTTGAGTTGTGAATGCCACTGTCACATGTGTTCCCCTTCTTAGAAGTGTTTTCCTTGAGTAACGGTGGTAGATAAAAGCAAAGTTGGTGTCTTAACCCCTAAAAGTCTGGTCTCTTCACTGGTCCCTGGCATTAAGACTTACAGAAACTGTTCATTTTGTTGTCATTCTTGTTTCAGGTTTAGACTGGACATCTCCATGGAAATCTCTTCACTTTGTTTCAATTTTGAATGTTTTCTGTTGTACCATTTAGTCATTGTCTGGCAATGCACACATTTTATTGTTTTGTTCATGCCCTTTCTTTGTCTCAGTTGTAGTCATCTACCCGTTAAGGTCTGCACTGCACATAGTGGTGCAATGTTCTTCATATGCAGCACATTTAAAAGTGTTGTGTCAGGTACTGATTCTATTCCATGGCCTTTTTTGCTCAGTTTGGTGTCTGGATATATTTCTCTTAATTGCCAAGTTTCATATTGCATCATACTGACTCAGTTGTTGTCCATTTGCTTACATATTTATCAATTCTCTCATCCTCTCCTTTTGATAATCTCACCTATTAACTGCCCATCCTTCTATTAAGCCTCTTTTTGTTCCCTTTTCTATTCGTTCCTAAATGGTTTACTATTCACACCCCCTTGTTGCATTCATTTGCCTTGCCCATTTATTTCCTATGCTGGTTCTCTGTGAGAGAAAGAGAGTGGCCTCAGTGAGATTCCCCTCAGCACGGCGGCCATCTTGGACTGCCTCTGACTGCATTAAGTCTCAGTTCACACAAAATGGAGGTTGGTCTTCAGTGCACCCATATACAAATTTACAAACAGCTGTGAGCTTCAATTCTTTAATTTTAGCTAAAGAATCGTAAACAAAGGTTAGTGTTTTCAGTGAAAACACACTTTCATCTTTCACAAATGATAGCACAGCTGATTCACATTTCCCTCACTAAACATTTGCTTTTTTAACAATGTTTTTGTTGCCATCAAATACATAACATGATTTTCATAAAAACATTAATTTTCATTCATATTCTTTTAGGTATTGCTGTGGCATCACACCTTTTATCCTCAGCATAGGAGGCAGTTATTGTGGTTCTCACACAGGCGAAAACCAAAATGTATAGTTGGAAACATGCTTTTCATTTACACATCCAGTCAGAAAAAACGTGTTCCTTTGGTTATATTAGATACAAATTATTAGACTGTGGTTTTCTCACTGTTCTGCAATGTTGCATTGATCACCTGGCCAGATTTGTTGTTCTTGGCCTTTCCTATTTAATAAATGACTTCATACAAGATACAGCTTTTGTTTGCCTACCCTGTATTGAGACAATGGGAGTCCACTTTTGGCTTTATTGTGGTTCAGGGGAGTAGGGTAAAAGGATTTTGTGACGAGAGGTGCCATCCTATAAATGCGAACACTTAAACTCTCTTCAATGAGCATACATGCCAACATACCTGGTTCAAGCTTGAGACTACCAATGTTTAAGCCTAAATGGCTTTATCTGTTTCCGACCTGAAATTGCTCCTTCTTTAATGTATATCAATTGGCAAAATACATTCCCCCTAGTTTGTTTCCAAAATATCTACTTTTAAAATGTTGACATGTCTGTATGAGGCTGAACTGAATATATGATGTTACAACGCAAACAGTTACAACGCATGCCTTTACAACGTGGCTTTTACATCGCAGCATCCATTACAACACATGATTTTACAACGCATGCCATCACAATGCATTTTTAGAAACTACATTTGCAACGCATTCCATTACAACGCATACCATTACAATGCACAATACTTTTAGGGCAAGAGTAGTGTAAGTGTTAGATAGCGTAGGGGTAAAAATTATTATTCCCACTCCAGTGAGTGCAACAGTAGGGTAAGTGGTGGATAGTGTAGGGGTAAAAATGTATATTCCCACTCCAGTGAGTGCAACAGTAGGGTAAGTTGGATAGTGTTGGATAGTGTAGGGTTTTAAAATACTATCCCCATGTACCCCAGAACCCATACCCACCCTAAAACAAAAAAATCCCCATTACTTACCTTATAATGCGTTGTAATGGCATGCGTTGTAATGATATTCATTGTAATGGCATGCGTTGTAGTGACATGCATTGTAATTGCATGCGTTGTAATGGTATGTGATGTAAGGGCAGCTGTGTTGTAATGACTGCGTTGTGAAGGTAGTGCGTTGTAATGACTGCTATGTAGAGGTTGTTTCCCGGCTGAACTAGTTGAAGACTGTAGAATTCTGACCTGAAATTGCTTCTTCTGTAATGTATTTCAATTGGCAAAATACATTCCCCCTAATTTGCTTTCACAATATCTACTTTTAAAATGTTGACATGACTGAATGAGGCTGAACTGAATATATGATGTTACAACGCAAACAATTACAACGCATGCCTTTACAACGCGGTTTTTACATCGCAGCATCCATTACAATGCATGATTTTACAAAACATGCCATCACAACGCATTTTTAGAAACTACATTTACAATGGATTCCATTACAACGCATACCTTTACAACGCATGCCATTACAACACGCAATACTTTTAGGGAAAGAGTAGCGTAAGTGTTGGATAGCGTAGGGGTAAAAATTGCTATTCCCACTCCAGTGAGTGCAACAGTAGGGTAAGTGTTGGATAGTGTAGGTGTAAAAATGTCTATTCCCACTCCAGTGAGTGCAACAGTAGGGTAAGTGTTGGATAGTGTAGGGCTAAAAATGTATATTCCCACTCCAGTAAGTACAACTGTAGGGTAAGTTGGATAGTGTAGGATAGTGTAGGGATAAAAATACTATCCCCATGTACCCCAGAACCCATACCCACCCTAAAACAAAAAAATCCCCATTACTTACCTTATAATGCGTTGTAATGGCATGCGTTGTAATGATATTCATTGTAATGGCATGCGTTGTAGTGACATGCGTTGTAATGGCATGCGTTGTAATGGTATGTGATGTTACCGCAGCTGCGTTGTAATGACTGCGCTGTGAAGGTAGTGCGTTGTAATGACTGCTATGTAAAGGTTGTTTCCCGGCTGAACTAGTTGAAGACTGTAGAATTCTGACCTGAAATTGCTTCTTCTTTAATGTATTTCAATTGGCAAAATACATTCCCCCTAATTTGCTTTCACAATATCTACTTTTAAAATGTTGACATGTCTGAATGAGGCTGAACTGAATATATGATGTTACAACGCAAACAATTACAACGCATGCCTTTACAACGTGGTTTTTACATCGCAGCATCCATTACAATGCATGATTTTACAACACATGCCATCACAACGCATTTTTAGAAACTACATTTACAATGCATTCCATTACAACGCATACCATTACAACGCATGCCATTATGACGCGCAATACTTTTAGGGCAAGAGTAGTGTAAGTGTTGGATAGCGTAGGGGTAAAAAATTACTATTCCCACTCCAGTGAGTGCAACAGTAGGGTAAGTGTTGGATAGTGTAGGGGTACACATTTCTATTTCCACTCTAGTGAGTGCAACAGTAGGGTAAGTGTTGGATAGTGTAGGGGTACACATTTCTATTCCCACTCTAGTGAGTGCAACAGTAGGGTAAGTGTTGGATAGTGTAGGGGTACACATTTCTATTCCCACTCTACTGAGTGCAACAGTGGGGTAAGTGTTGGATAGTGTAGGGATAAAAATACTATCCCCATGTACCCCAGAACCCATACCCACCCTAAAACAAAAAAATCCCCATTACTTACCTTATAATGCGTTGTAATGACATGTGTTGTAATGATATTCATTGTAATGGCATGCGTTGTAGTGACATGCGTTGTAATGGCATGCGTTGTAATGGTATGTGATGTAAGGGCAGCTGCGTTGTAATGACTGCGTTGTGTAGGTAGTGCAATGTAATGACTGCTATGTAAAGGTTGTTTCCCGGCTGAACTAGTTGAAGACTGTAGAAGTATTTTGCTTGTTAGGAGGGCCCAGTTATTGCCAAAAAGTAATATGCAGTTTATCCAGCAGTCTGGCTGAAAGAGGGCACACACTTTGAGTGGTATCTCTATCAGCTGAGTTGAACTTTTGACCTCTTCTGCCACCAGGGCAGAGGCTGGCATGAACATTCTGAGAGAAGAATGCCCTGTGTCAGTATTCTGTGCCAACATTCCAAAGCTTCCATGCCCAGCCCCCGCTTCAAGCACCCTTCTCAAAGAGGAACATGAAAAGTGACAGAAGCTTTAGATACAGAGAACGGTTCTGGCTCATGTCACTCTTGCTTTGGCCAAATGATTGAACCTTACAACAACCTTACCCAACACTCTCCAGGTTATCCCTGTCCCTCACTTCACTCACGTCATATTCATTACATACACCCGGTATTGTTCCCTTTTCTATTCATTCCTAAATGATTTACTATCCACACCCCTTGTTGCATTCATTTGCCTTGCACATTTATTTCCTATGCTGGTTCTCTGTGAGAGAAAGAGAGTGGCCTCAGTAAGATTTCCCTCAACACGGCGGCCATCTTGGACTGCCTCTGACTGCATTAAGTCTCAGTTCACACAAAATGGAGGTTGTTCTTCAGTGCACCCATTTCCAAATTTACAAACAGTTGTGAGCTTCAATTCTTTAATTTTAGGCTAAAGAATCGTAAACAAAGAATAGTGTTTTCAGTGAAAACACACTTTTATCTTTCACAAATGATAGCACAGCTGATTCACATTTCCGTCACTAAACATTTGCTTTTTTAACAATATGTTTGTTGCCATCAAATACATAACATGCTTTTCATAAAAACATTAATTTTCATTCATGTTCTTTTAGGTATTGCTGTGGCATCACACCTTTTATCCTCCGCATAGCAGGCAGTTTTTGTGGTTCTCACACAGGCAAAAAACCAAAATGTATGGTTGTAAACATGCTTTTCATTTACAAATCCAGTCAGAAAAAACGTGTTCCTTTGGTTATATTAGATACAAATTATTGGACTGTGGTTTTCTCACTGTTCTGCAATGTTGCATTGATCACCTAGCCAGATTTGTTTTACTTGGCCTTTCCTATTTAATAAATGACTTCATACAAGATACAGCTTTTGTTTGCCTACCCTGTATTGAGACAATGGGAGTCCACTTTTGGCTTTATTGTTGTTCAGGGGAGTAGGGTAAAAGGCTTTTGTGATGATAGGTGCCGTCCTATAAATGCGAACACTTAAACTCTCTTCAATGAGCCTACATGCCAACATACCTGGTTCAAGCTTGAGACTACTAATGTTTAAGCCAAAATGGCTTTATCTGTTTCCGACCTGACATTGCTTCTTCTTTAATTTTTATCAATTGGCAAAATGCATTCCCCCTAATGGTTTCCAAAATATCTACTTTTAAAATGTTGACATGTCTGAATGAGGCTGAACCAAATATCTGATGTTACAACGCAAACAGTTACAACGCATGCCTTTAGAACGTGCCTTTTACATCGCAGCATCCATTACAACGCATGATTTTACAACGCCTGCCCTGACAACGCATTTTTAGAAACTAAATTTACAACGCATTCCATTACAACGCATACCATTACAATGCATGCCATTACAACGCACAATACTTTTAGGGCAAGAGTAGGGTAAGTGTTAGATAGCGTAGGGGTAAAAATTACTATTCCCACTCCAGTGAGTGCAACAGTAGGGTAAGTTTTGGGTAGTGTAGGGGTATACATTTCTATTCCCACTCCAGTGAGTGCAACAGGAGGGTAAGTATTGGATAGTGTAGGGATAAGAATACTATCTCCATGAACCCCAAAACCCATACCCACCCTAAAACTAAAAAATCCCCATGACTTACCTTATAATGCGTTGTAATGGCATGCGTTGTAATGATATTCATTGTAATGGCATGCGTTGTAGTGACATACGTTGTAATGGCATGCGTTATAATGGTATGTGTTGTAAGCGCAGCTGCGTTGTAATGACTGCGTTGTGAAGGTAGTGCGTTGTAATGACTGCTATGTAAAGGTTGTTTCCCGGCTGAACTAGTTGAAGACTGTAGAATTCTGACCTGAAATTGCTTCTTCTTTAATGTATTTCAATTGGCAAAATACATTCCCCCTAATTTGCTTTCACAATATCTACTTTTAAAATGTTGACATGACTGAATCAGGCTGAACTGAATATATGATGTTACAACGCAAACAATTACAACGCATGCCTTTACAACGAGGTTTTTTACATCGCAGCATCCACTACAATGCATGATTTTACAAAACATGCCATCACAACGCATTTTTAGAAACTACATTTGCAATGCATTCCATTACAACGCATACCTTTACAACGCATACCATTACAACACGCAATACTTTTAGGACAAGAGTAGCGTAAGTGTTGGATAGCGTACGGGTAAAAATTGCTATTCCCACTCCAGTGAGTGCAACAGTAGGGTAAGTGTTGGATAGTGTAGGTGTAAAAATGTCTATTCCCACTCCAGTGAGGGCAACAGTAGGGTAAGTGTTGGATAGTGTAGGGCTAAACATTTATATTCCCACTCCAGTAAGTGCAACTGTAGGGTAAGTTGGATAGTGTAGGATAGTGTAGGGATAAAAATACTATCCCCATGTACCCCAGAACCCATACCCACCCTAAAACAAAAAATCCCCATTACTTACCTTATAATGCGTTGTAATGGCATGCGTTGTAATGATATTCATTGTAATGGCATGCGTTGTAGTGACATGCGTTGTAATGGCATGCGTTGTAATGGTATGTGATGTAAGGGCAGCTGCGTTGTAATGACTGCGCTGTGAAGGTAGTGCGTTGTAATGACTGCTATGTAAAGGTTGTTTCCCGGCTGAACTAGTTGAAGACTGTAGAATTCTGACCTGAAATTGCTTCTTCTTTAATATATTTCAATTGGCAAAATACATTCCCCCTAATTTGCTTTCAAAATATCTACTTTTAAAATGTTGACATGTCTGAATGAGGCTGAACTGAATATATGATGTTACAACGCAAACAATTACAACGCATGCCTTTACAACGTGGTTTTTACATCGCAGCATCCATTACAATGCATGATTTTACAACACATGCCATCACAACGCATTTTTAGAAACTACATTTACAATGCATTCCATTACAACGCATACCATTACAACGCATGCCATTACAACGCGCAATACTTTTAGGGCAAGAGTAGTGTAAGTGTTGGATAGCGTAGGGGTAAAAATTACTATTCCCACTCCAGTGAGTGCAACAGTAGGGTAAGTGTTGGATAGTGTAGGGGTACACATTTCTATTCCCACTCTAGTGAGTGCAACAGTAGGGTAAGTGTTGGATAGTGTAGGGGTACACATTTCTATTCCCACTCTAGTGAGTGCAACAATGGGGTAAGTGTTGGATAGTGTAGGGATAAAAATACTATCCCCATGTACCCCAGAACCCATACCCACCCTAAAACAAAAAAATCCCCATTACTTACCTTATAATGCGTTGTAATGGCATGCGTTGTAATGATATTCATTGTAATGGCATGCTTTGTAGTGACATGCGTTGTAATGGCATGCCTTGTAATGGTATTTGATGTAAGGGCAGCTGCGTTGTAATGACTGCGTTGTGTAGTTAGTGCAATGTAATGACTGCTATGTAAAGGTTGTTTCCCGGCTGAACTAGTTGAAGACTGTAGAAGTATTTTGCTTGTTAGGAGGGCCCAGTTATTGCCAAAAAGTAATATGCAGTTTATCCAGCAGTCTGGCTGAAAGAGGGCACACACTTTGAGTGGTATCTCTATCAGCTGAGTTGAACTTTTGACCTCTTCTGCCACCAGGGCAGAGGCTGGCATGGACATTCTGAGAGAAGAATGCCCTGTGTCAGTATTCTGTGCCAACATTCTAAAGCTTCCCTGCCCAGCCCCCGCTTCAAGCACCCTTCTCAGAGAGGAACATGAAAAGTGACAGAAGCTTTAGATACAGAGATCGGTTCTGGCTCATGTCACTCTTGCTTTGGCCAAATGATTGAACCTTACAACAACCTTACCTAACACTCTCCAGTTTATCCCTGTCCCTCACTTCATTCACTTCATATTCATTACATACACCCGGTATTGTTCCCTTTTCTATTCATTCCTAAATGATTTACTATCCACATCCCTTGTTACATTCATTTGCCTTGCACATTTATTTCCTATGCTGGTTCTCTGTGAGAGAAATAGAGTGGCCTCAGTGAGATTTCCCTCAGCACGGCAGCCATCTTGGACTGCCTCTGACTGCATTAAGTCTCAGTTCACACAAAATGGAGTTGTTCTTCAGTGCACCCATATCTAAATTTACAAACAGTTGTGAGATTCAATTCATTAATTTTAGGCTAAAGAATAGTAAACAAAGAATAGTGTTTTCAGTGAAAACACACTTTTATCTTTCACAAAAGATAGCACAGCTGATTCCCATTTCCCTCACTAAACATTTGCTTTTTTAACAATATGTTTGTTGCCATCAAATACATAACATGATTTTCATAAAAACATTAGTTTTCATTCATATTCTTTTAGGTATTGCTGTGGCATCACACCTTTTATCCTCAGCATAGCAGGCAGTTTTTGTGGTTCTCACACAGGCAAAAAACTAAATGTATAGTTGTAAACATTCTTTTCGTTTACAAATCCAGTCAGAAAAAATGTGTTCCTTTGGTTATATTAGATACACTTTATTGGACTGTGGTTTTCTCACTGTACTGCACTGTTTCATTGATCACCTGGCCAGCTTTGTTTTAATTGGCCTTTCCTATTTAATAAATGACTTCATACAACATACAGTTATTGTTTGTCTACCCTGTATTGAGACAATGGGAGTCCACTTTTGGCTTTATTATGATTCAGGGGAGTAGGGTAAAAGGCTTTTGAGACAATAGGTGCCCACCTATAAATGTGTACACTGAAACTCTCTTCAATGAGCATACATGCCAACATACCGGATTCAAGCTTGAGACTACCAATGTTTAATCCAAAATGGCTTTTTCTGATTCTGACCTGAAATTGCTTCTTCTTTAATGTATTTCAATTGGCAAAATACATTCCCCCTAATTCGTTTTCAAAATATCTACTTTTAAAATGTTGACATGTCTGAATGAGGCTGAACTGAATATATGATGTTACAACGCAAACAATTACAACGCATGCCTTTACAACGCGGTTTTTACATTGCAGCATCATTAAAATGCATGATTTTACAACGCATGCCATCACAACGCATTTTTAGAAAATACATTTACAATGCATTCCATTACAACGCATGCCATTACAACACGCAATACTTTTAGGGCAAGAGTAGTGTAAGTGTTGGATAGCGTAAGGGTAAAAATTGCTATTCCCACTCCAGTGAGTGCAACAGTAGGGTAAGTGTTGGATAGTGTAGGGGTAAAAATTTCTATTCCCACTCCAGTGAGTGCAACAGTAGGGTAAGTTGGATAGTGTTGGATAGTGTAGGGTTTTAAAATACTATCCCCATGTACCCCAGAACCCATACCCACCCTAATACAAAAAAATCCCCATTACTTACCTTATAATGCGTTGTAATGGCATGCGTTGTAATGATATTCATTGTAATGGCATGCGTTGTAGTGACATGCATTGTAATGGCATGCGTTGTAATGGTATGTGATGTAAGGGCAGCTGCGTTGTAATGACTGCGTTGTGAAGGTAGTGCGTTGTAATGACTGCTATGTAAAGGTTGTTTCCCGGCTGAACTAGTTGAAGACTGTAGAATTCTGACCTGAAATTGCTTCTTCTTTAATGTATTTCAATTGGCAAAATACATTCCCCCTAATTTGCTTTCACAATATCTACTTTTAAAATGTTGACATGTCTGAATGAGGCTGAACTGAATATATGATGTTACAACGCAAACAATTACAACGCATGCCTTTACAACGCGGTTTTTACATCGCAGCATCCATTACAATGCATGATTTTACAACGCATGCCATCACAACGCATTTTTAGAAACTACATTTACAATGCATTCCATTACAACGCATACCTTTACAACGCATGCCATTACAACACGCAATACTTTTAGGGCAAGAGTAGTGTAAGTGTTGGATAGCGTAGGGGTAAAAATTGCTATACCCACTCCAGTGAGTGCAACAGTAGGGTAAGTGTTGGATAGTGTAGGGGTAAAAATGTCTATTCCCACTCTAGTGAGTGCAACAGTAGGGTAAGTGATGGATAGTGTAGGGGTAAAAATTTCTATTACCACTCCAGTGAGTGCAACTGTAGGGTAAGTTGGATAGTGTTGGATAGTGTAGGGATAAAAATACTATCTTCATGTACCCCAGAACCCATACCCACCCTAAAACTAAAAAATCCCCATTACTTACCTTATAATGCGTTGTAATGGCATGCGTTGTAATGATATTCATTGTAATGGCATGCGTTGTAGTGACATGCGTTGTAATGGCATGCGTTGTAATGGTATGTATAGTAAGGGCAGCTTCGTTGTAATGACTGCGTTGTGTAGGTAGTGCGTTGTAATGACTGCTATGTAAAGGTTGTTTCCCGGCTGAACTAGTTGAAGACTGTAGAATTCTGACCTGAAATTACTTCTTCTTTAATGTATTTCAATTGGCAAAATACATTCCCCCTAATTTGCTTTCAAAATATCTACTTTTAAAATGTTGACATGTCTGAATGAGGCTGAACTGAATATATGATGTTACAACGCAAACAGTTTCAATGCATTCCTTTAGAACGTGCGTTTTACATCGCAGCATCCATTACAACGCATGATTTTACAACGCATGCCCTCACAACGCATTTTTAGAAACTAAATTTACAACGCATACCATTACATTGCATGCCATTACAACGCATGCCATTACTATGCACAATACTTTTAGGGCAAGAGTAGGATAAGTGTTAGATAGCGTAGGGGTAAAAATTACTATTCCCACTCCAGTGAGTGCAACAGTAGGGTAAGTGTTGGGTAGTGTAGGCGTATAAATTTCTATTCCCACTCCAGTGAGTGCAACAGGAGGGTAAGTATTGGATAGTGTAGGGATAAGAATACTATCCCCATGAACCCCAAAACCCATACCCACCCTAAAACTAAAAAATCCCCACTACTTACCATATAATGCGTTGTAATGGCATGCGTTGTAATGATATTCATTGTAATGGCTTGCGTTGTAGTGACATACGTTGTAATGGCATGCGTTATAATGGTGTGCGTTGTAAGGGCAGCTGCGTTGTAATGACTGCATTGTGAAGGTAGTGCCTTGTAATGACTGCTATGTAAAGGTTGTTTCCCGGCTGAACTAGTTGAAGACTGTAGAATTCTGACCTGAAATTGTTTCTTCTTTAATGTATTTCAATTGGTAAAATACATTCCCCCTAATTTGCTTTCGAAATATCTACTTTTAAAATGTTGACATGTCTGAATGAGGCTGAACTGAATATATGATGTTACAACGCAAACAATTACAACGCATGCCTTTACAACGCGGTTTTTACATCGCAGCATCCATTACAATGCATGGTTTTACAACGCATGCCATCACAACCTATTTTTAGAAACTACATTTACAACACTTTCCATTACATCGCATACCTTTACAACGCATGCCATTACAAAACACAATACTTTTAGGGCAAGAGTAGTGTAAGTGTTGGATAGCGTAGGGGTAATAATTGCTATTCCCACTCCAGTGAGTGCAACAGTAGGGTAAGTGTTGGATAGTGTAGGGGTAAACATTTCTATTCCCACTCCAGTGAGTGCAAAAGTAGGGTAAGTGTTGGATAGTGTTGGGATAAAAATACTATCCCCATGTACCCCAGAACCCATACCCACCCTAAAACAAATAAATCCCCATTACTTACCTTATAATGCGTTGTAATGGAATGCGTTGTAATGATATTCATTGTAATTGCATGCGTTGTAGTGACATGCGTTGTAATGGTATGCGTTGTGATGGTATGTGATGTAAGGGCAGCTGCGTTGGAATAACTGCATTGTGTAGATAGTGCAATGTAATGACTGCTATGTAAAGGTTGTTTCCTGGCTGAACTAGATGAAGACTGTAGAAGTATTTTGCTTGTTTGGAGGCCCCAGTTATTGCCAAAAAGTAATATGCAGTTTATCCAGCAGTCTGGCTGAAAGAGGGCACACACTTTGAGTGGTATCTCTATCAGCTGAGTTGAACTTTTGACCTCTTCTGCCACCAGGGCAGAGGCTGGCATGAACATTCTGAGAGAAGAATGCCCTGTGTCAGTATTCTGTGCCAACATTCTAAAGCTTCCCTGCCCAGCCCCCGCTTCAAGCACCCTTCTCAGAGAGGAACATGAAAAGTGGCAGAAGCTTTAGATACAGAGATCGGTTCTGGCTCATGTCACTCTTGCTTTGGCCAAATGATTGAACCTTACAACAACCTTACCCAACACTCTCCAGGTTATCCCTGTCCCTCACTTCACTAACTTCATATTCATTACATACACCCGGTATTGTTCACTTTAATATTAATTCCTAAATTGTTTACTATCCACACCCCCTTGTTACATTCATTTGCCTTGCACATTTATTTCCTATGCTGGTTCTCTGTGAGAGAAATAGTGTGGCCTAAGTGAGATTTCCCTCAGCACGGCAGCCATCTTGGACTGCCTCTGACTGCATTAAGTCTCATTTCACACAAAATGGAGGTTGTTCTTCAGTTCACCCATATCTAAATTTACAAACAGTTGTGAGCTTCAATTCTTTATTTTAGGCTAAAGAATCGTAAACAAAGAATAGTGTTTTCAGTGAAAACACACTTTTATCTTTCACAAAAGATAGCACAGCTGATTCACATTTCCCTCACTAAACATTTGCTTTTTTTAATAATATGTTTGTTGCCATCAAATACATAACACGATTTTCATAAAAACATTAATTTTCATTCATATTCTTTTAGGTATTGCTGTGGCATCACACCTTTTATCCTCAGCATAGCAGGCAGTTTTTGTGGTTCTCACACAGGCAAAAAACTAAATGTATAGTTGTAAACATTCTTTTCATTTACAAATCCAGTCAGAAAAAATGTGTTCCTTTGGTTATATTAGATGCACTTTATTGGACTGTGGTTTTCTCACTGTACTGCACTGTTTCATTGATCACCTGGCCAGCTTTGTTTTACTTGGCCTTTCCTATTTAATAAATGACTTCATACAACATACAGTTATTGTTTGTCTACCCTGTATTGAGACAATGGGAGTCCACTTTTGGTTTTATTATGATTCAGGGGAGTAGGGTAAAAGGCGTTTGTGACAATAGGTGCCCACCTATAAATGTGTACACTGAAACTCTCTTCAATGAGCATACATGCCAACATACCGGATTCAAGCTTGAGACTACCAATGTTTAATCCAAAATGGCTTTTTCTGTTTCTGACCTGAAATTGCTTCTTCTTTAATGTATTTCAATTGGCAAAATACATTCCCCCTAATTTGTTTTCAAAATATCTACTTTTAAAATGTTGACATGTCTGAATGAGGTTGAACTGAATATATGATGTTACAACGCAAACAATTAAAACGCATGCCTTTACAACGCGGTTTTTACATCGCAGCCTCATTAAAATGCATGATTTTACAACGCATGCCATCAACGCATTTTTAGAAAATACATTTACAATGCATTCCATTACAACGCATAGCTTTACAACGCATGCCATTACAACACGCAATACTTTTAGGGCAAGAGTAGTGTAAGTGTTGGGTAGCGTAGGTTTAAAAATTGCTATTCCCACTCCAGTGAGTGCAACAGTAGGGTAAGTGTTGGATAGTGTAGGGGTAAAAATTTCTATTCCCACTCCAGTGAGTGCAACAGTAGGGTAAGTTGGATAGTGTTGGATAGTGTAGGGTTTTAAAATACTATCCCCATGTACCCCAGAACCCATACCCACCCTAATACAAAAAAATCCCCATTACTTACCTTATAATGCGTTGTAATGGCATGCGTTGTAATGATATTCATTGTAATGGCATGCGTTGTAGTGACATGCATTGTAATGGCATGCGTTGTAATGGTATGTGATGTAAGGGCAGCTGCGTTGTAATGACTGCGTTGTGTAGGTAGTGCGTTTTAATGACTGCTATGTAAAGGTTGTTTCCCGGCTGAACTAGTTGAAGACTGTAGAATTCTGACCTGAAATTGCTTCTTCGTTAATGTATTTCAATTGGCAAAATACATTCCCCCTAATTTGCTTTCACAATATCTACTTTTAAAATGTTGACATGTCTGAATGAGGCTGAACTGAATATATGATGTTACAACGCAAACAATTACAACGCATGCCTTTACAACGTGGTTTTTACATCGCAGCATCCATTACAATGCATGATTTTACAACGCATGCCATCACAACGCATTTTTAGAAACTACATTTACAATGCATTCCATTACAACGCATACCTTTACAACGCATGCCATTACAACACGCAATACTTTTAGGGCAAGAGTAGTGTAAGTGTTGGATAGCGTAGGGGTAAAAATTGCTATTCCCACTCCAGTGAGTGCAACAGTAGGGTAAGTGTTGGATAGCGTAGGGGTAAAAATTGCTATTCCCACTCCAGTGAGTGCAACAGTAGGGTAAGTGTTGGATAGTGTAGGGGTAAAAATGTCTATTCCCACTCCTGTGAGTGCAACAGTGGGGTAAGTTGGATAGTGTTGGATAGTGTAGGGATACAAATACTATCCCCATGTACCCCAGAACCCATACCCACCCTAAAACTAAAAGATCCCCATTACTTACCTTATAATGAGTTGTAATGGCATGCGTTGTAATGATATTCATTGTAGTGGCATGCGTTGTAGTGACATGCGTTGTAATGGCATGCATTGTAATGGTATGTGATGTAAGGGCAGCTGCGTTGTAATGACTGCGTTGTGAAGGTAGTGCGTTGTAATGACTGCTATGTAAAGGTTGTTTCCCGGCTGAACTAGTTGAAGACTGCAGAATTCTGACCTGAAATTGCTACTTCTTTATTGTATTTCAATTAGCAAAATACATTCCCCCTAATTTGTTTTCAAAATATCTATTTTTACAATGTTGACATGTCTGAATGAGGCTGAACTGAATATATGATGTTACAACGCAAACAATTACAACGCATGCCTTTACAACGCGGTTTTTACATCGCAGCATCCATTACAATGCATGATTTTACAACGCATGCCATCACAACGCATTTTTAGAAACTACATTTACAACGCATTCCATTACAACACATACCATTACAACGCATGCCATTACAACGCGCAATACTTTTAGGGCAAGAGTAGTGTAAGTGTTGGATAGCGCAGGGGTAAAAACTACTATTCCCACTCCAGTGAGTGCAACAGTAGGGTAAGTGTGGGATAGTGTAGGGGTACACATTTCTATTCCCACTCCAGTGAGTGCAACAGTAGGGTAAGTGTTGGATAGTGTAGGGGTACACATTTCTATTCCCACTGTAGTGAGTGCAACAGTTGGGTAAGTGTTGGATAGTGTAGGGATAAAAATACTATCCCCATTTACCCCAGAACCCATACCCACCCTAAAACAAAAAAATCCCCATTACTTACCTCATAATGCGTTGTAATGGCATGCATTGTAATGATATTCATTGTAATGGCATGCGTTGTAGTGACATGCGTTGTATTGGCATGCGTTGTGATGGTATGTGATGTAAGGGCAGCTGCGTTGTAATGACTGCGCTGTGTAGGTAGTGCGTTGTGATGACTGCTATGTAAAGGTTGTTTCCCGGCTGAACTAGTTGAAGACTGTAGAAGTATTTTGCTTGTTAGGAGGCCCCAGTTATTGCCAAAAAGTAATATGCAGTTTATCCAGCAGTCTGGCTGAAAGAGGGCACACACTTTGAGTGGTATCTCTATCAGCTGAATTGAACTTTTGACCTCTTCTGCCACCAGGGCAGAGGCTGGCATGGACATTCTGAGAGAAGAATGCCCTGTGTCAGTATTCTGTGCCAACATTCTAAAGCTTTCCTGCCTAGCCCCCACTTCAAGCACCCTTCTCAGAGAGGAACATGAAAAGTGACAGAAGCTGTAGATACAGAGATCGGTTCTGGCTCATGTCACTCTTGCTTTGGCCAAATGATTGAACCTTACAACAACCTTACCCAACACTCTCCAGGTTGTCCCTGTCCCACACTTCACTCACTTCATATTCATTACAAACACCAGGTATTGTTCCCACCTTTCTGAGAGAAACATACTGGGTATCTCTTCATTTTCAACATTCTGCAATGGCCTGGACATGTTTCTTAAGTAGATCTTAAAATGAAAATATCTATTCTTTTTTAACGTTGCCTTTCTGACTTTTTTTTACTTTAGTTACCTGTCAGGGGTCATTAGGGCAGCTATAGAACACATTTAAAGTGTTTTCTTCCTATATTTACTCTTTCAAATATGTAGTGCGAGGGGGAATAAATACATTCTTTAGGTGATTTTACCTGTCATGCTGCTATAAAAGTGGCCAGGTGGCACGAAAAGATACCTAGTATTTAATTTGCTCACTTGCTTTTCACTACGAATTCCATGTTCTCTCATCTGTCCTCACTTCTTATTCATTGCTCGCTCCCCCATGTATTAACACAATTACAAGCATTGTTTCCTGTGCTAGTTTTCCTCTGTATGTGGATTGCAATGTTCTACTCTTGTAGAAAAGTGGGTTATTGTTGCAGTAACCCCCCCCACCTTTTGCTAGAATTCTGATGCACTTTGACATGATGTGCCCTGGGGCACTGCCAATCAGGTTCCCAGGGCCTGTATTCTCTCCCAAAACTGTACCTTTGTACCCCCAATTGGCACCTCTCTGGCCACATGCAAGTACCCTGTAAAAGGTACCATAAGTACCAAAGGCTCTGTGACCAGGGAAGGCCTCTAAGGGCTGCAGCACATATTGGGCCACCCTTATAGGTCCTGTACCTTTAAGAGATACACACTGCCATTGCAGGCTGCGTGTTTTTGGTGCAGAGAAAAGTGAAAAGTCAACATGACACACATACCCGTGCGCCATGCCTGCAACCCATTGCCTATTGCATAGATAAATCACCCCTCTAACTGGGTGCACTATACCATTGATGAGAGTACAGGTGAGACATTCTGAGACATTGTAAGAGCAGTAAAGCCACAAAGAGTATATGGTCTGGGAGTCTGTCATTACAAACATCACAGCACCATAATGGCTTTACTGAATTCTGGGACGTTTGGTAGAAAAGAAGATGCCCAGCAGAAAAGACTGCAGAGAAGAACTGACTTCGCCCCAGCCCTACCGGCCCGTCTGTAGTTTCTGGAAATGATGCGCCAAAAATGGCCTTGTCTTGCAGCCAGCTACCTCCAGAACCCTGGGAGGACTGACAGCCTTGAACAAAGACCGGATCTCCTGTGAACAGCAGCTCTGTTCAAAAGAAACTCCAAAGACAGACTCTGAGTCTACTGAGGCAAAAGAAACTCCATGCCTGGAACCACCACTGCACCCAACGCCTATGGCCCGAGTCCAAGTTTCCCACCGGTTCCAGCGAGGTCCACCAGTGCTCCAGAGTCCGAGACCACTGTGGGTTGACCCCTCCAAGACTCCCCGACGTTGCCTGCAGCCTCTGCACGGAGAACCCCTAACCGTGAGTAACCCGATTCGGTGGAATCTGACCTCAAAACGGCCCCCTCTGTCCGGCCGCCCTGCACCCTGTAGAAGAGGACCTGAGGTGCACCTATGTCCCCGAGCCCTCCAACTTACCTGCTTAGCTGTTGTTTCCTCCTGGAAGACTTCCTGGACCGAGCATGCAGTCAAAGCCCAAAACCGGCAACATCCATTGAAAACAACGAGTCAACCAACGCCAAGCCAGCACACTGCACCCGGCCGCCCCTGTGCTGCTGTGGGTGCACCTTGTTCACAAAATCTAATCCTTTGCCCTGAGCTGAACCTTAGGAGCCTGGCTTCCACAACCTTGTGGCCTGCCCATGAGCAGCCACCAACAGAAGGCCCCCAATCCCCAATGGATAACATTGGGACTCAGCTCTCTGTACCCGGCCGCCCTAGTGCCGCTGAGGGTGTTCTCTGAGTGCATCCTTGACCCTGGGGGAACCCTGATTCTAACCCAGAAACACAACTCTACCAACCAAGTACTTACATTTATTCATTTCCTCCTATAGGAACGCATTGACTGCTTTTCTGTGAAAAAAGTTATGCGGAGTTGGAAATTGTATGAGAACCTAGAAACTGTGTATTTACAAAAACTGACTTACTTACCTTTGAGTTAGGAAATGTGCCAGTGTGATATCTAGGCATATCACACGGAGTAGAAAAGGTAATCTGAAAAGTAATCTAAAAAGTAATTGCAAAGTAATCTAAAAGTAATTTCAATTGTTCCTGAACATTTGGCCTACCTGTATCTATGTTCAACTGCATTCAACTGTATTATTAGAAAGGTACTAATTTTACATACCTGCACCAAGTCTGGCTTGGTCCTAAAAATAAAATACAATAAAGAATTTTTTTTATACAAAACAATTGGGCGGAGTTCAGTCTTTCAGTGTATGAAATCATTTGTTGCCTTAGTGTGTACAATACATCCTTTAAACTACCCTCTGATTAAGCCTTACTGCTCGCCCACACTACCACAAATAGAGAGTAAGTTGCTATTTACTTTAACCTCTGTAAGCCTTTGCTGGATCCACTGGACTCACACTATACCTTCATTTGGTATAGTATATACAGAGTCAGAACTTTGCATTTGTTTAACTGACTTGGTCAACATCTGACCACATGACTGAATTCCTAAAATTACTTTAGAATTCTGTTTTTTTTTTTTTAATTGGCAATTTTTTTCAAAACTACAAAGTCTTGTTAGGGCCTTGGTTAACTCCTTTAGAATGTTTTAGAAAAATAAAAACTTACCATATTTAGGGGTAAGAGGGTTTAGTTTTGTTTCAGAATGTCTCTTAACAAGACCTCAACTGTTAGTGAAAACCTACCAAATGGCATAGCGAACATGGTTGAGGAGCTCGACCTCACCCCTTACCTCCATCTAGTATTTAGGGAGTTAAGGTCTCTATGCAAACTGAAAAACATTGTCACGGGGTCCCAACCCTCCAAACAAAAGCTGCAGGAGCTGTTGGCAAGGTGAAGACCTCTCAGATGGGGAAGAAGATATAGGGGATGAGGATAACTTCTAACCCCCCTTACTTCCTATGGAGGAGAAGGCCCCTGTGCCCCTGACTCCAAAAATACAACTCAAGGCACCTAGATCCCACACAGGTGGGTCTGGTGCTTCTGAGTCCATTAAGGACTGCCTCAATGAGGAGAGCAACCTCTTAGTGACGTTGGCCAAAAGATTAGACCTAGAGACCAGACTCCTGGCTCTAGAAAAGGAAAGAGCAGAGATGAGACTAGCTCCCATCAATGGTGACAGCAACTTAATAAATAGCCCCAAATCCCTATATTTGAGGATGGTGATGATATCGCCAGGTGGTGCACAGCCTAAAAGAGGGATTGTGTAGCCAGAAAAGGGAAGAAAACTCAGTGGTGAGCACTGCTTTGGGAACTTTTCTCTGGTAAGTGCCCTCAATGGGGCAGAAGCAGAGTCCTATGAACTCATAAAGGTCACCCTGATTGAGGGATTTGGCCTCCCTTTTGAGGAGAATAGAATTAGATTCAGGGGGTCTCATAAAACCCAGAGTAAGCCCTGCGTGGAAATTGTAGACTGCTCAATGAAGACACTAGGTGACTGGTTGACTGGAAGTAAAGTGCAATATTATGATGGTCTTTATAATTTGTTTATGAAACAACACATATTAAGGAAAAGTTGCATCAGTATCTGGTAGGCATAGGTCCAATTTCTCTCTAAGCATTGGGAAAGAATGCGGACCACTGGTTAGACAAGGGTGACCAGGACGTCCACTGGGGGTGACCAAAAGAAAGTGGTTAAAAAACCTCCCCAGAGGAAAGACAGTGAGCCTCCTAAAGATAAAAGTAAGGAGTCCCAGGTAGCCCCCTAAAAAACCTGTCCAGGAGGGTCGGCCCACCGAACCAGCACCCCCTATCACCTCCCTCTGCAACTGGACCCCGATCAGCACCGAAGACACCATCCGCACGATGAACACCATCCACTCCGGATGTCCAACCGACCCTTGCCCCCACCACGTCTTAAACAAGGCCGACTCCATCATCGCACCCCATCTGCGGGACATCATCAATGCCTCCTTCCACACCGCCACCTTCCCGGAGAGCTGGAAGTACGCCGAGCTCAACGCCCTCCTGAAGAAACCCACAGCGGACCCCACCAACCTCAAGGACTTCCGCCCCATCTCGCTCCTCCCTTTTCCTGCCAAAGTCATTAAGAAGACCGTCAACAGACAGCTCGCAGTCTTCCTCGAGACAAATGGATCCTTGCCCCTTCGCAGTCCGGCTTCAGAGCCAACCACAGCACTGAGACCGCCCTCATCGCAGTCACAGATGACATCAGATGCCTGGTCGACAACGGGGAAACAGCAGCCCTCATCCTCCTGGACCTCTCCGCAGCGTTCGATACTGTTTGCCACTGCACCCTAATACAGCGCCTCAGCAACATCGGAATCCAAGAGAAGGCCCTGGAGTGGATCATCTCGTTCCTCGCCGGAAGTACCCAGAGAGTCCGCCTCCCCCCGTTCAGATCTGAGGCCACCGAAGTAATCTGCGGCGTACCACAAGTATCATCACTCAGCCCAACCCTCTTCAACGTCTACATGAGCCCCCTTGCAGCTATCGCACGACAACACAACCTCAACATCATCTCCTATGCCGACGACACCCTGCTGATCCTCTCCCTCACCAACGACCCTGCCACCGCCAGAGCTAGCCTACACAAAGGGATGAAAGACGTCGCCGAGTGGATGAAGAACAGCCGCCTGAAACTGAACTCAGACAAGACAGAAGTCCTCATTCTGGGATCATCGCACTCCGCCTGGGACGATTCCTGGTGGCCCCCTGCCCTGGGCTCCACTCCCAAGCCAACGGACCATGCACGCAACCTGGGCTTCATCCTGGACTCCTCCCTCTCGATGACCAGACAAGTCAACGCCGTCTCCTCATCGTGCTTCAGCACCCTGCGTATGCTCCGTAAGATCTTCCGCTGGATCCCCACCGAGACCAGGAAGACGGTCACCCAGGCACTCGTCACCAGCCGACTGGACTACGGGAACACCCTCTACGCCGGAACCATAGCCAAACTGCAGAAAAGACTCCAACGCATCCAGAACGCCTACGCACGACTCGTTCTGGACATCCCCCGTCACAGCCACATCTCCGGCCACCTGAGAGACCTGCACTGGCTCCCCGTCAGCAAGAGGATCACGTTCAGGCTCCTCACCCACGCACACAAGGCTCTCCACGACCTAAGCCCCAAGTACCTCAAAGACCGCCTGACCTTCTACACGCCCACCCGCCAGCTACGATCGTCCAGCCTTGCCCTCGCCGCCATACCACGCATCCGTAGAGCCACCGCCGGAGGAAGATGCTTCTCCTACCTGGCAGCCAAGACGTGGAACTCCCTCCCCATCCACCTTCGGCTGACCCAGGACCACCTTTCCTTCAGGAAGCAACTCAAGACCTGGCTGTTCGTGCAGTAAAGTATCCCCTACCCCAGCGCCTTGAGACCCTTCCGGGTGAGTAGCGCGCTATACAAATGGCTTGATTGATTGATTGATAGACACCTCACAACCTAAAACTGGGTACTAAGGTAAGAGTTGGGATTCCAACAGGTATGGTGTCACAACTGTCAAAAGACAGGTCACCACACCAAGGACCCTAGCTGTCCTCAAAGCAGAGCCCCCTAGTGCAGCTCCAGAGGTTGCCAGTGTAGTCTCTGAGGGTTGTTTCTCAGATGAGGAAGTCCTTCTAGCCTTCAACTGGAAAATGGGCACAAAAGGGTAGTTGGAGATTCCAGAGGGGAGTTGAAACTTCCACTACCTACTGGGGAATGGAATCCCAGCCCGTGTCCTGAGAGATACATGTGCCAGTCACACAGTGGTGCATGACAGGTTGGTGCTCGCCAACCAGTATGTCCCAGGAAAAACAAAAAGAGTAAGGGCTCCCTCAGGGGAGGCCACTGTGGCTCTGGCTATAGTACCCCTAGAAATCGATGGGTCTTTTATTTCGAGAAAGGTGGTAGTTAACACACACCATCCCCTTGATTGTCTCCTTGGGAGTGACCACTCAGAGGTTGGTCGTAGCCACAGTGAGGTACTGGTCCAGTGCCAGACCTCAGGCAAGGACTGGGGGGGAGGGGCTGAACGTACAGCTAGTGCATAGAAGCCCCAAAAGAAAAAGAAGACAGTGTACAGAAGGTGGACAACTGTTAGCCACAGTTCCAGTGGGTCAGGGAGATTCTATCCTAGTAAGGTAGACCTCCAACTTGGAACTGGTGTAGTCCTCCTTAGCTCACAAAAAGACCTGACTAGTCAGGCAACTGTCCAGCCTGAGTTGGTGGCTCCTCAGATGGAAGAACAGAGGGTGGAAGAAGGGTGTTCACTACATAGTGAAGTGACCCCCTACCCTAAAACAGCAGACAGACAACCAGAACTCAAAGAAGTCTGTACGTAAGCCCCTTCAGAGCTAAAGGTATGGTTCTGGGTGCTGGCAGCTGTCAGTGGCCTCTGCTGTGTGTTAACCTTCATGGCAGCACTGTCCTCGGCCTGGTGGTCTAACCCCCTGCCAAATAGCAAGTTAGGTACCCTGACCCTATTGGTCATGGTTGGGTTACTCAAGCTGTGGGTAACCTCTTTGGGTAAGCTGGGACTTGCCCTAGCTATGTTAGACTTTTGCAGAGGTAGGCACCTGTGAGCCCAAGATAAAAAGATGGGGTAAAGAAACTAAAGAGCTAGGAATGGAGCATTGGGAAGTAGGTCCCGAAACTGTTGAGGTAGGCCAGCTCCCCAAAGGGACTGATTTGGGAAAAAGGATGCGAGGCAGAGTAGGCCCTGTAAGTTGCAAACCACTTCCACTACACTTCCTCGCCTCAAAGACTAGGAAGACTATCCCAGGTTTGACTGAGTCTCCTGGCCTTTGGAGCTTTGGAAGGTGGGGGGGTTCTTGTGTAGGAAAATGGGTTTCTGTTGCAGTACCCCTCCCCTCCCCCACTCTTTGCCAGACTTCTTGATGTGCCCTGGGTCCCGGCCAATCAGGTTCCCAGGGCCTGTGTGTGTTCTTTTCCCAAACTTTACCTTTGTACCCCCAATTGGCACCTCTCTGGCAACATGTAAGTCCCTTGCAAAAGGTACCATGGGTACCAAGGGCACTGTGACCAGGGAAGGCCTCAAGGGCAGCAATAGAACACATTTAAATTGTTTTCATCCTACATTTATTGTTTTAAGTATGTATTGAAAGAGGGAATAAATACAGTCTTTAGGTGATTTTTTCATACTTTTGTACCTGTCATGCTGCTATAAAAGGGCTACAAGCAGTGGAGATCCATAGACGGTCGGCCGATTAAAAGAGACTTATCAGGGTCTCGGATTTTCTTCGCAATACAGCAGAGCAACCTCCACGCAGTAATAGTGATTCACTTATAAAAACTGAGAATTTTGACCTTGATTACAAAGTGTCAAGTTCATATCTAGTAGGTGATTTGTGGTAGCCGAATACGAGTCCGTCTTCCCCAGATACTTGTGGGATTACACCCAGGTGGTAGAAGGGACCATCCTTACCATGTTTTCCCTTTTTTTCAGCGATACGGGTCATTTTGATCAAGATTCCTAATACTACGTCTTGAGCCATTATTCTTGGGATTGCACCCAGGTGGCAGACGTCACCAGTATTGCCATACTCTTACCCCTTTTTTGTGCGACACGGGTCAATTGATCAAGATTCTTAACTATACGTTTTGCCTTGAAAAAGTCTCCTTGAGACGAAACGCGTGTCGGCGGTGTGAGCTGGAAAGTTTTTATATCTATGAAAATAAAGATTTGGAAGTCTAATATAGGGTCTGGATCCATAATTTGGAGTCTGTTGTGATAAATTGTTATATACTAATGAATAAGGAAAAAATTCAAAATACAATATCATTGATTGACAAATCCAAGAAACTAGTTTAAGATATTTTACAACAATAGATGTAACGTAACAAGCATTTGGGAGTGCTGTATGATCCTATTTCTTTTTTCTTGATATTGGCACATTTTGTGCATTTTAACATCTTAGGTGGTGGATGTATTTCAGGCGATAATAGCACCACTTTGAATGATATAAACACAAATTTGTCTAAAATACTTCACGTTAAATGATCTTTTGAGATATGTATTGACATTATGTGCGGACGTTTTCTCCTTTGATGGGGAAACACTACCACCAATCCTCTTTAGAATGCTGCTATAAAAGTGGTCAGGTGGCACCAATAGATACCTATGTCATTAATTTGCTCACTTGCCTTTCATTATTCGCTGTTCACTCATCTGTCCTCACTTCTTATTCATGGCTCGCTCCCTCAAGTATAGAGACACTCATAAGCAATGTTTCCTGTGCTAGTTTTCCTCTGTATGTGGGATCGCAATATTTGTATGCACCTTTTTATCAATGTGTGCACAGCAGTATGTTGCGGTAAGCAGAAGTAAATAGTGTGAGAAACAGTGCCCACTTCACTCCAGGCTATTAGGAACACTCTCTTGTAGAAAAGTGGGTTTCTGGTTGCAGTAACCCACCTACACACTATTTGCCAGGTTTCTGATGCACTTTGACTTGATGTACCCTGTGTCCCTGCCAATCAGGTTTCCAGGGCACTATACTCTCTCCCAAAATGGTACCCTTTTGCCCCCAATTGTCACCTCTCTGGCCACATGTAAGTCCCTTAGAAAAAGTACAATGGGTACCAAGGACACTGTGCCCAGGGAAGCCCTCTATGGTCTGCAGCACATATTGAGCCACCCTTAAAGGCCCTGTACCTTAACACACACACACTGCCATTGCAGGCTGTGTGTTTTGGTGCAGAGAAAAGTGAAGAGTCGACATGGCACACATACCTGTGTGCCATGGCTGCATCCCACTGCCTATGGTACAGGTCAGCCACCCCTCTAGCTGGGTACACTATACCACTGGTGAGAGTACAGTTGCATGAGCACTGTACCCCTACAGTGTTTAAGTCCATTCTTAGACATTTTAAGTGCAGTGAAGCCATATAGATTATATAGTCTGGGAGTTTTTCATTACGAACTCCACCGCACCATAATGGCTTTACTGAATTCTGGGAAGTTAGGTATCAAACTTCTCAGCATAATAAACCCACACTGATGGCAGTATTGGGATTTATTATACCATGCACTCAGAGTGAATCTTAGAGATACACCCTGAAAAAGAGAACAGCCTCTGGTGGGTTCCCCAACTGGTAACCACCAGCCTGCCATCACAAGACATGTTTCTGGACCAATGGGATGGGAGCCTTCGCTTCCTCAGCCCAAAAACTAAGCCTTTCCTGGGCAGAGGTGGTCACCGCCCCCCCAGGTTATCTGTGGTAGGGGAGCTTCAAAGGCCTTGCCGCCTTTGTAACATGACCCGAGCCTCTCCTGCTATCAGGAGCTGGCCCTCTTCCTGTCTCTCCCCCTTTTCGGTGGGAGGACAGGCAGGAAAATTTAGAACAACCCAAAAGGTGTGCCCACCTATGCCAACCCCACCCCTCAGGTGGGAGAGGCGAGGTGAAGCTCACCCTTCAGTGCCCACCATCTTGCAGATGGCAGGCACTCTCCAATCAGTGTTAGGGATTGTGCCCCCTCTCCCACATAGGGTGAGCACACCAAGGGTGTAGTCACCCTAAGGTCAGAATTTTATTGGTACCTGAAGCAGAGACCCATAAAATGCCCCCTAAATGCAGTATTTAGGGGGCAGCCCTGAACCCAGGAGGCAGATTCATGATACCTACAAAGAAGAAGGATGAAAGAAGATGGCCAGCAGAGGAGAATGCAGAGAAGAACTGGCTTGGCCCCAGCCCTACTGGCCCGCCTGCAGTTTCCTGAGATTCTGCGCCAAGGAGGGCCTTGTCCTGCAGCCAGTAATCTCCTGAACTCCTGTAAGGACTGACTCCCTTCAACGAAGACCGGATCTCCAGCAGCTCTGTTCAAAAGAATCACTAAAGAAATACTCAGAGCCTGCTGAGGACAAAGAAACCTGACGCCTAGAACAACCACTACACCTGATGCCTACGGCCTGTGTCTTGAGGTTGATGTAGATATCAAACAAATGAACACATCATCCTAACTTGGGGAAGATCTGATAATGTCTGCGTAAAGTTTTCATTTAAATACAAACATCTGAGAGCAGATGGTCCTTCCCTTTGAAGCCTTATATTTCTGATTGACTGATTGTTATGAATCAATCACGTGTGATAGTAATTGTGGCCACAAATGATTAAAATCTCACCAATTTTTCAAATGGGATGTTAACTGATTAACAGAGGGTTTTTTCATAATAGGATCCAAAACTTGAAATGCATAATTCTGAAGGGGAGTATAAATAACCATAACACTATTGTTATTAAATGAATATTTTCAACATTGTATTTATATGAAAGTTATAGTAGTAACATCTAATTTTTAATTTAGTTTCTTGTGTGTTACTCAGGGAATTTTTTCTGTATCACATTTACTAACACAACTTTTAGATTAGTTCCCAGTCAATTTACAAAAAATTATGTTCACGATACATTCATCTTTCCTAAGTGCTTAATGATTTAAAAACTAAACCCAACACATCTTTATTGTTATGTGTTACTATAACCCCTTCTTTAGGGTGTGAAATTTTTAATAGTACTAATACTCATATTAACTTAAATCCTGAGCATCACATAGTGCCCCCTGCAGCTTTCTTTTTTTTATACTTCTTAGCAATTTGTCCATTTACTACATACTTTCATAATCACCAATAATGAGGGCATTCAGTTATCAGGTTGCTGCAGTCACTTAATACACCCTTTATTTCTAGGTAATTTGTACTTAATAGTTGCCAACACAAGTTTTTTCCTGATATAAATTCAAACAGTTTGACTAGGTGTTCATCACACCAAGATCACATCTCCTTCGTGCCACTATCTCATCACAGATCATAAACTGTTTTGACTTAAAAGACATATAGCAATCAGAGCGAAAGAGCTAACTTTTTCTCTCAGGTATATTTTTTCCAGGGGAGAATGTTTTCTTTGCCTGCCACAAGTTGTGAGATGTCTAAATAATAATCATAAGGTGATTTTTACACTTTCCCTGGGAGCACTAAGAAGTGAGTACTGATTATTGCAATTCAAGATGCTGGTAATTATAGGTCTGTGGTTGTCTCCAGAATATTGTTTTCACTGAAAACAATGGTGGGCTTGCTTTATGAGAAATAATCAAAAATGGTAGAGTGAAAGCCCCAAATTAGCTTTTCTACAAATAGCTTCCTACCTAGCACCCAAATCCGCCCTCTAAAGTACCTTATCAGATATTGATCCTTTAGGTCTTTAAACCTTGAATTTAAGTATGGCATGTGCTGTCTTATGAGCATTTAATCAAATTCTTCACCCCTTATACATGTCATGTTGTTTTTTCATCAGCAATGAAAAGTATGTTTGGGTTGCTCTTCCTCAGAGGAGCAAGAATGCTGTTTCCCCTGTGCTGCTCTGTTGCTGATAATCTGATATCCAGTGCTATTGAAGATCTGTGAATACCTCTATCTTTTTATGCTTCTAATCTACATTGACCATTCCCAGAGCTAAAATCCTTTCGGTCATAAATTATTACCTATATTGAGTGCACCAGAAACAAAATTATTGAAAGTGGTATTATAATGGCCATTTGGGGACGGATTAGAGCCAAAGGCCTAATATGTATAGCATGAGTCCATTTTGTCTGGATTCTGATACTTGTATGGTTTGATGACTTCATTCAAACTTCAAATTGCTGCTGGTTACAAAATAGAGCTGTTTGTCAGTGACAAATAACCTGGGGCCATTTTGTAACATACTCCTCACTTACACAGTTATTCACTAACTATAACTAACTGATTGCTCATTATGTCACTTTCCTCACTCACCTCATTTAATCCTTGTTAGTTTATACATTTCTTCACTCATTCTTCCTCATTATCTTCTCTACTCACTCAACTTACTCCTCTGTCTCTCTCATGCTCTTAACTCTGAAAACATCTCACAGATCTTTACTTTCTGATGGATACTTCTACCTGCAAATTCCTCATCTTTTTGAATATCCCCAGTGCCAATCAGGATCGGGAAACTCTTCAATAGCTCTCCTATGCAAATATAATGTGCTGGCTCCACTTCATTGCCATACATGGCATCACTGCGAAGTCATTAGAGCCATAAAATTCACCTTTAGGAGTGCTGACATCAGTTTCCTTCTTTGTGCTACACCTGCACATTCTGGAGCACTCCAAACTCTTCTCAGGAGTCTTGATGTCATGGGCGATTTCTTAAAAAATATAAAAAGTTTGGTTACAGTTACCTCACGATGATACCAGCCGAGCGGTATGGCTTTAAACCATACAGAGATTGTAATGGCCAAATCTCCATCAGAAATCCTGCAACATGTGCCTTTGGTGCCTGGGATTTGACCACGACCCGCAGGCCTGCAAATCATGTCAGTGTATGCATACAAAGGTGATTAAAGAACAAGAGGCCAAGATGTTTATGGCCTAGCACAAGACAAGCATTGGGGACGTCAAAATCGAGACAGTGATTGAAGTTGCTGCAGTAGCCATCTTCATCAAAGTCACCAAAGAAAAAAGAAAAAATTATAGAAGAGGCATGAGTCTCTCCGACATACTTCAAGAAGTAAGTCTCCACAACCCTGACTTTGCCACATTCAATGTCGCGAATCTGACATAATATCGACAGACAAAATATCTACATACAAAAATATCGACACAAAAATATCGACATCACAAATATCGGAGTTATATCTTCATAAAGGTAAGTACAAAAATATCGAAAAAAAATATCTTAGTACAAAAATATCGAAATTAAAAATATCGTTTTTTTAAATGTATTAATAATAATGTAAACATTTTTTAAAAATACATATAATTTTTCAAATATTAAATAAAAACATTAAAACATATTTAAAAAATAATAACTAATACATATACGTTTAAAATAAATGAAAAACTCTACATATAAATGAATATATATACTTACACCACATATTGCAACAGTAGGAAAAGCGTTGGATAGCGTAGGGATAAAAATTACTATTTCCACTCCAGAGGGTGCAACAGTAGGGAAAGCGTTGGATAGCGTAGGGGTAAAAATTACTATTCACACTCCAGAGGGTGGAACAGTAGGGAAAGCGTTGGATAGCGTAGGGGTAAAAATTACTATTCCCACTCCAGAGGGTGGAACAGTAGGGAAAGCGTTGGATAGCGTAGGGGTAAAAATTACTATTCCCACTCCAGAGGGTGCAACAGTAGGGAAAGCGTTTTATAGCGTAGGGGTAAAAATTACTATTCCCACTCCAAAGGGTGCAACAGTAGGGAAAGCGTTGGATAGCGTAGGGTAAAAAATTACTATTCCCACTCCAGAGGGTGCAACAGTAGAGAAAGCGTTGGATAGCATGGGGGTAAAAATTACTTCCCACACTACTCCCCCTTTAACACACAACAAACTACACATACAAAAACACAATTAATATAAATATCAATTAATCAATTAATAACAATTAATATTATTAAATTGATGCAATTATAAATGACCTAATTAACACATATTAATTACCATTTTATTAACAATAAATACAAATAAATAAATACAATCTCTTTAATTAGTTAAATTTAATTATATAACACCCTATTCCCCTATAAACACACAACCCACTACACATAAATAAATCACATCATTTAATCACTTAATAATAATTAATTACCAAATAATTATTAATTAACAATAACAAAACATTATTTATATTAGAACATTAACTATAATTAATTTAATTAACTAATTAATAATAAGTAATTAACAATTAATTATTAATTAACAATAACACAAAATTAAATATATCATCACATTAACTCTAATTAATTAAATTAACTAATTAATAATAACTAATTAACAATTAATTATTAATTAACAATAACAAACAATGGTATATACTACAATATTAACTGTAATTAATTCAATTAACTAATTAATAACAATTAATTACCAATTAATAATTAATTACAACTATTTTTTTTAAATTATTAATTAATTCATTATTATTAAATTACTTCCCACCCTATTCCCCTATAAACCCATAACCCGCTCTGATACTAAAACGCAAAATGTAAACAAAATTACTAATTTCAAAACATACATTAAAAAACATATTTAACAAACATATAAACAACATAATAAAATACATAACACTAAATAAAATTTCGATATTAGTAAATTTCGATATTAGTAACATACATACCTTAAAAACGATATTCTGTCTGTCGATATTTTGCACTTCGATATTCTGTACCATCGAAATTAAAACATCAATATTATTGTATCTCAATATTTTTATTTCGATATTTTGTCTCTCTACCCAAGCTAACACCTGGTGCCTTTCCCACAACATAATCTGAGGTTTCAGCAGGGGATTTACTTTTGGGACCATCAGCAATACACCCAACAGCAGCCCCAACAACAGGGGATCTTCCCTCTACAAATAGTAGAGAGGACAAAGCAAGGGAAGAGCAGATGCTCTACCCCTTTCTCCTTCCTCCTCTTCTTCCCCAACCACTACAGGGAAACAGCCATAGTTACCCTTGTCCGAACACACACAGTCATTTTGGGGACAGACATCCCATTTTCACACGTTTGGAGGACTTCAGACCTTTCACAAGTTTTGAGGATTCCAGACCTTTGGGTCTTGTAGATTGTGGGAAGGGGTATGCCCTACCCTTCCAGCAGAACCCTCAACCATCTCTTCCAGTTACCAGTACTCCTGCCAGACCATCTGACTGTCCTTCAGCAAGAGGTTCTGACCTTACTAGTAATGGGTACTCTGGAGTGTGTTCCAGAGCAGGAGAGGGGCTAGTGATCCTGTCCCTAGCTCTGGTTCTTCTAGCACTGGAAATGGAAGTCTAGATTGTGTCTGTTGACCTGCAAGATATCTACTTCCACCTTCCTATCCTGGCATCACGGTCCGATCCGAACACTATTAGTTTGCTGTTCTCCCATTTGACCTCACTTTGCTCCTCCAGTCTTCACAAAGGTGGTGGTGGTAGATTCAGACCATCACAGATGACAATTAATTCCAGAATTCCTTTACCGGGATAACTGGCTCCTAAAAGCCAACTCACCAGGGATGTGTCCTACCATTTGCACACAACTGACAAGTTGTCGGTCAATATGAACTTTTCCATCAACAATTCTACGTCTCCCCTAGTTACATTACAGTGCATCCAGAGGCATATTTATCAATGTTTTGCATTGCCCTTTACCCGCGCAAGGCAGTGCAGGGCTACACAAAACCTAGAATGAGATTTACCAAGCCTGGCTGGATTAACAAAAGGCTGCGCAAGTCATTGCCTTGCGCTACTCTGCCCTGACAAGGCGTTCCATAGGTGAAGCATGGATATTTCTATGCATCCATCCATTGATTTTGGTGCATTCTCCGAATAAATCTGGGAATGTGTCAACATTCTACACCTTCCCAGGGGAGGTACAGCGAGGAGAAATGTGTCTATATATTTTCATTGTTTCCGCTTTCTAAGTGTTCGGCATTCTGCAACACACTTAGTTGAGGGAAGTGTCTTTCAGCGTTGTGTTTGTGCAGGAAGATGACCCTTCCTGCACAAAAACAATACTGCACCCCTGTGCAAGGGTGCCTGCTCTGGTGCAAGCAGTACATGTTGCGCCATCACAAACAGAGGACAGGAATATGCCAAATAATGTTAAATATGGCACATTCCTGCTCTCTCCCTTTTGTGCAGCGCAGCAAGGTATCTTGCAGCAATGCTTTGCTTGAAGACGTGATAAATTGGAAGGGACGGGATGGCATACCATTGCAAAATGAGCCTTCCCTTCTTCTCAGAAGGTTCACAACATCCAGGCTATGATTGTGATGTTTCAAAATGGAGTGATTGTTCCAGTCCTGATGGTCTTATGCCTCTTCGATCTGCAATCCTCCTTCATCCTTCTGATCACCTATGCATGCTGACACATGAGGGCACTCCAATGATGTCTTTGCAGGCAGTGGTTCAAGCACATTTTATAACACTTTAGTGGCCTTACAGTGGTAGAGGATGGACAGCAATCTATCCCAAGTAAGTCCATTTCACTCTATCCCTCCGGTGGCAACAGGTATCACTGATGCCTCCACTCTAGAGTGGGTAATATATCTAGAAGAATGTGAGATCAGAAGCCCCTGGTCCCTAGATGAACGGAGATTGCTCATTAACCTCTAGGAATTACAGGTCATAATTTTGGCACTCAAGGTCTTCCTCACTTCCCTCAGTGATCAGTGTTTTCAGATCTTGATGGACAATAAACTATGTAGTATATCATCAAGCAGGGGTGAGTAGGGTCATACTTCTCTACCAAGAAGCTCTGAGACTCTAGTCTTGGGTTCAGGAACATTAGATTTGCCTGGTGGCACATCACCTTGCAGGTATGCTCAATGTGCTAGTGGATAGTTTCAGTAAGATTCATCTTGCCAACCACAAGTGGCATCTGGAATCGGAAGTAATCCAGGACATATTCCAGCTCTGGAGGACTCCTGATATTGACCTGTGTGCCACTCACGAGAACGCTCAATTCCTGAAATTCTGTGACCTCTAGTTTCCGAGGCAGGGAGCATTGGGGGATGTGTTTCAGTTGAAGTTGAACTTTTCGCTTCATTATGTGTTTCCTTCCATTCCCTTGATTGCTCGAATTCTAAGGAAAAGTTTTCTTGATCAGGCCCAAGTAATCCTCATTGCCCCCAGATTTGCCACAAAGGGTGTAAAATGTAGACCTTATTCGCTTCTCCCTGTGCCCTCCGCTCTGTCTCCCTCACAGAGTAGACCTCTTGTTGCAGTCACATGGCGGGTTCTTCATCCCAACTGCTAAAGCCTCCACCTGTATTTCTAGAGATTTAACGGGCAACATGAGATCTCTTTCTTTACCTTCTGAAGGTGTGGATATTAATTTGTGTGCCCACAGTCATGTCCCCAAGATAGTGTACTGAGGCAGATGGAATTCATTTACCAATTGATATGTAGACAGCTTAGTAGACCCTCTTCAGGTTCATCTGTCTAACATCTTAGGATTGTCCTTTCACTAGCTCAGCAGTGGGGCGCAGTGGGTACTGCTAAAGCTCACTTATCAGACTTTTCGGCTTTTCTTTGTTTACCTGACCGGCTGTCCCTTTTCAAACCATCCATAGTTATGAGGTTCCTAAAGGGACAATTAACAAGTTTCCACCAATCCCTTTTAGGATGCCTCAATGGGGCTACAACTTGGTTCTCGTGTTTCTTTTATTTTCCCCTTTTGAACTATTACATAGTTGTCCTTTACGTTACTCACATTTAAGGCAGTCTTCCTGATCACTAACACACCAGCTAGACGTGTTAGCAAGTTGCAAGCGTTTAGTGTCAAACATATATTCATTTCTTTCAGTCCTAACAGATTGGTGTTAAAACCAAGGCTGCCTTCCTGCCAAACAGACTCCCAACCTTCTTCACTCATCCACAGGCAACCAAGTAAGAACAGAGACTGCATCGTCTTGATCATAAGAGAGCAGTTAGCTTCTATGTGGACAGAACATGCGAGTTAAGGCTAGATGATCAGCTGTTTGTGGGCTATATGGAGAAGGTGAAAGGCAAAAAAGTGCATAAGAGGACATTATCAAGATGGATAACCCTATGAATTACAATGTGCAGTGCTCTGGCTAACAAAGAGCCATCAGAAAGTATTCAAGCTCATTCCACCAGAGCAAGTTTTGTACTTCTGCAATGGCAACAGGAGTTCCGATAGCACACATCTGCAAAGTGGTGAGTTGGGTGTCCCTCTACACTTTTGCGTAGCATTACCATTTGAACTCAGAAGGGAGAATGGAAAGTCACTTTGCTCGCTGGTTCCTTGAGAAGTTCTTGGTAAAAACAGCCATGCACCCACACCTTGTCTCGTGACTATTGGGGGAATTTATTCAAAAGGTGACGAATCTGCAAGTAGAGCAAATACGCCCTGGAAATTTCTCTATCCACCCACACAGAATTATGTAATCAATCAATCAAATCAAGCTTTATTCGGATCATACAAAATGTCCATAAAAGCATTCTATGAAATACAATAAAATCCATTTATAACCAAGACTATGCAAAAGAAACATTATCTTAACATAATTAAAATAAGCACAATCATTATACATGTATACCTATAGTAATTCTTAGTTCAATTTTTCTAAGTGAACAAGGTCATTCCTTTGTTTTTTTGCTGACATTATTTAACAAATTACTGCATTGCAGACTGGTATTCTTTCCAAATTCCGTAAATAATTAAAAGAAGTTTTATAGGATTACAGGCAATTATCTTTAAAAATTGGATGGAGATACATTTTTCTAATTTCTATATACAAATTACAAAAGAGTCAAAAGTGAAGGGTGCTTTGTTTGGATCTACCATCACACGGGCAGTTTGGAAGATTAGCACACCACTTGCCCCTTTTAGGAAAAGCAAAAAGATGGTGTAATGTATTCGTCCGTATCTGGTTAGGTAGAATCTATGCTGTACATTAGTTATAAAAACGAGGTATGGCTGCAGACCCATGGCGATTGGTCCCTTAAGATAAGATATAGCAATTTTCTTAGAACCTGAAACCTCATCTCTTAAGGCTGTCCTAACATTCAGGAGACTCCTTTTCAAATCAACCTTACTGATGTGTTGTATGTCTTCAGGTTGATTTCCATTCAGGGGCAAGTTGCATTCTTCTAAGAGACCACTAATATACTTAACCAAGGTATTTTCTTGCATCGGTCTGGGGACAAACAGTCTAAAATAATATCCCTCGTAAAGCGAGTTTCTTCCCTAGTCCAGATATGGTGCCACAAATTTAAGGCGGCTATGGTAATCAAATCGTGTATATATGGTGTTCCGGTTTCTCTATGCAAGATAATGAAAGGGGTAGAGGCCGGTACGGCTAACAAACGTCTTAAAAAGTTGTTTGCAAGAATTTGTAATGGCAAAGTATCCGTCTGGCCCCATAGTGCTCCCCGGTGATGCACTTTGCTCCGTATAGCTTGAGAATCTCCCGTACAGGTTTTTTACCAATTTTTTGGGAGAATCTAAAAATAGCCTCCCCCAATTTCACAAATTTCAACTTGCATAGAGTTATATGTGTATTCCAAGTACCTTTACTGTTAAAAGGAATCCCTAAGTAAAAACATGTAAACGTTCTCTCTATTAATGTCGCGTTAATATAATGTGATTTTGTTTTAATATTCCTTTTACCGCAGGACATAACCAAAGTCTTACTCAGGTTAATTTTTAAATGTTTTCCGTCATAAATCTAGTAAAATTGTCCATCAGGGACTGTAATCCGTTCGCTGTCCTTGAAATTAGGACAGCATCATCGACGTACAATAATAGGAGTGTTGCCCGCTTACCGATCATTGGGACATCTACCCCCAAATTCTGTAGTAAAATATCAACGCCATTTATATGAAGTGAAAACAGAAGAGGTGCAAGTGTGCAGCCTTGTCTTATTCCATGTGTAATATTAAAGTGCTTTTTGCATTCCCCATGTATTCCATAACGTATCTTTGCGGACAGACGAGCATAGATTTTAGATAAGAAACTAATAATATCCTCCGGGGCTCCCATCCCTCCCAACGTCTCCCATAAAATGCACTTGACAAATCTACAAAGCAAAGGTGCAAGTATCCTTCCCTAGCGAAGGTGTATTTTCCTATTATTGTTGTAATACTTTATTCGATATAATCATATCATAAAAGTACAAACATTCAAGTTAATGGCATACATGATAAAAATGTACAATTCATAAGATAAAAACCAATAAAAATATTATTTACACTTTTAAAACAACTCTGATAGCGGTACTAAAGTGCAACAACGGTAATATACATATGGGCTTTCTGTACATGCAGGATCTATACTTTATTAGTATTTAGCAATCTGGTGCGAGTGAGCCATGCACTTGATAGGTACTTTGCAACTCCGCATACAACAAATAAAGATGTTGTATCGGTTAAGAGAATGCGGAGGGCGACCCTAAAATCTCTAACCCCCAACTCCCTGCATACTGGCTTCAACCATCGCGATCTCGCCCTCTTGTATGCTTTGCAACCAAACAGAAAGTGTGGTAGGGATTCGGTCTCACATGGAGAGCTTGGACAGGTGCCATTTGAGACCCGTGTTCCTTTCCATCCCCTAATAAATTTGTTAAGGGGTAGTGTCCCATACCTCATTTTAAAAAAAATTGATCTGTCTTTTGGTATTTGGATGAAATCTAATAATGGTTCAAACCTCCTAGTGGGCTTATGCTCCAAAAATTGAGTGGTTAGAGCTTCCAATTTTGTACTCTTCTGTTCCTCAGTGTGTACCCACTCCCAGTAGATTTTCTTAACAACTTGCTTTGGAGGAGGGGACTGTGAGGTCCAGGATTCAGCCAATCCCAGCTTCATGACCATTTGCCTCAATTTGTTTAGCCACTGGATCTTATTCGCACTATTCAAGGCTATCAGTTCGTCCATCACCAGGGCGTAATTTGCTAGTTCTGGGGTCCTTCTCAGGCGCACCCAGAACAGCACAGGGCGAAGGAGTACTATGTCTAAAATCGAGCGTTTGCCCATATCATGAAAAAGGGGCTTCAATGGGGTTGAGATAGGAACGGCAACTAAGTCCCTTATAAACTTATTCTCTGCTCTAGCCAGAACGGTGACATTTTCACAGCCCCACAGTTCCAACCCATAGACTGCGGAGGACAGCACCTTCCCTTCATATACAGCTAGAGCCCGGGCTATAGGCCTGCTGACTGACATACGCTGACTCCTCAGACTGGCTCCCGAGACTCTCTTGAGGTTTAGCAGCATCTTGGCAACATGGGAGTTCCATTTCATTCTATTGTTAATCCTGATTCCCAGGTAGTCAAAATCCTCCACCACCTCAAGAGGCGACCCATTAAGGGTGATATTAATTTTCTTTGCTTTTTTTGAAAAGGGCAGCACCATTAACTTGGTTTTGGATGTATTAATGGTCAGCCTGCGTTCATCGCAAAATAGACTGAATCTGTCCAGTAGTTTCTGCAGCCCCGATAGGGGTTTTGGACAACAGGAGGGTGTCATCTGCGAAGAGGAGGGTTGGTGTTTTCTCCCCCGCCAGGACAGGGGCATCGGCATTGTCCTCCCTCAAATGGTCTACCACCCCATTGATAAAGAGGGAGAACAATGTCGGGGCCATCACACAGCCCTGGCGTACCCCCCTATCCACAGGCACCCTCCCTGTTAGCTGTCTCTGATTCCGCCATCTAATTCTAGCATAATTATCTTCGTGAAGTTTAACTATAAACTCCAGGAGGTAACGCGGGAACCCCATTTCCAGCAGCACCCTCCAGAGTTTATCACGAGGCACCAAATGAAAGGCCCTTTTGAGGTCTATGAAGGCCAGATATAAATTCCCCTTCATAATGGTTACTGATTTCTAGTATATTGCCCAAAACCTGAAAACCTGGTCCATAGTACCCACATTCTGGCGGAAACCCGCCTGGAAGTGGGACAGTATATTCCCCTCCTCTAGCCACATACCTACTCTATTTATAATGATCCTGCCAATTATTTTCTGAGCAGCGTCGATTAAACTAATCGGCCTGTAGTTGGCAGGGTCCTCCCTATCGCCTTTCTTATGGATAGTAACAACTTCAGTGCCCCTCCACGAGTCAGGGACCATGAAGGATCCATGAAGGATTCTATTCATTAGAGGAGCAATAAAATCAGACCACAGCTTAGGGTCATGTATGTATAGATCGCCCGGTAACCCATCCGGGCCTGCCGCTTTAGAGGGGGGTTATGCTCCTGATAGCATCAGAAACTTCTCGGTCTACAAATTGTTCTACAGGTGTAAGTTCCTCATTAATAAAGTCATTTTGTACCCTCCATAATTGAACTAAATCATCTTCGCCACAATACAGATTTGAAAAATGGGAATGCCATTGTTGCTCAGTTATATGGTTAGGGAGGGGCTCTACTCCTCTCCTGTCAAGTTTGTTTATCAAGTTCCAAAACAGGGTAGAGTTCTTCGAACTGGCAGCGATCTTAAGTTGTTGCCAATATTCTTCCTCCCAGTCCTTCTTTGCACTTTTAATGCAATCGCTATATTCCCTTCTAGCCGTCCTAACTGCTATAGCGTCCTTTCTCCTAATGGCGTTTGCTATAGCCCTTCTCTTTTCCCTACAACCTGTTGTATACCATAGGGTGCCACTTTTTGGTGGATTCTTCTTCCTTGGTCCACTAGTATCTCTTATTGTGAAGAATTAACCAATTTTCTCTATTAGACTCTTGTAGGAGTCTATAAAATTCCGACTTTGTTCGGTTGACTGGGCGGAGGTATGGGATAGGAGTTCCCTAGTTTCTGCCTCTACTAGTTCTTTAATACGGATCAAAATATCTTCTTGGCACATCACCCTGTTCCACTTTAATCTGCGTTTGCAATTAGATGGAACTACTTCTTTTGTGATCATAAGTGGGCCATTTAATGCTTCCCTCTCATTACCCCATCTTATTTCCATGCAAAGTGGATTATGATTGCTATCCTGTGACTGTCTGACTTCCATGTCAACTAGTCTGTTCCAGGAACCGGTATCGAGCAGAATGTAATCAATACGGGATGGACAACTAAATCTGTTATAGGTCATCATACCATTTGGGTCTGAGGTTGTCCTACCGTTCAGGGTACGTAGGTTATATTCTAGTGTTAGGGAATTTATTTGGATCGCTCTTGGCGTCCATTTTCTGATTGGCGCTATGGTTAGAGGCGGGATGGACTGTCTAGAATCCTCTTCGTTAAGTCCCAGGAGATCTTCTTTACTTAAGGGTTCATATGTATAGTTAAAATCTCCCCCTACAATAATGCTAGGCAATGGGGGGATACCTGCTAGCGCCACCTCGAGTAAGGCTATAGTGGGTGAAGTTTGACCTCCTGGGGAACCTATAGCATAAACATTAAACAGCTCCATCGAGCTTCCAATATAGGAGCCCTTAGTGGAGATATGTAGTATGTCCTGCGACTGTAAAGTATGCGCAGTAAGTGCCCAATTCAAAGCCACACTAAACCATACGTGCAGTCCTCCCGATGGGCGACCTCTCCCTGAACTAATTGCCGGAATAAAGTGGGTGGAATATCCGCATTTATATAGGGGAGACATGCTCCATGTTTCCTGGAACATACAGATGTCGAACGTATCTATGAATTCTTTCCATTCTGGATTTGCCATATTTTTATGACGCCCAGCTATGTTCCAGGAAAGCAATTTAATCATGTTTGTGTTTGTAACCCTCTCTGTGTGAACTACTTCTGAAGCTAGTCTTCCAACTGCTGTTGTTAGGGGATATTGAGCGTTGACCACTTCATTAGACCTTTCTTCCCCCCGAGGAACAACCTCATCATTAATCTTTATAGCCTATCTATAAGGCTTGTGGTGAAATTGGTCTGACGTTCGGGCTTCCACATATTGTGTGTTTGTGTTACACTATTCAGATAGTTATCCTTTAATGGTCAGTCTATGTTGTTTAGACCCGATGCGTCCTCGGGCCTAGATTTAGACCATAGAGGTGCGTGTCTGATTTGTATGTTACAATTCCTAGGGGGGCATGTCCTATACTGTAGGGCTACTAGGTTCTCTGCAATTGCTGTGTTACCAAACTATATCTCAATACAGTCTGTTGATGAACTAGGCAAGGAAATTCTTTTAACATTAAACATATCCTCCATAATGACTGATCTGCGCAATGGCTTTATTGCGTATGAATTCACTGTTCTCATAAGTGTTAGCAGCTCCAAGCTTGGTGACCCCGGTCATGTAGACAATACCACAAGGGGATCTGTATGGTGTGTTTATCTGTTTGTTACTCCAATTAGTTGTTTCAGCCATGTCACTATAATATTTATTATCCCCCTGCAGGACCCTGCATTGTGATATTGACCCCCTCAATTTTGCTACTTCGGCATATGAGCCCGAGGTGTTTTGCCTGGCGGGTATTTTAGCTAGGGGGTTATGAGCTGGGATTTTGGGTCGGAACTCTACTACAGTTTTGGAGACACATAATGGGGCTGTTCGTGTATTGGGTTTAGATAGGGCCGCTCCTGCTGTTTGGTTTGGTGGGGCCGATCGCAAGATAGGGGCTTCCTTTTACCGGGTTGGACACTAACACTGGGTGTAGCGTGTTTGTTATGTGTAGTTCCTCCCGTTTTGTAAAGTCCATCATGAATTTCTTAATAATAGATATATATCCCTTACCAGGCTTTCCATTTTCATCATGATTAAATTATTAAAATTCAAACATCTGGAGCATTCACCTGGACTATTCACAGCCTCCACAGTCCCCCCCAGCCCTTGTGATAAGACCTCACTTAATTCCCTTGATTCCCATTCCAACACTGAAAAGCGATTAGTACAAGTGATGCCCATTTCACATGCAATCACCTGCGAGGACCTTTCTATATTCCCAGTTGATATAGCTGGAAGTTCGGCATTAGCACTCATGTTTGCCCCTCTTAATGCCTCTGTAACATTTACCTCAATGGGGCTAGCAGGGTTAGAATGCATATCATCTACTGAGCACTTGGATTTTGATCTTTTAGAAAAAATAGCTAGGATCACTTTGCTCTTTATCTGCAGTAAACCGTCGACCAGGGGATCAGGGTTATCCACATTTCTTAAGGTAGGAGCCGTCAATAGAATGTCCTCACAATCTTCAACAATAGATTCGATGCTTGACATAACACCATTAGCGGCAGCATGTAGCGACTTTTTGACTTCTTCCTTTTTTTGTTGTAATGGCAAGGGCACCCCCCCCCCTCCATTACCTTCCTTTTACCCATTGCTAGCTACAACTTTCCCTGGTAAATGGGATAATATCCAACAACTCGAAGGTGGCCCAACACCATCTTGTGTATCAGGGAACAGTCAACTTGACGAATGAGCACAGTACCTTTTTTTTTTGATATGGGTGGTTCAAGTTCTCACATGTAAGGGGCGGGGCCCTGCCCTGCCTCGATCTGCCTAGGACGGCTGCAGACGGCCCCACCCTTGTCCCGGTCTTCTCCCGGCGCGCTCCCGTGCGCGTACCGCGGGACGAGGTTCCAAGGGATCCTTTATGCGCCTCCTGGTGCTTCCGTGTGATGTCTGCGGCGTCTTGGCCTCTAGTGGGGCTCCTGGGAGGTGTAGTCACAGGAGTGGAAGGGGCCCGGCGGAGCCAAGCCTGGCCGGAGGAGCGAGCGGAGTAAAGCCCGACCCACAGGTGCTGCTACAGGAATGCGGGGCTCGGCGGAGCCAAGCCCGGCCAAGATGATGAAGCAGGGCAATGCCCGGCCCTCAGGAGCGAGTACAAGCAACAGGTAAAGTTCCCCCGGACTAAGCACCAAGGGAGTCTTTATGCGCGTCCTGGCGCTTCCGTGTGACGTCCAATGCGTCCTGGCCGCTAGTGGGGCTGCTGGGAGGTGTAGTCACAGGAGTGGAAGGGGCTCGGCGGAGCCAAGCGTGGCCGGAGGAGCGAGTGGAGCAAAGCCCGGCCCACAAGTGCTGCCACAGGAATGCGGGGCTCGGCGGGGCCAAGCCCAGCCAAGATGATGAAGCAGAGCAATGCCCGTGCCTCAGGAGTGAGTACAAGCAACAGGTAAAGTTCCCCCCGGACTCGGCACCAAGGGAGCCTTCATGCTCCTCCTGGTGCTTCCGTGTGACGTCCGCGGCGTCCTGGCCGCTAGTGGGGCTGCTGGGAGGTGTAGTCACAGGAGTGGAGGGGGCCCGGCGGAGCCAAGCCCGGCCGGAGGAGCGAGCGGAGCAAAGCCCGGCCCACAGGTGCTGCCACAGGAATGCGGGGCTCGGCGGAGCCAAGCCCGGCCAAGATGATGAAGCAGAGCAATGCCAGGCCCTCAGGAGCGAGTACAAGCAGCAGGTAAAGTTCCCCCCGGACTCAGCACCAAGTGAGCCTTTATGTGCCTCCTGGCGCTTCCGTGTGACGTCCGCAGTGCCCTGGCCGCTAGTGGGGCTGCTGGGAGATGTAGTCACAGGAGTGGAAGGGGCCCGACGGTGCCAAGCCCGGCCGGAGGAGTAAGCGGAGCAAAGCCCGGCCCACAGGTGCTGCCACAGGAATGCGGGGCTCGGCGCAGCCAAGCCCGGCCAAGATGATGAAGCAGAGCAATGCCCGGCCCTCAGGAGCAAGTACAAGCAACAGGTAAAGTTCCCCTATTAGTTCTAAGTTCAGAAACTGTTCGACCTCCCCAACACCTCGTCTGAAGCCATACTGAGCTACAGATAAGATGTTCTTTTCTTCTACCCATTGCTCTAGGCTGGCCAACAGCATTCTTGCCATTACTTTAAAAGTAGAGTCAAGCAAAGGTATTGGGCAATAGCAATTGGCACTACTCCTATTCCACTTTTTGAAAATGGGGACTATCAGACTCTCTGCCCAAGTGGCAGGTACCACCCCATCAATTGTTGCATTAAAAAATTTGTCCACAACGGGTACCCAAAAATCCATATTAGATTTAAATATATCAATTGGGACTCCGTCGGGGCCAGCCGCTTTGCCACTAGCGCTATTCTTAAGGGCTGTTACAATTTCATCTTGACTGATACTCCCTATTTTGGTGTTTTTTAAGATTATGACGGATTTATCCTCTTTATTTAAAAAACCCTGATCAGTTTCATAAAAAATTGCTTCAAAGTGGATTAACCAATCCGCTGGGGTCACTACCATATCAATTTTTAATGATTGGACCTCTTTAAAGAAAGGTTGATCCAATGTTTTCCAAAAAAGGGCCGAATCTTTAAGATCGGCAGCTTTGATCAGATTCTCCCAATCATTATCCCTAATCTCCGAGTTTCTTCGGGTAAGGGCTTCTTTATATGACTTCCGTAGGATACTGTCCTCCTCCATATTACGCCAGATGTTTTTATTGCAGACTTTAAATCTCTATTTAATCTAGAGCATTGATTATCAAACCATCTTGGGGAATGAGAAACATCTGTTTTAGGAGTCTTTCGCAAATTATCAGAAATTGCAGTAGAAATACTTTAAAAAGCCTTAACTATGTCCATACTATTGGAGGAATTATCAGGGCAGGTTAAAACATGATCATTAATTTTTAATAGGATCCTATTTGTAAAAGCTTCTGGGTCAACGGCAGCCCATTTGATTGAGATCCCATTCTCGCCCTGTGTCTTTATATCCATAGCATGGGTACTTGCTTCCGGTTGTTTTAAAAAGGGAGATTTTAAGGTTATCAGCACAGGATGATGATCATTCAATAAACTTGGGGAGACAAAAAATTCAGCTATTAGGGACCGAAGGCTTATTGAGGTGATAAAGTGATCAATACATGAGGATGATCTTACTCCTTCAAAGGTGTAAATATTACCCCTATCCTCACGTCCGCTCCTTTTATAGCCCTACCTGCCTTTGAGGGGATAGCATTTGTTGAAATCGTCTTAAACCCGTTTACGATGAAATTATCTGTGAGCCAAGTCTCTTGTAATAAAACCACATCGCAGAGTTGGATGCTTGTAAGCCAATTTACATCCTGCAGTTTATGCCTAGCCCCAGCAACATTCCATGTCATTATATGGAGGCATTCGTTCTGATGATAGCTAGAAGGATCCGTCTCAACTTCTGTGACAGACCCTTTCTTGCAACTATCAGTGCTAGCCTCCCTAGCTTTAGTTATCTGACTCATACTCCTCCCTGCATAGTTTAATGTATCTAGCTGGGTAGGCAAGTTAATCGCAGGAGAAGAGGGAGACCGAACGATGATGTTCTCCAACAGTGGGGGACTTAGAGGTTGTAGTCAATCACAACCATCTAGACCGGACAATGTGGCAAATCTGTTAACTAGATTTAGAAAGGGTGGTCTCTTGGTAGGACCCTACAGTGCTCTCCGGTAAATCCGGTTGACCACCCTTTCCAAATAAAATAGCGTCTATAAAAAAACCCTAATGGCAAAAGAGAGATCTTACTGAAATGATCCTCTAAATTAATACTCCCTATACGGTCCAGCAGAAATCTCACAACCTGCTCGTTATTAAAGTTGGCAACTATGCAGTCCCCTCTCAAGTCCTTCCTAGAATGTCCTATCCAAGCATAACATCTAGCCATGATCATCTGATTACAGATGTTCTAATCCCAAACCCCGACATGCTCCAATTTAGTTGTGAGCCAGTACATAGTTTTGGCCATCAGCTGATCTGTAGTTTCTAACTGTCCTTCCTGTGAAACTGGGATATTCCGCAAGATCACTGCCAAAGGGGCAGCAGCTGGAGGAAGATGCAGGACCTGAGAGCCCTCCAAGGCTAGACTATTATCCACACCCTCAAACGTCTGCTGCGGTTTTCGACGCTGAGGCCCCGATATCAAGCTTGGTGCTTCATCACCCACAGTCCCCACACATGGACCACTTTCCTCCCCTTCCTGACTACAAAAGCTAGCCTGAGTAGGGCCACTAAGATTAACCCCTTGCTCAACCCTTTTAACACCCACATGCACTAAACCAACATCATGATTACCCACAACATCCTCATTCATCCCAGGTACCGACGATGTTGAGGGTATTTGCCTCGCTACGAGAGATTTAGGAGGAATGGAGTTCCCAAGTACCATGTTGCTTAGCTCATTAGATGTATTAACCATTAACCTATTTCTAGAGGCTAAAAAACCCTCTAGGTTAGAAAGGTTATTCATAACCTTCAGTTCAAAATCGGTTAATCCTTCCTCAATTTTAGAGAGCCTATGCATTATTGGAGACAGAGATGATGCAATTAAATTACCCAATTTGGACCACATAACATCATTGACTTTGTCAGGGGAATCGCCTAGAAGATCTAAAGTCGAGTCCGGTGGCAAACTTGGCTGTGAAAACACCGTTGTTAGAGATGGCGATGCTACAGTTTCTCCATTTTTATTAATCTTTTTAATTTTTGCCAGTTTGTCTCTGTGGGCCCCCTCCCCGCTTCCTCTTTTGTGAAGAGTCTGAGGGTACGGCAGAGGAGTTAGTTTTACCATGAGGTCCAGATCTTGTAGCAATACTTGGGGGTGGACTGCTTCGGGTATTTACAGTAACCGTCTCAACCAGTTCAACAGATGGCGTAATATTATGTGTTCCCTGTCCGCCTTGTTTTTCCGATGGTTCATTTTGAGACAATCCAGGGTCACTTACTATGACGGGAGAATCAGGAACTGCAACCAAGGAGCAATCAGGGGTACGAGCACAAGCCAGGGCGCCCAGAGAGGATCGTTTAGCTGTTTGTAGATCAAGAGACTCACGACGCTCTGTCAGTGCTATCTCCTGAGCAAGGACAGAGATGGCTCTAATTAAAAACTGATCCAAAGTCCCCACCACGCTGCCAGAGGGCTGTGCATATCTTCCCTTGCCCTCACGCCAATTCATCCTCACTAAGCTTCTGAAATGATGGGAGGTCAAAAAAACAACTTAATAAATTCCACCTTCCCAATTAATAACACTTTTCCCTAGACCAACCGTATGTCAAATTGAAATGACCTTCTGATTATGACTGGCTTTTGTGAGTGAGCCTGGCCTCATCCGGTCTCTAACGGGCTCAAACAGGCCCGCCCTTGGCCTGGCCCGCGCCCGCTAAGAGGGAGCCGCAAGCACCTTTATGCGCCTCCGGGCGCGAGAGAATGGCGGCGGCGCCTCCTGGCGGGGTAATCAGGCAAAGCAGTGTGGGCTCTGAAGTCCAGTAAAGCGGTTCCTGCGAAGCGGGAGCCGCGAGCACCTTTATGCACCTCCGGGTGCGAGAGAATGGCGGCGGCGCCTCTTGGCGCGGTAATCAGGCAAAGCAGCGTGGGCTCTAAAGTCCAGTAAATGTACTCACATAGAAATCTACATGCTAGTCAATCTTTTCTAAGTCTACACATATACTTTATGCACAGTAGCACTAGGGTTTCCTTACTCTTCATTTTCTTTTGAGAATCCCATTTTTCCTTGAACATGTTTAAATGTTTGGAAATATTGTGAAGCAAGTGGAAGAAGTAACATTTGAAAAACATGTTTCACTGTTGAGTAATCTCATCTATGCCATCTCTGAAATTCCTTCCTATTCCCACTCTGGAAATAAAATTTATTCCACCTCTTGTTAGAAGTGTATCTTAAATTGTTCCCCGATTGGTCATCGGCAGAGAAAGTGTTTGTGGACAGTTACAAACTCACAAGTTTGCAGGCACACGTAAACTTTGTAAGGCAATAAAGCCCTTAAAATTTCTCTACATACCCACATAAAAATATTTATTCACATAGATATCTGTAAGTTTTTAAATCTTTTTCCAAGTGTACACATGTACTTTGTGCGCATTAGCACTTTGTCTTTCTTGGAATTGAGATAAATGTATGCCATATAGACCAGGCCATTACATAGCCATATTTGTGATGGATAGGTACACATATTTCCAAGATAAAATGCAATGTAGTTCTCTTTGAGTTACACATTTGTAATATAGTGCTTAATCTGAAAGGCACTTAGTGTTAAAGGAATAATGATAATATGGTACTCTTAATGATGGATAAATTAACATGAACTTTTTCAATACAACATGACGTGAGCATCGATGACACCATCAAGACCATGCACACAATCCACTCAGGCTCTCCGTCAGACCCATTCCCGCATCACGCCTTCAACAGAGCAAGCAGCTTCATCGCACCCCACCTGCGCAACGTCATCAATCTCTCCCTCGAGACCGCTACCTTCCCAGAGATCTGGAAGCACGCCGAGAACAACGACCTAATCAAACAAGCATTTGCAATGCAATAGGTCTCGCATTAGGAAAGTTTGAGCTATTGGTATTGTAAATGACAAATTTTGTATTTATGTGTTGGTTTTGAAAATAGCTAAATTAATAGCTTTGTCATTTACAATGCCAATAGTTTTAGCTTTCGCAAATGTGACACCTATAGCATTTGTAATGCAATATGTGCTGTATTTACGTGACTTAGATGTATTGAAATTACAAATAACAAAGGCATTTTTAAAAAAAAATAATTAATACTTAAATAAAAGTTATTGTAATTTATAATGGCAATAGCTTAAACTTGTGTAAATAACTTGTGAAGAATATGTTTGTGACATTTGTAACATTTGTAATAAAGCTTGAAACATGGAGAGAACATATTTGAACCAGTTGTTGTTGAATGGTTGCACAGATTGATGCTGTGTTAGCGCATAGTGATGTTGCGGTATCCCTGAGTGATGATGCATCAGGGGGGTGCTGAGTGATGCGGTGGTGATGCGATAGATAGAGTGAGTGCGATAGATAGATAGAGGGAGGGCAATAGATAAAGGGAGGGAGGGCAATAGATAGAAGCAGGGAGGGTGATAGTGGGAGGGCGATAGACAGATAGATAGAGGGAGGGCGATAGATAGATATTTTATTTATTTATTCATAAAGTTTTATATTGCGCGAACTGGACAATGGATAGAGTGAGGTTGATAGATAGAGTGAGGTCGATAGATAGATAGAGTGAGGGTGATAGATAGATAGAGGGCGATAGATAGAGTGAGGGCGATAGAGAGAGTGAGGGCGATAAATAGATAGATAGAGTGAGGGCGATAGATAGATAGATAGATAGATAGATAGATAGATAGATAGATAGATAGATAGATAGATAGATAGAGTGAGGGCGATATATAGAGTGAGGGCGATAGATAGATAGATAGAGTGAGTGCGATAGATAGATAGATAGAGTGAGGGCGAAAGATAGATAGAGTGAAGGCGATAGACAGATCGATAGTGAGGGCAACAGATCGATAGTGAGGGCAATAGATAGAGTGAGGGTGATAGATAGAGTGAGGGTGATAGATAGAGTGAGGGCGATAGAGTGAGAGAGAGAGATAGATAGATAGTGAGGGCGATAGAGTGAGGCAGATAGAAAGATAGATAGATAGATAGATAGATAGATAGATAGATAGATAGATAGAGTGAGGTTGATAGAGATAGGGGTGTGTAGAGAGAGAGGTGTAGAGATAGAGAGGGGTGTAGAGATAGGGGTGTAGAGAGAGAGAGGGGTGTAGAAGGAGAGGGGTGTACAGAGAGTGGGGTATAGAGAGAGGGCTGTAGAGAGAGTGGGGTGCAGAGAGAGTAGGGTGCAGAGAGAGTGGGGTGCAGAGAGAGTGGGTGCAGATAGAGTGTGGTGCAGAGAGAGTGTGGTGCAGAGAGAGTGGGGTGCATAGAGAGGGCTGTAGAGAAAGGGGTGTAGAGAGAGGGGTGTAGAGAGAGGGGTGCAGAGAGAGAGGGGTGTAGAGAGGGGGTGTAGAGAGAGGGGTGTAGAGAGAGAGGGGTGTAGAAAGAGGGTATAGAGAGAGAGTGGTGTAGAGATAGGGGGGTGTAGAGAGAGAGGGGTGTAGAGAGAAAGGGGTGTAGAGAGAAAGGGGTGTAGAGAGAGGGGGCAGAGAGGCGAGCAGAGAGAGAGGGGGTGTAGAGAGAGAGGGGTGTAGAGAGAGAGAGGGGTGTAGAGAGAGAGGGGTGTAGAGAGAGAGGGTGTAGAGAGAGAGAGAGGGGTGTAGAGAGAGAGAGAGGGGGGTGTAGAGAGAGAGGGGTGTAGAGAGAGAGGGGTGTAGAGAGAGAGGGTGTAGAGAGAGAGAGAGGGGTGTAGAGAGAGAGAGAGGGGGGTGTAGAGAGAGAGGGGTGTAGAGAGAGAGAGGGGTGTAGAGAGAGAGGGGTGTAGAGAGAGAGGGTGTAGAGAGAGAGAGAGGGGTGTAGAGAGAGAGAGAGAGGGGGGTGTAGAGAGAGAGGGGTGTAAAGAGAGAGGGTGTAGACAGAGGGGTGTAGAGAGAGGGGTGTAGAGAGCTGTGCCCCTGGATCTCATACTGTGGGTCAATGTGACACTAAGAAGGGTGCTAACATTGGGCCCTGGGGGTCAATGACACACTAAGAAGTTTGCTAACAGTGGGTCATGGGGGGGGGGGCGGGGTATTCAAAGGATTGAAGCAGACATCCTTATAAAAGTGATAAAAATAGCACGTATCACTGGCGTCAATTTATATTTAAATCAAGATAAGGAAAACTGACAAGTGTGTAATACGTCCCGTGTTCAGTTTGCACACCTAATCATTAATAATAATAATACGTGTAGTGCTTGCTCTCATAACACTACCAGTAGTAGCGGTCACTGTTGCCCAAAATAATGGTACTTCTTTTATAGGCTTGAGGGAGATGAAAGGCAGAGCAAGAGTAGGGAGGATACATATGAACCCAAGACGTGCAGGTTGCACACTGATTTCAGTAGTGAGCTCTTAACTCGCTGAGCTAGATTTTGAGCCATTGGGCTTCCCTGCTCCATCATTTGAAGCGAGTTACGCTGGATGCTTTCCATGTTATGTGCATACGAGTAGATTTGCACTGCCTGTAACTACTGCATGAATAGGGATGCTGCTCGTCCCTTTCAAGCTGTTTGCGCTTGTTTTAAACACTTTACGTTCGTATGAGCTGATTTGCACGGTCCGTACCTTTCGTCCGCCTTATTAATAAGAAAAAAGCAGGTATGGCATTACGTGTCCTAGCGCATATACAGACAAACATGCAGAAATAATGAGTGCATGCAATAATAGCACATTAAAGGTAAACGGTTGGCTTTGCCGACAAAGAGAAGCGCTGTCACGCTGTTCCCATCCCAACTCCCAGTGGCTGGCGAGTTAAGAGGTGAAGGGGAGGAGGAGGGCATTGACTAATGGCAGCAAATGGGTCCGCGCTATATAAAAACGCATAAAATAAATAAATAAAAGGAAGGTAGTGATTCCTAATGGTGAGTGTAGGAGGGAGCCTTGTGACAGATGTTGAGAGCCTTAAAAAGCTGAATTGATATGGGTAGGCAAAGATTTAAGTGGAAACGTATTTAAGAGTATGTGCGGAAGGGAATGAGATAACAAGCTCTGATGCTCTGAAATCTGATGCCTAGGCACAGACAAATGGTGGTGCACGATGTGCACGAGGGGGGGAGGGGGAGCGGCAGCCTTTGATGTCTGATGCCGAGGCACAGACAAATGGTGGTGTGTTATGTGGCTGACGTGCACGCGCCTGTCTCACATGAACTGTATGGGATCCGCAGCCGTTTTGGTAGACTTTTCTTTTCCACTTACTATAATTCTCGCCAGCAATGCGCAAGCGCATTGGCAGGCGAGACCTAAAAACCTAAGGCAGACCCAAGAGACCTCAAGATCTTCCGGCCCATCTCTCTGCTCCCCTTCCCAGCCAAGGTCATCGAGAAAGCCGTCAACAGGCAGCTAACCCGATACCTCGAAGAAAACAGAATCCGGACCCTTCCCAGTCAGGGTTCCGCAGCAACCACAGCACAGAGACTGCCCTCATCGCCGCCACCGACGACATCAGGACCCTGCTGGACAATGGCGAGACCACAGCACTCATCCTCCTAGACCTTTCTGCCGCCTTCGACACCGTCTGCCATCGCACACTACGCGCACGCCTCCATGCCGCAGGGATCCAAGACAAGGCTCTGGATTGGATCACCTCCTTCCTCTCCTGCAGAACCCAGAGCGTCCGCCTCCCCCCATTCCATTCCAAAGCCTCAGAGATCATCTGCGGTGTACCCCAGGGATCCTCCCTCAGCCCGACGCTGTTCAACATTTACATGGTTCCGCTCGCACACGTAGCCCGACAGCACGACCTCAACATAATCTCCTACGCCGACGACACTCAGCTGATCCTCTCCCTCACCAAGGACCCCATCACCGCCAAAGCTAACCTCCACGAAGGAATGAAGGCCGTCGCCGACTGGATGAAGACCAGCAGTCTGAAGCTGAACTCGGACAAGACGGAGGTCCTCATCCTCAGCTCCAACCCTTCAGCTGGGACGACTCCTGGTGGTTGACGGCACTGGGGGCAGCCCCGACACCCACGGACCACGCACGCAAGCTGGGAATCATCCACCACTCAACGCTGTCAATGACCAAGCAAGTCAACGCCGGCTCCTCCTCCTGCTTCAACACCCTCTGCATGCTCTGCAAGATCTACGGATGGATCCCGACAGATGCAAGAAAGACAGTCACCCAGGCCCTCGTCAGCAGCAGACTCGATTACGGAAACGCCCTCTACATGGGAGCCCCGACCAAGCTCATCAAACGACTACAACGTATCCAAAATGCCTCGGCACATCTGATCCTTGACGTACCACGCAACGGTCACATTACTCCCCACCTGAGAAACCTGCACTGGCTCCCCGTCAACAAGAGGATATCCTTCAAGCTCCTCATCCACGCACACAAGGCACTCCACAAGACCGGCCTCAACAGACGGCTCTCCTTCTACTACCTTAACCACCAGCTCCGCTCAGCCGACCTCTCACTCGCCATCATCCCGCGCATCCAAAGAACAACCACCGGTGAGAGATCCTTCTCCCACCTCGCCGCCAAGACATGGAATACCCTCCCACCGAACCTACGACAGACCCAAGACCTGCTGACCTTCAGGAGGGTACTTAAGACCTGGTTGTTCGATCAGTAGCGCCCCCCCAGCGCCTTCAGACCCTCACAGGTATGTAGTACGCATTACAAATGATTGATTGATTGATTGATTGATTGATGTGACTCTGTGATAGAAGAAGCACACATGTCCAAAATGCACCAAAATGTGGTCCTCATTGTGTTGGATAAAAACACACAATTGTGACACACATCTTTATACAATCCTCATTGTGATGGGAAAAACACCAATCTCTGTAATAGGCAGCATAATATTTCTTGTGATAGATAAAGGCACACAAACCTGTTGTACAGAATTTAATATGGTTCTTAGTTACACCACTGCCTATCGGACCATAGGTCACATTTAAATAGGAGCTATTGTAAAGCACCAAAGAGCACAATCTTGTGACACACAGTATGAAATGGTTTTCAGTGTCCAGAACAAACGTTCATATGCTTGAAACATATAAAGTCGTGGCAGTGTGTATTACACGTTTAAAATATCAACACAAAACTGTAACATGCGTCATGATGTGCTCCTTTTTGCAATGGATAAAAGCTCACATGCTATACACATGGTCACATGAATTGCATAACACGATGCAGTCTTCATTGTGATGGATGAAAATATGTGTGAGCTGTTGTTTTCAGAGTGAGGTGTTATAGCGCAGAGTTAAAACACGCACTGTGATGTAATTCATATTCATTGACAACAGAGGGGACCAGTCTCTCACAGGAATGCACATGCAATGAGGAACAGGTTTGTTTCTATTAGGTATCTAAAGACATCTAGTGCTTGATGCACATGATGAACTCAAATGAATTTGTAGCTGTGTCACAGGGTCGAGGATGACTTATTGGAGGAGATTCCATACTCCCCGGTGACTAGGGTGAATGAGGCACTCTTCCTCTGTGTGCAGGCTTTTTCTCCGGTCTGTCCCTTTAAGGAACAAGACTCTGACACCCAAGAAGAAGGCGGTCAGCAAGTCCGGATGACGTCTCTGCCCCTTACCAATGGGAAGAGAGAGCCCCGCTGATGAAAGCGGAAATGGATGTTGGAACGGATGCTGAGGATGAAGTGAGACCTGAAGAACGCGGAGAGAGCCAGGTGAACCAGAGCGCTTGGAGGAGAAATGGGACCTCATCGCCTGCAACAAGTGGGGAGGTAACCCCTGCAGAGGAGGAGTCGCCAGGAGGCCAACCGTTTCACGCTTCGCTCTGCCACGCTCTAGGAGGAATGTGACTGAACAAGATACAGTCCGGCTGCGGGCTGCTCACGGGCACTGGGCTGGAAGGCAGCAAAGTAAGTAGAGGGCACACCTCTGCTAAACCGATGGGTTAACCGGACTACACTTGGTGGTGGTGGCTTCTTTGAGTGTGGTGATAGTCCCTGCACTGGCCCTCTACACTTCTACATATTGTCGATGTCCCGACGTTCACCGGTGGTTTTCTTATTTTCTTACCGAGGGACATACAAGTCCATGACTGACCTGGTGGCCTCATAAGAGGAAGAACGGAAGCAGTATTCATACCTAACCTCTACTAGCTGTGTAAACAGATGCACTAGGACGTGAAAAATAAAAACATATTCAAACCATACCTAATAAAAGGGATAAAAGAACCAAGTCGCACGTTGATTCCTACCGGGGCTTAACCCCTTCCTTGACAACCCGGTGACAAAAATATAATGTAATATAATCCTATTTGTGATTGAAAGAAGTTTATTCTTGGCAACAGTAGTTTAGATAATAGCACAACTTTGCAACAGACCCAGTGGCATGGTCATTGCTGTGATGGGAAAAAGCTAAGATATGTAATACACAACATTACACGGTCCTCGTTGTGATGAATAGCAAAAACCATTCGTGACACACACTACAATGTGATCCCAAGTAAAATAATAGTAGCACACTTATATAACACAAAAAAAAACCTGTAACACTCAAAACTAAGGTCATTATGCAGGAAATGAGCAATCTACTGGCATGATTGGGATTGTGACCCTGATGTGATACAAATAGCAACATACCTTAAGGCTTCTAGATCCTCTTCAATTCACAATACAAAGTGCTATATTTATTGTCATTGATTATTAGTGTGCTTGGATTACACGAGCATGCTGTTTTTTTAATTTGCAAAGGTTCTCTTGATTATTCTTAATATGCTTCTGCAGTAGCAGTATTTCATTATTTCTCATTTTCTTTTGAGAACATAATTTTTCCTTGAATAAGCATAAATGTAAAAAAAATGTGAACTATGTAGAATCAAGTAGAAGTAGTTAAATATTTCCTTTCTGCATGCATATTTGCCTGTTGAGTGATCCCTTCATCTATGCCATCTCCAATTTTTATTCTGATTCCTTCCGCTTCCCACTCTGAAACCCCATTATTCCGGCACTTATTAGAAGTGAATCTCAGATTGTTCCCTGGGTGGGAATGGACTGAAGAAATGTTTGTGGACAGTTACAAAGTAACACATTTGCAGGCACACAAGTACTTTGCAGAGCACTAAAGCCCATGAAGATCACTATCCACACACACACAAATATTTACTCACATACAATAGTCGTCTTTTTCAAATTGTAGATGTATATTTGTGCATATTAGCCCTTGGGCTATTCAGTACTGGAGATAAATGCTTTTCTATTGACCAGGCCTATATATAGCCGTCATTGTGATGGATAAGTGTCCACATTTCTATGATACAATACAATGTAATTTTATTTAGTTCCATAAGATCCATAAGATCATACACATTGGTAATATACAGCATTATGTTATAGGAGCTTTCTGTTAAAGTAATAAGTGATAATACTAAATCACATTAATGTGGTACTTTTTACGATGTCTAAAATAACATGAACCTGTTCAGTACAACATGATATTACTGCGATAGAAGCAGCACACATGTCTAGAATGGCCCAAAATGTGGTCCTCACTGCGTTTGATAAAAGACACAATTGTGACACACATCTTGATACGGTCCTCATTGTGATGAATAAAAGCACTTACCTCTGTAATAGGCTCCATAATAGTTCCTGTGTCAGATAAAGGCACACAACATTAGCCCTAGGGCCTTTTTGTGATGGAGATAAATTCATGTCCTATGTAACAGGTCTGTATAGAGCCATAATTGTGATGGATAAGTGGATAAGTACACACATTTCCAAGATAAAATACAATGTAGTTTTTTTTAAGCTACCCAAGATGATGCACCCTACAAAAACACAGCATAATGTTAAAGCAGCTTACTGTTAAAGGAGCTTTCTGTTAAAGGAATATGCAATAACACTAAATCACATTAATGTAGTGTTTTAATGATAGCTACATTAACATGAACTTGATCAATGCAACATGGTATGACTCTGTGATAGAAGAAGCACACAAGCCTAAAATACACTAAAATGTGGTCCTCATTGTGTTGGATAAAAACACACAATTGTGACACAAAACTTGATATGGTCCTCCTTGTGATGGAGAAAAAAAACAACCATAGTAATAGGCAGCATATTTCCTCTGGCAGACAAAGGCACTCAAACCTGTCTCACACAATTTAATATGGTCCTCAGTTTAACCCTTAAAGTGAACATAGGCTGAGGGAGAGGGGGGTGAATACCACTGAGGAGTTGCCTGCGGGGTGCATGACATGAGACCTGGCCTGTATTCCTCACGAGTCTCGTAATATGCTGCTCAATATGCTACATGTACTTCCTTGTTTTCAGATGTTGTCCTATTCCGTGATGCGCCATAATGAGTCAGTCGATCCGTATACAACTGTTTTTAACGATGCCTGCGTGGGGGGTTTTGTCTTTTGTATTTTACAAAATTGGAAATAAAGTTTAAAAAACAAAAAGAAAAAGTGAACATAGGAGCATAATCTCAAAATCTCAACACAATTCTGTAACATGCGCCATGATGTGCCCTTTTACTGCAATACATAAAAGCTCACATGCTATACACATGGTCACATGAATATTCACCTACCATGATGTAGTCCTCATTCTGATGGATAAAAACATGCACTTGATTTTTTTCTTTCAGAGTGCAGTGTAATAGCACACAGAGTTAAAACCTGCAGTGTGATGCTGTAATGAGTTTGATGGACTACAATTCATAAACAATTCATATTTACCGACAACATAGGGAACCAGTCTCTCACTGGAATGCAGTCTTAATGAGGAACAGGTCTGTTTCTATGAAGTATCTTAAGGCAGCCTTATGATGGTATGCAAGCACATCACAAATTCTCGTCAATGAATTACAAATGAAGAGGTAAACCATCAGGCAGTTTTAGTGCACTGAATGATATTGCCCTCTTGGTGATGGTTAAAGCATGCATCTTTGTAAAACAGTGCATGAGATTGTCCTCTGTTATACATAGATACTGTCTCATATTACTAACAGACAGCATGATGTGCTACTTAATGTGATGTATCAAGGCAAACAATCTTGTAACACTTCAAGGCATCTAGTGATCATTGTACTTAATAAACCACATTAAATTGTAATATACTATGTAATATAATCCTATATGTGATGGAAAGAAGTTCATTCTTGGTAACAGTAGTTTAGATAATAGCACAACTCTGCAACAGGCCTAGTGGTATCGTCCTCGCAGTGCTAGGAAAAAGCTCAGATATGTAACACACAATATCATACGGTCCTCGTTGCGATGGATAAAAACAAACAATTGTGATGCACACCAAGACTTGATTCAAAGTATAATAGTAGCTCACTTATAATAGGCAGCATATTTCCTCTGGCAGATGAAGGCACTCAAACCTGTCTCACTCAATTTAATATGGTCCTCAGTTCCACCCTTCACTGCTCCACTTTCAAACTCTACGATCCTAATGACATCACCAAAACATTAGCAACCACCAAACTCAACAACCATTTCAATGACCCAGTCCCCTCAAGTTGCCTTCCCCACATCTACCAAGTCATCTCCCCTCTCTGGACCAAAATCATCAACGCCTCGCTAGTGCAAGGGCACATACAGGACTGCCTAAAAACAGGCCAGGTCACCCCTATACTAAAGAAACCAACAGCTAACTCTTCCGACCCCAAACAAATTCGGCCCATAACCAACATTCCCATGCTAGCCAAGGTCCTGGAAAAATGTGTTCAACAACAACTGAACCAACACATCACGGACTTCAACCTTCTGAACACCCACCGATCGGGTTTCAGACCCGGCCATAGCACAGAAACAGCCATTTTACAAATAGTGGACGACGAAAAAAATCTAAAAAGACTGGAAAATAGGCTCAGTCCTTCAATGGTTCAAATCCTTTCTGGAAAACAGAACGCATTCTTTCATGGTGAACTAAAATCTATCGTGCTCCTCACCGAACCCTCTGGGTGTACCACAAGGCTCTACCCTATCCCCCACCCTATTCAACCTATATGTCGAACCGCTAACCAAACTACTACAGCAGGCAAACATAGCCTACCACATGTACGCGGATGACACTCAACTCTACATCAAGATCTCCTCCAGTGAAGACATAATATCAATGAACATGGCACTCAAAAAGACCGTCCACTGGCTAACAACCAACTTCCTCAAGCTAAACTCAAAAAAAACAGAATTTCTTCTAATCTCCCCCCTAATAATTCCCAGGAGAAAAAGGAATGGTTCAAGTTGATCACTGCACTTAACTGCATGCCAACTCTGGTCGACTCCACCAAATCACTTGGAATTACACTTGATAAGAACCTTAAAATGCAAGCACATATCAACCTGTTAGCTAAAAACGCAAGCTTTCACCTCAACTATCTCAGGAAAATGAAACCTTTCATCGAGAACCCGGACCTCAAAACTGCTGTTTAGTCCTTAGTCATATCAAGGCTGGAGTACGGATGCACCACCCTCGTGGGACTTCCCAAAATCTCAACCGCCCCATTAAAAGCCTGTATCAACGCCGCAGCTAGACTCCTAACAGGATCCAGAACATTTTACCACATATCACCACACCTGAAAACACTCAACTGGCTTCCCTTTGAAGCTAGAATCCACCTAAAAATGGGATGCATCACTCACAAAGCACTTCACCACAATACTCCCCCGTACCTATCGTAAAAACTGACCTTATCTGGAGGATTCAGACGTTCTAGGAGTGCTAACAATCTACTCCTGAAACCCTCATGCTTCAGAAAGAAAAAAAACCCTGACAGAGCATTCTCCGGAGCAGCATCAAGAATATGGTGCTCGCTTCCTCCCCACATCAGAAAAATCTCCTCTACTTTTCTGTTAAAAAAAGAAGCAAAATCATTCCTTATGTGTTCAATTCCTCCCATAAACTATCACATGGACCTTTTCCAGATGTACTCCGTATAGTTGCCCCCTCTTTCCCTCGAAAGACACCTTCGCTGCTCTCGACTCGTTGCTAGAAATACTGTTAAGCCTGCGACATTACGAACTTTGTAAAATAAGTCGATCTTATGTATGCTATTCGTTTTGCAATCTGTCCTATTTCGTATTGTGCCCCCATTGTAAAGCGCTCTGATAACCTTCGCTGGGTCTGCTCCGCACTATAGAAAACTCTAAAAATAAAATAAAATAAAAATAAAAATGTGCCCTTTTTTGCAATACATAAAAGCTCACATGCTATACACATGGTCACATGAATATTCGCCTACCACGATGTAGTCCTCATTCTGATGGATAAAAACATGCATGTGATTTTTTTCTTTCAGAGTGCAGTATAATAGCACACAGAGTTAAAACATGCAGTGTGTTGCTGTAATGAGTTTGATGTACTACAATTCCTAAACAATTCATATTTACTGACACCAGAGGGGACCAGTCTCTCACTGGAATGCGGTCTTAATGAGGAACAGGTCTGTTTCTATGAAGTATCTTAAGGCAGCCTTATGATGGTATGCAAGAACATCACAAATTCTCTGCAATGAATTACAAATGAAGAGGTAAACCATCAGGCAGTTTTAGTACACTGAATGATATTGCCCTCTTGGTGATGGTTAAAGCAGGCACATCTTTGTAAAACAGTGCATGAGATTGTCCTCTGTTATACATAGATACTGTCTCATATTGCTAACAGACAGCATGATGTGCTACTTAATGTGATGTATCAAGGCAAACAATCTTGTAACTTCAAGGTATCTAGTGATCATTGTACTTAATAAACCCACAATAAATTGTAATATGCAATGAAATAAAATCCTATATGTGATGGAAAGAAGTTCATTCTTGGTAACAGTAGTTTAGATAATAGCACATCTCTGCAACAGGCCTAGTGGTGTCGTCCTCACAGTGCTAGGAAAAAGCTCAGATATGTAACACACAATATCATACGGTCCTCGTTGCGATCTATAAAAACAAACAATTGTGATGCACACCAAGACTTGATTCAAAGTAAAATAGTAGCTCACTTATATAACACCCTAAAACACCTGTAACATTCCAAGCTATGGTTATTGTGCAGGGTATGAGCAAAGCACTGGAAAGATTGTGATTGTGACCCTGCTGTGATTCATGTAGATAAACACCATTATACCCCTTCATCACTGGCTCAATTCACAACACCTTGGGCCAGATGTAGGTAATTCCGATTTAACGACTCTTAAATACCGACTCATACCGAATCGGTATTTAAGAGACGGTAAATTGGAAGAAGGCAGATGTAGGTAAAAAATTACCGATTCTGTAAGAGTCTGTATTTACCGATTCTGTAAATACCGAATCGGTATTTCACATTGATTCCTATGGGCCTTGAAGCCCATAGGAATCAATGTGAAATACCGAATCGGTATTTACAGAATCGGTAAATACCGAATCTTGCAAGGGTGCAGGGGGTGTCACTTTGACACCCTCTAGCACCCCAAATACAGGCATGTGTGACATGTGGCACACATACATGCCCTAAGGGCATGTATGTGTGTCACATTGCACAGGTGTGCATGCACAGATGTGCATGCACACCTGAATTCGGTATTTTACCACCCAATAGGATTGGGTGGTAAAATACCGACTCTGAAGGGCCTGTGGCACTCTTTGGAGTGTCACCTACATATGAATTTACAGAATCGGTATATTTACCGATTCGGTAAAATACCGAAGTGGTAAATTTACCGAATCGGTAAATATACCGATTCTGTAAATTCAGACCCACCTACATCTCAAAAGCCAAATACCGGTCGGTAACGGCCGAAATCGGCCGTTACCGACCGGTATTTCTATACCTACATATGGCCCCAAGTGCTTTGTTTAGTATCATCATTTTGGATTACAGAGCAAGCTGCTTTTTAATTCACAAAGGTTGACTTGTGGACCATTAGCTCATAGCTACAGAGGATGTATTTCAAGGAGTAGTCTTCATTTTCTTTTGAGAATTCCATTTTCCCTTGAACAAGTTTACATGCTTACATTTCTGAAAATATTACAAAGCAAGTAGAAGTAATAACATTTGAAAAACATTTTCCCCTGTCACGTAATCCCTTCAGCTATGCCATTTCCAATTTTTTGTCTGATTCCTTTCACTTTCCATCCATGAAACAGATTTAATCCGGCACTTGTTTGAAGTGAATCTCAGATTGTTCCCTGGGTGGGAATGGGCTGAAGAATTGTTTGGGGACAGTTACAAAGTAACACATTTGGAGGCACACAAATACTTTGCAGAGCAACAAAGCCCTGTGAAGATCACTATCCACACACACAAAAATGTTTGCTCACATTCAATAGTCATCTTTTTCCAAGTGTACATATATACTTGTTCACATTAGCCTCTGTGCTTTTTTGTGATGGATCGTTCGATGGATGATGCATGTTCTATGGACCAGGCTGTATAGAACCGTCATTGTGACGTATAAGTGCATGCATTTCCAAGGTACAACACAATATAGTTTTTTTTGTTACTCAAGCTCATACATTTTACTAATACACAGCATAATGTTATACATGCTTTCTGTTAAAGGAATAAGTGATAACACTAATTCACATTTATGTGGTACTTTTAATGATGGCTAAATTAACATGAACTGTTTCAATACAATATTATGTTACTCTGTGATAGAAGAAGCACACTTGTCTAAAATGCACCAAAATGTGTCCTCATTGTGTTGGATAAAAACACACAGTTGTGACACACATCTTGATACGGTCCTCATTGTGATGGATAAAAACACTAACCTCTGTAATAGGCAGCATATTATTTCCTGTGGCAGATAAAGGCACACAACATTAGCCCTTGGGATTTTTTGTGATGGTGATAAATTCATGTCCTATGGACCAGGCCTGCATAGAGCAGTCAGTGTGATGGAAAAATGCATTCATTTCCAAGATAAAATACAATATAGTTTTCTGAGTTACCTAAGATCATACACATGACAACTAAACAGCATATTGTTAAAGCATCTTTCTGTTAAAGGAATATGCAAAAACTATAAATCACATTAATGTGGTATTTTTAATGATAGCTACATTATCATGAACTTGCTCAATGCAACATGATATTTCTCTGTGATAGAAGCACACATGCCTAAAATGCCCCAAAATATGGTCCTCATTGCATTGGATAAAAACATACAATTGTGACACACATCTTGATAAGGTCCTCATTGTGATGGATAAAGACACCAACCTCTCTAATAGGCAGCATATTTCCTCTGGCAGATAAAGGTACTCAAACCTGTCTCACACAATTTAATATGGTCCACGGTTTAACCCTTAAAGTGCACATAGGAGCATAATCTCAATATCTCAACACAATTCTGTAACATGCGTCATGATGTGCCCTTTTTTGCAATACATAAAAGCTCACATGCTATACACATGGTCCCATGAATATTCGCCTCCCACGATGTAGTCCTCATTCTGATGCATAAAAACATGCATGTGATTTTTTTTCTTTCAGAGTGCAGTGTAATAGCACACAGAGTTAAAACATGCAGTGTGATCCTGTTATAAGTTTGACGGACTACTAATCATAAACAATTCATATTTACTGACACCAGAGGGGACCAGTCTCTCACTGGAATGCAGTCTTAATGAGGAACAGGTCTGTTTCTATGAAGTATCTTAAGGCAGCCTTATGATGGTATGCAAGTACATCACAAATTCTCTGCAATGAATTAGAAATGAAGAGGTAAACCATCAGGCAGTTTAAGTGCACTGCATGATATTGCCCTCTTGGTGATGGATAAAGCATGCACATCTTTGTAAAACAGTGCATGAGATTGTCCTCTGTTATACATAGCTACTGTCTCATATTACTAACAGACATCATGATGTGCTACGTAATGTGATGTATCAAGGGAAACAATCTTGTAACACTTAAAGGCATCTAGTGAAAATTGTACTTAATAAACCCACATTAATTTGTAATATACAATGTAATATAATCCTATATGTGATGGAAAGAAGTTCATTCTTGGTAACAGTAGTTTAGAAAATAGCACAACTCTGCAACAGGCGTAGTGGTGTCGTCCTCGCAGTGCTAGAAAAAAGCTCAGATATGTAACACACAATATCATACGGTCCTCGTTGCGATGGATAAAAACAAACAATTGTGATGCACACGAACACTTGATTCAAAGTATAATAGTAGCTCACTTATATAACACCCCAAAACACCTGTAACATTCCAAGCTATGGTCATTGTGCAGGGTATGAGCAATCCACTGGAAAGATTGTGATTGTGACCCTGCTGCGATTCATGTAGACAAACAGCTTCATACCCTTTAATCATTGGCTCAAATCACAACACCAAGTGCTTCGTTTATTATCATCATTTTGGGATACAGAGCAAGCTGCTTTTTAATTCACAAAGGTTGTCTTGTGGACTGTTAGCTTATAGCTAAGGAGGATGTATTTCAAGGAGTACCCTTCATTTTCTTTTGAGAATTCCATTTTCCTTTGAACACGTTTACATGCTTACATTTCTGGAAATATTACAAAGCAAGTAGAAGTAATAACATTTGAAAAACATTTTCCCCTGTCAAGTAATCCCTTCACCTATGCCATCTTCAATTTTTAGTCTGATTCCTTTCACTTCCCATCCTGGAAACAGATTTAATCCGGCACTTGTCAGAAGTGAATCTCAGATTGTTCCCTGGGTGGGAATGGGTTCAAGAATTGTTTGTGGACAGTTACTAAGTAACACATTTGGAGGCACACAAATACTATACAGAGCAACAAAGCCCTGTGAAGATCACTATCCACACACAAAAAATGTTTGCTCACATTCAATAGTCATCTTTTTCCAAGAGTACATATGAACTTGTTCACATTAGCCTCTGTGCTTTTTTGTGATGGATCGTTCGATGGATGATGCATGTTCTATGGACCAGGCTGTATAGAACCGTCATTGTGACGTATAAGTGCATGCATTTCCAAGGTACAATACAATATAGTTTTTTTTGTTACTCAAGCTCATACATTTTACTAATCCACAGCATAATGTTATACATGCTTTCTGTTAAAGGAACAAGTGATAACACTAATTCACATTTATGTGGTACTTTTAATGATGGCTAAATTAACATGAACTGTTTCAATACAATATTATGTTACTCTGTGATAGAAGAAGCACACTTGTCTAATATGCACCAAAATGTGTCCTCATTGTGTTGGATAAAAACACACAGTTGTGACACACATCTTGATACGGTCCTCATTGTGATGGATAAAAACACTAACCTCTGTAATAGGCAGCATATTATTTCCTGTGGCAGATAAAGGCACACAACATTAGCCCTTGGGATTTTTTGTGATGGTGATAAATTCATGTCCTATGGACCAGGCCTGCATAGAGCAGTCAGTGTGATGGAAAAATGCATTCATTTCCAAGATAAAATACAATATAGTTTTCTGAGTTACCTAAGATCATACACATGACAACTAAACAGCATATTGTTAAAGCATCTTTCTGTTAAAGGAATATGCAAAAACTATAAATCACATTAATGTGGTATTTTTAATGATAGCTACATTATCATGAACTTGCTCAATGCAACATGATATTTCTCTGTGATAGAAGCACACATGCCTAAAATGCCCAAAAATATGGTCCTCATTGCATTGGACAAAAACATACAATTGTGACACACATCTTGATAAGGTCCTCATTGTGATGGATAAAAACACCAACCTCTCTAATAGGCAGCATATTTCCTCTGGCAGATAAAGGCACTCAAACCTGTCTCACACAATTTAATATGGTCCTCGGTTTAACCCTTAAAGTGCACATAGGAGCATAATCTCAATATCTCAACACAATTCTGTAACATGCGTCATGATGTGCCCTTTTTTGCAATACATAAAAGCTCACATGCTATACACATGGTCCCATGAATATTCGCCTCCCACGATGTAGTCCTCATTCTGATGCATAAAAACATGCATGTGATTTTTTTTCTTTCAGAGTGCAGTGTAATTGCACACAGAGTTAAAACATGCAGTGTGATGCTGTTATGAGTTTGACGGACTACTAATCATAAACAATTCATATTTACTGGCACCAGAGGGGACCAGTCTCTCACTGGAATGCAGTCTTAATGAGGAACAGGTCTGTTTCTATGAAGTATCTTAAGGCAGCCTTATGATGGTATGCAAGTACATCACAAATTCTCTGCAATGAATTAGAAATGAAGAGGTAAACCATCAGGCAGTTTTAGTGCACTGCATGATATTGCCCTCTTGGTGATGGTTAAAGCATGCACATCTTTGTAAAACAGTGCATGAGATTGTCCTCTGTTATACATAGCTACTGTCTCATATTACTAACAGACATCATGATGTGCTACGTAATGTGATGTATCAAGGGAAACAATCTTGTAACACTTAAAGGCATCTAGTGAACATTGTACTTAATAAACCCACATTATTTTGTAATATACAATGTAATATAATCCTATATGTGATGGAAAGAAGTTCATTCTTGGTAACAGTAGTTTAGAAAATAGCACAACTCTGCAACAGGCGTAGTGGTGTCGTCCTCGCAGTGCTAGGAAAAAGCTCAGATATGTAACACACAATATCATACGGTCCTCGTTGCGATGGATAAAAACAAACAATTGTGATGCACACGAACACTTGATTCAAAGTATAATAGTAGCTCACTTATATAACACCCCAAAACACCTGTAACATTCCAAGCTATGGTCATTGTGCAGGGTATGAGCAATCCACTGGAAAGATTGTGATTGTGACCCTGCTGCGATTCATGTAGACAAACGGCTTCATACCCTTTAATCATTGGCTCAATTCACAACACCAAGTGCTTCGTTTATTATCATCATTTTGGGATACAGAGCAAGCTGCTTTTTAATTCACAAAGGTTGTCTTGTGGACTGTTAGCTTATAGCTAAGGAGGATGTATTTCAAGGAGTACCCTTCATTTTCTTTTGAGAATTCCATTTTCCTTTGAACACGTTTACATGCTTACATTTCTGGAAATATTACAAAGCAAGTAGAAGTAATAACAATCGAAAAACATTTTCCCCTGTCAAGTAATCCCTTCACCTATGCCATCTTCAATTTTTAGTCTGATTCCTTTCACTTCCCATCCTGGAAACAGATTTAATCCGGCACTTGTCAGTAGTGAATCTCAGATTGTTCCCTGGGTGGGAATGGGTTCAAGAATTGTTTGTGGACAGTTACTAAGTAACACATTTGGAGGCCCACAAATACTATACAGAGCAACAAAGCCCTGTGAAGATCACTATCCACACACAAAAAATGTTTGCTCACATTCAATAGTCATCTTTTTCCAAGAGTACATATGTACTTGTTCACATTAGCCTCTGTGCTTTTTTGTGATGGATCGTTCGATGGATGATGCATGTCCTATGGACCAGGCTGTATAGAACCGTCATTGTGTCGTATAAGTGCATGCATTTCCAAGGTACAATACAATATAGTTTTTTTTGTTACTCAAGCTCATACATTTTACTAATACACAGCATAATGTTATACATGCTTTCTGTTAAAGGAATAAGTGATAACACTAATTCACATTAATGTGGTACTTTTAATGATGGCTAAATTAACATGAACTTTTTCAATACAATATTATGTTACTCTGTGATAGAAGAAGCACACTTGTCTAAAATGCACCAAAATGTGTCCTCATTGTGTTGGACAAAAACACACAGTTGTGGCACACATCTTGATACGGTCCTCATTGTGATGGATAAAAACACTAACCTCTGCAATAGGCAGCATATTATTTCATGTGGCAGATAAAGGCACACAACATTAGCCCTTGGGATTTGTTGTGATGGTGATAAATTCCTTTCCTACGGACCAGGCCTGCATAGAGCAGTCAGTGTGATGGAAAAATGCATTCATTTCCAAGATAAAATACAATATAGTTTTCTGAGTTACCTAAGATCATACACATGACAACTAAACAGCATATGGTTAAAGCATCTTACTGTTAAAGGAGCTTTCTGTTAAAGGAATATGCGAAAACTATAAATCACATTAATGTGGTATTTTTAATGATAGCTGCATTATCATGAACTTGCTCAATGCAACATGATATTTCTCTGTGATAGAAACACACTTGTCTAAAATGCCCCAAAATATGGTCCTCATTGTGTTGTATAAAAACATACAATTGTGACACACATCTTGATATGGTCCTCATTGTGATGGATAAAAACACCAACCTCTCCAATAGGCAGCATATTTCCTCTGGCAGACAAATGCACACAAACCTGTCTCACACAATGTAATATGATTCTCAGTTTAACCTATAAAGTGCACATAGGAGCATAAGCCCCATATATATAGGAGCAATTGCAATGCATAAATGAACACAATGTTGTGACACACAATATGAAGTTGTTTTTAGAGTCCTGAACAGATGTTCATATGATTGATACACTTATAAAGTTGTGGCAGAATCTATAATATGTTAAAAATCTCAACACAATTCTGTAACACGCGCCATGATGTGCCCTTTTTTGCATTACATAAAAGCTTACATGCTATACACATGGTCACATGAATTGCCTACCACAATGTAGTCGTCGTTCTGATCGATGAAAACACTGTTGTGTTTTTGTTTTAGAGTGCAGTATAATAGCACACCGAGTTAAAACATGCAGTGTGATGCTGTAATGAGTTTGATGGACTACAGTTCTTAAACAATTCATATTTATTGACACCAGGGAGGACCAGTCTCTCACTGGAATACAGTCTTAATGAGGAACAGGTCTGTTTCTATGAAGTATCTTAAGACAGCCTTATGATGCTAGGCAAGCACATCACAAATTCTCTGCAATGATTTACAAATGAAGAGGTAAATCAACATGCAGTTTTAGTGCACTGCATGATATTGCCCCACTGGTGATGGTTAAGCATGCACATCTTTGTAAAACACTGTATGAGATTGTCTATTGTTATACATAGATATTGTGTCATATTACTAACAGACAGCATGATGTGCTTCTTAATGTGATGTATCAAGGCAAACAATCGTGTAACACTTCAAGGCATCTAGTGATCATTGCACTTAATAAACCCGAATTAATTTGTAACATACAATGTAGTATAATTCTATTTGTCATGGAAATAAGTTCATTCTTGGTAACAATAGCTTAGATAATAGCACAACTGTGCAACAGACCTAGTGGGGTGGTCCTCACAGTGATATACAAAAGCTCAGATGTATAACACACATCATATGGTCCTCGTTGTGATGGATAAAAACAAACAATTGTGATGCACACCAAGACTCGATTCAAAGTATAATAGTAGCTCACTTATATAACACCCCAAAACACCTGTAACACTCCAAGCTATGGTCATTGTGCAGGGTATGAGCAAACCACTGGAAAGATTGTGATTGTGACCCTGCTGTGATTCATATAGACAAACACCATTATACCCCTTTATCATTTACTGGAGAAGCGTGGCTCAATGGTTAGAGCGGCAGACCCTGATGCAGAGGTCTGGCCCGGGACCAGGGTTCAATTTCCCCGGACCTGATAATTCTCGCCTCGGTGCCTAGTCTAATCATGGGTCCCACTCTGTGACTCTGGGCAATAGCTTGCTTAATCTCCACAACAGCCCCAGCAGCGCTTGGATGCCTGGCTTCACCTTGGGGGTGCCCAGGAGTGGACATTTCACAGGAAAGCCAGGATGGGTTCCACAGCGGTATGAATACAGAGCTACAAGGCCTCTGGGTAGAAGTGCGCTATTTAAATACTATACATTTACATTTACATTTACTCAATTCACTACACCAAGTGCTACATTTATTATAATTTTGGATTACATGAGCAAGCTGCTTTTTAATTCACAAAGGTTGTCTTGGGGACAGTTAGCATACAGCTACAGAGGATGTATTTCAAGGGGTAGTCTTCATTTTCTTTTGAGAATTCCATTTTCCCTTGAACAAGTTTGCATGCTTAGATTTTGGGAAATATTCTGAAGCAAGTAGAAGTAATAACATTTTAAAAACATTTTCCCCTATGGAATAATCCCTTCATCTATGCTATTTCCAATTTTTTGTCTGATTGCTTCCACTTCCAACCCTGTAAACAGATTTAATCTGGCACGTGTTAGAAGTGAATCTCAGATTGTTCCCTGGGTTGGAATGGGCTGAAGAAATGTTTGTGTACAGTTACAAAGTAGCACATTTGCAGGCACACAAATACTTTGCAGAACAACAAAGCCCTCTGAAAAATCACTAACCCCACACACAGAAGTATTTACTCACATTCACTAGTCATCTCTTTGCAAGTGTAAATGTATACCTGTGCACATTAGCACCTGTGCTTTTTTATGATGGTCGATTGGCTGGATGATGCATGTCGTAGGGACCAGGCCTGTATAGAGCCCTCATTGCGATGGATGAGTGCACACATTTCCAAGATACAATACAATATAGATTCTTTTAGTTACTTAAGATCATACACATTACTAATACACAGCATAATGTCATAGGAGCTTTCTGTTAAAGGAATATGTGATAACACTAATTCACATTAATGTCGTACTTTTAATGATGGCTAAATTAACATGAACTTGTTCAATTCAACATGATGTGACTGTGTGATAGAAGAAACCCACTTGTCTAAACTGCACCAAAATGTGTCCTCATTGTGTTGGATAAAAACACACAGTTGTTATACACATCTTGATACAGTCCTCATTGTGATGGATAAAAACGCTTTACTAATACCCAACATAATGTTAAAGAAGCTTACTGTTAATGGAATGTGCAATAAAACTAAATCGCATTAATGTAGTACTTCTAATGAAGCTACATTAACATGAACGTGTTCAATGCAACATGATGTGACTCTGTGTTAGCAGAAGCACACATGTCTAAAATGAACCAAAGTGTGGTCCTCATTGTGTTGGATAAAAACACACAATTGTGACACACATCTTGATACAGTCTTCATTGTGATAGATAAAAACGCCAACCTCTGTAATAGGCACCACAATATTAATTGTGGCAGATAAAGGTACACAACCCTGTCTCATACAATTTAACATGGTCCTCAGTTTGACCTATAAGTGCACATAGGAGCATAAGCCACCTTTATATAGGAGTAATTGTAAAGCATAAAAGAGCACCTTCTTGTGATACACAAAATATGAAATGGTTTTCTGTGTCCATAAGAAAGGTTCATATGCTTGATACACATGTAAAGTTGCGGCAGTGTCTATTACATGTTAGAAACACAAAAGAAAACTGTAACATGTGCTTTGCTATGCTCCTTTTTGCAATGTATAAAACCTCACAATTTACACACATGGTCATCTGAATTGCACACCACAATGTAGTCCTCATTTTGATGGATAAAAACACGCAAGAGTTTTTTTTTTATCAGAGTGTGGTGTAATATCACAGAGAGTTAAAACATGCACTGTGATCTCGTTATGAGTTTGATGGACTAAAAGTCTTAAACAAATCATATTTATTGACACCAGATGGGACCAATCTCACATGAATACAGTTGTAATGAGGAATTGGTCTATTTCTATTAAGAATCCTATGGTAGCCTTGTTATTGTATGCCAGCACATCACAAAGTCTCTGCGATTAATTACAAATGAAGAAATAAACCAACATGCAGTTGTAGTGCACTGCATGATATTGCCCTCCTTGTAATATTTAAAACATGCACATCCATGTAAAACTATATGAAATTGCCTTCTATGATAAATAGACAATCTCTCATGTTGTAACAGATAGCATGATGTGCTCCTTAATGTGATGTATCAAAGCAAGGGATCTTGAAATCTGTCATGGCATCTAGCGCTCATTGCACTTGATAAACACAAATTAATTTGTTACATACAATGAGATATATTCCTATTTGTTATGGAAAGAAGTTAATTCTTGGTAACAGTACTTTAGGTACTAGCACAATTTTGCAACAGACCTAGTCGTGTGGTCATCACAGTGATAGGAAAAAGCTCAGTTGTGTAACACACAACATCATGCGGTCCTCATTGTGATGGATAAAATCAAACTGCTGTGATGCACAACATGACTTGATCCAAAGTATGATAATAGTAGCTCACATATATAACATACCAACACATCTGTAACACTCAAAGCTATGGTCATTTTAGAGGGCAGGAGCAAACCACTGGCAAGATTATGATTGTGACCCTGCTGGTTCTTTTTTTTTTTAAGGTTTCCAAAGAAAGTTTTATTCGGCTGACGCGTTTCAACCAAACTGGTCTTTCTCAAAGCCAATGAAGGGCTCAGCTCCTTCAATTATAAGTTCCCGATCGAGGTCCTCCTCTGCTGCCTCGTCTCTCCCTGGTATGCCAACAATGCGGAAGTCCTTGAAATACTTGTGTTCCCCACCGCCGGCATTACACTGCACAAAAATGTCAATGCATCACGGGTTCTGCCAGAAATCATACGCTTCACATGGGATGTACATCGTACATGAGGAGAAGAACCATGTGAGGCCCCCATGAGAACCATTCACAAAGCTACAGCTTGAAAGCCATTAACAAGTCCCCCCTGTCATCATCTAATTATTTTGAAGCGTGAATATCATATTGAAGCACCAGCAACCGCCGCGGTCGTTTCTGGACACAAGAGAAAAAGGACCACACCCCTTGAGTTCATAAGGCATCATCACCCGTGAGAATTCCCTCACCTCAAATGTGAATGACCAGGTCCTGGTCCTGAGGAGAACCCTGAAATCAAATAGGGTTCTGAAATGTGTCGACCCCACCCAGCCAGCAATAATCACCACCAATCAACCGACCCATACCGAGTACAAACAGGACATTTAGGCCTGGTGTAACTGTTTAACTGCGTCGCTGGTTATGGCAGGTGTATGTAGTGAAACACATAACTGAATTGTACCGCCATTGTTCTTTATGTTAAAATAAGGACTGGTCTATTGTTTTGTCATGTTTGGCCATTTCCTAAGTATTTGTTATATGTCCAAAGTACTGTTACCATTGTGTTGTTGATATATGTTTGTACTAATTGTTCTTCTTTAAGACATGAAAGAAATATCCATCTTGTTTGTTCCACAAATAAATGAACAAATAACAAGTGTAATGAAACCAATATAACTACTTGAGAATCTAAGGTGGTTATTTATGAATGTATTTATTCCAAAATGTACGTCCAGACCTTTTTCTTGTTTCCAACTTTCTAAAAAGTGGCATTTTTAAAATTGAGGATTGAAATATGAATTTACCATTCAAGATGGTTTTAAATTACTCTGATACCATTCATGACTTTCCTACCTGCTCCCAATCAAAAATTAACACTTATTAAATGTAATAAGGTACCCAATGGTATGCTATGAAAGAGGCAGGCCTTGCAACAGTGACTACCAGGACATGTCAGATTAAAAACTACATGTCCAACTTTTTAAAGTAAACTGCACCTTGCCCTATGTGCTTTTGAGGGCCTACCCTTTAGGTGACTTATATGTACTCAACAGATTGGTTTATGCTTGGTAAAAGGTTTATTTTGACATGTGGAAATGGCAGTTTACAATTGCACCCACAAGCTGCAGTGGCAGACCAGGGACAGGTTAAAAAAAGTCTACTTAAGTGGGTGGCTCAAAAAGTGCTGTAGGGACACTAATAGCATTTAATTTACAGGCTGTGGGTGTACATGCAATATCACTTTACTAGGTACTTGCAAATAAATTAAATGTGACAATGGGGTCTGTAGCCCAATTTTATCATGTTTTAGGGAATGGGAACAAGCACTTTAGCACTGGTTAGCAGTCCTAAGGCCAACAAAAGCAAATTCATAAATATAGTGGGGGTGAAGGCAATAAGCTTTGGGGATGATCACCCTAAGGCTGACTGGTCTAACAAGCATTGACTTGTAACACACTCCATAATATTTTTCTCCTGGTGATGTTTAAAGCATGCACAACCCTGCAATACACACAGGACTCGACAAATCCACTCGCCCGCTCGCATTTGCGAGTGAGAATGGATGAGGACGAGCTATTTTTAGGTCCTACTCGCCCTTTCTGGCGAGTAGAAAATCAAACTAACTTTTGTCCTATGTCTTTGAAAACAGAGCAAAAGTGACAAGATAACACGATTTGAAGGCATTTTTATTGCTCACAAAGGGATTGAGCAATAAAGATGCCTTTAAATCTTGTTATCTTGTCACTTTTGCTCCGTTTTCAGAGACGGAGGTCAAGTGGGTTGCAGTCAGGTCGAGGGGATTTTCCATGGCACCAGACCTTCAGGACTAGTACCATTTTTCGGATTTGTCGAGCCCTGACAGTATGAAAATGTCCTCTGTGATGAATAGGCACACGCTCATATTACTAACAAACACCTTGATGTGGCCCTCAATGTGATGTATCAAAGAACAAAATCTTGTAGCATGCCATATTATCTGTTTCTCAGTGTGAATGGTAAAACCACATGCAATTGTAATATACTAGTGATATAGTCCTTATTGAATAGAAAAGAAATTCATGCTTGATAGCAGTAGCATTGATAACAGCACAAATTTGCATCAGACCTAATGGTGAGGTAATTGTTATGAGAATAGGGTCAGATGTTTAACACACAATATCATATGGTCCTTGTTGTGATGGATAACAGATCACACTTTTTTGACACACACTAAGATATGATCCATATGATGGCAATAGAAGCACAGACATATCAGGCACCTAAACATGTGTAAAACTCATAGCTACTGAAAGACAAACACCTATGTATCCCCATTTTAAAGATCAAAATAGGTTCAGCTCTACTCTTGCCTTTCAGGTCTTATCTGAGCGACCTCAAGTTCTTATGTTGAAGTTGACGTTTAACCAGATTTTCACAATTTATGGACAGAATTTACTTACAAATTGTCAAATGCCATAATTAGAGTTGGACGAATGGAATACACCTTCACAAACAAGATGGAGATCCCGTCTGCAGTTTTACAAGTGCTACAATGCTTAATCCGGGCCCTACATTTTTTACTACTTTAAGAAAATAGCACATGTGGCTGGAAACTGAAAAGCAGCTCTTCACTTCGCAAATGTTCAAAATACCAACTGAATTGAGGATGCAGAACTACACAAATTCAAAGGGAAACACAGTGAAAAGATGGATATTTAGCAGTTAGGAACTATTTTTTAAAGGTATTGTCTAAATAATACACTATTTTAAATCCAGTATGGTCAGTTAAATATTCGCTGGATGAAATAAGAAAGCAGTGTTTGCTAAATGCATATGTATTCTGTAATAAATTGTCAGTCACATACGAAAGGGATCCAAATAAAGACTGTTTTTTTGACAAATATATACTATACCAAATAAGAAGACACTATATGTAAAATATAATCTGGTTCTCATAAACAGACTTGTAAAAAAACGCACACCGGTCCTCGTAAAGCTGTTTGCTGTCTTTATGTAGTGTGTAAAAATGGTCTTCATAACTCTTGGATACGGGACATGTGCGGTCCTCATAAGGGGGTTATGTCAGAAAGTCTCAAAACTATTCCCATAATCGTTTTTTGAAAATCTGATATAACTTTCATACTGTCATTAAAGTATAAACATAAAATGTATGATCATTTTGATTCTCTGATGATCAGAAAGGGTGGCCCTCATAATGTAGGTTTTTTTCACTGGTCTTCATAGAGTGATATAAACGTGTGTGTGTGTGTGTGTGTGTGTGTGTGTGTGTGTGTGTGTGTGTGTGTGTGTGTGTGTGTGTGTGTGTGTGTGTGTGTGTGTGTGTGTGTGTGTGTGTGTGTGTGTGTGTGTGTGTGTGTGTGTGTGTGTGTGTGTGTGTGTGTGTGTGTGTGTGTGTGTGTGTGTGTGTGTGTGTGTGTGTGTGTGTGTGTGTGTGTGTGTGTGTGTGTGTGTGTGTGTGTGTGTGTGTGTGTGTGTGTGTGTGTGTGTGTGTGTGTGTGTGTGTGTGTGTGTGTGTGTGTGTGTGTGTGTGTGTGTGTGTGTGTGTGTGTGTGTGTGTGTGTGTGTGTGTGTGTGTGTGTGTGTGTGTGTGTGTGTATATGTATATATATATATATATATATATATATATATATATATATATATATATATATATATATATATATATATATATATATATATATATATGTGTTTCCAAAGCTCGCGCTGTCGTCGGGGGCCCCCGACCCTGCAGGCTAGGCTCAGTGGGAGACAGCAATTCCCACCAATTAATTCCAAGAAACAAAGCGCCAAGCCCCGGTTCTGGAAAAACAGCATTTATTTCAATTGCGCAGACACAGACAAGGCGTGATGAACCTGAGGCGTTTCAGCAAACTGCTTTTATCAAAGGTTTTCTCATCACGGTTTTCTAGCCCCACAGAGGGTCGGGGGCCCCCGACGACAGCGCGAGCTTTGGAAACTTTAATTAGGGGGGCATGACCCGCTCGCCACATGCAAGCCTTCGGAATTACCGGCGATTTTTGCATTTTGGAATTGAGAAAGGGAGCTGGAGGGGAGCCGAAAGAGGTTGCTCCCCCCTTTGGCAGGTTCTGGACAGCGGCGCATTATGGACACTGTGGGGCTACTTACAAGAGAATACTTCGTGCACCAGCTTAGTCTCACTGGCCAAACTTACCTGCTGATATCATTCCTGAGCTGGCGGTATGAATTATATCTTTGTACTATACTGACATTTACCGTGGTTCAACATTGGATTATGGGAAATGAAGTTTGGCGGCAGTGAGGCACACATCATCATTAACACCACCTGGGACACTGCACTCACGTGATGAGAAAACCTTTGATAAAAGCAGTTTGCTGAAACGCGTCAGGTTCATCACGCCTTGTCTGTGCCTGCGCAATTGAAATAAATGCTGCTTTTCCAGAACCGGGGCATGGCGCTTTGTTTCTTGGAATTAATTGGTGGGAATTGCTGTCTCCCACTGAGCCTAGCCCGCCCTGCAGGGTCGGGGGCCCCCGACGACAGCGCGAGCTTTGGAAACTTTAATTAGGGGGGCATGACCCGCTCGCCACATGCAAGCCTTCGGAATTACCGGCGATTTTTGCATTTTGGAATTGAGAAAGGGAGCTGGAGGGGAGCCGAAAGAGGTTGCTCCCCCCTTTGGCAGGTTCTGGACAGCGGCGCATTATGGACACTGTGGGGCTACTTACAAGAGAATACTTCGTGCACCAGCTTAGTCTCACTGGCCAAACTTACCTGCTGATATCATTCCTGAGCTGGCGGTATGAATTATATCTTTGTACTATACTGACATTTACCGTGGTTCAACATTGGATTATGGGAAATGAAGTTTGGCGGCAGTGAGGCACACATCATCATTAACACCACCTGGGACACTGCACTCACGTGATGAGAAAACCTTTGATAAAAGCAGTTTGCTGAAACGCGTCAGGTTCATCACGCCTTGTCTGTGCCTGCGCAATTGAAATAAATGCTGCTTTTCCAGAACCTGGGCATGGCGCTTTGTTTCTTGGAATTAATTGGTGGGAATTGCTGTCTCCCACTGAGCCTAGCCCGCCCTGCAGGGTCGGGGGCCCCCGACGACAGCGCGAGCTTTGGAAACTTTAATTAGGGGGGCATGACCCGCTCGCCACATGCAAGCCTTCGGAATTACCGGCGATTTTTGCATTTTGGAATTGAGAAAGGGAGCTGGAGGGGAGCCGAAAGAGGTTGCTCCCCCCTTTGGCAGGTTCTGGACAGCGGCGCATTATGGACACTGTGGGGCTACTTACAAGAGAATACTTTGTGCACCAGCTTAGTCTCACTGGCCAAACTTACCTGCTGATATCATTCCTGAGCTGGCGGTATGAATTATATCTTTGTACTATACTGACATTTACCGTGGTTCAACATTGGATTATGGGAAATGAAGTTTGGCGGCAGTGAGGCACACATCATCATTAACACCACCTGGGACACTGCACTCACGTGATGAGAAAACCTTTGATAAAAGCAGTTTGCTGAAACGCGTCAGGTTCATCACGCCTTGTCTGTGCCTGCGCAATTGAAATAAATGCTGCTTTTCCAGAACCGGGGCATGGCGCTTTGTTTCTTGGAATTAATTGGTGGGAATTGCTGTCTCCCACTAACCCTAGCCCGCCCTGCAGGGTCGGGGGCCCCCGACGACAGCGCGAGCTTTGGAAACTTTAATTAGGGGGGCATGACCCGCTCGCCACATGCAAGCCTTCGGAATTACCGGCGATTTTTGCATTTTGGAATTGAGAAAGGGAGCTGGAGGGGAGCCGAAAGAGGTTGCTCCCCCCTTTGGCAGGTTCTGGACAGCGGCGCATTATGGACACTGTGGGGCTACTTACAAGAGAATACTTCGTGCACCAGCTTAGTCTCACTGGCCAAACTTACCTGCTGATATCATTCCTGAGCTGGCGGTATGAATTATATCTTTGTACTATACTGACATTTACCGTGGTTCAACATTGGATTATGGGAAATGAAGTTTGGCGGCAGTGAGGCACACATCATCATTAACACCACCTGGGACACTGCACTCACGTGATGAGAAAACCTTTGATAAAAGCAGTTTGCTGAAACGCGTCAGGTTCATCACGCCTTGTCTGTGCCTGCGCAATTGAAATAAATGCTGTTTTTCCAGAACCGGGGCTTGGCGCTTTGTTTCTTGGAATATATATATATATATATATATATATATATATATATATATATATATATATATATATATATATATATATATATATATATTATATATATATATATATATAATATGAGCAGCTACCTCCTCCAAAGAAAAAGGCCGTGACCCAAAGGGAGACAATCAGGAGCACTTTATTCAAACAGATGGCTTAGGCGAATGCATTTCGGCATTATCAGCCTTCCTCAGCGCCCCTCTCCAATTCTCCTAGCGCTGCGAAATGAGAACAGTCCTTCCCCTCTGTTGTTTTGACCTCTATGCTCCGCCCCCTTGATGTGGTCAGCATCCTCGTCCTGCCCTGCGTAGTGGAACTGCATATCCCACTATGCCCCAATGTTCAGCATAGTGGGACTGGATGCATACTGAATAGGGTGATATTTGCAGAGATAGTGTCCGTGGGAGGCACAGCTGTAGGATTTCGTTGGGAGGTAAGACATGTGAAACAACTCAGTGCCCCCTCGAGTCCCCCTTCTTTACCGCTGCTACCCTTCTGCTTGGAATCCTTCGCGGGGGTGAACACTGGCACCTGGTTACCCAAATAGAGGATAGAATATCCATCTGCCGCTGTCTCCGCCAAGCGTTGTGGTGGGTTTTGGAGCTTATTGCTACCGCAATTCAGGAAAAAATGCTCTGTCGAGCTTGCCAGATAGTCCAGACCAACTTTTTGCCGCGGGGGTACACGTAGATGCGCACTGGCTTAGCGCATAAATGTCTGAGCAGCTACCTCTTCCAAAGAAAAAGGCCGTGACCCAAAGGGAGACCATCAGGAGCACTTTATTGAAACAGATGGCTTAGGCGAAAGCATTTCGGCATTATCAGCCTTCCTCAGCGCCCCTCTCACACTTCTCCTAGCGCTGCGAAATGAGAACAGTCCTTCCCCTCTGTTGTTTTGACCTCTATGCTCCGCCCCCTTGATGTGGTCAGCATCCTCGTCCTGCCCCGCGTAGTGGAACTGCATATCCCACTATGCCCCAATGTTCAGCATAGTGGGACTGGATGCATACTGAATGGGGTGATATTTCCAGAGATAGTGTCCGTGGGAGGCACAGCTGTAGGATTTAGTTGGGAGGTAAGACAGGTGAAACAACTCCGTGCCCCCTCGAGTCCCCCTTCTTTACCGCTGCTACCCTTCTGCTCGGAATCCTTCGCGGGGGTGAACACAGGCACCTGGTTACCCAAATAGAGGATAGAATATCCATCTGCCGCTGTCTCCGCCAAGCGTTGTGGTGGGTTCTGGAGCTTATTGCTACCGCAATTCAGGAAAAAATGCTCAGTCGAGCTTGCCAGATAGCCCAGACCAACTTTTTGCAGCGGGGGTACACGTAGATGCGCACTGGCTTAGCGCATAAATGTCTGAGCAGTTACCTCCTCCAAAGAAAAAGGCCGTGACCCAAAGGGAGACAATCAGGAGCACTTTATTGAAACAGATGGCTTAGGCGAATGCATTTCGGCATTATCAGCCTTCCTCAGCGCCCCTCTCCAACTGCTCCTAGCGCTGCGAAATGAGAACAGTCCTTCCCCTCTGTTGTTTTGACCTCTATGCTCCGCCCCCTTGATGTGGTCAGCATCCTCGCCCAGCCCCGCGTAGTGGAACTCCATATCCCACAATGCCCCAATGTTCAGCATAGTGGGACTGGATGCATACTGAATGGGATGATATTTCCAGAGAGAGTGTCCGTGGGAGGCACAGCTGTAGGATTTCGTTGGGAGGTAAGACAGGTGAAACAACTCAGTGCCCCCTCGAGTCCCCCTTCTTTACCGCTGCTACCCTTCTGCTTGGAATCCTTCGCGGGGGTGAACACAGGAACCTGGTTACCCAAATAGAGGATAGAATATCCCCTGCCGCTGTCTCCGCCAAGCATCGTGGTGGGTTCTGGAGCTTATTGCTACCGCAATTCAGGAAAAAATGCTCAGTCGAGCTTGCCAGATAGTCCAGACCAACTTTTTGCCATGGGGGTACACGTAGAGGCACACTGGCTTAGTTCTTTTAATGCCAGAATATATTTATCACCTTTGTAGCTTTCTCATTAGTCATCCTTTTAAACTATTATTTATTGCCCTAAGTGGGCCCGGGAGCAAGGAGAGAGTCTCTTTTAGCCGCAATCCTTCAAACCGCATAACGGGTTCGGACCAGTTTCAACCCGCGGTCTCCTCCATGGCTGATGGATGTTGCTGCCTTTCCGCGGCAAGGCTTAGGGCAATAAATAATAGTTTAAAAGGATGACTAATGAGGAACCTACAAAGGTGATAAATATATTCTGGCATTAAAAGAACTAATTCTCCCACAATGCACCGTAAAGTAAAAAGAACTCACAAAGGGCGGTGACCTTAAAAGAATCAACATAAAAGAAGACCAGAACCCTCCTCATATTCACTTTCACTGATTGACCTCTGATGAAAGGCAGGAGCCTAGAAACGCGTCAGGTCTATAAAGAAACCGCAGAGCAAAAGTGCGAGTCTGCGCCAAGGATAAACCGAAAGGAGCTTTCCTTCAAGTGTGCGCCTTTCAAAGCTGAGGCATTTGTTTGATAAAATTACTACGCGGCAGCCTTGCCGCGGAAAGGCAGCAACATCCATCAGTCATGGAGGAGACCGCGGGTTGAAACTGGTCCGAACCCGTTATGCGGTTTGAAGGATTGCGGCTAAAAGAGACTCTCTCCTTGCTCCCGGGCCCACTTAGGGCAATAAATAATAGTTTAAAAGGATGACTAATGAGGAACCTACAAAGGTGATAAATATATTCTGGCATTAAAAGAACTAATTCTCCCACAATGCACCGTAAAGTAAAAGGAACTCACAAAGGGCGGTGACATTTAAAGAATCGACATAAAAGAAGACCAGAACCCTCCTCGTATTCATTTTCACTGATTGACCTCTGATGAAAGGCAGGAGCCTAGAAACGCGTCAGGTCTATAAAGAAACCGCAGAGCAAGAGTGCGAGTCTGCGCCAAGGATAAACCGTAAGGAGCTTTCCTTCAAGTGTGCGCCTTTCAAAGCTGAGGCATTTGTTTGATAAAATGACTACGCGGCAGCCTTGCCGCGGAAAGGCAGCAACATCCATCAGTCATGGAGGAGACCGCGGGTTGGAACTGGTCCGAACCCGTTATGCGGTTTGAAGGATAGCGGCTAAAAGAGACTCTCTCCTTGCTCCTGGGCCCACTTAGGGCAATAAATAATAGTTTAAAAGGATGACTAATGAGGAACCTACAAAGGTGATAAATGTATTCTGGCATTAAAAGAACTATTCTCCCACAATGCACCGTAAAGTAAAAAGAACTCACAAAGGGCGGTGACATTTAAAGAATCAACATAAAAGAAGACCAGAACCCTCCTCGTATTCATTTTCACTGATTGACCTCTGATGAAAGGCAGGAGCCTAGAAACGCGTCAGGTCTATAAAGAAACCGCAGAGCAAAAGTGCGAGTCTGCGCCAAGGATAAACCGTAAGGAGCTTTCCTTCAAGTGTGCGCCTTTCAAAGCTGAGGCATTTGTTTGATATATATATATATATATATATATATATATATATATATATATATATATATATATATATATATATATATATATATATATATACACCTCACTCTACTCTTCTCTTTCTTTCTTATCTACATCCTGTCTCTTTTTCTTGCTTTTCTATCAACTTCTCTGTTGCTTTTTCTGTCTTTCTTCTTTCATGCTCTCTTTTTTATCCAGTATTAGATGCCTGAATCATTCCCCGTCGTCGAGACGGGAGCCTCCGGTACATAAAAAAGTAATGTCCTATAGACATACATAGAGAAAATAGGCCTAAGGGTCTCCCCTTAGTAGCCTTTCTTTGTCCTTATGCAAAAAGGACTAAAATCTCACAGTCAGCCAATCAGCTCCGACCTCCCTCTAGAACCTTCCTGGGAGGAGCCTCAGTCCCTCAGATTTTCTACCGCACGTTGTGCTAGGGAGTCTCCAGCCTGAGCTCTTCTCAGGATTCCTTACAAATCATCTACTTTCCTTTGAAAGTGAATCTTCACTCTACAATCTTCAAGGATTACTTCAGTAACGTTTAAGGCAGTAAGTGTTTTCTTTCCACTGCTTTCTTCGATGTCCGAATCCCAGAAGAAAGCCCTTTTCAGGGCCTGCTCTTCATGTGGGAAGAAAAGGCTCCATGTGGATGATAAGCATACCTTATGCTTATATTGCCTTTATCCTGACCACGTCCCTGCAGACTGCAAAATATGTAGGTCTTTCCCTAAAAAGACCGTGAGAGACAGGGAAGGTCACCTTCTCATCTGGCTCGACAGGCTCAAGGACAGAGACACTCTGGAATCTTCCAAGGGTAGTGTCTCTAAGGTCTCAGAAGTCTCTCAAAAGAGGCCACGGGTAACTTCCCCTGGCCCCTCAGACACTCCTCCTAGGAAGACAGCCAAGAAGTCTTCAGAGGCAAGATCTACGACATCTTCTGTGTCTGTTAAGGATAATCAGACTTTTAAGAAGCCTGCTCAGTCATCTAGCAGACCTGCCCAGAGGACTACCTCAGTAACTACCACTGTGTCAACGACGTCAGCGTTGTCTCTTTCACCGTCGACGATGACATCTCCATCATCGTCATCGACAGGTAGACCTATTTCCTCTGTTTTACTGCTGAAATCGTCGACGACAAAGACCCTGTCGACGTCGAAGACTACGCCGTCGACGAAAACTACGCCGTCGACGACGGCATCCTCTTTAACGAACCTATTGTCGTCGACGACGACGTCGACGACGAACCCACCATCGACAGCCCCGACGACGAAGGCATCGACGGCGAAGACGTCGACGACGAAAACGTCGACGAGAACGACGTCGACGACGGGCTCGCCGTCGACGAGTGCACCGACGACGTCGCGGTCGTCGACGACCAAATTGCCGTCTACGGAGATTCCGTCGACGAGGACCCTACCGTCGACGAAGGACTCGTCGTCGTCGACGAAGTTAAAGACGCCGTCGACGGAGGACTCGTCGTCGTCGTCGACGAAGTTAAAGCTGCCGTCAACGGAGGACTCGTCGTCGATGAAGACGCTTTCAGAAACATGGAAGAAATCCAAGCTCGTGGAGGTGTCATCCCTCACGCTACCACCGTCTACGACGCCGTCGGCGGCTTCCACCTCCAGTCCTGCGTTGGGCAAGACTACCAAACCGCATATTACGCCGGAAACCACGTCTCCAAGCAAAGTGGAGATGCAGCCGCCTAACGAAATCTTCCAGAGTGAAGACTCAGAAGAGGATGACCACCTGGGCCCCGCTACTTCCATCTCGGAGCTGCTCTGGTGAACGACCTGAAATTCCTTGTACAGGATTACAAACAACGCTTCCCGGACGCTGACAGTAGAGATCAGTCGCCGATCGTTAATAAACCAGCGGCAGCCCCAAAACAGTCTCGACCTCCCCCTCAAGCCCACCATGAGAAGATCCAACCTCAGGAGGTAGTGTCATCAGACGAGGATGAGGAGGAGGAAGAATTGGAGGAAGGAGAGGTCCAGGAGGCCCACTCTACCCATGATGAGGAGGATAAGTATGTGGCGTCTTCACCAGCTTCGCCCCAACCGCGCCAAGCGGACTCGCCGCCGGTAGACATCGGCGGCTTCCATAAAATCGTTGAAAGAGCGGCAAAGAGATTCCATATGGCTATCGAATCCACAGAAACTGAATGCTTCCTGCACGATTTTAAGGAGCAGACTCAAAAGACGACTAAATCTATTCCAATAATAGAATTTCTGTGGGAACAAGGCAAGAAACTGATGCTGACACCCGCTTCTGTGTCTGCGGTTGTTCCGCGCCTGGACAAGAAATACAAAGCCCCACTGACTGCAGCGGCTTGCCTAAATGGGCACCCTAAACCTGATTCAGTGGTCACACAGGCGGCCCAGAAGCACTCCCGCAACCCTTCCTCCCCGCTGTCCGCTCCTCCGGACAAAGAAGGCAGGAAGCTGGACACAATCGGCAAACGGTTCACGGCGACTTCGGCCATGACCGTCAAGGTGGCCAACTCCATTGCCCCGTTGGGGCGTTATAATCGCCAACTCTGGGAAGACATAGCCCCATATTTGTCAGACCTGCCTGACACAGTCCAAGGTGAAGTCAAGGCTCTACTAGTGGAGGGTCAAACTTCAGCAGCCAAAATAATAGACTGTGCTATCGATGCGGCCATGACTGGCTTTCGTCAACTTGCTGGAGCTGCGGTCCTACGCCGTCAAGGATGGCTTAAGGCGACGTCGTTCCGCCAGGAGGTGCAATCCAAGGTCTTAGACATGCCCTTCGATGGCCAGCACCTTTTTGGGGACAAGATCGATGAGGCATTGCAAACCATAAAGAAGGACACGGATACGGCCAGGGCTCTGGGTACCTTACAGTCCCGGACCCAGTCCTTTCGAGGCAACAGATCCAGAGGACAGTCCTCGTATCGAGGTTCCTATCAGAATAGGTCCTCGTACTCCTATACTAACAAAGGTCAATACCAACACAAGCAACCTCAAGGCCGTCAATCGTCCTACGGACGATCGAACTTCAGAGACAAGAATGCGAAGAGGGGCACTGGCGGCCGCCAGTGACGGGCTGCTCCAGCCAGTCCAGACACCCTATCCCTCCTTACAACTTGGAGGAAAATTGACCCATTTCCTCAACAATTGGCAACTCATAACCACGGACCGGTGGGTTCTCCAAATTATACGTTTTGGCCATTCCCTCGAATTCACCACCATCCCTCCCAGAACTCCTCCACGCAGACGGGCGCACAAAAACTTACGCCTGCTTCTCCAGGAAATTTCTGTAATGCTGAAGAAAGGGGCTATCGAGCGCGTTCCGGCAACCCTGAAGGGGAAGGGCTTTTACTCCCACTTCTTTCTTGTACGCCAGAAAGAGGACAAGTGTCGGCCCATTCTGGACCTCCGAGCGCTCAACGTCTTCCTACGGAGCCAATCGTTCAGGATGGTGACGATTCAAGAAATACTAGGCATTCTAGAAAAAGGAGATTTCATGACATCCTTGGATCTCCAGGATGCCTACTACCACATCCCCATCCTCAAGTGTCACAGAAAATTCCTGAGGTTCGAGGTTGCAGGGCAACATTATCAATTCAAGGTACTACCGTTCGGCCTCAAATCCGCGCCGCGGATTTTCACGAAGTGCCTTGCACCGGTGGCAGCTTTCCTGCGTCAAATGGGTCACCAGGTCTTCCCCTACCTACACGACTGGCTGGTGAAAGCACCCTCGGCGAAAGACGCAGCCGAATCCTCCAGCGCCTGCACAAATCTTTTTCAGAGGCTGGGATTAACTCTCAATCTCAAGAAATCCTGTGTCATCCCTACGACAAAAATTACCTTCCTCGGAGCAACCTTGGACACAGAGTGCGCAAGAGCCTTCCCCTCGAAGGAAAGGACAGACAAGATATTGTCCCTGGCCACGGCCGTGGCGAACAGGACACAACTGAAGGTCCGGACCTATACATCCCTCCTGGGCATGATGTCCTCCTGTATACTCCTTGTCCCTCACTGCAGACTCAGAATGCGCCCGTTGCAGGAGGCGCTCGCGAGCCAATGGACTCAAAGTACTGGCTCTTTCGAGGACCCTGTCTGGATAACACCCTAAATGACCAAGAGTCTAACCTGGTGGAGGCGTCGCAAAAATCTGACCGTAGGACTGTCATTTCTCCTTCCGGCAACACCTCTGGTGATCACCACGGACGCTTCCCTGGAGGGATGGGGCGCTGTCCTTCAGGACCTTCGGATCAGCGGCAAATGGGACACTCAGGAAAAACAGCTTCATATAAATCTTTTGGAGCTGAGAGCCGTGTATCTGGCACTACAGGCCTTTCTACCACGCATCCGGCACTCCCCAGTGCTCGTCAAAACGGACAACACCACGACGATGCACTATCTCAACAAACAGGGAGGAACACGTTCGCTCTCTCTATCACGCGAATCGCAGAAGATCTGGAACTGGCTAGTGCTGCATGGAATCACACTCAAAGCCGACTATGTGCCAGGCAAGGACAATACCATCGCCGACGCCCTAAGCAGGCAACGATCACTCTCCCACGAGTGGGAACTGAGCGACAGCGCGCTGACTCACATCTTCTCTCAATGGGGAGTCCCAGGAATCGACCTGTTTGCCACCAAGGGGAACGCCAAATGCCCAAGCTACGCAAGCTGGCATCCCCAACAGGGATCACTGGGGAATGCCTTTTCCATCGGTTGGTTCAGCGTGTTTGCGTACGCTTTTCCTCCGTTTCCCATGATCCCGAGGCTCCTCAGGAAGATGAAGGCGGAGCCCTGTACCCTAATCCTGATTGCCCCGTCCTGGCCGAGACAACACTGGTTCTCGGATCTACTTCGGCTCTCTATCAAGACACCGATTCGTCTGCGACAACACCCGAACCTCCTGACGATGTCCAAGTGGCAGGTGCAACACCCGAACCTGCAATCGCTCAGGTTATCGGCCTGGCTCCTGAGCACAGAGAGTTCGGTGGCCTGAATATCCCGCAGGACTGCAGAGATATACTGGCAAAAGGGAGAGCAGACAGTACCAACAAAACCTACTCTCTCAAATGGAAAAGATTCTGCATTTGGTGTTCGGGCCAGGGCCTGCAACCACTGTACGTCACACCTGAACAGCTATTGCCATACCTACTGCACTTGGCACAATCAGGACTGGCACATGCATCCATAAAAGTCCACCTAGCAGCTATATCGAGGTTCACCAGAACTTTCACGGGACCTTCCCTGTGGTCCAGTAGACTGGTCAAACAATTCCTGAAGGGGCTTTATAGATCCTTTCCGAGGCCTCGGAAAGTCCCCCCGACGTGGCATCTGAACCTAGTTCTCAACCAACTTATGAGGCATCCCTTTGAACCCATTCATCGGGCATCCATCAAATACATCTCATGGAAAACTGCGCTCTTGCTCGCTTTAACATCGGCCAGGAGAGTGAGCGAACTTCAAGCTCTGTCCGTTCAGGATCCATACATGCAATTCAGACAGGACAGAGTGATGTTAAGACCGAACCCTAAGTTCATACCGAAAGTGCCTTCGGACTTTCATCTCAATGAACCAATAGTCCTTAGGTCTTTCTTTGCGAACCCTTCCACCGCAGCCGAAAGAGCACTCCATTCTTTAGATCTCAAGAGATGTCTAAAGTTCTATCTGGATAAAACCAAAGCCTTCAGAAAATCTTCACAACTATTCGTGGCATACAGCAATCCAAGAATGGGCCTGCCTCTCACGAAGCAAAGCATCTCGAGATGGATTTCCTCAGCGATTGCATTCTGTCATACCAAGGCCGGACGGCCTTTGACTGATCATGTCACTGCACATTCCACCAGGGCGATGTCCACCTCAGCAGCACTTTTCGCTGGAGTGCTGATCCTGGACATATGCAGAGCGGCGACCTGGAAGTCACCGCACACTTTCTCCAGACACTACTGCCTGGATATCGAACTTCAGAAGGATGCAGCAGTGGGCCAGGCGGTGCTACGCCATCTCTTTCAGTGAGGTGAGCCTTCCCTCATCCCGCCATCCAGGTATGCACATTCTCTGCTATTGTGATGCTCTGCTTATGCTGTCTTTTTACATGCTATAGGACAATGTGTGCATTGTCTAACATGCCTGCAGGACACCTTTCCATCACGAATGTGCATGTCTAATTGCTAGCTACTCTGATTCAGGCATGTGAATCTATGAAAGACACACCTAATACTGGATAAGAACTGCGTTACTTACCTGTAACAGCAGTTATCCAGTATTGGTGTCTTTCATAGATTCACATGCAACCCTCCCGCCTCCCCTGGGAAGTCTCACATCCCTCTCTAACAATATTACGCCTAACTAGCTGAGTGCGTACGAAAATCTGAGGGACTGAGGCTCCTCCCAGGAAGGTTCTAGAGGGAGGTCGGAGCTGATTGGCTGACTGTGAGAGTTTGGTCCTTTTTGCATAAGGACAAAGAAAGGCTACTAAGGGGAGACCCTTAGGCCTATTTTCTCTATGTATGTCTATAGGACATTACTTTTTTATGTACCGGAGGCTCCCGTCTCGACGACGGGGAATGATTCAGGCATGTGAATCTATGAAAGACACCAATACTGGATAACTGCTGTTACAGGTAAGTAACGCAGTTCATATTCACCCTTTCTTCCTACTCTTCCTCCATCTTTTGGCAGACTCTTCAACAAGGGTCCAGTAAAGGCAAATACAGAATTGGGTAATTGCTGTGCAGCAGGCCATAGAGGGGACATCAGAGAAATTGCACTGTAAGAATCTCAGTTCCTTTTGATTTTCAGTCGCATTTTTAAGATATAGCAAAAAAAGTTCTACTTAGAAAAATGTATGATTTCTTTGTAGGTCCCAGAGGAAAAAGATTTATTCATTAATGTATGCAAGTGGAACATGATCCCGGCTCCCCAGTCCCATGCCGACCCTGTTCCCTTGGGCGCTGGTAGATTAGAAGAAGTAGCAAGAGAAGCAGGTATGTTACATTTCTTGATTGCACTAATCACTTTCTTCCTCCATTGTTTTTGGCATGGCATGATAGTAAATTGTAAATGTACTCAGCCGACAACACAGGAACCAATTCAGAAACCTGTTTGCTTTTGAATGCTCAGATGTTAAGTTTGCGGTCTGAATAGCTGCGCACTAATTGTGGCTATCTGGATTTGTGAATGTGTCAGATAAAAAAAATGTAATTTATCTAGTGGGTAATAATTATGTATTATAAATATTTTCAAGCAGGGGGGTGGGGGTGGGGGGGTTGGTTACCCGTGGGACATGGGTGATTCATTGGACGGGGCAAAGGTGTAGTCATGCACAGGGTTGAAACACCCACTGCTAGAACTTTGTGGGTATTATCAAACATTTTGTATGGTCAGCCAAATCATTGATTTCTGTGTATTAAGGGGTTGGCCTTTCTAGAAGAGTGTCTAGTCTTCTGAGGCCCGCTCCTTTTTTTCGAATTTAGATAGTTCATTTCTTAAATCCTCTATATATAAATATAGCAATTAAGTTAATTCTTTTATTTAACTTACTTTAATTATTTAGAACTAGTCTGGCTGTTACTTTGAAAACCTAAGTAAATCCAACTTCAAAATGTATGTTTTTTTAAATAAAAAACTTTTTTGCCAAATCCAAACCAAACACACCTTAGTCGATAGGGGAGATCAATCAATGTAAAAATTAATGAAAACATCACAACAAGCTGCGGATGAATTTTTCAACTAACTGATTCGGCCTTATTCAGAAAGATACCTTCATTCACTCAGCTAATATTATATATCATACGTGTAGCCACACTTTTCTGTAATCTTCACTAACTCTGTGGTTTCATTAATTGATTTTTGGTGTGTTTTTTGTAAAGTGCTCAGTGATTCCGAATGTCACACCATCCGACCTTGGCGTTTAAGAGTCTACAAGCAGAATATGTCTCTGCTGTCCTCGAAATTATGCTGATAATGAAGAAAATAAAAACAGGTCTACCATTTATCATGGTAGTAGATGCATAGATTTTGTTTGTGGGGGTAATTTGTCTTAACTCTCCGGAATTAATGTTTTAATGTAATAATTAATTAATATATTCATATTTATTCAGATTTCAGTTTTTTGTATTTATTGTACTTTCTTTCTCTAAATAGCTTCTAATCAATTTTGTGACCATGCCACTCTTGAGCACACATCAAGTGAATCTTTATTGTATGATTCCCAAAAATAATTTACAAAGAGCGACCTATATTACAACATAAAAGCAGAAGTCAAATATAAAACTAGGTGAATAAAAGAAAAGCCTATACGAAAGTCATTTATAAAATCTTATTAAGATTGATTTAAAAACATAATTTTTAGAGCCCAAATGAAATTGGCAGCGTATGTGTATGCGACCTAAAACAAAGATCAAGATTATAAGATCAATATAGGACAATATAAAAAGGCACAATATTTGAAGCCCAAGCAAGATTGGCAACATTAGAATGTGCAAGGGGCCAAGTATTGTGGGAGCAGCAGATAGCTCCAAAAATTGTACAATAGGGCCTGGCGTTTTAAGCCATAACCTGGCATGCATAAGGCTGTAAAGTGCATGGGCGTGCAGTTTTAAGCCATAGACAGACATGCATAGGGCTCTAAAGTGCATGGGCTTGCATAGACTAATTGCAGTAAATTACACCGGTGTGGCATTGCGGCATTCGCCATTTTTAACCATGGCCACACGTACATGAGGCTCTAAAGTACGCTGATATGCATAGACCAAGAAATAAGAAGTGCTGAAACATCTAAGGAGCCGTAAAGTACAGAGTGTGTGCATCCAACCATAGGCTTCCATGATCCTAAATTGCAGGATTAATGCATAAATACACGTGGTGCCAAATCAAGTGCAGGGCCACTCCCAAAAAGATATACAATAAAGTGCTGAATCCTAAAGTGCAAGAAAAATGCATAAATCTGTGCAACGCCTGTTCATCCAAGAGACCCCACCAAAGGGAGTGTGCAAGAGGTGCATGAGGCACAAAATGCAAAGTCAGACCCATGCACAGATCCCTTGAAGTGCAAGCTTCATGTGTTGGGATGTGCACTTCCAGGTCCTAGAGTGCGAGATACTTGTGTGAAGCCATTCAGTGCCAATTCATGTAAGGTACCCCACAGGAAAACTGTCTACAACAATTGACGTTCGGCAGCATGTGCTTTGCTGTCTTTTGCCTTCAATTCATTCGACATTCGTAAAATCCTTCGTGCTTCCACGTAAAACTTGCCAATTTGTGCGAGGTCCATTGGCACCGCAGTTGTGTAGATGAATGTTACAGCCTCTTTGCAAGTTCTCGTGCATTTTACAGAATCATTCTGAAGTATAATCATCTCTGATGTGATAAGGCTGGGCAGCAGCAGACAATCCAGCCCATTGGTCCGACTGCCTCATTAGGATGCAAGCAATCGAAGCTCAGCTGTAGGGGGGAGGGGGGGGGGGGGCGAGAAGACCGCCGCGTCCGACTCAATCGAGGATCTCGTCAGTGAGGCGGTCGGACTCCAATTTCCTGCAATGAGGGTGGTGCCTGCTCAGGCACCTCTGTAGGGATTACAATGTCCCTTTCCACCGGCCCTTTCATGGCGGTTCACCCAACATGAAAAGGCAGGTGGAAAGTGACTTTGGGGGCCCCTGGCAGGTCCCTGTTACACCCCTGGCCCTCTGCTATGGGGTCTGGGGGGCACCTATGGTGCCACAGTAAATATCCCTGCACCATGTGGCAGGCACCACATGGTGCCAGAAACATGGTGCAAGGATGTTTCAAATGTGTATATTTTGTATTGCGTTGTGTGCTGCTGCAGCCCGTAGCACACGCCGCAGTACGAAATATACACATTGCGACCGCCGTGAAGGTGGTCGCATCGTAATGCGGGCAGCAGGACTGCTGACTTCAAGTCAGCGGTCCTGCTTCCGCCACGGTGCCGGTCGGATGAGAGCCCCACCGGCATCGTAATCAGGCCCTAAGTGTGAATATGTGCCATATAGTATTTGATGTAGGCTATGTTCTATGCACTCCAGCCCCGAGGCCACCTCATCCAGTAGTATAACAGAACATTTGCAAATCCGATTCCCCTGCCATTTGTTGGCAGAAGGGTTACTTATGCAAAACCGGAATTCATTAGCGTACAGTATTATTGTACCCTCTGAAACAGAAAGGGCCTATGCACATTGTCCATGGCCTTTTTAAAATTAATGGAGAGCAGGGCACACTAATATTCAGAGTATAGTGATGAGACAAGATATTACTGAGTTGTCTGAAACAGTTTTGCCTTCTGCCGGGAGGTAAAGAAGCTGTTTTCATCATAATTTATCAGATTACGTATCACTATACTCAAACGTTTGGCTAAAACCTCGGCTAGTGTTTTAGCCTCTAAGTTAATTAGGGATATAGGTTGATAAGAAGCGCATTCATCTTGCGGCTGACCGGGTTTTAATAATACAGATACACCCCTCAAATCATAGTACAACTTCCTAATCTTGTGGGCTTTTTCTAATAAGATTAATAGGTGATGAGTTAGGTGAGATGCATATCGTTTACATTTCTCCAATTGGAAGCTACTGGGGCCTGGCGTTTTCCCATGTAGAAGAGTTGCAGGACTAACAAGTCTTCTATAATAGGATTTAAACATTCAGCAGGAGGCAGGACCCTACCTGCATAAAGGAATTAATTCTTGAGAAATCTGCTATTGGTCTATCAGGCACATCTTAGTGGAGTCTGTTAGATTGTGAAGAAATCTACAGCCTAGATCTTTATTAGCTAACCAGCAGTGCAGGACCTTTCTAGCGTTATCACCTAATTCTTATGTACGGTATTGTACTGTGGCATTGGCGAGAGCCATTTTTGTCAAAGTTTTAACTGGAGGATCTCTGTATTTGTTCATCATGTTTGCCTATCCGTTGAGCCTCCAGTCCCCTAGAGGGAGTCTCCAAGGTCAGTATCTCCTGAACTCTATGCTTTTTGCTTTCAAATGACAACTGTTTTCAATGCCTCCAAAAGTGTGGTGGGGCATGTGGCTGTGCCTTTATTCACATCAAAGTAGTTTGCAATGTGTTTTCTAAGATGTTCGGCAAAACTCACATCATGGAGCCACCATGCACTCAGTCTCCATAGCTCATTCCTTTGTTAACCAAGTATTCTCAACTTAACTAATGTGGGATCATGGTCTGTCAGGGCCCAGCTGAGTATTTGTGCCTCAGCATGGCATCCTATATTTATGAAGGGAAGGAAGATGTAATCTTATGTGTGTGAGAGTGGTGCGTGAACTCAATGGAATTGGAGTGAATTAAACGCCACATATCCGTTAGACAAATTGATCCTTAAGATAAATATCCAATGCATTGCCAAAATTACAATTTGCAGCTTAGTTTCTAAGGGTGGAAATGTATTCCTCCATAGTTTCTTCTTATATCTGTATTCTTTTGAAGAAGTTAAAACGTTCAAGGAGAACACTAGGTTGTTCCGTGAACTTATGCTCCAATCTTTCCACTGATTCAGTAAATTAATTCCATCCATCAAATTGAGCAGGAGATAACATATGTGGCAAATTGTCAAATGCTTGTTGACCTTCTGCGCCTAAATGGGTGAACAGAAGAGCTCCTTTCCTCCTGGGTGCAAATGTATTGTATGTAATTGCGGTTCAACTGGATGTTGTAAGAAGGGCTGCAATTGTCCCAACTAAGGTAAGTTACTCATCTGAGAAGACCTAGGTCGTAACTATTAAAAAGGAGCTTGACTGTGGAAGAATTATTAAACTCAATGTACATACGAAAGTGCCACAATTTGTCAGCTGATGAGAGATATCCTGCAAATGCTTTGTGAACCAACTGGAATGATGGGTAAACACTCTAAAAACTGCTCAATGCAAAACAAAAGATGTGCTACACAAACGTGTGTGAAAAGAAACTTCTCAAAATACGTGCTGAAAGTTCCTCCGAAGGTAAGATGGCCGCCACCTATCTGATGTGCCTACATCAAAGAATAGTACGTTGTCGCTGACTGCTGTCTCTTTCAATGGTGCACATGTCTCTATCTATCAATGAGCATGTGTGCAACTCACGCTGGGACCGCAATTGCGCTAATGAGAATAAATGTGCCTCGCACCGGGGCTAAAAATTATAGGGACGGTCCTAAGGGAGGATGGTACTCACAGCTGCATGCAGGCAAAGAGACCTACTCGAAGAATATAGCAAATACTGCACCAAGGTGAAGATTGCGGTGTTGCTGAAATTGCGATGAGACCAGGATAATTCAAAATCCACAGAATAATGTCGGCGGTGGGCTCCTGGCTACAATTCGTCATTAAATGTGAACTGTGCCATTAGCACATTGAAGAAGCCAGTCAATTCAATGTAACTTAAATATACGTGTATTTAGCCAATGGAGCCCACGTCTCCCGACTCCAACTGGCTCCGCTGGAGTTGGAAACCTTGGAGAAGGAATCCTGAACGGCATGCCCCATACAAAGGTAAACAAGTTTTGGCCAGCATGTGCCACAATACAGCACAAGGGTAGGACAAGTCCTAACACTGCAGTGTGTTATCAGGGTTAGAGGCCTCTGAGTGACAGCAAACCTTCATTTCTGAATTTAAATTCAGAATCCATTAAAAAAAAAGGCAGCTCATGTCTCTTATAAGAACAGAGGCTTCTTTCAAGGACAAATGTTAGCATTGAGGTATTGGCTTTGGCATTAGCAGGCAAGAGTCACTGTACCGCTGTCTGCTCTCTCCACTGCAGCTATCATTCAAAGGTGGAAATTGTCTCTTGGAAAATCTTCTATTTTCTAAATGTGTTACCTCTCTCTTTTACATCTCAGCCACAGGTCAATAGCTTCCGACATCGACTGCAGTTGCAAACTGTTGGACTTGGCCTTCTGTGCACGGTCACCCCCAAACTTTTTTGCCTGCACCCCCTCTTATTTTCTGAATTAATGTTTGTTGCCATTAGGACTCTAGCACTGGTTAATAGCCGTAAAGTGCTTGTGCTCTCTTCCTAAAACATGCTAAAAGTTTTCTACACCTGATTGGCAAATGTAACTTACTTATTAGTTCCTAGCATAAGTTACTACTTGTACCCTAGGCCTGTAAATGAAATGCTACTTCTGGGCCTGCAGCACTCATTGTGCCACCCTCTAAAGAAGTCTCTTTGTTCCTCGGAGGACTACCCTGCTGCTACCTGAGAACTGTCCTGCTGCCTGAGGCCTGCTTTGTTTTCCAGAGAACTGCTAAGCAACTTGAGGCCTGCTTTGTTCTCCAGAGGACTGCCCTGCTGCACGAGGCTTTCCCTGCTCTCTGAGAAGGAAGACTTACCCTGCTCCCTTCAGCCTAGGCTAACTGAGTTACTCCAAGGGTTAGTGAGCTGACCTCCTGTTCTGTGCTACTGGGACAAAAACCAAAGGCCTCCCTGCAGTTGCCCTGCTGCAACTGGATGTGCCTGAGCCCTGCTGGCATCTGCTGGGGTGAACACCAAGATGTGCCTCCCCAAGTCCTGGTACCTTGGCTGGCATCAGTTGACCCCCTCCTGTAAAGAGAGAGAAATCTTGACGTTTTGGGCTCTTCGTGAGTGTGAACTGGCCCATTCACACTGTGACTCTGCTGCCCACGATGACTGACACGATGCTCCAGTGAACCCAACGCGTAGCTGCAGAACGACCGTCCACGACGCCCAACTAGGTCTTCCCACAACATTGATGACCATCTGCGACGCCAGGCTTGCTCTTCACTCTACAGCGACAACCATCTGCAATGCTCTCCCTGTTCCTCATGGTACCCTCCACTGTGAACAGAAATCTTTGCACTGGACTTTGAGAAGGTAACTTTTTCAGCGGAATTAACTTGGTCCCTGTGCCTGGTCCGCGCTTCACCGTGGTCAGCCTGAACTTGTGACCTTCCCTATGTCTGGCACTACCATTTAGATTTGTATCATATTAGTTTCATGTTATTTATTACAATGTTTGCTATTTTTCAAAATTTGTTTGAAATTTTGTTTTTACTCTATTACTGTTTGTGTGCTGCATAAATACTTTACACATTGCTTCTATGATAAACTTGACTGCTTTTGTGCCAAGCTATCAGAGGGTTAAGTAGGGGATAATTTAGTGACTTTTGTGGTTCACGCTTACAAGTATTCTGATTGTTGCTTGACTAGGGTTTTCACCCCAAACTCACCAACAAATAACACAAATTCTCCCGCAGATCATTGTTACATTGCAACTCCCAGATGACAGTGGGGTGTTTGTTACATGTTTCCTGTCCTTTGTAATTTGCTAGGGGTTACAAAGTGCACTTTGGTCATTGTGACACATCATTTACCGTCACTGTGTCATTTTTTTCCCGTTTTTTTTTAATTGCTGGCTAAGTAACCATAAAATGTACCTGTGTGCTTGCTCTGTGTTTCTTGCAAATTGCATCTGCTTGATCCTACACATATTACTGAAAACTTTTTTTTAACATACTTTACACTCTGCATCTTGGTGGGCCGCACAGATATTTTCCACGGAAACGAGTATCAATTCATATTCCTTTTACATTGCAATTGGATCGACCTAAATTATCATTAAATAACACCAAGGTTGATTTTTATGTACTTTCTTCACTACTGAATAATTCACCCTCATTTCTTTTATTTCACATCCAAATTGATTTCACATTTTTTTGATTGGTTTTCTTCTTTCCTTATTAAACCATATTTTCACAAACTTAAAAACATGTTTCCTAGGAACAGATGAACTTTCAAAACTTCCTGTGATGTAGATAAATGTTTATATTTTTGTAATAGCACTATACTCTTGTATTTGGATTAATCCAAAAACAGCCTTGCACTGCTAATACACTTCATCTATATTTATCCTATTGGGTGACATAACCTAAACTCGTTGTAATGGTATAGATTCACACTTCTACTCATATGACTAAGCCAAGATTTGCAAAAACAAGTCCCCATTAACCATCTTCCTACCCTTATTTATTTATTTATTAAGCAATTTGTATTGCGCATACTCAACCCGAAGGTGTCAAGGCGCCTATCAAAAAAGATCGGAAAATTACAGCAGCACTACTACAGGTAGGCACGTACAAAGAGGTGGGTCTTTAGGGCAGATCTAAAGGCTTGAAGAGTGGGGAGAGACCTTACTTCAAAAGGGAGAGCATTCCACCATTTAGGGGCCAGATTGGAAAAAGCCTTACCACCCCATCTGGTCTTCCGGACGCGAGGAACAGAGAGGAGAAGTCTATTTGAGGAACGGAGATTCCTACCAGGATTATAGTAGGACAAGATGGATCCGATACCAGTGGGGCTGGTTTTAGCTAAAGCCTTATAGACCATACACATGGACTTAAAAAGGATGCGATCTACAACGGGAAGCCAGTGCAGCTGCTTCCGGGCAGCGATGGCAGAGGCACGTCGGGGTAGATCGAGAACAAATCTGGTTGCTGCGTTCTGAACCACCTGCAAGCGCTGCAGCTGGCATTTATTGAGTCCAGCATACAGCGCATTGCAATAGTCCAGACGTGAGCCCAACAGGGCAACAGCCAGTTGCTTTCTTGCCAGTAAGGAGAGATAGTGCCTGATTTTCCTTAGAATATGGATGATCCCCCAACAGGTCGATACAGTCCTGTTGACCTGTTGGCTCATGCTAAGGATAGGATCGATCATGACCCCCAGATTTTTAGCTGAGGATGTAGGATTGGGGCAGGCACCCAGTGAGTCCGGCCACCATTCAGCAGACCAGATATCCTCGCTTCCTCCAAACACCATCACCTCAGTCTTCTCCCCGTTCAGTTTCAATGAATTGTGAATCATCCATTGGCCGACTGCCTCCATGCAAGATCTAAAGTTGGCGGCAGTCGACGTAACTGACTGGGAGAGAGAGACGAGGATCTGGGTATCGTCCGCGTAGGAGACTACCTCCATCCCATAAGATCTAATAAGTCTGGCAAGGGGGATCACATAGATATTGAAAAGGGTAGGACTAAGCGCTGACCCTTGAGGGACCCCACAATGCACAGACAGGGATGGAGATAGAAACTGACCCAGCATCACCCTTTGCTCTCTATGGTCGAGAAAAGAGGAAAGGAGACCCAGGGCCGCCCCCCGAACTCCGATGTCCCTCAGTCGAGATGTTAAGACTGAGGGAGAAAGGGTATCGAAAGCAGCCGTGAGGTCTAAAAGGATCAGGAGGGAGGTCTGTCCCCCATCAACCCGTGTGCGGATGTTATCAAGCACTATGGTGAGGGCAGACTCGGTGCTATGTTCCCTCCTGAATCCATGCTGGGAAAGATCCAAGCAGCTGGAGCTCTCCACGAATGCAGCAAGATGTTTATTTAGATGGGCTTCTAACATCTTTGCGGGAGCCGGGAGCAGTGAAATGGGGCGAACGTTTTTTTAATACCCCAGGGTCAAGGGAAGACTTCTTGAGCAGAGGTTTTACCACAGCATTTTTCCTCTGCTGCTGGGGAAAAATGCCCTCCTTCATCACCCTATTCATGATGTCAACCAGAGGGGGAAGGAGGGATTCTCTGCACTGCTTTAGGATCTTTAGCGGACAGACATCTAACGGAGATCCAGATTTAGTTTTGTTAAGGAGGATCTCAAGATCTCAAGATATTGGCAAGAAAGGGGGGGAAAGGATTCAAGACCTATAAGCCGAGAAGAATCAACACCGTTAGATTCCAAGATAGCGGGCACCGGAGGCAAACATTTGAAGATCTTTTGCAGCATGCATAGAAAGTGGAAGCAGAGTCATGTTGAGCTTGTTGTCTGGGATGATCCCTAGATTTTTTGAATGGTGTGTGGGTGTTGTTCCTAGCCACCATGTGAAATATCCTTCATAAATAAATGTTTTTTTACGGAATAAAACCCCAAGCATATGACCACCTGGCTGTTGCATTCCCTTTTGTGGTATATTTTCAAAGTTACAATCAGCTGTTTTCCCCAAGGTCTTAAGTGCCTTAAGATGGCACACTTACTGTATCACAAGACAACATACCTGCAAGATATCCCAACCACAGTTTCTAATATAACTCCTCTATCCACTACCCACATTATCTCCACAGTGTTTGGCCATACAATATGTATTTTTTAAATTTTATTTATTAGAGTTTTATATAGCACAAACATGAACCACTAGGGTATCAAAGTGCTTTACAAAAGAACAGGTGATCGAAACAGGTAAGTCAGACAATGAGTATAAAAAGGAGTGATCCACAAAAATCCTTTGCTTGCCTGCTACTTGAAATTGAAAATATGCAGGTTCTGTACTTCCATAGACCAGCATCATGCCCCAAACTACCACCCTGCCTGTACAAATGTTCTGTTCAAATTCCTTTTAGATGCATAGAATTTTAAATGAGTTATTGAATAACTGCAATGTTTTTTCACCGAGGGATCCTGAGTGACATCAGATGGACAAAGTGGGCGAAGTTTGAGATGTTTATGATGTAACTCAGAAGCCCGAGGTGAAAAATATGCCTGTTGACTGTTTAACTATTTATAATTGCATGTTATAAATGCCCTCAAACCTGCTGCTGTTTCCGATATATTCACAGGAGTAGAGAAGTAATGAAGGAACCATACGTAACATAGCCTGTCATCTAAAAAAACAAAAATGCGAGGGTTATATGAGCCCTTCCGACTACATATTTAATTGAGTGTTTAAAACTGGGTGGAACTTGGGTGAATCTGTGCAAGGTTGTCCACAATATTGAACAAGCATTGGCAAAGCCAATAGGTCTCGTCTATGCACCTACTATTGGCTTTGACAATGTTTTATAGCTATGTTGTACAGCAGTGCGGCTGCTATGCAGCTTGGCTAAAAGTTAGGAAAAAAAGGGCTATGACGTGGCCAGTAACACAGTCAATGGGAGAGTGAGAGGGAACAAGCAACACGGATGTGATGAGGGGGAACAAGCAGCAACAATGATGACAGTGGAAAACCAAGACAAAAATAGTGCCTCAATCACAGCACGAGCAGTGGAAAGATTCTAGTCAAAATGCAACAATCAGTACTTGGTCCATGCTCTACAGAAGGCAGAAACAAAAGAAAGGGCAGTAACATTGACACACAATACCCAATTAAGAGGCAGCAAATTAGAGCGACAATGCAATGGGGGTTCACCAAGCCCCTTCTTGTAAACAATATCTCTCACAATTGAGAGCGCATTTGCTCCCAGTGTACGTGCTATCAAAGCGTGTCCTAAAAATGAATACCTGCCACTTGCCACTACCACCCTCTGAAAGTAACCCTCCCCGTCTAAATTAAAATATAACAATAAATACCTGGGGCCTGCCACCCCCGACCAGGCTCTGTACCTTATAGCCCACTCCCTAACCGAAGGAGTCGACTCTGTGTGTGCTGGCATCTGATCCGCGAACGGTACTGATCATCTCAGGTTATTTATTCTGTTGGTACAGGTCAGTAGAGATCCGCACTGACTGGGGAGACGGCAGTTGGAGCAGATGCAGCATCTTCTGTGTTCTCCTGAGGAAAGCGGGTGAGACCTTCAACTGCTATTCCTCAACTGCTTCCCTCTGCCATGCTCAGGCCTCACATTAGTGAGTTTGCATGTTTGTTACCCACTGTTGTTAGGTCACAGCAGTGAATGAGATTGTGATTGTTGACAAAAAGGCTCCCCATGGAAGCGATAGCTAACACATTTATAACATATATAACACGTTTTATTCTCTCAACTCTTTTGACTGAACATTTTCAACCTAATCCTAAACTGAGCCCTCTACAGTTAACAAACTTGTGAATCATTTTCAACTGAAAGACACCAAGGCTTGAGGCTTAGCATCTATATTGGCACTCCTAATTAAAGACACTCTATTTTGATCTATTTAGTTAGTTTTGGTTGCAAGACAATTTGTGCCATATCGGTTCGGTATTAAGAATTCGGAATCTTCGATGTAGGTAAAAATTCTGTGTTTTTTACTGAATCGGTAAAAATCGGGGAAAAAACATTACTGATTCCTTAATACTGATCGGTATTAACAAATCTGTATTACCAAATCGGTAAATACAGAATCGGTAATTCAAATCCCCAGCAATCGAGGAATCAGCCAATCCTGTGCATCCACCCCACCTCCCAACCAGGAAGTGGCCACACCAATGCAGGTGCACTGAATCAGAACCTTCTGGAGAGGCTGAGAGTGCAGAGGAGAACACAGGAGCCACTGGGAGAACTTTTCCTGTAAAACCTGCACAATGGCTAACAAGGAGACAGACAAAGAAGGTGCTGAAAGGAAGAGAAAGTTAAAATTCAGCGAAAGGGAGCTTCAGGTCCTGATTGCGGAGGTGGTCAAACAACATACAAACCTGTTTGGGAAACAGTCGTTGCAAGTACCAGAATCAGAGAAAAGGAAGGTCTGGCTGGGAATACAGGCACAGGTGAATGCCATAGGAGTGACCCCCCGGGAAATTGAAGTACTTAAAAAAAGGTTGTATGATGTCAGGAGCCTCACAAAAAAAGAAGATGGCTGAGATAAAAAAAAACTATCCAGCCAGACAGGAGGAGGAAGGAACAGGACACCTGCACTGACTGCACTTGAACAGTTTGTGGAGTCCACCATAGAGCCTGAAAGCGTCTGTGGAATCGGGGATGCAGACAGCTTAGCCAGAGCTGCCAACAAACAAGGTAAGAAGCATGCACACTAATCTGCGCCGCCCATTCCCTATCCCCATTCCCCAATGAGGCTGTGTGAATCCCACTCCTGTACAGGTTTTACTAAATACCAGCAATGCATTATGGGAGATGTAGTCAGTGTAACACGTATCATGACACTCATCACACTGCACACCAAGGCATGTGACACACATTAGTGATAAGCAAGCAGAAAACAGAAAGATAGTGTGCCAGAAATGAAAATGTATTTTTGCTACGTAGGGCTGCCAGACTAGTGAGCTAATGTATAATTTGTGTCCACAGGCGAGGCATCATGCAGGTCTGCACAAGACAAGGCTAGAAGGGCACCCCGGAAGCAGAGATCGGAGGAGGCCAGTGCTAGTGCAGGGCACACCACACCACCGGCATCACCACCACTGCCAGAATCACCACCACTGCCATCATCACCACCACTGGCAGCATCACCACCACTGCCAGCATCACCAGCAGCAACACCACTTGCAGTGGCAAGACCCAGGAGGCATGCAGTTGCCTCACTCCAAGAGATGGAGTCGTCCTTGGAAGACACCAGAAGTGGAGAAATCTCGACTGTGCCAGTGGATGGCAGTAATGCAGGGTCACAGTCCACCTCAGAGAGAGCACACACAGGTGCCAGACACCACAGGGCTAGGGAACCCAGTCCACCTTTGCAGGGTGAGGAGCATGGTGTTTTTGCAGGGCTGGAGACAAACATGGTCAAGGTTCAGCGCCTGCAAGGGAAGGCAATACAGTCTGTACAGCGGCAAATGCGACACCTGAACACTTACATGGTGAACATTGAGAAGGGCATCAGCACTATGACCTCCACACTGGCTGAGGGCATGAAGGAGATGGCTGAGGGCATGAGGGACATGTCCCAGTCAGTGATGCTGCTGTGCTGCAAACTTGATGAAGACAGGATGGCACGGCGCAGGGAGAGGAAGAAGATGGAAAACCATACAAAGGCGGTGAACCGCCTCGCAACTGCCACTTCTCTACTCTGCAGGCGCTCCATGGCCATGCAGGAAGGGATGGCACACTGCAGCCGTGATGTCTCTAGGGGGCTTGTCAAAGTCACAACTGCACTTGAAGTGCTACTAACAACTCAGGCTGCCAATACTGGTGCAGTTGATGTGGGGGACAGTGAGGAGACGACCAGTCGCAGCAGCATAACGCCCCCTGCAACTGAGACCAGGAGGAGCAGTAGACGTCATGGGGCTGGCACTGGTTCCACTGCCAGTGAAGACAGTCTGCTGAGTGAATCCAGCAGTGTTGTGCGTGGCAGCAGACGTTAATGCAGCCCACACTTTGTGTACTTAATTGGATGACTAAATCCATGACATCCTCTTAGGGTTGTCACAATTAGGACTGGCAAGTTGAGCCCTTTGTGTAGTGGCAAAAAATGTAACTACGTCATTCAAATGCAACAACTGGCTGTGTCTCCTTACTTAACCAAAAATAGTTGCATGTGATCGCTGCCCGTCTTTGTCTCCCGTCTGGTGCTGGCGCCACTCCAGCTGCGTTGGGCTCTGGCTCAGCAAATTCATCATCATCGTCCTCAGAGTCCGTTAATTCAACTTCTGTACCTTTCTTAGTGGCAAGGTTGTGCAGCATAGCACAAGTTGCAATGATTTTGCAGCAGATGATGGGTGTGTACTGAAGTGCGCTCTTTTGCTTTTCAATAGTCCAAACGTGCGCTCCTCCATGTTGATTTGTGTGCCACATTGTATCGTCTCTCACTTGAGGTTGATGGGTTTAGGTAAGGAGTGAGGATGAATTACTGCACTGCATAAGCGCTATCACCTAGGTGAGAAAGAGAGTGCCATTAATTACAAACGCCATCACATTCATCTGCAGTATCCATCAGGATGTGTTTCGCAGTGATTTACCTAGCAGGTATCCTTCTCCAAATTCTCCCGCAGCCAGGCGTGTGTAGATCTCACTGTTCTGGAAAATGCATGAGTCGTGGGTGCTCCCTGGATATTTGGCCACAATGTCGGTGATTATGTTCGCTGCATTGCAGATTACCTGCACATTTATGGAGTGGGTGGATTTTCTGTTCCTGTAGATGTACTCGGTGGCTGCAGGCGGGCAGATTGGAATGTGTGTCCCATCAATGCACCCTATGACATGCGGGAACTGTGCCATTTGGTAAAAGTCTGTCTTGGTTTTCAGCAGTTCCGCCTGTGTGTTTGGGAAGCTTATGTAGTGATGCATTCTCTGCATCATGGCATCCAGGAACTTCTTGAAGAAACGGGACAGGCAACTCTGTGACACCCCACCTACCGCAGCTATCACCCCCTGGTAACTGCTGCCAGATGCAAGTAGGTGTAGTTTACAGAGCACCTGCACATGTGGTGGTATGGTGTGCGCCCTTGGTGTTGGATGCTCCAGGAGTGGGTGCAGGGCCCTTATCAGGTCCAGGATGGTGTGGGGGTGTAGCCTGTACCTTTCATGGATCTCAGCCTCAGTCAGTTGGAAGAGTGTGATGCGCTGTCTGTAAACGCGCTCCTCCCGTCTCCAGATCCTCACTCCTGCTGCCTGTAGCCGTAGCCACCTTGCAATTACATAGAAGGCCGCCATAGTGATCACACTGTTGCATTTTGGGACTGCTTATATACACTGCACCTGATTACCACCTGCTTTCACTCAGTGTTAATTACTGACACCTAAATACCGAATTTAATTAAATTTGGTATTACCAAATTTGACTACATCGATTTCATCGTTTTTACCATTTCTTATTTACCGATTCGTTATTTGGGTGTTTGGTAATTCCGATTCAGTAAAATAGAAATTTGGTAATAAGGAATCGGTATTTACCGATTCCTTTTTACCGATTCCTTCCCTACATTGCGCATGCTTATATACCGGTCAGTAACTTTGACGTTTACTGATTTTCACCGTTGCCGACCGGTATTTGGGCCACCTACATATGGCCCAAAGTGATTTGTAAGCACTCCGATTTTCTTTGAGCTGGAGTGTGTTAAACCTGGCACCCTTGGCGTGGTTTCCTCTGACTTTTTGCTTCATCACCTCCTGTTTTGCTGACTTCATTTTTACTGGCTTTAGGATTCTGGGCACTTTACTTACCACTGCTAACTAGTTCATATGCTCTGTACTAAAACATGTTAACTGGCTTATCTACGATTGGTATGTTTAATTTACTTATAAGTCCCTAGTAGAGTGGATTATATATGCCCAGGGCCTGTAAATTAAATGCTACTAGTGAGCCTGCAGCACTGATTGTGCCACCCACTCAGTAGCACTTTAAACATGTCTCAGGCCTGCCAGTGCAGCACCTGTGTGTGAAGTTTAAACTGCCATTTCCTTGCCAGGCCCAAACATTCCCTTTTATTACATATGTGCCACCCCTAAGGTAGTCCCTAGGTGGCCCTTTGGGTAGGGTACAATGTATTTAAAAGATGGGATATGTACTTTTGAGTTTTACATGTCCTGGTAGTGAAAAACTGCTAAATTCGTTTTTCACTACTGCAAGGCATATCTCTCCCATAAATTAACATAAGGATTGCCTTAAACATCTTGGGAAAAATAGAGTTTTGGAGTTTGGTGTCCCTGGATTCACATTTTAAAATCAAATACTTATGGTCGAAGTCCGATTTTAAAATGTAAGTCTGAAAATGTCCCCTTTAGGAAGTTGGCCTGTTCTTACTTTATCCATTCTGTGCCTCAGCCTGTCTCTGAAAACACATTTGGGTTGTGGGGGAAGCAAGGCTTTGTGCATTCCCTCTACACAATCACACAAAGGGAGCTGGGATGTGACATTTGCATCCTGATGGCCCATCACCAGGCTGATGGGCCTTCCTGAGGTTGATTTGGAGGGAGGAAATGACACTTGCAACGGAATAGGGCTCTACCTGTCCCCACACAAAGACTGTAATGAGTCTGGAGCCAGGGCAAGAAAACCAGGCACCTTGTGATCTTCAAATCCCTTTGAAGTCTCCCCCACGTCAACGGCACATTTGGATATAAGTACTGGACCCGTAACAGCACCAAATCAGAACTTTGTTGGAACCAAGGACATTCTGCCTAGAAGAAGAGCTGATGTGCCATAGGAGGGACTGACACTTTGCTACCTGCTCTGCTGGCCTGTTGTCTGCTGCTTCTTGCCTGGTATTGAGATGGACTGAACCTGCTCTCTACATCCTTGAACCCAAGTTTTGTCAAGGGCTTGTTGACTTGCTGCCTGTTCTCTGAAGTCTTAGGGTCACAAAACAATTCTTGCAACTCTGCTGGTGCTACTGGATATCTGTGAGTACTACCCTTGCCTGAGAGGCACCCTTTAGCCCTGGGCCTCAGAAGTGGGTTCTGGAGCATTTTTATCTGCAATAATTGATGCAGTGACCCCTTTGCACCGATCGCAACTGATGCAGTACCTTACACCGCAGTGCCAATTTGATGACTACATGGGTCTCGACTGCGAGGTTTGACGATGAATCCGCACCGATCTGGAGACGCTGCTGAAAGGGTCAATTCCAACACAGCGCTGACCCTTCGACAACGACTGCGAGGCTCGACTTTGACGCATTGACCCAACTGTGTGAATCGGAACTGATGATGGGAGTCCTTGAAGCCAGCGCTTGCTCTGTACAAGGTACATTTGCTGCCGGCCCTGTGTAGGTCCTGTAGCCAGCCTGCCCTCCATTGGGTTTGACCTGAACTTTGGATTTACCCCTGTCTAACAAACCTTTTTAGTGCTATTGACTTGTAAGCACCGTTTTTGGATTTAATCTTTAAAAATGTATATCTCGACTTCTACTAATTGGATTTTTGTCATTTTGCCCAGATAAGTATTCTCTATTTGTCTAAACTGGTGCGGAGTCTTTTTATGGGGATTTCACTGTGTTACTGTAATTAAAGTGTGCACAAATACTTTTCACATTGCCTCTTAAATTATGTCAGACGGCTCTGTGCCAAGCTACCAGAGGGTAGGCACAGGTTAATTTAGGTTGTATATCTGATGTACCCTGTCTAAGATTTGTGGCTTCTGATTGAACAGGGTGTAGACTCTGCCAACCAGAAACCTCAATTTCTAACACTGTTCATGAACATACCTGTCAAAATGGACTTTTGATGACATAACGCATTTAGCCAATAACACCATAAGTATGGCTCCCAAGATCCCATTAGCTAATGTATAAAAGGAGGACTTGTTAACTCGAAACAAGTCTAGTAGTGTCAGAATTGGTTATGCTAATAGACTCCTATTTATATTCCATAAAGTAGTTCTGCTGCGTCTATACTTATTTGTTGATTGCCTAGTTTTGTTCTGTTTTTTTAACCTGTTTAAGTGTGTGTTGATGTTGTTTGTCCTGGCTACACCCCTATCCCCCCCAAAAAAACATTGTTTTTGTCATGGCAAATTTTCATGCAAACATCAAAAGGCTTTGAGAAATAGATTTTCTTTATTTGCTCTCCTACCAAATGTTGCAAGTATGACATTCCTCATTTAATTTTTGGATTGATTTAAAAATTTGCTTCATACTGAATTGTCATCAATTCCATGACTTATTTTCCTAGACTTGTACAAAGTGTTCGATATTGCCTACAACCCGGTTGTGCTAAAATTGGCAGAGGAAGATGCAACTGAAATGGATCAGTTGATTCGACTGGCAATGAAGTACATCGAGGAGACCCACAAAGTACGACTGTGCCACTCATACCAGATTGCGAACTTCAAACTGAAAGGAAGTTTAAAGAGGATGAGAGACAACCTGAAAGGTTTCCAGACACCTTCCGCAGTGGTTAAAGAAGAAAGGACTAATGGTACGTGGAGGAAAATCTAATATTATTAACATAGTGGTCTCTTAGAATCAGAGAGTATGGAGTGTTGTAAGACCTGAGGGCAGGAATCTAGCTGCGAAGGAAGTTTATGCAACCTGCAAGTCAAAGGCTCAAATCCAACCTCTGCAGACTCAGTCTTTGACGCTCCAGAAGTTGATAAATTAAGTACCATTAATTTCAGAACTACCAGCATCAGTTCTTTACAGTGCGCCAAAATGGCAACATTTTTGTTTTTATATTTAGACACTTGGCTTAGGACATTTTTTTAAACATATTTTTTCATTAGTTTCCATAAGCAGTAGAGGTATAAAGCATTAGAACAGCATGAATTGAAGGTAAAATCATGTGGCTGAGGACATTCTGATCAGCCTTTGCTGGTAGTGTACATTGATGCAAATTGTCATTAGGTGATGTTGGCTTTGTTGAACATACTTATCTCCAGCATGAAAACTGAAGTATTACCAAGGAACCAGCAGCCTCCTTTGAATGTATGACGTTACAATGCATACATTTACAACACATACCTTTACAACGCAGTTTTTAGATCGCAACATCCATTACAATGCATACATTTACATTGCATGCCATTACAACACATTTTTTAAAACTACATTTACAATGCATTCCATTACATCGCATTATACCTTTACAATGCATACCATTACATTGCATTTAAGGTAAGTGGTGGATAGTGTAGGGGTAAAAATTACTATTCTAACTCCACGGTGTGCAACAGTAGGGTAAGTGTTGGATAGTGTAGGGGTACTATGCGTTGTAATGGTATGCGTTGTAATGACATGCGATGTAATAGCTGCGTTGTAGTGACATGCGTTGTGGTGTCATGCGTAGTAGTGACATGCAATGTCATGGCTGCATTGTAGTGACATGCATTGTAAAGGATGTTGCGATGTAATGACTCCATTGTAAATGTATTGAGATGTAATGACTGTATTGTAAAGGTTGTTTCCCGCCTCCTTTTTGTGACGGTATAATGTCTATTTTTGCTATTCTGTAGTGAATGGCACAAAACATACGTTTCTGGTGGCTCTAGGTAAGTTTTGTCATTCAAAATGTGCTCTCGCCAGGGGCCATTGACCACACTCAGAGTCTTTGACATTTAACATGAAGGTTAAAGTGTCAGAGGAACTTAGTCTTTCTTTCTTTAGATGCTTTATTCGGTTTGTAAAAAAAGTACAACCATATAGCAACAGACAAGATAAGCATCAATAAAATTACAGTTCAAGAGCAAGCTTCAATTAAAATCTAATCAGAATACTAAGATAAAACACGAAATCCCAGTACAAATAGTTCTGTATAAAATATACATTAGCGACATGTATAAAGCTTAATCACTATCTCATTCTAAAGGTGCATTTGACTATAATAATAACAATTTATACGGCCTTTGAATATGTGCAAATATGCAAATAAAGTGCCAGGTATTGTTACCGTAACAGTAAATGTGCAAATTGGCAAATCAAAAGCAAGGTTCAGTGGAAACCTTCCTAAAGTGCAATATGCAATTTAGCAGCTCTTAATCCAACTATATACAATGAAGACAGAGTGCAAATGTTATTCCATTGTAGCGGAACATTATATACAGTAGCAGCAATTTTATCCAGCATACATATATGTGCAAATTTAACATGACAAAGTGCATAGTGTCGACGGCATCTCTTTAAAGTTCACAGTACATTTGGCAGCAAAAAAATATTCATATGATAATTGATTTTCTTACAGAAATGCATTTTAAAATGTAAGTGGCCACATGAAAACATATGTCTGCGGTCTCTAAATTAAACAATAGTTGCATCGCTGATTGGATACTATGCATATTGTATTTTAAAAAGATGGGTTTTAGATAACATTTCCTAAAAGAAATATAAAAAGTACAAGATAGCATAAAATGACAAGTGCTCTGTTTTGATTTATTATCACAAGGGCACGGACAAGTGCCAGGTTTTTTTGTCACGGGAAAAGCCACGAGGTGATGCACAATTCCTAAACGGAAACGGGTTAACACAAATCGATGGGAAGTAATACTAACTGTTGCTAGGTAAAATTGGAAACCTTCATTAATGTTGTATTGCTGGTAAAGAGTGAATGTACTTTGTTTTTCATATTTTTCCATTCTAATCCCAGCTGTATACTTCAAAAATGAGACCTTCAACTCCTGCTTCGATAGTGTTGAACCCATTGTCAAGTTATTAAAAATGTCCAAACCATACAGTATTTTGTACCAATGATGTATATGGCTCAGCCAAGGGATATTTGATCGTTGGTCAAGTTTAATACAGTCGGTTATTACGTCCTGCGTAAATTTTGTCTCCTCCTTTGCCCAGATTGAACGCCATAGGGACAGGGGACGGAGAGCGATCAAATCATTAACATAGTGCATATCTAGTTCTTTATGTGTTAACTCAATTGAAGCTGAGGCTGGGGCACAGATTAATCGTTTAAAAAAAATATTTTCCTTACCCTGGATCAGTTTCGCACTCTGTGCATCATACCCCCAAACTCCGGCCCCATATATAGCTGAGGAAATACATCTTGCGTTAAATAGAGTTAGCACTTCATGAATTCTGCGGTCCCCTATTTTAGCAGCAAATCTAAAAATACAGTTTGTATTCCTGGCCATTTTAAAAAGAACACTTTTTTGTTCATTTGACCATCTCCCATCTCCTGAGAAGGTGATGCCTAAATAACAAAAACTGTTAACAGATTCTAGTCTCTCGCCTTCCAGAAAAAAGGGCTTGCATTTTTTTAATCTTTTACCACACACCATAGTAACCGTCTTCCCTTTATTAATTTTCAGTTTCCTGTTTTCAATAAATACGTGGAATTGATTAATTAAATATTGCAGTCCATTATGAGTTCTAGAAAGGAGGACCGCGTCGTCCGCGTATAAAAGAACAGGGATGGGGTTACCGTTAATGATGGGAGCATCTGCATTGGTTTTTCTTAAAATTATATCCACCTGATTTATAAAAAGGGAAAACAGTAGGGGGGCAAGTACGCATCCTTGACGGATGCCTCTCCTGACATTAAAAAAAGGGGTGCACTCGCCATCTGTTCCAAACCTGACTTTGCTGGATAAGTTATTGTACAGGCGAGCAAGCAGATGAATAATTTCAGCGGGGGCACCCATTTCCAATAAAATGGGCCAGAGCAGTGCGTGTTCCACTAGATCGAATGCAGAACTCAAGTCGGCAAAGCATAAGTAAAGATTACCAGGTTTGGCTTTGGTATACTTGCCGATTATGAGTTCCAGGTTCACGCACTGCTCCATTGTGCCCATTCCCCTACGGAACCCATACTGGACTGGGGACAAGATGTTTTTCTCCTCAGCCCAGGCTTCCAATCTCACTAATAGGGCTCGACTAAGAATTTTAACTGTCGAGTCCAGAAGTGAGATTGGTCGATAGTTTCGGGCCTCCGACCTAGATCCTTTTTTATAGAGGGGTATGATAATTGACTGGCCCCATGTCAGTGGTAAGCTATCTTCCACCGCAGCATTAAAATAACGGGTTAAAATTGGGGCCCATAAAGACGTTTCGTGTTTAAAGAAATCCATGGGTACCCCATCAGGCCCAGGTGCTTTACCCCCCTTACTGTTTTTAATTGCCTCTGTGACCTCACTCAAAGTTAAAAACAACTGCATTTTCTGCCATTTAAAACATGATACTGTGTCGGTATTAAAAGTAGACCCACCTGAGTTAAGATCAGAGTTAAAAATCTCTGAAAAATGCGCAATCCAAGCAAGGCAACTAACATGGGAACTGACCTCAGGAATATTATCATTCTTTAAGAATGGGCCATTAATGGTTTCCCAGAAAAGTTTATGATTTTTAGTTGCAGCGGCCATTTCGAGTTTGTCCCAGGCATCATTTTGCAACTCCTTTTTCCTGGTTGCCAGGGCCAGCTTATAATTAGCCCGTTCTTCTGTAACTCTATCTTTATTTCTAGGTTTAACATCAAGCACACTTGTTAATCTATTTAGGGTCTGGGCACAATGTTTGTCAAACCACACGGTTTTATTTCTTTTAGGCTTTCTATGTCTTATTAACAAAGAATTATCAACTGTGCAAGTAATTTTCAAAAAATTAGAAAGAACGTCAGACGCTATCACATTTGGTGCAAGGCAGTAATCAACATCTTTAAGACATTTGCAAATAACATCCTTGGTTAATTTGTTAGGGTCAATTTTAGTCCATTTGATTCTCATACCATTTGGTCTTACAGCAGAGATCCCACGGACAGACCTACCCTGCACAACGGTTTTTGGGCCCCAGCCCATTAACTCCACTGAAATGCTATTGTGGTCACTCACAGGCTGCTCTATTACCCAAACATTGGAGAAAACCGAGCCATTGGACACCAAAATGTGGTCGATATTCGATTGGGCGTCTCTACCCCTAAATGTTGGGCACTTTTCGTTATTTTTGTTCTTTGTGCATTCAAGCAGCTCCAAATTTAATTTAGCTATCAAATTATTCAGTGCGCTGCCACAATTTCTGTGCGGAAAGTGATTAACAAAAACACTATCGCCCCCTGCATACTCTTCATGATGACCACAAATCCCTTTACGGGCGTGACTACAAGCTTGAATGTTAAAATCACCTGTCCATAGTATTGCGTAATTATTCTTTGAGAGGGCAATTGCCGCTTCAATGGCGCATTCAACATCTGGGACAATCTTTTCCCGTTTAGGACCCACAATGTTATTATAAAAATTTACAATAATTAGATCCCTACCGTGGCTATGTGTTAGCCGCAAGACAGACGCGTGCTGACACACCACTGTGTGTCCCCTAACGTTAAATTCCGTTAATTTAGTCGAAATCAGAGTCAGTAAACCACCCTTTGCTCTTCCAGCCTTAGATGCTACTGCTGCCACACAATAGGAGGTATAACCTTCCACTTCTATTTGTTCTCTATGCCATGTCTCTTGTAAGCATATTATATCATAACCACAAGTAATGAATTTAGCCCAGAATGGAGTACATAATTTCGCAGCAATTCCTGCTATATTCCAGGTAGTAATTACAAGGGAGTCAGCATGACTGGTTCCTGTGCCTTCAAGGTGGTTAGACAAAGATAAAACCTCTAGGCTTACTGTCGTGTTAACATTAACATTTACATTTGCCTCGATAACATCATTATCTGTATCATTCTTTATATAAAACTCATTGTTAGACAGGGTTGACATTGGCATTGTTACAGTTTTTACATCGTTTTGGTCCCCCAACTCTTTTTCCAAGATAGCTGTATCACCCATAACAGCACTATCAGGGTACGGGCTCAAAGGTAGGACATACAGTCAATCATTCTCCTCTAATGAACTGAGCAACTGAAACCTGTTGGAAATTGGAACCGGAAAGTTGTCATATATATTAGTGAGTAAAGATGGAAAAATGGGGGTAGCATTAGGGCAACTGATATGGGCAGCTCTTGGGTGCTGAAAAGTATGTGTAGTAATTTGTCTGCCTGACTGATTCCTGTAAAAATAATCGAGTGGGAACAACGTGGTATTGTATTCATGGTTCGATGGCATCGGTGCATGCAAAATCGAATCTCTCGCCCATTCAGTAGTTCTGAAATTTATAATTATACAGTCCCCTTGTATCTCCTTTTTATTTGGTCCCACCCAACCTACCCTCTGTGTGGTTATAATCTCGTCTGCCCCTCGTATTGGGAATCCACAATTTTTCACCAACCAGTGTAGGATTTTATTTTTTAGGGTTTCCTGATTTTCGAATTGGGTGGGCAACAGTTTGGGGACATTAGCGAGGATCGCTACAAATGGTCTGCACTCTGGTGGCAAATTAATAGTGGCTGGGATGATATTGTTAATATTGCGCCTTGGTACTGGCAAGCTCCTATTATTATTAGGGACTGGGTTGCTGTTATACCTCTGACCCCCAATTACTTTCTGCCCATCTACTATGTTAGGGGCGGTGGTTGTAGGCCTCTGCATTGCACTTACAGATGTTACCGAATTTACTATTGTAGTGGGCGCACTTGGGATACTGGTAGATGTCTTTGGTTTGATTTTGCTCTGGCTCCCAGGGGGTACACTAGTTGTATGTGATCTGACTTGCGTGCCCAGATGTTCTAGGACATCCAGATTGGCTATACCCAGTTTTTCAAGGTTCTCTACTTTTGTTGTTAGAGTTTCTAGGGATACCATCACTGGTGCAATATAAGTTTTCATCATATTGTCAAAATGTGTTACAAGTGCCTCAACATTAGTTGGAGTTAGTATTTCCTTCAGATGGGTATCTTTTAGGTGCGTGCTTCCACTATTCAGGTGTATCTCTCCCTCTCTTCCATATGTATCTGGTGTTTGAACAGCTCTCTTCCTTTTCCTTCTATATATTTTCCCCTGATTATTAATTATCAGCCTTTTTCGACTTTGGGTAGATTTCTTTTTGGGTGGTGCAGAATCACAATCAGTTTCGCTGCTTAACAAACTGATGTCACTAATTTGTGCAATTGAAATGATGGCATTAGTATCACAATCATCCAGTTCCCCTGTAACTATAGGCACGTCACTCTGCGTTAGGGGCTGCGGTGTAATGCTAGCTGACAAGTCAGGTGTTATTGACAGTCTGCTCTCCCTAACACAGAAAACAGAAGGTTCTAAAGGTTGAGGTACATCAGATTGGATTGCATCATACCTTGGTAAACCTGCGAATGATTCCAACAGTAGAGAGTCATGGGATATAGTTGTTTCATTTGTAACGCTCACATGTGTGTTAATAACTTTAGGTGACTGACTTATTAAACACATACTAGCTGGTAAAGAAAGTCTCCTTTCTGTATGTTCAATGGCGTTTACAACAACCCCGATTGTCTGTTGCAACATTCTATCAATTGCAGTTAAGGTAGGTAAAGGAGTTGGCGCCACAGTTTGTTTTCTTGTAGCAGAACGTGTGTTCATAGGTGTTTTTTTTACCACCGCTCTGCTTTTACTTTTACTTTTACCCTCCATCAGGAATATATCAGGTCGTTGATCTTTTTATGGTTCAACCCGATGTAGGAGTTACACCGGGTACGATGGATTGGGAGAAAGCCAAGGGGGGTAGCCCAGTCCCGTCTCTTGCGGTCTCTGAGGGCCTCAGAGGGCCCGCCCTTTGCCCGGGCTTAGCCCGGCGCGTCCCGCGCGCGTCCTCGCGGGACGAGGAAGAGCCTCCTGGCGCTGTGCGCTGACGCTGGGGCAGGCGACCTCACCACAGGGCTGCTGGGGGTTGTAGTGCCTGGGACTCCCGACCGGCGGAGCCAAGCCCGGCCAGCCGGAAGTACTGGAGCAAACGCTGCGGCGGAGCAAAGCCCGGCCGCCCCTGGGTTTCAGGAAACAAGCTTTGTGCCACGGGGGAGCCTCAAGAAGCTGGAGGTAGGCTCAGGTGAAAGAACACGCACTGGGGCTGCCACTTGGTCCTCGGCAGAGCCTCCCACTTTAAGCGCCTCCTGGCGCTGTGCGCTGACGCTGGGGCAGGCGACCTCACCACAGGGCTGCTGGGGGTTGTAGTGCCTGGGACTCCCGACCGGCGGAGCCAAGCCCGGCCAGCCGGAAGTACTGGAGCAAACGCTGCGGCGGAGCAAAGCGGGCCGCCCCTGGGTTTCAGGAAACAGGCTTCGTGCCTAGGGGGAGCCTCAAGAAGCTGGAGGTAGGCTCACGTGAAAGAACACGCACTGGGGAACTTAGTCATTGTTTACTTATTACAAGAAGATCAAACTTGAGCTGCTATCACGGCACCCTAAGAAGACGCCGCGTCGCGGTCCGTTCTAACCATCCTGGAACCAGGTCCGTCCGGGATATCTGCCTGCCCTGGAGTGGATCGGCCTTAACAGAGTACGCCGCCTCGCGGTCTGTGCCAACCACTTTTAAATAAGGACCGTTCGGGATTTCTGCCTTCCCCGTTGTGTAAGCGCTAAAACTGAGGACGCCGCCCCGCGGTCCGTGTCCACAATTCCCAAATAAGGACCGCCCGGTGTATCTGCCTGCGCTTGCCTGTATCTGTTAGAACAGAGGACGCCGCCTTGCGGTTCGTGCCCCCCCATCTCCAAACCAGGACCGCTCGGGGTATCTATCAACAGTTTGCCTGTATCTACTGGAATTGAACCCATTGGACGAGAGGCGGTCTGCCCCACCCACGCTAAGGATCATACCTCACATGAAGGACCTGTCTTATAGTTACGCAGTGACCTCCCTGACGTAGAATCAGTTTACCTTTGAACTCTGATCCTACTTCCTGCCCCCTCCAGTGTGAAAAGAGTGTACCTGCTCTTGTCCTGCCCCCTCCCATGGCCCTCCTCGCCCTGATGAAGGTGCAGCCTAAATAGGCATAGCATCGAAACGCGCGTTGGCGTGACCCACTTGGATGGCATTTATGTAGTGCAAGCCTCTCCATCTTATTTATTGTACCTTGCCTCCATGTTACAGTTTCAGTCATAGTGGCCATTGAAAAATCTTTTTCCCGGACTGCTATGTACCCCCCTAATGGTCTTTTGTATGAATGTGTAAATATTGTGTTGTTTGAGGTTGTGAGTGAGAATATATGCTTTGGATGACTGTGGGAGTAAGTGGGATGTGAAGAAATGTATGTGATTTATAAACCCTCATGACATACTGTATATTCAGAATTTATTTTGATCAACCATAAATAAAATATATTTTTTTTTCAAGAGAGTTGTATGGACCCTGTGTTACTCTATGTCTGCTCTGATACGTAAATTTTTGTCACCCCTTATCTGAATACGAGGATCCCCCAGTGGGACCTTAAAATTGACCCTGGCAGGGTTTTTCCCTTTTCTATTCTGCTGCCCAAACTTGAGCCATTGATGGTGTCCCAGTAGGAAGTATTTTATGTTTGTTAAATCCGATAGCATTGGTAAAAGACACACATCACTATGATAGAAAAGTAAAACCGGAAGTTAACATCAGGTGTTTCAAATCAGGTGTTTGTTAAGCGCGACTACTCATCCGTAAGGGTCTCAAGGCACTGGGGGTGGGGGGTTGGCAGGGGGTCTGTCGAAGAGCCAGGTTTTGAGTTTCTTTCGAAGATGGGAAGCAATGTTATCTATCTGAGGTGGAGCGGAAGGTCGTTCCAGGCACTGGCCACGCGGAAGGAGAAGGAGCAGCCTCCCGATCTGGTCTTTCTGGTGGGGGGACCACGGCGTAGGAGAGCTGGGCTGATCGTAGGGTCCTTTGGGGGGTGTAAATTTGAGTCGGCTGTTCAGGTATGCTAGTCTGGTGTCGATGAGAGGGCCTTGTGAGCGTGGGTTAGCATCTTGAAGGTGACTCTAGCTTCGATGGGGAGCCAGTGGAGTGTGCGCAGGTGCTGGGAGATGTGGCAGTGGCTTGGAAGGTTGAGGACCAATCTTGTGGCGACGTTTTGGATGTTCTGTAGCTTGCAGGGGAGGTTTTTGTTTATTCCGGCATAGAGTGTGTTGCCGTAGTCAAGCCTGCTGGTAACCAGGGTGTGAGTGATGGTCTTTCTGTGTTCGAGGGGGATCCATTTGAAGGTCTTACATAGGAGGTGAAGGGTGTGGAAGCAGGAGGACCAGACAGAGTTGATTTGGCGGTCCATTTTCAGCTCTGAATCCAGGATGATTCCCAGGTGGCGTGCTTGATCCATGGGGGTGGGCGGGCTTCTGAGGGCGGGGTGCCACCAGGTGTTGTTCCAGGCATCTGGTTTTGGGTCCATGATGAGTACTTCAGTTTTGTTTGTGTTTAGTTGTAAGCAGCTGTTTTTCATCCATTTGGCGACGGCTTCCATGCCTTCTCGAAAGTTGTGTCTGACGGTGTTGGGTTCGTTGGATAGGGAGAGGATGAGATGGGTGTCGTCTGCCTATGACACAATGTTTAGTCCGTAGGTTCTGACGAAGGGGGCGAGCGGAGCCCTGTAGACGTTGAAGAGCCTAGGGCTGAGGGAGGACCCCTTGGGGACTCCGCTGGTGGTGGGTGTAGGGTCTGAGAGGAATGGGGGAGTCTGACCCACTGCGTTCTTCCGGAGAGGAAGGAGTCGAGGACCTTGTCTTGGATCCCTGCGTCGTGGAGTCTGCGTATTAGGGTGCGGTGAGAGACTGTGTCGAACACCGCTGAGAGGTCGAGGAGGATGAGGGCTGCTGTTTCTCCTTTGTTCAGTAAGGTACAGAAGTTGTTTATTGCAGCAAGGAGGGCGGTTTCTGTACTGTGGTTTTTTTCTGAAGCCGGATTGGGAGGAGTCGAGAATGTTGTGCTCTTTGATGAATGTGGCGAGTTGGCTGTTGATGGCTTTATCGATGACTTTCGCTGGGAACTGGAGCAGGGATATGGATCTGTAGTTTTTGAGGTCGGTGGTGTCCGCCGAGGGTTTCTTCAGGAGGGGGTTGATCTCAGCGTGTTTACAGTTGTCAGGGAACGAGGCGGTTGCCAGGGAGCGGTTGATGGTGTGGCAGAGAATGGGTGCGATGGTGTGGGCGGCTCTGTTGAAAATGGGGAAACAACCTTTACTACGCGGTCAAAACACCGCAGTGCCATCACAACGCAGATTTTACAACGCAAGTCGTTACCACGACTTGCACTGGAGGGCGCTCTAGACTAAGAAATAGTGTGATTTACTATTCCAACACCTTCCCAACTATACGTAGGCTGGATTTGGAATAGTAAATAATACTATTCCTAAGTCCAGCACCCTACAGCGCAAGTCGTGGTAACGACTTGCATTGTGATGTACCGCGTTGTGATGTACCGCGTGGTAACGTCATACATCCTTGAAAATGTGGTGGGGGCAGGGGTCCGTGAGGGCCTCGGAGTGGATTGACTTCATTGTCTTCAATGTGTCTTCGGTCGTGAGGGCTGTCCAGTTGTCAATCGCTGGCTTCAGGGTGTCGGGGGTGGTTGGTGAGGGTTCAGTGTGTTGGTTGTCTTCGTCGAAGTTATCGTAGATGCTCTTGATTTTGTGGTGGAAAAAGGTGCTGAGTTTGTTACAGAGGTCTTGTGAGGGAGGGATGTCGGTGGACTCGCTGGTGGGTTGGGCGAACTCCTTGATGATGTTGAATAGTTCTTTGCTGTTGTGTGCTTGAGTGGAGATATAGTCTTCAATCGCTTTTTTCCTCATTTTTCTGATGAGTTGGTGGTGGGCGTTGGAGGCGGCTCTGAAGTTGCTGTGGGCTTCTGTGTATTTGGTGTTCCTCCTGGCCTTTTCGAGGCGGCGGCAAGTGTGTCTGGACTCTCGAAGTTCGGTGGTGAACCATCTAGCTTTCTTGGCGTGGGTGTTGTTGTTTTTCTTGAGGGGGGTTATGGTGTTTGGGCTGCGGTGTTGGCGTCTACGTTTTCCGCGATGGTTGGGGTGGAGTTTCTGAGTGATGAGGTTAGCTGGTCATCTGTGATTCTGGTCCAGTTTCTTCGTGAGAGCAGGTGCCGGTGTCTGTGGATGGTGGGTGTTCTGAAGGTAAAGTGGACGCATCGATGGTCAGTCCATGGGAGTTCGGTGGTGTGGCTGAATGTGATGGAGTTTCCTGTTGTGAAGAGGGAGTCGAGGGTGTGTCCTGCTGAGTGCATGGGTTCGGGCAGGATCTGGCGGAGTTCAATGTTGTGGAGGTTGTCCTGGAGGGATATGGTGCTGGGGTCGAGTTGGTTGTCGAGGTGGAAGTTGAGGTTTCCCAGTATGGTGTAGTTGGTGGACGCGATGGCATGCAGGGAGATGATGTCCGTGATGGAGTTGGCGAAAAGTCTGCGCGGTCCAGTGGGTCGGTAGATGAGCGTTCCATGGAGGGTAGCAGTAGGGCTGGACAGTATCTTGAAGTGACGGTGTTCCATCAGGTCTGTGGGCTCATTGGGGAGTGTGCTCAGGCGGAGGGTGGATTTGTGGACGATGGCGATTCCTCCTCCAGAGCGGGTGGGGCTGTCCTTCTGGAGTTCTTGTATCCTTGGGGAATGGTGATGGCGATGTCCTGTCCGGAGGTGGTGTTGGTCCAGGTTTCGGTAAAGAATGCTATGTCCGGGGTAGTGCTGTCGAGGAGGTCCCAGATTTCGGTGGGTGTTTGTGGAGGGATCAGACATTGAGGAGGATGCATTGCAGGGTCTTTGGTTCGGTTGTGTTCTTGCGGGCGGATTGCGCTGGGTCACTGGTCTTGGCAGTGCTGCAGGTGTGCCGGCAGCAGTGACAGCTGAAGGGTCCGTGGGTGTCGGCTGGTGATGCTAGCTTGCAGTTGTTGTTGCGGCCTGGGTTCAGAGCGTGGAGTGCTGCTGGGTTGCAGCGTTGGCGGTGCAGAGATCCAGGGTTCCTGGCTCTGGTCGCAGTCGGGACGTGGACGCGCGCAGACGGGCTTGCCTTTGGCGCCCCGGCCATGCGGCCACCCAGTGGCCCCCATTAAGTAGGGGTCGGGGAGAGCTGGACAGCTGTGAGCGGGCAGGGGAGCTGGATTGGGCCAGTCGCACTGGTCGTGCTGGGGGGGGAGGGGCCGCGGGGGGCAGCAGCGGCGGGGAAAACGGGCTGGAAAAGGCAAAAAGACAGATAAAAGTGCAAATAAGGCAGCAAAAGTGCAAGAAAGAGTGGAGGAAAGACAGAGGACACAGGATAGTGAATGGGGGAGATTGAGATGAGGGTAAAAAACGAATGAAAAATGGAGGAAAGACACAGGAGATTGAAGGAGGTGCTTGAAATGAGGAGAAAACGACAGAAAATGGAGGTTAAGACCCAGAAGGAGAGTGAAGGGGGGTATAAAAGTGAGGGAAAAAACAAGTAAAAAAGCAGAGAAAAAGCAGAGCAAGAGAATGGAGACAGAGGTCCACTTGACCACCAGGGATGAGGCGCAGGTGAAACCTGCAGGTGGAGGAGGGCCTCGAACACCAACACTCGAGAGTGCAGGGGCTCTGGGGAAGGCCTCACTTAATAGTGGAGCTGCGGGGAGGGAGAGCAATTTCACTGACAATGAGTCAGTGGTCTTGCTCGCCTGTCCCCGCAGTGGCCGCCATTAAGTAGGGGTTGGGGAGGGCTGGACAGCTGGGAGGAGGGAGCGGGGAGGGGAGCTGTAGTGGGCCGGTCGCACTGGTCGTGCTTGGGGGGAGGGACCGCGGGGGAACCAGCGGCTGGGAAAAACGGGCTAAAATGGGCAAAAGGAAAAAGGCAAAAAGAGAGAGAAAAGTGCAAATAAGGCAGCACAAGTGCAAGAAAGATTGGAGGAAAGACACAGAGGACACAGGAGAGTGAAAGGGTAAGATTGAGATGAGGGTAAAAAATGAGTGAAAAATGGAGGAAAGACACAGGAGGGTGAAGGGGGGAGCTTGAAATGAGGGGAAAACGGCAGAAAATGGAGGTTCAGACCCAGAAGGAGAGTGAAGGGGGAGATAGAAGTGAGGGAAAAAACGAGTAAAAAAGGAGAGAAAAAGCGGAACAAGAGAATGGAGACAGACATCCACTGGACGGACCACCAGGGATGAGGCGTAGGTGAAACCTGCGGGTGGAGGAGGGCCTCGAACACCAACACTCGAGAGTGCATGGGCTCTGGGGAAGGGCTCACTTAATGGTGGAGCTGAGAGGGAGGGAGAGCAATTTCACTGACAATGAGTCAGTGGTCTTGCTCGCCTGCCCCGCAGTGGCCACCATTAAGTAGGGGACATTGGACACTAATGTATTAAATCCATATTAACACTTGTGTGATTGTATGATATAAACAAACTTGATTCAGTAAATGTCATAATCCAACCCCTGAATAATACAATCACAATGTCTCTAGCTCGTCCGTAAGTATATTGTGTATCCCGTAATAATGCATGTGTGATTACCTAACTTGAATAAACAAACTGCCATTATTAGATACGAAAATTCAACCCAAGATTTTAAAAAATCTCTAATTATCTAACGCATCCTGAAGCACACATCACATTTTATAGTTACTTAACAACAGTTCAACTGTTGTAAAAAGAGGGAAGAAACTGACAATACTTACTCATACATACCACTATCAAGTTATGCCACTTAAAGGTAACTCTGACAAATTAAAACAGAAACAACATCCAGGTCATTTGTCCTGCTATTCAATTTTGTTAACATTAACGATGACTCTAGGAAGTATTTGAAGGATGAATAGCAGGACAACACTTTTTTTCATGAGAAATGTAATTGGAGGACCACCGGCAGCTCATGGGAACTACGGTGGCGGAGCTGCACCACAATGTAACATGCTGAGCGGGACTGGCGCAGTCCCGTTCAGCCAGTTACGAGTTACGCCACCACCAGCCATTTAATGACGGGAGCCCTGCCATGAAAAGGCTGGCGGTGGAGGAACAAAGGGGGCCCTGCATGGCCCCAATGTCCCCCACCCCACCGGTGGATACATTCACGGGGGCACAACATGTGCCCCCCTGTCTATATTTCCCCAAAGTTCCAGCCGGCATGGATGTCACAGTTCGCAGCATTATTAAAATACACCAGATATCCCATTCTCTTCAAATAGCAGGTTTTGTACTTGAAGCAATGAGAAGAGACCCTAATGCTGAAAGACTGTAATAATCTGAAGGTTATAAAGCACTCTATTGACCAGAGTCAAAGTTAATTGTGTATGCTGTACGTTGATTCATCATTTCAATGTAAAAAAAAATATGAGCTCCCATTGGTTAAAGTGTCTATAATGGGCTGCAACTTCGCTTCTTATGGAGGTATAGTGTGTCAGTGCAGGATAGAACACTGCGGCATTGGAATGTATTTCTGATTGCATACAGATCTATGTACGTATGCATTGGCCTATGAGCTTGTCGCTGTAGGTTTACCCACCTTCACATGTCCCTTAAGTTAAGGGCGTGATCAGAGAATTGAATTGCAATTCTCTCTAGGCGGGAACGGAAAAGTCGAAATAAAGTTCCTGCTATTTGTTTATTCTACGTAACTCTGCATTTACCTGAATTATTCTGTTCACTTCCAGTGTAGCAGTCAAAAACTAGCATTGTGCATTATAAAAAAAGACAGAGTTTATTGTTAAATACCAAGCTAAGGAAAGCAAGAAAACAGCCAGAGGGTGCTTAAATGACTAGCAAACCTTCATTTAGCCTTAAAATATAACCATTATCTCATGATGTTTTTCGCAACTGGGTATCCAATGACCGACCCACCCCACCACCAAATCAATCCCAAAAATGCCTGTGCCTGACCTATGAGACGGATCATAAGAACCTGAAACTATGTTTGTATTTTTTCATTCATCCAGATTTTAATTTATTGGCATAGGCAAATGAAAGAGAATTTGACTAAATATTATGTGCGTTTTTTAACCTCTGTTAATTACATGTTACTTTATTTTGTCAGGCACGGAAGCATCTTTGCTGCATCAAATAAAAAATATTTCAGTCCAAGGCTCAGTCCAAGGCAGGGAGCAAGAAGTCAGTCATCCTATTCGGTTACTTAACGAAGATTCTGGCCAGCGGCCAAAAAGATGCTTGATAGAGGAGATTTCCAGTTCAGAAGTGCCGGAGAAAGATCTACCAACACCACATTATGAACTGTCCATTGTCAAAGCGGAGACAGGGGAATCGAAGACACTGGAGCTCAAGGTGGAACTTCCTGAACTGACCTCTGTTTCTGAATGTGATCTGAGCATTTCCACGGTAGGTTTAAGTGACTATTGTTAGCCAAGGCTGGTAGTGCAGTGGACTGTGGGCCACAGCCTCCTCTGACCGCTTCTCAAATACATATGTAGGAAGCTGGCTCTCTATATAGTGCACCAAAACAAGGTACGTTGTGCAGAGAGTCCAGGTACCCTTATTGGTTTACAGAGGCACAAGTAACAAACCCAAATGCTCTCTTTTTGTGGTAGTGTGGGCGATAAAGGAGACAAACACTCAAGAAAAAATCTGAGACCAATTTAGAAAAATAACACACATTGTTATGTAACTTTCAACACCAAGAACTGCAGGATCAAGTTAGTACTTTTCGAGATATTGATTTTTACAGGTAAGTAAAATGTTCACTTAAATGAGGCTTTATGCTGCAGTGCTTTCCTATGGGGAAAAAGGCATATACTGCATACATATACTTGCAATAGGTTTCAGAGGTCCCCTTCAGAACTTGAAGGCGGTATGCGTCCATGGTCCTAAGAACCACCAGCAGTTAGTTTTTACTTGCCCCAGAGTGTCCGGGTGCAGAGGTGCTGGTAAGGTTGGTAGCTTTGCTTGATACACCAAAGTGGGGAAGGGTGGGCCCCTATAAACACGCTCCACAGGGTGAAGCCCTGAAGCTACCCAACTGGGGCTCAATTCATGAGGGCCCTCGGAGCAAGGAAGCACAGTCGGTTCTCGGATACTTGGGTGGGGAGCTCAGGCGCAGAGAGGTTAGGTCGGCTGGGCTTGTGCGTCACAGGCGCTCACAGTTGTCTGTCTTGCCGGTTGAGGAGACAAAAAATCAGGACAGCTGCGCCTCTCTAGAAGTGGGTCTATGTGGTGGTGATGCCCATCAACAGCTGCTCAGTCCTTAAGTCTGGCTTTGGCTCAAACAGGCTTTGGTTGCTCCAAGGGGTCTAGTACCCCTGGTATTGAAGCTGTGTGGCTCCGGTTGGCCTCAGCGTCTTCTCAGTTGGTGAGGAGATGGATCTGACCTCTTGGAGCACCCAGCATCTTCCTGTGCAACTGCTGTGTCTGTGCAACTTGGGGCCAGCAGAACAGTAGACTGGACTTTGCTGTTTTGTGCCTGCAAACTGCAGGGGAGTGGCTCCTCTACCCCAAGGGAGATTGCTGGCAATTTGCGAAGCGCTTGCAGCCCACCAGGGTTCTTGGCAGATGCACAGCGGCAGAATGAGTCGGTTTGTCGCGATTGTCGGGACAGTTGCAGACAGGGTTTGGTGCCAAAAAGTCTGCAGCTGGTCCTCAGTTCTTGCAGATAGTAAGGTAGTAGTCAATGGACTATTTACCTTATGGGTGCCTACACCACCCTATATGACCGATTCTTTGTGGGGAGTGGTCAAAACCCTGATCCAGTATATCTAATTTCACCAAAAATCAAGATGGTGGAATTCTACTTTTCGTGTTCATTTCAGTTAGTCCACCTAAGGGGTGTAACTAGCCTGATAGTGACCATGCCTTCTGACTAGCTAATTTTCCCACCTGTCATGGTGCTAAATAGTCCCTGGGCAGGGAGTTGCATTTCCCCAGTCTGGGGCAAGCTGGGGTCGCATATCAAAGGCAGCAGAGGCTTTTGAAGCCTCCAGCCTTGATATGCTGATTACTAGCCATCCTGCTTGGAGGAGGTGACAACATCTCCAGCCGAAGTAGGCATTCTTTCTGATATCTTAGAGTGTGGATTCTCACATGCAGGGGGTCAGAACCCTGTCTGTGGTGGCAGACTGGTCTACACCAGTGAGCCAGTACACTAGAGGTTGCTAGGTTTTCAGGGAGCACCTCTAAGGTGCCCTCTGACTGGCATCAGTATGGATTTATTAAAACAAGTTGTTTGATACAGAACACCATAGGTGTCAGTGAAGCCATTGTGTAGCTGGGAACTCGTAATGATCAGTGTACAGTATATCTACTCAAGATGCCTTCCCTGTTCATTTGTATTATCTAGTAATTGGACTAGACGACACGACCATAGCTGCTCAAGCACATATGCCCTCACATGTAATTTAATGCACCCTGCCTTAGGGCTGTAAGGCTTGCTGTCTGGGCGAGTACATATATCTCATGCAGTACTTGGGGACATGGCACACTGGATGTGTGCAGCGTCATGTTTTCACTTTAGTCTGCACCATTTCATGCAGTCTGCAATGGCAGTTTGCATGAGTTTGGTGGTGGGTCCTTTAGGGTGGCACAATACATACTGTAGTCCTTAGGGACCCTCTTTTGTGCTCATGCCCTAAGTACCAGGGATACCAATTACTAGAAACTTACAGTGGTGCTACAGGGTTTGCCATTTATGGATCAATTGCAGTTACCTTGTTTTTGGGAAAGAACATTGGCACTGGGGACCTGGTTATTAAATCACAACAGGGTCTCTAATGGAGTAATTCTCACCATCCACGGTACCACTCCAATATACAATTCACACAAAATGTAACCGGATGGTTGCTTAAAGAAAAAGTAAAAGAGTGAATAAGAGTGTGAGATTTAAGCAAGACAAAGGGCATTTGCTATTTAAAGACGAGAACGCTCATTCCCTTATGGGGTGACCTGCTTCATCATTGGGTTCCCTCTTGCACACAGTGCCCGCAAGGTGCACAGTGTGGGCTACAACTCTCCCTTAGGAGAGGAGCGTGAGGTGTTTTCTACTCCAATGTGATACGTGAGTGAGGGGCAGAGTGCTAAATAATATCAAAAATGTGTGTATTAAAACCACCTAATATGGGGAAAATAAACTTTATTAAGTATGCCCAATAGATGGAGTTAAAAATAGTGAAACAATAGGGATAAGGATGTTCCCTATCTGACTAGGTCAACATGTTTCTGCCAGATGATGTAAATTTATGGCATTCTTCAGGACCAATGTCTTGTCACTCTGCTGAACTTTGTGTAAGTTGATAAAACAAAAAAAATACTTAATTTTTTTGTATGGCTATCTTCAAAGACCAGCTTCAGTATGGTCAGCCCTCTGTAAACACACAAAATACATATTCACAAGTTCACAATCAACTCAATTCAATAATGCCCAGGTGCAAGTGATAAAGTGCCAAAACACACATGACGTGACACCCACAGCAAATCCAATAAATCAGTAATCTCACCATTTGCAGATTGACTCTCTGCATTTACCTTCAGTAGGTCCTCTTATCTAATACTGGGAATCTTAAGGCAGAAATCAAAAATAGTGTGAATGATCATACTTCACAATGACACATCAAAAGTCCTTAAACATTCTCAACCAGAACTCTATCTGAGTATACTATACATGTACACATATGTATATAACACTCGTCCAGTTTCCTCGAGTCCTCAATACTGTCATGTACACCCATGACCTATCGCTATTGTTAGCTCTATATATCTCTCTCCCTCCTCTATTGTATAGACCAACTACATTCGGGAGGTGGTACTTCAAATAGCACGCAGATTTAACCTCTAAGCATCTTCTAGTCAGATACGGTGAGAAGCCCTCATATTCCCCATACCGCTTGTTTCATATACGTAATCCCAAACCTCACTTCGGTACGGGAAAACAAAACATGCTGCGCCCTTTTTACGAATCACTCGCACGACTCACCAACTTTCCGGAGTACATTTTCAAAAGACGAGAGTGTACCGCATTTACCTTTCAGCACGTCTCCTGCACCGGTAGTAAAGAGGATCACGTCCGGGTCGCAGAGTACGTTCCAGGAAATACCATGCACAAAAACACTCTCTAAAAAACAAAATGTGTTTAGCGATCTCACTGAATCCAATTAAATTCAATTAAATGGTACTCCTACTTTAAAATAAAATACGAAGAGGACATACAAGCGTAGGTATATCCCAATGCATTATGGGATACGTAGTTCACTTGTGTGCTGTGGTGAACAAGAACCCATGCCTTTCTCAATAAATATACAGAGCTAATGTCAGAACTATTTTACTACGCCAACAAAAGATGAAAACATCAATATGTGTAGTACAGATGTCAGTATTTGACACCCATCATCCAGATATATGTCCATAACTAATATGTGTATGTAACTTACAGACACAATATCACATGTCAAGTATCAAATCCAAAAAAGGGGGGGTTGTGGCAACCGATAAGGTATTTAGACATCATTTTCACAAATCTATATCTATAACAGGCTTCATGGTATATCTTCGTTTAATCCTGTAATATGACTTTTCAATCGGTATACCCATCTTTGTTCTCTACGTAAAAGTACCTTATCTAGGGGCCCCATATTAATGTCATATCTTGGTTTATCGATGGCAAACCAAGTAAAGTCATCCTCAGTGTGTGTCATGTCTACAAAATGTCTAGTCATGCGGGTGTTAGTCTTTTTGCATCGAAAGGCACTTCGATGCTCCACCATCCTATGTTTCACCTTCCTTGTAGTCATTCCAATGTAAATTAGTAAACATGGGCATAAGATCATGTACACAAGCATTGGGATATACCTACGCTTGTATGTCCTCTTCGTATTTTATTTTAAAGTAGGGAGTACCATTTAATTGAATTTAATTGGATTCAGTGAGATCACTAAACACATTTTGTTTTTTAGCGAGTGTTTTTGTGCATGGTATTTCCTGGAACGCGCTCCATGACCCGGAAGTGATCCTCTTTACTACAGGTGCAGGAGGCGCGCTTAAAGTTAAATGTGGTACACAGGAGTATCCGGTCTCCCCTTCTGGCCTCTGGTCTTTTGAAAATGTACTCCGGAAAGTTGGTGAGTCGTGCGAGTGATTCGTAAAAAGGGCGTGGCATGTTTTGTTTTCCCGTACCGAAGTGAGGTTTGGGACTACCTATATGAAACAAGCGGAATGGGGAATATGGGGGCTTCTCACCGTATCTGACTAGAAGACGCTTAGAGGTTAAATCTGCGTGCTATTTGAAGTACCACCTCCCGAGTGTAGTTGGTCTGTACAACAGAGGAGGAAGAGAGATATATAGAGCTAACAATAGCGATAGGTTATGGGTATACATGACAGTATTGAGGACTCGAGGAAACTGGACGAGTGTTATTTACATATGTGTACATGTATAGTGCACTCACAGTTCTGGTTGAGAATGTTTAAGGACTTTTGATGTGTCATTGTGAAGTATGATCATTCTCACTATTTTTGATTTCTGCCTTAAGATTCCCAGTATTAGATAAGAGGACCTACTGAAGGTAAATACAGAGAGTCAATCTGCAAATGGTGAGATTACTGATTTATTGGATTTGCAGTGGGTGTCACGTCACGTGTGTTTTGGCACTTTATCACTAGCACCTGGACATTATTGAATTGAGTTGATTGTGAACTTGTGAATATGTATTTTGTGTGTTTGCAGAGGGCTGACCATACTGAAGCTGGTCTCTGAAGACATCCATACAAAAAATTAAGTATTTGTTTTGTTTTATTAATTTACACTAATTTCAGCAGAGTGACAAGACATTGGCCCTGAAGAATGCCACACATTTACATCATCTGGCAGAAACATGTTGACCTAGTCAGATAGGGAACATCCTTATCCCTATTGTTACACTGTTTTTAACTCCATCCATTTGGGATACTTAATAAAGTTTATTTTCCCCATATTAGGTGGTTTTAATACACACATTTTTGATATTATTTAGCACTCTGCCCCTCACTCACGTATAACATTGGAGTAGAAACACCTCACGCTCCTCTCCTAAGGGAGAGTTGTAGCCCACACTGTGCACCTTGCAGGCACTGTGTGCAAGAGGGAACCCAATGATGCATGTCACCCTATGGGTGAGTGAGGGTTCTCGTCTTTAAATAGCAAATGCCCTTTGTCTTGCTTAAAATACACACTCTTGTTCACTTTTTTACTTTTTCTTTAAGCAACCATCTGGTTACCTTTTGTGTGAACTGGGGACCTGGTTATCAGGAACTCAGTGCACTTCAGTCAAAGTTGTATCAAATACTAGGAAAAAAATAGGGGTGACCATGTCAAAAAGGGGTACTTTCCTACACATATCGTCTCAAGTCAATTTTGAGCATAGCAAATTCACTGTATCAAATTGCCCCACAAGGAAATATGTTGACCTCAAAACATTTGAGCCATTATCAGGTTGTTGGATTTGAGGCACCTTACAGTCTTCATTCAGTGAATTAATAGAGTTAGGGTTTTTAGGCAAAATGCATTTAAAATGATGTGTGTATGTAATGGAAGTCCTTTTTTGGTTGTCAGCTACACTGAGGAATACCATTACCGCAATATGGTTTTTGTACAACTTTGGGACATCTTTATTACATGTGTTGGTGGATCTATTTATGAGTCTGCTTTGTGTCCCCTTGGATAGTTGATAGGATGGAAAAAGCTTGTGTCTCTGATCTAGCCCACTGTCAGGTCCAACTTGTCTTCTCATAGGATACAATTAATCGCTTCCTCTCCCACTCGCAGCCCTACAATCACATTCATTGCGTATCCCTGGGATCTGCCCATTTACCCTTCTTATTTAATGTGCATCTTTTGCTTATGGGTTATCTTGTATATTTACTTAGTTACTGATTTACAACTGTGGAGTAAAACATATTATAGTGAAGTTAAATAGAAATACAGCATGCTCAATACTGTTTAGAACATTGCCAGTTGAGTGTTCCATCATTGGATCAACTTAAATCAAGTAAAACTCAGGTTTTTGTAGGGCTCGCCTCCTGTAGTCTGACTTCATTATCTTTCGTCTTACATGGGCACTTGAGCCACCTGGTAGCCATGGTCCTCTTACAGATGGAATGCAATCTCTGGCTCCGCAGATTGTAGTGCTGTCTTGACTATATGTTTCCAGCGTAGAACTTTCAATCAATCAATCAATCAGAGGTTTGTAAAGAATAGCTACTTACCTGTGAGGGTCTCAAGGCGCTGAGGGGTGGGGGGGCTGGTGATCCGTCTGGGTGTGGAGATTCAGTTGAAGAGCCAAGTTTTGAGGTCCTTCCTAAAATGGGTCAACAATGCTGATTGCCTGAGGTGGGGGGCAGGGTGTTCCAGGTCGTGGCAGCGAGATAGGAGAAGGATCCTCCTCCAGTTCTGGTCTTGTGGATCCGTAGGACGGAGGCCAGGGCGAGTTGGGCAGGGCGGAGTTGTCCGGGTGTGTGGAAAACGAGGCATGGTTCAGATATTCTGGTCCTGCGTCGTGGAGAGCCTTTTAGGCATGTGTGAGGAGCTTGAAGGTTATTCTCTTGTTTGATAGGGAGCCAGTGGATTTGTCGGAGGTGTCGTGTCATGTGGCTGCAGCAGGAAATGTTGAGGACCAGTCTTGCTGCTGTGTTTTGGACGTTCTGTAGTTTCCTGAGCTGTTTTTGGGTGACGCCGGCGTAGATTTTGCTTAATTGACAACAATTTTCTGTATTTGGCTTTGTCATCCAATGTCCTGTTTCAAGCTGGCTTGGTTATTACGTGTCTGAACGGAAACAACCTTTACAACGCAACATTTTACAACGCACTACCATTACAACAAAACTTTTACAACGCAACATTCATTACATCGCATGCCATTACAACGCAACCATTACAACGCATGACACTACAACGCATGTCATTCCAATGCAGTCATTACAACGCATACCATTACAACGCATACCATCACAACGCATAGTACCCTTACACTATGCAACACTTACCCTACTGTTGCACCCCCTGGAGTTAGAATAGTAATTTTAACCCCTACACTATCCAACACTTACCCTACTGTTGCACCTCACTGGAGTTAGAATAGTAATTTTTACCCCTACACTATCCAATACTTACCATACATGCAAAGTAATGGTATGCGTTGTAATGGTATGCGTTGTAAAGGTAGTATGCGTTGTAATGGAATGCGTGGTAAAGGTAGTTTTTAAAAATTTGTTGTAATGGCATGCGTTGTAATGGAATGCGTTGTAATGGATGTTGCATTGTAAAAAATGCGTTGTAAAGGTATGCGTTGTAAAAGTATGCGTTGTAACATCATACGTCCGTCTGGAACTACGTCAGTGGCCACTGTCTTGCGTGACAGCTCCGGTGGAAGGTGCTCTGCAGCAGCAGCCATATTTCTTTTAACTCTCTGTCATACAGACAACACTCTTCTTGCTTCAAGCGACTTATCGGGTAGACTTCAGATCGTTGCATCATGTAGCATGCTTCTCTGAGACATGTCATAATTCTTATAGATACCTCTGAACACTATACTCCAAGACTTTGGTACTCAAGTGGTTTACCTTTGCAGTTACCTGGAGAATGTGAATGGTTTGGGAGGGGGGGTGTCTTGTACTGCCTGCATGGTCATACGACACAATCTCTTCTGACAGTGTTATATTGGGTAATTTATCCATTAATAATGCACTGAAAACAAGCTACATTATTTACAGTGGTGTTACCTGTCTGTTATGTTTGTGCACTTGCTAATCTTAGCACTAACATACCACTTTAACTCAAAGATGTCAGGTTTTTGACGTTATCCTGACAAATTGGACCAGGTATATCTGTCTTGACAAAAATGCATTTTGCATTGTCAGATCTGTTTGGTTTGATTATTCCTAATAATTTTCTATCAGAAAATGCTTACTAACTGTGTTAATAAGTGAGACCCCTTAATAATTCCTCTCCTTTCTTCTCACCCTCATCTTTGCCTTTGTGGGGAAGCCTGTTTGGTGTACATACCCCCAGTAACCACCTGTCCCTACTTATCTGTTCTTCTTTTAATTCTCGCCTGCCTTATTAATTATTATAATTAAAAAAAAATTGGAAGTGTGCTTTTTTACTTACTTCTGACCAAACGTAACAACACATCTACCTCGGCCCTGCATATCCGTTTTACCGTCCCTGGTGCTGTATGGGGAGTTATTTTACCCATCTGATTAGTCGCCTCTATGGAATGTCCTTCCATTATTTCTCAAAGTAGTCATAAGATACCATTCCCTGCTTTATGTACACTCTTCCTGATTTATTTATTTTTTACATTTAAAGCAAGTAATGATTTATAATGATTTTTTTTAATATACTGAACGTTGCACGAATTCTACAAAATGTATATATTTATTTTTCATTCACATCTACGGCCTCTAATTGGTTCATTTTGAATCAAAAAGTTATTTACTTTATAAGCATATGTAGCTTGTCGTGGTGTAGGTTTGCTTGCTCGGCTTACTCATGCCATCTAACGTTGGGTTGTGGTCGTTACAAGTTGTTTTTCATCAGAGAAATCTTCAGTCTGTATCTCATGGCTCATCCCTTACCACACAATAATACACCAGGACAAAGGCTACATCTTACATTGCTTTTCCCCATCTGTGAGTAATGTCAGTGAACTATTATGAAATTAGACAGGAAATGTGTCCGGGGGATTGTAAGTTGCAAAGTTAAACTGTCACATCAATCTCAATCAGTGCTTGATTCCAGGGAGGATGGCTGGCTCATGTGAATCTATAAAACTACAAGCTTTTAACGGATGGTTACAAGGCAAGTATCATGTTCAGTTTGTAGACACACATGCTCTGCTTGAACTAGAAAATAGTGACTCGCTTTGGGGAAAGATAGTTTATATATATATAATCATTAAATTGGATTAATTTAGTAGTCCTATCAGGAATCTTTAACATGTATTTCACAACATTACCTTGTGTTCCTCAAAAATCAACCTCAAAATCTCAGATTAACATCCTACACAAGGAAATCCAACCTCTGTTAGCCAAAAAAGCAATAGAAAAGATTCCATCTCCTCAAGAAAATATGGGGGTATATGTAAGATATTTCCTGGTAAAGAAAAAGAGTCAACCCATACAATAGCACCCAATTGTAAACCCACGTCTTCTCAACACATTTATTTTTAAAGAAAAGTTTAATGGAAAACTGCCTTCTTATTTGCAATCACCCCAGCATGGACAGTTAGTGAAATTCAGGCTCTGTCCTCAATAGAACCTTTAACAATTTTTTATGCTAATAGTGTTGTTATACAAACACAGCCCTTTTTCTTACCTAAAGTAGCATTGGACTTCCACATAACTCAAACTGTCACATGAACTATGTTTTTTTTTTTTTTATCCTTCCACATCTGTGTAAAGGTCTCCACATTATCTTGACATTAGAAGAGTTTTATACTTTTACTTAGACAAAACAAAAGACGTTAGAAAGACAAATACACTTTTTTATCAATTACAGTCACTTTAGACAAGGTCTAGCTACTTCAAAGCAAACTGTTGCTAAATGAATAGTGGCTCGTATCTCACTATGTTACCACAAGGGCTGCCACTACTGCATGGATTGGAAATATCTCTATCACAGACATGTGTTATGCAGCTCCGTGGAAGTCAATTCACACGTTCACAAAACATTGTTTAGACACTGATACTGAAGCTGAAGCAAGAGTGGGACAGAAAACTCTTAGACATCTTTTTAAGAAATGAGTATATTTTTATATTTCTTGTCAGCTGAGGCTTTAAATGTATCTCTTAAATTTGCTATTCTTTTTGGGCTTTGATTCAACTGATGCACGCAGACATTTTCTGATTCAAAGACAATATTTTCATGCTGTCTGGCACGAGATTCAGCTATATGTTGGTGTTCTGGGGTCCACAAAAATGGCAGGGAAATATTCAAACATTTATTACTTCAATGAAGATTCCTACGATGCAGAAACAGGGCTACAAATATGTAAATATGTTGTTGCTTTGTCATTAGTAAACAGATGGTGCAAAGGTTTTAAGCCATTTTTCTAATAATTTGGCTAACCAAAGCCTCTGACGAGCATAGATATCCATTCAGTAATGCTCGTCAAACTTGTGTGGCATTTATCATGTCGAACCTTTACATATGTCTGTACAGTAGACAGGTGCGACAAATGTGCCCCTATGTGCTTCTAGATGTAATACATGGTAGTAATGTTGTCTGTCTTTATGAGGAACATTTCATCCACAAAAAGCTTTTTAATGTTCACATTGTTGGCTATATTGTTGTCCGCGCCAGATAATTGATATGGTAACCCTGTTGTTGTTGCTGGTGATTGAGGTGTGCCTCATAACCTGTAAGACAGTAATCTGTGGTAATAGTCAATTATGGCCGAAGGTTTGAGAAATGATGTGCCCAGTAACAATTTTATTTTTTTCACCATTTTTTGCTTTGCTGGACCCTGGACTTCAGCACACTAGATCCTCTCATTCATTCTCTGCCTTTGGCCATTGGCTCGCTAGACACATTTGTCGTGGATACATGTGTATCCTTGCGTGAGGCACCATTGTGGTGCACAAGGCCATCAATGCTAGCAGTTTCTTGCCCATTCGTGCCCATTTAAAATGCTATCACCATCTGTTGGTTGGGGTAGGTTTTTACTAAAAGTGTTTAGCACAGCTCTCAGAAAGGTTTGGTATGACTAGACAGACTCCCAAGGCGAGGAAGGCAGTGAAGGTGTGCTTGGGTGGAGTATGAGTGGAGGGAATTATGTTGGAGGGCTGGTGGCCTTGTCCTACTCTTTTTGGGGATTTGATAGATTTGGAGTTCTTCTGAAACCTGTTTTTCAACCTTAAGCTTTGTAGTCCTACCTGGTGTTGGCTTTGTTAAATGAGTGCACTCCTGATGGGGTAAATGTGCATTGATCTTCCCCATAGGGATGTGTGTGTAGATTTAACAGTTTAACATCAGGCATCTCTGGGAAGTTGGGTCACTGGTCTCCGAACTCAACTTCTGATAGATACATCTGCCGTGTGGATTCCTCACCTAGTGAATACCCCTTTGCATCAGCAACATTCGGAAATTCTTTTTTCGTAGCCTCGCGCCAACGTGGAGTCCTGACGTCATAGAGACACGACCTCGCTCGCGACTCCGCTGACGTCACCGACGCCTATAATAGGCCCACGCCGGCGTGATGACATCAGTTCCCTTTTTTCCGCGTCGTCGACGCTAATGGTTTCGGGATACTCTGTAGCCTTAGTACATTGTTACTTCGTTTCTTCGATTCTCCATTCTCAGATATTTCTGTTCTACTGTCATGTCGACAAAGAAGACCGGTTTTAAGCCTTGCAGAGAATGCGGGAAGATGATGTCCGTTACGGACCCTCACCAAGACTGTATCTGGTGTTTAAGCTCGGATCATGACGTCGATGGTTGTTCATCATGTCAAAAGATGAATCCGAAGGCTCTTCGTGAGAGGGAATCTAAACTTCTTGTTGCCAAACTTAAAGCAAGTAAGATTAAAAGATCCTCGAAGCATCCGAAGAAGTCGAGGTCGAGATCCAGGTCAAGGTCTCGAGAGGCGTCGGCCTCGAAGTCATCATCCGGTCATGCTTCCGGTTCCCACAAGAAGCATAAGAAGAGGAGACACGGATCCCGTCATCATTCCAGATCGAAGTCTCCCAAAAGGATGAAGTCGAAAGTGATTCCTCCTCATGAGTCGGATCGAGAAGGTGAGGCTTCGCCTTCGGAGTCGATGGTCCATTCTCCGACTCCAGTTCCGGATCCGACTCCGACTCCGTCTCCGGCTCCGTCTCCGGCTCCATCTCCGGCTCCGGAGGACACCGATGGAGTTCCTGTTGAGGAAGAGGTTTCGAATCCTGTTGAGGAAACAGATTCTAATGTGCCTCGAGGTCAGCCTGAGCATCCACCATTCCCGACTCCAGGTCAGGACCCTTCTGCGTTTTTAAACGCGATGTATGGTGTTTTCTCGAGGTCGTGGTACCCCTCTGGAGCGCCTTCGGGTCCCATGGGTCCTATGGCTTTCAATTTGGGTGTTCCTCACTCTTATGCTCCAGCACCCTTCATGCCATATATGCCGGCTCCGACTCCGCTGTGGCAATACCAGGTTCCACCAAGATCGATGCCGATATCGACGCCGGCTCGGCCGAAGTCGACGACCCCGGTTCCGGCGTCACCGACTCCCTTGGATTCTATGAGGCAGCCTTCCAAGCCCTCGGATTCGATTCCGAAGTCGGCTCCGACGCCGTCGAATTCGGCGTTGGATTCGACTGCGCTTCGAGTCAAAATGAGATCTCGTAGAGAAGCTCAACGACTTCTGGAGGAGCAGAGAGTTAATGATTCATCTTCTGAGGTGGAGGAAGGTGAACTGGAAGGGGATTGTTTCGAAGACCTGGCGGATGCTAGTGGTCTTGAGTTTTCACCGGAGTGGTCTTTGCCTTCTGGACCTGATGCTCCCTCCAGGGATGTTCAACCTTATCATGTTGTCATGAAGAAGGCAGCAGGACTTTTAGGTCTGACTTTGCCCTCTGTCGAGTTTAAATCAAATTTGTTGACAGAGGTCCTCCATTCTCCTAGTTCGTCAGTAGAACCTTTGCTCCCATTTAACGATGCCTTAAAGGATCCTATAATGGAAGTTTGGAAGAAGCCTTTTTCTGCTCCTGCAGTTTCAAAAAGTGTGGCTAGGAGGTATAGAGTGGCTCCTGAGGATCCTGCTTTCTTATCTTCGCATCCTTCCCCTGAAAGTTTGGTAATTCAGGCCGCTTGCTCTAAAAAGTCGGTTGGGGCTTTTCCGCAGGTGCCTGGCGACAAAGAGGCCAAGAAACAAGATCAGGTCGCGAAGAAGATTTTTTCTTCGTCTAGCATGGCTTTGAAGTCTTCTAACGCCACTTGCCTCATGGGAAGATACATCCATGCTCTTATGGACTCTATAAGTTCTTTGGTCCCTAAGGTTCCTGAGGCTAGTAGAAAGGACTTTGAAGAAGCTTTATCTGACACTCAGGCAGCGGCTCGTCAGGTCATCCAAAGTGGACTTGATACAACAGATTCTGTGGCAAGGATCATGGGCACGGCGGTTGCCACGAGGCGTTCAGCCTGGTTGAAGTCATCTGACTTTTCAGCGGATGTGCAGTCTGCATTATTGGATTTGCCTTTCGATGGCGAGGGGCTTTTTGGGAAGAAGGCAGACGCGGCCTTGGAGAGATTCAAGGACAGCAGGGCAACTGCTAGATCTCTTGGCCTTCAGGTCAGGGGTTCTACGACCAGAAAGTTTAGGGGGTTTGGTCGCTCTTCCTTTCGGTCGTATAGACCTGCTCAGCAGCAGCAGCAACAACAGCAGCAGCAGAATACCTTGTATAGGTCTTACAGAGGGAAGCAGAGAACACGTCCTCGAGGTCGTCAAGTCTCTTTCTCCTCCACCTCCTCCAACCCCCCAGCCACAGAGAAGCAGCCCTAGATCCTCCATTCGGGATCATGTAGGCCCAGTGGGGGGTCGGCTTACCTACTTTCTACGAGATTGGGAATCGGTTACATCAGATCTTTGGGTTCTCAATCTCGTAGAAAATGGGTATGCCCTTCCCTTTCGGGAATTCCCTCCCAATTACCCTCCTTGCCAGGGATATTGCTCAGAGGAACATCTGTTACTCCTACAGGAGGAAGTCCAAACACTTTTGAGAAAAGGTGCAATAGAGGTGGTTCCAGAGCAGGAAAGGGGTCAGGGATGCTACTCCCGGTATTTCCTGATTCCCAAGAAGGATGGCAGGCTTCGTCCGATCCTGGATCTCAGGATCTTGAATTTTTATCTGAAGCAGGAGAAATTCAAGATGCTCACCCTTGCTCAGGTTCTTCAGGCTCTGCTGGAAGAAGACTGGATGGTGTCACTCGACTTGCAGGATGCGTACTTTCACATCCCAATCCTGAAGTCGCACAGGAGGTATCTCCGTTTTACGGTTGGGTCACAACACTACCAGTTTGCGGTCCTTCCGTTTGGACTTACTACTGCACCTCGGGTCTTCACCAAGGTGATGGCAGTGGTGGCGGCGCATCTCAGAAGATCGGGGATTCCGGTATTCCCGTATCTAGACGATTGGCTGATCAAAGCGGAGTCGTCAGAGACTGTGCTTCATCATCTGCAGGAGACAACCCAGTTGTTGTACAGGTTGGGTTTTTCGATAAACGTGCCCAAATCTCACCTGGTGCCCTCCCAGCGCAACCTGTTCATAGGTGCGGTACTGGACACTACTGTATGTCGTGCATTCCCTCCTCCTCAAAGGATTCTCGACATACGGGAGATGATTCCTTTATTTTACAATGGAGCGGTCGTTCCAGTCCTGAAGGTCCTTCGCCTGCTCGGTCTGATGGCTTCATGCATTCTGTTGGTCAACCATGCACGCTGGCACATGAGGGCACTCCAGTGGTGCCTCCGCAGACAGTGGTATCAGCACAATGGAGATCTCAGGGAGTCAGTGAGGATCTCCAGAGAAGCTGCAGCGGATCTGTCTTGGTGGGGCGTGGAAGGCAATCTGTCCCAAGGAAAGCCTTTTCATCTTCCCCCATCGGTGGCCACGGTGATAACGGATGCATCCACTCTCGGGTGGGGTGCTCATCTGGGGGATCTGGAGGTCAAGGGTCTTTGGTCTCCAGAGGAAAGGTTGCTTCACATCAACCTTCTAGAATTGCGGGCGATACGCTTGGCGCTCAAGGCCTTCCTCCCTTCCCTTCGCGGTCGGTCTGTTCAGGTCCTAACGGACAACAGGACTGCGATGTGGTACATCAACAAGCAGGGAGGGGTAGGGTCGCAGTGTCTCTGCAGAGAGGCTCTGCGTCTCTGGTCCTGGGTTCAGGACCATCAGATTTGTCTGATGGCGAATCATCTGGCCGGAGTGTTGAACGTTCGTGCAGACAGTCTCAGTCGGCAGTTCTCTGCCGACCACGAGTGGAGGCTTAACCCGGAGGTGGTTCACGACATCTTTCGGATGTGGGGGACTCCTCGGGTGGACCTGTTCGCCACTCGCGAGAATGCGCACTGCCTGTCATTCTGCAGTCTCCAGTATCCGATGCAAGGAGCCTTGGGGGATGCGTTTCAGTTGAGTTGGAGGGGTCAACTCCTTTACGCGTTTCCCCCCATACCTTTGATTCCTCGGGTTCTGAGGAAGATTCGCCAAGACCGGGCCCAAGTCATATTGGTCGCCCCGGATTGGCCAAGAAGGGTGTGGTATACAGATCTACTCCACCTCTCCTCTCACCCGCCGCTCCGTCTCCCTCTCAGGGCAGACCTCCTCTCTCAGATGGAGGGGCAGGTTCTACACCCCCACCTCCAGACATTACACCTTCATGCCTGGAGATTGAACGGGGCAACCTGATTTTTTTTTCCCTCCCACCTGACGTTGTGGATGTCATCTTGTCAGCCAGGCGTGACTCCACTAAGTCTGTCTATTCTTATAGGTGGGCGAAATTTGTCTCGTGGTGTGGGGAAAAGTCTATTGACCCTTTGAAAGCCTATCTGTCTGACGTTTTCCAATTTGCCCTTTCTCTGGCGCAACAGGGGCTGGCTGTTGCCACGGTGAAAGGTTATCTTTCAGCGCTGTCGGCATTTCTCTGTTTGCCTGACCAGCCCTCTCTTTTTAAATCACCGGTTGTTTTAAGGTTTTTGAAGGGCCTCACGAATAAGTTCCCTCCTACTCCTTTTATTGTGCCTCAGTGGGACTTGAATCTTCTGTTGACTTTTTTGATGGGTGCTCCCTTTGAGCCTCTCCACAAATGTCCCATGAGGCTTCTTACCCTTAAAACAGTCTTCCTCGTTGCAATAACCTCGGCAAGGAGGGTAAGTGAGCTTCAAGCTCTTAGTCATAAGCCCCCTTTCTTGACCATTCATGCTGATCGAATGGTTCTTAGGACCAGGGCTGCTTTTCTGCCTAAGGTGGTAACTCCCTTCCATCTAGGGCAGTCCATTACCCTACCTTCTTTTTATCCTCCCCCTCACCCTTCTAAGGAGGAAGAGAGACTGCACCGTCTGGACCCTAAGAGGGCGGTGTCCTTTTACTTGGACAGATCCAAGGACTTTCGTTTGGAAGACCAGCTCTTCGTTGGATTTGCTGGCTGCAAGAAAGGAAGGGCGGTCCATAAGAGAACTTTATCGAGATGGATTGTCCTCTGCATAAAGATCTGCTACTCTTTGGCCGGTAAGGAACCACCAGAGGGTATAAGGGCTCATTCAACTAGAGCTAAGTCTTCGACCTCAGCATTGGCTAGAGGTGTGCCTGTTGAGGATATTTGTAGAGCGGCAACTTGGTCTTCACTCCACACTTTCGCGAAGCATTACTGCTTGGATTCCGAAGTGAGGAGGGAGGGTCACTTTGCGCGCTCTGTCCTTCAGGATTTCCTGGTTTAGAAGAGTGGACACCCTCCTCCGGGAGTGGGGACTGCTGTGGGACTCTATTCACAAGGTGAGGAATCCACACGGCAGATGTATCTATCAGAAGAACAAGTTACTTACCTTCGGTAACGCTTTTTCTGGTAGATACTATATCTGCCTGTGGATTCCTCACTGACCCACCCGCCTCCCCGTTGTCCACTCTTCTGTGCCAGGGTTACTGTTATGTAATGTATATATATATATATTGTTGTCAGGGAAATGTTTCATTTTCTTTCCTGCATTTACTTTGCACTGTGTGTATTTGCCATTTCTATTGTGTACTGCGTATACTGTATGCTTTTCTACTGTCATTGGTCCGTCCGTGTGCCTCGATGGCACGGAAAAAAGGGCGGAACTGATGTCATCACGCCGGCGTGGGCCTATTATAGGCGTCGGTGACGTCAGCGGAGTCGCGAGCGAGGTCGTGTCTCTATGACGTCAGGACTCCACGTCGGCGCGAGGCTACGAAAAAAGAATTTCCGAATGTTGCTGACGCAAAGGGGTATTCACAAGGTGAGGAATCCACAGGCAGATATAGTATCTACCAGAAAATGCGTTACCGAAGGTAAGTAACTTGTTCGTCAAGGCCTTCTTCAGAGCAGACTTGAGGGTGACTTCCGAATTGACTTCAGAACTGATTTTGCATTGTGGTTCGGCTTGTCAGAGACCTAAGTACTGGTGACCTGAGTTCTGGAAAGGAACCTCCCAGGGGTGGTTCAGAACTGAAATCTGCAGTTGTCGGTGTTAATGATGATGCTGCATCCATCGTTCACCAGGATCCTTGATGGTTGGAGCCGAAAGGAACGGAAAATTATTCGGCTGTCCCGGGGCTTAAGCTGATTGGCCAAGCTCATGTTGGAAAAAAACAATCTGAGATGGAGTCTTTGGTCCAATGCATTGTGGGTGAAAGAAGGATTTATGTGATATTTCGAGACTGAAAATGTCTTTGAAGAAAAACTATTTCTAATATCTACAACCCAACAATAGATAGCAGGTATATGCAGAGCATGTGTATCTACAGCAACACATAGGAATTACTGGAACTGTTTTATATGGAAAAAACGTGTATGGTCTGAAAGGGTGAAGGCATACATTTGACAATATATGGACAGTTTTGCCAACTTCAGATATATAAATGATGAGGATGAAGGACTTGGCCCTTAGGGGCTACAGGAGTTACTTACTACCACCTGCTATGCCTTCCCAAGAATGAAGAGTCGGTCAGACAGTAGAGAATACAAGCAGTTCGTTTTATTGGCAATACTCTGCAGAGGAGTCCATCATGACCTGCACCCTAAGATGTCTGCGGAGGGACTGGATTTCCCAGGCATAGAAGTAATATTTATACAACCAATCAAACACTCACACCCAGTCAAAAGATCTGGGTTTGATCCATCACCGTTCTTTAGCCCACTCTGCCACCCCAGTTCAGACATGGCTATATGCAAATCAGAGTCTGAGATTGGGCACACACTATTTCTCCCTGGCAAGGTCATTCTGTATGGGCCTGCAGCTGAGCCAGTGGGAGCAGGCTTCATCTCATGGGAAAGGTATGCAGAAGTACAAACAATATATTTATTAGTACTGCGAGGCCCAACCTTAGGAGAAAATGCACCTCAGCAGCTTTCTGCTGCAGCAAGCAGTACATATAATGAAACTTAGTTCAGTCACAATCTAATATGGATTGCGAAATACAAAATGGAGCCACAGGTGCTAACTTAAGCCTGCATTCTATTAGGACAACTCAGTGGGTTACCTACAAATGTGGTAGCAGCTCCTAACTTAGCCTTATATTGCTAATCTAATATAGCACAGTGCATGAATAACACAGCTAGGGAATTTTCAGACCAACAAGGAGAAGACATAGTGTCACTAACGGGTGTTCCTGGTGTGAATGCTAGTTTTGCTGCCTGATGCTGGACTTACATTGGCCAAGAGATTAATGACATTGATAGACATAAGAAGTGCATCAGTGTATTTGTACAATGTTATGTTATATTATTTGAATTGCACTTTATTATTAGATGACGTTTGGTATTCAAAGAAAAAAGGCTTGTGAAGCAGGTGGGTGTTTTATATATAATATGGTTGCGGAGAATGAAGATAGCATGGTAAGTTTATTGCTAATAATTACTGTTTTAATGAATTTTATGCTTTTTTTATTTGGCTCAAAATCAAATAGGAATTGCTACAATCATGATTTTCCTTATATTGTTAGACACCTGAGACGAAATATAAAGTTATTTCTCCCATATTTGTTCTGTTGCAGGATGATGTCTCCCTCGAAGCCCCAGGGAAGTACAAACTGCATTTGGATTTGCCTCTTTCAGTCAACGAAGAAGCTGTTACTGCTCAGTTTAATAAAGTAAATCGTACATTGCTAGTTACTATGCCAGGATTGTAAGAAATAAAAACCGTTCCAGCCAAAATTGCCTTATTTAAAGCTTCTAATCGGACAATCTAGGTTCGAAGAAAAGTCATACATTTGGGTGCTGATTGGCAAACTCCAATCAGAATAGGAAGAATGGATTTAGAACTGAGATGTTATTATTTGTGCTCAGTATCCGTGAGGAATGCCTGCATAATTCAATTCCACTGAATGCAGTGAAACTTCTGAGGTCCTTTCCAGGAAACCAGGGCGCGACGATTGCCCTGTTTGGTGAGCCCTCGCGTCCACCCTATTTAGAAATTGAAATCTTTGACTAGCATGCATCACACATGTTTTCTGTTTTTTTCTTCCCTAGTAACTCATTGCAGCCTATTCGTTCTGTGGACTGACACTTAGATGAGGCAGTTGATAGGGCTTTAAAGAGCTACAAATTCAAATAAAAAAGTTAACTGTTTATACAACAGTGTTGCTTCAATACCGTTGTTTTGTGATACAAAATTGAAAAAAAATATTTTTGTCCTCCATGAATGTGATGTTATAAATAATTCATAAGCTGATGCTGTTTGTTGGAAAGTCACTCTCAATACCGTGTGGTGAAAAATTTGACTTATGTTAACATATCTGTTATCTTAGGTCTAGCCTTTAGGAAGCAGAGAATTTATGCTCCTTGGTTTAAAAGTATTTTGCCTTTATGAATTTCAAATTATTGAGGAGAAAACCTGTTTCATTAAACATAAACCTTTCAATATGTGGTGTAAATGATTACATTGTTTATGATATTGAAAGTGAATTGTGTGATTCAGCAATCTCCAAGGAAGATTAATTGTCCGAACCCATTTGGGGTGTGGGGGAGGCAAGGGGGTGCAGAGTCATGGGCCAAGCAGATGTTACTGGGTCTCAGTCATAGTAGTTTATGTCCTGGGGCCTGACCTAATGTTATTCTGAACACCAAGAGATACCCCCGGGTGAATGTCGCGCTTTAGAATTTTTATTTTCATTTCGACACTTGACTTTAGGTGGTAGTGATGCGAGCAGTCCAAGCCTTCTCATTGAGATATCGTGGTATGTGAGGCTCCTAACCCAACAGTTATGCAAGAGACACAAAAGCTGTCCCACTGTGCTTTTTTGTGAAAAAAGATAACACTTTAATATGTTCCAAAATCCTATACTTAACACACAAATAACAAAGGCATAAAGTTGAACTCAAGATTGCTACAGCCAAATTATTCAGATGAACATAAACATGGTACAGACTCACTATTGAATGCCCCCCCCGCCCCCAGGTCAGTCATTATTATCCAGCTCTCACTCTTTTAAAGTTATGGCTGTGTCCCAACCCACTTTAAAATATATATCTTTATTGGTGATTGGTTTTAGGTACAAGAAGGTAGAGATGCATGTCAAAGATAGGGAGGCATACTTTACATCTCATATATTTTGCAGCTAGCAATAAGTGAGGTGGATTCTGCTATTGCATAGCGTAGCTGTGACACACAGCTTGACCATCACTGCTGTTGGCACCAGTAATTTCCATACAGTCACATTTGCTTGTGTGCACACCCTCCCGCCCAATACAATTGCACACTCCTGTCCCGTCTAAATCCCACAAAGATCAGTATCAGCAAAATTACAACTCATAACTTAACCCAGTGTCAATATTATTGTCTCTCATTGCAACTCTGCCTCGTTTGCTACTCAAGCGGTCTAGGACTTCTTCAGCCAGGGTATATGACACATATCTTGCTGGTCGTTTCCTTCTCCCAGCCCATCCAAGCCTTTTCCACCTGCCTCCGTCTTACCCCACCGTGGTTCCCTGTTGGACACCACATGGGGAGCAAGGAGGTGCCTATTCCATCATAAACTGTACATTACTGATCCAGCTCTGGGAAGCTCGCGACTAACTCTCCCCAGAAGTCCGTTAATGGTCTTCTGTTAAACCCTCTGCGATCCTCAGCGCAGACTGCCTCTTCTTCAGCCACCTCCCAGGTTCTCACCTTAGCACGCCCTTTGCTATGAGGTGGGCCATGTGGGGGCTTCCAGTGGCCTGCGATATCTCTACCCTGTATTCCCAGAGCCAAATGAATCTGTTGCCCAACGTCCGTGCAGGCCGCCTTCTGTACAATCAAAGGAGACAGATCTTCACTCTGTGCAATCACTCGCGATTGAGAGTGTACTCTAACTGCTTCGCGACTTGCGACCATAAACGTGTTATGGTCGGGCGATTCCAAACCATGTGGAGGAAATCTGTGTCAGCGTGGGCACATCTAAGGCAGCTCAGGTCGGCATTCTGCAACATAACATTAAGTATGTGAGGAGTGAGGTGTGTGCAATGGTTATAGTTAAATTGTGTATATTTGAATCTAGTGTTGCGTGTGGAAGAGTAAGTGTGTTCCAATGTTCATGCCCATTCCTTTCCTCAGAAAGGCCCGCCAATATTGGCCTCCCATCTAGTCTTGAAGCACAGCAAATCATCTGTACGCATGGACAGTGCCGATTTGTATAACCAGGTGACCAAGTGCCTGACCTGCCAACCTTTAACATGGTCTGGAACAGGTCTTGTGAAGGTGTCTCTGGCTCTAGTGTTCCTAACAAGCATTCCAGGGCCCAGGTTAGCGCCCTATATGTCAGAAAATGGGTACCAGGCATGCCGCCATCTGTCATTTATATCTCCAATGGCTGAAAGAAGCCCTCTCAATAGCAGTCTCCCACGGTTTCCACACTTTGCCGCCATCCAGGGTGACATTCGTTAAGCAGTAAAGTAATCCCCTTGAGTGGTCAGCCAACCCACCTGCGGCACTGCTGGGGCATAGAAGACAGCCAACACCTAGGAGCTGCACATATAAGTCTGGGTTATCAAGTTTAAGGCTCCTTTCCTGCTCGGGTTTCTGAATTCCTCTAAATCCGCCAGGTTGAGCCACGATAATCATGGTGCAAGCCATTGCAGCTGGGCTGCAAGGTAATGTAATACTTAATTCAGGACCCCCAAGCCTCTTCTCAATGAGGGCCTCTGCAGAGTACACAGCAACACTCGGGGGCGTCACTCATCCCAAAATCCTTCTCTGATCATTGTACATTATGCACATTGTAAGTGTATTTATATAGCGCTTACTAACCCTGATGAGGTATTGAAGCGTTTTTTGGCGGGTTGTACTCTACTCTGGAACCCAAACAGGATTTGTGGGGAATTAGTATAGGGAAATATGAAATTAATTTGAGCCGTGGACATGTTAGTCTCATTTAGATTGAAAAGGCTTGTGGGGGGTTAGAAGAGGGAAGGATTGAGATTTTGGGGGGGGGGGAGGACATGGCAGTAGGAGGAGTTTTGGGATGAGTAAGGTGGAGGTGGTGGGGGAGTCCGAGGGGAGGGTTAGACAAGCTTTTTTTGGGAGATCTGAATAGTAAAAGAGGTATGAGATGATGCAAGGAGGGGTGGAGGAGGGAAGAGTCTAGAAAGCGTTATTTTGGAGACTAGTATTAGAATGGGGTTTGAAATGAGTGGAGGTCGAGGATATATTGCGAGCGGTATAGGGTGAGATATAGGGTAATACATTGGAGATGCTGAAATAGAAGCAAAGTAATAAATATACATAAGTTCATTGAAGGTATATATGTATAAGGAAGGTAATATATGTTGATTTAAGTTGTAGGTAATAAACTCAGACTTTCAAGTGTTGCTGTATTTAAGGTTAATTTGTTTGGAATTCAATAGTGAAACAATTGTAGATAAATAGTTATGATAAAAGATTTATTATTGATGCAGTCACCTATATACATGTTAAACATAGTATAATATAACCATAATTAATATGTACATTTTTTAAGGAAAATTAAGGAATATCTACATATTTAAAAACATACATGTTTATACAAAGCAATGCACATACACAGGTACACATCTATACTCCAAATAAAGGCTTATATACAGAGGGATATGGTGTATATTTATGTTTGAGTACATTTGTTATGTGGGGGGGCAACTCTTGAGTAGTCTTCTAAAGATAAGGTAGTTATCTTATGTTTGGGGGTAAAGAGTTACATATTTTGGCAGCTTGAACAGAGAAGGATGTGCCACCTATGGTATTTTTTTGTATGGTGGGATTTTGAGGCGACGTGCCAATCTAGAGCGGAGAGTCCTTTGTTGAATGTATTTAGTGATTTTATTCCTGATGAAGAGCAGTTTTTTCCATGTATCACTTTGTGGGTGATACAAAGCAGTTTGAATGTGGATCTTCTGGAAACCGGTAACCAATGTAGGGCTTTCAAGGCAGGAAAGATATGAGCTTGTGGCTTTATATGCAAGAGTACTCTGGCAGCAAAGTTCAGAATCCTTTGATGTCTTTTCATAGTTGCTAAAGATGATCCCTGTTAGAGGCTATTGGCGTAAAACTGTTTAGACAGAAGTGAGATAATAGCCTGGACCTGGTATGGAAATCCTGGGGGTGTGAGGAATGAGTTGCATAGTATTTATAGTAACAAAACTTGATCTTGCTAGTTTGTCCCCCCGGACATTGCTTGATCGCTTGGAGTCAATAGTAATTCCAGGTCATCAGGCCAGGCGGCGAGTGGGTCATAATTTTTCCAATCGCCACATGAGAGTATTCCCGTTCTGGAAGCATTCAATTTGAGATGGCTCCATGTCATCCATGGCTCTGAGACTACTGAAAATTTGTGAGTGTCCAATGTCTTTGGGGCTTTCCACTTTAAGGATTATTTGTATGTGTCTTGTAAAGTGTATGTGTCTTGTAATGGATTGATCATTGCCGGTAATTACTTCATGTAGATGTTGAGAAGCTTGGGTGAGGTGATAGAGCCTTGAGGCACCCCTATTATTGTGAAGTATGGTTTGGATAAGAAAGGAGGGGTATGGGTGGCATTAGTTCTGTTGTGAAGGTAGGATGTGATTCATTTGAGAACAGTACCCTTTATGCTGAATTCGTAGAGTCTTTGGATTAGAGTGTCATTGTCAACAGTGTCAAAGGCAGCCGAGAGGTCCAAGAGAAGTAGTGCAGCAACCCCGTTCCGGTAAACTGTATTCTTATGGTTATCCCAGATGGCAACCAGTGCAGATTATGGGCCTATTCCAGGATGGAAATCTGTTTTGAAGTCTGATGCATGCACTGACATAATTATCAGCCCTTGCAGTGTACGTGTGGCAAAATGGACTAATACTCACATCGACTGACTCACTCGGATATCCTTCTCATCGGAGCAAGACTAATGAGAGGAGATCACTTCTCAATACTCTGGTACAGACACACGCCTAAGCGAGCCTCAGTGGCTCCAAAAGTGCCCTCAAGAAGGTTCCATCACCAACCAAGAGTGCATCTCCAAGTATCCCCAAGAAGCCCACAATAGCAGCACCAAGAAAAATTAATGTCGAGTGCCACCCCTCCCCCCCAGAGTACCACACTAGAGGCACCAGCAAAGGGTGCACTCCAAGTGCCTTAATCACGAGATGATCACGCTAGCACCTTTACAGTCAGCACTTCTGGTGTACAGCTACCTGCAGGCACCTTTCTACCTCCAGATTATGCACTGCTACAATCACTATGCCAAGAGGCTAAAGTTATGTGGTTCTAACCGACACCCAGTCATGGGCAGCTTGGGAATTTGAGGGTCAGAGCCCTGAAACAAATGGTGAATCCTCAAGGGGGTAAGATAGGTTTGATGTAAATTAGATATCCCTGCACCAGTCGATCATCAGCTACTAGTAGCTCAGACACCTTCAATAGTTCAAAGCCTAAAGTAAATGTTTGAATAGGCATATGGTCAAGTCTTCCTTTTAAAGTTAAGGAAAGACTGCATTTATTTTACATTATCTTTAAGCTGCAGATAGCAGGGCCTGATAATGAGCAGAGCTGGAGTCAGATTTATGACCCAGGACTCGTAGGTGAAGTACTGAGGTATTTAGCTCTCAAAATAAGTCTTTTTAAACTCATTATTGGAGTATGAGAACAAAATGATGTTTCTGAATGCTTTTAAATGAGATAAAATGAAAAGGTATCTTAACGATTAAGTTAACTCATCATTTTAAGTTTCTCCCATTTCAAAGTGTTGCATTTACAAACAGCAGGTCTCTTGCGCTTAATGGCTAGTTGACACTGCCATGTTTATAACTGAAAAATTGTACTTTGTTTTCATGGGAGAAATTTAAATTGAAGACAAATATTTCTATGAAACATTACTTCCCTGAGTGGGCTCAGGTAATTTTTTAAGTGGGCTGGTGATTTTGTCACCTGATCCCTTGGGTATGCTGGTTCAGTGCATTTTTTTTTTAAACTTCCAGTTGCTATATCAAAGCCAGCCCTCTGCATTGGTCTGCAGGGGTACAAGGAAGCCAGTCTGACAATACGAAACAGCATTTTCAATAGCCCACAATTGACAGATGGTCTTGATCAGAACTCTGAGCATCAGGCTGACGTTCATCAGCACAACAAAGGCTAAAGGGTGAATGAGCAGTCAAAGAAGTCAGTTTCACTTAACACTTAGTAGATGCTTGGAGATTTGGAGAGCTGTACAACAGTAGCACACTAATGATTTCGTTTTTAGGCAGCAATGAATGCTATCCTAAATCCAGGTAGACTCTCACAATGGAATATTCAATCAATCAATATAGGTGCGCTACTCACCAGTTAGAGTCTGAAGGTGCTTGGGGGGAATCGCAGATCTGTTAGCCAAAAAGCCAGGTCTTTAGGGCCTTCTTGAAGGTGTTCAGGGAGGGGGCGAGTCCAGGACCTTAGCTGGCAGCTCCACGTCTGGATCATCCTTTGGTTGGCTTTTCAAAAACAAGACTATCAATCCTGGCCAGGAGACGCTGGACATTTTCAGCCGCCATCCTGTTGTTGTAATCATGAGTTTGAGAGACCAGAACCAAGCTCATGGAAGATTTACAAAGTGGAACAGGACTGGGGGTGCCCACCATCTTAGTCAATGCTATGCAGGCCATGATAGAGAGCTGCAAGGACCGCCAAAAGATAACACTACTTCTTAGGCCACACATCACACCCTGATGTTGCCCTCCAGTAAGTCTGTATCAGTATGATAAACCTTGATCCCTAAAGATTTGAAAACTGTGGGTTCCAATTGTATGGCGTAATCAGTCACCGATGCCAGCGACGTCCCCTGCTCCGCTGAATCAGGGAATGCACACAACTTTTGCGAGTTCATGTGTAGGCCCAATACCTCTCCGAAGTCCTCCATGAGGGCCACACTTCACGGGACCCCCAACCCCTGCTCCCTCTAATAGACAAGCATGTCATCTGTATACACTGAGACAACGAGTTCCCAATCACAGAGTGGAATGCACTTGTCCCAGCCCTCCAGATGCAGCACATGCTTCAATTGTCAGTGCAAACATTGGGGGGGGGCGGGGGGGGGGGGGTGCAGCCCTGTAGTGTGCCCCAGCCAATCTCAAAGGGTTGAGAAATGCTCCTGCCTGTATGCACCCCGCATAGAGTAGATTGACCCATTTGGTCCAATTATCTTCCAGTGACCGTCATGACCGCCTCCAAATAATCCCACCAGAGGGTGTCAAAGGCTTTGTGCCTATCTGTGGAGGCCACAAGGGCCCCAGGGAACTGCATCCCTATCTGTGGCCTCCAGGACATGAAGTAATTGCCTAATGTTGTAGAAGGTACTGCGCTTTGGAATTAATCCATTTTGGACTTTGTGTATTAGCTCACAAAAATGGGTCTGGAGATGATTGGTCAGGACTTTACTGAGGATTTTATAGTTTAGGTTTAACATAGACATGGGTCGGTATGACAATGCATCCTTGGCATCACCTGTCTTAGTCATGGACATTGTTGGGGCTTCCCTGGTGATGTCAGGAGGGCTGCCGCACTCCCTGGTGCCCGCATACATTGCTGCCTGCCTCTGTACCAGTTGAGGGGCATATGTTTGTTCGAATTCAGCCGAGAGGCCATCCGTACTGGGTATCTTGCCACGGGCCATACCTTTAATGGCGTCTCTAATTTCCTGTTCAGTTTTCGGAGCACCCAGCACTTCCAGGTCCTCCTCGGGAGTCGTAACAGGGTCGCTCTATTCAGGAATAGGTCTAGGACTTTTCTTGGTAAAGAAGCACCATGCTCGTATATGGTACGGTAGTTAGCCACGAAAACGTCATGCATTTCAGTTTGGGTGTAAAGCATGTATCCAGAGGGCTCCACTATCTGCGTGATAGGGGTCCCCCTATCCTTCTATTAACTCAACCATTCCAGCAGCCAGCCTGCTCGTCCACCCTCAGTATCACTGTGGTAAGATAGTCCTATCTGCCCATGGAGTGAAACTTTTCCAGTACCTCTAAGTGCTTCCCTTGCTCCTCACAGAGGTCAGGCTGAGCCTCTGGATGTACCGGTATGTCATTCTCTAGACATCTTATATTTTCCTCTAGAATAGAGAACTCTGTGCGGAGCGAGTGGTCCACTGCCACTGACTAGCTAAGGCAGTATCCCCTGATGACTGCCTTAAAGGCATCCCACCCCACGTTAGTATGTGATAGTGTGTCTTCTTGTCAAAATAGTCCACTATCCTGTTACCAAGGGGGTCCTGAAAGTTGGGCTCATAAAGGTGGCTGTGTGAAACACTCTAGGTGGAGATAGCCCTCCCAATTGCCCTCCCCAGTGGAGCACCATCTGCAGTGGGTTATGGTCTGACAATGTGCGCACCAGGTACTCAGCGTGGGTCACCTGGGCCATCAGAGCCGCCAAGCCCAGCATCTTATCAAGCTGAATATGCAAGTCATGTACTGGAGACTGGAATGAAAACTCTGCCCTACCTGGGTTCCGCTCTCACCATATGTCCCAGAGTGCCCAGTGGTCCAGCCAGTCTCGGAAGCCCTACGCCACTTTTACCACAGGCAAATCAGCCAAGGGAGGGACAGATCTATCCTGGTAAACATCCACCACACAGTTATAATCGCCTCCTAGTAACGTAGGAAAGTGAGGGTCATACATGAGGATTTTGGAGAGGGCAGCCAGGAATATCAGTTGTCTGACGTTTGGAGCCTAAATGCTGCCTAGCAATAATTCAAACTCATTAAGCTTCCGTAACACCATGACATATTGGCATTCCTTGTCAATGTATGTCTTATCTACCTTCAGTGAGACTCCCAGTCTGACCCAGATCAATGTAACCCAAGAAAACACAGAGCACCGAGTCACATATATCTGGCCTCTCCAGCGTCTCTGCAATTTAGTTGTCTCCCCTGCTGTCAAATGCGTCTCCTGTAGCAGAGCTATGTCCACCCCACAGTGTGTTAGGAAAGCCAAGACTTTCTAACAGTTGCCAATGAAGTCCAACCCTTGGACATTCTAGGTTGGGACACAGTTGTGATTCAGTCTCTCTCCATTGCAATCTATTTCTAGCCCCCCCCCCCCCCCTCCATCTCCATCCCTCTCTTCCCACCTGCCCCTCACCCTGGCCACCTCCCAGACCACACAGCAGAGCAATCCTGCATCAGTACTGGATGAAAACTATATAACCATCCCAAACTCCCTCTTCCCATGTAGGAGTAGCAACAGCCCCCAGCCAAAACTAAGAATCTAACTTAATGGTAACAGCCGAACCCCCATACCAGAATATCATATGTGGGTTTTCTTGGCAGGGGGAGGCAGCCTCGGTGCCTAACACGATGGCCACAATACCTGATTCCCTGCAGTAGGATAACATAGGATTACTCTTCTTCGGAGCTGAACCATCCGGGCCCCAGCCAGTCATCATAGTCCATCCTTCTGTAGGACAGTGCAGGTGCTCTGATCTGGGAACAGTGTAGGGCGAGGATTCTCTTATCCTCTCTCAGCCAGGAATGTCTCCCAGGGCGAGTACAGGTTCAGAATGAAATCAAGATTATAAGTCTAGGAGTCAACAGCAGCCCACGGGCAAGGTCCTCGGGTAAGATCTCAGAGCACCCATTCTCTGAGGAGGAGGTAGAGCAACTCTGCTTCCAGGGGAATACCCCAGTGATTATATTAGGGAGGATACTGTGTCGGTCGCTGCTGCTCGGTCTTTCTTAGTCTGCCTCTTTGTTGGGCGCATCACCCTTAGATTCCCGGCCGCGGTGCCATCTTTGCCTCAGAGATCCAGGGTCTTGACTTCTGTCTGTACCAGCTTTATGGGCTTCCAGCCAATCCCAAGCCGCAGGTGGGTCATCAAAAAACAGTGTGTGGCCGTCTAGCATGATTTTAAGCCTCGATGGGAACAGGAGCATGTATTGCATCCCAGCCTTTCTCAGTTCTTTGTTGACGGTGAGGAACGACGCCCTTTGCTGCTTAACCGCCTTTGTATAGTCTGGGAAAATTGCTACTTTAGCATTGTCCAGGAGGAATCTTAAGGTTTCCCTGGCTTTTTGAAGAATTACATCCCTATCCTCATAGTGCAGCAGATGAGCAACTAATGAATGAGGGGGCACGCCTGGCTGTGGCAGTCATGCAAGGCCCCTATGCTCCTGTTCCAGCGCAAAAAACTATGACAGACCGGTAGAGCCATTACCATGGTTAACAAGTTCTCAAGAAATGCAGCCATATTGGTCCCCTTCGCCCGCTCGGTGAGACCAATAATTCTGATGTTGCGTCGGCTGTGTCCTTCTGCATCTTCAGCTCATTTATCCAGCAGATCTTCCCGACAAGGCAGGACCGCTACTGTCTCCTGTAGCCCACGGACCGTGGGCTATATTCTTGCAAGCACCTCAGAGTTTTGCTTCACTTTAACGGCGAGCATGCGGTCTATCTTGCTTTCAAGTAACCTCGCTGGAGGCGTTCACTGCATTTAATATCAGGTCCACTATGTCAGAGCTAGCTGGTTGTTGGGTCATGTCCCCTCTTTGCGGTTCATCAGCAGTTCCAAGACAGTCCCCCACCATTCGTTCTCTCACCGTTTTGGTGCTACACATGCTGCCCAGATATTCATCCCTACAATCTCACTGTTAGTGCTCCTCTGCCGGGTGGAAGCTGTGTCAAAGGACTGCACTGTACGCGGAAAGGGTGAGCTAAGGAAAGATCCAACATGATCCCAGGTTGCACATATGTATATTTAATGTTTGGATTTTTAATATGATTGTACCTTTATATAGCACTCACTACATTAAGACTTGTATCATTTTATGGAAGGTTTAGTGCTTTTTTTATTGTACATTGTATTTTATGATCTTAATTGATCAAAATAAAGAATGATTGATTGACATATATATCCCCCTCAGCCGTCAGCCCCTACTTCTCTCTGCTGCTCCATGCGAGCCCGGGAACGCCAGAGTTTCCGCAGTTCATCCACGCACACCGAGAGCAAGTGTGTCATGAGCAGGTAACTCACCCTCACCACCCCCCACCCGTGTCTCCTTTTCTGCAGATTTCAACCCTGAGGGCAGATTTACCTCTAGTGAGCACTGTTACGCTCCCTCGGGGCCCCACTCTCCTTATCGATTTTCCCAGTAGGTGGCCTCCGGCCCCACTTTAAAGTATTCAAAACAAGCATTGGCATATCCAATAGGTCTCGCTTTTGGGACCTTATAAGTATATAGTTATGCAGCACAATATCCTTGGTGCAACAACATCAACTGTTGCATGGCTAAACACTTATAAGGTCCCAAAAGCGAGACCTATTGGTTATGCCAATGCTTGTTTACATGGTAACTGTTGAGTATCAGCTACGTCCTTCTCCCAAATAGACAGCTAGCATGTAAACCGACCAGAGTGAGAGAGAGAGAGATTTAGTGAGAGAGAGAGATTTAGAGAGAGATTCAGAGAGAGAGATATTTATAAAGAGAGGTTTAAAGAGTGAGATTTAGAGAGAGAGAGATTTTTAGAGAGTGATGTAGAGAGAGAGAATTAGAGAGAGAGAGATGTAGAGAGAGAATTAGAGAGATTTATAGAGCGAGAGAGAGATTTAGAGAGAGAGAGAGAGGGGTTTCGAGAGAGAGAGAGAGAGAGAGAAACCTTGTGCCACTGACAGTGGCTGGTGTAAAAAAAAGTACATTTTGGTGTACTAGTGTGCACAATGTAGCCTGGTTGTGTCGTAATATAAACAAAAGGCATTGTGATGTGCCAGTAAACAAAATTCACCCAAATTGGGGTATAAAATAAGGATACTGCGATGCACTAGTGAGCACAATGCACCTGGATTGTGGTATATTTCGTACAAAGGTGATTGTGATATACTGGTGAGTTAAATGTACCTTGTCTTTATTGATATGTAAACAAGGGCCTAATGATACAGCGTGCAAAATGCATCCTGTGTGTGGATTATTAAGAACAAAGGAAATGCGAGTGTACTTTTGTGCACAGTTTACACAGTTTGAAGTCAAAGTCCTCTCTGTGCATATATCAAATAATCGGTACCAATAGGCATACTTATGTGCAAGACCTAGGCACACCGGTCTGCAAAACCCATTGTTACCAAAATTAATATTAATCATGCCAACAACATGTTCTGCAGACAGCTCTGCTATCGAGCAAGACCCTAAAACATACTACTCGCCTACCAAAATATCCCACCTGACAGGTATCACGGTTTTTGGATATTACTAAGCAAGTGTGATGATATTAACCACTTTCATTGAACAGTAATAAATTGTACTTCCGTAGTGTTCACTGCTAAATATTGGATGTTAGTAGTTCAAATAAAAACGTGCCAACAGACAAATATGGGGCTAGAAGAATGAAAGTTCGAGTCAGCCATGTTGGAGGCACAACACATGAACTAACATCAACATGCAACTTGGTACAATTGGTAGCAAGGTGCTGGGAACCTGATGGTATTTGCTACTTTACAGTTTTAGGATACCTTACTTATAAGTGCTGCTCTGCACCAATCTGAAATGTGGAATAACAAGATGGAAGAATATAGAACAAGAAAAATGAAGAAATGAAAGAAATACAAAGAGTTGCATACTGAGAGGTAGTACAAAAACCATAGGGGTCAAGAAAGGGAGCAAGGAAAAGAGACAGACTGAAGAATAAACAAGCATTGGCATAGCCAATAGGTTTCGCCTTTGGGACATTATAAGTGTTTAGCCATGCAACAGTTGATGTTGCACCAAGGATATTGTTCTGCATAGTTACATACTTATAAGGTCCCAAAGGCGTGACCTATTGGCTATGCCAATGCTTGTTTTATCTGCGGTGGGAATCTGAGGTCCTCACTAAACCAGACGCCCAGATTCTTCACCGGGCTGTCAGTTGAGTTCGGCCAGGGGCAGTCTGCATGTGATCCCTTTGTTCCACCTCTCATTGTGTGGGGTCCTGACCGCGCCCATCTCTTCACTACACAAGCCTCAAGCCTTTCCTGGGGCTCAAAAGAGATTCGCTAACAAGAAAAACAGTTGGGTATGTATATGTTGTAAAGATGGGTTTTCATTTAAGAGAAAAGAGGACAAACATCACAGATTCATCCTTATATTAGGCAAACTATGCAGAGCGGAAAACAAAAAGCAGAGAAAACAATATTGCACATAAATGAAAAAGAAAATGTCAAAAGCTGTGAAAATGAAACTGAATTTGTGACTGAAAAAGTAATATTGAAAAGTACACTCATAAAAGGTAGGTGTGATATTTTCAGAAAGTGTGTGAGTGTCAAGTGGATGGGTGTGACAGTGTGGTGAGTGAGCAGTGTCCTTTGTACGCATATGCTGTGTTGAGCATGCTAGGTTTGTGCCGGATCAAGGGTAAACTCACATGGCTGCTACACAGATGTTTACCCTCAGCGCCATTGCGAGACCTATTGGATTTGCCAATGCTTTTTTTTGCATGACATTGGAATCTACAACATTCACCACTCACCTGTGACATACTGGTGCCAGATGAGCTTTTTGGGGCAAATTTGTACAATATGCTTCAAAGAGTATCGCTTGTTCATTGGCTTGTACTTTAAATTAGTGCAACAAGAAATGCTGCCTGTTAAAAAATGGCCACGAGCCAATACACTACTGTGAATGGAAAGGATTTAAACTTGGGTAAACAAAAGTAATACAACCACAAATTAATTTTGAAGAGCTGAGCTCCAGTATTTAATTTTTAGCACTTTTAATTCATTTTCTGTTTCTTAAATAAAGCTATATTGTTCGCTCTATTTTGGGCATAGCTTGGTTCAGTCGTCAATTTTGAAACCAGAGCATCCTGCAACCTTCAGTCAAGGACTCCAAGGGTCTTCCCTCCATGTTTCAATTGTAGAAAGATTTCTTTGGTGTTCTGTGTAGTTACAGTGCAGTGTACCTTGAATTTGATGGATACGTCCACCAGAAGCCAGAGGAGCGCTTTCTGTGCAGGTCTGTTGTTGTCTCTGTTGTATATGTTGAGGCACATTCTGGCAAACTGGTTTTGGGACCTTCACAGCCTCTATATGGGTTTCGTCTGGTGTAGCTAATGTTGAAATAATGTAGACGTGCAAGAGCTGTGTCAACTTGACCTTCTCTTTGAAGAGTGGGTGAAGTTTCAGAAGCAGGCACAGTTGCAAATTGATGCTTTGCCTCCTATTTCAGTTGGGTAGTGAAAGCCTGGCTGGAGTGAAAGGGGATTCCTTTAAATTTGGAATACAAATTAAAAAAAACAATTTCCAAATGTTTATAAATGCAAAATGCCCTGGCTCTGAAAGGAGAAATTGCATAGATCACCCTTGAAAATGTACACACTCATTGAAAAGGAGTACTGCAGACCGAGCCACTGCAATTAATGTTAAAAGTCAATTGCATGTTAGATACATAAAGCTGCCTTGTGAGACCCATGCTCTGCAGTTGGCAGACGACCGGGTTTCACGTGGAAGGGGCAGGAAGTAATGTTTCAGTCCCTGTGAGCTCCATCCTAAAGGCTCGTACTGCACTCTTTACAATTACCTGCCATCTCTCTTTCCAGCATCAATGGACAGCAGGATCACACATCGGCTTTCTGAAACTAGATGGCACGTTAATTGTATAGAAAGAATGACTAACTGTCACAAACACTCGGAGTTTCTTCTAATTAAACGCTGACCTTATGAAACATGACGTCAGTCTGCGCTCAGCCATGAATCAAGGGGTGAAATCAAACTTGAGAGCACTGATAACAGCGCGGATGTGTGAATCAGAGCTGCCGAGCTCAGAAATCAGCAGATATCACTCTGTTTTCTGTCAAGAGGAAAACAAGCTCACACGGCAGCAGGGGGAGGCACCTGCTGCAGCAGGGGGGAGGAAGGGGGGACCTGCGCGATTCATTTGCGGGATCGATAATTGCTACCATATGTCGGCGCTCGCTCCTGCAAGTGAATCGCCACACGTGCACGCATTTCCATTGAAGGCAATGGAATGCGTGCACGTGTTTGGCTGAAAAGCCAAACCGATAGCTTACGGTCTCTTTTGCCTATGTAGCGCATGCGCGCTGCGTAGGTGAGACCTAAAAAGGAAAGACAGTGATCGGAGATGAATAATGGAATGAGAAAGACGGTGAGTCTGTTCTTTGGTTTAGAAGAATATAGAAAGGGAGAGAGTTAGAAATAGACAGCTGAAGAAATAGAAACAGATTTTTTTTGTCAAATATAAATTGAGAAAAATAAAAAGAAGTGAAGAAAGAGAGGGATCTAGAAAATTAAATGAATAACGAAAGAAAAACAACAACAATAAGGAGCGAGAAATAGAACGAGGGTGGATGAACGAGAGATAGAGGAAGGGAGGGCAGCAAGGGGGAATAGAGAGAGAAATATATAGAGCGAGAAACAGAGAGGGCGAAGGGGAGCTTGCATGCCCCAGTGCTATCTCTTGCTGCACAGAGACAGTTCCTTGGATTGCTGCTCAGGAGCTGATGGATCCGAGGGTGGAAGGGGCTGCTGGACGGGAGCTGGGGACTCGGCTGGAAGGGGCTGCTGCTGGAAGGGGCTGCTGCGACGGGGCGGTGGAAGGCGCTTCTACTGGCACCAGCACTGGTGGACACTGCTGCTGGAGGCACCGGGAGCCGTGGAGCCTCACCTGCCTGGGATGTAAGGCCCTAGCCATCCATGCTGAGAGTGGGGAGAGATGGCCAGGTCTGGGCAGGAGCGGGCCGGACGCGGCAGACCAGGGGTTCTGGGCTCTATATGGGCAGAGATGACACAGATTTACATATCATACAACATAGGAGTGACCAATGTCATTCAAGCTTCTGGATATACTGAGTCAAAACAAACACAAAAAAACGCACTGAAATAAGCTCTATGGTGAGCAGAGGCGGTACAGCCAAACAGAGGAGAAAAAAGCACAGGGACAGCCATGGCGAACGAGTGGGGCTTCCACAGACAAGTGAGCAGGCATAGAGGGCATATAAAAACTTGGCGGGAAAGGGCAAATTGAGTGAAGAAGTGGTAACAAAGCAACACTGTGCAGTGCCAGCATATTACTTGAATTGTTCAAACTAGGGAACAAGGGCACACAGAACAGCATCAGCACAGAGAAAAATAGCACTGCACAAGGCAATGAAAACGTTGTCACAGTAAGCAGAAGAGCTGTCATGTACTTGGGTGTGTCGTAGAATAAAGCACTGCAAGCCTCGGGTAAATCCTAGATAACAGACAGTGAGAGAGCCGCGCAGCCGTGAAAGTGACGCGGCCGCGAAAGTGAAAGAGATCGAGTGGCACGCTGAAAGTTTAATGACCCATGACGAGGAAAGCCAGATGGCGCATGACGCTTGATGAGGAAGAGATAGGAAAGGCAGATGGCGGCTGTGCGCGTGCCCGCGCACGTAATTGCAAGCTTTAGGCCACAAGCAAAAGCTTGTGTTCGGAATTCTAAAGCCACTCACTAAATGTCTTGCCAGACCAGCGCATGCGCTGGCTCAGGCGAGACCTACAAACCCCATCCGGGCAGCCATTCCTCACCTCCATGCCCGCTGTATTAGTGACCACTGGGGGTGGGGATGCTCAACCGCAGTGTGCTAACGCTGTTGGACTGGGTGAGGCTCCTGGCACGGTCCTCACCAGCCACAAACACTGTTTTGTTTGTTTTGTGGACACCCATCTTTCTTTTGAGCTTGAAGGCGCCAATGATGAGATCAGGGCAATCCTGGTGAGTACCTGCCAGGTTCCCGTTGGTGGTTCGCCCGTGAGGTGCTTTCTCGCTCACACACACTTTTTCTAATTATCTCAGATTACCTATTTAGGCACATAGGTGTGTGTTATTTGTTGTCTCGCAACTGGTTTATGTTTTCAAGGGTCTGGGCATATGTTCTTTACTTATGGCATAGCTTGGATGTACCTCCTACCTCAGCAATTAAAAGAGAGGAGTATTGTGCAAAAAGTTTTGCATTTGATGGTACACCAGCAATTGATTGAATGTTTTATGCCTGCTTGGTCTAGGTCTTGTTTTGTGAATATCTACTTCACACCCGGCCACAGCAGTTGAGCGACAGACAGGCATCTCATCGCCTCTAGGGAGGGTCTCCAGCCACCAGTTTGTATGTCACACCGAAGCAAAGGTCCGTGCCTGTGCTGGCTCCGCTGCTGGCGGGGAGACACGTCCATCTTCTCCTCTTTGCAGCCCTCTGTTTGCTAGGCTCAAATCTGCCTAACTGGCTGGGCCTGGCACTTCTGGAGCTTTGGTGGAACCATGGAGTCGGCAGCGGCCTCCGGAGCTCCGCTAGTGCTTGGCTATCTTGGTGTGCTGCTAGCCACCTTGGTGTGCAGCTAGCCACAGTCACAACCCACTATTATTCAGCGCATAATGCTCATTAGACAGTTAATCATTTCCCACCATTACCTGGGTAGTGATTCTTGGATGTGATGAGTGGTGTGTGAGGTTCTTGATTTAGATGCGTAGGTAGCCCAGCCTTCTATTGTTACTCTCAACACATCAGTGCTCTGATCGGCAGCTTACGGGACCTCCTTTGACCTACCCATGGGTGTCGGTTGGCAAGCGAGTGTGTCAAATGAAGACAACGTAGGTCGGCAGAGTGGGCCCCAGTCACTTCAGCACTTGGCAATGATGACGTCTGGGGTATCAGATCAATCACTCATTACTTTAGCCATTTAATATCATGGTTGATTGTACCAAGGTACCTCAGGCCATAATCGCTCCTAGCTACAGGTACTTCAGGTTGTGGTCGTATGTAGCTGGAGAACACTTAACAGTTCATCACATCTTGCAGAATGAACAGGTGGAAACCAGAGACCCACTCCACTCTCTGGTGGGTGCCTATTACACTCCAAATTGAAGTCTGTGATTTCTGAGGCTGCCTGAATGAACCTGGGCACTGCGGCTTTGCTTCTTAGGACAGTTGTCTCCTTGCAGGGTCCAGGCGCTCCTTCCCCTGTCTCACCAGGCCGGCAGTTCCAAGATCACAGGCAGACCCATTGCTCCTCTCAGCAGTCTTGCAGGCTTCTGGTTGATGTCACCTCACCTGTTGGATCTTGGATATACAAAACATCTGCCATGGATCTCAGGATTTCTCTCAATACTCTGCAGAGTACACCCTCCCTTGATCAATGAAGAAACTGAACATGAGTGGTAAAGGTTACATTTATATAATAATGTTTAAGACAGTGGTTGTAGATCCTATTAGCAAAGGCCTAGAATAAGTTTGGGGCAGTTCCACTATGTATATTCCACCTGCGGGGAACCAAACTAGTCTTTGTTTAGTGTGGCTCTTCTGAACACATAGTGACAAAGGGCATCTCCAACCAAAGCAGCCACAACACTTGCACAATCAAGTGTGAAGCTCTGCACCTGGCTGTCAGCAGCCAATGAAAAACCATTGTAAGGTGCCACTCAGTTGTTGGCTCTGGCTAATCTTTGGAACTGGTTAAGGAGGCTTTGTTTGTTTTGTTCACTGGTTCCAGTGCCCCTGGGTCCCCATCCTGCCTATTCACTATTGCTTACATTTATATTATGTGTTCTGTATTTGTAGTACCATATTTGCTCCAACTTTTTGTATTTTATACTCTTTAATGTAGCTGTAACTTGTTAATTTACAACTTACCTTATTTGTAACTTACCCTATTTGCGCCGCCTTTTTGCATTTCATAATATTGAATGTATCTGTAAATTGTTAAGTTGTAACTTTCCCCAAGAGTACCTATAAGTAGTTGTACCTACTTCCATGAAACTCTCATTCCTTATGTAATTTACTTTGCTCTATGATAAAGTGCTTTGACACCTCTGGGTAAAGTTTACGCTAGATAAAAATGCATAAATAAATACATAAATAAAAGAAATAAACTGTGGGACAATGCATTTAGTTAAAAGGCATCACAGGAATAGGGATGCCACCTTTCCAAAAGAAAAATACCGGACATTTGTTGTTGTTTAAAGGGCTCGCCTTGAGACTAAATGGGACTGTAAATAAAATGGTATATATTCATTTGCAGCATGACTTTTCTGTCTTTGTTTCCTTTTGTTTAATTAATCCTAAACTGTACTTATTAGTCGCGGATCGTTAATGCATCCCTAGAACACATTTAAAAGTGCTTTCTATTTGTATTTGCTGTTTGAAGTATGTACAGATAGGTGCTAAAAATACTGGCATTAGGTGATTTTGCTTATTTTTGCGCTGACTGAGACATTCAAATACCGGTGGTGCCAGTAGAAATCCTATCAGCTGGCAACCATAATCGGGAGACTGAAAGTTTGTTGCAGAATCAGCACATTATTTATTTATTCCACCCTCCATCCCTGATTGATTCCATAATAGCAATGGTTTAACATAATCTGAATTCCTATGCCAGCCGTCAATACAATGCTGAATTACTCCAGTTGTCTGGGTATACATCCTGCATTATGACAACTCACTCCTCATTCTCATCACTCACCCTTCACTTTTACTCACACCCTGCACTCATAGCAATCACACTACACTAACACTGCTCACCATGCACTCGCACCACTCACCCTCCTCCTACCCTGCACTCACAGCGCTCACCTTGCATGCAAATGGCACTCCACTCACTTGTCACTTTCACCGCTCACCTTGCACTCACAGCGACCACACTGCACTCATGCCCCTCGCCGTGACCTCACACCATTCTCACTCCACGTGCCTTGCGGTCGCATGAGCACAACGCTTACCCTGGACTCACAGTGATCACACTGCACTCACACTTTTCACTCTGCACTTACACGAGCACACTACTCACCCTGCACTCATGTGACACTTCGCTCACTGGTCACTCCCACTGCTCACTGTGCAATCTCACTCAAACAAGCACATCACTCGCCATGCATGAATTCCTCCGACTTTGCACTTTTACCACACCAAAACTCATATGTCCCATCACTCACCCTGCACTCACTCCTCTCAACCTACTTTCACACTGTCACATTGCTCTGTGCACTCACATAGGCACTCCTGTAACCCACACAGCTCACATCTTCAAGCACATCTTCACTCACATGGCCACAGCACTCACCCTGAGCTTACACTATGCAAACAACCACAGCACTCACCCTGGAGTCACACTACTCACCCTCCACTTTCTCCTCTCACCCTGCACTCACACCAACAAACCTCTCTGCCTGTATTCATAAAGGCACTCTGTTCATATTGCCTGTGCATAGGCACAATGGTCTGCCAGAACTCTTAGGGACACACCACTCACTCTGCACTAACTCCTTTCACCATGCACTCACCAGTCACTCTCACAGATTATCCTTCACTCTTGCCGCTCATCTTGCACCACACACAGGCACACCATTCACCCTGCATATACTTTGCTCACACCACCCTGCACTCACTCCTCTCACTCTGCATGTACACCTCTCACCCAACACTTACACGGGCCCTCCTCTCACATTGCATTCATGGAACTCGTTCTGGACTGTCTGCAGCCTATGGCTAAGATATGCTGGCAAACTTAAGTACAAGCTGTTAGCGTAGTTCAGCTGAGATGTAATAAGGGCATGGACTATAATGGCCCGACAGTCCATCGGCAACAGATGAAGAAATCTTTGCAGCGTTTTGAGTTCCCAGAAACATGCTCTGGAAACATGACCAATCTGAGCCTTGGCCAACAATGTTGAGTCTGACTGAGGTGACAGGGATAGGAGGGGGATTCAGCTGCGTCGGCCACCAGAGATCAGCCGGTGGGGGTAAAGGTAGATTAAAAAATATCATCTCCGTTTTGTCGGTATTTAATTTCAGGCAATTGTCAGTCCTCCCTGAGGTGAGATAAGTTAGACAATGCCTGAAGTTGTCAAACGCAGGCTTGGCAGTGTCTTTAAAGGAAAACACAAGCTGCGTATCATCAGCGTAAGTTATTATTCTCACTCCACAGTGTTCCACAACCAATGCCAAAGGAGCAAGATAGACATTAAACAGGGTGGGGCTAGGTGCCGAGCCCTGCGGTACTCCACATACCTTGGAGCAAGAGGAGGAGACATGAGGGCGCAGAAAAACCTGCTGAGACCGCTCCTCCAGAAAAGAGCGGAACCAGTTTAAGATAGTACCCAAGATACCCAGCTGACCAAAAGTGGATGAAGTCCATGGATGCCAAAGAAAACAAGCATTTCATAAGATCAGTTGGATGCTTTGATATTACATGTTAGGATGTGGATTAGTTCATTTCCAATACTGTAACTGCTTTATCCACACGTCAAACCAAATATAAGCCTGGTACAGCTATTTTAAAGAAGTGCACTTTTCATTCACATCATACTTGTAACAAACATTGACAAGGTGTTAGGAGGAGAGGCACGAAACAGACTGGAAGTATGGTGACTCCCTCTGCAGACCGGAAAGGGTGAGCGGTCTAGCTTCGGCAGAGGACGACGAGGGAGGTCTCCTGACGTCATCGGGAGAGGACAACCCAAAGTGCGGAGAGCCGGGACCGGAGGAGGAGAGAAGTGAATCAGAGACAGCAGAAAGAGACGGGAGGAGCAAGCAAGATGAAGCAGGGAAAGAAGACGCAGGCAGCGACAAGAAGAGGGCAAGCCTGGCGGTTCTTTGAAGAAGGAAGCCGCCCGGGTCCCAATACCACGGTCCTGGACACGGGCCGTGGTACAAGGCGAGTACCCTTGGGAGGGTCGTTTTGGTGGGGGTGGTGGAGAGGCACGGGGAATTAGATCACGCGTGTATGGGTTTATTTATCTACACCACGCCGGCTTTTTCCCCTCACGCCCCTCCCTCACTGTTCAGAAAATTCTGGTGACAGTAGCACACACTGAGAAGTCCCTAGCCTGACAGTAATTCCTAGTTGTGTCTCTTTATTTTATTTTCTCCTTCGCTACACGACTGAACCGGTGGGAGAGGTCGGGAGGATTCAGGAACCACTATTCTCAAAGGACTGAGGGAAAGACCAAGAAGAACAAGGATCAGCCCGCTGTGTGACCCATCCCTTTTGCAAGGAACGTTGCAACTCTTTTTGTGTTGTTTTATTTGTTTGGGGTTTGACCAGCTATTACCTGAGAGACGCCCCAAGGAAAAGACTATAAAGAAAATCCTTTTCTTTGACAAAGTGCACTTGGTTTTGTCTCATGGTCCCTTTGTCACACCCCACGCCCCTATACAAGGTAACATATTATTTTAGAATAGTGTATAGAGAATATGTTTTTATTAAGCTTCACTAAAAGGCATGGCCGGTATAGCAGAAGCAGCAGGGCAAGCTTTTTCCTAACACAATAAAAGCAGATTGCCTAATGGATGTGTGAGTGACAGGGCATCTGTGTGTGAGTGTGACAGAGTACAAAGGTACGAAAGAGTGCAAGAGATATAGTGAGAATGTGTGTGTGTGAGTGTATGTGTGTTATGCATGCAAGTGCGCTGCTGGCCTCGCATACCGGAGGCTATTCTTGCCTTATGGCACTAATAGCATCTGGAGGCCTTGACATGCGTCTATGGAGAAACCATCACTACCTGTGGGGACACAAACTGTCTAATTGAGAAAGTTGCTAACCCAGTCATGCCCAGTGGCAGGGACACATAACACGTGCCACCACACCTGCCCGAATTCCCTGCCATGATTCACGTAATTCTTAGCATATGGGGTGGATCCATAGCAAAATGTTGGAACTGGTATTTGAGGTAACTCTGGTCATAAGATTTCTTGCACTCATTTTACAGGGGGTGTCAATGGCAAAATGCTGACCCTTCTATACCAGAGGGAAGTGTTTTAGGTACCCATAAGTATGATCCCATCAGAATAGGAGTTTGGGCATCTTTAAGCCACCTTAAGACACATAATCATAAGGATCATCTGAAAGGAATTTGAAATAATTTGTGTGTACTTGTGTGGTTTTATGGAATTATACCCTCATTCAAAACAAGAATTCTATTACTCAATATCTGCAAATTCAAGCCAACATATTGGATTTTACATTAAACTCAATTAAATGTCACTCAAAAATCACTGTAATGTCTAGTCCAGAGTTCAAAAAAAATGTAAGATGACAGTGGGTAGAGCAACAGTGAGAGGTATTGGGTATTTTATTGTGGCATGTTGATGCTATTATGGCCACTAATTATGCCTCCATTCTGATAACCTAATTCTGCTGTCCTGTCTGTGAGTTAAGTCTGCTAGCACTTAAGTCTTGTGCACATTGGTTTATTCATTAAAAAAATGAAGTATAAATATTTTTTTAACTGTGTTTAGTAACACGGGCTTAGAGAATGGCAGGTCCTTATGACAAGGTGTTGGACATCTTTAAGCCTCTATAAGACATATAGTGGTAAGATTCTTGGATAAAGACTCATGTGTACTTGTGTCATCTTTTGGAATGTTGCTCCCATTCCAAATTTGAAGTTCATTACTCAATCTCTGCAAATTCAAGTCCAAGTATTGAACTGTATATTACACTTTCAGAAAATGTCCCTCGAACATCACTGCAATATATAGCCAGGTGTTCCAAAAATTGGTAGGAAGACAATGGATAGAGCAACAGTGAGGGGTAGAGGTAGCCTGAACAGAAAGGTTAAGAAACTGTTGAATGGGCACTTTCCCTGGGGGCAGCTTAATAGGTTGGACACCTTGAGCAACTGCCCATACCTTAATATCTCTAGTGGACTTGAAGCTTCAGCAATGTCCAAATTAGATGTATAAAGTCAAAAGATACATGAAAAGTCTCTGCAAGGAGGCAGGTGTTAGCTTTTGTGAGGCATAGACAACTGCCTCCACCTACTTTTTATTTGGGTATATTATTAAAGTGGCTTCATATGCTCTATGTTAGTCTTATGTGTTGCCCCCACATTACTAATACCAGCTATGATGGCTTGTCTTTTTTTGGGGGTTGGTGTGGGTGTGTTGGTTCTTGACCTGTTACATCTGGCATCCTTACTGTGGTTCTCCCCGAACTTTTTACCTGCAAACCTCATCTTTTTTTGTGGCTCAGTTTATAATGACTCAGTTTAAACGGCTCACTTTATGATGGCTCTGTTTTGTCAGCTTTTTTTGGCTGCTTTTTCTGGTTGCTTTTTTTTGGCTGCTGTTTTTATTGGCTGCTTTTTTTGGTCAGCTCTTTTTTTTGGGTAACTGTATTTGACAGCTCTGTATTTCACAACTCTGTATTTGACGGTTCTGTATTTGACGGCTGTTTTTAGCCGCTCTGTTTTTGGCAGCTCTGTTTTTGACGGCTCTGTTTTTGACAGCTCTTTCTATTGTGGTGCATTTCTTTTGATGGACATCTTAATGCTGCCATTGCCAGTAACTGTACCTCTATTATATTACCTGAATACTACTGTCCTGTCTCTGAATTAAGATGGCTGGAGCTTAAAGCTCTTGTACACATTGGTTTATGTGTTGAAAAAGTGAACTAAAAATATATATTTTTAAAGCTTTTTTTAGACAAATAGACTTAAAGAATGGTAATCCTTTTGACAAGGTGTTGGCCATCAAAGCCACTTTAAAACATATGTTCATAAGGATCCGAAGTAAGGACTTTGGTATGATTCATTTGTACTTGTGTCATCTTATGGAATTTTACCCCCATTCGAAATCTGAATTTTATTACTCAATATCTGCAAATTCAAGCACACATATTGAATTGTACTTTACAACTCAGAAAATGTTGCACAAAGATCACTGAAATGTCTTGCCCAGAGTTTCAAAAGAGGTTAAGAAACTGATGGAAGATTATTTTTACAGGGGCTCAGCCAGAAAGGTAGGACGCGTTGACCAACTGCCTATGCCTTAATAGCTCTGGTGTACTTGAAGCTGCAAGGTTAGCAGAGAGGTGCCCCACTTTCCCAAAGGAGCATTGTAACTTCAGCAATGTCTGAATTAGAACTGTAAATTCAAAAGCTACATAAAAAGCCTTTGCAAGGAGGTTGGAGTTATTTTTTGGGAGGCATAGACAGCTCCCGCCACCTTCTCTTTATTTGGGTATATTATTATTTTATTTTTTTATATCTTTATTTGCATGTTATATTTTTTACAGAATTGCAAATAACCATATACATATTTGTAGCAAACGACAACTGTGTACATTTAACCTGATATAGAATGTCATTTTCACTGCCTATGCATTTCTTACTGAGCCAAATGCCTGTTCTATATAGTAGAAGACTGTCTGCATCGCATGTTCTTCACCTACTATATCAGATATGCAAATGTCCGAATGATTGCACGTTTATGTCCATTGGAATAGTAAGTTATTTGTCATGCTCTTCGTAGCGTTTCCTTTTTTCCCGTGTGTCCAGCTGATGTTTCACGTGAATATCAGTATCTGAGCATGCAATCAAATCAAAAGGATGAGGCAAAATGTGATATATATTTATATTAACCAAATAAATTAACAAGGCCATTATCTACACGTTACTCCTGGGTCAGTATGTATGCGGTGTATATGCTCCATACCCATAATATCTGCATTAAGCTTGTCACTCTCTTTAAACCGAATGAACCCATCCGTTAGACGCCTTCATGTCCCATCCAATGTAATTCACCCATTGGAGAGGTGGCCCATTTCCCTGTGATAACCCCCGGCCTCAAGTTGAGCCTGCCTCGTTATGTAGCTATGAGTCCGTGACCTCATCCCGTACTTCCGCTGCTGGCAAGGGATGTTTTTCCTTCTCCCCATCTATGCGCATTATATCTATAAGTATGATATCCCAATACTGCACAATAGGGTATTTGCGCAATCCAGCTATTTCCTCTCTGTGTAGTGATGTACTTTCGGCTTGTGACCACACTAGGAGTGATCTTGTCAAACTGTCGACAGCAGGGGGATCAGAGTGTTTCCATTTCTTAGTTATTAACCCCTTTGCCACAATCAGACCTAAGTCAATAAATTGCGACGTGGCTCTATTCTTCTTTGATCTAGGATAAAGACCTAATATGCAAATCAACCCAGTTGCGCATTATCGTCCTGTCGGTACATGTTGCAAGTGCAGTGATAACTTCTTGCCAGTAAGTATGTAGGGAGGCGCAATACCAGAGCATTTGTAGGAGGTCCGCGTCTACATATAGACAGCACGGGCATGCGGCGGTGTTAGTATGAAAGTATCGGTTTAGTTTGTCCGTGGAGAGGTATGCCCTTTATGTTACATATGTCTGTATTAGCTTAAACTTAGAATTTCTCTGGATTATTAGTGGGGTTGGCTAGCAATGTGTCTCACTCTCGGGCTGTCCATTGTTGTCCCCTGTCTGCTTCCCATCGCGAATGAAGGGCAGTCATGGGTTTCATTGTGTGGGTAAGTAGTGCCTCAACTAGCCAGTGCACAATGTGAGAACTATTGCCCATAACATGCAAGTATTGCATCAGGAGATGTGTCTCTGGTTCAGCAGCGATATCTCCCCATGCCGTGGAGAGCGATCGCGTGAGTGAGTTATAGAGTAAGAATTGACTTGCGGTAGGTCATAATCATTTGCCAGAGTCTCAAATGGTATCAAAGCTCTTTCTGTGTAGAGATCTCCTCACGTGCTTAATCCCGCATCATGCCAGCGCACAAGTGCCCCGCAAATGTGCCTGTCTGCCCCTAGGTGTCCCTAAAAGTGGTAGTGACGAGGCACAGTGGGTTGTAACTTTTGTTAGGTACAGCCTCCTCTCATAACAGTGGTGTGCCAGGGTCAAGTAGATCTGTGGTGGGCGTGGTAACAGGGCAATAGGATGAAACAAATTATATATTTGGGATTGAGACCAAGGCGGCTGCATGGCGGCTGTATCTTCTAAACCTGTACTTGCAAACCCTCTCGTCACCCATTGCAATTGCGCCGCCAAGTAGTACAGTACCATATTAGGAACCGCCAGCCTTCCTTTGGTGGTAGGGGCATATAGTTTCCATAGTGCGATGTGGGCTGGCCCTTGTTCCAGATAAGATCCCAAACTAGTTGGTTGAGGTCGAGAAAGGTACTGGCCAGGACATAAACCGGGAGATTCGAAAAATAGTACTGCAATTTTGGTAGTATTATCATCTTGGTCAGTGTGATTCTGCCCATCACATTCAAAGGGAGTGTCTTCCAGAATGGAGTCTGGGCACTGATAGCAGATATGGACCTGATCAGATTGCCTTCCAATACATCTGTGGGATTCCAGTATATAAAGATGCCTAGATATCGAAATGTAGATGGATACCATCGGAGAGAAGAGTTGTTCATACGCACGTCTGTTTCAATGTTGTCGTCGCGGAATGAATACAGGCCCGATTTTGCCCATTTCACCCGGATTCCCGATATCCTCTGAAAATGTAGAAGTGTGTCTGCTATGGTAGCAGGGATATTATGCAGATCTCTCAGGTACAATAGTAAATCATCTGCATACAATGAAACAGTATGCAAGCCATCTCCCAGGTGGATGCCCCAAGCTGTTCCCTCCCTGCGAAATTGTGTTGCCAGTGGCTCCATGGCTAGAGAGAACAGTAGCGGGGATAAGGGGCAGCCTTGTCTGGTACCTCTATTCACCCTTATGCTGTCTGATATAAGTCCGCCCGTCCAGATTCTAACTGTGGGGCATTTGTATAGCAGCTGCACCTTCTGTACAAACGTGTCGCCCAGTCCGTACCTACGTAGCAAAGGTATGGCCACTCCAAGGAGTCAACGGCCTTTTTCAGGTCCCAGACCAAACAGCCAGATCGAGGCCAAATATCTGCCGCGTAATGCTGTACCCTGAAGAGCCTCCGTATGTTAAGTGCTGTACTTCGGGTGGGGACAAACCCGTTCTGGTCCGTATGTACTACGTTCCTTACCAATGGGGCCAAGCGTGCGGCTATTATGGATGCTAGAACCTTGTAATCTGTATTAAGAAGTGCTAGTGGTCTGTATGAGCTCCCTGATGAAGGCCCCCAGCCGAAACGCGCGTAGATGTCATATCTAGCCATGTTTTTATGTATAGTGTGCTGAAACAATCTTCCACACAACCTTCAAGTCTAAATTAATTACCTTGAAATGTGTATAGGACGTAATAACAAGTATATGTATATGTAGACTGATAGTCACATGTATAGTGGAGGCATGCACACGATAATTACCTGTAACAAAATAACGATATTGTGTATAGAATAATATTTGAATAAAATAAAATAAAAGCCATATTTTTGTATCACACACTTTGTTCTGCAATAGTTCTTGCTGTCATTTGTCCTCTTTTACCTTCTATTTAAAACCAGTTCCTAATTACTTTTCTTTCAAATAGTATACCTATCCCGAATTAGGAACTCTAGTCGGGGATACCCCTTCTTCCTTACACATATTGTCTCCACAGCCTGTCTGTGCGGGGGTTTAGCTCACTTAATTTTAACTTTAGTCCATTTTTTCACCTTGAACCTGTACCCTTTTACTATTCTTTTGTTGTTCATATTGGTCACCTACCCATAATCCCCCATCCCCTCACCTGTCCATCATGGATAAATTACACACATTTGGGTTCTCTGATGATGACTTCGTGTCCATGGTAGGTGAATTAGCTACCACAGACACCCCAGTAAGTATTAATTCACAAAACACTGAATATCAGCAACTGTTAGCCTTAAAGAAAAAAATAAAACGTATAGAACTGCATGGCCACTTCATGCTTCAATATTTAAAAGCTGGAGTTATCCCTCAAGGCCTGCGAGTGAAAAATATCCCAGGGCTTTTTGTCCAGATAAGAAGATTCCTAGAAAGATGGTCGCTCATAGCAAATAGATGCTCAAGGGATCTCATGATGCTTATAGTAGAGACCGCTAAGCATCTAGTAGAGACCCTTCTAACAGAAATAACAGAATTAGAGCTCAAACTCAAAAACAACACGGCCAAAGAAGATGCAATAAAAAAACTAGAAGAGATGGAAAAGGACCTACAGTCATATAATGACTACCTCCTAAAGAGGAAAACAGATAAACTTAAAAAAGATATTCAATACTTCAGTAATGAGAAGGTCTATCCTTATCTGGCAGAAAATTACTATCAGCCAGAACCTTTGGGCGACAACACCTATGCCCAAAATCAACAACCCATCCCCAAAAAAGTGACCACTTTCTCTAACACATCGGGATCAGACAATGAGAGTAACACTAGTGACCCAGATCAGGGAGGACAACAAAGAGGAGGACAAAATAGAGGCAACAGGCCTTTTTTATCCAGGCGAGGGAATCCCCAGGGACGCTGGAAACCCAGATACCAGTCGCGTTACAGGGGCAACCCACAACAATACAACCAGCATTATCCCCCGCCCCCCAACCATCAATATCCAGGCCCTTTGATGCATGCCTATCCCCCTCCTCCCCCCCAGAATTATCAGGAAGCTCCAGCAATGTACTCCAACCCCAACCAATTCCTAGTGACGCGCCATGCACAATATTGGCGCGACTAGAAGAAATACCCATCTTTAACTTAAGCAGCAAGTCCCTCACTCCGGCAACAGAAAAGCTGTTAGCTAAAGGGCTCTCCTTTGTCCCCCACTGCAATATCAACGGATTCGAACTTTTCAAAGATCTCATGACCTTCTTTAGGAAGATCAGACTTCAAAATTTCTTTGAAGCTAATACCACAGAAGTAGAAAATGTCACCAACCTATCAGGTCTAAAACCAGCATCCACTTTTTTACCCACTCTAGAACAAGTATCGCCGGAAATTGCCACATTTGAGCATGTAGTGTACAACAAACTTACAGCTGCCACTAAATATATACCCCCTCCCAGCTTCAACATCTCGTATGAGGAACATCAAGCCCTTACAGAATTAAAAACAGACAAAGACATCACGATCAAATGTTGTGATAAAGGGGGAGGCATAGTGGTGATAGACACTAATCAATATATACTGAACATGGAGAAATTACTACACAATACCAACCACTATATTCCAGTTCAAAAAGACCCCATTAAAAGAGTCCAATCTGCAATTTTGTCTTTAACAACTAAGGCCCTTGACGACAATGTGATATGTGATAAGGAGTGGCACTTTCTTAATGTTCGCCAACCCAAAATGGCAGCTATCTATGGAGTCCCAAAGATACATAAAAACAGCTATGATCCACCGTACAGACCGATAGTCTCCACCATCGGATCCATTACTGAACCTTTATCAAAATACATTGATACCATCTTAAGGCCTCATATACCAAAAACTCCATCCCACGTCAAGGACACAAGAGATATCATCAACATCGTGGAATCTCTCACCTTTGACCCTGACAAACAGTGGCTAGCCACTATGGATATAGAGGCGCTGTACTCTAACATTCCGCAACCAGGAGCCATTAAAGCTGTCTCCTGGTTCATTGACACCTACCAAATTGACTGCCCGAAAGATTTCATCCTAGATTGCTTAAAAATAGTCCTATCGGAAAATACATTTGACTTTAATGGCTCCCTCTACCAACAAACCATGGGCGTTAGCATGGGTGCTTCATGCGCGCCCACCGTAGCCAATATTTATATGGCTGAATTTGAGTCTAAATTCATTTACAATGAAATCGCCCCTTTTAGCGAGTCCATCTCATCATGGGCTCGCTATATTGATGATATTTTTTTCATCTGGACCTCAGATACAGAACCACTATCCACCTTTGTGTCATGGCTTAATTTATGTGATACAAATATGCACTTCACTGTTGCGTCTAGCCAGACACGTGTCGAGTTCCTAGACATCAATATCATTAGTAAGAACTACCGTCTTAGTGTAGACCTTTATGTAAAGCCAACCGCTCGCAACACGTTACTACACTATACCAGCTACCACCCCAAAACCCAGAAGTCTAGCATCCCCTTCAGTCAGTTCCTCCGGGTCCGAAGGAACTGCTCTTCTGTCACGGACTTTGACAGAAGAGCAACTGATATGAAACTCAAATTCATATCCCGTGGGTACCCCAAACGTCTAGTACGAGAATCATATAAAAGAGCAAGGTTTTTCGACAGGCAGCACCTATTAACACCCCAAATCAAAGAACCACAATCCAGAATGGTCTTTGTAACCAGGCACTCCACTATGAATGCGAAGCTTCAACATATTATATTTTCTAACTGGCACATCCTGAACGCAACAAAACCCAAAGAAAGTCAACTCCCTAAGCCTATGTTTGCATACAGGAAAAACAAAAATCTAAAAGATCTGGTAGTAAGATCAAGAATGGAGCCTAATAAAACAGCTCCCACACAACGAACACTCACTGGCTTGAGTCCAGCCACAGGCAACTACAAGTGCCTGGATTGTGCTGCCTGCAAATTCGCAATTGAAACCAAAGAGCTGAATTTTAACAACTGCAGTATTCGCTCTCAAACTCTTACTAACTGTAAAACCACCAATGTGGTTTATCTTCTACTGTGCCCATGCAACAATGGCTACGTGGGCGAAACAGCAAGGATGATGTCTACGCGCCTATCAGAACACAGGTCAGCCATCCGTACGGGCAAAACGCAGGCCCCCCTAGTTAAACACTACCAGGAGGCCAAACACAACTCCAACGACATTCGTTGGTTCATCTTGGAAAAAATCCACAAAACATCTGGCGCTCTAAGCACACAGGTGCGTAAATGTCGCGAAGTTTATTGGATTTTCACCCTAGATACTTATTTAAAGGGCATGAATAACGAAATACCATGGGACCAAGTCTTGAAACATAACTATGGTTAAATATACAAATGGGGCCCCACATTCCACCATTCCGGACATATTTTGATTTTTTCTCCCCCACTGAGGCGCTTTAAATCTTTATTCACTGTTCTGTTTTTTTCTTTTTTTTAAAAAAACCCTTTACCAAATCCATTCTCCTGCAAATTTGAACACACTGTTAACATTCCTTTTCATCATTTAGTATCGAGAGGTCCATTTCACCCTCTCCAATATGTCCGCCAGTTTCCAATAATTGGTCTTTTTTAAAAAAGCAGATGCTATCAAATTAAGTCCGTCATCGATTATGAGGCCATTTATCATTAGACACCGAGAGGTCTAGTCCACCCTCCCAATATGGCCGCCAGTTTTTTGGCACCTCCACATGACGCTATTAAACATAGTCCGTCATCGAGTTCCAGGCCATGTATTCATTAAACATCGAGAGGTCCATTCCACTTCTCCAACATGTCTGCCAGCTTTCGGCATTTTCACATGACGCTACTAAACATAGCCCGTCATCGACCTCTAGGCCACTCGAGACGCGCCCATTTTCGAAATTGACCGCAAGGGCTTAAATACAGTCGGCTCCATTTAGCCTTTTCGATCCCTGGCTCTACGTGTTTAGACGCCGGCAGACCCCCCAATCGGAAAACGAAGAAGAGACAACCATCAGGTAAGCGACCGGTCGTAGATTTATGCCCGACTAAATAGTGCTCACACACGCTTCGCAAGACACAGCCTGATAGTAACTGTTGGCTGCATATCTCTTTATTTTTGCCATACAGATTGCCTTCGCACCGCCACTAACATGACGGCATCCGTCGGCTAAACCGTAGAAACCTATAGACCCCCAGCGTAAATACAGTGGACGGAAGCTAAAGGTAATTGTTTGTAAGTAAATAACTGTTCTCTACCATCCGCGTATAACAACACGCCATTCCAACACGTTGTCATTGCTTGTACCCACTCTAGACGTGCCCACTTTTGAAATTGACCGCAAGGGTTTACATACAGCCGTCACCATTCAGCCGTTTCGATCCCTGGCTCTACATGTTTAGACGCCACCAGACCCCCCAATCGGAAAGCTAAGAAAAGACAACCATCAGGTAAGCGAGCGGTCATCATAGATTTCTGCTCGACTAAATAGTGTTCATAGACGCATTGCAAGACACAGCCTAACAATAACTGTTGGCTGCATGTCTCTATTTTTCTATTTTTGTCATACAGATTGTATCCGCACCGTCACTAACATGACGGCATCCATCGGCTAAACCCTAGAAACCTATAGACCCCCAGCGTAAACGCAGTAGACGGAAGCTAAAGGTAATTATTGGTAAATATATAACCGTTCTCCACCATCCGCGCTTAACAACACGCCATTTTAACACGTTGTCATGGCTTGTACCCTTTCTGGCAAACAGATAGTCAGCGCTACAAGAAACGCTCAGAGATCTACCCTAGAGCACCTATGAACTAAATCTACAGGTATTTATTGGGCTCTTACTACCATGACCGTTAACATCCTCTCTATGGATATTTACCACTCACAGTTTACCATGAATGTCTTCCCGCATTTAGGTTAACTGCACCACATTTCTTCCGCGCCAAGAGCGCTTTACCGAGCAACTGTACATAACCACCTGTACAGGCAATACCCCCGCTTTGTTCCACCGATTAAGCCTCATGATACTAATGTGATCTATATAATTTTTCCCCATGTCCCTCCCATCTAGCAGTTCCAAATTCGAAGTCTGCCGTTATATAGCAGGACACCGACTGAAAGAGAAATAAAACACACAAAATAACCTACAATACAGGTATTCCTTCATTCCGTAATTTTCCTGTGACACTTCCTTTGAAAATTCATCCGTTTTGAATTATTAAATGTCGCATTTTTAATTATGTCCCCCTGCAGCGCCCGCGTCTCAAAGATATACTCCCCATAGGTCAAGATCTCTCTATCCTCCTGTGAGAACCAGCATCATTTATTTATCCAGGTACAATCACTGCTCCCCATATGTCCCCACTGCTTTGTCCTCTCTATGCCCTCCTTCCCCCCGGTCTTTTCCTTTTTCGGTCTTAATTCTTTTCTTTGACCTTTTGTCCTTACTGAGACTCTTCCTATCCTCTCCCTCCCTTTTCTCTCTCATGGCTATCTGCACAACATTACCACATTATGCCTTTTTGCAGTTAGCACTCAGATCTGTTTAAATATTGTTTAGACAATAACCCTTCGTGTACTCCCTTATTTTTCATCGCCCCTACGTTGAAGCTTGCTGCATAGAAATACAACGACACCAGAAATGTACCAGCCCATATGGGCACCCAACTGTACATAATTGTAAATAATAGGACAGGTTCAAGAATCTTCATAGATTTTATTGTCATGTTTTGTATTATTGTATAAATGTATCATAATGATTTCTCGCTGTATTTTAACATGTAAATATTCAAGACAATTCACGGACATTGACAAGCACTGTTATTGCTTATATTTTTCTATATGTATAGGTCCATTTGGATACTCACATGGCTCCCTGATGAAGGCCCCCAGCCGAAACGCGCGTAGATGTCATATCTAGCCATGTTTTTATGTATAGTGTGCTGAAACAATCTTCCACACAACCTTCAAGTCTAAATTAATTACCTTGAAATGTGTATAGGACGTAATAACAAGTATATGTATATGTAGACTGATAGTCACATGTATAGTGGAGGCATGCACACGATAATTACCTGTAACAAAATAACGATATTGTGTATAGAATAATATTTGAATAAAATAAAATAAAAGCCATATTTTTGTATCACACACTTTGTTCTGCAATAGTTCTTGCTGTCATTTGTCCTCTTTTACCTTCTATTTAAAACCAGTTCCTAATTACTTTTCTTTCAAATAGTATACCTATCCCGAATTAGGAACTCTAGTCGGGGATACCCCTTCTTCCTTACACATATTGTCTCCACAGCCTGTCTGTGCGGGGGTTTAGCTCACTTAATTTTAACTTTAGTCCATTTTTTCACCTTGAACCTGTACCCTTTTACTATTCTTTTGTTGTTCATATTGGTCACCTACCCATAATCCCCCATCCCCTCACCTGTCCATCATGGATAAATTACACACATTTGGGTTCTCTGATGATGACTTCGTGTCCATGGTAGGTGAATTAGCTACCACAGACACCCCAGTAAGTATTAATTCACAAAACACTGAATATCAGCAACTGTTAGCCTTAAAGAAAAAAATAAAACGTATAGAACTGCATGGCCACTTCATGCTTCAATATTTAAAAGCTGGAGTTATCCCTCAAGGCCTGCGAGTGAAAAATATCCCAGGGCTTTTTGTCCAGATAAGAAGATTCCTAGAAAGATGGTCGCTCATAGCAAATAGATGCTCAAGGGATCTCATGATGCTTATAGTAGAGACCGCTAAGCATCTAGTAGAGACCCTTCTAACAGAAATAACAGAATTAGAGCTCAAACTCAAAAACAACACGGCCAAAGAAGATGCAATAAAAAAACTAGAAGAGATGGAAAAGGACCTACAGTCATATAATGACTACCTCCTAAAGAGGAAAACAGATAAACTTAAAAAAGATATTCAATACTTCAGTAATGAGAAGGTCTATCCTTATCTGGCAGAAAATTACTATCAGCCAGAACCTTTGGGCGACAACACCTATGCCCAAAATCAACAACCCATCCCCAAAAAAGTGACCACTTTCTCTAACACATCGGGATCAGACAATGAGAGTAACACTAGTGACCCAGATCAGGGAGGACAACAAAGAGGAGGACAAAATAGAGGCAACAGGCCTTTTTTATCCAGGCGAGGGAATCCCCAGGGACGCTGGAAACCCAGATACCAGTCGCGTTACAGGGGCAACCCACAACAATACAACCAGCATTATCCCCCGCCCCCCAACCATCAATATCCAGGCCCTTTGATGCATGCCTATCCCCCTCCTCCCCCCCAGAATTATCAGGAAGCTCCAGCAATGTACTCCAACCCCAACCAATTCCTAGTGACGCGCCATGCACAATATTGGCGCGACTAGAAGAAATACCCATCTTTAACTTAAGCAGCAAGTCCCTCACTCCGGCAACAGAAAAGCTGTTAGCTAAAGGGCTCTCCTTTGTCCCCCACTGCAATATCAACAGATTCGAACTTTTCAAAGATCTCATGACCTTCTTTAGGAAGATCAGACTTCAAAATTTCTTTGAAGCTAATACCACAGAAGTAGAAAATGTCACCAACCTATCAGGTCTAAAACCAGCATCCACTTTTTTACCCACTCTAGAACAAGTATCGCCGGAAATTGCCACATTTGAGCATGTAGTGTACAACAAACTTACAGCTGCCACTAAATATATACCCCCTCCCAGCTTCAACATCTCGTATGAGGAACATCAAGCCCTTACAGAATTAAAAACAGACAAAGACATCACGATCAAATGTTGTGATAAAGGGGGAGGCATAGTGGTGATAGACACTAATCAATATATACTGAACATGGAGAAATTACTACACAATACCAACCACTATATTCCAGTTCAAAAAGACCCCATTAAAAGAGTCCAATCTGCAATTTTGTCTTTAACAACTAAGGCCCTTGACGACAATGTGATATGTGATAAGGAGTGGCACTTTCTTAATGTTCGCCAACCCAAAATGGCAGCTATCTATGGAGTCCCAAAGATACATAAAAACAGCTATGATCCACCGTACAGACCGATAGTCTCCACCATCGGATCCATTACTGAACCTTTATCAAAATACATTGATACCATCTTAAGGCCTCATATACCAAAAACTCCATCCCACGTCAAGGACACAAGAGATATCATCAACATCGTGGAATCTCTCACCTTTGACCCTGACAAACAGTGGCTAGCCACTATGGATATAGAGGCGCTGTACTCTAACATTCCGCAACCAGGAGCCATTAAAGCTGTCTCCTGGTTCATTGACACCTACCAAATTGACTGCCCGAAAGATTTCATCCTAGATTGCTTAAAAATAGTCCTATCGGAAAATACATTTGACTTTAATGGCTCCCTCTACCAACAAACCATGGGCGTTAGCATGGGTGCTTCATGCGCGCCCACCGTAGCCAATATTTATATGGCTGAATTTGAGTCTAAATTCATTTACAATGAAATCGCCCCTTTTAGCGAGTCCATCTCATCATGGGCTCGCTATATTGATGATATTTTTTTCATCTGGACCTCAGATACAGAACCACTATCCACCTTTGTGTCATGGCTTAATTTATGTGATACAAATATGCACTTCACTGTTGCGTCTAGCCAGACACGTGTCGAGTTCCTAGACATCAATATCATTAGTAAGAACTACCGTCTTAGTGTAGACCTTTATGTAAAGCCAACCGCTCGCAACACGTTACTACACTATACCAGCTACCACCCCAAAACCCAGAAGTCTAGCATCCCCTTCAGTCAGTTCCTCCGGGTCCGAAGGAACTGCTCGTCTGTCACGGACTTTGACAGAAGAGCAACTGATATGAAACTCAAATTCATATCCCGTGGGTACCCCAAACGTCTAGTACGAGAATCATATAAAAGAGCAAGGTTTTTCGACAGGCAGCACCTATTAACACCCCAAATCAAAGAACCACAATCCAGAATGGTCTTTGTAACCAGGCACTCCACTATGAATGCGAAGCTTCAACATATTATATTTTCTAACTGGCACATCCTGAACGCAACAAAACCCAAAGAAAGTCAACTCCCTAAGCCTATGTTTGCATACAGGAAAAACAAAAATCTAAAAGATCTGGTAGTAAGATCAAGAATGGAGCCTAATAAAACAGCTCCCACACAACGAACACTCACTGGCTTGAGTCCAGCCACAGGCAACTACAAGTGCCTGGATTGTGCTGCCTGCAAATTCGCAATTGAAACCAAAGAGCTGAATTTTAACAACTGCAGTATTCGCTCTCAAACTCTTACTAACTGTAAAACCACCAATGTGGTTTATCTTCTACTGTGCCCATGCAACAATGGCTACGTGGGCGAAACAGCAAGGATGATGTCTACGCGCCTATCAGAACACAGGTCAGCCATCCGTACGGGCAAAACGCAGGCCCCCCTAGTTAAACACTACCAGGAGGCCAAACACAACTCCAACGACATTCGTTGGTTCATCTTGGAAAAAATCCACAAAACATCTGGCGCTCTAAGCACACAGGTGCGTAAATGTCGCGAAGTTTATTGGATTTTCACCCTAGATACTTATTTAAAGGGCATGAATAACGAAATACCATGGGACCAAGTCTTGAAACATAACTATGGTTAAATATACAAATGGGGCCCCACATTCCACCATTCCGGACATATTTTGATTTTTTCTCCCCCACTGAGGCGCTTTAAATCTTTATTCACTGTTCTGTTTTTTTCTTTTTTTTAAAAAAAACCTTTACCAAATCCATTCTCCTGCAAATTTGAACACACTGTTAACATTCCTTTTCATCATTTAGTATCGAGAGGTCCATTTCACCCTCTCCAATATGTCCGCCAGTTTCCAATAATTGGTCTTTTTTAAAAAAGCAGATGCTATCAAATTAAGTCCGTCATCGATTATGAGGCCATTTATCATTAGACACCGAGAGGTCTAGTCCACCCTCCCAATATGGCCGCCAGTTTTTTGGCACCTCCACATGACGCTATTAAACATAGTCCGTCATCGAGTTCCAGGCCATGTATTCATTAAACATCGAGAGGTCCATTCCACTTCTCCAACATGTCTGCCAGCTTTCGGCATTTTCACATGACGCTACTAAACATAGCCCGTCATCGACCTCTAGGCCACTCGAGACGCGCCCATTTTCGAAATTGACCGCAAGGGCTTAAATACAGTCGGCTCCATTTAGCCTTTTCGATCCCTGGCTCTACGTGTTTAGACGCCGGCAGACCCCCCAATCGGAAAACGAAGAAGAGACAACCATCAGGTAAGCGACCGGTCGTAGATTTATGCCCGACTAAATAGTGCTCACACACGCTTCGCAAGACACAGCCTGATAGTAACTGTTGGCTGCATATCTCTTTATTTTTGCCATACAGATTGCCTTCGCACCGCCACTAACATGACGGCATCCGTCGGCTAAACCGTAGAAACCTATAGACCCCCAGCGTAAATACAGTGGACGGAAGCTAAAGGTAATTGTTTGTAAGTAAATAACTGTTCTCTACCATCCGCGTATAACAACACGCCATTCCAACACGTTGTCATTGCTTGTACCCACTCTAGACGTGCCCACTTTTGAAATTGACCGCAAGGGTTTACATACAGCCGTCACCATTCAGCCGTTTCGATCCCTGGCTCTACATGTTTAGACGCCACCAGACCCCCCAATCGGAAAGCTAAGAAAAGACAACCATCAGGTAAGCGAGCGGTCATCATAGATTTCTGCTCGACTAAATAGTGTTCATAGACGCATTGCAAGACACAGCCTAACAATAACTGTTGGCTGCATGTCTCTATTTTTCTATTTTTGTCATACAGATTGTATCCGCACCGTCACTAACATGACGGCATCCATCGGCTAAACCCTAGAAACCTATAGACCCCCAGCGTAAACGCAGTAGACGGAAGCTAAAGGTAATTATTGGTAAATATATAACCGTTCTCCACCATCCGCGCTTAACAACACGCCATTTTAACACGTTGTCATGGCTTGTACCCTTTCTGGCAAACAGATAGTCAGCGCTACAAGAAACGCTCAGAGATCTACCCTAGAGCACCTATGAACTAAATCTATAGGTATTTATTGGGCTCTTACTACCATGACCGTTAACATCCTCTCTATGGATATTTACCACTCACAGTTTACCATGAATGTCTTCCCGCATTTAGGTTAACTGCACCACATTTCTTCCGCGCCAAGAGCGCTTTACCGAGCAACTGTACATAACCACCTGTACAGGCAATACCCCCGCTTTGTTCCACCGATTAAGCCTCATGATACTAATGTGATCTATATAATTTTTCCCCATGTCCCTCCCATCTAGCAGTTCCAAATTCGAAGTCTGCCGTTATATAGCAGGACACCGACTGAAAGAGAAATAAAACACACAAAATAACCTACAATACAGGTATTCCTTCATTCCGTAATTTTCCTGTGACACTTCCTTTGAAAATTCATCCGTTTTGAATTATTAAATGTCGCATTTTTAATTATGTCCCCCTGCAGCGCCCGCGTCTCAAAGATATACTCCCCATAGGTCAAGATCTCTCTATCCTCCTGTGAGAACCAGCATCATTTATTTATCCAGGTACAATCACTGCTCCCCATATGTCCCCACTGCTTTGTCCTCTCTATGCCCTCCTTCCCCCCGGTCTTTTCCTTTTTCGGTCTTAATTCTTTTCTTTGACCTTTTGTCCTTACTGAGACTCTTCCTATCCTCTACCATTCCTCCCTCCCTTTTCTCTCTCATGGCTATCTGCACAACATTACCACATTATGCCTTTTTGCAGTTAGCACTCAGATCTGTTTAAATATTGTTTAGACAATAACCCTTCGTGTACTCCCTTATTTTTCATCGCCCCTACGTTGAAGCTTGCTGCATAGAAATACAACGACACCAGAAATGTACCAGCCCATATGGGCACCCAACTGTACATAATTGTAAATAATAGGACAGGTTCAAGAATCTTCATAGATTTTATTGTCATGTTTTGTATTATTGTATAAATGTATCATAATGATTTCTCGCTGTATTTTAACATGTAAATATTCAAGACAATTCACGGACATTGACAAGCACTGTTATTGCTTATATTTTTCTATATGTATAGGTCCATTTGGATACTCACATGGCTCCCTGATGAAGGCCCCCAGCCGAAACGCGCGTAGATGTCATATCTAGCCATGTTTTTATGTATAGTGTGCTGAAACAATCTTCCACACAACCTTCAAGTCTAAATTAATTACCTTGAAATGTGTATAGGACGTAATAACAAGTATATGTATATGTAGACTGATAGTCACATGTATAGTGGAGGCATGCACACGATAATTACCTGTAACAAAATAACGATATTGTGTATAGAATAATATTTGAATAAAATAAAATAAAAGCCATATTTTTGTATCACACACTTTGTTCTGCAATAGTTCTTGCTGTCATTTGTCCTCTTTTACCTTCTATTTAAAACCAGTTCCTAATTACTTTTCTTTCAAATAGTATACCTATCCCGAATTAGGAACTCTAGTCGGGGATACCCCTTCTTCCTTACACATACTGTATGAGCCCAGTGCCTGTGAATCCCTAACAGGCTTAGGGAGAGAGATCAGTAGCGCTTCATTTTGCATATCAGAAAGGGTGGAGTCCTCTATTGCAGTCTCATAAACCTTTTTTAGTACAGATGCCAGCACCTCCATGTAGGCTTGTAGAACTCTGCCGGCAAACCGCCTGGGTCCAGAGTTTTACCATTTGCCAGCACGCGTATGCTCGCCGAAATTTCCTCAAGTAAAATAGGGTCATCAAGATCAAGTCCCTGCTCGGTCGTCACCTGTGGCAGGGCAATATTGTCTAAGTACCTGCAAATGTCCCATCTCGGTGGTTTGGAGATGGGACATATGTCTTGTTTTGAGTAGACTACTTCTCCCTGTATTGACCGGAGAGAAGTGACGGGTGATATACCATCATCTTGACTGATTAACCTAAAAACTTGCCGGCTTTGTCACCTGAGTAGTGCGTTCAAGCTGAGTGTGCTGCATAATTAAGGCAACAGAGACTTTCTTGCAAGTGTGTATGTTCCTCCCTGCTGTGAATTAACCTCACATGCGATCTCCCTACCGCCTCTCTTTCCAGGGACCCCAATTTTCTTTCTACGACAGTGAGTTCTATCTCCAACTGTTTGTATATACCAGCCTGCGTGCCGAGGCAGTGTCCTATAGTAATTACCTTAAAGGCGTCCCATTCTATCAATGGTGACAAGGCAGTATTTGTATTTTCCTCAAAATATTGTACAGCTGTTATCTGATATGACTCTCAGAATGCCACGTCTAACAGTGTGTCGGGCTGCAGTCACCATCTCGGAATCATTGGTATACCACGGATCCACTCTAACTGCAGCGTGTGCGGGTTATGATCCGAGTGGGTTCTCCTGAGATATTGTGGGTTGTCGACAGCTGTTAAAAGGTCATGTGACACTATTATTCTGTCTAGGCGGACATGTCATCTATGTGCCCTGGAATAGAATGAGTACACCCTATTATGTGGATTTCTGTGTCTCCATTCATCTGTTAAACGCCATTATGTAGCCCAGCTATTTAACGCCTTCACAGCAGTACGTCTGGGTGCTCCAGGAAGAGGAGGGAAAGCACGATCCAGGGAAACATCAAGCACACTGTTATAGTCCCCCCCACTATCATTGGAACCGCATGCCAGATTGACAGCTTACTCAACAGTGTCTCTAGAAATGCCCCCTGATCACTGTTCGGTGCGTATATGGATGCGATGACTACAGGTTGACCATCTAGTTTCCCTCTTACAATAACATAACGGCCTTCCGTGTCAATAAGTGAATCTTCTATGCGGAATGGTGTGCCTGGTTTGACCCAAATTAAAACTCCTCTAGCATATGCTGAGTAACCCGTAGCGTGTAATTGTCCTCTCCATCTTTTTTGCAATTGTTTCACTTTAGACTCTGGCAGGTGCGTCTCTTAAAGAAGGGCAATCTGCACATGGTGTCTTTTAATATATGAGTTAATGAGGTATCTACGGTATGGGCTATGGATGCCTCTCACATTCCATGTGCATATAATGATTGGTGCCATGGTATCATATCAAGGATTAAAATATATGGGATGGACGGCCCAAGTATTGTATTAGACCGCATGACTTGTATCTGAGGTGAGTGTTGTTGTGGGATGACTGTGTATCTATTACTCAGCATACTTCGACCCAGCGAGTGACAAATGACTGAACAACTATTAACTAGTACTAACAATACCAAAAGGGCAAAAATGCAACATACAGTCATCCAAACAAAGAATAAAAGCAACATTCTGTCAATGACAAGGGGGGCTTCCGTGCAAGCGGAGTATGTTAATGATAAAAAATGTGTTTTACTGCTGTTGCCCCCTTACCCCCAAATAATAGAACAGGAGTCAGGATCTAATATCAGTCTACATAGACTGGTGCCTTAAGGGAGATCCTACGGAATGTGGCACGAACTCAGCCTTTAACTAACTCCACCTCAAAACAATATACTATACTAGCATACACCGCTCAACGCAGTGATACATCAATAACAAGGACTTATTATACTTGCGTATGCTGCAATGTGGTCTGGACAGCCTTGATATAGAGTACTACACCCTGAATTTAGCAATGTCATCTGCAGTCTGAGGAGTTCCTCTGATTCCTGTGAGTCCGGGACTTCATCTGATAGTTCTTCCTTGCTTTCTTGTTCCTGCAGGCTGGATACGGAAGCAGTTTCCCCTTGCGTCCCTCCAATTTCTGCTGCTGCCTGGAGGGCATTGCATTGGTCCTGTAACATCTGCTCCTGGTTAGGGCCATGGTTTTGTGATGCTTGAATTGCTTTGCGTCTTTTCCCCCTCCCGCGGCGTCCCAGTGGACCTTCTGTGGTCTTGTTATTTGCTCCTGACGGCAAAGCAGTGTCTCTCATGAATCCATGCGCTTTCAGCCAGTCCTCTACTGCATCTGGCATGTCAGAAAAGGGAGTCTGCCACTTGCTACCACCCTCAGGCAGGCTGGGAACAACAGGGAATATTTGAGATCTTGTTGCCAGAGGCTCCTCTTTACTTCCATTAAAGAATATCTCTGCCTTTGCACCAGCATTGTGAAATCAGGGAAAACATGATTCTGTGATTATCCATGTGTGTGTCCTGTAATTTCCTGGTCTCTTGGAGAATGATATCTCTATCCCTGTAGTTTAGCAGACGTATCAAGAGCGACCTAGGATTTGACCCCGGAGGCAGAGGTCTGGCTGGTACTCTGTGTGCTCGCTCTATGACAAACTGGGGGCGAGCGTCCCTTCCGGTAGCAGGTCACGAATCCAGGATCAGCATAGGCTACTGCGTCTCTGCCCTCTTCACCTTCTGGCAGGCCTACCACACGCACATTGTTGAGCCTCGATCTTCCTTCTGCGTCCTCAGTTCTTCTTTCCAGGAACTCCAACCGGGCGGCAAGGTCCTTAATATGTTTCTCTACTGATGCTTTCTGTGGAGAGATCTGCATGATGGTGCCCCCCCTCCTGTCATTCTGTCGATAAGCTTGCGGTGGTCTGCATGAAGGAGATTCAAGCCAATGACCACCATATCTATTTTGCTTTCTAGAGAATTACGGGTCTGATTCATTGTTTCACCCAATTTTTCCACTGCTGCCAAAATGGCATCCAATTTACTGGACGTCGGATCGGATGCCTCTTCCCCGGACATTTTGTCAGACTGGGCATTGTTCAGGGGTGGGCTGGGATATGAAGCCTCCAGTGCCAGTCCGCTGTTTACCTCTGCGCGACATAGGCTCAGGGCGAGAGATTTAGCAGCAGCCTGTGCAGTCCCAAGATGCAAGGTGGGCTAAAGGAGAGTACCTCTCGGCCCGCTAGAAGAAAAGGGAGACGGAGGGAGAGAGGAAGCCAGCCGGTGCTCTAAAATATATATCTTTGTGCAATCTTGCATCTCCAGAGTGTCACTCATCTTGCCCAGGGTCCCAAATACGTTAGGTGTGCCAACTCTGACCCTCAACGGGGTCTCTGCGAATCTTCAGATCTACTCCGGCTTGTCAGAGGCATCGAATACCGGGTATAGAATTTAAAGACCAGATATAGCTGAGTTGGCACCCCCGGGCTTCTGTCTACATGTCTCTCACTATCCAGAACGTGTCCCCATTCCTTGTGCGATGTTTCCGGCTGGGAATCTGTTGTTGGGTCACATCTAGTGCAACTTAATCACAAATGTGCACTCGTCAAGCCTCTAGCGTTTGCCTTGTGCGTTTCTGGGGTCTGGACTTGCTATAGAAAGTCACCAACTGGCCTCGGGTTCCTTTTGCACTGCTGCGCACTTCAATGACTAGCCAGGTGCTTACTGACCAATTTTTTTACAGCGGCCCCATGTAGCTATCAGGGACTCGCTTGCTAATGGTTGGCCTCCGATAACACCCGCCGTGTGTGGCTGGGTTTAAGCAGTCTTCAGCAGTTTAGCGCCATTCTCCCGGTTGCCTTCGGGCCATGATGAATCTTATTAGTTTTTTTAAAGATTTTATCTCCCCCTACCTTACGTGCCTGCACAGCTGAGTTCTATTTCGCCAGAAATTCCGCCGCATCTCTGGTTCTTCCAGCCCCCTCCCAGCCCCTGCAGCAATTAGCGGAGACTCTGAATGAACTGCGCCACTCTGTGCTGCACGTTGTGGCCTGCCAGTCAAGATGCGTCCACGGCCTCGTGTTAAATTTGTCCCGTGCCTCCAGCTTCTCCGCTCTGTGCTTCGCTTGATTTCCTGCTCCAGCAGCAGTCTCCGGCATCCGCGGCGATGGTAAACTTCACTGCACATCACCTTGCGGGTCAGGGCTTGGCAGAGCCAATTACAGGTCACGGATGCCTTCCGTACAAGGATGCTTGTGGCGGGGAAAGGGGAGCCAGCGACAGAGCTCTAGCTGAGCACGTCCGGCACCATTGGTTGCGTAGCCACGCCCCCTTTATTTGGGTATATTATGATAGTTCTTGACCAATTATATTCCAAGCTATTCAGATAGGTTGCCCATTAATTACTACTATCGGCTGTGATGGCTTGTTTTTAGGTCTCGCCTTTACCATTCCGAAGGAATGGGAAATGGCGAGAATTCAAGTGCTCGAACTGATTGTGAAACCACCGCTTTTTTTCGTGGCGTTTTCTTCGAGTGCACGTGGCCACAGGCACGCGCTTTTGGCCCATACACTTTCATGGCCATCTGTTCCTCAATGTCCCTCCCACCCTTCGTTTGATCTTGCCGCGGGTTCAGGCTAATGGCCCTCCCCCAGCACAGAGCGCGCATCGCGGCCGCACAGCACATCAAAGGGCTTCTCCCAGCGTGTGCTGTGCGGCTTCTCCTCCCCTAATTATGTGGCCGGCCGTACTTGTGTTTCCCGGCCGCTTCCCGGCCACTCTTGTATTTAATTAGCAGCAGCAGCATTTCTCCTGCGCCAGGCCACATCAAAGGCTCTGTGCCACTTTCACCCACACAGCAACACTTACAGACACGCAACGCCACTCACACCCACGCAAGCCCACTATCATCCACGCAACACCACACTCACCCACGCAATGCCACTCACACACCTAACGCCACTCACACACGCAACGCCACTCACACACGCAACGCCACTCACACACGCAACGCCACTCACACACGCAACGCCACACACGCAACGCCACTCACACACGCAACGCCACTCACACACGCAACGCCACTCACACACGCAACGCCACTCACACACGCACCGCCACTCACACACGCAACGCCACTCACACACGCAACGCCACTCACACACGCAATGCCACTCACACACGCAACGCCACTCACACACGCAACGCCACTCACACACGCAACGCCACTCACACACGCAACGCCACTCACACACGCAATACCACTCACACACGCAACGCCACTCACACACGCAATACCACTCACACACGCAATGCCACTCACACACGCAACGCCACTCACACACGCAACGCCACTCACACACGCAATGCCACTCACACACGCAACGCCACTCACACACGCAACGCCACTCACATTGCCACTCACACATGCAACGCCACTCACACATGCAACGCCACTCACACATGCAACGCCACTCACACATGCAACGCCACTCACACATGCAACGCCACTCACACATGCAACGCCACTCACACACGAAACGCCACTCACACATGCAACGCCACTCACACACGCAACGCCACTCACACACGCAACGCCACTCACACATGCAACGCCACTCACACACGCAACGCCACTCACACACGCAACGCCACTCACACACGCAACGCCACTCACACACGCAACGCCACTCACACGCAACGCCACTCACACACGCAATGCCACTCACACACGCAACGCCACTCACACACGCAATGCCACTCACACACGCAACGCCATTCACACATGCAACGCCACTCACACACGCAACGCCACTCACACACGCAACGCCACTCACACACACAACGCCACTCACATTGCCACTCACATGCAAAGCCACTCACACATGCAACGCCACTCACACATGCAACGCCACTCACACATGCAACGCCACTCACACATGCAACGCCACTCACACACGCAACGCCACTCACGCACGCAACGCCACTCACACACGCAACGCCACTCACACACGCAACGCCACTCACACACGCAACGCCACTCACACATGCAACGCCACTCACACACGCAACCCCACTCATCCACGCAACCCCACTCATCCACGCAACGCCACTCACACACGCAACGCCACTCACACACGCAACGCCACTCACACACGGAACGCCACTCACACACGCAACGCCACTTACACACACAACGCCACTCACACACGCAACGCAACGCCACTCACACACGCAACACCACTCACACACGCAACGCCACTCACACACGCAACGCCACTCACACACACAACGCCACTCACACACGCAACGCCACTCACACACGCAACGCCACTCACACATGCAAGGCCACTCACGCAACGCCACTCACACACGCAACGCCACTCACACACGCAACGCCACTCACGTTGCCACTCACACATGCAACGCCACTCACACATGCAACGCCACTCACACATGCAAAGCCACTCACACATGCAACGCCACTCACACATGCAACGCCACTCACACATGCAACGCCACTCACACATGCAACGCCACTCACACATGCAACGCCACTCACACATGCAACGCCACTCACACATGCAACGCCACTCACACACGCAACGCCACTCACTCACGCAACCCCACTCACACACGCAACCCCACTTATCCACGCAACCCCACTCATCCACGCAACGCCACTCACACACGCAACGCCACTCACACATTGTGGGTGCAGATTGTGGGTGCAGATTGTGGGTGCAGATTGTGGGTGCAGATTGTGGGTGCAGATTCAGAGTGCAGATTCTGAGTGCAGATTCTGAGTGCAGATTCAGAGTGCAGAGTCAGAGTGCAGATTCAGGGTGCAGATTCAGGGTGCAGATTCAGGGTGCAGATTCAGGGTGCAGATTCAGGGTGCAGATTCAGGGTGCAGATTGTGGGTGCAGATTCAGAGTGCAGATTCAGAGTGCAGATTCAGAGTGCAGATTCAGAGTGCAGATTCAGGGTGCAGATTGTGGGTGCAGATTGTGGGTGCAGATTGTGGGTGCAGATTCAGAGTGCAGATTGTGGGTGCAGATTCAGAGTGCAGATTGTGGGTGCAGATTGTGGGTGCAGATTGTGGGTGCAGATTCAGAGAAAACTCAGCAGCACCACCACCATTGCAATGCAATAGGTCTCGTTTTAACGCAAATTTAAGCTATAGGCCTTGTAAATGACAAAGCCTTTTATTTATGTTCCAAAAACCAGAACGCAAAAATAAAGGGCATTATCATTTACAATGCTAATAGTTCAGACTCGCGTTATTGCGAGACCTATTGCATTTCCAATGCTTGTTGCTTTTAAGGGTTTTCTTGTCCTTTTAGTCCTGGCATCTTTGGCAAGGTTCTCCCCTAACTTTTTGCCTTCAAAGCTCTTATTTTTGGTGTCTCCGTTTTTGGAGCTCAGTATTTTGAGGCTCAGTATTTTGTGGTTCAGTATTTTGCAGCTCAGTTTTTGGCAAATCAGTTTTTGGCAACTCTGATTTTGGCTTGCCTTGTTTTTGTCTGCCTTTTATTGTGCATTTCTTTTTATCTGCATGTTGGTGCTGTTATTTCCACTAACTGTACCTCTATTTTGTTAACAGAATACTGCTGTCTTGTTTGAGTTAAGCCTGCCAGCAGTTATGGACTTTCACACTTTGCTTTGCGCTGAAAAAATGAAAGGAAACTGTTTATTTAAAATCTATGTTTAGTTAAACAGGCGTTAAACAGGCTCAGTGTGGTGATCCTGTCTGCCAGTGTGGTGGGCGTCTTCAAGCCATTTTAAGACTTATATTCATAAGGATCCTGGGTAAGAACTTTGCTACCATTCATGTTTACTGGTCTTAGGGAATATTGCCTGCATTTAAAATCTGAATTTTATGACTCAATATCTATAAATTCAAGCCCACATATTGAACTGTATATTAAAGTATCAGAAAATGCAACTCAAAATTCACTGTAATGAATTGTCCAGAGTTCCAAAAAATTGATGAGGTGAAAGTGAATAGAGCAACAGTGAGAGTTAGAGGTAGCCTACAAATATAAGTTAAGAAAATGATGAATGATCACTTTTCCTGTGGGTAGCTTAGAAGGTAGGACGTCTTGAGCAACTGCCCATGCCTTAATACCTCTGGCATACTTGAAGCTTCAGCAATGTCAGAATTAGAACTGAAAAATTAAAAGCTACACAACAAGCCACTGCAAGGAGGCTGGTGTTATCTTTGGGAGGCATAGATACCTGCCACCATCTACTCTTTATTTTGGTATATTATGCTAATTCTTGACTTGTATTCCAAGCTAGTCAGATGTTTTGCCCATTCACTACTTCTACCAGCTGTGATGGCTTGTTTTATTGAGGAGTCCGTTCTTCTCCTGTTAGTCCTGGCATCTTTGGTGGTCCTCCCCTAACGTTTTGCCTTCAACCTTCTGTGTTTGGCAGCTCTGTGTTTGGTGGCTCTGTTTGGTGTTTGTTGGCTCACTATTTGTCGATGGCTCACTATTTGGCAGCGGCTCAATAATTTGCGGCGGCTCACTGTTTTGCGGCGGCACTCTATTTTGCGGTTGCTCACTATTTGACAGAGGCTCACTATTTGGCGGCGGCTCACTATTTCCTAGCTCACAATTTGGCAGTGGCTCACTATTTGGTGCCTCATTATTTGGCAGCAGCTCACTATTTGGCAGTGGCTTACTATTTAGTAGTGCCTCACTATTTGGCAGTGGCTCACTATTTGGCGGCGACTCACGATATGACAGCAGGTTTCTATTTGGCAGTGGCTCACTATTTAGTAGCGGCAGCTCACTATTTGGCGGGGGCATTTGGCAGAAGCTCAATATTTGGCATCAGTTCATTATTTGGCATCAGTTCATTATTTGGCAGCTGCTTACTATTTGGTGGCGGCTCACTATTTGACGGCTGCTCACTATTTGGCATCGGCTTACTATTTGGCATCGGCCCACTATTTGGCATCGGCTCACTATTTGGCAGTGACACGCTCGCCAACTTAACATTGGTGAATGAGAGCGAACGGAGCGGAGTTCACAGCCTAGACCTAATTACTACCACCAACTGTGATGGGTTTTCTGTGGGAGGTGTTGGTTATTTACCTGTTAGACATGGCATCTTTGGTGTAGTTCTCCCTAACCCTCCTATTTTTGGAACCTCTGAATTTCGCAGCTCTGTATTTGACTGCTCTATTTTTGGCGGTTGTGTCTTTGGCAGGTCTGTCTTTGGCGGATCTGTGTTTGGCAGCTCTGTGTTTGACGGCTCTGTGTTTGACGGCTCTGTGTTTGACGGCTCTGTGTTTGACGGCTCTGTGTTTAGCGGCTGTGTGTTTGCCGGGTAACTGTTTGACGGCTCTGTGTTTGGTGGGTGACTGATTTGCGGCCTTTTCTATTGTGGTGCATTTCTTTTGATGAACATCATAATGCTGTTATTGCCACTACCTGAACCTCTATTTTTTAACAAAAGACTGCCACCTTGTCTCTGAGGTAAGCCTGCCAGCGCTTATGGTATTGTACACATTGGTTTATGTGCTAAAAAAAGTAATACAAGTATTTATTTAAAAAACCTTTGCAGGAAAGTGCCCCTTTTTGCATTTTTATCCCCCACTTTTTGCCTGATATCTGATGCAACCTGACGTGATGTGCCCTGGGTCCCTGCCAAACACGGGGCCTGTGTTCTTCCCAAAGATGTACCTTTGTACCCACAATTGGCACATCCCTGGCCTCAGGCAAGCCCCTGGTAAAAGGTACCATGGATACCAAGAGCACTGTGAAAAAGGAAGGCCTCGAAGGGCTGCAGCACTTATTGTGCCACCCTTAAAGGCCCTGTACCTTAACACCCACACACTGCCAGTGTAGGCTTAGTGTTTTGGTGCAGAGAAAAGTGAAGAGTCAACATGACTCACATCCCTGTGTGCGATGCTTGCAACCCACTGCCTAAGGCCTAGGTAAGTCAACCCTCTAGCAGAGGGCATTAGCCCTCAGGTGAGGGCACAGTGGCATGAACCCTGTGCCCCTACAGTGTCTCAATCCATTCTCACACACTGTAAGTGCAGTAAAGCCATAACGAGTATTTGGTCAGGGAGTTGGTCATTACAAACTCTACAGCTCTATAACTGCTTTACTAAAACCGGGGAAGTTTGGTAGCAAATTTCTCAGCACATTAAACCCACACTGATGTCAGAGTGGGATTTAATGTAAAATGCACGCAGAGGACATCTTAGAGATGCCGACTGAAAATCGACAAGCCCTGGTGTGGTTCCTGAATACCTGCCTGCCATCTGCCACCACCAGACAGGTTTCTGGACCCCTGGGTAGAGACCCTCCTCTCTCTCTGTCCAGAAACAAAGCCCATTCTGGGCAGAGGTGTCATACCTCCTCGTCTATGATGGGCTGGGTCCACGAAGGGGAAGCTTCAAAGGCCTGCTGCCTTTGGGAGCTGCCCCTGCCTTTTGCTGCCCCTGAGCAACTGACTACCACCGTTCTGGTCCCCACTTTGGACAGGATAATCTGCGGGAAAATCAAGCTAGGAAGAGAGGTATGCCCACATTTACCAACCCCACCCCTAAGGTGGGAAGGTGAGGTGAAGTCCACATCTCACTCCACCTCATCTTAAGATAAGGGGACCCAGCCAATCAGGAAGAGGCTCAATGGGTCAATTGATGCCGACTTGCACACTTCTAGTATTTAGGAGAAACCTTGATCCTTGCATCCTCGGATTCGAGGAAAGAAGGACTGAAGTGCTGTGCCGACCCAGGAAGAAGAGGACTTCTACGGCTTTGGGCCCTGATCTACCGTCCTGGCCGACTCCGACCTGCCAACAATGAAGAAACTGGTGTGTCCAACAGCCCCCCTGACCCCAGAGGACCTGCCCTGCACTCCCCTAACAGACTCCGTCTCCTGTGAGCACTGGATTTGTTCAACAAAGACTCCAAGACCAGAATCCAGAATCAGGTGACTACACAATTCTGCACCACTCTGCACCTGATGCCGACGGCCTGAGTTTGAGTGGCCCAACCCCAAGAGGAGGTATCCCCAGCGATTCTGACCTGGGATCTAGTGATCCCCGACCTCCCTCAAGCTTCAAGAATATTTCTACAGCCTCAACCTGAAAGATCACCTTGACCATGACCGGAGCTGGTAAGAATACCCGACACCAGAAGACACCTCTGCACTGGATGCCCTGCTGCCTTGGGTGGCCCAAACAACGGTGTACAGGCATCCCCCAAGATCCCAACTTACTTCTCCAGCCAGTGGTCGCCTTCAGGAAGCCTCCCTGCCCGAGCCTGCAGCAACTTCGCTGAACCAAAGTTTTCCCTTGAAAGCATTGGGTCCACAATGTCTTTTTGGCACCCTACACCCAGCCACCCCAGTGCCACTGGTGGTGCAGCTCCTGTGCTGATTGTTGGCCCCTGCAGTGCTGACCTTAATCTAAGGAGCTTTGCTCCCACACCCGATTGGCCTGCTCGTAAGCTGTCCCTAACCGAAGGCCCCCTCTGCCCCATTGGTTAACATTGGGCTCCTCCACTATGCACCCAGCTGCCCCATTACAGCTAGTGGTGCAACTCAAGAGCCCATCTAGACCTTGGGCAACCTCGGGTCTAACCCCCAAAACTCCCACTCTTAAGTCGTGAACTTGCCTAAGAAACTACTAACAAATGTTCTCCATTAGGAACCCATGTTATGAGACTTTGGGTCTAAAAAGTTCTAATACCGTGCATTGTGAGAACCTTAGGTGTGATATTAGGCATACCTCCCCCAGTCCTCAAAGTAAACCAAAAGCAGGGATGTGGAATTTCTGTAGCCCGACGCCCAGGACATATTGTTTGGGGTCAAGGGCAACAAGTTTTCATGTGCATTTTGTCCTTGGGACATGTAGGCCCATCTCCCTGTAGCACAAACTCATTGGCTTCCTGTTTGCAGTACCACATTATGGATCAGGAAAGGGCACTGTCTGAAGTTAAGGTAATATTTTATTCGTATGTTGATGCTGTTCAAACGTGTATTTATGGTTCATTAATTGTAAGCCTTTATTATTAGGGTGAGCACTCTAAGTAAATGTTGTAAGCTCTGACTGCACTATTGACAGTGGTTCCAGTATAAAAATGTAATACATGTTTTCAAAGTTTAGCAATATGAGGCTATCTATAATGCTCCCAGAATGCTCTCTGATTTGATGCAAATATTTGCAGAAGTTTGAAAGCAAGATTGATGATTCTTTGCTTTCAAAATAAAATGTTCATAAAAAATTGAAAGCAGGAAAATTTCTTTGCAGCATCATTTAGTAACATGTGTTGATGCATGCTAGTATTTCCAAAAAATATTCATAATGGAAAATGAGTGTAACCAGTTTCAATAAGATTATGGGAAATACAAATAAACAAGCATTGGCAAAGCCAGTAGGTCGGAAATAGGTGGTCAGCTTTTTAGTTTTGTCAATGTGTAAACTGTTTTGGCATGGTTTTTGTAAAACCTTCTTGGTGTGGGAGCTGTGGGGCCCTCACCAGTATAACAAACATTGGCAAAAGCAAAAATAGTTTTTGGTCTCAAAAAGCCCACACTGCCACAGTAGTTACTGGTAGTTACTGGCACAGGAACAAAACTACTTTGTGTGCTAATATGCTCCGTGTGAAAGAGCAGATGATGTCACTCACAGTGAAGCCAGCCGATACAAAGAGAGAGACATCATTTTAATAAATGCAAAAGGTCAGGGTCAACTTTTTAGTTTTGTCAATGTGTAAACTGTTCTGGCATGGTTTTTGTAAACCCTTATTGGTGTGGGAGCTGTGGGGCCCTCACCATTATAACAAACATTGGCAAAAGCAAAAATTGGTTTAGGTCTCAAAAAGCACACACTGCCACAGTAGTTACTGCCACTGAACAAAACTACTTTGTGTGCCGATATGCTCCTTGTAAAAAAGAGCATAATGATGTCACTCACAGTGAAGCCAGCCGATACAGAGAGAGAGACATAATTTGAATAAACGCAAAAGGTGATGGTCAACGCCAGACCAAATTAGGGGCCCAATTATTAAAGAAAGTCTCAAAGGTGTACCCATGGTAAATGTCCTTGCATTAAGTGCAGTATACGGCTTTCATGAATTCACAAGAATTTGCAGAAGTAGGACAATAAATAGTACTCCTGAAAAATATTTGTGAACTGCATTTTAGCATGAGCAAATGTGCATGTTGAGATTTGCTCATGCAAAAATCTGAGTGTTTGCAAGTTCACTTTCCCTCCAACCCCTTTTTTCCCAACTCTGGAAGAAGGTTTACATCTGCCATTGTCAGGAGTAAATTTCCAACATTTCTCAGCAAGTGAAAAGATTAGAGAAGAGTTGTTGAAAACCCTTAAAACATGCAAGTTAGTAGGTTTGCACAGACGCAAAGGGGCATTCTAACCCTGGAACTATTGCTTACCACCACCTTCAGCACCAGTATGTAGATCTGTGGAAACGTGGCAACATATGGCATTGTAAGAATTCAAACACTACTATGGTTTGAGCCCTGGCATAATCAGAGAGGCTATATCAGAGCTTTTAGATAATGACATTGCAGCCATAATTTGTCACTGCACTACATGGCACCAAAGAGACAAGTGAATTTTGTTACAGGACAAATAGATGTATGAAGCAACCTGCCCCAAGAACAAGTAGATATTTTATTAAATTCCACTCCCCTGCATTTACAATCACTGGGTCAACCTTCGCACCACCAGTTCAAACACCAGGTTAAACTACTGGGCTCAAAAACTCAAATACCTTTTGCACTAAACTGCTGGGCTCCATAACCTGGAAACAACAAACTGGCTGACTGTAGTAGCCAACTTGCTGCCAGACCGAGACATCAGTTATAAATGGGGATTAAACACTGAAACATCATTCATAATTTTGGCAACCAATACTGCACAAGTACTGTTAAACAAATGTTAAGATGCAAGAGCTGAGTTTGGATTTAATGGATTTAGTTTTTAATAATAGATTACAATTTAAGCAACATTGACTTTTACAGGTTTCCCTCCAGCCGGAATGTTACTGGCAACAGTGGGAATCAATAGTAGAATTTCCCCTCACAAGCTGGGGTATAAGGTGTCAAGGACACACTTGATATGACCAGGATAGGGACAAGTAGCACTTTGTTTTGGTTGTTTTGATTTTTTTTGCACGTCATTGTTTACAAAACGTGCGAGGTTCATAACTGTTATTTTATGTCACTGATGTGCAATTTGCAATGATTTTAAATAACTATGCTATAAAATTATTTATTCATGTGCGTTCCTCTAACACCTGATGGCTGGTACATGGCAGGGCTGGGCTAAGCCTCTGGTCCTGACATAGAATCAAGATACTTTACTTTGTGTGGCAAAAATGATTAATATTCACAGAAACCCTATTTCCACACGTTATTATTTGTATGCAAAATAGTTTTATCAGCAAAACTGTTTGTGTGTGCAAATTGTGTGGCCGTTTCAATGGAAAATATGTTGTCTGTAAATTACAGTGGGGGTTAGCTTCGTGACTGGGGGCATTTTCTGATTTGCTGACCTGCTGCAGCCCGGAGTGGTCTTGTTGCCACACACGCACCTGCGTCTCGCTCTCCCCCGCCGCCGCTCTGCAATAGCGGCCGCCGAGAGGGGGGAGCGTTTGCCACCGTGGTTGCCCTACCTGCCTACAACTCCCAGCATTCCCTGCGGGGTCCAGGCGACGCCGCCAGCAGCGTCATTCGCCAGCGCCCGGAGGCGCTTAAAGGTCACCAGATCCTGCAGAGGAGCGGGGTTAGCTTCGTGACTGGGGGCATTTCCTGATTTGCTGACCTGCTGCAGCCCGGAGTGGTCTTGTTGCCACACACGCACCTGCGTCTCGCTCTCCCCCGCCGCCGCTCTGCAATAGCGGCCGCCGAGAGGGGGGAGCTTTTGCCACCGTGGTTGCCCTACCTGCCTACAACTCCCAGCATTCCCTGCGGGGTCCAGGCGACGCCGCCAGCAGCGTCATTCGCCAGCGCCCGGAGGCGCTTAAAGGTCACCAGGTCCTGCAGAGGAGCGCGGTTAGCTTCGTGACTGGGGGCATTTCCTGATTTGCTGACCTGCTGCAGCCCGGAGTGGTCTTGTTGCCACACACGCACCTGCGTCTCGCTCTCCCCCGCCGCCGCTCTGCAATAGCGGCGCCGAGAGGGGGGAGCGTTTGCCACCGTGGTTGCCCTACCTGCCTACAACTCCCAGCATTCCCTGCGGGGTCCCGGCGGCGCCGCCAGCAGCGTCATTCGCCAGCGCCCGGAGGCGCTTAAAGGTCACCAGATCCTGCAGAGGAGCGGGGTTAGCTTCGTGACTGGGGGCATTTCCTGATTTGCTGACCTGCTGCAGCCCGGAGTGGTCTTGTTGCCACACACACACCTGCGTCTCGCTCTCCCCCGCCGCCGCTCTGCAATAGCGGCCGCCGAGAGGGGGGAGCGTTTGCCACTGTGGTTGCCCTACCTGCCTACAACTCCCAGCATTCCCTGCGGGGTCCCGGCGACGCCGCCAGCAGCGTCATTCGCCAGCGCCCGGAGGCGCTTAAAGGTCACCAGATCCTGCAGAGGAGCGGGGTTAGCTTCGTGACTGGGGGCATTTCCTGATTTGCTGACCTGCTGCAGCCCGGAGTGGTCTTGTTGCCACACACGCACCTGCGTCTCGCTCTCCCCCGCCGCCGCTCTGCAATAGCGGCCGCCGAGAGGGGGGAGCGTTTGCCACCGTGGTTGTCCTACCTGCCTACAACTCCGAACATTCCCTGCGGGGTCCCGGCGACGCCGCCAGCAGCGTCATTAGCCAGTGCCCGGAGGCGCTTAAAGGTCACCAGATCCTGCAGAGGAGCGGGGTTAGCTTCGTGACTGGGGGCATTTCCTGATTTGCTGACCTGCTGCAGCCCGGAGTGGTCTTGTTGCCACACATGCACCTGCGTCTCGCTCTCCCCCGCCGCCGCTCTGCAATAGCGGCCGCCGAGAGGGGGGAGCGTTTGCCACCGTGGTTGCCCTACCTGCCTACAACTCCCAGCATTCCCTGTGGTGTCCCGGCGACGCCGCCAGCAGCATCATTCGCCAGCGCCCGGAGGCGCTTAAAGGTCACCAGATCCTTCCGCGTCGCGGGACGCGCGCGGGCGACGCCGGGCTGAGCCCAGGCAGAGGGCGGGCCGTCTGTGGCCGTCCGGGGACGACCAAGGACAGGACGGGCCACCCCCCTTGGCACGGACTCATTGTGACAGGTACTGTTTACTGTGGATCTGGACTGGTCACCTGTATCTAATATTACAAACGAAACTGTGACTACAAGCTGCTGCTGTAGGAAGAGGGGGGGCGGGGGCACAAGCCATTTATGTCATATGTTAAGTGTTGAGTCACTGGGCCACTCATTATAAGGATTCGTGGCTGCCTTCTGGGGGAAGAAAAGAGGAGAAGAGCCAGATTATAATATGTCCAATCACCCTAAAACACGTTCGGTCATGAGTAAAGCTCGCCAAACTGAAACCCCCAAACAAACGTTGGCAGAAACAAAAGACCTAGCCCCAAGTAAAGTGAAAAAACCCATCGCAATTGACCTGATGCTAAAGAAGGTATCCGGGGAAATAGAACGCATGGAAAGGAGCCTAACTTCCTCACCTAACCCTATTGTAGCTACCCCAACTCCTTCTAGAGATCTGACACTAGCAGATAGCCCAAATATGACTGGGAATGTAGCCTCACCAAATAACGCAACTGAGTCTGTTCCCTGTGCTCAACCCCCACCCTCCCCGGGGATAGAAACCTCCGGGCTTAGCGAAGCGGCCCCCCAGAGAAAACCAAAACGACGGGGGAGGACCAAGGGACAACAGAGAAAAAATAAGCCACTCACAGGAGATGGCCGGGCAAAAAATAGGCAAGAGGTCATCCTGGTAGAAGATAATGTGCATACAAATATGAACCCACCAGGATGGATTGAGGAAGTTCTAGGAGATCTCAAAAAACACCTGGAAACCTTTATAATTGCTCAGTTGAAACCCATTATAAGCAAGGTGGACAAAATATCGAGTGAGCTGTCCAAACAAAGCAAGATAATAGAACTCACAACTAAGAAACCTCCCAATGGCCCTAACCAACCAAGTAATGTGGCCACTAATGACAATACTGACAATAACACACTGTCAAATAACAACTGTGTTAGCTATACCCAACATACAATTGCCCAGATACATGATGCTCCGAAAGCTCCCCAAGAGCAGAGAGGGGGATCTAACCAAGAGCAGAGAGGGGGATACAATCATAAGACGAGCTCTAAAAACATTGATAAAGCCCCTCCACAACCGCTAATGCAATGGGGGCAGGAAGACCACTATCCAAGAAATGGTCCCCACAGCTCAGCCCATATGGACTTTGACCCTTTCTCTATCACAGATAGCCCCCCCCACACATAAATCTACCTCCAGAGGCCAGTCCCTTTGTAATAGTATTTGCAGGGGTCCCGGAAACTAGGGCCTCAGACAAAGAATCACACTCCCAATTACATGGGAAAATCTCCAAGTGGTTGAACATACACAGACCAATAAATAACGGGGAAAGAGGAGAGATAGTCCATGTAAGAAGAGTTAAATGGCTTGGTGGTAGTGATAGAGCAAGATTTCGCATTGCGACTTGCTCGAGTCAAGAACCTCGAAAATCTATTATAATCTCGTAACTTTAAGTGTTTGTTTTACTAATTTTATGTATTTTGAATGTGCGTGGGTATCATAGAGATGCTTGCTTATGTGTTTTACTAATACGATTAATTCTTGTCCCTAAAATGGCCGCTGCTTGACTTTCCTCTTCTGCGCATGCGTCAGTCACACTCACGTGACTACACGTAGAGATAGTTTTGGAGGGAAAGGGTGCGCATGCGTAATAGCCACAAGATGGCATTTCCCTGTATTAACGTGGTGAAGCTTGTGCTGTTGCTCTCGTGTCGTTATATATTGCACTAATATTTAAATTGCGTAGTATATTTTTATGATGATAAACGTGAAGTACGAAAATATGACATGTAATGCCTTCATTTATTTCCATGTATTAATTTGTTTTCGCTTACTTTTCATGTATCCTCGGCACTGAGGGGTGATGGGGCTGGGGAGTCCATCTTGGAGGGCACTACTGCGCCGAATCAGTCGATGGTGCGGTGGCATTGAAACCAAGCCAAAGAAGGTTGATGCCAGAGCCTGCATGGGAAGATGCACCTTCACCCAGCGAGAAAGCCTAACTTGTACCCTATTTGAATACATTGTATATCTTTCCATTGTATTCCCTGCGACTTCTCGTGGGAACCCAAAATCTTGCTAGGCGGCACCTTAGGATGCAAAGTAGGCCTTAGAATAGTCTGTTCTGATTGGTGTGTTAACCAAATCCTACCTTAGGACCAATCCAAATTGGGGATTCTGATACTTTGCAACATTTGGGGGGTGGTACCCTGTCCCAAAACAGTATATCTAGCCTAGGTTTAGCTAGAGAAATCGTCCGACTTGTCTGAATAGCTGACCTGTCACTGACCCAACGCACTCAATAGGTGACTTGATACAGAGGTGCTGCGGAGCACTCTGTCCGAATTTGACCATAGACTAAGGTATTACTAAACCTTAAGTGCTGGCGGTGCACTTTGCTGGGGAGTTCGCTAACCCAATCGGGGTTCTGACTGATAGCTGCAGAGAGGGTGGAGCGCAGGCGTTGCTTCCGAACTGCGGGTGCTGGTCGTGTCCTGGTGGTCCTGTCCTGAGCCTAATCTGGGTTTCCTGTCCTGTCCTGAGGTGTCCATTCTGCACCTGCTGTCCCATTGATGACTGCTATTCCTTGGGGTATTTCCTGTCCTTAACTGACCCGTGGCCAGGGTTGGTTTTCACACCAGTCTAGGTAAATATCTTGCTGAAAATCTCTGAAACTGCACTTTCTATTTTTCTGTCTTTGCTTCAATAAAGACATACCTTTGCATATGTAAATTTTCCATGTTTTTCTCTGCAAATCATTGCATCTCATTAAAGTCATTTACAGTTTGCATTTCATAGCATGTTCCTATGTTCCCCTGTCTTTTTAGTATAAATCTTTCCATACTGTTTATGAATTAAATATGTTTTACAAATTTCTCTTAAATACTGAATCAAAGTAATAACGTTAGAATTATAGCGTGTTGCAATTTTTACCCTTCCATAGAGGTATAGGTTTCCCTAGTGTCTTTTCTCTCGAAATATGACCTAATGATAAAATCCTAAAACGTGCATAAAATTCCTAGCATTAAGTACTCTCCCTCGAATTTCATTTCCGTTATTTCTGAATTCCCTCATTATAGGGTTAGATGGTTACCTGTATACTCTGCCTATATGGTTATGTGCTCTTCGTTATTTTGATTATAGATTGCCTCATTACTATAAACTGTATGATTGCAGAATCTGAAATCTAAGATAAACTTTTAAAACTTCTCAGTTGTCCGTGGTCATTTCATGAAATAAAGATCAATAAAGTTGGGGTTTTGTATCTTGCTGCCTTTCCTTTTACAGCTAGCTCCCTGACCCATCGTGGTCATAGGTACCCATAACGATGGATGGTAAGTTGGGTACATTGGAAATAAATCGAAAGGGAACTCACAATTATTGGTAGTAGATTGTGTGGTCATCTGATCAATGTATATGATAAAGTAAAGTATATGGGCCCGAAGCCAGAAGTGGCGAAAATATTGGTCGGGTGACCCGCGATCTCTAGCAGTAATTTTCTGGTAGCATCGAGGATGGTTAGGGAATAGCTAAAGGTTAAGTAGGACTAGTTAGTTTAACTAAGTCGGATGCTGCTATAAGAGTAGACGCTTCAAGAGAATTGATCACTCACTTGAAAATTGTTTACTTTGAAAAATTATGAAATGTTTTAAATTTGTTATTTTTGTTATTATACTGTTATATGTACTAATCCATTCGTATGTAAAACGCTTTCTATGTTGTCGTAAATCCCCGGGGAATTGAATAGCGAGTGGTGAATAGAATCCACTTGCTTTGAGGTCATTTGCTCTAAGGAAAGTTGGTGCAGGTTAGGCAGAACTGGAAGCACTAACTAGGGTTTTTTCTGAATGTATGATTGAATAAATGTTAGTAACGAGGTTCATTGGCAAAATTCCTACTGTGGCATAACCTAGTGAGGGTCACACCGGAAGAGTAGCAGGTTCATCGGAGCTTGAGTGAAAGCAAAAGGGCTCGCTGGTGAAACTTTAGGCTCTGATATATCCCGGAAAGGTGGATGAGTCTAGGGGAGTAACAGGTTCTCCAATGCTAGTGTGAAGGGTAGGCAGAAGAGATCTACTCGTAGTGAGTGAAAAGTAAATGGAAGTAGTTTACTTGCAGCGAAACTAATTCTTTCCTGTCTAGACACTTGAGCACAGTGGCGAATGTGTATTCGTTGTTGAATTAACCAAGCACTAAGCACTTTTAGAAAGAAAGAAAGTTTCCGTTACCTTGTGAAGGAGGGAGTCAGTCGCGAAGCTGCTCTGACGTCACTCCGTGCCGCGCTGGGATTGGTAGACACAGCGGGTTGGTAGCGGAGCTGAAAATTGTAAAGGAGGGGCGAGCGCCGGAGCGTGGGAACTGTCTCGCGAAAGGGCCGCGCACCCATTGGTTGAAATATTTGAACTCGTGCATTTCATTGGTCGCACGGAAATAATAGATGCACTCGGATTGGAAGTGATTTTGTAAACAAATCACTCGTAAAAATCGTATGTGGCATTCGTATAGACCGCATACCAGACCTGATCCACGGCATATGGGATTTGCGGACGATCAGTGGAAAGGCGTTAAAAACAACATTATGTACGGAACTAAGAGAAAAGTGTCTCTTGTAAACAAAGTGAAGAATTATTTCAAAAAGGACAAGCCGATTAAAACTAGAGAAGGTGTTGTCATACCGCAACCCAACACTCCCGCATCTTTCATGATGTTCGATAAAGGGTACAACACATGTGTATGGTTGGAAAATTGGGTGGAATACACGAAAAATGACGGAGTATTGGCTTTCCCGTTAGATGGAACATTTAACAGCAGAATTCTATTCAATTTGAGAACCCGAATGAATGATTTACATCCCAGACCTAGATTAACGCAGTATGAAGCGCTAGAGGAATGGGAAATCGAGGCTTTCGAAAGGGATAAGCCACGGATGGATAAAGGGTTAACTAAATTTTATCCAAAATTGAAGCAGGAAGCACGAGCTAAAAAGATGAAACAGTGGAGGCAGAACATGATAGTGGAGGGATTGTTTCCCATGATGCCAGCAGATGATCCTTCTGGGGGGAAGAAACGGTTGGAAAAATCTAAACATTGGGTACCCATCGGAGAGTCGGATGATGAATTATTAGATGACCTGTGTATGAGAAGTCCGCCTCCTTATAATGAAGGACATCGACCTTCCAGTGCAGGAGATATTTCCCGAAGACTTCGTCCCCAGGAAGAAGTTAGGTCCGCAAGTGTAGGAGGGGGTTACCAAATACCTCCCTATACCGAGAGTCTAGGACCAGTGGATACCAGGAACATTTACCCCAGAATGTCAGCTAGTGGGGAGACAGGATATTCCTGTGAAGGAGATTTTTGTTCTCGACCTCCCTACGGAGGCGAGATGAGACCCTCAAGTTCAGGAATGCCGTTATTACAGCCACAGTATGAGGAAGAACGAAGATCCCTAGGTACAGGAAGTTTGTTCCCAAGAACAAATTATGGTGAAGGACCTAGTGAGACTCATCCCACTGCCCCAAGTTATGCTCCCACACTGACCCCGCAGGTGTTACATGACAAATCCATAGAGAGATTACTGGAAGAAAAGGAGCGGGAGGTTCTAGCAAAACAGAGAGCTGAGATCATTCAGAAAATGTCCCAGTTAAATACCAGTCCTGAAGCATTGACAATCCCAGTAACAATCGGACCCGTGGTTTCATTGTACGGGGATCGGCATGAAAGTCCAAAACCTCCAGTCATTACTCCCGTCATAGCACAGCCCAGACCAGAACCCTTAATTGTAGATGAACAGACGAGTGAGTGTGAATCTGAGGTCTCACTGAGGGATCTGCCCATTAGAAATACAGGGAAAAGGATGCAGAAAAGACATAATCCTTTCAATGCGAGGGAGATTCAAATGGAATCGACTTCGGGTACTAGAAGTGTCACTTTGGTCACACCTGAGGAAATCGAAAGATGGAGTCAAGAATTAGAGAAACAAACTTCGCAAACGAAACCTTTAGACCTCTACAAACTGAGAGTAGAAATCGAAGAATTAATGGCAGGAAACGTAGGATTAGACAGATTAAATACCTACTCTGAAGAAAAGCTGTTGTTTATGTGCAAAAGTCTTACCCGCAATGTCCGAGTACTTCATGAAAAATTGACAGATACTGCTGCTAGTATGGGAATAGACATTTCAAAATCGAAACCCTTGCAGAAACCATACCGAGCAGAATTTTCAGACAAAGATTTGGAAAACCTGAATATATCAGGGAAAAAGGCACAGGTCAAGGAACTATTGACAGTATTACAGAAATGGGGAGAAGTAGAAAAATGGAAAGCCAGATTGGCTAGAAAAAAGGATGAGGCCAGGTCTAAGCAGGTAACTCCCGAATTTGTCCTAAAGGAAGCAGACAAACCAGAACAGTTATGCCCTATGCGCGAAGTGCCCGGAGGAAAATATGTACATGTTCCATGGTCCCGGCAGGATATTGTGTCCTTTACCAATGACTTCCCGAAATTGCGAGAAAAGCCAGTCGATTGGTACCGGCAGGTAGAAAGATTTGTAAAAGTGCAAAAGTGCTTGTGGAAGGACCTGGATGGATTCTTCGACATAGTGGTCCCTGTAGATCTGTGGACTGAGTGTAAGATAGCCATAGCCTGGCCTAGTGAGGAATACCCGAGAGATGACAAAACAGGGGAGCCATCGAAGGAAGTGATGAGGAAGTATGAACAAGTAATTCAACATTTGAAATTAAAAGTGCCTGCAAAGGAAACTGATTGGACCAAGATAGATAGAACCACGCAAGAAAGAGATGAGACAGTGCACTCTTTTTATGAAAGGCTGTTGCAGGTATTTAAAACATACAGTGGTATAGATAACATCGAGATGAAGGACATGACCCACTTCATTTACAGGTTTGTAAACGGTTTAAGACCCGAAATTTGTCAGTGGATAAAGGATAATAAAATCTGTTGGCATACCAAAAAGATGGATGAGGTCCTACGGTACGCAAAGTACTGTGAGGACGAAATGGCAGAAAAGAAAAAAGCCCTGAAGGAGAAGGTGATGTGGGCTCAAGTAAAGCTCGCAGAACAGCAGGAAAAGCAATTGAGTAAGTTAAACAAAACTACTCAGAACCAAGGCCCTGGGGGTGGGGGTGGAGGAAAACCTAGAGCTAAAATGAGTAGAGAGGAAGCGAAAAAGAAATTTCCCTCCCACCAGTGCGGAGAAATTGGACATTGGAGAGACGAGTGTCCCTATTTGCAGTCTGATAATGCCCAAACACCTGATTTAATTCCACAGACGCAGAATGAAAAACAAAGAAAGACCCAGCAGCAGGTAAAAACGATTCAAGTGCCTCGAGCGCCAAAACCTATTTTTAAAGGGAAGTCACCACAGGGTGATGATGTAGAAATCTGGGGAGGCAATGAGGATAGAAATACAGCAACTTTGCAGTATTTGTTGAACAACACCTTTTTCTGTGATGACCAGTACTGACGGGGCCTGAGAGGGGAGGACGAGGAGTGCGTACTTGGCGCCTCTTTGCCGGTAGACCAGTCAGGGCCATACATTGAAGGAAAGGTTGATGGAAATGATGTCACCTTTCTATTGGACACTGGTGCTACCCGTTCTACTGTGAGAACAGTGGACGTTCCAAACCTACCCCTCTCGGGAGAAGCAATCCAAGTAGTAGGAGTATCTAATCAATTGATTAGTACACCTGTTACCGAACCCATGGAGATCTCGATTGGAAATTTTAAACAAATGCACAGATTTGTTGTCTGCGATACCAGTCCGGTAAATTTACTGGGACGTGATTTGCTGTGCAAAATGAATTGTACCATCTTTTGCACACCAAAGGGCGTCGAAATCCAAACCCCAGATGAAGATGGTATTTATAAGCTAATGTTAATTAGACCTGACTCAGAAATAAAACGAATGACTATACAGGACTTACCTGAAGAACTCCAGCAGACAGTGAAACAAGAAGTGTGGGACTTTACAGGAAAGGATGTGGGATTAATGAAAAACATAGACCCCATACAAATAGCCATGAGGGAAAATGCAGTATACCCCAATACCAAGCCTTACAGAATGAGTGCAGAAGTGAGAGCAGGTGTTGCCATTGAAATACAGAAATTGCTAGAAGCAAACATCATACAGGAAGTAATGAGTAGCCCGTGCAACTCACCCATTATGGGCATCAAAAAGCCTAATGGCAAGTACAGAGTAGTGCAGGACCTGAGAAAGGTAAACAAGATAGTGGTCCCTTGCTGCCCTATTGTCCCGAACCCAGCAGTGATTCTGTATCAGATCCCCTGGGATCCTGAATGGTTCACTGTGATAGACCTATGTCATGCTTTCTTTTCGATCCCATTGCATCCAGATAGCAAATTTCTTTTCTCATTTGCTTTCAACAGTAACGTGTATGTCTGGAACAGGGTCCCCCAGGGGTACACAGAAAGCCCCTCTATCTTTAATCAGATCTTGAAAAAATGCCTTGAAACTTTAGTCTTACCTGGAAAATCTGTTTTGGTACAGTACATTGACGACCTATTAGTGGCGTCTAAAAGCCATAGGGATTGCGTGGTTGACACCATTGCCCTACTGAATCATCTGAGTGAAAAGGGACATAAAGTGGCCCCTGAGAAATTACAGTTCTGTTCGAAATCAGTGAAATATCTGGGACACCAGATAGAAAAAGGTATCAGAAAAGTCACCTCAGAGAGAGTCAGAATAATTCAAAATATGCAGTTACCCCGTACTCAGAAAGAAATCAGAATGTTCCTAGGAGTTGTAGGTTACTGCAGGCAATGGATTGTGGGATTCGCAGTCCTTGCAAAGCCTTTGATACAAATGACAAAGAAAGGAGCAAACGACCCAGTTGAATGGAATGACGAGAGCTTAACAGCTTTCACACAGTTGCGAAATTGCCTGTGTACAGCCCCTGCTCTGGGAATGCCTGACTACTCCAAAGAGTTTGGCTTATTCTGTGACACTCGTGACAATTGTGCATTGTCCGTCCTGACTCAGGAGCATGGTTTGACCAGAAGGCCTGTGGCATATTTTTCTGCCACTTTGGATCCAGTGGCTGCTGGACTACCTGGATGTCTAAAAGCAGTAGCTGCAACTTGCACCAGTTTAGAACAAAGTGAGTCAATTATTATGGGACATCCTGTAACTGTGTATGTTCCACATGCAGTTGTGATCCTATTGACTCGTACAAAAACTCAGTATCTCACCCCTAGTCGGCTGACTAAATATGAGAGGATTCTCATGGGTGCCGCAAATATAGTCATTACCCGATGTAACATTTTAAACCCTGCCACTCTACTCCCTGACTCAATGGTAATGGAAGATAAGGGAGATAATGAGCATGACTGCATTGACCTGACAGAGTTTAGTACTAAACCTCGCCCAGACATTAAAGAAACTCCTTTGCCTGTACATGATGAGGAATTGTTCGTGGATGGTTCATGCCTAAGGCATGAACTCGGAGGCCTGAGTGCTGCCTATGCTGTGGTCACGTTAAACAAAATTGAAGAAGCATCTTATCTATTTGGAGTAAAGTCTGCACAAGTAGCCGAATTGATCGCCCTGATAAGAGCTTGCAAATTGGGAAAAGACAAAAAAGTGACAGTGTATACTGATAGTCAGTACTGTTACGGGGTTGTGCATGACTTTGGCCAATTATGGCTACAAAGAGAATTCCTGACTTCCTCAGGTACCCCCATTCGGAATTGAAAAGTTGTCCAAGACCTTTTAGAGGCAATCCAATTACCAAAAGAATTGGCAGTGGTCAAATGTGTTGCTCATAAGAAGGGCCTTGACCCTGTATCTTTGGGAAATGATTTTGCTGATCGGGTGGCAAAACAATGTGCTATGGAACAAATGAGAATAAATCCCAGGCGGGGTGGGGTTGGAAACAGCTGCCAACTTAGAATGTTTGAAGAAGTGCCTACATGGGATGAAGTGAGAGAATGGCAGCATGTGACGCCCTGGGAAGAGAAAGAGAAATGGAAAGAACAAGGTTGTAAACCGAGACGTGAGGATGGTGTCATTGTGGGCCCAAATGGTATGCCTGTGTTACCCAGACACCTGCTTGCCCCAATGGCTCGATTGATACATGAGGGATCACACATTGGGAGGGACGCCATGGTTCTGGTATTTCAACAGACTTGGTACAACAAGAAATTCAGGAAAGTAGCAGAATCTCTCTGCCAGAGGTGCTTGACCTGTCAGCAGTTCAACGCTGGCAAAAGAACAGTAGTTGAACTGATGAAAATTGGGAGATCAGGGGGTCCCTTTGTGAGAATACAAATTGATTTCATTACCATGCCTCGTTGTGAGGGAAAAAGGTATGTCCTTGTCATTGTCTGCCTATTTTCAAAGTGGGTGGAAGCTTACCCTGCCACACAGAATGACGCCATAACAGTAGCTAAGCTCCTACTAAAGGAATTGATACCTAGATTCGGGGTTCCAGTCTTTATTGACTCAGATAGAGGCGGACATTTTCAGAATGAAATTTTGGCCCAGCTTTGCAAAGCATTCGGGATCACACAAAAGCTGCACTGTGCATATCATCCAGAGGCTTCTGGAGTGGTAGAACAAATAAATGGCACTATAAAAAATAGATTGGCAAAAATGTGTGATTCTACTGGCTTGAACTGGATAAATGCCTTGCCTCTTGTTCTGATGGGACTCAGAAGCATTCCAGATCGAAGAACAGGCCTGAGCCCTCATGAGATATTGATGGGAAGAGTGATGAGACAAGCGTGGGTACCAGGATACAAACTGTTAAGCATTTCTGATGATTTGGTACTTGAATACTGCAAGCAACTGGGTGACCAAGTGCGTTCTATCTCTCGCCAGATTGGGGCAGATGCCGTCGCCAACCCGACAACCCCAGTTCACAAATTGGTTCCTGGTGACTGGGTTAAGATAAAGAAGCATACTCGTTCAAGTTGCCTTGAGCCAAGGTGGGGAAAAAAGCGCCAAGTAATCCTGGTAACAATGACCGCTGTGAAGTGTGCAGGCGTGCCCAAGTGGATCCATGCCAGCCATACCCAGAAGGTGATACCCGACGAGGAACCTGGAGCCGAAGGTTGTCCAGCTGAGGGGTCTACAGACGTTGGTCCTGAAGTAGCTGATATCAGACGGCCGAGCACCAGTCCCGTTGAGGGTCCTGTAAGCGTTGGTCCAGAGGTAGCCGATGACGTATGGCCAAGCACTAGTACTGCTGAGGATCCCACAGATGTTGGTCCGAAGGTAGCTGATGACGAGCTGCAGAGGATTTGGCCAGAAGATTGGATACCCATAATCGACCTTCCTGGAGACCCACTCAGAACAAGAGAGCGAATAAGAGAAGACAGAGAGTGGAATAGAGAGGTTAAGCAAGGCACAGGCGAAGACCCTCAGATCATTGAGATTCACATCAAATCTGAGGACGAAGAAGAAGGTCAGACAGGGACAGAACAAGTGATCGATACTCCTCCACTGACTCCTGATATTGAAAAGGGACAGACTAGACATAGTGTAATAGTTCGAGCAGAAGAAAATCAAGGGATCGAAGTGCTCGAGCAGGATCAGGCAGAACTAGGAGAACATGTTCAGGACATAGAAACAGAGACATTTGAAAGCGAAACTCAAAATATACCTGAACAAGGCCAGCTTAGTAACCAGGCAGAAGAAATAGATACAAGACCTGGGACTAGTCAGACAGAAAGGGAGAAGGCAGAAATAGAAGTGCCACAAACAAGTGAAAATAAAAGGACATTAGAAGAAAGCCAAATAACAGTGCCAACTAAAAGACTCAAGAAAAAGAAGCACATTGAGCCAAGGTATATTAAGAGACTAAAATTAAGAATAAAAACAGTCCAAGAGAAACTTGCAGATATAAGAAGAAGTCCCCGAATTGCAGAAATACCTGAAGATAGCTCCAAGAGAAGGAGTGAGCGAATAAAAAGACAAAACGAAAAATACAAGGATCCGGAGTGGACCTACTTAATCTTGGAAAACTTTGAGGATCTTGATATTACTGATGAAAGCGACGGAGAACAGATTACTGATTACTCTGCAGAGGAAGAGGAAGAACCGCCGTGAAATTGCTCAGCATAAAGATACCTGGGCAAGGGCACAAAGAGGGGTTGAAATTTTCTTCTGAGCCAAAATGTCTGATTCAAACGTGAGTGGTAGACCTAGCCGCAGTTGTTGCAAAACATGCTGCAAGGTGTGTATATGTAGTATAGTTATAGTAATATTAATTTGGATAGGATTAACAGTTTTCATTCCTTTTATGGTAAGCAAAAATACTAATATTGACCCTACCCAGACTACTGATACTGAAGAACTGACAACACGAAGTGTAGAAAGACGTGAAAAAGCACTCAGACAGACAAAACGAGATTTAGAAGCATCAGATGAGGAAGGACTACATTACCACGGAGTTAGAAACCAGACACACTTAAATGTTTTCGCAAACCTGTTAGTGCATTATGTAGAAACTATGGAAATAGAAGATTGCTATGTCTGCATGAAGCTACCTACTTCTGTGGCTGAAGGCGACATATCATCACCTACCTCTGACCTATGGAATCTCCTGTAGTATTTTAGCAAGCTTATTTTACAAAAGAGGACCGTTACAGTACTATTACTCTAACAATGACGTGATTTTTTCTGAACTTCCCATACGTGGAAATCTGAATCCTGTACATACCAAAAGTGACGTTACACGTTATATGGGAGAATATTTTCTGACTATAGGTACAATAGATTTAAATGAAGCACACAGAGACAACTTGACCTGTTCATTACATGACCAAGAAAAGATATTTTTGAACATGGCAGAGAAGAGAAGGGAGAGTTTCCAAAGGAAGGAAAATGACAAAAGGCAGAAAACACCTAAATGGGCTGAGAACATGGAAAGCACCTCAAATGGCGGGGCAGGGCCTGCTTTGTTGCTGGATTTCGAGAAGAAAGGGAAACTCTGTCTTCATCGCGAGAAGACTAGTTATTATAATAACATTTTCATTGGTTCCAGTCAATGTGAGCACAATTACAAGGTAATTGGAGGTTGGGGATTCAAAAATGGGTCAGAGCCTGTGTTTCCTGGAATTTATTATATATGTGGAGACAAGGCTTATTTCATATTGCCGGATCACTGGTATGGAAGCTGCTACTTTGGCATTGTTTTCCCGAGAATATACCATGTGAATGAAATTGCTGGAAGCAGTGAAAACACTAATGGCTTAGTGCGTAGCAAAAGAGAAAGCGTAGGTGAAATAATGGGTAGTATTTTTAGTGCACTGATACCTGGAGTGGGAGTGGTTCTGAACACTCACAGAATTTGCAAATTGTCCACAATAGTGGATGTGTTGTCTACTGACACAGCTCATGGATTTCTGCTGGTCAATACCGAAATGGTTGCGATCAAATCAATGATTTTGCAAAACAGACTTGCTCTTGACACCTTATTAGCAAAAGAGGGCGGAGTCTGCCGGATGTTGAAGGCGTAACATTGTTGCACTTACATTCCGGACAAAAGTGTACAGCTCAAAAGATATGTGAAAAACATTACTAATTTGGAAAAGGAACTCAAACCACTCGAGGTTGACAGTGCCTGGAAGAGACTGGTTGATGGTCTCTCCAATGTAGGTCATTGGTTTGCTAGTTTAGGTAAAAGCTTATTACTTAAGGTACTGATGCCAATTGGAGTGATAGGTCTTATCCTATTTCTCATATTCGTCTGTTGCAAATGTCGCAAACACACAAAGAAATACCAAGTGAATGCGAGAGGAGTGAAACGGAGTGCGGATGAACTTGAATTGGAAGAAATGAATAATCAGATTTATAAAAAGGTGAAAAATTCTCACCCTACCAAAACTGAGAAAGAAAAACTGAATCGCCTGTTGGAAGAGATAGAAATGTACAAGGTGTGAAAGAAAGTTGGCATCTGGTTCCATTTTTTGTGATGATAGTAAATATCATCAAAGAGGGGATTGATAGAGCAAGATTTCGCATCGCGACTTGCTCGAGTCAAGAACCTCGAAAATCTATTATAATCTCGTAACTTTAAGTGTTTGTTTTACTAATTTTATGTATTTTGAATGTGCGTGGGTATCATAGAGATGCTTGCTTATGTGTTTTACTAATACGATTAATTCTTGTCCCTAAAATGGCCGCTGCTTGACTTTCCTCTGCTGCGCATGCGTCAGTCACACTCACGTGACTACACGTAGAGATAGTTTTGGAGGGAAAGGGTGCGCATGCGTAATAGCCACAAGATGGCATTTCCCTGTATTAACGTGGTGAAGCTTGTGCTGTTGCTCTCGTGTCGTTATATATTGCACTAATATTTAAATTGCATAGTATATTTTTATGATGATAAACGTGAAGTACGAAAATATGACATGTAATGCCTTCATTTATTTCCATGTATTAATTTGTTTTCGCTTACTTTTCATGTATCCTCGGCACTGAGGGGTGATGGGGCTGGGGAGTCCATCTTGGAGGGCACTACTGCGCCGAATCAGTCGATGGTGCGGTGGCATTGAAACCAAGCCAAAGAAGGTTGATGCCAGAGCCTGCATGGGAAGATGCACCTTCACCCAGCGAGAAAGCCTAACTTGTACCCTATTTGAATACATTGTATATCTTTCCATTGTATTCCCTGCGACTTCTCGTGGGAACCCAAAATCTTGCTAGGCGGCACCTTAGGATGCAAAGTAGGCCTTAGAATAGTCTGTTCTGATTGGTGTGTTAACCAAATCCTACCTTAGGACCAATCCAAATGGGGATTCTGATACTTTGCAACATTTGGGGGGTGGTACCCTGTCCCAAAACAGTATATCTAGCCTAGGTTTAGCTAGAGAAATCGTCCGACTTGTCTGAATAGCTGACCTGTCACTGACCCAACGCACTCAATAGGTGACTTGATACAGAGGTGCTGCGGAGCACTCTGTCCGAATTTGACCATAGACTAAGGTTTTACTAAACCTTAAGTGCTGGCGGAGCACTTTGCTGGGGAGTTCGCTAACCCAATCGGGGTTCTGACTGATAGCTGCAGAGAGGGTGGAGCGCAGGCGTTGCTTCCGAACTGCGGGTGCTGGTCGTGTCCTGGTGGTCCTGTCCTGAGCCTAATCTGGGTTTCCTGTCCTGTCCTGAGGTGTCCATTCTGCACCTGCTGTCCCATTGATGACTGCTATTCCTTGGGGTATTTCCTGTCCTTAACTGACCCGTGGCCAGGGTTGGTTTTCACACCAGTCTAGGTAAATATCTTGCTGAAAATCTCTGAAACTGCACTTTCTATTTTTCTGTCTTTGCTTCAATAAAGACATACCTTTGCATATGTAAATTTTCCATGTTTTTCTCTGCAAATCATTGCATCTCATTAAAGTCATTTACAGTTTGCATTTCATAGCATGTTCCTATGTTCCCCTGTCTTTTTAGTATAAATCTTTCCATACTGTTTATGAATTAAATATGTTTTACAAATTTCTCTTAAATACTGAATCAAAGTAATAACGTTAGAATTATAGCGTGTTGCAATTTTTACCCTTCCATAGAGGTATAGGTTTCCCTAGTGTCTTTTCTCTCGAAATATGACCTAATGATAAAATCCTAAAACGTGCATAAAATTCCTAGCATTAAGTACTCTCCCTCGAATTTCATTTCCGTTATTTCTGAATTCCCTCATTATAGGGTTAGATGGTTACCTGTATACTCTTCCTATATGGTTATGTGCTCTTCGTTATTTTGATTATAGATTGCCTCATTACTATAAACTGTATGATTGCAGAATCTGAAATCTAAGATAAACTTTTAAAACTTCTCAGTTGTCCGTGGTCATTTCATGAAATAAAGATCAATAAAGTTGGGGTTTTGTATCTTGCTGCCTTTCCTTTTACAGCTAGCTCCCTGACCCATCGTGGTCATAGGTACCCATAACGGTGGATGGTAAGTTGGGTACATTAGAAATAAATCGAAAGGGAACTCACAATTATTGGTAGTAGATTGTGTGGTCATCTGATCAATGTATATGATAAAGTAAAGTATATGGGCCCGAAGCCAGAAGTGGCGAAAATATTGGTCGGGTGACCCGCGATCTCTAGCAGTAGGAAAAAGGACATAAGAGGGGACTGCATAGTAGCAAATTTCAGAGACACTAGACTTGTGGATTATATCCTGAAGAATCCCAACAGAAATCACACTAGCACAATCTGTGCGCTCCCGCTCGGGTATTTTTACCCAAGGAGTTGGAGCAGCAACAACGTTGATAATGTTATGTGGAATCCCGGAAGGCCACAATACACCCAAAGAGCCAGATCCACAAGCTACCCTGATCAGTGTTTACCTCCACGAGACTACTCTCAGTGGAGAAACAGATTTGCCCCTTTGCAGTCGCTTGAGGAAAATGACTGACTACCCTCTATGAAAAATGAGCCTGTAATATCCTCAGCAACTGGGGAATTTTTATGTCCTGCAATAGAGGTTGGTCCTGTTAGCTCTAGGAATGAGCAAAAATCGAGGCTAGATGAACCCCCTAAACAGTGGGACGAGATCGGAAATGCCACAGAGCCCATAGAATCAGGTGACCGTAGAATAAAGGAATCCAGCACAGAGGGAAGAAAAGCTAATAGGGCTGGACTAACCTTTCTGTCCTGGAATATAGCAGGCCTGGGGGGTAAACTTAAGAACAAGGAGTGGATAGAATACATAAGGGGCTTTCATAATATAGCTCTTCAAGAAACATGGGCGCAAGACTCTGACTCCTGTCAACTGGAGGGCTATAAATGTTTTTTTAGACCAGCCAAAGAAGTGAAATCTGGGAGAGCAAAAGGAGGCCTAGTGATATATGTAGATCTAGACCTAAAGAGCACTTGGTCACAACCAGACTGGGCGTCAGATACCATACAAGCAGTTCTACGTCAGGGGCAGAGATTTCTAATTCTAAACTTTTATAATCAGGGTCCAACTGATGGAAACTTCCCTATATTATTAGAGCTCGAGAGTAGGCTAAATGAGGAAACAGATTTAAGGCAGGGGGGGCCTGTTCCAACTGGCCTGCTGATGGGGGACTTTAACTGTCATCTGTGCCCTAAGCTACTCCCCATCTCTCCTGACTGGTCTTCCTGCCCTGTAGAAAAGGGTCCCCATTTTGAACACAATAAAGAGGGCACACTGTTGATGAAGCTTCTAGACAGCTTTGTGCTTACCCATACAATGGATCTGGTACCACAGAAAGCAGGGGAGACTCTCATACCCACATTCAAAGGAAGAGGTTGTGCGTCTATAATAGACTTTATAGTAATCTCTGCCTTTGCTAAAGAACAGATTATAAGAGCAAGAACGGAGTGGAGCCCCTTTAGCGATCATAATCCCCTTTCTCTGGAAATTAAATATAATGACCTACCAGTAAAAAACTTGGGGGGGGGATATTGTAATCCAACCAAGGGAGGCGCATAAGGTGGGCAATGATTAACCCGCAAGATTTCTACACCAACCTAGTGGGTAAAGGAAAAGAGCAGATAGAGACCTGTCTAGACCTTGCAATAGAGGGCAGATGAGTGGTGCTGGCATTTGAATCTCTAACCAAAATAGTGGAAGGGCTATTAAAAACTAAGAGGCCTATTAAGGAACTATCTTCACCAAGATGGTTCGACACGAACTGCTCGAGGGCATTAAGAGAACTAAAACAGAGTTTAAAGAAGGCCCCGAGAGACAAGAATGAAATCGCCCAATGTAGACAGAATTATAAAATGCAGGTTAAGAGAAGGAAGAGCGCTCTCCAAAAGGAACTCTGGGCAGATCTCAGAGAAGCAGGAGAAAATAGGGACTATGCTCAATTCTGGAGAATTATAAACAGACCCTGTCTCCAAGACTCAAGCTCCCCAGTAATTAGCACCAATATACTCCCAGACCAATGGATTAACCATTTTAAAACTCTGTACAATCAACAGGAGGTAGTCATCGGGGACGGAATCTGGGAGGGACCCAGGGCAACCGAGTTAGAATTTTCTTTGCCGGAAGTCCTAAAAGCAGTGTTAGGGCTGACGCGTAATAAGGCACCAGGCCCGGACGGCACCCCCCCGGACCTATTTCTAAGTAATACTGATCTATGGGCACCTATTATGACTCGAGTACTTAATGCTGCAATTAAATCCGGTCTACCGCGATCTTGGTCAACTGCAGTGATTGTCCCCATATACAAGAAAGGCTGCAGGGACAATCCACAGTGCTACAGATCAATCTCGCTGATTGATGTCTCAGCTAAAGTACTAGGTAGGGCAATTCTCAACCGCCTGATAGAGTGGACTGAAACTCATAATACCCTGGTGGACACCCAGTACGGGTTTCGGACAGGCAAGTCAACAAGTGACCAATGTCTTAACTTATACCTTCTAGCGGCTAAATATATCAAATCAGATAACGGGACCCTGTGTATGGGATTCATGGATCTGGCAGCTGCATTTGATAATGTTAATAGAACTAAACTCTGGGCACTTATGTTTAGACTGGGAATCGATCCAGACCTGATCAACATACTTAAGGAACTGCATTGGAACACCACTGCCAAGGTCCGCTATAGCGCAGGGGGTGAGTACTGATCCCTTCCCGTGCTCTGGCGGGGTGAGGCAGGGGTGTATCCTGGCTCCATTCCTATTTTCCCTCTACATAAATGACCTGGAGAGTGCCCTGCTGACACTGGGGACTGACTGCCCGAGAGTGGGATCGCGCCATATACCGGTACTTTTGTACGCTGATGACGCGGTCCTTCTCGCTCAAACAGCAGTGAGCCTCCAGCTTCTAATCAGTGGTTTTGCTGAATTCATGAGGAATCTGGATCACTCTGTTAATCTGACTAAGTCTTTCATCATGGTGACAAGGAAAAAACCTCACAAGAGATTTGTGATCAAAATAGGAACTCATGCTTTGGACATTGTGAACACTTTTCCATACCTGGGTCTCCTGTTTGATGAAAAAATTAAGTTTGCCCCACTGATCGAGGAAAGGTCCAGGAAACTTGTTTCAGCAAATGGTGCCATACTAAGCTTCGCACGAAGGATGGGTCGTTGGTCTCCTGAGCAAGTGATGACACTGTACAGAGTGGTCAGTACCTCCAAAGCCACCTACGGGGCAGAGGTGTGGGGTTTTAGGGATGCACACCAGATACAAGTAGAGGAAGACAAATTCTTAAAGAAACTATTAAAGCTACCTCAGAGCATCCCGGCAGCAGTCACACATAAAGAGCTTGGCACCCCATATATATCTGACCTGATTAGAGTGAGACAAATTTTGACCTGGTTTAGAATCTGGCTAAATCCAAACGCTGAATTAACCAGACAGATTATCAAGGATTGTCTCCGGAGAGACAGATGGCTGCAAATCCCCTGGTTAAAATACATCAAAGAAACCCTAGAGTCTATCGATCGGCAAATGTTATTTTCTGACCCCTCAAACATTGATAGCTCTTGCAAATTTCATGTCCAAAAGCAGCTATTGGAAAAATATGATTACAGGAGGAATGAACTTGACTCTAACAAATCCTCAGTAGTAGCTCACTCGCTTGTAAGCAATGAACTGGGTATGGAACCGTATCTCTCTTTAGTGTACAGTCAACATGAGAGGTTTTTAATGACTCGTTTTAGGCTCAATTTGTTACATAATATTTTAGCTTACCCGTCTGGTTTGACGTTAACAATTGAGCAGAAGGGTGCCTGAGGCTGCGACAATAGGTCTCCGCAGGACACCCTTCATTTTGTATTACTTTGTTCTTTTTATAAAATTCCGCGCCGAAGATTTTTGGTGGACATTTTAAAGGAATCCAAAATTTACCATGCCAAAACTGCTTTATTATTCTTGCAAAGAGCAACTGAGATGCGCACCTTGTGTACTATTATGAGTTTTTTTTAAACTGTGGTCAAATTAAGAAATACAAGGGGTTGATGGAGGATGATATGAATTAACCGCTCCCTTCTTTCGATCAAAGCTTGTAAATAATAATAATTTTTAAATCCGTTTTTAGGGCTCGGGGCGGAGCGCCGAGATCCTATTAGTACAGAAAGAAAAAAAAGTGTGTTAAGGCCTCGGGAAAGACACATTCCTTATTTTTTTTATTATCTGAATGGTCATTGGTCTTCGCGGTGATGTATTTTTAGTAGTCTTGATGCTATTGGGCAGTTGTAATTTCCGGGCGCCATTTTGGGCATATTTCGTGCGGTTACGTGCTCGAAAGTGCATTAATCTTAATTAGGAGCTGTCAGGGTGGCCGTGTAATGCATTCCAGATGGTGTGCGCGCGTTCACCATCTAGCAGTGTGTTTGTCGGGCGCGCGTCCTCCTCACGTGCACACAGGCATAGACGCCGTGTGCGGCTCCTTCCTGCCGGCCCGGGGAGCTGCTCTGCCGCTCTCTGGCTCACTCCCCGTCTCCCCGCCTGATTTAGACATCACCGGCTCGGGCTCAATTACCAGTCCAGGACCCGGGCAGCGCGCTGCCTGGCTCCCTTCTCTTCCGTTACGGGAACCCCGCTTTTATTGTAATATCGGCACTTTTTGTATCTCATTTTCATGACTATATTTGTGATTATAAGAATCTGCCGCCAGCCGGATCCATCTAGGAAACAAAGCTATTCCGTTTGGAGAAACAGCCCCGGGAAGCAGCAAAGAAGGGCGGCCACGGCCGGGCTGTCAGCGCGCCCTGCACACACCGCCCCGGAAAGCTTGGGCCAGTGACTTCACAGGCCCTGCACAGTCCCATCCCCATGGCGCCCCCATTCATGCCCACGCCCCTTCCAGCAGTACGAGAAGGAGCCCCCGTCTGCCCACGAACACGAAGTGACATGACGCCTCCAACATCGCAATGTTCCTTCAAACAACCAAAACAAATGTCTCTGCTGGCAGATTTTATCGCCCCGAGAAAGGCACTCTTTTCCTCCGAAAATAAATATATCATACCCAATAAAAAAGTGTCACTCCAGTCCCAAGCACAAACAGATCGTTCATCTCCCGGCCACTCAATCCCCAAGTTTGGAAATAAGCGACTAGGGCATAATAGGAAATTAAGTGTGTGTGTGTGTGTGTGTTGGGGATGGGGGCAAGGAAAGCACTCGCAGGATTTCGAGGAGCATGGCACATGCACCTATAAACCCGCATAAAAAGTTACGGTCTTAACATTTTAAACATAAATATATTGTCTACTGAGTAAAAACCAGCGAGAAACTGCACATTCAAACCTGTGCCCGCCCTGCTAAGGTTTCAGCTGACCGAACCTGATAAATGAGCGAGAAATGACCTAGTTTGAAGTTTAAGTGTGGGTTGAGTATATTTCTTGTACTTCTCCATTTTGCACCTGTTTCGGGGTAAAGACGGACCCCGCGCATTTTTTTTAAAATCTCTCATGCCTGGCTGGCCTTTCCATCTTTAGCATTTATGACTTTTAGTAACTGTATGCACCTTTTGGTATGCGCTGGGGATCTCTCAGGGGAATTTCATACGAGGCTCTTTACACAATCAGTCTTACAGATTGTACGGCTCTAGGAGGATAAAAGCCTGAGTCAGCCCTGCAAGGGCTGCACTTGTGACTCCAGGCTGTTGAGGGCGTCCACAGCCGTAGCTTAAAATAACCGATCCTTCCCCCAGGCACAATCCTCCTCAAATGTCTATTTTTTAAGACCAGAAGAACACATTTCCGTCTTGCAATTATTAGCGCTGCTAACAGAATCTTGTACTTAAGACTGCGCGGGCGATTCTTCATGGCTGGACATTTGTGGTGTTTGTTTTCTTGCAGTTTTATGATTCTCCGTGGTGACCTGTTGTTCTGCCTCGCTGGTACCGCAGCCGGCTCCTAGTGAGTGCAGAGTGAGTGTGCAGAGTAGTGAGTAGTGAGTGCAGAGTGAGTGTGCAGAGTAGTGAGTAGTGAGTGCAGAGTAGTGAGTAGTGAGTGCAGAGTAGTGAGTAGTGAGTGCAGAGTAGTGAGTAGTGAGTGCAGAGTAGTGAGTGCAGAGTAGTGAGTGCAGAGTAGTGAGTGCAAATTAGTGAGTGCAGAGATGTGAGTGCAGAGTAGTGAGTAGTGAGTAGAGTAGTGAGTAGAGTAGTGAGTAGAGTAGTGAGTAGAGTAGTGAGTAGAGTAGTAGAGTAGTGAGTAGTGAGTAGAGTAGTTAGTAGTGAGTGCAGAGTAGTGAGTAGTGAGTGCAGAGTAGTGAGTGCAGAGTAGTGAGTGCAGAGATGTGAGTGCAGAGTAGTGAGTAGAGTAGTGAGTAGAGTAGTGAGTAGAGTAGTGAGTGCAGAGATGTGAGTGCAGAGTAGTGAGTAGAGTAGTGAGTAGTGAGTAGAGTAGTGAGTAGAGTAGTGAGTAGAGTAGTGAGTAGAGTAGTGAGTAGTGAGTAGAGTAGTGAGTAGTGAGTACAGAGTAGTGAGTAGGGTAGTGAGTAGTGAGTAGAGTAGTGAGTAGTGAGTGCAGAGTAGTGACTAGAGTAGTGAGTTGTGAGTGCAGAGTAGTGAGTAGAGTAGTGAGTAGAGTAGTGAGTAATGAGTAGAGTAGTGAGTAGAGTAGTGAGTAGTGAGTAGGGTAGTGAGTAGTGAATAGAGTAGTGAGGTGAGTAGTGAGTGCAGAGTAGTGAGTAGTGAGTAGAGTAGTGAGGTGAGTAGAGTAGAGTAGTGAGTAAAGTAGTGAGTGCAGAGTAGTGAGTAGTGAGAAGAGAGTAGTGAGTAGTGTAGTGAGGTGAGTAGTGAGTAGTGAGTGCAGAGCAGTGAGTAGAGTAGTGAGTAGTGAGTAGAGTAGTGAGGTGAGTAGAGTAGAGTAGTGAGTAAAGTAGTGAGTGCAGAGTAGTGAGTAGTGAGTAGAGTAGTGAGTAGAAAGTAGTGAGTAGAGTAGTGAGTGGAGAGTAGTGAGTAGTGAGTGCAGAGTAGTGAGTAGTGAGTAGACTAGTGAGTAGAGTAGTCAGTAGAGTAGTGAGTAGAGTAGTGAGTAGTGAGTAGAGTAGTGAGTAGAGTAGTGAGTGCAGAGTAGTGACTAGAGTAGTGAGTAGAGTAGTGAGTAGTGAGTTCAGAGTAGTGAGTAGTGAGTGCAGAGTAGTGAGTAGAGTAGTGAGTAGAGTAGAGTAGTGAGTAGTACATCACAGGCAGCAGCTGTGCAAGCTTCTTACACTCACAAGGAGACCGCAGGCAGCTGAGGTGCAAGCTTCTCCCACTCACAAGAAGGACATCACAAGCAGCAGCGGTGCAAGCTTCTCACACTCACAAGAACGACATCACAGGCAGCAGCAGTGCAAGCTTCTTACACTCACAAGGAGACCACAGGCAGCAGAGGTACAAGCTTCTCACACTCGCAAGAAGGACATCACAAGCAGCAGTGGTGCAAGCTTCCCTTACACACTGACAGCAGGTACTGTGCCAAGGCAGCAGCAGCAACAGAGCAAGAGTCCCTTACAAAGAACAGGAACAGCACAGAGATGCACAATGCAATCTTCTCATACTCACAGGCAGCAGCGGTGCAAGCTTCTCACACTCACAAGAAGGACATCACAGGCAGCAGCTGTGCAAGCTTCTTACACTCACAAGGAGACCACAGGCAGCTGAGGTGCAAGCTTCTCCCACTCACAAGAAGGACATCACAAGCAGCAGCGGTGCAAGCTTCTCACACTCACAAGAACGACATCACAGGCAGCAGCAGTGCAAGCTTCTTACACTCACAAGGAGACCACAGGCAGCAGAGGTGCAAGCTTCTCACACTCGCAAGAACGACATCACAAGCAGCAGTGGTGCAAGCTTCCCTTACACACTCACAGCAGGTAGTGTGCCAAGGCAGCAGCAGCAACAGAGCAAGAGTCCCTTACAAAGAACAGGCACAGCACAGAGATGCACAATGCAATCTTCTCATACTCACAGGCAGAAGCGGTGCAAGCTTCTCACACTCACACGAAGGACATCACAGGCAGCAGCTGTGCAAGCTTCTTACACTCACAAGGAGACCACAGGCAGCTGAGGTGCAAGCTTCTCCCACTCACCAGGACATCACAAGCAGCAGCGGTGCAAGCTTCTCACACTCACAAGAACGACATCACAGGCAGCAGCAGTGCAATCTTCTTACACTCACAAGGAGACCACAGGCAGCAGAGGTGCAAGCTCCTCACACTCACAAGAAGGACATCACAGGCAGTAACGGTGCAATATTCTCACACTCACAAGGAGATCACTGGCAGTACACACCACATGAACACACTCCATAACACATAGCAACAATACATTGGCATTTACAATGCCATTAGCTCAAACTCAAATAAATCCGAGCCCGATTGCATTTCTAATGCTTGTTAATATTGTAATGTTCAGAAATGTGGATATGTAATGTTATGTATTTTTATGATGGTTTTTAACCACCGAAATAAATAAAGAACTGAACTGAACAGTGGACTACTACACGATGGTTCAGTTATATTAAAAAAATCGCCAAACGTTTGTCGTTCGAAAAAGTGGACCGTTCTAAAAAATGTGGGTAGTATTGATCTACAAAACTGGAAAATGTAGAGGATGATGAAAGTTACAGTGTCAAGTCATTCGCTCCATCTCATCTATCAGGGATGTTATACCTGACACCACCACCGTCGGCAAAGTCAAGTCGGTTCATGATCGACCCTGTCATCTAATCGTGAAGGGTCATTTCTAGTCCCTCGTTCGAGTTGGCCCTAGCAGGCTTACCGCTGCCTGACTCTAGTATGGCCGCCTTTGGTCTCTGCTGCTTTAGTACTACCAGTCCCGTGATTCCTGTCCTTCGTTTGCGTTGCCTGGACGTCTGTACTTTTTCGACATTTGCTATTGCGAGTATGCAAGTGTGCCGTAGAGCGCGTCGGCTGCGCGGGTTTACGGCAGCCCGGCCCCAGAGGAGAAGGAGTGGAAGAGCTGGAGAGGTCACCGGGGAAGGAGAGGTGGTAGCGTCTCGCTCCCTGTCTCGCCATGCTGCGCTTGTGCCTCCGGCTGCGGCCCTGCTTGCGCTGCACGGCCCCCAGGAGCACCCCGTCTGCCTGGCCCCGCCGCTACCATCACGGCCGTCCCGTATGGTGCACACTGCGAGCAGCCCAAACCCGAGGACTGGAGGGGAGGCAGCTATGGGGGAAGCCGGAGGCACCGAGGACAGGGCTGGGGAGGAGGTGGTACAGCCTGCCTCCACATCAGTTGGTGAGTCTGGAGCATAATTCATGCCAGAGGAGGGTGAGGGGCCCAGAGCCTTCCAAGCGAGGGTAAACAAGGGCACTGAACCTAACAGAAAGGAACAGAGGTCATGTTACTGGCACTTAGTGAACGGAATAAGCGAGGACCCACTATGGTATGGAGAGGGGCACAGTACCCACCAGGACATCTACAGCCCAGAGTCCTCTGGCAGGTCACCAGGGACACACCTAAAAGAGTGTCCAACTTTACATTATCACTTCTCATTACACTTTGCGTAGGTGGAGAGTGAGACGTTGCTTGCATGGAGATATAAGAGGTTGTTTGTTGGTGAAGTGGGCAAGTAGCGGAGCACGTTTTTGAGGTTTTATGGTTCCTCTCATATTAAAACAAATATTGCACACCTGCCAAGTTTTCAAATTGCTTATGTGTGACATTTCCATGGTTTCAACGTGCTTCTGAATTACATTCAGCTTCAAATGAGTGACACTTTCTTGCAAGTAAAAGCAAGTAATGAAGTGCATAGAATGTGAAAAGTGGTAGAAATGACACCATTTAGAGCAATGAGAAGTTAAAAAAAATATTAAAACTACTGCAAAACCTCTTAAATGGAAGGTTAAGACTTTTTGTTGAATACTAAATGTTTGCAAGGATTGCGACAGCCTGTCTTATATTATGTGTGATACTATTTTTAGGTCTCGCCTTTAGGGGAGAATTCAAGTGCTCAAAATACTCTTCAAACTACCGCTTTTCCCGTGGCGTTTTCTTCGAGTTCACGTGGGCACAGGCACGCGCTTTAGTGCCATAAACTTTTTTTCCCCGTGCCTTTCCTTTTTTTCATTGGCTCTTCACTTTGTCCACTCCTCATTGAAGCTGCTTCCTCCGCCCACCATCTCTCTGCCCTGCGCGTGCCTCTTGCTTCTTTCATCGTAGCTTCACAACATTGAGTCGTGCACTTTTTTAAACCGTAACACCCTGTCTTTCACTTGCTGACACGTACACCAAAACATCTCTCTGTTCCATTCACGCATCGCAACACGCACCCGAATACGCACAAACAGCCCAGCAGCTTCACAACATTGAGGCGTGCATTTTTATTTAAACCGTAACACCCTGTCTTTCACTTGCTGAAACACGTACACCAAAACATCTCTTTTTTAAAAAAAACAAAAACATAACTAAAAGGCATTGTCATTTACAATGCCATTAGCTTACACTTAAGTAAATGCGAGACCTATAGCATTGCAAATGCTTGTTATCAGTGTGAATATTCACATCAAGCAGTATTTTATAAATTGTAGCACTATCACCCCTAGGGGTATCTGGGCGCTGAGGATGCTGTTTCTCTATCGAAAAGCCAGGTCTTAAGTTTCATTCTGAAGCCTGCCAAAGAGGGTGCTGTTTGGAGGTGGAAGGGCAGGTTGTTACAGTTCTTGACAGGAATGTAAGAGGAAGAGCGCTCCCCGCTGAGGCTGTGTCAGATGCAGGTTTGTGTGTGTGAGGGTGGGTAAGGCAGAGCACAGGTGTCTTCCGGGCAGATGGATGTTCAGTCAGTGGTTGATGTAGGATGGTCCTTGGTCATGAAGAGCTTTGCAGGCATGCGTGAGGATCTTGAACTGGCATCTCTTCTGGATGGGGAGCCAGTGGAGGTTTTAGTGCTTTTAGTTGTAGGCTGTGACCTCTTAGCACTATAATACAGAAGTTGCAATTTCCCAGTACACAAGGCAAGACTCAATTCTGTTACACTTTGGTTACGGAGAGATGTGTTTGTAGAGAATTTGTTGCTCAATTATGAATTGACCTTTAAAAAAGCAAAAGACAAAAGGTGTTTGGCAAAATGGGAACAGTTGGTTTAATTAAATGCTGCAGCCGGGAGTACAGTTACAGAAGCGGATCTGAAGACTGACATTAAGTACAATTGATCTGAACACGGTTTTATACACTTCTTTGGGTATCATAAACTGTTATTGATCCATTTTCGATAAAGAATGTGAGTCATGTCTTTGGAATCATGAATAAGGCCCCTGATAAATGCAGGAGGGGTCAATCTTGCATGGACATAATGAGGGCCATTGGGTAACGTGTCCAGATGTTTGGCATGAGGGTTGCTTGATCTTTGCATGAACTGTGTGTTCCTAACTTCGTGTGGCATCTGACTTAATGATGTTTTTGGGAATGAGTGCACCGCTCTAGCCATATGTACTATATTGAAGCCAATCTCCCTGGACCATTGTGGTGTCGCTGCTCCTATCTGTGTGATTGATCTGAGTTTTCTATTCACACGTTTGTCTGCTGGCTACGTGTCACCCCACCTGTGACCTATCAATCAGTAACCTCAGACCTAGGTCTCAGAGCCTGCCTGACTATTTATTTCTGTGTCGGGGTTCATAGAGAGTTCATGAAGGGTGAATTCAGTAATGATGCAATCTCATTCTTATGCATACATATATCATTGTTCATATCGATAACGCCTTTTCCAATATAAACAATGTGTTTCTGAGTAAGTGAAGAAAGCTGTATTTGAATATATGTTGGGGATGTGTGTTTTGTATTCATCTGTAATGTGTGTTTGTGTGTTTTGCAAGGGACTGTGCCTTTGGGGATGTGTTTGACTAAAATGGCAACACAAAAACGTTATGGACAGAATGCTGAACATTGTCAAACATTTACCCCCAGTACAGAGATCTGCGCTAATCCATCCTTTTTATTTATTTATTTATTCATTTTATTTTTTTTTTGCTCACCATGCCACTCCAGTTTGGGCCCAGCTTTATGGAAATCAGTCTTGACCCTGTTCCCCATGGGAACAGTCCAGCCTTAACTGCCATTCCAGGTTCTCCCTGGACTTCAAAACAAGCATCCAGGGACTGTTTTGGGGTATCACCCCTCATCAACCAAACTAGCTTGAATCAAGTGGTATAGCGAGCACAAAACCCACTTCTGGGCATACCCTATCCACTTATGGCGAAAAAATAGCAACACAGAAAGATGATGGACGGAATGCTAAACATTGTTATAAATCCACCATAGTCACAGATCATGGTTAAATCCATTGTGTTTTTTCCCCTCACCTTGCCACCCCAGTTTGGACCCAGCAATATACAAATCAGTCTTAACCCTGCTCCCGCTTGGCAACAGTCCAGCCCGAACTGCCCCGCCTGGTACTTAAAAGCTTGACAAACCTGGTTGGTCGTCTGAGCCCAGGGACCCCACTAAAGCAATGAAAATAGTCACAGATCCCCACAAAAAGGAAGCAAGATCACTGACACGACTTCCTAAAGGCACAGTTAACTTCCTAGTGACAAGAGGTTATGGCTATCTCGATTGATCTCTCATGTTGAATGACAGAGCTATTGCTGGTATTTAGGGAAGCTGAGGAGAAGGGAATGGCAGGGTTTTTTAAATACTAACATTGTGCGGTAGCAGGTGATGTGTGGCTAAAACACAGCCTCCCCCTCCCCTGGCGTGAGCAAGGTCGTTGCAGGTATTAGCCATACCAGGTGATAGTGGCTGTCTCCTCCATACTTTGTGAGCAAAATAAGGAGCACCCTCTTAGCCACACTAATAAATGCAGCCCTCGAAAAATCATAAAACTGTTGACCTGCAGGTCTAGTGACTTAAATAATCTATTTGACCTAGCTATAATGTACGTAATCTGGTCTCAAATTGTGTGATCTTAGCAAATATTTAATTTTACAGCGCTGCCTTTTTCTTCATTGTCGCATATAAGAGCACCTTCAAATATGCAAGTTCAGCATTTCTACTATACAAAAAACTATTTTGTTTGATTTAATAGTCTAAACATTTGCTTCATGTATAATAAGAATCTAGCCCTCTTATAGGATACAAATAGGCCCTGATCTGCCTCTTAGTTCTCTAATACCATTGTCATCAGCCAGGGGGCAGGAATGTTTTTCAGTTCATGTTTAAAATTAAATGTATTACTAAAGCTTGATTTGGTAGTGCGCGGTCATTTACAAACAACATATTTTCTGTTGAAATGAGCACAAACTTTCCCGCTAACATGCAGTTTTACTGATAAAACTATGTAGCTTATAAAACAATCTGGAAATTGGTGTTCAGCAACATTTTTTATCATTTGCATGTCACTAAGTAAAGTGTTCTTTACTTATTTATAAATGTTTTCATTCTATTAAAAACTTTTTTCAACATGCAGAATTTCCTAAAAGTGATTTCATAATTACTAAAATATATTTTGAAGCGTTTGAACAGTGCATTTACAAGCTTGTTAAATGTTGGGTAGTAGAAAAAAAACCTGACATCCTGCAGCCTTTCTTTTCACACTCTGTACAGAACAGTTGTCTTGACAGTTAAATTTGTAAAAATTATCTAACTTGGAGCTTCTTTTATCCTGGAGGTTATTTTTTTTTCTCTGACTGCAAATTGTAAGACATAGGCTGATATTTGACCTCTGTCTCTGAACACAGAGCAAACGTGACAAGATAAAAACAAGATTTAAAGGCATCTTTTATTGCTAATTCATTTTCTGAGAGAACGGAACACCTGTTTATGTCTCGGCTAGTGTAAGACTGGGCACATGTGCAGTCTCGCTGGCGAGACTTAATGACTTCGAGTGAGTTTCACTAGCGAGGTTAAGACCCGCCCCTCCTTTTCCATTGGCTGGCATCACCGTTCATGCTAAACAGTGGCCAGCCATTGGAAAAGAGGTCCAAGTGACGTGCTATTTTCTCTTTAAGCCCCGTCCTTTTCAGACTGGCTTCCTTGACTTACTGCTGTGGTAAAAGGTTTCTTATCTTCTTTATGGGGCGAAACAGATGGCCCCATAAAGAAGATAAGGAACCTTTTACTCCAGCATTAAGTCGGGCTCTAAAAGAGAAAGCAGCACGTCGCCTTTTGTGACACAAAGGAAGCCCCCCTACACGCGTTTTCTCTCTTTCAGCATCGACTCCAATAGCAGTGCTCGTATTTCATGGAAGCTAAGCACTCCAGACACGTTGGTGTGGAAGAGTGGCAGGGCAGGAGTCCACCCTGCGTTTGCCTTTTTATCTAGTGTGCGGGTGCCCACCCCGCAACTTTGTCAGCATTTCCGTGCGTGGGTGCCTACCCCGCTTATTTAATTATTTATCTGCGCGGGTGCCCACCCTGTGACTTTGCCCGCGTCTCACCGCCTCAGCCTGAGCGAGGGAAGTTGTTGCCGGGCCGCTGCGTAACGCGACCCGAAGTAGAAGAGGTAGGCGGGGCAAGTGCGTAAGGCGCGTCCGGAGCCTCGCGGGTGCTGACTCGAAGTCCCCGTCCCAGCAGAGAGGGGACCGGGTGAAGCAGGGCGCACAGATGAAGCGGGGCTCCTGTAAGTGAGGGAGAGCCCTGCAGTATCCAGCAGTGAAACCCGTAGAGGAGAGGAGACCGGCAGAGCGAGAGAGCCCGGTAAGTGTGGCTCGCTAGCGAAGGGACAGTATGTCTAATTTCCGAGTCCCCGAGCGGGACTCCAACGCGCTGCCTACTGGTGCCCATTCCATGAGCGGCCCGCCTGATAGAGGGCCGCTCCATCATGGCACAATATAGTTTTCTCACCTTGGGCGGCCCGTCTTGCAGCGGGCCGCCCCCACGAGGCAGGCATTTTCTTGCACTAGAAGCCAGCCTGCTCCACTGATCTGGGGGCATACTTTGTTTAAAGCCCCATGTGGCTTCCATGCTTCTGGCCTCCATTTATTTTAGAGACCCCATGAGGGGCTTGGGCGCATAATCATTTCAGGAGCCAGAGTGCTCCCAGACACATATTTGTCTCTTCACGAATGTGCTTTGTTACCCCGGCTACAGGCGAACCTCGGACAAGGTAATTGAATTCCCTTTTAGGATATTAATTATTAATCTTTTGGTTTTTATAATATGCCAGTATTTTTGTTTTTTGTAGGCAATCATCTGACACTACAGCTAAACCGAATTTGTGGGTATATTCACACAACCACACCCAACCACACTCACACACAACCACAACCACACACACACAACAACCCACACACACAACAACCCACACACACAGCAACCCACACACACAACAACCCACACACACCCAACCACACTCACACACAACCACAACCACACACACACACACACAACAACCCACACACACAACAACCCACACACACAACAACCCACACACACAACAACCCACACACACAACAACCCACACACGCACAACAACCCACACACGCACAACAACCCACACACGCACAACAACCCACACACGCACAACAACCCACACACGCACAACAACCCACACACGCACAACAACCCACACACGCACAACAACCCACACACGCACAACAACCCACACACGCACAACAACCCACACACGCACAACAACCCACACACGCACAACCCACACACGCACAACAACCCACACGCACAACAACCCACACGCACAACAACCCACACGCACAACAACCCACACGCACAACAACCCACACGCACAACAACCCACACGCACAACAACCCACACGCACAACAACCCACACGCACAACAACCCACACGCACAACAACCCACACGCACAACAACCCACACGCACAACAACCCACACGCACAACAACCCACACGCACAACAACCCACACGCACAACAACCCACACGCACAACAACCCACACGCACAACAACCCACACGCACAACAACCCACACGCACAACAACCCACACGCACAACAACCCACACGCACAACAACCCACACGCACAACAACCCACACGCACAACAACCCACACGCACAACAACCCACACGCACAACAACCCACACGCACAACAACCCACACGCACAACAACCCACACGCACAACAACCCACACGCACAACAACCCACACGCACAACAACCCACACGCACAACAACCCACACGCACAACAACCCACACGCACAACAACCCACACGCACAACAACCCACACGCACAACAACCCACACGCACAACAACCCACACGCACAACAACCCACACGCACAACAACCCACACGCACAACAACCCACACGCACAACAACCCACACGCACAACAACCCACACGCACAACAACCCACACGCACAACAACCCACACGCACAACAACCCACACGCACAACAACCCACACGCACAACAACCCACACGCACAACAACCCACACGCACAACAACCCACACGCACAACAACCCACACGCACAACAACCCACACGCACAACAACCCACACGCACAACAACCCACACGCACAACAACCCACACGCACAACAACCCACACGCACAACAACCCACACGCACAACAACCCACACGCACAACAACCCACACGCACAACAACCCACACGCACAACAACCCACACGCACAACAACCCACACGCACAACAACCCACACGCACAACAACCCACACGCACAACAACCCACACGCACAACAACCCACACGCACAACAACCCACACGCACAACAACCCACACGCACAACAACCCACACGCACAACAACCCACACGCACAACAACCCACACGCACAACAACCCACACGCACAACAACCCACACGCACAACAACCCACACGCACAACAACCCACACGCACAACAACCCACACGCACAACAACCCACACGCACAACAACAACCCACACACACACACAACAACCACACACACACCCAACCACACACACACACCCAACCACACACACACACCCAACCACACACACACACCCAACCACACACACACACCCAACCACACACACACACCCCCAACCACACACACACACCCCCAACCACACACACACACCCCCAACCACACACACACACCCCCAACCACACACACACACCCCCAACCACACACACACACCCCCAACCACACCCACCCACACCCAACCACGCACATCCCCAACCAACCACCCACACACCCACCCACACACACACACACACACAACCACACACACACACACAACCACACACAACCACACACACACACACAACCCCACCCACACACAACCCCACCCACACACAACCCCACCCACACACAACCCCACCCACACACAACCCCACACACATACAACCACACACACAACCACAAACACAACCACACACACCCCACCCCGGCCACTCACTGCCTATCAGCCTCCTCTCAGCCAGGTAGTGCGATCGCTTTCATGCGATCACGATCAGTTTCACTTTCACGGCCGCGTTCGCCAAGAAAGTGTTCGTGTTTCTAGTTTTATTCAGCATTCACTCTTGTTTCCTAGTGCTTGACAATCCAATCTCTACAATATTTAAGCAGCCTGCATATCTCCTGTCAACCATACCACTCAATGCATTTTCTCCGATCCACATAGATATCAGAGGCACAGACAAAGGTAACCAGGTTTCTTATCCTTCCTTCAAGCAATAACCAGAATACTAAACTGCATTCGTGCCCCACTTAGTTTTAAACAGTAAACAGTTATTCTAATCGGTTTGTTTCACAGAGGTCGTGTCTTAGGAGAAGGGCAGTGTCACTCGCATGGCACTATACACTAGTGTGTTCAAAAGAGTTGTTTAAAAAAAAAGTTTTATGAATAATTGACTCTTTTATGGTTTCAATCTTTTTATTGTTTATGACACAAACCACTAACAAAGACCCTCAGCTCCGTAAACACAGTGCATATATAGACCACAAGGTCGCAGTATCTAGTTACCATCGGCAATAAGCATGGAGTGGATCATCAAAAACACAAAAATGAATAACAAAAAAGAATCAAACCCTTCCCATCCACCCCCTGTCCCAGCCCCGCCCACCCACCCTTCGTCCACCTGAATTAGGAAAGGAAAAAATGTAAAGGAGTAAGGCAGCGTTAGAGGCGTGTTCTGCGGGGTTTCTTGACAGGGTCACTGGGAATCTGGGTGTCAGGCAGGCGTAACAGCCGTAGATAGCGGGGGCATGTCAGTTCCCTAAATTCCGATACTAGCAGTGTTGGGAAGGGTCGCCATAACCCGGGGAACTCCGACCCTCTACCCACCAGAGTGAGTGTAAGCTTCTCCATGCCCAGCACCAACCAAAACCTCTGAAGCCAACCCGTGTGTGTAGGAAGCTGGGTGGATCTCCAGTGGACCAGAATATTCTGCATGGCCGCTCCCAACGCAATCAACCTACCCTTCCGGGACTTAAGGGGATACATTAGGGGATTAGGTAAGCCCAGAAGAATTTGGAGGGAAAACGTGTGAGCTATATCTCAAAATGAAGGTCAATCTCATCAAGCACCTGGCACCAGTATGGCTGCAGATGGGTACAGCTCCAAAGAACATGTTCCAGGGTGCCCAGCTCCCCTCATCCCCTCCAACAGAGATCACTGCGGTGCGGGTCAAAGTGTCTTAGGCGCTCCGGTGTGTAATACCAATACGTTACTATTTTAGTCAATGTTTCTGTGAGCCCTGCGTGGTATGCGGAATGCCGTGCCCTGTAGTATATAACCTCCCATTCCTTGTGTGTGAGGGTTTTTCCCAGGTCTCTCTCCCAAACCTCACGTCCTGCTTTGTGCGTCTGTGCAGTAGGGGCTAGCAGCATCTTGTATAGATCCAAAATGACCTTTTTATCTGTGGTGCGAGCAACCAGCCATTTTTCATAGGGAGTCAACAAGCGCTGCGCCTGTGGTCTAACCTGAGGGTGCATTGCCCAGTGACGGAGCTGCATGTATCCTAACCGTCCTGATTCCGGGATGCCATAATGTTCTTAGATCTGAGGGAAGGAGATGTTGCCCTTTAAGTCAAAAAGGTGTCCTTAAGACCTACAAGGGGAGGAGCGCCAAATGGGAAATGCATGCGTACCTGTGCCCGGTTGAAAATCCGGATTATCGAACAATGGTGTCATGGGTGACGGAAAAGAAGTCAGTTGTGCCGACCCATTGGTACGATCCCAAGTTTCCATAATAGTTCCCGTGATGAAGGAGGCGTATAAGTTGGGAGGCCGACTCTATTTGGGAAGGAAGGGAAGCCCCTGTAGGGGTCTGCCTGCCACCGCTTGGTCCTGAAACAACCAGTGCTTCTCCGATTCCAGCCTCTGCTACTCCACCAGATACCGAAGTTGGGCCGCTTGAAGGTCTGGCACCCTCACTCCCCCTCCCCCAGGTGGAAGGACCGCGATCTGATGTCGGAAGCGTGGTTTGCGACCGTTCCAGATGAAGCGAGAAAGCTCCGCTTGGGTCTGCTGAATCCAACCTATTGGTGGCTTAAGTGGGAGGGTCTGGAACAGGTACAGTATTTGTGGGAGGATCGTCATCTTGGTGGCAGCTATTCTGCCCAGCCAAGAAATAGTGCAGTGCTTCCACCTGCGTAGCTCCGCCCGGATGCGGGCCCGGAGAAGGGAATAATTCACCTCAACTATGGCCGGAAGTGTTGGGACTAAGTGGATGCCCAAATAAGGGATAGCCGAGTCTGCCCAGCGAACCGGGTGTTCCTCTCGCAGAAGGTCGAGAGTGTGCTGGGAGAGGGACAGGTTCAACGCCGAGGATTTGTCGACATTGATTTTAAATCCCGACCCTCTGGCAAAGGCCTCTAGTTCAATAAAAAGGGCACGAAGGGCTGTAACCGGTTCCATCAGGGAGAGTAAAATATTGTCTGCATAGAGACTGATAGTGTGAACGTCACCCCCAAATTTAATCCCCGTAATTAGTGGGTGTTGCCGAATTCTTAGCGCAAGGGGCTCCATGTAGAGTGCAAAAAGAAAGGGCAACAAGGGGCACCCCTGTTGTGTGCCTCGGCAAATCGGGAAATGGGAGGACATATAACCATTGCCACGAACCGTCGCTGTAGGGAGACGATAGCAGTTTAGGATCCTAGGTCTAAATTTCTACCCGAGCCCAGCAGCCATCAGGACCATCTCCAAATAGGGCCAATGCACCATGTCGAAAGCCTTCTCGGCAACGATTGCTAGGAGCATATATTCACCCTGAGTGCGGGACGCCTTCTCTATTAAATGTAGGATGCGTTTGGTATTATCGCTAGTCTGCCGCTGGGGGACAAAACCGGCGTGATCAGGTTCAACCAGTTAGGCCATGTATGGCGCCAAGCGGGTCGCTAGTATACTAGTGTATAATTTGACATCTAGATTCAAAAGTGATATGGGTCGGTATGCCCCACAGGACTTCTTATCCTTCCCAGGTTTCGGGATAACGACGATGGCCGCCTCCAGCATCTCCTGCGGAATGGTGCCCGTGTGTTCAAATGTATTGAAAAAACCCGTGAGCAGAGGGGCCAACTGAGAGCAAAATGTTTTATAAAATGCTGCCGAATAACCGCCAGGGCCGGGTGATTTGCCCAGTTTAAGGCGAGAGATCGCCGAGACGACCTCCTCAGTTTGAATGGGTCTATCTAAAAAATCGCCTGTGCCGGAGACAGGGATGGCAGATTGGCAGCGGCAATATATTCGGCGCTATGCTGAGCCTCAAGATGGTCACTAATTGACTCTTTTAAACATTCTGATTCCACCAGAATCTGAGTCCTCCACAACACCCTGTTTTTTTGGCTGTCAGCTGTGAAAAGGAGATCAATATTGCCCCCATATTTATTATTCTGTATCCTCGGTTCAATTCTGGGGTGCCTTTTCAACTTGTTGCTAGTTCATTGTGAATCTTACAGTTACTAATTCAAATTGTGTTACCTTTGGCTTATTTGCACTGCAAACTTTATCTCAATAAGTTGCTGTAACCAGCGGCAAGTCCACTACTTAAGCCTATTAATTTGCTAATTATTTTCTACATAAGGTTGCAAGACCATAAAGTGGAGTTTTCAGGATCTTGAATAGTCTCTTGTTTGAAGATGTTACTCTCTCCTGTGCACCCCACTCCTGTACTAAGGTTACGAGTGACTTGGCACCCGCCTTTCAGAGGTTATTGCATCCACCCAAGTCTGGCCTGGCGCGTCCCAGCCTGGCACACACCGGGTGATGATCTCGGCACCTCCTTCTAGACCCCAGCTCACTACTGTTTGCAGTCTTTCACTCACCCCTCACCTCCCTGGCACTCACCCTTCACCCCTCAGGCCTGGCTGTCACTCCTCGCACCTTGCACTCACCCTTCTCCCTCTCTGTCACTCAGCATCGACTCTCCGTGACACTCAACCGTCACCTCCCTGGCACTCACCCTCGACCCTCCTGGTACTCATACTTCCCCTCCCTGGCAAATATCCTTCACCTCCCTGACACTCAACCATGTCCCTACTGGCATTCACTACGCGCCCCCTTGCCACTCGCCCTTCACCTCCATGGCACTAGCCCTTCATCCCCCTAGCCCGGCAGCTACCCTTCACCCCTTGTACTCACCCTTCCCCTCCCTGGCACACACCTTTAACCCTCCTGACTCTTACATCTCACCTCCATGGCACTCATCCTTCATCTCCCTGGCACTCACCCTTCACCCCCCTGACCTGGCACTCACCCTTCATCCCCCTGACCTGGCACTCAACCTTCACCTCCGTGGCACTAGCCCGTTACCCCCCTGGCCTGGCAGCTACCCCTCACCCCTGGCACTCATACTTCCCCTTCTCTGCACTCACCCTTCCCCCTCCTTGGCACTCACCCTTGACCCTCCTGACTCTTACGTGTCATCTCCCTGGCACTCACTCCTCACCTCTCTGGCACTCACCCTTCACCCACATGACCTGACAGTCACCCTTGTCCCTCCTGGCATTCACTCCTCACCTCGCTGCCAATCACCCTTGACCCTCCTGGCACTAGCCCGGTTTCCCGCAAGAACAACAAATAACAAGCATTGGCATAGCCGATAGTTCTCGCCTTTGGGACCTTAGAAGTGTTCAGCCACGCAAGAGTGGATGTTGCTGCACCAAGGATATTGTGCTGCATAACTAAATACTTATAAGGTCCCAAATGCGAGACCTATTGGCCATGCCATTACTTGTTAGGTCTTGCCTGCGGACAGTTGTTGCAGACCCACTTACTTCAATACATATAATTAGCATCACCCCTTGCTCTTAATTGGCCAGATTTCTTGTCTATCTCCTTCCCCTGCTTTTTATTCAGTGATTTATTTTAGGTCTCGCTGAGCCAACGCGCATGTGTTGTCTGTGAGACTAAGTAAGGGGCTTTCAAAAATGCTCCCAAAGGCCTTTCCAGGCAGATTGCCTACAGTGTATGTGTGCGGGCGCGTGCACATCGCACACCGTTTGGCAGCCTGTGAGCCTCTCTCCGCACTCATGCTGGTTTGCTTGCAGCCGGCATCAGACTTCAAACACTTCAAAGGAATCCGCTTCCCCGCCCCCGCCGTTTCTGGCTTTTTATCTCTTCCTCCACATCGCTGGCTCGCTCTGCCTCTGTCTTGTTTTTTTTTTTTTTTTGCACAGGAGCACATTTTACACTTTTTTGTTTGTGTTTTGTGAAGTGGGTGCACACATAGAAAATAAGATTAATCTACTCGATGCCAACTTTGCAACCAGAATCATGTTTGGTTTTCGAAATCCCTACCTAATTTTGGAATAAAAGTTAAATATTTCATTAAAGGCGTGTTGGCAACAGTGACAAAAAAAATCGCTTCCTGGCGTTAGTATTTCATTAGCTTAGTGGGTTCCTTGGCGGCTGCACAGATCTGGCAATAGCTTACCAGCCACAAGCTGAAATCCTAATAGCTTTAGGGGTGCCATTAAGCTGGGTACAGAAATGTGTAATTTAAGCCTTCTTTCTCCTACTGAAGAAACCGAAGGTCTTTCAGAAATTCAAGAACAGCCTGCAGTGACAATTCCCCAGTGTGCGTTTCAGCACCAGCTTTTTGCAACTTCTCTTTTCTCAAACAGTCGATTGTATTCGGTACTTGTTTCTGGGTCGTTTTTTTTTACATTTTACCTAAAATACTTGGTAGAAGGAGGTGCAGACGTTTCCAGTCCTATTGCCCATCCCTCAGCATTATTGTAAACTTTCTGGAAAACTGCTTTCTTTCCTTAGATTAATAAAAACCCAAACGTTTAGCCTCCTGCAACTGTTCGAAAAACCTCCAAGCTATCTTAAAACTAGAGGAAATGGCTCAGGTACTGTTACTAGGCCCTGACCAGGCGTGTTTGTTCCCTGTAATGTCAGTGGCTAGAGACAACCTTCCCAATTAGGGCTATATAAATCCTTCATTCACTCAGTCACTCACTCACTCACTTATTCACTCACTCACTCACTCACTCACTCACTCACTCACTCACTCACTCACTCACTCACTCACTCACTCACTCACTCACTCACTCACTCACTCACTCACTCACTCACTCACTCACTCACTCACTCACTCACTCACTCACTCACTCACTCACTCACTCACTCACTCACTCACTCACTCATCCATTCCTTCATTCACTCACTCCCTCATTTGTTCATTTACAACCAGTTCATGTCCTTTGTCAGGAGTCTCAAGAGGGTAGGATTTAAAGTGGGCAAAAGCCAAACCCACCCGGATGCTGAAGCCCTGTACAGGCCAGGTGATGCCTTGGCTGTCACGTAAGAGGAGAAAGTGACTCCCGCCGGTGACTTTCGTAATATGTTTCGACTGGAATGGACCCCTCATCGCAGTTGGGTCTTAATCTGGTGCAGTCTTGTTTGATAAATCTTGCTTCCATGCCTTTGGACTATCTTCTTTGTTAGGAGAAGGGCTTCCCGGTAGATGTCGTCTCTGATGGAAGAGTCCCTGGACTCTCGACACTGCTCTTCCAAGGCGATGCTCTTTTGAATGGGAACATGGTGGCCTGCAGTGTCTCTCCTGTACCATACTAAATGTCATGTCAGATTTCTATCCCAATGAAGAAACCGATGTACCCATACCCTTTCATACTCTCCTACCTCCTCGACTGGGGGTCTCCTGCATACTCCAGACATACCACGTCCTTTAGGATTCTACCAAGACCGTGCAGACCCTTCAACGTTAAGAAGCTAATTCGGATCCTGCCTGTAGGCCAGTAGTCTCATTAGTTTATAAAAGGAGAGAAAGTTGAGGTCAACGCTACCCTTCTCAGAAACACCACAACACTGAAGTATGGAAAACGTTCATTAAACAAATGCAAGCCAATGAGGCCACATATCAACATACATACAAACAAGTAAGGAACTGGCCTACCAAGTGCCCCATAGCGTCTTTTGTAACTTTGCACATCAAATTAGTTTACATATCGGTGTGAACATTCCCCAGACGTTTAACCTGTTGAATTCTGGCCTGATCAGCAGATTGGTAGGGCCGGCTTGCCTTGTTTTTCTCCTTAGCTTGTCTTTCCTGTTTTCTGATTAAATGATGTTATTCCACCACTTTCATTCAGGAGACTACTTTTCTTTCTTTCTATTCTTCCATGGGAGTGCATGTTAATTTCTCTATCCTGCGTATGCTGCTTCCCTTTTCAAATGTCATTGCTTCCCCCATCAGTTTTTCAATTTTTTAATACCCGCGATCCATTGATCATCCCCTGCTTGATTTCCTTTCCCCCCTTCACCTGCTCCTCAGTTACACTACTGCCCCACCCTGACAATATATATTTTTTTAATGTATGTACCTTTCCTTTCTAAACATGCACATATGCGCACATTTCATTATTTTTATTTTTTAATTTACCTCCTACAATGGACATCTGCCATCTTCGAATGCCAATAGGTTTCGCCTATGCAAGAGATATTGGCTTTGATAATGTCTTTTTAGCCATGTTGTACAGCAGAGTGGCATAGATTGGAATGGAGTGGGGTAGAGTAGAGTGAAGTGGAGATAAATGGTGTAGAGTGGAGTGCCCTGGATTCGTGTGGTGTAGAGTGACAGAGTAGGATGTCATTGTGTAGAGTGGCATACAGTGCAGTGGCGCAGACTAGAGTGCAATGGCATAGAGTAAAGTGGGGTAGAGTGGAGTAGCTTGTAGATGAGTAGTGTACAGTGGCATAGAATGCAGAGGACTAGAGTGGTGTAGAGTGCTATGCATTGAGTGGAGTGGCGTAGAGTGGATTGGTGCAGAGTACAGTAGTCTGAAGTGTTGTAGAGTGAGTTGGTACAGTGGCTTGGAGTGCTGCAGAGTAGAGTGCAGTGGTGCAGAGTAGAGTTCAATGGTGTAGAGGAATGCAATTAGAGGCCTGCGTCAGAGGCTCAGTTCAAGTTACGGGGTCCTTAATCCCTGAATAGAAACCACTCTCTGAGGTTTTTTCAGTGTTTCACAGAGGCATAGCAATAATAATGTTGCACCCTTCTTCATTTGGAAGGCACACAATCACAGCCGCACTTTACGCTACAAGGATATGTGTATTCTGTGCCTCGACGACTGACCAATTTGCTGTCCTAGACGAGCCGATTTGCTTACATTGTTGGACAGAGGGATGGGAAAAGAAGCAACATGGGAGTGATGACTCATGCGCAAAGCACATCAAGGTTCTTTTTAGGTCTCGTAGAACCAACGGGCATGCGTTGTAGGCAAAACAACTCTTGAAACCAGCAAGGATTGTCCCCAATGCATGTGAGGTAATCAACCGTGACGTTTCGCCAGCGCGCCTCACTTCTCAATCACACCCCATATGGTGTTCCCTCCCACTCGCTCGCACATCAAAGGCTGCTGCTCCCCCGCCAATGCGCTCCCGCCCCACCCCCCCACAGCAATGTCAAGAGCTTGTTCCTTTAATTTTTCTTTTTCTTCTCTCCCAATCACATCCCTTACGTCTCTTCCTCCTTTTTATTTCTCTTCCTTTCCTTTCTTTTCCCCCTTTGCTCTCTCGCTTATGCACCTCTGTCTTTTTTTTTTCTTTCTCCTAAACTGGCTCTTGCCCAGGACGGCAGACCTCTCTCCAGGCATACCGTGCCCTTAGCTTCTCCAGTTGAACTATTCAGATGAGACACTGTTATCAATTGTGTTTTTGGTTTGCTTTGGACGTCTGCTTTCTCTGCATTAGCCCACGCATCATGATTGACTAACAACTGCTGACTGCTAATGCGCATTCAACGAGTTTTAAGAGGTTTCGTGGGTTATAGCGATGGTCTCTAAATCAACTCACACGTAATTTTGAGCCTTGCACGAGAAACCCTTCGATCTGAGAAAGAAGTTCTATTTGTCAGACTCTGAGCTCCTGAATGAAGCGACCCCCACGGACTTTATGTACCAAATTGTTTGGCGCTCACTTGTGTCGGCATTTTCTAGGGCAAAGTGGCGTATTATCGTGTATCTGGCAGCAAATTTGAGTCCCAATAAACAATGCAGATTTACTTAGTTTTACAGTTTATAGCGCTTTATTCAAAACAGTTTAAAAAACGTTTATAAATTCCAGTCACGCAGATCCACAGGTGTAATTACATGCACATATTGCACTTGCATCTAAATAAATGCACGCATTGCACTTACATCTAAATAAATGCACATATTGTACTTGGATGTAACTACGTGTACATATTGTACTGGCATGTAATGTAATAACATGTAGCACATGTACCTATTGTACCTATTGCCCTCACATGTACATATATACCTGTTGCACTTGTTTCCAGTTTACCCTTCTAGGGATTTTTGTAAGACGGATGCACAGACTCAGTCCGAATGTAGTGATCGGCTAGAAAATGTCTTAAAGACATTGTTTCTCGAAGTGTATATGTTCTTAGTCTATTTATCAATGTAAAAAACAAGGACCCCCTGGACAAAAAAATATGCAGTTCAATTCCTAGGTCGGGGATAAACACATATGTAAACAAACAACCTAGGCAATTACCATTGCTTTGTCTATTCAATAATAGAGTGGGTAGACAGGAAATTCCAGGGGGTAGGCTACAGTCTTTATTAGTAATACATCAGCACAAATTGACAGTTAAAAACAAATAAAATAAGCAAAAAGAGGGTCTTAAAAATTCAAGGAAAAATACATACATATCATTTATTAAATACAATAAAGAGACTAAAAAGGATTAAAAATAAATGTGGTACAGAGGTGAACGTATCGACGCGCGTTTCGGCGAACCAGCGCCGCCTTCAGGAGAACCACCTAGTAACCTAAATAATAAATAGACGTATAAGAAATTCATCATTCAGCTAGTACTTCATCTAATAAAACTACATATAAACCTAAATAAACAATATGTATAACAATCTTTTGACACATTAACGCATATATCTCAGTAAAGCTGTAAAAAAAAAAAAACCACAAGGAATATGGTTACCCACTCATATGTGAACAAGCAAGACTCAACAAAGGATATGAGTCATATAATCAACGCACTTCTGTGCTCATAGTCGAAAGATCAAATTCATTCACTTACGCCATTGAAAAATATGCTCAAAGTGATAATTGGAGAGACTGGTAACATCCTAGAGAGGTATTCAGTTTGTTGAATAGGCAATTAATCTAAAATAAGATAATGACTCTTTAAATCACAAAGGGGAGAACATATTCTAGATGTGCTTAGGGATAGCGATGCAAAACAGTACTTTCACCAAATGATACAAAACAGTACTCTACCCAAAGAGGAAGTGAAAAAAGGGGAAACAAATCCAAATGCTTCAGATATAGTTATCAGTATCTATTATTAATACTTACATAGATTTCGGAAATACACCAATTTTAGGCTTAAAGCATTTTATTGGTGCAACACAAGGAAACAAACATACAGAGCGTATAAGGTATGAAGTCACTGCGGCCAGGACCGTGCACGCAGCGTTAGCATCTCCAATAGACAACTTAAACGCAGACCAGTCCGCAGCGACATTTAAGGACGGGCTGTGTTGCAGGAAAATAATAACCCTCCCCCAAAAGGTACCCCCCAAGCCCCAACTCCCGGATCCCCTTTCCCTTACCCCCCCCCTCGTCCAGTGCGCAGGCCTATCCCTTGCTATCTACCCTTGTCGTGCATCAGCGAAAGAGACTAATCCAGCTTACCCTCAAGTGGCCGGGTCTGCAGGTGTCGTGAGCCTTAAGAGGCGGAGGTATTTGGGGCAGGTAACTTCCCTGAATTCAGTGAGCAGCAAGGACTGGAACGGTTGCCACAGCTCGCCAAATTGCTCTATATCCCCTGCTACTGTCAGCGATAGTTTCCCCATGCCCAATACATGCCACAGTCTATGGAGCCAGCCTGTGATAGAGGGAAGTGTAGTAGTGCGCCAGTGTTGTAAGATATTCTGTACTGCGGAGCCTAGTGCAATAGCTATCTGTCTGCCTCTGCGAGATCTAAGGGGATACATTAACCTGTTTGGGAGTCCTAACAGTATGTATGCTGGAAAGCGCGGTAGTTCGGTGTCAAAATGGGAGTCTATCTCATCTAGCACTTCTTTCCAGTAAGAGTCCAGGAGTGGACATTCCCATAGAATGTGTGTCAGAGTGCCCATGTGCCCGCATCCCCTCCAACAAGTGTTGTCCTTACTACGGTCCATTTCATGTATTCGTTCTGGGGTATAGTACCAATAGATAGAGACCTTAGTCAGTGTTTCAGTGAGTCCCATGTGGTATGCTGAGTGTCTTGCCCTGTATGATATCTGCTCCCATTCCTTATGGCTCAGTGCCCTGCCTAATTCCCGTTCCCAGCGCTCCCTCCCCGGATTGTAGAGATGTGAAGAAGGTGGTTGCAGTAGCTTATATAGGTCTGTAATTAGTTTGGCATCTGACGTGCGAGTCATGAGCCATCTCTCATAAGGGAGGAGTTGCCTATCTGCCGTTTCCCGTACCTGTGTGTGAATACACCAATTTTAGAGCTTTTTCTTACTTCACTTAATCTCATGTGTGTTTCTGATGATATGGTATATTCACTATTCCAATTCTATCACAAATAGAATTAAAGAGCAGAATCTAAGATTAATACATGTATATAACTATACATGTAAAGATAGATATAACTTTCTCTTCCTCTATTCACTTCTATATTCGTGATAATTATACAAAGATACGGTGAAAACAGACAAAATCACATCGGATAAGAACATTCTAGGAGATATGATCCACCATAGTCACTCATGGTTGGACAGATCTTAAATAGCGTATTTATTTTATATGCAACTGAGCAATAATGAAGAAAGGTGGATATTGCATACCTAATTCCTAATGGTTGGACGTATAGCTCTCAAAAGTTCACAGTCGAACAGACAGGCTTAATGATAACTATAGGGAACATATAAGTAAACAGAAGGTACCCATAAGTTTGACGCCTCTGTGCTGATTCTCATAGATACAAGACGCAATACTATGGGATAATAAGAAAAACAAAAATATATAGCGACCAGGTATTCAGTCCATGAAGATACTTATTGATGGCAATAGGTTTATCTACAAAGCGCCCAAGGCGCCCAAGACATAAGGAATTTTAAGGATACTCTAAATGATATGAAAAAATACCTGTATCGGATATATTCAGTACACGAACACGGAGACTAACGGACAAGAGCAGCGTCTGACGTCAGGATATGACATGTAGGTAAGAGAAGATCACCAATCCCTACCCGGCTCAGCCTTTAAATATATTCGTCCCGAGATGAGAATGACGTGACTCTGTCATGTGATTGCCTAGAATGCAAACACATGATATCCAGCATAGAAACAAAGGAGGGGGCTGTTTAGCATTCGATGTTTTCAGGATGGAAACAAAACTATACTCACTTTGTCTTCCGCTATACCATTATGCGGCACACGGCATAAAGACAAAAAGAGGACTAAATAGCGGTCAGAGTTCCCGATGGAGAAAGAATAAATTCTCACTCCGAGTCACATATTAATTGGTATTATTTACACAAAAGACAAGCAAAAGATCAAAATTAAATGATATAGTCCATCATATTTTATAAGTAACATTGAAGGGCAGCGACGGATGTTTCTATTCCTATAGGAGTGACATAGATGGACTTCAACATTATATAAATAGTTGTCGACCAAGATGGTGAAGTGGGATTATGTGATCGCATTTTCCCACGGGATTTCACTGTTTAGTCCATTCCGAAAGGTGTAAAAGGAAAAAATCCAAAACACCTCACGTTTCTTTCGGATTCGTTCACCGCCATTAGAGTCAGAAATGTTAATTTTTTCTAAAACTCGCCATTTAAAGTCTTCAGGACTATGATTGCAGTCCAGAAAATGCTTCACCATTGGTGACAACAGTTTCTTAGTTCTTATAGCAGAGCGATGCTTTGTTAGTCGGACTTGAATAGATTTAGAAGTCTCGCCCACGTATCCGAGGGAGCGGGGACATAGAATAAAGTACACAACGCTCGATGTTCTACAATTCCACATATCAGTGGCTGGTGCAGTGTATCCATTATGGGTGAAATTAGCACCTTCTAAAATACTGGAGCAAGACTTACAAGTAGAACATCTAAATGTTCCTTTTATTGGTTGATTCGTATCTATGGACTTTTGCAAGAAAGGTGCTTGGTTCGTCTGACCCATAAATCTAGAATGGACAATTTGGTCCTTAATATTCTTGCAACGTTTATGGGCAAACAAAGGTTTCTCTAATTTCTGGTCTTTGGTGCAGTTACTATTTAGAATGTGCCAGGTCGAATTAATGACCTGTTTCATTTTCGCGTCAAGAGTTGAGTGCCTTGTGTCACATACTTGCTGTTAGGTCTCTGTATCTGGTTTTGGTCTCAGAAGGTGGTCCCTGTCGAAAAATCGGGCTCTCTTATAGGAGTCCCTCACCAGCCAGTGAGGGTACCCTCTTTACAAGAACTTCTTTCTCATATCTTTAGCTTGTCTATCAAAATCTCGCAAATCAGTGCAATTTCACCTTACTCTCAAGAATTGGGGGAAGGGGATACTTTGCTTCTGATTGTGGGGGTGGAAGCTCTGGAAGTGTAACAGGGTATTCCTTGCGGTCGGTTTAACAAACAGTTCCACCTTTAGCTTTCCCTCATCATGAAAAATCATTATATCCAGGAACTCAACTTTATTGGCACAAATGTGTGCAGTGAAATTTAGATTGTTGTCCACGGCATTCAGCCATGTCAAAAACTCCAAAAAACTCCCATCGGTCCAGACGAAAAAAATATCATCGATGTATCTGGACCAATGGGAGACGGACTCAAACAAGCATTTGCAATGCAATAGGTCTCGTTTTAGGAAAGTTTGAGCTATTGGTATTGTAAATGACAAATTTTGTATTTGTGTTGGTTTTGAAAATAGCTAAAGTAATAGCTTTGTCATTTACAATTACGATAGTTTTAACTTTCGCAAATGTGACACCTATAATATTTTTTATGCAATATGTGTTGTATTTACATGACTTAGATGTATTGATATTACAAATAACAATGGCTTTTATTTTTTTAAATATTTAATACTTAAATAAAAGTTATTGTAATTTATAATGGCAATAGTTTAAACTTTTGTAAATAACTTTTGTGAGGATTATGTTCAGTGTATTTTATTGTGACGAAAATCCAAGTACAGAAGTGAAATATTAACATCTTTTTGTGACATTTGTACTAAAGCTTGAAACATTGAGAGAACATATTTGAACTACTTGTTGTTGAATGGTTGCACATATTGATGATGTGGTGGCGCTGAGTGATGTTGTGGTGGAGACGAGTGATGCTGTGGGTTTCAGTGATGCTGTGGTAGAGCATAGTGATGATGTTGTGCCCCTGAGTGATGCTGTGGCGGTGCTGAGTGATGCTGTGGCGGTGCTGAGTGATGCTGTGGTGATGCGATAGATAGAGGGAGGGCGATAGATAGATAGAGGGAGGGCGGTAGATCGATAGAGGGAGGGCAATAGAGGGAGGGCGATAGATAGATAGAGGGAGGGAGATAGATAGAGGGAGGGCAATAGATAGAGGGAGGGCGATAGATAGAGGGAGGGAGGGCAATAGATAGAGGGAGGGAGGGCGACAGATAGAGTGAGGGAGGGCAATAGAGTGAGGGTGATAGATAGATAGAGGCAGGGCAATAGATAGATAGAGGGAGGGAGATAGATAGAGGGAGGGAGATAGATAGAGGGAGGGAGATAGATAGAGGGAGGGAGATAGATAGAGGGAGGGAGATGGATAGAGGGAGGGCAATGGATAGAGGGAGGGCAATGGATAGAGGGAGGGCAATGGATAGAGGGAGGGCAATGGATAGAGGGAGGGCAATGGATAGAGGGAGGGCAATGGATAGAGGGAGGGCAATGGATAGAGGGAGGGCAATGGATAGAGGGAGGGCAATGGATAGAGGGAGGGCAATGGATAGAGGGAGGGCAATGGATAGAGGGAGGGCAATGGATAGAGGGAGGGCAATGGATAGAGGGAGGGCAATGGATAGAGGGAGGGCAATGGATAGAGGGAGGGCAATGGATAGAGGGAGGGCAATGGATAGAGGGAGGGCAATGGATAGAGGGAGGGCAATGGATAGAGGGAGGGCAATGGATAGAGGGAGGGCAATGGATAGAGGGAGGGCAATGGATAGAGGGAGGGCAATGGATAGAGGGAGGGCAATGGATAGAGGGAGGGCGATAGATAGATAGAGGGAGGGCGATAGATAGATAGAGGGAGGGCGATAGATAGATAGAGGGAGGGCGATAGATAGATAGAGGGAGGGCGATAGATAGATAGAGGGAGGGCGATAGATAGATAGAGGGAGGGCGATAGATAGATAGAGGGAGGGCGATAGATAGATAGAGGGAGGGCGATAGATAGATAGAGGGAGGGCGATAGATAGATAGAGGGAGGGCGATAGATAGAGGGAGGGCGATAGATAGAGGGAGGGCGATAGATAGAGGGAGGGAGGGAGATAGATAGATAGATAGAGGGAGGGAGATAGATAGATAGATAGAGGGAGGGAGATAGATAGATAGATGGAGGGAGAGAGATAGATAGATAGAGGGAGGGAGATAGATAGATAGAGGGAGGGAGGGAGATAGATAGATAGATAGAGGGAGGGAGATAGATAGATAGAGGGAGGGAGATAGATAGATAGATAGATAGATAGAGGGAGGGAGATAGATGGATAGATAGATAGATAGAGGGAGGGAGATAGATGGATAGATAGATAGATAGAGGGAGGGCGATAGATAGATAGAGGGAGGGCGATAGATAGATAGAGGGAGGGCGATAGATAGATAGAGGGAGGGCGATAGATAGAGGGAGGGCGATAGATAGAGGGAGGGCGATAGATAGAGGGAGGGAGGGAGATAGATAGATAGATAGAGGGAGGGAGATAGATAGATAGATAGAGGGAGGGAGATAGATAGATAGATGGAGGGAGAGAGATAGATAGATAGAGGGAGGGAGATAGATAGATAGATAGAGGGAGGGAGATAGATAGATAGATAGAGGGAGGGAGATAGATAGATAGAGGGAGGGAGATAGATAGATAGATAAAGGGAGGGAGATAGATAGATAGATAGATAGAGGGAGGGAGATAGATGGATAGATAGATAGAGGGAGGGAGATAGATAGATAGATAGATAGAGGGAGGGAGATAGATAGATAGATAGATGGAGGGAGAGAGATAGATAGAGGGAGGGAGATAGATAGATAGATAGAGGGAGGGAGATAGATAGATAGAGGGAGGGAGATAGATAGATAGATAGATAGAGGGAGGGAGATAGATAGATAGATAGATAGAGGGAGGGAGATAGATGGATAGATAGATAGAGGGAGGGAGATAGATGGATAGATAGATAGATAGAGGGAGGGAGATAGATAGATAGAGGGAGATAGATAGATAGATAGATAGAGGGAGGGAGGGAGATAGATAGAGGGAGATAGATAGATAGATAGATAGAGGGAGGGAGGGAGATAGATAGATAGAGGGAGGGCGATAGATAGATAGATAGAGGGAGGGAGATAGATAGATAGAGGGAGGGAGATAGATAGATAGATAGAGGGAGGGAGATAGATAGATAGATGGAGGGAGAGAGATAGATAGATAGAGGGAGGGAGATAGATAGATAGATAGAGGGAGGGAGATAGATAGATAGATAGAGGGAGGGAGATAGATAGATAGATAGAGGGAGGGAGATAGATAGAGGGAGGGAGATAGATAGATAGATAGAGGGAGGGAGATAGATAGATAGATAGAGGGAGGGAGATAGATAGATAGATAGAGGGAGGGAGATAGATAGATAGATAGAGGGAGGGAGATAGATAGATAGAGGGAGGGAGGGAGATAGATAGATAGATAGAGGGAGGGAGATAGATAGATAGAGGGAGGGAGATAGATAGATAGATAGATAGATAGAGGGAGGGAGATAGATAGATAGAGGGAGGGAGATAGATAGATAGATAGATAGAGGGAGGGAGATAGATAGATAGATAGATAGATAGATAGATGGAGGGAGGGAGATAGATAGATAGATAGATAGATAGATAGATGGAGGGAGATAGATAGATAGATAGATAGATAGAGGGAGGGAGATAGATAGATAGAGGGAGGGAGATAGATAGATAGATAGATAGAGGGAGGGAGATAGATAGATAGATAGATAGAGGGAGGGAGATAGATAGATAGATAGATGGAGGGAGGGAGACAGATAGATAGATAGATAGAGGGAGGGAGATAGATAGATAGAGGGAGGGAGATAGATAGATAGATAGAGGGAGGGAGATAGATAGATAGATAGATGGAGGGAGATAGATAGATAGATAGATAGATGGAGAGAGATAGATAGATAGATAGAGGGAGGGAGATAGATAGAGTGAGTGAGGGCGGTAGAGTGAGTGAGGGCGGTAGAGTGAGTGAGGGCGGTAGAGTGAGTGAGGGCGGTAGAGTGAGTGAGGGCGGTAGAGTGAGGGGGGTAGAATGGTAGAGTGGTAGAGTGAGGGCGGTAGAGTGGTAGAGTGAGGGCGGTAGAGTGGTAGAGTGAGGGCGGTAGAGTGGTAGAGTGAGGGCGGTAGAGTGGTAGAGTGAGGGCGGTAGAGTGGTAGAGTGAGGGCGGTAGAGTGAGGGCGGTAGAGTGCTTTTTTAGGTTTTGCCTAGCGAAAGCTGCGCTCTGCGCAGCTTTTTCGCGCAGGCGAAATCCTGTTGAGAACTGTAGGGTGCTTTGGGTCGGCCCTCGTCATTGATTGGCTGGCTCCGTAAACGGAGCCTTGCCATTGGACGAGGGGCCTGTCCGTCAATGCCGGACCAGACACGGGGGCGTTCCTGACATTCTTTCCCTTTTGCCGACGTCACGCGACGCCGGGAACGCCCCCGAGTCTGGTCCGGCATTGCCGGCACTTCTGCGTCTCTCCTGCCCCGTGACTGGCCGGCCGGCCAATCCTAGCGCGGCCGGCCGGAAGTGCCCGCCCCCCGCAGCCCGGGGAAGAAGGAGAGGAAGACGGCAAGCACTATGGCGGCGCCCGCGGGGAGACCGGAGAAGTGCCTCTCCAACCTGCCGCTCTAGCTGATTCACAGCATCCCTCCAGCTCTCAGGCCGTGCAATCAGGCTCTCGACGCTGCCTGCCGCAGGTCACACCGCCCTCCCGACAGCCCAGCCCGCCTCAGATCGGAGTGAAGTGCAAATCAATATGGTAATTACATTCCCATGCTGAACCGCAGCCAGGCTGGTGTGGCGGGAGCTCCGAGCCTCAAGTCTTCGCTTCCAGGCGCTGCATTGCGGTTACACCTTTTCTGATCCATTCTCGGCAGGCAGCGCTTGGGGACATCTCAGAGTCCCCGGTCTCGCTTCAAGGCGCTGCATTGCATACATCCTCTCCTTACATAAGTATCTTTCGTTCCCTTTTTGTAGGGGAGGAGGTGCGAAGCCTCTCGAGGCGCTATGTTCCCGTCCTCCTGCGCTCTGAAAGTTGGTGATCTTCGCCCAGCCGAGCCCGTTTCGAGGCGCTGTATTGCCTTTTCTCCTTGCCCCCTCTTCTCATGGGCGGGTTGCGGCCGCTTCTCGAGGCACTGTGTCCCTGTCATTCTGTGCTCCGAGGGATAGTGATGTAGACACAACTGAGCCGGTTTCAAGGCGCTATGTCCCTGTCCTCCGCCTGTACTCTGAGGGTTGGTGATCTGCGCCCAGCTGAGCCGGCTTCAAGGCGCTGTGGCACCTCCGCCTCTTCTCTCGCCTCTCCCCCGTCCGCTCCACCCTCTCGGGGGTACCTCGGGGGTGGGGGGCGGGTACCCCCGAGGCCCGGAGCCCTCCCAGAGCCCTCCCGGAGCCCGCGGGGCTGGCCCGGCTCCAGGCACACCAGCGCCTCACAATCGCGGCTTGTAGCGAAGTGCCTCTCCAACCTGCCGCTCTAGCTGATTCACAGCATCCCTCCAGCTCTCAGGCCGTGCAATCAGGCTCTCGACGCTGCCTGCCGCAGGTCACACCGCCCTCCCGACAGCCCAGCCCGCCTCAGATCGGAGTGAAGTGCAAATCAATATGGTAATTACATTCCCATGCTGAACCGCAGCCAGGCTGGTGTGTAATAGGCTTCAACACATTGACAAAGCCAACAGCTCTTACATAGGCGGGACCTGGCTTTGCCAATGCTTGCTATATATTTTCAGTTTTATATAGGCTATCTCGACCGAAGGTATTGGAGCGCTTTATATGAGCAGCGGTGACATCACACGCGGTCACATCCTATTTCAGGCACAGGAGATATAGTGGTGTGCCGAGGATCACAGGATGTTGAGACGATGCGAGACTCGAACTTGTTTCTTCAGTGCCACAGTCAGCCGCTCTGGTCCTTAGGCCACGTCCTCGCGGTGTTGCCTTCCCATCCGATATTACTCTTGTGGATTGTGGGGTACGCTTCAAAGCGCTGCACGTACCCCTCCCCCCCCCCCCCCCCCCTCTCCTCCATGTCGTCCTGTGGATGTGGGCGACTCTGAAGCCCATGGTCCGCTTCAAGGCGCTGCACCAGGGTCTACAGACATGTCCAAGGTCAGAGTCAAGGTGACCCCGTTGAACCCGGCTCCCTGGCCGTCCTCCGCCGAAGCCTTAACCCCAGCCCTCTCCCCCCGCCCCCACCGCGTTGACAGGCCAGAGTCTGTCTTCAAGGCGCTGCATTAAGTGTATACCAACTTTGGCACTTTCTATGCAGAGGGTGGGTGTGGCGGGAGCTCCGAGCCTCAAGTCTTCGCTTCCAGGCGCTGCATTGCGGTTACACCTTTTCTGATCCATTCTCGGCAGGCAGCGCTTGGGGACATCTCAGAGTCCCCGGTCTCGCTTCAAGGCGCTGCATTGCATACATCCTCTCCTTACATAAGTATCTTTCGTTCCCTTTTTGTAGGGGAGGAGGTGCGAAGCCTCTCGAGGCGCTATGAAGATTAATAAATGTTTTATATTTTTTTACTTTCTATGTCTGTCTGTTACATGGTTACAAGACGGGGGATCTTAAATGATTTTATATCTATGTATTTTATGGTCCCTGCCCTTTCCCAGCCTGTCCTCTCCCAGCCTGTCCTCTCCCAGCCTGTCCACTTCCAGCCTGTCCTTTCCCAGCCTGTCCTTTCCCAGCCTTTAAACTTCCAGCCTGTCCACTTCCAGCCTGCCCTCTCCCAACCTGCCCTCTCCCAACCTGCCCTCTCCCAGCCTGCCCTCTCCCAGACTGTCCCCTCCCTGCCCTCTCCCAGCCTGTCCCCTCCCTGCTCTCTCCTAGCCTGTCCTCTCCCTGCCTGTTGTCGTGTCCCGGCGGCAGCAGGCAGCAGCGTGCACTGCGTCCCCGAAGTAACAGCCCTAAAGCAAGCAAGAAGTACGCCCCCCTCCCACCAATCCCTGTTAGGTAGTGGAAACTGTCCAAACTGGGGTGCAGACAGCCCCTCTCACCTTTCGGCCTGGTACCACTGCACCAGCCGCACTACTTCCCGAACTGACCGTTCTCCACTTCAGCCCCGTCTAAATTACAATTCATGCTTGTGACCCTTTTGCCTGCTTGTGCTTGTTTTCATGACCCTGTTGCCTGCTTGTGCCTCCGTGTGCCCCTGTTGCCTGCTTGTGCCTCCGTGTGCCCCTGTTGCCTGCTTGTGCCTCAGTGTGCCCCTGTTGCCTGCTTGTGCCTCCGTGTGCCCCTGTCGCCTGCTTGTGCCTCGTTTTCGTGCCCCTGTTGCCTGCTTGTGCCCCTGTTGCATGCTTGTGCCTCCGTGTGCCCCTGTTGCCTGCTTGTGCCTCCGTGTGCCCCTGTTGCCTGCTTGTGCCTCTGTGTGCCCCTGTTGCCTGCTTGTGCCTCTGTGTGCCCCTGTTGCCTGCTTGTGCCTCCGTGTGCCCCTGTTGCCTGCTTGTGCCTCCGTTTTCGTGCCCCTGTTGCCTGCTTGTGCCTCCGTGTGCCCCTGTTGCCTGCTTGTGCCTCCGTGTGCGCCTGTTGCCTGCTTGTGCCTCCGTGTGCCCCTATTGCCTGCTTGAACCTCCGTGTGCCCCTATTGCCTGCTTGTGCCTCCGTGTGCCCCCGTTGCCTGCTTGTGCCTCCGTGTGCCCCTGTTGCCTGCTTGTGCCTCCGTGTGCCCTTGTTGCCTGCTTGTGCCTCCGTGTGCCCCTGTTGCCTGCTTGTGCCTCCGTGTGCCCCTGTTGCCTGCTTGTGCCTCCGTGTGCCCCTGTTGCCTGCTTGTGCCTCCATGTGCCCCTGTTGCCTGCTTGTGCTGTGTGGGTGTGTGTGGAGGGCTCTGTGTGGCTGTGTGTGTGGGGGGCTCTGTGTGGCTGTGTGTGTGGGGGGCTCTGTGTGGCTGTGTGTGTGGGGGGATCTGTGTGGGTGTGTGTGTGGGGGGGGCTCTGTGTGTGTTTGTGTGTGTCATTTGCGAGAGATAAAGCTAGTGGCATTGTAAATGACAATGCCATTATTTATGTTAAAAAAACATAAATAAAAATAATGTCAAGAGCAATGCCAATAGCTCTAACTTTAACAAAGGCAAAACCATTGCATTGTAAATGCTTGTTTCTTATGGTAGTTGGAGAGCAACACAGACAATTGGAGGGTAGGAGGTAAAAAGCAACATGGACAAGGCATGTGGGAGGGAAGATGCAACATGGACAGCGACGGGTGGGAGGGAAGAAACAACACGGACAACGAAGAAAGAAAAATAGTACCTGAATCACAGAGCGAGCAGTGGAAGGCCACTAGTCAAGCGAAACAATCGGTAGTTGGTTCGTGCTCCACATGAAAGAAGAGGAAGTGATACTGGCACACTCTGGCCAATTAGGAGGCAACAAAAAGGATGATGAAGCCAACAAGAGTTAAGCAATGGGTGAGCTCCAAGTCACTTGTAGTAGTAAACAATATCTCTCTGAAGCAACAGCACATATGTGCTATTTTAGGCAAAAACTTAAAAAAAATTACAAAAATAGCAAGAGTGCATTTAAAAAAAGAAAAATGGGAAACCCCATCAGTTTCTAAAAACGGTCTTTAAAAGGAAAATTGTGGAGCATAGATGAGTGCACACATTGCAGATCAAATGGGCAGCATTATGTTTGTCTCAATCAACATGCATAACTTCAATAATATGGCTGGAGGGAGCAATAATGTGTAAAAAGGCATTGCAGGAGTAAATATGTTTGAACACTGGTAAAGTGATATTTCAACAAAATGTTTCCTGGACAATTCTTGATGCTCCTGGGGCCTACGTGGTGCCACCCTGCTAGTAACGCTCTATGTGGCTAGTATTACCTCTTGCAGTGCCATCTGATATGCAACTAAAGAATCTTACTTCGTACAGAAGCACAACATGAAACTAGGGATAAATAAAGTCAGTAAAGACTCCAATCTGGAACAGAAACCTTCAGGTAGTGATGAGTAGGTAGAAATCCGTCAGTGCTGCAAAGCTATATGTATATGGTAATGCAATACTGTTCAAATCTCGCTCAACATAACATGAGTGCAGCAAGGTAAGCAACATGTACACAAGCAAGGATGAATGAATACATGAATTGTTCAACAACTACAATAACATGCAGTATGAATTTGAAACACACCTACTAAAACCTGTTGCAGCACTTGTGTGGATAATGTTCAAGAAATCAATAAACTCTCTCCAAAGCACCAACACAAAGCAATGAAGGGAAGATATGATCTCATATTTACAATGCTGTCATCCCATTGATGGTTTAGAAAGTCTACGCCCAGCAAATACGTAAAACATGACAGCAGAAAATGCTGCACAATAAAATGTGTTACAGTAAAACAAATTAGCCATCCTCAGGAGCGTGCGTTCTGTTCACATCTATGGAAACAGTTATAATGAGCAAACCAAAATAAATCCATGGCCACAAAAACCCAAAATATCAAACCTCCAGAGCTGTGTTTCATACACATTAAAAGTGGTAAAACGCGTACAAAATCCCAAGCCAGGGTTCGAGTCTCGGCGTCGGCTCAACATCCTGTGATTCTGGGCAAATCACTTAGGCCCAGATGTAGGTAGAATAGATTTACCGATTTTTTTTTTTAATTACCGAATTTTACCGATTCGGTAATTAAAAATCGGTAAATCTAAGGGGTGGATATGTAGGTATTCCAGATGTGCTGGAATACCGATTCTGAAGAATTCGGTATTTACCGATTCGGTAAATACCGAATCGGTAATGCCCATTCATTCCTATGGGCTTTGAAGCCCATTGGAATGAATGGGCATTACCGATTCGGTATTTACAGAATCGGTAAATACCGATTTGCACAAGGGTGCAGGGGGTGTCACTTTGACACCCTCTGGCACCCCAAAACAGGCTTGGGTGCCATGTGGCAGGCATACATGCCCTAAGGGCAGGTCTGCCTGTCACATGGCATAGGTGTGCATGCACACATGTGCATGCACACCGGAATCGGTATTTTACCATCAAATTGGATTTGATGGTAAAATACCGATTCTGTAAGGCCCACCTACATCTCGGTGCCTCAGAATCTGTAAATTTACCGTGTTTTAAAAAAAAATAAATATTTTATTTTATTTTTATTTTACCGAATCGGTAAAATTACCGAATCGGTAATTTTACCGATTCGTTAAAATAATGCCCCCTACATATCTGTCACCCATATACCGGTCGGTAACGGCCGAAAATACCGATTTTCCGCCGTTACCGACCGATCTACATCTGGCCCCTAATCTCCCCGTGCCCACCAAAAATGAATGTGTCCTTGTGTAGTGTAAATGGTGCTCATATAAAGCGCTCTTTATCCTTTCAGGTCGTATTCGCGCTATATAACAAAATTCAAAAGAAAAAAAATGAAAGAAAGATAGGCTGGCCTATGAGGCCTCCCTTCCAGGGTACGGTACCCGTCATTTCCGAGAACTCAAGCCTCAGAGCAGAATCACTGAAGTTGCCCGAGTCACATCCGCAGAGATGAAGCAACTGTCAGCCGCTCCCCCGAAGCCCCACTGTCCAATCACCCGTCGCTCTCAGACAAGAATCACAGATGCAATCCACACGGCTCTAGCAGTGTGACGCACACTCACACCCCACTGAGACACCCGTGCACGTGGTCTGTGCCAGGCTTGCCTGCCATTTCATTCCAATAAAGTATTTTTGCGACGTCCCACACACAAGTCCAGGGTCACTTAAAAAAGCGCGACATAACTGGACACACAGCCTCCACAGACCTAAGAGCAGGGAGCCAGGGCCATCTATCCATCCCCATTTCATCCCGTAAATAATGTAATAAAATGGTCTCCTCTCACAATTCAAAGACATTCGGGGAACAACTAAACAAACTTCAGACAAGCTCATTTCTGAAGTCCTTTCCTGACATGGCCGCTACTTTACTAACAAGCAGCACCCAAACACCTCTGTAGGGAACCATTGTCGTCACTCACCCGTGTCTGGCATTGTGTGCTTCGTGACCGAAAGCCAAGTTCAGCGTGATGCCACGGAGTGCTAGCGGAAGTCAGGCAGCCTTCAATTGGGACGTGGGCGGGGCCTCCAAAGAAACAGGAAGGAACTGCCGGGAGAACGTCCTGGAACCCTGCACGCTGAATGCTGGCTGCCGAGGGACACGCGGAAAGAGCCCGGTGAGTGGAGGGGGAGGGGGGTGTACGCGCGTGTGTCTGTGTGTGTTCGAGTGTGTCTGTCTGTGTGCGCGTGTGTCTGTTTAAGGGGGGGGTGCGTGTGTGTATGCAGTGTGTGTGTGCCTGTGTATGCGTGTGGCTGTGTATGTGCGCATGCGTGAGTGTGGCTGTGTGTGTGTTTGCGCACAGGAATGTGAGGCACGAGATGGGCACGGCGCCGTGCGCGCCCACGAGGTGAAATCTGCGCTCGTGCCCAGCTCGTGTCCACATTCCCAGAAACGGGTGACAATAGTTCTCGATCCAGACAGCAAATGCTTCGCATTTGCTTTTAGGCTCGACCTAAAAATGGAAAAAAGACATATAGATATTCGCCACTGAAGGGGCAACAGAAGCCCCCATGCTTACACCCCATATCTGACGGTGCAAACGTGCTCCGAATTCAAAAATATTTTCTGTTAAAACAATCTTCAGACATGCAAGTGCAAAAGTCTGAGGACATGGTATCTTCTGTTGGTCAATTAACCATTCGGTAGTTTCCATTGCTCCGATCAGGGGGATGTTGCTATACAGAGATTCAACATCTAAGGTAACAAGGAGATCTCTTGCGGGGTTGAAATAAATATTCTCTACCTTATTTATCATAGCACCTGTAGCCTTAATATATGAAACAATATTAGGAATGAACGGACGAAGATGGAAATCTATGTATTTAGAAAGAGGTTCGGTGACGGTGCCTATTGTCGAAACTATGGGTCCAAATGGAGGGTTTACAAGATCCTTGTGCATCTTTGGAAGCCCATATATACAAGCAGTCTTGCCTGAGTTAAAATTTAAATAATCATATTCCTTTTGGGTAATGTCACCTATCTCCTTAGCTTGAAAAGTCAGGTGCTGGATTTCCTTAGTAATTTTATTAGTTGGATTAGATTTGATGTTTGTATAAAAAGCGGGATCATCCAACATTTTCAACATATTCTGCTCATAGGTAACAGAATCTATTACTACTATTCCACCGCCTTTATCACTACTTTTGACCGTAGTCAAATTGTTAGTGGCTAATAATTTAAGAGCATCATGTTCAGTCTTACTTAAGTTATAAAGCGGTTTAGGAATAAAGGCAATGGCTTGTTCCAGTTTTTTCAGAACTACAAGCTCAAATGTTGCTACCTCAGGGCCAAGTTGGTCCAGGGAGGGACTGAAAGTCGAAGGAAGCGATAGGCTCCTAACACAGTTAGAACTGAGTTCAAAATTGTCACCCGAAAAGAATTTCTTGAGGCGAATTTTACGAAAGAAAGAAATGATGTCACTGTGCAATTCAAAAACATTTGCACCGCAATGCGGAACAAAAGACAAACCTTTTAGAAAGGAGACTAGTGCTATGTTCATCTAGATGTGTTTTAGATAGATTAAAAATGGGAATTGCATCCCTGCCTCCCAATATTGGCGGTTGCGGGTCTCCCTGATGAACTGGGGTTCCTCCTGTTATTGGTAGTGATGTTGAGGCTTGTAGCCTCCTCTGCTTTGCGCTTGAAAGCGCACTCTGGGGCGTCCCCGGTTCATCCTTCGGTTGCCTAAAAAAGGCTGCCCTTGGTTACGTATAGCCTGTGCCGAATTGAAATTACTTTCAGGTTCGTAATATGCCTCATTCCCTTCACCCTCAGACTCTGATGTGTCTGAAAATGTATTAACTCTCTTGTGTTGGTTCCTGTTATCATCCACATAGTGGTTCTGTTTATAGAAGTCTATTTTTTTTTTTATTCAAATCATTTTTATTGAGGAAATAAGGAAAACAAGAAAAAGAATACAGTACAATAAGGCTTCAATTACATAGATTGATTCAGATGTGTTGTTAGACGAAACTTACACAAAACTGAATGAAAAATAAAAGAATGTACAGACACATGACAGTCCAAGCCATTAGTACTTTAAGCTATTAACAATAAGGTCAGGTGCAGGGCTCCGTAGCCGAAGGACCAGTAACGGCCGTATACAGCATGAAGTGTTCCGTCACAGGGGGTCAAAGTGGAAGGACGATATATCGAGTGATTTCCAAAGTCTCTTATTGGAAGGTCGCCAGGCAGCAGATTGTAACACCGGATTATCTGCTCCTCTCAGGAAGGAGAGCCATTCTCGCCAGATTTTAAAGCTGACTTCTGATGTGTTTTTCCACTTGCATAGAATCACCTTACACGCCAGCGTTAACATTAAGTCCAAAAGTTGGCGATCATGTGCGTTTGGTAACTGCGGCTCTAGTGCACCTAATATGACGTATACAAAGTCCCTCGCAGGATTAATGTTGAAAACATGGTGTATACAATAAAAGATCTTCCCCCAGAAGTTCTGTAACAGAGGGCAATGAAAGAACATATGGGAAAAATCACCAATCCCTGTCTGGCAATTCCAACAAGTGGGTGTATCTCTCAAGTGGCACTTAAAATGTTTATCTGGGGTCCAGAACGTTCTGTTCAACAACATATATTTGGTTTGGCAAAGGATAGGGGATACTTTATTGGATAAGGCCGTTCTGTAGATCAAATCCCAGTCAACTACCACCCCCGTTGAGTTAGGTTCTGATTCCCATTTGCCTTTAACCTGTCTGTGGGATTTCTTGGGAAGAGGGAGTAGAAGCTTATAGACTTTAGAGACGAAGTGGCCAGCATGAATGAGGCGTGGTAAGTGGGTTACGAGCCAAGGTGTGCTAGTGGTAAGGCTGCGGTGTGATATGATGGATTTCAGTTTTAAGAACTGATAGAAGTCTATGGGTGACAGGTTATATGTCGCTTGTAGGGTCGAGAAAGGAAGGGGCTGTGTCCCCTCATAGAGGTCCTTAACCATGTTAATACCTTTCCTGGACCATGAGTCCCAAAAAAGAGTTTTGCCTTCCGATTTAAACAGGGGGTTTCGCCAGAGGGCCGTAAACGTGCATTTTTTGAATGTTAAGTTAGTTTTATGGATCTGCTCAAGCCTTAACAAGGCTCGTCTGATATTCAGCATGATGTATTTGGAGTGAGGCAAGTGAGAAAGATCCATGGTAAGGAGGGTAGGTAGGGGCGCATGCGCGATGATAGCTTTCTCGATGGTTAACCACAATGGGACATAAGAGGGGGAGTTTATCAACCACTGTGATCCCTGCTTGCAGAGGAATGCTGTCTGGTAATTTCTGAACGAGGGAAGTCCCAGGCCGCCTTTTTCTTTTGCCAGTTGCAGCTTTTTCAGTGATACCCTGGCTTTCTTCCCCCGCCACAGGAATCCGCCAAACAGTTTATCCACCTTTTTGATGAAGTCATCCGTAAATGTCATGGGGAGCATGCTAGCCAGATAATTTACCAGAGGTGTGGACATCATTTTAAGGGTTTCCGCCCTGCCCCACCATGAAAGGAACTTGGGTGACCACCCGTCTAATAGTGAGGAGATCTTTTTCAGGGTTAGTTCTTCATTGATTTTTAAAGTTGAGATTAGGTCTTTGTCAAAGTCAAGTCCCAAGTACTTAAAACAGTGTGGTTGCCACGTAAGCCGGAAGTTCCAAGGATGTCTCTATTACCGATGTTATTCAGGAGTTTGACCTCCGTTTTATCCTTGTTCAGCTTGTAGCCCGAGACTCTAGAGAATTCATCTATGGTAGCCATGAGTACGGGGATAGCTTCATCTGCTTTCTCTGACACAATAAGCACATCATCCGCCTAGGCGGTTAGTTTTATAGTGCAATCTTGGAATGGAATACCGGCAATAGCATTATTATGTCTTATGTGGTAAAGGAATGGCTTGATTGCTAACAAAAACAAAGACGGAGAGAGGGGGCACCCTTGTCTCGTTCCTTGTTGCAGTCGCAAAGATGTGGAGAAAGAGCCACCTGCCCTGACTCTTGCAGTGGGACAGGAATATAGGGACATTACTAGTTTCGTAAATGTTGTGCCTAGATTAAATTTATGTAAGACTGCTTCCAAGAAGGTCCAATCGACCTTGTCGAAAGCCTTTTCGGCATCCAATGTTATCGCCGCAGTGGGTGTATCCAGAAGCTTCGCTTTCTCCAGAACGTGGGCCAATGTCCTAGTATTATCACTAGATAGTCTGTTTTTTAGAAACTCCGCTTGAGAGGGGTGGATTAGATTGGGCAGAACACGTTGTAGGCGCGCCGAGAGGATCATAGCCAGGAGCTTGCAGTCAAGGTTAATTAGGGAAATGGGCCTATAATTTTTTGGAAGGGAGGGGTCTTTACCATCTTTTGGGAGTACTGCGATTATAGCCTCAGCCAGTGTACCTTTAACCTCACCTTTTTCATTTATTTCCCGAAAGAGATGCAGAAGAGGTTCCACCAGCAGGGAGGGGAAGGTTTTATAGAATTTGGCTGTGAACCCATCTGGGCCGGGGGCTTTGTATGGGTAGGCATTCTCAATGGAGTAGAATCTTTTATCCTTGCTTTACTTATCATTTTTCCGTTTATCAAGATAGTTGGCAAAAGATTCTAACTCTTTATTCGATTCTTCCAACTTTTTCAAGGCCTCATCTACACTACCAGAATTTTTAATTTTTTCCTCTAATTCCTCGACTTCAGTTTTAATTTCTACTGCAAGTTCTTTTGATGTTTCAACTATAAGGATCATTAAATCCCCCGAACATCTACTCGCAATCATGCTCCACTTTACAAGAAAAGCGCGATGGTGAACAAAAAGCCCTGGGGTATTACGTATCTGGAGGCCAATAGGGATTATGCCAGATTTTAAATATGCTAGCATAAATTCCCCATGGGCCTCCATCCTCCTAAACTTCTTCTTAAGATCTATTAATTTCTTGAGGTCATCCTGAGTCTATTCATGTCACGGATTACGTTCTATGCCCTCACACCCCCTCACCCCCCCACACTCCCTCACCCCCCCTCACCTTCTCACACCCCCTCACCCTCTCACCCTCACACCCTCACACCCTCTCACCCTCTCACCCTCTCACCCTCTCACCCTCACCCCCTCATACCCCCTCATACCCCCTCATACCCACCCTCACACCCCCTCACCCACCCTCACACCCCCTCACCCACCCTCACCCACCCTCACTCATTCTCATCCACACTCACCCATTCTCACTCATTCTCATCCACCCTCACCCATTCTCACTCATTCTCATCCACCCTCACCCATTCTCACTCACCCTCACCAGCATAGCATAACAAAACATAGCATAGCATAACAAAACATAGCATAGGATGCACACCCCTCAACCTCACAACCCTCTCACCCTCTCACCCTCACACCCTCTCACCCTCACACCCTCTCACTCACCCTCACTCACTCACCCTCACTCACTCACCCTCACTCACCCTCACTCACTCACTCACCCTCACTCACTCACCCACCCTCACTCACCCACCCTCACTCACCCACCCTCACTCACCCACCCTCACTCGCCCACCCTCACTCGCCCACCCTCACTCGCCCACCCTCACTCGCCCACCCTCACTCGCCCACCCTCACTCGCCCACCCTCACTCGCCCACCCTCACTCGCCCACCCTCACTCGCCCACCCTCACTCGCCCACCCTCACTCGCCCACCCTCACTCGCCCACCCTCACTCGCCCACCCTCACTCGCCCACCCTCACTCGCCCACCCTCACTCGCCCACCCTCACTCGCCCTCACTCACTCGCCCTCACTCACTCGCCCTCACTCACCCTCACCAGCATAGCATAACAAAACATAGCATAACATAACAAAGCTTAGCATAACATAGCATAGCATAACAAAACATAGCATAGCATAACAAAACATAGCATAGCATAACAAAACATAGCATAGCATAACAAAACATAGCATAGCATAACAAAACATAGCATAGCATAACAAAGCATAGCATAGCAAAATATAGCATAGCAAAACAAAACAAAGCTTAGCATAGCATAACAAAACATAGCATAGCATAACAAAACATAGCATAGCATAACAAAACATAGCATAGCATAACGAAACATAGCATAGCATAACAAAGCATAGCATAACAAAGCATAACCAAGCATAGCATAACAAAACAAAGCATAGCATAATAAAACATAGCATAATAAAACATAGCATAACAAAACAAAGCATAGCATAATAAAACAGCATAGCAAAACAGCATAACTAAACATAGCATAACAAAACATAGCATAGCATAACTAAGCATAGCATAGCATAGCATAGCAAAACATAGCATAACAAAGCATAGCATAACATAGCATAGCAAAATATAGCATAGCAAAACAAAACAAAGCATAGGATAGCATAACAAAACAAAGTATAGCAAAACAAAACATAGCATACTATAACAAAGCATAGCATAACAAAACATAGCATAACAAAACATAGCATAACAAAACAAAGTATAGCAAAACAAAACATAGCATACTATAACAAAGCATAGCATAACAAAACATAGCATAACAAAACATAGCATAACAAAACATAGCATAACAAAACATAGCATAACAAAACATAGCATAAGAAAACATAGCAAAACAAACCATAGCATAACAAAACACAACAAAACATAGCATACATAACAAAACATAGCATAACATAACAAAACATAGCATAACATAACAAAGCTTAGCATAGCATAACAAAGCTTAGCATAGCATAACAAAGCTTAGCATAACAAAGCATAGCATAACAAAGCACAGCATAACAAAGCACGTCATAACAAAACATAGCATAACAAAACATAGCATAACAAAACATAGCATAACAAAACAAATCATAGCATAATAAAACATAGCATAACAAAACAAAGCATAGCATAATAAAACACAACAAAACATAGCATAACTAAACATAGCATAGCATAACAAAACATAGCATAGCATAACAAAACAAAGCTTAGCATAGCATAACAAAGCATAGCATAATAAAACACAACAAAACAGCATAACTAAACAGCATAACAAAACATAGCATAGCATAACAAAACATAGCATAACAAAACATAGCATAGCATAACAAAGCATAGCATAACAAAGCATAGCATAACAAAGCATAGCATAACAAAGCATAGCATAACAAAGCATAGCATAGCAAAACATAGCATAGCATAACAAAACAAAGCATAGGATAGCATAACAAAACAAAGTATAGCAAAACAAAACATAGCATAGTATAACAAAGCATAGTATAACAAAGCATAGTATAACAAAGCATAGTATAACAGCATAGTATAACAAAGCATAGTATAACAAAGCATAGCATAACAAAGCATAGCATAACAAAGCATAGCATAACAAAATATAGCAAAACAACAAACCATAGCATAACAAAACACAACAAAACATAGCATACATAACAAAACATAGCATAGCAAAGCATAGCAAAACATAGCATAACAAAACAAAGCATAGCATAGCATAACAAAACATAGCATAAGAAAGCATAGCATAGCATAACAAAACATAGCATAACAAAACAAAGCATAGCATAATAAAACACAACAAAACATAGCATAGCATAACCAAGCATAGCAAAGCAAAACATAGCATAACAAAACATAGCATAACAAAACATAGCATAGCATAACAAAACATAGCATAACAAAACATAGCATAAGAAAGCATAGCATAGCATAACAAAACATAGCATAACAAAACAAAGCATAGCATAATAAAACACAACAAAACATAGCATAGCATAACCAAGCATAGCAAAGCAAAACATAGCATAACAAAACATAGCTTAACAAAACATAGCATAGCATAACAAAGCACAACAAAACATAGCATAGCATAACAAAATAAAGCATAGCATAACAAAACACAACATAGCATAACAAAACACAACATAGCATAGCATAGCATAACAAAACAAAGCTTAGCATAGCATAACAAAACAAAGCTTAGCATAGCATAACAACACATAGCATAACAAAACACAACTACACATAGCTTAACAAAACACAACAAAACATAGCATGGCTTAACAAAACATAACAAAACATATAATAGCATAGCAAAAATAGCATAGCAAAACACAGCATAGCATACCAAACACAGCAAAACATAGCATAACAAAACATAGCATAGCAAAACAAAGCATAGCATAACAAAACACAACACAACAAAACGTAGCATAGCATAACATAGCATAACAAAGCATAGCAGAGCAAAACATAGCATAGCATAACATAGCATAGCATAGCATAACAAAGCATAGCCTAGCAAAACACAACAAAACATAGCATAGCATAACAAAACAAAGCATAGGATAGCAAAACAAAACTTAGCATAGCAAAACAAAACATAGCATAACAAAACACAACAACACATAGCATAACAAAACACAACAAAACATAGCATGGCTTAACAAAACACAGCATACCAACACAACAAAGCATAGCATAGCATAACAAAACAAAGCATAGCAAAATAAAGCATAGCATAATAAAACACAAAAAATAGCATAGCATAACAAAACATAGCCTAACAAAAAATAGCATAACAAAGCATAGCAGAGCAAAGCATAGCATAGCATAACAAAACATAGCATAGCATAACAAAACATAGCATAACATAGTATAGCATAACAAAACAGCATAGCATAACAAATCAAAGCATAGGACAGCATAGCATAGCATAACAAAACATAGGATAGCGAAACAAAACATAGCATAGCATACAGCATCACTCGGCACCACCACAGCATCACTCAGTGGCACCACATCACTGAGCTCCACCACAGCATCAATCTGTGCAACCATTCAACAACAACTGGTTCAAATATGTTATCTCAATGTTTCAAGCTTTATTACAAATGTAACAAAAAGATGTTAATATTTCACTTCTGTTCTTGGATTTTCGTCACAATAAAATACACTGAACATAATCTTCACAAATGTTAATTACAAAAGTTTAAGCTATTGCCTTTATAAATTACAATAACTTTTATGTAAGTATTAATTATTAAAACAAATTTAAAAACCATTGTTATTTGTAATATCAATACTTGTAAGTCACTTAAATACAACACATATTGCATTACAAATGCTATAGGTGTCACATTTGCGAAAGTTATAACTATTGGCATTGTAAATGACAAAGCTATTTCGCTATTTTCAAAAACAAAACATAAATAAAAAATTTGTCATTTACAATACCAATAGCTCAAACTTTCCTAATACGAGACCTATTGCATTGCAAATGCTTGTTTTCTTTTTCAGCATTGGCAATGAAGCATTGTATGTCTTTACCTGATTTGGACCAGAATTGGCAAAAAGAATTAGCAAAGCAAATACGTTTCCATTCCATATAACAAGCCAGAGTGATGGACTTTTCCAAAGCTTATTGTTTTTTAGGGTCCTCACCACAAAGAGATCTTGGCAGAACTGGCACTATACTGATACCGTGCTGATAGTTACAGCCTCGAACTAAACATCACAACAGACTCATTTCTAAGCAGTATTTCTCTCACCACTAGGAAAGTTGAAGCTCACCATAGTAATACCTATATCTCAAGTGAACTTCCTTTAGAGGGACTGTCGTTCATACTTCTGCCTATTTTGTCACAAAGGGACAAGTGAACTTAGGAAGATAAGGCACAATCTAAAGTAATTTCAGAATCACAATGTATTAGTTTCAATGTATTAGTCTTATTGATAACCACAGGGTAGGACTATGTGTCTGGTGAATGGTCGACAGATTGTAGCGAGGCGGGCATTTGGATGGGGCTGTCTGTACGTCATTTACCACCTCTAATGCTTGATTCTTCAGAAAACCAGAATGTGATACAAGCTACATTTATGGAAGGTACATTAATGCTTACTAGATAAAAGTTACAAAGTCTGTCAGTTATTATTGTGTTATTTAATCTGCGTGACAGCTTGAAGTGAGGAGAGTGAAAGCCTGCATTTGCGAGTTATAGCGCAGTACATTACAGGGAACTGTGGCCCCTAATGCCACTGTGAGTTCCTTCTGCTGGTTTGTCAAAGTTCAATCGTTGCTGTTTTTAAATTTCACTAGAACTTAAAGATGACACAGTGGGCCTTTAGTAACCATCATCAGTCATTCGTCTAGGTCATGTGTGCATGTATTAGTTCCTCTGTGACCTTTCATTGCACCAAATAGAGGCGAGGGCAAAGGGGCACTTCTATTCTCATTTCTTCTAGCACCCTTGTTTCTGATACGGCCTGCATGTTCTCAAAACCTGAAATTTCCATCCCACAGTTGAAGGGTATAGAGCTGTACTCCTCCATGAGACTGAATAGGTCTTTCTTCCTGCACTTTCTAGAAAATGACTGAGTCATTTTCTGTTAGGGTAGATGTAAGGGGAGCTCCTTTTGGAGGCATCGTAAAAAATCAATTCCTTTATGTTGGTGGCAATGAAAGTTGTATTATGATAGTAATTTTTGTTTACTGATAAGAACCCCTTACTGGTAGTTATTTGGATCCTACATCATTTGACCTAATTAATACTCAGAAAATTAACTCGCTTTATATAAATGAATACATTATTCCCACTGCTACATAGTTACTGTTATTTTTCAATGCAGAATACCAAGTTCATTAAATGGCAGTGTCAAACTATGATTTGCAATGGTACTCCATGAACGCAGAGTAGAAAGTCTCCGGACTTCGAAAAGCACTAGTTGATCATAATTGTGAGCTTGTCCGTGGAACATAGTCTTGTGGTTAAGAACCCTCCCCGACAAAAAAACTTAAACTTGAGCCAGGTAAAAACTCAACATATATTTTGTGTGTGTGGGGAACTCCTCACCCTGTTAGGCCCTTGCTTCTCAGACTCCTTTCCATAACAAAACCCCAATTGAACAAAAAAGACAATTACTATGATCGACTGCACATTTTGCATTACGTGATGTGACCTAAGCTTGGATCAAAGGACCACTTTTGTTATTCGTGCATAGTACAAAACACTTCCCACGCAGTCAAACCCCAAGTACAGCCACCCTTCCAATCAAGCTCTCCGCTTGGCATAGAGTATAACCTGTCCAGGATTCTTGTTGGCACTGCCTATGTTTAGGGGTTTCCAATATACACTTGAAAGGCAGTCGTGTTTTTTTTTCCATTAAAGCATCAGGTGTTAGGTTTTTGTGGTTCAAAAGAATAGATACTTTTTTAGTATGGATGATGTTATACATTGCTTCAGAGAAGGTGTTTAATGAGTGGACTATTCCTTTTCAGGTGACTCTACCTGCCCTCTCACCAACGATGCAGACGGGAACAATTGCTCGCTGGGAAAAGAAGGAAGGTGACAAAATTAACGAAGGGGACCTGATAGCAGAGGTAAGAGGGACCAGTATGCTCTTCACAGTCTGTGGAATCTGGTTTTGAAGGTTTACATACGTATCTCCCCTCTAATGCTCCTAAGCAATTTCTTTAATGATGAGGCTAAAAGAAAGTCTGCTTCTTTCAGGAACATGCGCTATAATAAATCTTGGTTTTAAAACTGTTTTTATTACAATAAAGGTAAAAAATAGTTGTAAACTTCTAAGAGAGAAGAAATGTAGAAATAGTGTTACTTGCATCACACTAATATCTCATGATGGCTGTATACCAAATTAATTAAACTGTTTTCTCAAATTACTAAGAAAATCTGACTTTAAATTTTGAAGACTTTTACCAAGAAACTATTTAGTCTTGCTACAGTCCCTACAGGGGTGGGAGAGCAGTTTTTTTGGGTAGGGCTTGACAGTGCATGTTTTCATACCTTGCGTGATCAACAGAAAAAGAGCTTAAAGTAGTACTACTGAGGAAGGAGCTTTGTCTGCACCCACAAGTTGATTACCTTGAGAACAGCATTTGATTGGGTAGAAGTTGTGTATTGCCACAGAAAAAAGTCTGTTGTACTCTTGTTGGACTCTGAGGGATTTTCCTTCAAACAACATGGATGCCATGTTCCAAGTTAATGACGTAGATGTTTTTTTAAAAATGCATCAGACAGTTGAGTACAAGTGATTTCACAGTGCTTCATACACTATGGTTGGGCTGGTGTTCCCATCAGGGGCAGCCCCGCACGGGCCAGGAAGCCATAGCACGTGGGGCCTGCTTCCCTGCTTTGGAGAACATACTCCACACATGAGATGGGGCTGGTCCATATTCTCATCATTAAATCTTTATTTCGGCCATGCGGCCATCAAAGATACACAACAAGATAAAACATATACACCATAAAACATCATCAATAACAATAAGACATACTTGTACATTATAAAATCGTACATATCTGTAGGTTAAAACTATAAAGGCTTACATATAGGAGACTGAAGCTAACTCAATGTCCGTGACTTCAGTAAACTGGTGCGAATATGCCAGACATTGGTAAGAAATTTAGCCAATGCAAACACAATTGGACTCGAAAGATCAGTTTTTAAAATTCTATACATTGGGAGATACTCTCTGCCACCAAGGTTTCTAATGAGTGGGAGAAGCCAGTATCTCCTCGCTTTCGAGTACGTGGGGCAAAACAAAACTACATGCAAGTCACTTTCCTCAGCATAAGAGCATGTTGGACACTGCTTAGGGGAGGGCGGGTTTGTCCAAGAGCTCGTAAAAGCCCGTAAGGGCAGGATGCCGTATCTCCATTGCAGAAACAGCTTCCTGGCCAGCACGGGGGACATAGCGTCCAACACCCTTTCCATCTTGTATGTTTCTTTGCCTAGCATAAATACAGAGGTCAGTGATCCCTCTCGCTGGTTTTCCAGAGCCGAGGATAGTTTATGAGCGTGATAGGCATCGACCAAATTTCTGCGGGAGATGCTCAATGAGGCCTCAGCAGGATCGGACCAAAGATCAGGAAACCCCAGTGACGTACATAAATTCTGGATATATTTTAGCCAAGGGATCTGTAACGCTTTTGGGTGGGATATCAGCTCCCCTAATTCGGCCCTATAGGCTAGAAGTGCTTCACTGCTCCATAGTCTTCGCCAGAAGACTATGGGTCTCAGTCCTATTTCATCGGCTATTGGTCTCAATCCCAGATCCAACCTCAGGGGAAGGAGCGGGGTACTTGGCGGGAGTGCAGTTATCTGCCTGATAAAATTATTCTCAGTTACCGACAGACTGCAGGTTGGTGTATGTCCCCACAGTTCCGCCCCATACATTGTAGCGCCCCTGGCCTGCGCTTTGTAGATCTGGATGAGCGGCCCCAAAGGCCGATAAGTCGAGTTTTTCAACATCCGTGTAATGCCCCCAGTGGTCTGTACCAGTTTAAGGTTGGCCCTGGTCCGGTGTGCCCCCCACGACATAGACTCATTCAAGGTTACACCTAAGTAATCAAAGGTGGAGACTCTTTCCAACCGTGCCTCTCCCAGCAGTGGATTCGGGCGCAATTTTTTACTTGGGTTCAGGACCATGAATTTTGTTTTTCCAGCATTAATTTCTAGGCCCCTATCCATACAAAAGGCCACGAAAGAATCAAGGATCCGCTGGATCCCCATTGGGGTTTTGGACAGCAGCAGGGTGTCATCTGCAAACATAATTGCAGGCACCCTGCTGCCGTTCAATTTCGGAGCATCAGTATGTTCAATGCCGTTCAAATGGGCGATTACCCCATTGACAAAGAGGCAGAACAGGGTCGGTGCGAGCACACAGCCCTGCCTAACCCCCCTGTCAACGGGGAATCTGTCCGTCAGCTCCCCCGACTTTCCACACCGCACCCTGGCATAGTTGTTGTGGTGTAACCTCTGCAAGATTATTAGAATGTCCGCAGGTACGCCCATCTCGGCCAGGACCCTCCAAAGTTTGCCTCTGGGCACCAGATCGAAGGCGGCTCTTAAATCCACAAATATTGTGTATAAGCTACCACCATCAAAAACCACTGTCCTCCAGTGGATGATGTTCAATCGGAAGACCTGGTCCACCGTTGATACTCCCTTCCTAAATCCAGCCTGGTAAGGACTAAGGACTTCCGTTTCTTCTGCCCAGTCCTGGAGCCGATTGAGCAGTACCCTCCCAAGGAGCTTCTGGGGCACATCAATCAGACTAATTGGTCTGTAATTGGCTGGAAGCAGGGGCGAGCCCTTCTTAAATATGGGAACCACCTCCGCCCCCAGCCAAGTACTTGGGACTTCCATGCCGCATAAGACTCCATTAAACAAAACGGCTAGATATGGGGCCCACACATCTGGTTCCTGCTTAAAAAGATCTCCAGGCAGGCCGTCAAGACCTGGCGCCTTACCCGAGGCCAAACCAGCTATTGCTGCCCTAACCTCTCCCACTGTTACTAATTCCCCCTCATATGCCCCCTGGGGACTGCAAGTATCACCCATGCTATCCCCCCCCATCGAGCTATAAAGGGTTTGGAAATGAGCCTGCCAGACCCCAGCTGCAATGTTGGGCTCAATAGCTGAAAGGAGGTTCCCCGACCCCCCCATTCACTATTCTCCAGAACATTCTGTGGTCTCCCGTTACAAGGGATTTGTTGAGCTCCTCCCACTGGCTCTCCTCCCATTCAATTTTAGCATGGGCAAGTACTTTTTTATATGCCCGTCTGCTATCTCTTAGCGTCTCCCCACCTGAGCCCTCCTTAATGTTTCTTAGAAGTTCTTGTTTTGCTTTTTTACAGGCCGCATTATACCACATGGTTTTTGGCGCTTGCCCCCTACTTGCATTATGTGCATTGCTATACAGGAAAGGACTCATACCCTTTATAAGATCTTCATGGGCCTGGTATAATTTACCAAGTGTTTCCGTATTGCCCCTCTCAATGTCCAGCCCTCCTACACTCTCTAGGATAGGGATTAGCCCCGCATAAAGCTTCGGGAGTTTCTCCTGGCTTGCCACTATTTTTTCCCACCTGATCCTTCTTTTGTTGTTGGCCAGAAGCAGTTCAGGTAGGTTTCCCTCACTCGCTAATATATGTTGTTGGAGGCCGGGATGTGTGAAATCCAGTTCTAATGCGTTGTGATCACTTTCCAGCCGTTCGGTAACCCTAAAATCCCTAATGGTAGACCAGTTGGTTATCTGTACCAGAATATAGTCCAAGCGGGATTTTCCTCCCGCTCTGTTAAAGGTTGTTCTACTAGGTACATCTGATTTAACTCGCCCATTACAGGCTCTAATTCCAAACTTTAGGGTTAGGGCTGTGATCTGCAACGCCAAGGGTGTCCAAGCCTTCGGGGGAGGAGCTTCTACCGATGGTACTGACCACCTGGCCTCTTCCTCCATCTGGAAGCCCTCTAAGAGGCCAGGCAGCGGCTCAAATTGGGAATTTAGGTCCCCCCCTACTATATAGGGTACATCCCCGGGTATTTCAGCTAGATAGGTTGCGAGCTCAGCAATCGTAGGTGACTCCCTGGCTACACCCACTGGCCTAGAATAGACATTAATAAAGGCAAGTTTTACTTGATTCGGCCAAGATAATAAGACCACAAGGATATCGTCAGAAGGTACCACTAAGCGTGAAGCCTCACAGCCCAGGTGGGAAGCTACCCATGTTGTTAATCCACCAGAAGGACGGCCTTTGCCCTCCCACCTGGCCGGGATAGAAAAGGACTGGTATCCCTGATGGGTATGTTCCTCCCTAGCCCAGGTCTCCTGAAACATACACACATCCCCTGTCTCAATGTATGCAACCCAGTCCGGGGTAAACAACTTGTTGACAATTCCAGCCACATTCCAGCAGATAAGTCTCAGATGCTCTGTATCTGGCGTCACGGAAAGGGGAATATTGGATTGAGCCGGCTCAGTTTGTTCAGAGTTAGTTACAGCGGGTACAATTTCTGTAATGGCTCCAACTTGCTGGGGAGAATCAGTAAAGCCATTTTCCGTGGTTGTAGTTTGCGGGGCTTTATTTGTAAACAGTCAATCAACCCCTTCCAACCCCCCCAAACAGTTAAACCGATTGTAGTGGAAGAAGGGAGTATCCGGCAGTTGGTTAACTGGACGTATGGCATGTTCCCGATATCTAGGTCTCCGCTCTACCCTTGTCCAGTTGCCTTATTCTGGCTCATGGTACATACGGGTGGGGGGGAAGAAAAAGGAGACTGGCAGGGACTGAATAGTGGAGTCCAGTGATCTATTCGTCCCTGCACAAATGTGTAGAACTGTGCCTGGGTCACGGAAGGAGACCATAATACAATCCCCCATGATTGATTTCCTCGTCCTCCCCAGCCAAGGTACCCTTCTGACCATGGTGATCTCATTTATTAAAATGAGGAGGTAGGGGCCTATTCCAGTTAAGCCACTTGATGACTTTCCTCTTGAGTGTTATAAAATTTTCTTTTTCACCACTTTCCAGAGGAGGGGCACCCGCCAGTACTACCATAAAGCTATTGGCTTCCGGGGGCAAATCCGGTCTCCGAATTCTAGGTGCAAGCCTCCCTTCCTGAGGTGGGGGAGAACTGGCATCGGGTTGGGCTCTATGGGTTATGCCAAGGGATGGTCCATGTGTGGCTGCTACTGCTAGCTCAGGAGGGGCAGTATTAGGACTGCTCAATGGGGGTGGTAGTTGAATAGACATAAGTGGTGGCAAGGGAGCGACTACGGGGGAGCCCTGCATAGGGCCCACATTGGGGTTAGATGGTATTGAACGGGGAGGGAACCTTGCAGAGGGATTTTGCCCTACCGCTTTATTCTGTTTGCTAGTCGCAGCATTTAGACTCACTAGGGTAGCTTCTAGGGTAGTAAGCCTGGTATCTAATTTTTTTAGGCTCTCGCTGATAGGCGTCAAAAGTGATTTTAGTAAAAATTCTATGCTCCCAAGAGATACAGCAGGGGATGATGTATTAGATTGGATGTTCCCTACGTCACTGTTAGCAACGGCAGTAGATGTATTGTTACTCTTAGGGGGAGCGACTACTTGTACCATCACTTTGGGCCCATCAGGGGAGTGCACTGGTTTATGATTTTTCCCAAAATCAGAGTGAGGAGTTTTGATTTTCCCCTGCCCACCCCTTGTCTTTCTTCTACGCTTGTTGGGTGGAGGGCTGTGTATCTCTGCCACCACGGACTGCTTAGGCTTGGTTTTCTTAATTTTGGCTACCGGGGATGTTAAAATAATCAGATCAACCGTGGTATTACTGTCGGTTGATGGAGGGGTAACTTCCATGGACTGATCAAAAAGTGTGGCAGAATTAGGAACAGAATCCCGTAAAAGTAAAGGAACGTCCTCTTGGTATGATATAAGCGGTGTGCCCTGGCAGGGACTTTCCTCTTGGGAGATAGGGTAGGGGATTATTTCGCTAATAGGTCGGTTTTTCATAGACTCAATGGAGCGACGGCGCTCGCCCCTACGCTTCTCTAGGGAGCTTTCTTTTCCCCCTTCCCCCTTCGCTGGTTTAAAGAAATTATCCAGGGGCCCATTAATGCTACCCCCTGCCCTTGATGGAGTTCCTCCTTGGGCCGTTGTAGACATAGCGGGGTCCTGTAGCACAATTCGGCTGGGTTAGGGGGGTGAAGGCGAAAAAGAGTGGGCCCAGCCCGGCCTCCTTCGGCCCCGGACGGCCACAGACGGTCCCGCCCTTGTCCCGCCCTTGTCCCGCCCTTGTCCCGCCCTTGTCCCGCCCTTGTCCCGCCCTTGTCCCGCCCTTGTCCCGCCCTTGTCCCGCCCTTGTCCCGCCCTTGTCCCGCCCTTGTCCCGCCCTTGTCCCGCCCTTGTCCCGCCCTTGTCCCGCCCTTGTCCCGCCCTTGTCCCGCCCTTGTCCCGCCCTTGTCCCGCCCTTGTCCCGCCCTTGTCCCGCCCTTGTCCCGCCCTTGTCCCGCCCTTGTCCCGCCCTTGTCCCGGGCTTAACCCGGGCGCTCCCGCGCGCTCCCGCGCAGCGTATAGATCTCGTTCTTATAGATGTATTAAGAGGCAGGTGGAGCTGGGCGGGGCGGTCAGGGAGAGCGGGCCAGCTGGAACGGCCTGTGCAACCCGGGACTCCTGGGAGATTGAGTCCGGGTTGCTGCTCGCAGCCCTGTCACACACTCACTGCCCAGCGAAGCACAGCCTCCGGTCACCCCCTTCTGCGACGCGGGACCCGCGGAGCGGGTTCCGCTAGCTGTGGTCACAAAGGTCCAAAGTCCGAGGTCAGCGGCTGGAGTGCAGGCGTCCTTGAGAGAATCCCACTGGAAGGTGCAGTCAGGGCGAAATATGAGGCAGGTGGAGCTGGGCGGGGCGGTCAGGGAGAGCGGGCCAGCTGGAACGGCCTGTGCAACCCGGGACTCCTGGGAGATTGAGTCCGGGTTGCTGCTCGCAGCCCTGTCACACACTCACCGCCCAGCGAAGCACAGCCTCCGGTCACCCCCTTCTGCGACGCGGGACCCGCGGAGCGGGTTCCGCTAGCTGTGGTCACAAAGGTCCAAAGTCCGAGGTCAGCGGCTGGAGTGCAGGCGTCCTTGAGAGAATCCCACTGGAAGGTGCAGTCAGGGCGAAATATGAGGCAGGTGGAGCTGGGCGGGGCGGTCAGGGAGAGCGGGCCAGCTGGAACGGCCTGTGCAACCCGGGACTCCTGGGAGATTGAGTCCGGGTTGCTGCTCGCAGCCCTGTCACACACTCACCGCCCAGCGAAGCACAGCCTCCGGTCACCCCCTTCTGCGACGCGGGACCCGCGGAGCGGGTTCCGCTAGCTGTGGTCACAAAGGTCCGAGGTCAGCGGCTGGAGTGCAGGCGTCCTTGAGAGAATCCCACTGGAAGGTGCAGTCAGGGCGAAATATGAGGCAGGTGGAGCTGGGCGGGGCGGTCAGGGAGAGCGGGCCAGCTGGAACGGCCTGTGCAACCCGGGACTCCTGGGAGATTGAGTCCGGGTTGCTGCTCGCAGCCCTGTCACACACTCACCGCCCAGCGAAGCACAGCCTCCGGTCACCCCCTTCTGCGACGCGGGACCCGCGGAGCGGGTTCCGCTAGCTGTGGTCACAAAGGTCCAAGGTCCGAGGTCAGCGGCTGGAGTGCAGGCGTCCTTGAGAGAATCCCACTGGAAGGTGCAGTCAGGGCGAAATATGAGGCAGGTGGAGCTGGGCGGGGCGGTCAGGGAGAGCGGGCCAGCTGGAACGGCCTGTGCAACCCGGGACTCCTGGGAGATTGAGTCCGGGTTGCTGCTCGCAGCCCTGTCACACACTCACCGCCCAGCGAAGCACAGCCTCCGGTCACCCCCTTCTGCGACGCGGGACCCGCGGAGCGGGTTCCGCTAGCTGTGGTCACAAAGGTCCAAAGTCCGAGGTCAGCGGCTGGAGTGCAGGCGTCCTTGAGAGAATCCCACTGGAAGGTGCAGTCAGGGCGAAATATGAGGCAGGTGGAGCTGGGCGGGGCGGTCAGGGAGAGCGGGCCAGCTGGAACGGCCTGTGCAACCCGGGACTCCTGGGAGATTGAGTCCGGGTTGCTGCTCGCAGCCCTGTCACACACTCACCGCCCAGCGAAGCACAGCCTCCGGTCACCCCCTTCTGCGACGCGGGACCCGCGGAGCGGGTTCCGCTAGCTGTGGTCACAAAGGTCCAAGGTCCGAGGTCAGCGGCTGGAGTGCAGGCGTCCTTGAGAGAATCCCACTGGAAGGTGCAGTCAGGGCGAAATATGAGGCAGGTGGAGCTGGGCGGGGCGGTCAGGGAGAGCGGGCCAGCTGGAACGGCCTGTGCAACCCGGGACTCCTGGGAGATTGAGTCCGGGTTGCTGCTCGCAGCCCTGTCACACACTCACCGCCCAGCGAAGCACAGCCTCCGGTCACCCCCTTCTGCGACGCGGGACCCGCGGAGCGGGTTCCGCTAGCTGTGGTCACAAAGGTCCAAAGTCCGAGGTCAGCGGCTGGAGTGCAGGCGTCCTTGAGAGAATCCCACTGGAAGGTGCAGTCAGGGCGAAATATGAGGCAGGTGGAGCTGGGCGGGGCGGTCAGGGAGAGCGGGCCAGCTGGAACGGCCTGTGCAACCCGGGACTCCTGGGAGATTGAGTCCGGGTTGCTGCTCGCAGCCCTGTCACACACTCACCGCCCAGCGAAGCACAGCCTCCGGTCACCCCCTTCTGCGACGCGGGACCCGCGGAGCGGGTTCCGCTAGCTGTGGTCACAAAGGTCCAAAGTCCGAGGTCAGCGGCTGGAGTGCAGGCGTCCTTGAGTGAATCCCCCATATTCTAGCCAGATGCACAGAGCAGGATGGCCTTCTGAGCACCCGCCACCATCTGTGGGTAAAAGAAACCAGCAGCAGATGTTGAAGAAGCCTGAGAGGGAGATGTGCAAGGGGTTGATCCGGGGTAAACCTTTGGGTGCTTCTATCTGAGTGAGAAAAGTCAAATGGTAAGGGGACGGCGAAAGAAGCTTACCTGTGTGTACATTTTGATACAGACTCTGGCACAGTTTGCCTTCTCATGTTGCTCCAGACTAGAGTGCGTTTTCTAAACAATGTGTCTGTCAACATTGGATATTCGAAGCTAGCACTTGGGAGGGGCATGAAAGATGGAAGGCTCGGGAAGGCTCAAATACTCCTCTTTGCAAATCCATGTGCTAACCCATGAAGTAAACCAGTAGTCGGCCCTCTTCACAGGGACACATTGTCTTGGCTCTCTAAAACTGAGAGCAGCAACGTGGGCAGCATTTTGGAGCTTAGAAACAGAAGTTTTCTAATTTATCCCTAAAGACAGTAACATGGGACCAGTAAAACAATACCATTTTGTTTTTATCTGAAACGAAGACATTTCTGGTATTCCTTTACCTTTTGAAGTAAGTTGGGTTTTTAATAAGTGAAAAAAACTTACCATTGCTACCCCTAGCCCTTGATGGGTTCAAGGACAGAGGTAATCCTACAGTACCATGCACACAACAGAGTAAATTTGCACTGACAGAGTTTTTTGTGGATAAAATTGCTTCACAAGATTGATTAAACGGCTTGGGTTAGCTCACAGGCTATCCAGGTGTCAACGGTGAGTTCATAGAATTGCTGAATCCAATGCTTAAAAAGTTGGAGCTTTCCTGTTTGTCGTATCGGCACCAATGCACTTCAATTATTTGCAGCTCTTTCAATGAATGTTGCCACCCTACTCTTTTCTTCTGTTTCATGCTCCTGAAAAGTCAGAGCAAGACCATGGCCAGTTTCCACAGCTGCTCAGGATTCCAACTGCTTTTTGGGGGATTAAGGAGCATCCCAGGCCCTCCTATAATGTTTCCCAGCCTGAGGAATTCCCCTCTGGCTCAAGATCCACTACCTGGAGGCTTTTAAACCTGTATCAAGCTTTTTGATAGCCATGTAACTTGTGAGCTGGAAAACCCCAATTCACACCAAAATCCAGTTTTTTAAAATCAAGTTACCCCCCCAACCCCCCTCCCCCTCCCAAGTGCTAGCTTCGAATATCCAATGTTGACATACTTATCGTTTGGGAAAACACACTCTTCAAAAGAGAAGCAGTCAGTCTAGTCTGGAGTTACCCCCAAAAGTCTCCCTTCAGGTGCCATGACCGGCTACGTTGCTTGTGTTTTTTTACTTTCATTGCTTATGAAAAGACTGCTCAAAGGTAGGTGAGAGAAGCAGAAATATCTTCATTGTCCTATTGTGGGCTATAAATTACAATATCTAAAGGTTTGTATAAACTATCTTGAATTTTCCTAATTCCTATCAGGACACTACCCATGACACATCAAAAATGTAATCCCTTCAATTATATGGTTTTCAAGGCTTGCAGTGTTAGTAACTTAGTTATTTTAGGTCAACCTATAGAATTGTTCTTACACATATTAAGAATGTAAAATATGGGGGGCGGGCTGGCCAAACGCAGAGGAAGATTGCTGCTCGCTAGAGTTGCGACAATCCCGCGCAGTGCTGTGATGGCGCCCACTTTTAAGAAACCTCCCAGGGCAACGGAGAGACAGGAAAGCAGCATCGGTCTACCAGGGCATGTAAGCCAGGGCCTGAAAAGAATAGAACCTCCAGAAGCCTGGTGGTGATGGTTGGCTCCGGAACAACTTGAGAGACTCCTGCAGAGCAGTCTGAAGTAAACAGTGGCATTGCAGTGGAGTCGCGCCCCTCTCCCTTGAAGGTTGGTGCGGAGAGCCCAGGGGTGGAAGGGGGGGGGGGGGGTAACGGGCCGCAGGCCGGGTTCTGTCCGGGCAACCGGAGTGGTGCTGCACTGCCTGGAAACAGGATCCAATTTGCAGATCACCCGTTTATCCGCTGAGAGCTGAACCTACCTGCATCATGACTACCTGGTTGGCCTTACAGAGTCAACGCCGATGGTGCCATGGAGGAGCACCAAACACACCCAGCAGAAGAGGCGAGCACAAGTGTGCCCAGGTTGAAGGTGACGGCGAGTGTTGCTCGTTGGAAGGGACAACCCTGCCTGGCGAACCCTCGACAGCAAGAAACAGGATTGCAAGCAGTGGGGGCTGACTGCAGAAATTTCGGCTCAAGGCCCCTGGAGGCAGCCATTCGTCACCCCAATACAACCAAGGAGTGTTGGGGAGGTCACAGCTGGGTCCTCTCGTGGAGGTACAAGAAGGGGGTGCCCTCTGCTGTATAAGAGTGACCCACACAGTGGCAAAGAACGCTGTACTAGACCTGCGGAGGACAGTGGAGTAGCTCACTGTGGTTTTGCTTGACAACCCTTGCTGACCAGGTGGTGAGGACACTACATGACCGATCTCCAGGCGGGGCCCTGCATTGGCTAGTGAACCATTTCACCGCTTTCATAAAGAGTTTGACTGACTTGTGGCCCGTGGTCGAGTAGATCAAAAGCCCTGTGCAACCTAGACCGCAACAGCGAAGAGCGGGGCCTGGTCTCCTGGGGGCGGGGGGCTGGGTTGAGAACCAACAGACCAAGTGGAGTGTTTTTGCCATCCACGGTCAGGGATACTACCTTTTGAATACCCGGAGTACTTGCCTGACACTCACGGCCCACCTCACCAACCAAGATGTTAGGTGGGAAAGGAATGCATAGTTTGCACAAAACGAATCTGGGCAAGTTCACAGTTCATAAACAGCAAGAGCAGGCTCGCGGTCTCGCCCAGCCATCGATAGAGGGTGAGACCCAAAGCTGAGAGATGTTCTGAAAACCGTAAATAGAGTGCGCACATCACTAGAAACTCGCATGGACTCCATCACAACCAAAGTTTCATCAGTCAGAGCGGACCTCCGAAAGATAAGCGACAGTCAAAACAGTGGAGAACACCATAACCAACCTTCAAAAGGACTCGAAAGTACTAAAGCAGCAAGTCAGTGACATGCAAGCCGCAACTCGATTAGCTAATCTAGATGAGAATGAGAGCAGATCGCCGCAAAATAATGTGTGAATAATTGGAGTCCTGGAGCGAGCAGAGGGGCAGACAACAGACCTCTTCGTAGAGGAATTGGTGACACAGCACCTACAACCGCACAGCCTCTAAAATTCTTCTCGGTTGAAAGAGCACACTGGGGCCCTGGGGGATGCCCGAAACCCAGAGCTCCACCAAGACAGACTTTGGCTCATATTCAACTACCAAGACAAAGATGCTGTATTACAAACTGCTTGGAGCGATCCGCCGTAACCTATGAAAACAATGCCAAAACTTTCTTTCTGGACTTTACTGTAAAAGTCCAAAAACGGTGGCGAAGTTTCTGGAAGTCAAGAGTGTTGCGTGACAAGGGTGTGAAATACTTCATGCTCTTCCCTGTGAAGCTGAGGATCGAGGCTGATGGCAAGGTGTGGTTTTTCGAGACCCCAGTGATGGCTTGGGAATGGTTCGACGGATGAAAAGTAGTGGTGGGTAGAAGCTGCAAGGCACCAAGGGACAGACCGTCGAAAAGACAGAGCTCATGGAGCATAGAACCCAAGAACCTGGGCGAGCGGGTTTTGAGGCAACAGGACATGAACTGCCTTCTTTGGTGTGAGAAGTCGTATGGGAACACGCTCGCTCGCTCACTCACTCACTCACTCTCTCTCTCTCTCTCTCTCTCTCTCTCTCTCCAGGTTCCTTGTTCTGTGGAGGGACCAATGGAGAGTCAGGGTGATGACTAGAAGCCCAATGGCCAATCCGATCCAATTTGGGTGCCAAAACCTTGGGGGACCCCCAGCAGTGTTGGACCATCTCTGACATAGTGCTGTTAGGGATTGCACTGTCACAGCAGAGGACTGATCTTTCGTAAAGTTACAAATGTACTATTTCCCTAATAAAGAAAGGAGGGCAGTGGGCATAGGAATTAGGCAACAGTCCTCCATAATTCAGGTTGGGGTAGGGCGATATGCACTCTGCATAGTTGGGGAAGCGGGTAGTGTCAAACCTGGATTGCAGGGAGAGGATGCTACAAGTTACATTACTAAGAGTTACTTCATCATTGATCACGAGGGGCAGGGTGAGAAGGGATTACACTCCCTACTAGTTGAGTTAGCCCGTTACCGCATCGATAATTTCGCCGCAGTGCGGGGCGTTCTATTATGTGGGCGGTGCCGCGTCTGACCAGAGCTTAGAGTGAATACACCAAATTAGATACTACCCCTGCAACACCAAATAGGGGAGGGAAACTAAGAACTAGAGGGTTATCGGACAGACGATGGCAGACACTAGGGTTGACCCGGGATTGCGGCTAGTTTCCTGGAATGTCCATGGTCTGGGAGACGAGCTGAAACAAGCGGTAGTGCTCCAATACATAAAACAACACACCCTAGATGTAGTCTTGCTACAAGAGACTCGTTGGGTAATACCTCTAAAGCACTAGACCGCTGGGGTATAAATTAGTTGCCCATGCCGTATTTATCACAGCATCTAGAGGGGTAGGGATACTCCTAAGAAATCCTTTCTCCTTTCTTCATGACCATAGACCACACATGGGCAGATAGATACACAGGGCAGATATGCAGTAGTGTCTGGCTCATGGGAAGGTAAGACTCTTACTATCCTGCCTGTGTATGTCCCCCCCAGCACTACATAATATAGCCTTTCAGGTCCTGGGGGAGGTACTACTGAGTTTTTCAGAGGGAATGGTCCTGATAGAAGGGGATTTTAACGTAGCATTGTCTGAAAAATAAACAAGCACTGGCAAAGCCAAAAGGTCTGACATTGGTGGTCAACATTTTAGTTTTGTCAATAGGTTTCATGTTTTGATATGGTGTTTATAAAATATTAATGTTGTGATAGCTGTCGGGTCCTCACCATTAGAACAAACATTGGCAAAAATATCCTTTGGTCTCAAAAAGCACACATTGCCACAGTAGTCCATTGCACTGAGCAAAACTACTTTGCTTGCCGATATATGTTCCTTATGAAAGAGCAGAATGCTGTCATTCACAGTGAAGCCAGCAGAGAGTGATTTTGAGTAAAAGCAAAAGGTCTAGGTTAATGCTGACCTAATTAGGTGCCCAATTCTTAGAGAGTCACAAAATTGCACCCATAGTATATGTCCTTGTATTAATGCTTATTTACAGATTTCATGAATTAACAGGGATTTACAGAAGTGGGCTAGTAAATCAAGTTCACCTTCCCTCCAACCACTTTTTTCCCAACTCTGGATGAAGTTTTACTTCTGCCCTTGTCAGAAGTCAATTTCCAAACTTTCGCAGTATGGAAAAAGATTGGAGAAAAGTAGGTGAACCCCCCTAAAACATGTAAGGTGGTAGGTTTGCATAGGTTCAAAAGGGCATTTCAACCCTGGAACTATTGCTTACCGCTGCTTCCAGCCCCATTATGTAGTTCTGCAAAAAGGTTGCAAAATCAGGGAGTCTCTCATATTAAAACTACTCTATAGTATGAGCCCTTTCATAATCAGAGAGACTATTATCAGAGCTCCTATGTAATGAGAATGCTGCAATAATTTGTCGCTGCTCAGCCTGGCACCAAAGAAACAAGTGGATGTTTTTACAGGACAAGTAGATTTATGAAGCAGCTTGTCCCATGGACATGTAGATATTTTATTAAATCCCACACCCCTGCCTCTCCACAATATACTACATTCTCAACATGGTCGACCACGCTGTAAATTTTAAAGAAGTGCAGCACCTAGAGAGAGGGATTTGGACCATTCACCGCTGTGGGCAACCTGCACGACGGCCCGGGACAATCATTTTGCTGAATCTGTGGTACCTGAAGTTCCTGCAGGTTAGGAAAGGACTGATACAGACCGTGGAAAACTACTTTAAAGAAAATGAGGCCTCCTTGGAATCCGCACAGATTTTATGGGCAGCCTTTAAGGCTGTGATAAGAGGACAAGTAGTTTCCCTAGTAGTGGGTTGTGAAAAGGAAAGGAGCGGCCGTGGAGAGACTAGTGAAGGAAATCCTAGATTTAGAAACAAAACTGACAGGAGATGACCCCGAAACCATCGATCATGCCCTGAGCCTAAAGAAGAAAGAGTATAAATATTTAGCAATGGAGGCTGTTGAGGCCAGACACGTAGCCACACAGCACAAAATACATGAAGTGGGAGACAAAGCAGGCTAATTGCTGGCCTGGCTTAACAGGCGCGAGCGAGTAGACTAGTCACCGCCATTAGCACTGATACAGGATAAGTACTTAGGGACCCGCAAGAGATTGCGGAGGCATTTGCCACACATTATTACCACATCTACACACCGCCCGTGACATCCATGGGATCAGAGGCGAGGGAATTGCTGGCAGATATACCCCTTCCCACCCTCACCCCTGACGACCTAGCATTGATGGAGGGCGACATTTCAGATGAGGAAGTGGCCCAAGGGATCCTTGGTATTTAGTCAGGAAAGGTGATGGGACCCATTGGCCTCCCAATCGAATTATATAAATTGGCATCTAACAAGGTAGCCCTTACCTTAAAAACATGTATCTAGAAAGCAGAGAAAAGGGGAATCTCCCTGAAGACCAGCAGCTGGCCTCAATAGTAGTGATCCATAAAGATGGTAAATCGAGGGATCTCCCTGCTTAATGCTGAAGTCAAAATTCTGGCTAAACTACTCGCATCTCGGGTCGTGCAGATCATTCCGAGACTTTTACACGCTGACCAGTCCGGCTTCAGGCCGGGATGAAACATTGCACTTAATCTACGCATGCTCCAACCTGTTTTGGGAAAGAGTAGACACACTGCAGGAAGATGCTGTGGTCATGTCACTTGATGTTTGTATGACATTCAACACAGTCAAATGGCCATATCTATTCACAGTGTTGGAGAGAATGAGTTTTAGAACTAAATTCCTAACTTGGCTGACACTTTTACGAGAGCCCGCTAGTGCAAGTGGTGGTTAACGGCAGGACATCCAGACCATTCCCTCTCCACGAGGGACAAGGCAGGGCTGTCCTCTGGCACCATTAATCTTTGCCCTAATACTCCAGCCCCTGGCAGCCTGTATCCGCAGAGACCCGCTGACCTGAAGACTGCGCTGGACGGAGGATCGAATATCCTTGTATGTGGATGACATCCTCCTCTATGTGGCGGCACACCGATCTTCAATAGGTAGAATACTGAAAATATATTCACTAACTTCAGGAAGTACTCTGGTTATACCATTAACTGGTCTAAATCCACGATATATGTACTGCATGGTACATCCCCAGTATTGCCCAAGGAATGTGAGGCGGAGGTGCCAACGGAGGACTTCCGCTACTTCGGCTAATTTATCACCACAGACCCAGATCTGTTTTACACCCGTAATCTCCAACCCCTACTGATGTGATAGATTGGTGTGCCACTGGATGTCGCTACCACTCTTCTTGTTAAGGCGAGCAGCCCTATTTAAAATGATGGCGTTCCCCCGTTTTCTATACATATTCCAAAACACTCCGTTCCCAGTCCCAACATCATACTTTGGAGAATAGAAGGCCAACAGAGAGCTTTGCTGTAAGATGGGAAGCCCCCATGTATAGACATGAAGAAACTGGTGCAGGGATGGTTTGATGGGGGTACTAGCACTGCCTGACATACAAAAAAATACTACTGGGTTTCACAGTTAACGGTTATTAATCAGTTCGTACCCCGACCACCGAACAAACCCGCATATAGAATTGATTGATTTGTGCTATGGTGGCGAGCATATGCAAAAGTACTATACACAAACCCTAGACACCACCAGTTCGTGGGTGCAACGAAATCTGCAGTCCAGATCTAGCTCGTGGTCCATAAAAAGAGGGGGTGGCATAATAAAGTAATGCAGGCTACGTCATTGTGGGATACTGAGAAATTGGGTTCCCTACGTAGAGTCCCTGATAACTGGGACCTTATTGGTATTTTCCAAGTGGGTGACCTGTGATCGAGGCGGTGGGGGGGCAAGAGGGGGTGGGGTTCCCTTTATCATAACACTGCCACAGGACTATGACTTGGCAAGTACCGAAACATTTCAATATTTACAGATTAGACCTGCACTCCTGACTGCCATCCCAAGAGGAGAGGAACTCCCAAAGTCTTCCCCATTGGAAGATGGACTCATGACAGATTACATGGGCCGATGGGTGACTTCTCTGACATATCGAAAATTGATCAGTAACTTCCCGGACTCTCTCCTGAGCCTCATCGAGCAGTGGCGAGTGGACCTGGGAGAATTCGAGAAAGAGGATTGGCTGCAAGCATTGGCTTCCCCAAGAGCGGTAGCCATTTCGGCAAGATTCAGGGTGCTGCAACTTAAGATATTACACAGATCATATTTCTCCTGTACAACCCTGACTGCAATGGCCAGAGGGCTGGACTATAGTCGTAGGAGAAAGTGTGGTGAAGAAGGTACATTTTCCACATTATATGGGGCTGCTCATCTATAAAACGTAATTGGGAAGGAATCACACACTGCTGGAGTGGGGATGGAACCAACGCCTAAGTGGTGCCTGCTAAATGTGTGTGAAGCATCTGATGTAACCAATAGAGAGAGGGCCTGGGTGGCACTAGGATTGGTAATAGCCTAGCATAATATTGATACAATGTGGGGCGTGACCGATGCTTTGAGACTGGTTAAAAAATATGGATTGGTGTGTGGTGGCGGAGAAGGTGGTGTATGAAAGTAGGAGCTGTCCCAAAAAATGGGAGCATATATGGGGCAAATGGAACATTTATCGGGGAAGCCAATGCTCTCTTGGTGGGATCAAACACCTCTACAAGTCAGCGAAATATGGAGCACATGGAGAGTCGTTTTCTCTTTCCTTTTTGAGACATGTTTATGGTTGTGATCTCACCCATTGTTTACCATAAATGATAGTGCACCCCCATACGTTTCAAGGTAAGTATCCTTTCTTAATGCATACCTGCAAGTTGATAACGTTTTTATACAATGATCACAGTTAGTCAGTTCTTTCCATTCAGTTGATGAACAGTCTGGGATGAAATCTTTGTCTAAGTCAGTGCCTAGGATAGTTAGCCAAATGTAGAACAGTGAATGTGTTTGGTGTGCATGGAAGGATGGGGGTAAAAACAGCTGGTCCTTACCCTCTACCTGGTAATTTAAAGGATTTGAGGCTGTCCTAGTAGTAATGGAATTAGCCTCTAGTGCTCCTCCAAAGTGGGTGTGGGACATGGTCCTTTTTGGTGAAACTTACCTAAACTTTTTGCTTTTCTCATAGACCATTTTTCTGACATGTGTTGCCAACGTAGATGCTTTGGACTCTTTGCCACTGCTAAACAATGTCAAAGTGCAAGTGCTCCCTGTGGAGAGTGTAATGTAGATTGGCTGCCCATTATTGGTATGTTTGCTTTCCTAGTAAAGTCCCTAGTAAAGTACACTGTGTGTGCCAGGGCCAGTAATGCAAATGCTACTGGTGGGCCTGCAGCTCCTATTGTGCCACCCACTCAAGTATCCTTGAGAAGGGAACTCAGGCCTGCCATTGCAGGGCCTGCGCGCAGTTTCCTAAACTGCCATGTTGCTCTGGTAAGAGCACGCACTTACCAGACCCTGCCCTTTCCTTTCCATACATATCAGGCACCTCTATGGTAGGTCTAGGGTACCCCCTGGACAGAGTGCAGTGCATGTGAAAGGTGGGACATGTACCAAGGTGTGTACCATGTCCTGGAAGTGAAATAATCTCCATTTCGTTTTCACTGCTGATAGGCCATCTTTCCCATTAGAATAGAATGGAAGCCGGTGTGATGTGTATACCAACCTATCTTCTCAAAGGCTTAAGATGGAAAGGTGAAGTTTAGTATGCCTGAACTCACCATGCAAAAACACATCTTTTTATAAAGATGATTTTTGCATTATGTGTTTGGAAGCCACTCTTTCAGAAGTGGCTGGGGTTTTCTGCTTTAAACATTTGTGTGTGTCTGCCTGGTTGTGGATTGACTGGCTGGATTTGAAAGCGATAGGATCTGGGGAATGTCTTGACCCAGGGGAGGAGGTGAGACCGCACAGGCTGACCTGCATCTGGAGTTTGTAGGGGGAGGAGTAGGCCTAGAGGTGAAGAGGCCTGGGCTGGTGCTATAAAACAATTGTCCCATCTCCTGCTGAGTGATTGAGAATCCAGACCCCCACTAATCAAAGGAAGAAGGTGTCACTGGTAGGGAGGCACCCAGAACTGGTTTGAGCAGGGTTCAGTGCCCCCGTAACACAAAGACTTCAAAGCCATTGAGGGGTATAACCATTGTTGCAGGGTTTCTGTACTCACACAGAACTGTGCACAGAGGAGTGGAACCTCGGCAAATTAGGGTGTCCCAAAACTTACCTTAGCAACCAACTCACCCCTTACCGAGCTAGCTACAGTGTCTCATTGGACATATCAAACTCCCAATGTTTAGACAAACCAGAACATGAACTTACAGTACCTCAGGGTACGTGGGACTCATGAACACTCTTTCGTTATATTATCATTACAAACCAGAACATGGAGTAAAGAAGACACATGTGCATTTGAAATGTTTATTTACTAATGCCGTCTTCTCAGGCGCAGTATCTTAGATAATACAAGTATACTTATTATCAGTAGCAAAATTATCAGCATAGTTACTAAGACATAAAAAGCGAATGGTGACAGCATGTTAACATGCTGTAATGAATAAGAGTTAACAACACTTATATCTCACCCTCCCTAACACATATATTATATTATTAGCTAAGAAGGTCTCTTTGGGTTGTTTTAGGGCGGGCCCATACCTTAGTGTCCTAGCATGAAGGAATCACATCAGCATACACCAGCTCTCTCTGCATGTGCACCGCATCAAGTGTCTTAACAATTCTCGTGCAAAGCAATATCAATCCCGCCTCAAGCCCAAGTTGGCAAAGGCTGCACTTGTGTTATGACTATGAAGGCGTGGAGATCAGACCTCATAACAATTCCATATCGTGTTGCTCCTGAAACTTCAGCACTCTCCGTGCAGACATGGTTTATTAAACAAAACTGATATCAGAGCAATAACATATTATTCTCACATACACCACGGCAAACCACTAGGTTGAAAGCTAAGTCAACAATTAAGGGTCGTGTGCAGAAGTTGCAAGAAAGGAAAAATGGCGTTTAAATCTCAAATGTACCTATGCTAACTTAACACGATATAAGGATATATAGGAGCTATACAACACCCCCCCATGATCCGAGAACGGACTAAATAAGATAACAGAAGTGCCATCACATGAGAGCAGAATCCAATTATAAACGAGCATGAATAAAAATTCAATTATAAAAACTAATGCTAAAAAATAGCCCACAAGTATAATGTGGCTCAAGCCAATAGGCAAGCAAAAATAAAATGTCTTGACCAAAAGTCAATAAAATCAAGGAAATGCTATCAATCAGCATGTCAATTTGAGGCAGTGTCTATGATAAGACTGTATAAGAAAAGTAAGCTGCAACAGCCTCCAGGAGGAAGTCACTGTCCTCATCCGAAAACAGTTCAGCCATCCAATTTAAAAGATGAAAGGAACATACGTGATCTTCCAGCACCGGATCCTCTATAACCATCAGAGGACAGCTCGGTGGGTTTTCAAGAAAACTTTGTTCCAAGAAATTTTGCGCTGCCGACAACACATCCCAGGGACCCATTAGTCCATGTGCCACCGCCAAGGCCATAATCCTTTCGTCAGAACAAACCAACCCGTGAGCAATGATAGGACTCATCAGTTGATCAAAATCGACGTCAGAAGATATTGGTCCGCAGAGACACAAATCAATGGCCCAAAGGAAATCACAGGTCAGGCAGCGAAATACAGGCTGGACACAGGTGAAATAGGAGAACCGAAAAGATAATCCAAACGCCGTGCTTAGAGTCGCCAACGGCAGTGTGCCATAATAATCAAGCATGCGGTTGCGAAACCGCGTCAGTAGCAGATGAGCGTGGTCTTGCACAGGAAGGGCATCCATATTTAAAAAGGCAGAAAACCACCAATGCGCCAGCCGCTAATGCAAGTAAAAACGGGAACCCTCCAAATAAGGACGAAAAAATAGAATGGAAGAAGGCAGGGATGACTCCAAAAATCTTCTCAAAGGAAGTCACGAGACCACCGCTAACAACTTTAAAAAAATGTGCTAGGCCCGTTGTGGAGGATGCGTTAAAGATAGAACGGACCATGGCTCCGAAATGCAAAGGCAAATCAGTGTTTAAAAGAGCCTGAACCTCCGTACGGGTGTTAGCAATGTGAAGCACGAAAGTTTCACGGGCCGAGCTCAAGGCCACCTCTTTCTGGGACAATAGAGCTCTTATTCTAGCCATGCCGCTGAATTCTGCTCCCAAGGTCGGTATCTGTGGCCAAATGGAAGACTCCCTATGTTCACGTGTGGGAGGATAAAGAACATTTCTGCAGCAAATAACTCGTTCACTTACTGTTACTATGAAAGCTATACCTTTAATTAAACCACAACAGTTTTCATTATTGAGCATTAAATAACTACCATTCTCTAACAATTTAAACGTGGGGATGATAGCAGGAACTGGCGTGCCCTGTAAAACGCAAGCCATATTCGGTCGGTCCTTGTTACATGAACCGTGTAACTGTATGTGTCTGCACATTAAAGAATGATCTGGCGTCTCAGTACACTCATCCCCTGTTAGATAAACCTCCTGTTCATCCTTGAAACATCTGTATGTGTATGGGAGTGACCAGACCTCATGAAGAAAACCGCTACCCAAGGGTTCAAAACGACCTATTGGCACATATTTCATACAATTTGAAAACTTATATAAAGCAAAAGGCAGTGTTATTAAACCGTGGATAAGCCACGTAGCAGCAGTGGCCTCTGCCACAGAAAAAGGCAAAGATTCCAACCTTTCAATATGTAGCATAGAAAAGGAAGCATCACGCATTGAAAGCAAGCGTTGTTTGTCTGTCAAATTAAACGGTGCAAACAAAGAGGAAACGTTCATGTATCCCCAGGGAACTTTACCCATTTTCAGAGTCTGAAGTGTCCATGCAAACTGCATGATTGACCGTAATTGATTTTGACCATGGTATAATACAGACACTTCATCATGCACAATATCAACAACAGACGACACAATATTATCTAATGTGTAAATTCTAGAGGAAAGCACGTTAATGCTATTGTCAACAACTGCAAGCACTTTCTCAAGATTCGCCTGATCAATAGCCCTAAGGCGTGAAGCAGCCTCAATCTGTGACAGTTTCCAAATTTCATTGTAAACCCCATATAACCACCTCTTCGACCTGCCACTAGCTGGGCCTTTAATGAAATCATTTAAATCCACGTCTGCATTCAGTTTGGAAAGGTGATACTTAACCGCAGGTAAAGTTGAATGTTTCAGCCAAGCTTGACACAACTTGCCCACAGAGTAAGAGGTGACAGTATGACTCAAATCAAACCGGGGATCAGATCTAACAGTCTTAAAACCGGCAGTTATATTCAAAAATCTTTTTTGGCAAGAATCAGCACTACGGTGCCAAAGCAGCCAACCCCTGGGATTCAAACTGGAAATGTTAAAGGAGGAATTAAGAAGCAGAGCCTGTATATCTTTAATGGACAATTGAGTAAAATTACTCCAATTCTCATATTCCTCCAACTCCGGGAAAGACGGGGTGTTCAACCTTTTAGATGTAGCCAATCCAAAGCATGTGGTCTGGGAAATGGTTTCATTTAAAAACAACATATGATTCGGGATGAGACATGCACGGTGCAAAGCCTCAGTGCCTCGTACCTGCCAGGCCCTTGAACCCCAAACCGATTTAAGGTCTATGGTTTCTTTCCATAACTCATAGCCCCCAGTAACTAATTGATTTAGGAAGGCCTTCGAATACAACAATTTGGTATCGGTAAGTCTAACCTTGGACAGTGGCTGTCTTTGAAACCTAAAATAAAAGGACTCGGGATTGGACTGATTAAAGTCAGTGAAATAAGTATACTTTTTAAGAAACGTTCCTGAACTCCCTTGTGTAGGTGCCGGGCAATGTTCCCACTGAGTAAAATTAACAGCATCCCTTCGGGAAGATGTTTTGTGTAAGAAGTGATTGCCATAATGTTGGTAACAGAACAATTCACCATAATTAGCAGATTCTAAATATAAATCCTCAGCATCAAAAGCAGCATAGTATTTCAAATCAGAAAACAAACTTTCCACAGCATTAACATCCCAATCATCAGAACGAATGTTTTGTTTCACCACATCCCCCATATTCACTCTAAGTACATTAGGAACATTAACGACTTCCGTTGGGCCATGAATCTGAAAACGAACTGCATCCCACGCGATTCCATCCAGAACAGGCCATGCTGTGATGTTAACCAAAGTCAAGTCTCTTTTTAATCTGTGTGTAGAATGTGAAGAGGAAAGTGGGGCCAATGTTCCATTTAAATGAGTAATGCAAGTTCTCTCCTCGACATAGTGTCCATTCATAATTCGAAAAAAATAAAACACAAAACCAATTGACATAAAAAGGTAAACCGAAAAAAGGACCAGCCAAATGTATATCCAAGGAGGAATCAAAAAATGTTTTTTAAACAGGCTAGCATATACCGCAATTTGAGAGGGTTTTTTCGAGGCAAGGGAAGCAGAGTCAAATGAAAATCTGGATTCCGTGGCTAAACGAGCTTGCAGGTCAGGCATGGACAAATCAGTGGGGTATGTATAGTCTGTCTCATCAATGTTAGTTCCGGGTAAATTATTTAATAAAGGACTGGAAACAGCAGGTAATTCGATGGCCACCTCAGGTTCATTATTAGAAGCAGTGGGCATAATTGAATTTCTCACAATGGAAGGACAGGAAACAGCTGGTGTCATGCTAAGAAGAATGGGCCACTCTGTGTATCTTGACATTGTCAATAGAAATAAACCTGTTTTCCTTACGACCTGGAAGTGGTGGTAAAATGACTGTTCTTGTGCCCTTCACTCCAAGCACTGGGACTGGAGCTCGATAGGAGGGACCAAACTCTTTCTTGTTGTCGATCTTCTCTCGAACCAGTTCTCCAACTTGGGGTAGCCAGCCAACTACCGGGATCTGCAACGCATCATCCGATGTGGAGGGCAAATGTTCCTTTGCAAGACAGTCTCTGGTCTTTTGTAGATTCTGTAAAACATTGCAATGTTCATCTGCGTCAAAGGAAGTGGCGCGAACCACAGAGTCTAGACCGTCAAGGTCAGGGACGTACATCTTGATGCCAAAGAGCATTTCGTATGGGGTCCGCCCACCCAGAGACCTTCTAGGGAGATTATTAAGAGCACGCTGCACGCCATAGAGGTGAGCCAGCCAGTTTCTGCCAGTGCCTATAACTCGGGCTGTCAAAGATTGCTTTAAATCACGGTTCATTCGTTCAACTACACTATTACCCTCAGGTCTGTAGGGTGACGAAAACTTGACTTGGACCCCCATCGAAGTCATGGCATCCTTATACGCCTTAGAGGCGAAAGCCGGACCCTGATCCGAATGGAAGGTACCACAGGCAAAAATCCCTATAAAGATACGCAAATCTCTAATGACAGTCCGTGAATCAGCGCTGCGATGTGGCCATACCCACACAAAGCGTGTGCATGAGTCAACTGCTACTAAGATGTACTTATACGCAGTATCAGATGAAAAAGGACCGCAGTGATCTAAATAAACACAGCCTAGTGGTTTATTAGAAATGTACAACTGAGTCTGTGGCGGACGCGTAGCAGTTGAAGGTTTAATCCGCTGGCATATGTCACAAAGAAGGACATAATCACGCGTCTGTTTGTACAGTCCCCGCCACCAGAAACGTTGTTGTAGTTGCGTTACAGTGGCTGAGACGCCCGCATGCGCAGACGCCACACCTTCATGAGCCGCTGTAATCAAGTCTGTTCTGCGATCCGAGTTGGGAATCAGCCGTTCCCCAACATCAGGAATTGTCACAAAAGGAACCTTTTCGGGACTTAAGTGGTATTTATACTTCGAAGGGAATCCCGCAGGATGTTTACTTCCCTTCTCAGAGGCAGCAATCGCTGCCAAGATGTCGCTATCAATCTTGGTTTTAGACCTAGTAACTGCTGCAACTAAGTATGTAGATACTGCTGATTTCGCCGCTTCATCAGCAAGCGAGTTGCCAACAGCGTGAACTCCTACGCGCTGATGACCGAGAGTATGAATCACATAAACGAGTGGCATCATAGCCTTAAGCTCTGCCACTCGAACCCAGATCATTTTATGTTTTATTGTGCCAGCCTTGGAATCATGAAAATCATTTTGAATCCAAAAGAACAAGTTTTCATTGTAAGACTGGACACAGTAGTAAGAATCACTTACAATTAGAGTAGTAACACTTGGATCTGCGTACTCCAAAGCTAGTAAGAGAGCACGAAGCTCTGCCAATTGTGCGGTGCAATCGCCCAGGGGCAACGTGTGCACTTCCCTGGAAACGAACTCATCATTCAACATAGCACCGACCACAATGGCGCATGCGGAAACGTAGGCATGTTTAGAGCCATGCGCAACCTGCGCCGACCCATCAGTGTAAATGATGCAATGGAAGTCCTCCAAAGGTCGCATAGCCAGAGGAGCAGGATGAACGAATTCATACTGCAAGTACTCCTGCGACCGTAAGGAAGCGTCAAAAATAAACATGACATCCGTGGATGACAATGACGCTGCCCACTGAATCCACCGAGGGTGCAAAGCCTTTGAATTCGGTACACTGGCTTTCGTGACTGCCTCCAAGTGAGGACAGGGTGTTACCACTAGCATGCGTTTCCCCTGAGACAGTGCTCGTTCCTTTAGAATAGCCATCTGTACAGCAGTTAAAACCTTTTCCACTGTGGGAAACCGCATCTCAGCCGAAGTGTATAAGTGTGACTTGTAAGCAATAGGTACTGTGTCACCTTCATTAAAAGTGAGGTATGTGAAACCCACCGTCCCAGGAATTATTCTTATAACCAGGTTGGTGTGGTTATCACGAGTCAGTAAATATTTAGAAGCGAGCAGATCAGCCTGCAAAGATTGCAAAATGGCTGAATGCTCAGGCAGCCAGCATGATTTTGAGAAAGTTGGTTGTATCAAAGCATACAAAGGCTTGATACGCTGGGCATATTCCGGAATGTAAGTCCTGCCGAAATTCAAAAAGCCCAGTAAAGATTGTAATTTTTTCAGTGTTGTTGGAGCGCGCAATTGAGCGCACTTCTCTAAGAAGTGAGGAGCCAAACCTCTACCTTCATTGTTGAGCTCATAGCCCAAAAACAACACTGTGTGTTCAGCAATGTGCGATATTGCAAAGTTAAATTTGTAACCCATGTCAGCGAAGTTGCAAATTACAGAATTTACACGACACAGATGCTCCCAAATATCGTCGTCTGTGAGATATATGTCATCCACATACGAAAAAGCATCAGGGTCGAGTGCCTCCAGAATAGAGACAATTCGAGCGGTAAATATACCAGGACTATTCTTGTAGCCCATTGGAAGACGCCGGAATTGCTTTTGGACTCCAGCGCTCGTAAAACTGGTCCATTGGGAGCTAAAGCTGTCCAATCTGTGGGCATAAAAACCATTGGATATGTCAAGCGTTGTCTTGAAACGCTTACGCACGAGACTATCCACTAGGGCAGAGCCGTGGGTATTCTGTACAGCACAGTTACGGCAATGCGAGTTTAAATGCCGGTAATCCAAAACCAAACGATATGATCCGTCAGGTTTGTTCACAGTAAAAAGGGGATTATTCATCGGTGACACACACGTTTCAATAACTCCCTGATATTCTAATTGTTCAAGGATTTCCGCGACGGAAGATTTTGCTTCACGCCGAATGGGATATTGAGGTTGAGGCTGCGGCTGAGACCGCAACGGAATTTCGTGGCAAGGCGACAATCTATCCCAACCACATTGGTTACGGTACAGAGCCGGTGCGAGAGCCCGAGCCCACTCTTCTGCAAAATGCTGCGCATGCTCTTTCGAGACAGTGTTCGCGAAACTGGGTAGGATCACCTCCTCCCCTCGCGGCGCCGCGAGCACAAAAGGTGGGGGCCAGTCAGCCTCGGAAAGCAAAATGTCGTACGTAGACGAAAGGTTCTCCCAAAATACCCCTCTGACAGTACGCTGTATGTCACCTTCAATTAACAGGACAATTTCAAAAAGTCTTTCAGGGGGAGCCAATCTCGTATCGGCTGTTTCTATAACAACAAAAACTTCAGTCGCTGTCACCCTCAGTAGTGGACGGAGCGCCTCTCTGACTATGGTAATCTCCGCCGCGCTGTCCAGCAAGGTCAGAGCCCACGTCAGATTCCGAAGCCGCGTTCTCACTATCTGTGGCATATCTATGCGCTGTTAAGGCCGCGACTTTCTTCTTCGCAAACTGCGGACGCTTAGGCGTAGAATCCTCCTGCTTCACTGCGCCGTCTGTCTGGCGGGACTGACCACGTCCTTGCTGGCCACCACGTCCACGTCCACTACCTCCTCCGCCACCGGTCTTCTGGGCCGATGTTTCCTGAAAGGAACGAGGAGAGCGTTGATCAGAACCCTGAAAACGATCAGGTGATTTAATCATCGCGCGATCGCGCAAATCATAAACTCTGTCTGCCGGCGCAGGAGCTTGTATTGCAGGAACAGGATCCTGAGTTTGCCTAGTCTGCTTCCCCTGTGTCTGTTTTTTAGGCCAATTCTGTTTTTTGGACTTGGGCTGGACATCTGTCACTGCAGATTGTCCCTGAGGTTGTTTTTTATCCTTCACTGGAAAATATTTCAGACCTCTACTTGTGCGGCCAATTGTCTTATAAGCGGCCACCACAATCTTTGCTAACTGGCGGGGTTTGTCGGCATCGGGCAGAGCAGCCAAAGCATTCGACACCTGAAAGTTAACTGCATCTCCTTTAACATTGGAGAGAATGAGATCACTTACAATCTCAAACGAACCACACAGGCGCATACCCAATTCAACCGCTGCTTCTGGACCGTGATCATTCTGAACACGTCTAATGATTTCAGGCAGAGCATTCATAGACGGGGTGCCGAAGCACCTCGTATAAACTGCCGCAAAAGTTTTTCCCCAGCTTTCACAGTCAGCAAGTTCAGGAGTAATATCCTTCGGTAGAGTAATCGTTAACATTCTATGTTTATCAGCAGGAGTAGAATTCGGAAAAACCGCCTCCAGTTGATCAAACTTCTCTGCTAGCCAGAATGGGAAGTCATCGTTGTCAACAGGACGCGCACCAAAAACCGAATTAACCATCACTGGATTGAGACGCATTCCGCCTCGGTCCATGGGAGCGGCCGCACCCCCCTGGGGACCACCAGGAAGATGTCGACCGATGTATTGCACTAAAGCACGAATCACGGAAATGGAAACAACATGTAGCCTGCGAATTTCTGCCAGGGTACAAGCCCCGTGATTCGGGTGCGGGGTAAAGCCACCCAACGCAGGCCAATTTGTACCTGGAATTGAGAGTGGACCTAACCTCGCAGCGGACAAAGAGTGGGGGAGGGCGCCATCAAACCAAACTCGATGCTGCCAATGATCAATAGGTATTTCCAATGCCCTGTACGGTGTATACTCAGCTGGGACAGCCGAGGCGGTGTAGGAGTGGAACAAACCAGAATTGGCGTCCACAGCCGGAAACGTAACCCAAGAGTAAAACAACTCATAAGGGAACGCCGGATCTGCACACACCACGAAAATCACAGCCATCCCATCCACCGGTACTTGGTACGTCTGAAGATGGTTGCGCACCGCTACGCGACTATGCTGCGCAATAGCCACCGCCGCCATGACAACACTGGAAACAAGAACACACAAAGAATACTTTGTAGCACAACTGGGTAGTAATTCAAAGAAACCGTTTAAGAAAGAATCAAGCTTGAATAAAGACCTATTTCAAAAAATAGGTAGGTTTCACCGACACCCCGTTTTCCGGAAACGGATGTGAAGGGGTTAAGGCATGAACGATAAACTACTCGAGTGTCATGATATAAGACCACCGAAACCGTTGGGCGCCATGTTGCAGGGTTTCTGTACTCACACAGAACTGTGCACAGAGGAGTGGAACCTCGGCAAATTAGGGTGTCCCAAAACTTACCTTAGCAACCAACTCACCCCTTACCGAGCTAGCTACAGTGTCTCATTGGACATATCAAACTCCCAATGTTTAGACAAACCAGAACATGAACTTACAGTACCTCAGGGTACGTGGGACTCATGAACACTCTTTCGTTATATTATCATTACAAACCAGAACATGGAGTAAAGAAGACACATGTGCATTTGAAATGTTTATTTACTAATGCCGTCTTCTCAGGCGCAGTATCTTAGATAATACAAGTATACTTATTATCAGTAGCAAAATTATCAGCATAGTTACTAAGACATAAAAAGCGAATGGTGACAGCATGTTAACATGCTGTAATGAATAAGAGTTAACAACACTTATATCTCACCCTCCCTAACACATATATTATATTATTAGCTAAGAAGGTCTCTTTGGTTTTTTTTAGGGCGGGCCCATACCTTAGTGTCCTAGCATGAAGGAATCACATCAGCATACACCAGCTCTCTCTGCATGTGCACCGCATCAAGTGTCTTAACAATTCTCGTGCAAAGCAATATCAATCCCGCCTCAAGCCCAAGTTGGCAAAGGCTGCACTTGTGTTATGACTATGAAGGCGTGGAGATCAGACCTCATAACAATTCCATATCGTGTTGCTCCTGAAACTTCAGCACTCTCCGTGCAGACATGGTTTATTAAACAAAACTGATATCAGAGCAATAACATATTATTCTCACATACACCACGGCAAACCACTAGGTTGAAAGCTAAGTCAACAATTAAGGGTCGTGTGCAGAAGTTGCAAGAAAGGAAAAATGGCGTTTAAATCTCAAATGTACCTATGCTAACTTAACACGATATAAGGATATATAGGAGCTATACAACACCATGTGAGCTGAAGCCCCTGAACTTTGGTGTTCCGCATTGCATTAGTTTCGCATAATGAGCTGCCTGATAACTGTATTACAACTGTATTTACACGTTGGATTGCTTTATCCGAACAGAGTACCTGAAAGGGGACCGTACGCATTGTATTACAGGGACAGTACAAATCGCCAGATAGCCGTATTACGAGCTGCACTATTCTTAGGTTGTGAAGTACCTGATTTTTGCATAACGAACTGCATTTTACGACATTAGGATTGTTTAGTTTAGCTCAATAATAATTGGCCAAGGGGAGTATTACCCTGACACATATGTTGGTTTAGGATTGTGTGGTCGCATTGTATATCGGTTTATAAACATTTATATTTTTCTATGAAACTCGTGTGGAGTCTATTTGTGGTGTCATCACTGGATTGCTGTGAGGATAATTGCAAATGCTTTACACATTGGCCTTGAAGATAAGCCTGGCTGCTCGTGCCAAGCTACCAAGGGGGTGGAGCGGGTGCTAGCTCTAGAGACGACCTGTCTCTTCCCTAACGTTGAGGCTCGCGGGTCCCTGTTTGGCCTACGGTGCCTACCTCAGCCAACCAGAGATCCTGGGAATTCCAACAGTGGGCATTTACTCAGTCAAAAATGTCTTGGTATATAGAAGATACTGCACATTTGCCACTTGCAGTCCATTTTGCTGAACAGTCTGCCAGAGTGAAGAGCCTATTGTAATAAAATTCTCAATTGAAAATTTTTAGGTCTCGCCTGGCGAAAGCAGAGCATGCCCTGCTCTCGCCCTGGAGAGGACCTGCACACGTCTGCATGGACAAAGATGGCCGCTCTCGCCATCTGTCCAAAGCAGACAGCATGCGCGTGTCTGTACGGACTGTGGACAGTCCAACACCATTTTGTTCTAAATATCGTTTTCACCACGCTGCCGCGCACACTCCGTCCCCCACTCCGCCCCCCTCTACTGCAGTAGGACTCGCCAGGCGTGCGGCAAATCTATACTCCAGAAAATCACAGTTTAGTTATGCACTTGGTTCTCGATCTCCTTTTAAATTATTCCCGATGGTGCGATTTAAGGTAAGAGCTCCTGTCTGAAACTGACGGTGCTTTGCTAATCCACGTTGCCACGCTCACTCTTCCCGCCCCTCGCGTGTTCACCACGCTGCCGCGCTCTAGTGAAGAACTTTACAACTCCATGGACCTCTAGATCAATAGTAACCCTGGTCCCTCTGGATTTTACCTTTTTTTCCCCTGCAACTTACCGCAAAAGTACCCTCGAGTGCCTGTCTTCGAAGCAGATCCAGAAAGCCGCGTTGCAAGAAACAAAAGCCACTCTTAAGTGAAATCGAAACTTCCATAATACTTAGCTTACGGTTTCGATATGACTGCTTGCCAAGCTCAATGTTTAACGGTGTTTGTAAAGCTCAGAAGGCAGAATCAGTCTCATAGCAAACTTAAACTACTGTAACACCTGCCACAAGCAAGTTGTTTTTTTAAAGTTTTGATTTTTAACTGGATTAGCTGGGACTTTCCATTGAAATGCTTTGAATTAAACAATTGTTTTTCAGGGCCACGTCCAGGATTAGTTACCGGCAATTAATGGCTGAGATACATTAAGGCAGCACAATGCCACAGGTCCAACAGTGGGGGATTCACTCTCTTTATTATTATTATTATAGCAAATGAACCTTGACTGAACGAGTATTGTGTAATTTGCCTCAGCATCGTAGTGCCTCATGGTTCTTTTTGGAATTTTGCGCACAAAGGTTTCCCTGCGTTGCTCTGGAGGACATAATCACGCTGATGATCATTTATTATGGTTTAAATCTTTTATTGAGTTTTCACAAAGGACGAGACAATAGGGCCGTATTCCGTTAAACAAGTTTAGCAAGGCAAATGTTAATGTAAAGACGATAAGTACATCCAGTGCCTGCCAAGGCGGGCAGCAATGTAGGCCGTCTATATCTGTAAACACAAAACAGTGGGTCCCGCCCACCCTCCCTTCGCCCCTCCCCCCCCTGTCCACCCATCTAAAGGAAACAGTCCAGTGTAGCCGAGAGGTAGGAAGTATGTTAGGAGCATCAGTGTTTGTGGTGTCGCGCGCCCTTGGTTGCCCTGGGTTCCGGGATTGGAGTGTCGGCCAGCCTGAGAAGGCGTACGTTTCTGGGGCAGCTCAGTTCGCGGAACTCCCCTGTGAGTAGAGTTAAGAAGGGACGCCACAGCTCTGGGAATTCGTCTCCCCGGCCGGCCCGTACCAGGGACAGCTTCTCCATGCCAAGCACCATCCATAACCTGTGTAACCAGCCCGTGTGGGGGGGAGCCTGCGGGGTCCTCCAATGTGCTAGGATGTTTTGTGTGGCTGCTTCCAATGCAATCGCTATGAGGCGACCCTCCGGGACTTCAGGGGATACATCAGGGTGTTGGGCAGCCCCAGTAGGATGTAAGCAGGAAATCGGGGAAGTTGAGTATCCAGGTGGGAAGCAATTTCATCTATTATCGTGTCCCAACACCCTTGTATGCGATTGCAGCTCCAGAGCAGGTGCTCCAACGTGCCCAGTTCTCCGCACCCTCTCCAACAGCGGTCGCTAATGTGTGGGTCAGCTTGATGAAGGCGTGCAGGTGTGAGGTACCAGTAGGTGGCCACCTTGGTTAGGGTTTCGGTCAATCCGGAGTGGTATGCGGAGTGTCGTGCCCTGTGGTATATACCACTCCATTCCTTGTGTGTGAGAGTTCTGCCTAGTTCCCGCTCCCATCAGCATCTGCCTGCGTTATATGTATGTATGTTCGTGAGGAGGAGGTGTTGGTATAGGTCCGAGACCAACTTTTTCTCGGATGTGCGAGTAAGAAGCCACTTCTCATAGGGGGTAAGGCACCGTTGCGCTCCGGGTTTAACATCAGGGTGGAGTGCCCAGTGTCGAACCTGCAGGTAGGCTAGTTGATCGTCCTTTGGGATGCCGTAATCCTCTTTCAACTGCGAGAAGGAAAGGATTCCTTCCAAATTGAAGAGGTGCCCTAGTTCTCTGCAGGGAGAGCGGCGCCAATTCGTGAATGCTTTCGGGTCGAGGCCCGGGGTGAAGTCGGGATTATCAAAGAGCGGTGTTAGAGGGGAAGGAAGACAGTTCATGCTTGGACGCAACGCGGTCCCACACTTCCATGACCGTGCCTGTGATATAGGAGGCATAAAGGTTAGGCGGCCGATGGCGCCTAGGGAGAAAGGGGATCCCCTGTAGGGGCTTACCCGCCACTGCCTGGTCTTGAAAAAGCCAGTGCTTGCCCGACTCCGGCTGATACCACTCCACCAGGCTCCGGAGTTGTGCCGCGTAGAAGTAGAGTTGGAGGTCTGGTATCCCTACCCCGCCGTGACCGGGTGGGAGGACTGCAATGGCTTGTTTAAAGTGCGGCCGACGACCCTGCCATATATAGCGTGTCAGCTCGGACTGCATCTGTTGGATCCAGCCGCGAGGTGGTCGCAGGGGGAGGGTTTGGAACAGATAAGGAATCTGTGGTAGCAGTGTCATTTTGGTGGCGGCTATCCTCCCCAACCAGGAGAGGGAGTGTCGTTTCCATCTCCGGAGTTCTTCACGGAGCTGCGTGCGGAGTCTGGTATAGTTCGCTTCTATCGTAGTGGGGATGGTGGGACCCAGAAGGACTCCCATATATATATATATATATATATATATATATATATGTATATGTATATGTATATGTATATATATATATGTATATATATATATGTGTGTATATATATATATGTATATATGTGTATATATATATATATATGTATATATATATATATGTGTGTATGTGTATATATATATATTACCTACTGGCGGTCGCCAGTAGGTATATATAGTTAGGATTTTTTCTCTATGGGTTTTTTGAAAATTCTATGTCTAATAACTTTGGCGTTTGTGGACGGAATTGGCTGAAACTTTCAGGAAAATGGAACATTTTGTTTCTGAGCAGCCCTTGAAAATTTGGGGGGGGTTCGTCAAGGGGGGGCTGAGAAAAAAGGGGGGTCCCAAAACGTGTTTTTAACATTGAGTTTTCCATAGGGCGGTTGGCCTCACTTTTAGCCCGAACGGGTGAATGGATTTGCACGAAACTTGGCAAAATTGTAGGGACTGGTAGCCCGATGTGCCTTTTGTAGGTCTCAATATATGTGCTACAGTGGATTTTGAGAAATTAACGTTTAAAAAAAGATATATATCTGTAACAGCGGACCGGGCAGCGCTCCAGGACGCGTACTTTTCGCGCAACGGAGCTTTGTGAAGCGAAGCTGATTGGTTCTCCGGCGTCTGTCAACATTCCAAACAGTCCGTAGCGGCCGCCATCTTGTCTCTCGGTAGGATCGAGAGACAAGAGGAGGCCAAAGCGAAGGGGCAAATGACCATAAGGGGGAATAGTAGATCCTCGCTGACCCCCTACGTTTGATGTGGAGGTTTTAAAAGGGCTCCGCGGGGCAAAAAAAAAATAAAATAATAATAATCGAACGGCTGAATGGATTTGCACGAAACTTGGCAAAATATTAGGGACTGGTAGCCCGATGTGCCTTTGCTAGGTCTCAATATATGTGCTCCAGTGGATTTTGAGAAATTAACGTTCAAAAAAAGATATATATCTGTAACAGCGCTCCGCTTCGCGTACTTTTCGCGTTACGGAGCTTCGCGAAGCTGATTGGTTCTCCGGCGTCTGTCAACATTCCAAACAGTCCGTAGCGGCCGCCATCTTGTCTCTCGGTAGGATTGAGAGACAAGAGGAGGCCAAAGCGAAGGGGGAAATGACCATAAGGGGGCATAGTAGATCCTTCCTGACCTCTTAGGTTTGATGTACCATTTTGTCAAGTTTGGTGTAATTCCGTTCAGCCATTCAGGCTGTAGACGTATGTAAATGTCCTATGGAAAATTGCATGGGGAAAACACATTTGAAAGTGTTGAAATTTAGAACCAATTAAAATGTTACTTTGGTTTTGTATTTGTGTGTGATGAAAGTTAATTGGTTATGTATATATGTCAAATGAGAGGAAACCACAGCCATTTTGTGATACTACTGTCTGAGGTACATTTGTGAGGAATTTTTGGTGGTGAATTTCTGGTGTTTGATTTACACAGTACTAACACTTTTCCTACTTTTGAAAAGGTGAGTTGTTAATTTGTAAGGGGAACTATGTTGTACACTTGAAGATAATTTGAAAAATGTTTTCTGTTATTTATTTGCAGTCCTTCTGTTATACTAAATACTTGATAAAGTTAGTTTTATATTATGTATTACTAAAAACGATAAATGAAAGTGATTTTTTTCTGCAATTTACAGCAAGCAATTTCAAAATAAAATGGCTCACAATGAAGAGACCGTGGCAATTTCTTTTGAATTGTCCACTACATTGATTGAAATTGAGAGCACCAATAATGAAATATTGTCACAAGGAGGACATGACTTGTATGATTCCATTAGATTGATTGAAATGGACAGCACCAAGAATGAAATATTGTCACAAGGAGATGACTTGAATGATTCCACTACATTGATTGAAATTGAGAGCACCAATAATGAAATATTGTCACAAGGAGGAGATGGCTTGTATGATTCCATTAGATTGATTGAAATGGACAGCACCAATAATGAAATATTGTCACAAGGAGGAGATGACTTGAATGATTCCACTACATTGATTGAAATTGAGAGCACCAATAATGAAATATTGTCACGAGGAGATGACTTGAATGATTCCACTACATTGATTGAAATGGACAGCACCAATAATGAAATATTGTCAGAAGGAGGAGATGACTTGAATGATTTTTTTGATCAATCTCTTGATGGCGAATTTATCGAGTGTTTGGAGACCATAGAGTTACAAGAATCATCATTGCAGACTTTTAATGAGGAGATTCCAGATGAGATGATTGAAGAGGAAATTACTGATGAGGACATGTTACTAGTTGTTTCAAATTTAGAAAATTCTGAAGAATAAATTTATATTTAGAAATCAAAAATTGTTTGAGACATTATTTATTTTTATTTTTAATTTATGAGGTTGTAGCGAAGTGATTGTAGTATAAAATGAGACTTATAGTATAGAGTGCAACATTTTTATGTTACATGGTAAGTTTACTCATATTTACTTCCCTTCTGCCACTATATTATCTCCAATGTGTATTTGACATGTCTTCTTCATCTCCGGCCTCCTTTCTCTCAGTGTGTGTCTCCGATGCATCTTATCGCTGGTATTTTGTGTAATTACAGAAGAGAGTAAAATAAAATAGTTCGGAACGTGAAAAGGGGGCAAAGTAGAGTACTCCTCACCCCCTAGGCCTTTTTAGGCGGTCCCAAAAGGATCAGTTTCTGCTTTCCTGAGAGATTATGGTATGAGTTCCATATACCACAATAACTTGCATTACAACATGCAAGATATCTATCTCCTATTACCAACTTTTGGAGATATTCGCGCTAAGCGCCAATATCTCCAAAAAGTAACACCTGCCCTGAGCAGTTCTTAGCCATGTTATCCAATGGGAGGTGGATAACATGGCTAAGAGCATTAGCTCGGTAATGTATGAATATCGCTGAGTTTTTAGCGATATTCATGCATTGCGGCCGTTTATTATCGCATTTGTGATAAACCTTGATAATAGCAAGGTTTATCTTCGGTAATTTCTGATGATGCTTAGCGGTAAAAAATTCGTTGGTAAGCATCGTTAGCGATAAATATCGCTTAACTTTGGTAATATGCCCCAACGTCTGTTAACGTTCGATTCGAAGGAAATGAGGAAGTGTTGAAAAACATTGTCTGCGCCATCTTGCCTTTTTTGAAATGCCACACTTTTGTCGTGCACGGCAGCCATTTTAGATGTCTTGACCAGACCCACTCTCTGCACGCTGTCGATTCGTAGCATGGCTCCTCACCCTCGCAAGCATCTTCCCCAGGCACTGGTCACCCCCGCTCTCTGTCTTATGCATGGGCAATAAACCTCCCCCCATCTGCGCTGCTCTTCCCTGAGAATCACACTGTGCCCGCCCGACACCTCCCTTTCGCCCTATTCACTACCGCACCCTCTGACACTCCTCTTCCTCTGTGTCCGATTGTCCAGGCTATCAGCTAGCCCTGCAGATGTAGTTTATGGCCCCAGCTGTAAAGAATCACCCCTCTTCAAAGGAGTTATAGTAGATCAAGGCCCACACCCGATGAGATCCGTCACACCACACGTGTTCCTACTATCTGAAAACTATCCTGTATTGTGATTGGGGAGGGGACAGAGCCTGAAGCGGAAGATTCCAGGAATGACTCTTTGTACATCAAAGTTTTTACAATTATGTGTCACATTAAAAATATATAGCACTCCAACAAAGTAGTAGGAATATAAAACTTTAATAACATATAAATACATACAAGAAAACAAAAACAGTAAAAACATTTAAACAACGAAGAGACCGTGGCAATTTCTTTTGAATTATCCAATAGATTTATTGAAATTGACAGCACCAATAATGAAATATTCTTGTCAGTAGCGGTCTGTTGTGCGAATAGTTCCAAGGCAGCAGAACGCGCTGAAATCTGGATGTCACGAAGGTGATGTCTAGCAAGTTGCCGCCCAGCAAATAACGGCGTGGGGCGCCGCGGGGGTGAGTGAGTCCAGTAGGCACCACAGCTATTCTTACCGGCATTGCAGAATTACTGCTGGGGACAATGCCTGTGCTGGAGCAGGGTCACAGCAGAAACAAAAAGGATTCTGTTGAAGATGTTGTTGGTTTTCAATTTGAAAACAGTTCTGGTGTCAACTGCTATGCTAATGTAGTGGTTAATGTTTTGTTTTCTCTAGAAAATGTAAAAGAGGGGGAGGCAGTCCAAAGTTCCGTTAAAAGGGCAAAGGAAAGGATCGGTGGTTTGAACTATCAGTCAAAAAGGGGAGGGGGTGCAACAATTTTTCCTACCGGGTCACACTGTGCTTTCACCGGAAGTGAGGTCTGCAGGATTCTAGTAATTCAAAGTGAGGCTGGCGCCGACGTCCCGCGGATACAGTTTCGTCACTCCACGGGTGATCATGGCAGTCATTCCCCATCGGGGGTCGGAGACTCCCGCGGCTCCTCTAGAATCTTCAAGGTCGTGGAGGACTACGGTGGTGGAGTCAACCAGTGACCGGGCCATTTCTTTATGCTGGGCCCGCTCTTGCCAGGTCGACCGCCATTTTGAGAGTTCGGTAGCTACTGGCGATCGCGGGGTCAAATGAGCGGACGGGCTCCACCCTGCCGGGCGAGACGTTGCAGCATAGCCACAGTGGAAGAACCCTTTTCCGGGCGCCTGGAGCGCTGAGGGTGCAGCTGGGAAGCCTCCACCTGGGGAGGCGGGAGAGGCCTGTTCGCACCGTCTCTCCCTGCCAGTGCATCCCACGGCGTCTCGCTTGAGATTTGTTATGGCCGGACCAGGCGATGAGGACGAGGGGGGGGGGGTCGGAGGCATGTGCAAGACATCCCCCCCCCAGTGTTGTCGCAGCCATTTTTCAAGAAAGAAGAAGTGTCCCGTCCGTCTTCGGGCCGGGCTTCCGGTAGATGTCGGCCGGACGCCCCTGGCTCTGGCCCCATTAACGGGTTTCTTGGTTTATTGGCTGCAGCCGGATCCCGTCGGCCTCGGCCCCCCGACCGTTGGTGGCCGGACCGGAAGAGCATGTGGCGGGACTACCTGCAACTCTCAAGGGCCACCGCGGCCGGACTGGGAGAGAGAGGGGAGGGTCGAGGAGACATTCCCCCCCCCTGCAACTGTTCAGCGTTGTAAAGGCAATCCCCTGGCCGGGTCCCGCTGGTCTCGGCCTCTCCTCCGGCTACACCCTACGTTAGGATCTCCTGGCCGAGGCGTGGCAGCAGGACCTGCTTTATATGGGCTGCTCCCGGCTGGGCGTAGCCGGAACCCTGCCCCACCTTGGAAGTTTCCAGAGTGGGGGCGGATGTTCTACTGACTTGCATTTTCCCTAGTCTATCGATTTTTTGGGCGTGGCAGGCGGTGGGACAGCGAGGGGTGATTTGGTTTCTCTTACTGTTTTTCTGGTCTCTCACCACTGGCATATTTCTAACGTTTTCTTGTTTCTAGGACATTAATAGGTTTTATCATTACGTTATGTTATCGTTTCTTTGTTCGTTGTTTAATAAAAGTTCATGTTCATCAGTGGCCTACTGATTTTCGATTTCCTATTCTTTTCTTTCCAGGTTGTTTCATGCTAAAGTTTCTGTTAACAGGATACAGTGATCACTTCGTTATTATTGCATATGTCTTTTTCACTAGGGGTGCTCTCTGGTCGGGCCAGATGACGTATGTCTAGTAAATGGTCCGGGTGAAACAGGTGCATCAATCAATCAATCAATGAGGAATGAAATAGGTACGACGTGTTAAAGGCTTGCGTTACCTACCCTTCACTATCTGCAAAGGGAGAGAGAATATTCCTATTCTTCCTCGTTTGCAGGCAGAGAAGATCCTTAAGAGAACCAACTTCGAACAATTCAATGCTCGATTGAAACAATCAACAAGGGGTACTGTGAACACAAATGAACGCCGCTTATGTACATACGCATTGCTATTTTCAACAGGTTGTTCCTAATGTTTCTATTTTAGCGAGGTCAAAAAGAGATCCCATTAGTGGCCTACTGATTTTGCTCGATTCCTTTTGTTTTTTTACACGGTTTTTCGCTATCTGCAAAGACTAAACAGAGTATTTTGACTCTGTGCTTGTTTGTAAATAGAGAATGAACCAAAGAGAACAATCAATCAAATGGAGAGAGAAGCAGGCACGACGGATTACAAAGGGGGCAAAGGGCTGCGTTAACTACCCTTCACTATCTGCAAAGAGAGAGTACTCCTAATAGAAATGAGGGGTGGGGGGTAGCATTCAAAGCAGATCAGTGTGCATAAACACGAAAATGTTTTTACTTACCACGTACTTGACATTCGACAGCTTATGATATTTGCTATTAAAAAACCATTGAAATTCACTGAAAAAACCATAGGTTATAGACCATATATAGTTAGGAATTAGCATTTACAAAACCTTGAAAATTCACTGAAAAAACCATAGGTTATAGACCATATATAGTTAGGAATTAGCATTTAAAAAATCTTATTTTACTCACACAAAACCATTGAAATTCCATATATAGTTAGTTGCACTAACTATATATCGCGCACCCGCAATCCACTGCTGATGATGTCACATATTACATCATTCATGACATGGTCAGTGACATCACTGATGACATCACTGATGACATCTCAAATGACATCACTGATGACATCTCATTTGACATCAATGGTCACATCAATGATGATATCATTAATGTGACAATACAATGCATCTCCTCACACTTTAATATAACCTCTGTTACACCCAGTGTTAAATACAGAGTATAATTTTTGAAACCATTGACACACCAATACTAGTTACTACATACGCACTCACTGATTCCTACGTCTACACACACATTCACTCATTCACCCATACAATCATTCATACATACAATCACTCATCTTTACAACACTATCATATGCACTCATACACCTATACAGACACTTACACTCTGCCACTCATCCATGGAGTTACTCACACACCTAGTCAGTCCTGTAAAGAATCAATCACACTTCCATTTTCTTGTCTATACAGTTAAACATAGAGCTCCTTACATTTTCAAACATATACTAACACATACTTACTTTCTTATACAATCATTGATACAAGTACACATTGATCTGCACAGAGTCACACACCTCCCAGCCAGCCACACACACACTCAGTCTCCTATACAAATACTTGGACAATCAATCAATAACCCATATAGTTAATCATATAGCTACTGATCAACACATGCAGCAGTTTACAGAACAACAGACATAATGATGCACAAATTAAGACAGTTTAGTCACTAACCCATGCACTCAGTGAGACACATTTAATCACTCACTCATACATTCAGTCATGCACCTACTAAATCCTTCGTCCAGACACTTATACATCTACTCATTCTTCAATATGTAAAACATATTTAAACTTTACAGAAACACACAGTCACTGGATGATGTCATCAGTGATCTCATCAGTGATGTCATTTGAGATGTCATCAGTGATGTCATCAGTGATGTCACTGACCATGTCATGAATGATGTAATATGTGACATCATCAGCAGTGGATTGCGGGTGCGCGATATATAGTTAGTGCAACTAACTATATATGGAATTTCAATGGTTTTGTGTGAGTAAAATAAGGTTTTTTAAATGCTAATTCCTAACTATATATGGTCTATAACCTATGGTTTTTTCAGTGAATTTTCAAGGTTTTGTAAATGCTAATTCCTAACTATATATGGTCTATAACCTATGGTTTTTTCAGTGAATATATATATATATATATATGTATATATATATATATATATGTGTGTATATATATATATATGTGTGTATATATATATGTATATATATAATGTGTGTATATGTGTGTATATGTATATATATATGTGTGTATATGTATATATATATGTGTGTATATGTATATATATATGTGTGTATATATATATATGTGTATATATATATGTGTATATATATGTGTATGTATATATATGTGTATGTATATATATATGTGTGTATATATATATGTGTGTATATATATATATGTGTATATATATGTGTATATATATATATGTGTGTGTATGTATGTATGTATATATATGTATGTATATATATATATTCACTGAAAAAACCATAGGTTATAGACCATATATAGTTAGGAATTAGCATTTAAAAAACCTTATTTTACTCACACAAAACCATTGAAATTCCATATATAGTTAGTTGCACTAACTATATATTGCGCACCCGCAATCCACTGCTGATGATGTCACATATTACATCATTCATGACATGGTCAGTGACATCACTGATGACAACATCCAGTGACTATGTTTCTGTAAAGTTAAAATATGTCTTACATATTGAAGAATGAGTGGATGTATAAGTGTCTGGACGAAGGATTTAGTAGGTGCATGACTGAATGTATGAGTGAGTGATTAAATGTGTCTCACTGAGTGCATGGGTTAGTGACTAAACTGTCTTAATTTGTGCATCATTATGTCTGTTGTTCTGTAAACTGCTGCATGTGTTGATCAGTAGCTATATGAGTAACTATATGGGTTATTGATTGATTGCCCAAGTATTTGCATGGGAGACTGAGTGTGTGTGTGGCTGGATGGGAGGTGTGTGACTCTGTACAGATCAATGTGTACTTGTATCAATGATTGTATAAGAGAGTAAGTATGTGTTAGTATATGGTTGAAAACGTAAGGTGCTCTATGTTTAACTGTATAGAGTAGAAAATGGAAGTGTGATTGATTCTTTACAGGACTGACTAGGTGTGTGAGTAACTCCATGGATGAGTGGCAGAGTGTGAGTGTCTGTATAGGTGTATGAGTGCATATGATTGTGTTGTAAACATGAGTGATTGTATGTATGAATGATTGTATGGGTGAATGAGTGAATGTGTGTGTAGACGTAGGAATCAGTGAGTACGTATGTAGTAACTAGTATTGGTGTGTCAATGGTTTCAAAAATTATACTCTGTTTTTAACACTGGGTGAAACAGAGGTTATATTAAAATGTGAGGAGATGCATTGTATTGTCACATGAATGATATCATCAGTGATGTGGTCATTGATGTCAAATGAGATGTCATCAGTGATGTCATTTGAGATGTCATCAGTGATGTCATCAGTGATGTCACTGACCATGTCATGAATGATGTAATATGTGACATCATCAGCAGTGGATTGCGGGTGCGCAATATATAGTTAGTGCAACTAACTATATATGGAATTTCAATGGTTTTGTGTGAGTAAAATAAGGTTTTTTAAATGCTAATTCCTAACTATATATGGTCTATAACCTATGGTTTTTTCAGTGAATTTTCAAGGTTTTGTAAATGCTAATTCCTAACTATATATGGTCTATAACCTATGGTTTTTTCAGTGAATTTCAATGGTTTTTTAATAGCAAATATCATAAGCTGTCGAATGTCAAGTACGTGGTAAGAATTTTTTTTTTCGTGTTTATGCACACTGATCTGCTTTGATTGCTGCCCCCCACCCCTCATTTCTATTAGGAGTACTCTCTCTTTGCAGATAGTGAAGGGTAGTTAACGCAGCCCTTTCCCCCTTTGTAATCCGTCGTGCCTGCTTCTCTCTCCATTTGATTGATTGTTCTCTTTGGTTCATTCTCTATTTACAAACAAGCACAGAGTCGCAATACTCTGTTTAGTCTTTGCAGATAGCGAAAAATCGTGTAAAAAAACAAAAGGAATCGAGCAAAATCAGTAGGCCACTAATGGGATCTCTTTTTGACCTCGCTAAAATAGAAACATTAGGAACAACCTGTTGAAAATAGCAATGCGTATGTACATAAGCGGCGTTCATTTGTGTTCACAGTACCCCTTGTTGATTGTTTCAATCGAGCATTGAATTGTTCGATGTTAATTCTCTTAAGGATCTTCTCTACCTGCAAACGAGGAAGAATAGGAATATTCTCTCTCCCTTTGCAGATAGTGAAGGGTAGGTAACGCAAGCCTTTAACACGTCGTACCTATTTCATTCCTCATTGATTGATTGATTGTCCGAACATTGACTGTTTGGGAATTAGTTCTTTTTGGAGGTATTCCCTGTTTGCAAATAAACGTAGGAAAATCTTTGCAAGTAGTGAAAGGGTACGTAATGCGGACCTTTCTCCCCCGTTGTAATCTGTCATGCCTATCTACTCCCCACTGATTGATGCACCTGTTTCACCCGGACCATTTACTAGACATACGTCATCTGGCCCGACCAGAGAGCACCCCTAGTGAAAAGGACATATGCAATAATAACGAAGTGATCACTGTATCCTGTTAACAGAAACTTTAGCATGAAACAACCTGGAAAGAAAAGAATAGGAAAACGAAAATCAGTAGGCCACTGATGAACATGAACTTTTATTAAACAACGAACAAAGAAACGATAACATAACGTAATGATAAAACCTATTAATGTCCTAGAAACAAGAAAACGTTAAAATATGCCAGTGGTGAGAGACCAGAAAAACAGTAAGAGAAACCAAATCACCCCTCGCTGTCCCACCGCCTGCCACGCCAAAAAAATCGATAGACTAGGGAAAATGCAAGTCAGTAGAACATCCGCCCCCACTCTGGAAACTTCCAAGGTGGGGCAGGGTTCCGGCTACGCCCAGCCGGGAGCAGCCCATATAAGGCAGGTCCTGCTGCCACGCCTCGGCCAGGAGATCCTAACGTAGGGTGTAGCCGGAGGAGAGGCCGAGACCAACGGGACCCGGCCAGGGGATTGCCTTTACAACGCTGAACAGTTGCAGGGGGGGGGAATGTCTCCTCGACCCTCCCCTCTCTCTCCCAGTCCGGCCGCGGTGGCCCTTGAGAGTTGCAGGTAGTCCCGCCACATGCTCTTCCGGTCCGGCCACCAACGGTCGGGGGGCCGAGGCCGACGGAATCCGGCTGCAGCCGATAAACCAAGAAACCCGTTCATGGGGCCAGAGCCAGGGGCGTCCGGCCGACATCCACCGGAAGCCCGGCCCGAAGACGGACGGGACACTTCTTTCTTTTATAATGGCTGCGACAACACTGGGGGGGGATGTCTTGCACATGCCTCCGACCCCCCCCTCGTCCTCATCGCCTGGTCCGGCCATAACAAATCTCAAGCGAGACGCCGTGGGGTGCACTGGGAGGGAGAGACGGTGCGAACAGGCCTCTCCCGCCTCCCCAGTGGAGGCTTCCCAGCTGCACCCTCAGCGGTCCAGGCGCCCGGAAAAGAGTTCTTCCACTGTGGCCATGCTGCAACGTCTCGCCCGGCAGGGTGGAGCCCGTCCGCTCATTTGACCCCGCGATCGCCAGTAGCTACCGAACTCTCAAAATGGCGGTCGACCTGGCAAGAGCGGGCCCAGCATAAAGAAATGGCCCGGTCACTGGTTGACTCCACCACCGTAGTCCTCCACGACCTTGAAGATTCTAGAGGAGCCGCGGGAGTCTCCCACCCCCGATGGGGAATGACTGCCATGATCACCCGTGGAGTGACGAAACTGTATCCGCGGGACGTCGGCGCCAGCCTCACTTTGAATTACTAGAATCCTGCAGACCTCACTTCCGGTGAAAGCACAGTGTGACCCGGTAGGAAAAATTGTTGCACCCCCTCCCCTTTTTGACTGATAGTTCAAACCACCGATCCTTTCCTTTGCCCTTTTAACGGAACTTTGGACTGCCTCCCCCTCTTTTACATTTTCTAGAGAAAACAAAACATTAACCACTACATTAGCATAGCAGTTGACACCAGAACTGTTTTCAAATTGAAAACCAACAACATCTTCAACAGAATCCTTTTTGTTTCTGCTGTGACCCTGCTCCAGCACAGGCATTGTCCCCAGCAGTAATTCTGCAATGCCGGTAAGAATAGCTGTGGTGCCTACTGGACTCACTCACCCCCGCGGCGCCCCACGCCGTTATTTGCTGGGCGGCAACTTGCTAGACATCACCTTCGTGACATCCAGATTTCAGCGCGTTCTGCTGCCTTGGAACTATTCGCACAACAGACCGCTACTGACAAGAATATTTCATTATTGGTGCTGTCAATTTCAATAAATCTATTGGATAATTCAAAAGAAATTGCCACGGTCTCTTCGTTGTTTAAATGTTTTTACTGTTTTTGTTTTGTTGTATATATTTATATGTTATTAAAGTTTTATATTCCTACTACTTTGTTGGAGTGCTATATATTTTTTATGTGACACATAATTGTAAAAACTTTGATGTACAAAGAGTCATTCCTGGAATCTTCCGCTTCAGGCTCGGTCCCCTCCCCAATCACAATACAGGATAGTTTTCAGATAGTAGGAACACGTGTGGTGTGACGGATCTCATCGGGTGTGGGCCTTGATCTACTATAACTCCTTTGAAGAGGGGTGATTCTTTACAGCTGGGGCCATAAACTACATCTGCAGGGCTAGCTGATAGCCTGGACAATCGGACACAGAGGAAGAGGAGTGTCACAGGGTGCGGTAGTGAATAGGGCGAAAGGGAGGTGTCGGGCGGGCACAGTGTGATTCTCAGGGAAGAGCAGCGCAGATGGGGGGAGGTTTATTGCCCATGCATAAGACAGAGAGCGGGGGTGACCAGTGCCTGGGGAAGATGCTTGCGAGGAGCCATGCTACGAATCGACAGCGTGCAGAGAGTGGGTCTGGTCAAGACATCTAAAATGGCTGCCGTGCACGACAAAAGTGTGGCATTTCAAAAAAGGCAAGATGGCGCAGACAATGTTTTTCAACACTTCCTCATTTCCTTCGAATCGAACGTTAACAGACGTTGGGGCATATTACCAAAGTTAAGCGATATTTATCGCTAACGATGCTTACCAACCAATTTTTTACCACTAAGCATCGTCAGAAATTATCGAAGATAAACCTTACTATTATCAAGGTTTATCGCAAATGCGATAATAAACGGCCGCAATGCATGAATATCGCTAAAAACTCAGCGATATTCATGCATTACCGAGCTAATACTCTTAGCCATGTTATCCACCTCCCATTGGATAACATGGCTAAGAACTGCTCAGGGCAGGTGTTACTTTTTGGAGATATTCGCGCTTAGCGCGAATATCTCCAAAAGTTGGTAATAGGAGATAGATATCTTGCATGTTGTAATGCAAGTTATTGTGGTATATGGAACTCATACCATAATCTCTCAGGAAAGCAGAAACTGATCCTTTTGGGACCGCCTAAAAAGGCCTAGGGGGTGAGGAGTACTCTACTTTGCCCCCTTTTCACGTTCCGAACTATTTTATTTTACTCTCTTCTGTAATTACACAAAATACCAGCGATAAGATGCATCGGAGACACACAGTGAGAGAAAGGAGGCCGGAGATGAAGAAGACATGTCAAATACACATTGGAGATAATATAGTGGCAGAAGGGAAGTAAATATGAGTAAACTTACCATGTAACATAAAAATGTTGCACTCTATACTATAAGTCTCATTTTATACTACAATCACTTCGCTACAACCTCATAAATTAAAAATAAAAATAAATAATGTCTCAAACAATTTTTGATTTCTAAATATAAATTTATTCTTCAGAATTTTCTAAATTTGAAACAACTAGTAACATGTCCTCATCAGTAATTTCCTCTTCAATCATCTCATCTGGAATCTCCTCATTAAAAGTCTGCAATGATGATTCTTGTAACTCTATGGTCTCCAAACACTCGATAAATTCGCCATCAAGAGATTGATCAAAAAAATCATTCAAGTCATCTCCTCCTTCTGACAATATTTCATTATTGGTGCTGTCCATTTCAATCAATGTAGTGGAATCATTCAAGTCATCTCCTCGTGACAATATTTCATTATTGGTGCTCTCAATTTCAATCAATGTAGTGGAATCATTCAAGTCATCTCCTCCTTGTGACAATATTTCATTATTGGTCCTGTCCATTTCAATCAATCTAATGGAATCATACAAGCCATCTCCTCCTTGTGACAATATTTCATTATTGGTGCTCTCAATTTCAATCAATGTAGTGGAATCATTCAAGTCATCTCCTTGTGACAATATTTCATTCTTGGTGCTGTCCATTTCAATCAATCTAATGGAATCATACAAGTCATGTCCTCCTTGTGACAATATTTCATTATTGGTGCTCTCAATTTCAATCAATGTAGTGGACAATTCAAAAGAAATTGCCACGGTCTCTTCATTGTGAGCCATTTTATTTTGAAATTGCTTGCTGTAAATTGCAGAAAAAAATAATCACTTTCATTTATCGTTTTTAGTAATACATAATATAAAACTAACTTCATCAAGTATTTAGTATAACAGAAGGACTGCAAATAAATAACAGAAAACATTTTTCAAATTATCTTCAAGTGTACAACATAGTTCCCCTTACAAATTAACAACTCACCTTTTTAAAAGTAGCAGAAGTGTTAGTACTGTGTAAATCAAACACCAGAAATTCACCACCAAAAATTCCTCACAAATGTACCTCAGACAGTAGTATCACAAAATGGCTGTGGTTTCCTCTCATTTGACATATATACATAACCAATTAACTTTCATCACACACAAATACAAAACCAAAGTAACATTTTAATTGGTTCTAAATTTCAACACTTTCAAATGTGTTTTCCCCATGCAATTTTCCATAGGACATTTACATACGTCTACAGCCTGAATGGCTGAACGGAATTACACCAAACTTGGCAAAATGGTACATCAAACCTAAGAGGTCAGGAAGGATCTACTATGCCCCCTTATGGTCATTTCCCCCTTCGCTTTGGCCTCCTCTTGTCTCTCAATCCTACCGAGAGACAAGATGGCGGCCGCTACGGACTGTTTGGAATGTTGACAGACGCCGGAGAACCAATCAGCTTCGCAAAGCTCCGTAACGCGAAAAGTACGCGAAGCGGAGCGCTGTTACAGATATATATCTTTTTTTGAACGTTAATTTCTCAAAATCCACTGGAGCACATATATTGAGACCTAGCAAAGGCACATCGGGCTACCAGTCCCTAATATTTTACCAAGTTTCGTGCAAATCCATTCAGCCGTTCGATTATTATTATTATTATTTTTTTTTGCCCCGCGGGGCCCTTTTAAAACCTCCACATCAAACCTAGGGGGTCAGCGAGGATCTACTATTCCCCCTTATGGTCATTTGCCCCTTCGCTTTCGCCTCCTCTTGTCTCTCGATCCTACCGAGAGACAAGATGGCGGCCGCTACGGACTGTTTGGAATGTTGACAGACGCCGGAGAACCAATCAGCTTCGCTTCACAAAGCTCCGTTGCGCGAAAAGTACGCGTCCTGGGACGCTGCCCGGTCCGCTGTTACAGATATATATCTTTTTTTAAACGTTAATTTCTCAAAATCCACTGGAGCACATATATTGAGACCTACAAAAGGCACATCGGGCTATCAGTCCCTACAATTTTGCCAAGTTTCGTGCAAATCCATTCAGCCGTTCGGGCTAAAAGTGAGGCCAACCGCCCTATGGAAAACTCAATGTTAAAAACACGTTTTGGGACCCCCCTTTTTTCTCGGCCCCCCCTTGACGAACCCCCCCCAAATTTTCAAGGGCTGCTCAGAAACAAAATGTGCCATTTTCCTGAAAATTTCAGCCAATTCCGTCCACAAACGCCAAAGTTATTAGACATAGAATTTTCAAAAAACCCATAGAGAAAAAATCCTAACTATATATACCTACTGGCGACCGCCAGTAGGTAATATATATGTATATATATCTATATATAGTTTTTTTTGTCCTCATCTCACCTTGGCACGTACAAATGAACAGTCGCAACCCGCTATCCATCCTGGGCGCCCCGGGTTGAAGTTCTTGCTGTATCCAGAGCCGACCCGGCTACCCCTTTATTCCGGGGCCAGGTGTAATCATTGGACAATTTCAGGGTTTCTTACCAGCCTCATTTCCTTGGCCCATTCCATCAAAGGTTGCCATACTGCGCTATTCCTATTGTGTGCTGTGCTGGTTTCTAAGCGTGCTATTCTTAGTACAGATTGAAGCCATTTTTCATGTAGGGGGGGGGGTGACATCCTTCCAGACTTTACAGATTTCCCTACGTGCAATTAGAATAAGCGTGAAAAATAAAGCCACCTGTGTCTCCCTTAGCCCATTTAAGAGATCAATGTCCAGACCAAAAAAGACCCTTGCAACGTTGAAACTAAGTTTCATCTTGAAGACACTCTCCAGTGTCTTCTCAATGGTGGCCCAAAAAGAGCCAATCCTAGGACACTCATAAAAAACATGGATATCATCGGCCTCTGGCGTGTCACATCTGGGGTTGACAAATGTAGCGATTTTTTTTTTTTTTTTTTTTTTTTTAGGGGTGTAGTAAAGCCTATTTATAACATAATAGTGATTCTTTTTAAGGGAAGCGGATTTAACAAATCTATATAAATATTGAAGGGAGAAATTATATAGGTCAGCTGAGGATGCCTCTAAGACAGAGTCTCCAAACTTTTTTTTTTTTTTAATTTTTTTTTTTCAAACCTTTATTGTGTAACAAAAGCATACAGGTACGGGCCTACAACCATCCTGGCCGGCCTCAAAATCAGTTTGTAGCACAAACGCAACAATAGAACAGCTCAGCAGTCTCTAAAGAAGAAGCAGCCAGTATTCGAAATGACACAGATGGAGAAAGTGACCGTCGAGTACAGGATAGGTTAGGTTAATTTTTAAGTTCATAAATGAAAAAAGGATCAGTCGCCATGCAATCCGCAGCAAACATAGAGGGGGCAATGAACACAGCAGGTTATCAACGATGCTAAGAGTCACAATCGGAGGATCGGCTGAAAAATACGCTTATCAGGATAAAAACATGTATTCACAATACGTACTGGCCATTACCCACCCCGTTAACGTGGAACATTCTAACTAATGGTACCAGGAACACTAACAACAGAAACAATGAGCGAACGCTACACTTAATCACCATACTGACCCGAAAGAAGAAAGAAGAAAAGAAAGAACCAGGAAAAAGAAGAGAAAAAAACGAGGCCCATAGAAACGAAGACAAAACAAAAAACCCCACCCCCAACCCCCCACCCAGCACACATGCAGAGGCAATGGCCTACCCCCCCCCTAGCAGTGCGCCTGTCGCCTGAGAACGGAACCCGAAATTTAGGTACAGAGAAGAGAAAGGAAAAAGAAAAAAGGTTATATAATACCGGAGGAGGGCCATCCCAATAGGCTCCCGGTCTCTCCTTCCATGAATGTATTCTCCGCCCCAGAAGCGACAATAAAAGCAGCAATCACTTAGTACAACAAAAATGGGGGTGAAACAGTACATAGCGCGCTATTAAGTATAGTCAAAGAACCCGCCAACCCGCTGCACCCACCCGCCACACAGACATCAACCACGAAAGAGAACCACTTAGCCCTGGCCCATTCTTATAAATCCCCCGTGGCATGCCCGCAAAGGAGATCCTGTCTCAGCAGACCAATGAAGACAAAATGTCCACGCACGGCAGAGGTACAACTTGCAAGCACAAAATGGACGCCGCCGACCACCGACAGAGTCCCCTTCACCGAAGACCAGCACTCCCAGATCAAAGTCAGGGGACGCATTCCCCAACCGAAGTACAAGGGCGAGGAAAGAGGAAGCAGTCACAGGAGGCAACAATAGCTGGACCAGTGTCCGAGTCTTCAGCGGCGCTACTATGGACGGTGCCACCATCAAATGCCGGGAAAGGCATCCTTCCGGACAATAGAGACTCACGGGCATTCCGTCACAGGCACCCACACTGTCCGGGATCTTCCAGTCCCCTCCGCATCCAAGTACAATCACAGTACCCTCCACAGACGTAGATGAAGGCGATTCCTCGCGCAGCCGGGGGCCATCCGGGTGCATCCGTCCCAGCGTGAGCACAACATCGTCTAGCTTCTCCCCAAGCGCTCGGGAGCCATCCCACCAAGTGGCGTGAAAGTCATTTAGAGCGGCAAGGATATCACTGCGGGACAGCACAGGCTGTATTTTCCCCATCACTGGGCTACTCGGTGACTCGCACTCACCCTCGCACAGTACTTCAGTAGGCAGGGTGTTGCACTCCCTCTTATTCAGGCACCCATTAGGCGCGTCCAACTGGTCGGGAGAACAAAGGCAGGGCAGGGACAAGTCCAGCTTAGGCAGACCATAGATGGGATTCCGGGGCTTCCCAGAGTATAAGCCGAAAAAGCAGTCCACGGCAGTGGCCATCCCCTCTCCGACTCAGCAACAGCCTCAAACTCAGGAGCGGCCCGCAAAAACCGGGCAGGAACAAAGACAAAGCCGACAGGCTCACCTTCCGCTCTCCGCAATCAACAGTAGTTCCACCGAGCCTCCATATCGAGGATGCACTCCAGCCACACCGTGCGACAACCAGGGCACCAACAGAAACTTTCCCTTTGGAGTTGCTGCGTCTCGGCGGGCCGACTCCGCCCAGGTCCAGCTGGCCGCCTACGATGAATCAGCGCCCGGCCATGTTTACCAATCGAGGTCTCGGCTCCGGGTCGTTTAAGGCCATCAGTCAATCTCGCAAATATCTCCGTCTGCGAGGCAGGTAGAGGTGCCGGGATCGCGCAAGCGATATCTGCGCGCTTTCACCGTCGCCCCGCTGCCATGCAATGCCAGGATCGCGGACAGGATTATCTTGCGGGGCTCGGAAGCTTACGGAGCCGGGAGCCTACACTGCCGCACCGATCGCCATCTTGGCTCCTCCCCCGAAAGTCTCCAAACTTGATGTAATGGTGGAGCTCGAATTTCCTCTGCCTCAATCAGCTTCCTATACAAAAAACCCACTTCTTTCTTCCTCTGAGTTGGGGCCGAAAGTGCAAACTCAATGTCCCAGTTTCCACCAGTGTTATTTTTCTCAGAGGAATACCACGAACAGAGTTGAATATATTTAAATTTTGAAAAGGAGTCCCCAATCCTAGACCGCAACACCTCCCAAGGATGTACCCCCTCTGATATTAGGTCTGACCAGATTGTTATTCCCGCACTCCTGACTGATAGGGAGAGGCTATCCTGGAGACATTGCGGAGTACCCGGGGAGTCCCATATAGGGGCAAGATCTGAATATTATTTTATTCCCCAATACCCCTTAACTCTGTTCCAAAGAATCAAGGCCGATTTCAATACCTTTAGGCGAACCTTCTTGTAAAATCTTGGCGCACCAAACTTATATAAAAAACCAGGGCCACCCCCTTCCTGATCCAACATTGTATTCAAAATCTGCCCCCAATGAGAGTTGTCTGGACTACTTAAAAGTGTGCGGACGTTTTTTAGCTGGAAAGTAAGAGCATACCACGCAATGTCCGGGAGTGCCAACCCCCCCTTTATCAGTCTTATTTTCAGTTTTTTCCAGGACATCCGGGCGTTCTTATTTGCCCAGATAAAACTACCTATCTTCCCCTGGATCTTCCTTAAGATTTTATCCTGGAATGTTAAGGGGATCGCGTTAAATAGATAGGTTATTTTGGGCAAAATGACCATTTTGACCAAATTAACGCGGCCATATATTGTTAATGGAAGGTTTTGCCATCTCGAAAATAGATGGTCAATATCTTTAGTCACCTTTTTCAGATTTATTTTGACTATATTATTAAGATCAGATGTAATTAATATGCCTAAACACCTGAACTGGCTGCTTGTTGCTTCCTCCCACTGGTCTACACCCCAGCACATTATTTCTGTTTTTGTATTGTTGATTAAATAACCGGAGTATCGACCATAGTCTGCCATTATCTCCTCGACTCTGGGAAAAACCTCTACTGGGTTGCTAGTATAAACCAGTAGATCGTCTGCATATTATGCCAGCTGGCAGCAGTATTCCTTTATTCTAAAAGGAGTAATTTGGTCGTCTAGCCTCAATGCTTGTGCTAAAGGTTCGATATAGAGGTCGCACAAGAGGGGTGAGATGGGGCACCCCTGCCTTGTACCCCTCCTGATATCAAAACGTGGTGATAAAGAGCCATTTAGTAAAATTGATAAGGAGATATTAGGGGGCGATCGATTTCTCCGCGTTGATTTTAAACCCGGAGGCGAGCGCAAAGCTATGGAGTTCAATGAAAAGCGCCCGAAGTGATTGCACCGGCTCGGTAAGAGAGAGCAAGATGTCGTCTGCGTAGACGCATTTTGTGGCTGTCACCTCCAAATGTAATGCTCTTGATGAGGCCGTGTTGCCTAACCCTTTGTGCCAGCGGCTCCATGGAGAGGGCAAACAAGATGGGGGAAAGGGGGCAACCCTGCCTGGTCCCTCTTCCGATCGGGAAGCAGGAGGAGGTATGCCCATTGACGCGGACCGTGGCGTTAGGTTGTCTATAGCAGTTCAGAATGCGGGTGCAGAGGACCTCCCCGAAGCCAAAATGATGCAGGACCTGTTCAGGTAGGGCCAGTGCACCCTATCGAACGCTTTTTCTGCGTCAATCGTGAGGACCATACAGTCTGGACGTGCGCGAGATCCAGCCTCAATGAGGTGGAGGACACGTCTGGTATTGTCACTGGTCTGTCGCTGGGGTATGAAACCCGCCTGGTCTGGCTCCACTAGTTGTTGCATGTAGGGGGCCAGTCTGCCCGCTAGAATACCCGTGTAGAGTTTGAAGTCGATATTTAATAGCGAGATCGGACGGTACGATCCACAACGGGTCATGTCCCTGCCCGGTTTTGGGATGACTGAGATTGACGCCTCCAGGAGTTCTGTGGGGATCGCACCAGGCTAGTCGAAGGAATTGAAAAGGTCCCGTAGGAGGGGGGCTACCTGGTGGCAAAATGTTTTGTAAAAACTTGCGGGGTAGCCATCTGGGCCAGGGGATTTCCCAAACTTCAGGCGGGAATTCGCAGAGATCACCTCTTCCAGGCCAATGGGCCTGTCCAGGAGATCCGCCTGTGCCGGATTCAGCGATGGGAGACGTGCCTCCTGCAGGTAAGTCTGAGCTGCTTGCAGGTCAAGGGTGTCTCCAGTGTAGAGGGATTCGTAGAATTTCCCGAAGGCTTCCGCCATCGCCGCGTCGTCTGTGACGAGGCCTCCCCCCTCTACCTGTATGGCCCGAACCCCCTGCTTTTGGCGCTGTTCCCGTAACTTGCTCGCTAAGAGCCGGCCGCATCGGTCACCACCTGAGTAATATGCCTGCTTGAGGCGTAGAGCTGCATACTCCGCGGCGTCTTGATCTAGCGCGGCTATCATTTTCCTCTCGGTACATAGTTGTCGCCAGGACCGTGCTGCCCCTGTGCGCTGGTGCATTTGCTCCAGCTCTGACACTCGTTGCGAGATTTCGGCCCTCTTCTTCGCCCTGTCTTTGTTATTGGCTGCGGCTATAGATATAAACTCGCCACGTAGGACCGCCTTCAGGGTTGCCCACTGAGTGGCTCTCGAGGTGTCGGTATTGTGATTGTGGGTCAAGAATTGTGCGATAGCGGTTTTGATCCGCTCCACTGTTGAGGGAGTATGAAGGAGGGTGTCTCGGAGGCCCCAATGTCAGCGCGGGGTCGGCTTTGCTGGCATGAGGAACTTGGCCACCACTGGGGAGTGGTCTGAGAGCGAGGCGGCAAGATGTCCATCTCCTGCGCCTGCGCTACCAGTGGGGAGGTGCAAAGGAAGTAGTCCAGCCTGGCGTATGATTTGTGGGCCCCTGAATGATAGGTGTAGGCGGTGCTGCGTGGGTGGAGATGCCTCCAGAGGTCAGTCAGGTCAAGGTCATGCAGGTAAGCTTGGCTGGCACTGGAGAGGGCCCCAACCTGACCCCACCGCTGACATGAGCGATCTTGAGTGTTATGAAAGACTAAGTTGAGGTCTCCCCCCCAGTAGGAGCCGGCGCTCCGTGTTTGCTGTGGCTGCTGCTAGCGCTGTTTTGAGAAATGTTTCCTGCCCCTTGTTAGGTGCATATATGGAACCCACCATTAACGTCTGCCCTGCTATGAGGAAGCGGTGTACCAACAATCTCCCCTTGATTTCTGCCTCCCGCTGCAGAACCTTGCCTGGGAATGACTTAGACACTAAGATCGCCACTCCTGCTGTTTTCTTGGAGGATGAGGAAAAAAGCTGTGTAGGGAAGGCTCTAGATTTAAGACTATGCTGGTCTTTGGGTAGGAGGTGAGTCTCCTGTAGGAGGCAAATGTCGGCTGCTGTGTGCTCTAAGAGGGACAGGACTGCCCGACGCTTAATGGGATTATTAAGGCCCCTCACATTCAGGGAGAGAACTTTAAGCTTGGTGTGTGACATCGGTCAACCAGGTGCTTCTGGAGCTGTGAACGGTGTGCAAGGAACAAAAGGATAAGCGCTCCTCTGGGAAGCGTCTGAAATAGGTGGACAACCCCGACCCCAAACCCCCCCCCCAACCTCAACCGTCCGCCTCTTCTCCAATTCCCCCCCTTCCCCCCTCTCTTCCCCCCCCCCCAGCAACCCCCAACTGACCCCCTCACCCCCCCCCCCCAACTGGGAATTCCAAAGTTGGAATCATAGTCCCGGGCCCGGGCGAAGTCAGTTCGGGCCCGTAGAGTCTCAAAATGGAGGAGTGTGTGGCAGTGGCGACCCCTGTGGCCTCCCCGCCCTCGTGATTGCATAGCTATGAAGGCAACCCCCCACACATTAGTACTTCAGGGTGGAGCCGTTGTGTCCTTGACCACCTCTTGAATGGCCGCTGCGTGCTCCACGGCTACTGTCGCCGGGTACGGCCTCAGGATCTTTTTGGGAGAGCGTCGCCTCCGAACTTGGTGCCAACCCTCCCGGGAACTCGGTGATGCTCCATCTTGCGTGGGTCGCGGGGAAGCGTCCCCCGCTCGCCCATCTTCTGGCAGGTCGAGCCCCAGCAGGTCGCACGTGTCCCGGAGCGAACGAAGCTGGTGGAGGGTCCCTTCCCATTTGAAAATCAGTCGGAATGGGTGACCCCCGGAGTAGGGCACTCCCTTCTCTCTCAGAAATGTTGTGGCCACCCGGAAGGTCAGTCGTTTCTGAAGCGTAATCGCGGAGAGGTCCTGAAATAACGCTACCGGGTTATCTCGGAAACTGAGAGGTTGTTTCTGACGGGCTTCATTCAAAATCCTTTCTTTCAGCGGGAAGTCCGGGAGATAGGCCAGTATGTCCGGGGGGGGGGAGCCAACGCACGCCGCGCCAGGCCAACTCTGTGTGCTCTTGTCTATGCGAATGGCGAAGGCGGCAGGTTCACCAAGGATCTCCCTGAACAGGTCCTGTAGATAGCTGGTAATGCTGTTCCCCTCGACTTTCAGTGGCACCCCCCGGACCTGTATGTTGTTCCGCCGGGAGCGGTTTTCGAGATCCTCCGCGTGTGCTTGAAGGTCCACCTGTTGGTCTCAGAGGCGGAGGACCTCCTGCAGCAGAGATTCCAGGTCTTCGCAACGGGCTTGCCCCAATTCTTCCATTTCCGCCACCCGTTCCCCCAGGGCGTCCACGTCGTGACGGAGTTCTCGCTGCTCGCCTGCTAAGTCCTGTTTCAACGCCTGGAAGTCCTCTCGCAAGGTGTTGAATAGTGTCTCTGTAGGAAGGTTGACCCCTGACTATGGTTGCCCCCAACTTTTTGCCTGGTGTTTTGCTGGTTTTCTGACTTAGTTGACCTGAGGCCCTGCTGTTCAGGACCTCAGGCCCACTGCTCTCTCTGTAAAATGGATTCCATGTACCTTAGGTACATATCTAAATTGGATACTGAGTCACCTTATCAGTCCCTGTACTGTGTACCTTAGGTACCCAGGGCCTAGGTGTACCCAGGGCCTACCAGGGGCTGCAGCATGTATTATGCCACCCCTGGATGGCCATCCAAATCTGACACAACTGGCTGCACGACAGCTGGGGCAAGGTGGTGTACTCACCCTTTGCTTTAGATATAGTATACCTATATCTAACCCTAAAATGGACACACAGATCTCCTATCAGTCACTCCTATGGCAGGCCTTAACAATCCTGAAGGCAGAGTGCTTGGAATCGTGTGAGATGGTGCTCTGGCACGAGCTGAGCCTGTCTGCGGCTTTCGGGATCCATCCCTTAGCCGTTTCCATGATATCGCATACCATATACTCTTAAGTGCATTATAATCCTCGCGGTTATGTGCCAACTCTGGTATCGCTTTATCAAAACATGTCGAGTAAGGTGTCATACGAATTGGAATACTAACCCCTCGCCAATTCTGGCGACGGGGTTAGCATTCCACCCTTCTAGAGGGACACGACATGCATGTAACCCCTAACCCCGGTTAAAGTCGAACAGAGCCTCAGCTCCACAAAATGGATGCTGCCACCGAGACACAAGTCTGCCCTCCTGCTGCTGGGAGTCCTCCCAGAGCAGGAGATAAGGACAAAGGGTTTCCTGCCAGGGGCGGTGCCAGCACCGTCCCAGACAGGGTTTTGTGTATTGTAGGTAGGCAGGGCTTTAGAGGAAGGTGACTGCACGTGGCACCCCGGTGCTCACTGTGCATAGGCTGGCTGGAACCAGTTCCAGGGTCACTCCAGACCCTGTGCTGGGGAAAAGCCCGCCAAGGAAGTGGGTGTAACCACCCCCCTCCTAGTCCCACCCATAGGGCAGGACTTAGTCGCGTGCCAGCCCCTTTTTACAGGATAAAGGTAGAGACTGGCCCCCTTCCAAATCAGATCATCTTTGAATCCTGAAACTACTTTCTGCGAAAGGAACTCAAGACTTCTTCCTAAGATTTCTCCCTTGTGACTAAGGAGTAGTCACCCTGCATCCGCAGGCACCATCCAAGAACACTGCGGTCTGCTGTAAGTCCTTCCTCCGGAATCCGACTGCCCAGCTCGACGAGAACCGGCTTCCCTGGCACCTCTGACCTCTACCCACCTCTACAGCCCAGCTGAGAACCGTGGGTGCGACGAGACCTCAAGGGACCGGCCATCTGCAAGACTGCACGACTTCTTTCCAGCAAGCCCGCCGAGTAATCTACTGGTGAGTGCTTTGGGGTCCGAGAAGCCCCGACTCTGAGCAGCTCCAGCTCCGAAGTGCAGCCCCCCAGCATCTCCACGATCTGCGTGGGGCCCTTCTGCTTTTTGCTGCTCACCGCGTTGTTTGGCTACTAGCCCGTTGGCTTGTGGCCTTCCTGACGACGCCCGACGACATTTCTGCTGCTGGTCTGGTTGCTCCAGACTGGCCCTTGCTCCCTTCCCGAAGAGGAGCACCCCGGACCCTCCTGGTCCACTCAAGACGCCATTTTGAGTCCACCGCGTGGGCTTGAATTAGCCAAGGCTTGTTGCCCAATCCTGGGTAACTTCGACGCCAACGACTTCATCCTTCGTGGGACAGCTCGCACCTCCATCCTGGTCGCCGACAACGCCTCCTGGTCCGAGAGACTGCAGAGCCCAGCAGCGCCCACTCACCTGACTGCGGTGACTTCGCCCGGTGCCATCCTGGTGCCCACTTAATCACTGGCTAGTGATTCAAGAACTTGGTCCCCTCTGCTTTCAGGTTTTCTTCTTCCTTGGTCCAGGCTTGGATCCATCGAACTTTCCTTCACTGGTCGCCTGCCAGCAACTTCTTCCTTCCAGGCTCCTGGTCCGGCAACGAGATCCCCGACGTCTTTTCAGACCTATGCAGCTGCAGCCCCTGGGCTAGGTAACTTCGGCACTTCGGTGTCCCAGCATAGCCTCACTATCCTAGGGTCAGGATCCACTGTCGTTTTCTTCCTACCAGGTCGGGTTCGCCCGTGAACACTAACTTTGCCTTTACTAGCCTCCATAGACTTTGTCCCGCATCCCGCGTGAGAGTGCACACTCTGCACCCGAGTCCCCTGGGCCTCCTAGTAGTAATCTAACGATTCCCTAGTCCAGTCCTAGCGATTCCAAAGCCTATTAGAACTGTTACTTACCTGCTAGTAATTCGCATTCCACTTTTAGTGTATATGGTTTTTCGTGCCCCTCGGGCATTTGTGTAACGTGCTAACTTAAAAGTATTTTCATAAGAGTTTTGTTGTGTGCCTAGCACCCTGTCCTCATAAAGAGTACAGGGTTGTTGTGATTCTAATAAATACATTGTTTATTTTCATAACACTTGTGTGGTGTCCTTTCACTGGGTGTTCAAGGGGTAATGTGATGGTAAAACAGCTGGCTTAACACGCCCTCTAGAGTCTTAGCCTTAGACTGCTCGTATCCATGCTACTAGGATAGCTGGTCTATAAGGTTGACTTACAACCAATCATCAATAAGGGTTGTTTGGACTGATATATAGTGATCACTAGAATAGTGAGCACTGCAAATCAGGCCAACTTCTCACAGTCTCCAAGAAGGCTTTTGTGATAGGGGCCTCCCCGCTCCCCTTCTCCGGGGTGGCCGCCGACACAGATGGCGACGGGGACGTTTGGGTCTTCTCCCCTTTCGTTGCGGTTTTCGCCAACATGTCATTGATAGTACGAACTCCCCTGTTGCTCATGTTGGCCATGGTGCCACCGCTGGGTGTCCTCGAACAGGGGTGCAGCTCCAGGTGGCAGGGCGGCCCGACAGGATTGGGGTTGAGGCGAGTCTGTAGGGTGTGCGGGTCCCGGGAGGGTCCCCGCCGCGGGGAACGTGCTGGAAATGCCCTTGTGGAGTCCCGGGTGTGACCAGCCACGTCGTCTAGTGTTGCTTGGTTGGACGCTTCTGCTCCCAGCTGAATAGGGACAATTACACAGGTGGCTGTTCACCCCTCACCTGCTGGGCAGGTATGGACCTCCCGGGTCTGTGGGGGCGGGTGGCGCGAGGCCGTGTGCGGGGTCCCGGGGTGGTCAAAGCTGCAGCAGGGTCTGCTTACTGCGCCGCAAGGTTCACCGCGATGGTTCCGGGTCGGCCAGGGTCGCTGCTGGTTCCCGCCTCGCCTAGGCCCGAAGCTGGGGCATCGAGTCCTGTGGCGGCGGGCGGCGCGTGGTCGGGCGTGGGGTCCCCGGGTGGGTCAGCGCTGTGGCAGGGACCGCTCGCCAAATGTCCGGCGATAGCCATGTTGCAAGGCTCACCGCAATGGCTCTGATGAGGCAGGGTTTCCGCTGGTCTCTGTTCCTCCGCGCCGTGTAGGCCCGAAGCCGGGGCCTCGAGTTTCGCGGCGGCCCACCAGGATGTCCCAGGGCCGACTGTCTCCGGCCCCCGCAGGACAGGCACTCCGCCGGGGCTGTGTGAGTGCGGCAGATCTCTGGTGGCGTCGGTTGTCGCGGGCAGCACTCCGTCCGCGTGTGGGCGGCAGCAGACCCCCCAGGCCCCCACGGGAGTCCTCTCAGGCAGCGCAGGCCCGTGGCCGCCGCTGTCGTCTCCTCGCGGCGTTGCGGCCGTGGCAGGCAGAGCACGGTTTCGGCGGTCGTTGCAGTCGCCAGAAACCTCTCGTTGAACGCCGCTGGTCAGCGCTGCTCAGCAGGGTAAAGCGCCGATGATTTTGGGGGGTTTGCAGGCTAGTGGTAGGGCAGATCGGGGTTCAGGGCCGGGGAGCCGAGCGGGACACGTCCTAGCAGGTCGCCATCTTGGCCACGCCCCCATGATCATTTATTTAAAGTAAAACTATAATACTGATTTTATTTTTTTAATTGATTTTAATAAACCGCACCAAAAAGTAATTAATTCGAAGGGGGTGTACAGCACCGCTAACCTGCGTACCCCATAGCGAGTTTCTGAGGTGTTTTTTTTTTTGATGCCTCAACACACACAACAATCACACGTTTGCACTGCTGGTGCCCTGTGGCACTCAGACTGAGACTCAGGGCTCAGCTCTGTGGTGGAGTGCCAATTTCTGAGACTGGGAGTGCTGGTAGCAGATTTTATGGGCAGGACAAGCCTTCTTACCCAACATGTCTGTAAGTTTCCCTGAGAGTTCCCTGTAATTTGGTCCTTTAAGACATCTAGGCCAGACATGGGCGGACACTCTGGTGTGGGGTTACTCCCTGTGCAGTAGGACATGCAGGGAGCGAGTGTACCAGAGTGTGACTGTGGCAGCCCGGGATCCCTTTGATTTTATGAACCAAAACATCTCCTTTTCTGAGCCCTTGTTCTGGTAATCTCTTCCGTGAGTTTCCTAACTCCGTACCACCATTCTGACACTTTGTGGCTGGACCAGTTGGGAAGAATATGCAAAAATTAGGAAATGCCACAAATCATTCTCGGCGTTGACCTTCTGGAATCCACACATTTCTAGCCAACTTGGCATAAGTACGGAGCTGAAACTATCAACTGATGTGCTGAGATTTCTCGGAGAGAATCCGGGTTCCCGCATCAGTAGCACCTAAGAAACTCTTAGGTGCTCCATGATTGAGCTCGCTGACTGACAATTCCACTGTGGAAGACCCAAGACCAGGAACCTGGACATTCTGCAGCGTGCCGAGAGGCGCAGGCTTGGGCCTGCCATGAAGATAAGCGCAAACAAGCTGAGGAGGTGATGGCAATGGTCTTGTACTAAGAAGACCACAAGGGAAGAAATGTGAGGAGATGAGGTGAGAAGAGCAGAATGCGTAACCTGATGCAACACAGAGAAGGACAGTCACTGCAGGTCTTATGTGAGGCCTTGGACACTGTGGCCCCTGTGGTGTGTGCAGAAGCTGACTTTTGGCATTTAGTGATCTCTGTGCAACAAGAACAAATGCATGTGACTGCGTGGTGCCTGAGGAACTGCCACTAATCACGCTGGGGTCATATAAACAGATACCAAAGCACATAGAAAGAATTGGCAGTACATACATTTCTGTCGTATGACCATTACGTCCCAGGGTGGGTCCTTCATTTGTGTTTGGACTAGAGGAAGAACCCCCAGTTTGGACCTACTAGTTTCTGTTGCCTACATTGCATGTACACTGCCCTGCACCCGTGCCAGAGTGCACTACTTGGCACCAGACGTGAGGCCACCCCACTTGGCTTTTCGAAATCTAGGTACTTCCACCTTCCTAAGAGAGGCAAACCTCAGCTGTCTATTGGGACTGCGCCAGTGGAAGGCCCTTCTCAGGTGCAACGGGCCCTGGCGCTGGAGGGCAGTGGGAACTACACAGAGGCCTTTGAAGGTCACACGCTCCCTGACTGGCAACCAATGAAGGGACCAAATGCCCTTTCTCACCGACAGATGTTTTGAAACGCCTAGGACTAGTCGAGCAGCTGCATTCTGAATATTCTGAAGTCTATTTAGGGTGGCTTTATTAATATTTAAGTACAGAGCATTGGAATATTCAAGACACGATGTAACAAGCGCAATCACCACTGCAACTATGAGCTTGGCTGGAATAAGAGGAAATAACTTTTCAAAAGTTTTGTTGATGAAGAAACAGAAGCTCACAGTCCTCTTGGTCTGAATATCAAAGGAAAGTGTCAAAAATCACCTCTACATTTTTTGCCTCAGTGACAGGAAGAGGTAGGGGACCACACAACTCTGGACACCACAGTTCAGACCATGAGTACAAGCATCTAGAGCCCTTTTAACTAAGGGCGAGATAATGCTTGCTATCAAGAGGAAAACAAGCACTGGCATAGCCAATAGGTCTCGCCTTTGGGACCTTATAAGTGTTTAGCCATGCAACAGTTAATGTTGTTGCACCAAGGATATTGTGCTGCATTACTGAATACTTATAAGGTCCCAAAGGCGAGACCTATTGGCTATGCCAATGCTTGTTAACATTAGGAGTTGAGTAATAAACCTCCATAACAAATTTATTTTTGAAGAAACTATGTTGCCACCATACCACGATCTTAATTCTTTATCCTAATTTTGCACCAAGCCTAATTCTCCAGTGATCTCTAATCCTTACCTTTTTCTAACCCCTATGTTCTTTTATGTTTGCCACATTGCTTTTATATCAGTAATGAAATAAATCGGTCCATTTTTCTTTTTGTAATATTGTCCTAAAATAAACTTTTTCCCTACAGAAGATTTCAAAGTCGTTTCTTTATGATGATCTTTCTTCATAACCATTTCTGCAATAATCTAATTCTTTATTTTGTTTGCTGAGGCAGTTCTTAATCACGTCATCCGCTAACAAGCCATTACTGTATACTTCAGACCTAGAACACTATTGCGTGAACCAAAGTGTCTTATCTTTATCACCGTTCTGGGTCCATGCACACGTTGGAAAGAATCTGGGTTCTCACTTTTGCTAGTAGACTGGTGTTCAGGATTCGGGCCAGAATTGCTGATTGAAAATACTTTAAAGGATATGTGAGAGCTGTTACAAGTGATTGAAGTTGCTTTTGATCACGCTGGTCTTGTTGACCTTACTTACTAAATTAGGGCATGTGCTCGCCCAGCGAAAAGATGTAATATTTTCTTGTCTGACGTGATCTGTCTATGAAATTGCGTGACCCCCCCACAGTAACTATTAACTGTGGATTCACATAAGACTCTTCATGCCTACTACTTTGTATTTATTTATTTTTGTTGCTCAATCTCTTGGTCATTGGAGACTGAGGGGTTTATACCTATGTTGAAAATATCTAGTTACTCTTTAACATTGTAGTCAACTCTGAGTTGGATGGTGATGCTGAATAAAGGTTTTAAGACTGATGTATCAAGATCATCGCCACGCTTTGGTTCATTGGTATTCTTTATGTTTCAGGGCAACTGTTTTACCCTCACTTGTAAGGAGAGTTGTAAAGCGTGGGTCCAGTTATTTTACTACTGTCTTTAAAGGGATTGCTGAAGCCTCAATGTGCCTACTCCTGCAGTTGGAAACGTTAACGGTCATATCTATTATGAAAAGGATAGCAAACCAGTGAATAGGCAGTCCTGTTATGCTTCGAGGCAAGCTCCAGCATTTTGAGGAAAGAAAGTGGACTCTGGAAAAGGCTACAGCAGCAGTCTAAAGCAGTATCTTTTGAAGACCACAAAAATTAAAAAATCCAGTAGCAAGAGTGAGAGTTGGTGAGATGTAGACTAATATTTCACCAACTGTTGAGAGAAATCACTGACTCAGAAAAACAAAGTTATGAAGTCTAAACGCCAACAATGTATTTGTCAAATCCGGACATCTCTGCCAAGGTGCATAGGAGGATACATATAGCTTAAGGTTTTGATAAGCATGCATATTGTTAAGCGTGAACTGGTATGTCCACACAGTCCTACATAGATTTGCTCCTCAAAGCATGATTATGAATTCATATTTCATTGTTGGAGTCCTTTGGGACCTTTGTCAGCTATAGAAATGCTACAATACAGTGTAATGGTAAGAGTAAAATGATCCTGTTTTATTTGCAGACGTTCAAATTGACGTGCCAATGTACATTAACAGAAGAATATCTAAGTTTCAGGCAGCACTTGGACATTCACTTGTGTTCAGAATGTAGATTCTGCCTGATTTGCAATTCAAGTGTTTTGCTGCTATGCTGACTTAAAAATGGAAAGGTCGTGGTTATAACCGCTTTACATATGCCTTAACAGAAAGCTTTCACCACTCGGATATAGATAATATTTCTGTGCTGATAGTAAGTGAATTCTGTATTTGTTCTACAAGTTGAAGGGGCCAGAGACTGCCAACAAGAACTTGCCACTATGTCCATGTATACAGTGTAACCAACTAAGCGGCTGCAATTCAGTTTATTACAGACAACTTAGAAAGCTTACAATAATGATGCCTCTTAATTTTAAAGCAAATATTTCCTATGTCCTAGTAAATACAAATCTTATAAAAAAGTTATTTGAAGTTCTTGTTTTTTCCTAATTAGTTAAACTTATATCAAGGTTTTGTTTAATATAAAATGGTGTGCACACATTTAAACACTGGTGTAATTTACATAAAAACTGCTGAAGAGTTGATCAGCTCCCATTTCTTGAGCTCTCCCTGTGCAACTTTGTTACTGGAGTGCCATAGAATTCAGATGCCTTTGGCTATTACTGAATGGCTGGTGCATCATGACCGTTGAGTGTGTTGTTTATTTACAATCGCACATTCCAATTCGTTCAATTGATCCAAAGTAAAGCCTTTGCTGTCTTGATCTTGAACAGTCAGTGGAAATGATTTAGTGGCCAGTCTATTTATGTTGTGCGTCTCTGAAGTAATGTATAGAAAATATGAAGGTTTCATTTTTCTGTGTTTGATGATGATCATCATCATGATCTTCCTCACCCATGCCTATACAAACGAACAGGAATTTTCCCCATTTAGTTATGCTTAATTGTGAATGTGCTATGAATCTCCTAGATATAATTCAGTCTGCAGAAGATATTTCTAAATGTGTCCCATTTGTACAAAACCATCTTTTCTCTTAAAAGGTAGAAACTGATAAAGCAACAGTGGGATTTGAAAGTCTGGAAGAATGCTACCTTGCGAAGATTCTGGTCTCAGAAGGGACAAGGGATGTCAACATCGGTGGCATTATATGCATCACTGTGGAGAAGTGAGTATGTATTGTGTACAGCATCCTGCAGAAAACTGAGATTACTGAATCCTCATTATAATGTATGTTTATGCTGGTTGGTCGCTAATATGAAGTATCCTGTTTTCATAAGGTCTATGTATTTTGTTTGTTACACCACTGCAGGTTCTAATAGTGTCCCGTTGTTTTATGTTCCAGAGGATTTATCTTAGAGCCATTTGCAGGCATGAATCTTGGCAGTAGTTGTTTCCTTTATTTAGGGATGCTAGGGATGCTACCTTGTAGAGAGAGTGATACCTCTTTCTCTTGCCTAGAATTATGGCTGGGTGGCAATTACAGAGCAGTTATGTGGTGGTCGTTGTGACATTGAAGGCTTAGGGCAGGTCAGATTTGGGACTGCTGTGTAATATAGGGAACCTTTTATCACAGTGGGGATCAGGGTTTGACAGAATTCTTGCTATGGTGAAGTAGGCCTGGTCATACTAGCAGACTGTCAGGGTGACGATTACATTGCAGTTTCTTGAGAGATAACAGAATATTCAGCGTGTTACTTGCTTTGTGAGGTGGTAGTTCTGTGTGATGGTAGAAAAAACACTTGTCCATTGCAGCAGTCACTCCTTTGCTGGGTAGCAGAAGTGGATCTTAGGCCCAAAAGTTCTAGTTGCAAAAGTGAGTGGATGCCTCCCTGAAGTGGTGTTGGCCCAGATCATATAGGTCAATAAAAAAGAGGCCGGACAGAAGTGATTGTGAAAATTTGCCACACAAAACAGCAAGTTTGAGGATTGGATGCTGATTGGGTCATTGGCGAGAAATTTTGGATTACCTGGGCTTGAATGAATACATCACCATTTCAGGGAAGATTGGGCCAGGGGACCTGTAGATGGCTCAGCGTCACACGAACTGTGACTCTGGCAGCATTTAGCTGCACGACTTCTGCAGAGCTTATGATTGTGCTACAGAATAGTTTGCCATAGTATCGTTGTAAAGGAATCTGTTCAGCCCCATTTGTAAACTTGTGCAAGGTATCCTAGATGCCACGGCCCCCACCGTTTGGGAGAATGGGTGAAACCCTCCTTTCTCATATAATCGTTGGACTCTTTCGTGAGATTATTAGTAAAGGGACAGTTGTTCGGTGCAAAAAATGGAAAGGATTCATTTGCTCATGAATAAACCATTTGTGTAAATTCAGAGACTTTAAAAAGGTGTTGTTTGATTGAGAGACAACAAGAGAATCACATTTCAGGTTTGATAAATCTTCTAACACCACCACTGTTAATGTGTTTCTTCAGCTACTGTGTCGAACATCTCTGAATGTGTCTAACATCTTTGTTGCTGCTGTAGCTCTGCCAAGGAATTCCGAAGAGTTTATCTAAGTAGACTTGTAAGTTTACTATTGCCCCCTGCATACAGCTTTCTTCTGATTAGGTTTGAAGAAACATGCATTTTTGCAAAGATTTATTACAAGGCAGGTTTAGCTGACAAAAAATGTTCAAAGCACACAAGGTATAGAAACTTTGAACCAATGCCCTGAAGTATCGTGGTCTTGGGTGTAAAGCTTCTTTTAAGAACCACACCAAAGAGGCTGAATGCTGTGTCTGGCTGTATGTCATAATTCCTGGAGGAATTTGGTAAAATGTAATGTTTATTATACACCCAGTTTTTCTCCTTATTAAACAGCTGAGTTGTGGGTTAAGGGTAGGATCTTCAAACTCCCTTAATACTGCTGTTAAAGAACGACATTGAGGCTAATGATCTCCTTCTTCATTGCATGTAAACAAAAAGCACTGCTGCACTTTATGGAAATTCAGCTTTCTCTTTTGATTTCACAGTTTAATTGTCAGAAACTGTTTCTAAGTAGCATGTATTGCTTAGTTTCTTTCTAGGTATTAGGAAATGCTTCATTGCACCTAATTCTTATAGTAAGCAAACCGAGGAAATGTATAGAAAATTATAATCTTCCACTTTGCGGAGTAAAAATTTGAGTTTTTTTCATCTGCTAGTTGTGAACATAGAGTTTTCATTGATGCTGTTCGATACTTTCCATCTATTTAAGGGAGCCATACATTACGTAAGACGTGAATAAGATACTTCTTGTAAGTCACACGCTATCCCATGATCTTAGAAACACACTTGTCATTTGGTCTTTTGTTGCTTTGGAACACTTAACTGAATGGCAGTGCCTTGATATTGTAGGGCTATGCATCCCTTTATCTGATATCTAAATTTGCTGGTATATGTAAGCAGTAGTAAGTTGTGATATTTTAGTCCTCAGGAGTGACTGTGAGGATTTTGTTTTCCTAGGATACTGTTTTCAGGAGATGGCTAATTTCTTTAATCCATATTTGTGCATCACATTTCCAAAGATACTTTTTTTAAAAACCTCACGGTGTATATATCCTTCCCTTTATAGACCTGAATTTATTGGCGCTTTTAAAGATTATACATTGAATTTAGCCACCGCTTCAGCGACTGTAGCACCTGCTCCCTCTGCACCACCAGCTCCAGCTGCTGGGCCAGCAGCACCTCCACCGCCAGCTCAAGCTCCAGGAAGCTCCTACCCTCCACATCTGAAGGTAAGTGATGTGCAAGTCCAGCTTACACCTCATTCTGAACCAGTAGCCTCATTGCGTAGTTTCCTTCCTCCTTGCTGCTCGTCAGATGAAATTTCTCTGCGTTATATATGTTAGTACTAGCTTTTAGGTCGAGCCTGTAACAGCACACATGTGCTGTTCTTGCGAAGACTCATGTAGGGGCTTTCAGTAATCGCTTCTGATGCTCGCATACGCTGTGTGTGTACTTTTACTTTTGACCCAGGCTATTGGCCTTTGCGTGCGTCTTTTTTACAAAGACAGAACGCAATTGTTCCGCCCATGACCTATTGGTGTCGGTTATCGCACGGCCGCCATGTGGTTTCAATTATCGTGCCCAGACACAGGCGCGTTAATTGAAACCAGATGTCTCGCTGTGGTGCACGCGCGCGCACCTCTCGCAGGCTTGTCCTTTTTTGGACACATTTCCTCTACCTCATTTAACTGGTTCAGGCTTAGTTATTTATGTTCCACACTCTAATGGCTATTATTTATTAATTCAAACCATTAAGGTAATTAACTGTGAAATTGCCAACCGCATCACCTGATAAGGCAAGTAAGACCAACTGAATACTTAGTTCATCCTGCTCCCCCAGCGCCATCTATCAGAATTCTGCTGCTGCTGTGAAGGCCTGGACCACTGTGACCTTGATGAGCCGTTCCTTTGCTACAGCAGAGCGACATGAAGCCGATTTGAGGCACTGAAGCCCCTGGGCGCGGCCTCTCGTTGTGTTGTGAGCCGGGGAGGAAGCGGACAGATGCCGCACAGCCTGCCTTTAACCTGATCGCGATAAGAACCGTACACGGCATTTCCCCACTAGGCGAGCGGCCTCTCATCCCCCCACTTCTGATACCAACAGGTGGCCGGATGCCGCACCCCGATGGGACCCTTTCAGGGGACCCCAGGGCCCGATGCTGCTGACCAGCCTACTCACGTGGTCAACCAACACCTCCTTTAGGCTTGCAAGGTTACGCATGCACTCACCTACACACTTGCTGGCTTTGTGCGCACCCGTCCTTCTGCTGTGCAGGGCCCTGGCAGTGAAGCCACCGTGCACTCTTCCCTCCCTCTCGCTCAAAAGGTGCGGCCGCATAGCTCCAGGCTATTGCAGCCCACCTACAGGCCTACCATGAGGCCACTGAGCCCTCCACCACGGTGCACCCAGCGGGCCAAATTTTTCAGGGATGCCGGGCTCTATTTGGCGCTCCTGCATTCCCGGGCGGGGGACCTCCAGAGGCCTTCAGGGATACTTAGCACACCACCTTCCAGGACATATGGCCCAGACCCGAAGGTGGCTGCAGGAAATACACAACACATTGACCACCATATATCGGTACCGATCATAATCATCTGGCCCTGGCACCCAGCAGGCCTAACAGCCTTGTCACCCTATTGTAATTGTGCCATGCCCTGGTACACTAGAGACCTGCGAATTGCCCATTTTTGTGGGCTCTGACATCATAGAGCCCCCTGCAACACCTGATAGCAGCTTGATATTGGATGTGTACCTGGCTTTGCGGCCGGCATCTGCCCCCCCCCCCCCTGTTTTTCTATCCCTTTTCATGATCTCTTAGGTCAATTGCATGATACCTGGCATACTATACATCAATAGCTTGCTGTGCTCCTTCAGTTATCCTTCAATGCCCTCGGACCAGACCTGTGGGGCTGCTCGTGCTGCACACCTCCTGTGATCCGTAAGTGCAAGCGGGCCTTGGAGCCTGTTGGTCCCTCTCTCCTTCTACACAGGGGACACTCCAATTGGAATTTACCTTGGACTGTGCATATTTTGCTTCAAGTTCGGTCTCCGCTCACTGAAGTTACAGACTATGCTTCTCATGCTGTGCAAGGGTATGAAGTGACTTATCCAGAAATGACACATAGAGTGATAACAAAACTTCTGAGGAGAATACTCAGGTAGTAAGGATAATAATTTTACAATTAAATGATGAGGATACTTTTCAGCCTGTCTATTACCCAGAATGCAACATTTATATGATGGTTATTCCATTAAAGTATTTGCGGACTCATGCTCCCCATTTACTGTCATAAATATTACAGAGTTCAATAAAATGACAGACAAGAACATTGTAAATCTGCTTAATCCTGACATTGCTGCAAGTGGATACAAAAAAGATCCTATTCCTCTGAATGGTATGTTTAAATCTCTCATAGCTTTCAAGAATCGTTCCACTGTGGGCAAGATGTATGTCTTGTCGAGGAAGGGTCCAATTTGTTTGGTTTGCAACACCAGAAGGAACAGGGAACTAAACTGGCTCCCAGTAACACTAAGCAAATCATGGTTGTGAACCAGTCCATTACGGATGACCAGATGTAGGGGCTTTCAGAAATCGCTTCTGATGCTCGCGCACACTGCGCATGTGCTTTTACTTTTGCCCTAGGCTATTGGCCTTAGGTTGACACAAAGACAGCACGCAATTGGCCAAAGGCGGGCGCGATACTTGAAACCAGATGTCTTGCTGTGGCGCGCGCGCACCTCTCGAGGGCTTGTTCTTTTTTGGGATCCATTTCACAGCGAAGCAACTAAATGAAAGATGGGAAGAGAGGTTGTGAACCGTTTCTTCAAGTCACGGTGTTCAGTAATTCATTTAGTTTTTCTACTTGGCTAAGATGCTTGCTCCCTCTGAGAGGAATCAGAGGACAGTTCTTTCAGTGATGATGCAGCGTCACAATGGGTGCCTCTGATCAGCTAGGCACATTATCTTCAACAGACCGGGATATGGAACATACCGTTCGACTCGACTTCTTGTTTAAGAGACTTTATGCTTAACGAGCACCCCGTAACTAAAACGAGCACGCTCGCAATCAGCCGATAGTACTACCGGTATTATTATCTGAGACCTCAGCATATCAGTGAGTCCTCCACTCCGCCCACCCGCATTCCCTGAGCACCAAAGGTAGAAGTGAATGTCACCTGCACAGGCTGAACACCTCCTGCATTAGCAGTCTCCCCCCCCCCCTCCCCCGGACAGCTGCTGCCCCTGCCACCCACACACACTGAATTCACAAGATACCCACTACTTTACTGCAGCACCGCACGTGCTGGCTAAACACCGCCTGTAAAAGCTCGAAGCCCTTTGCATTTTTATCAGAGCACCCTGTAGTAGCTGAGCACATCCTGCAGAAGGGACATTGTGGTTAGCTCCTCCTGCAGAAACTGAGCAGAAGCAGAGCACTCTTGCATAATTTCAGACTCCAGCATCAGCTGAGCACCCCGAATATGAACTGAGCCCCCTCACCTCCCATATATATAACAGCTGAGCACTCCCGTATCCACCAACATTTGCAGATCGCCGCCTGGTTTTATAGATACCATGGATTATCAAAGCGCTGCATGTCTTGACTACGCACCCTTTGACATTGCTGAGTGTCCCCTGCATTGCCCGAGACCCCTCTCCCCATCAACAGAGCCCCTGTTTTAGCAGAGACCTCCATGCATTAGCTGAGCACGTCCTGCTGAAAGGATGTTGTGTTTACAAGCACATCCTGTCTGAAGCAAGCGCTTAGTCTTAGATGACCCATCACCCGAGCCCCGCTTGCACACTCTGAGAGCAGCCTTGACAGATGAAGTCCCCTGCACGGGCTCAGCACCCCCATGCATCCTCTGAGCAGCCCATGCTTTGGTTCATCGCTTGTGTGACTCTAGGTCCTTTTAGTAGATGTTCCAAAGGAAAAGTGGCCTGCTGTCCTGCACTGACTTTCAGCGATAGACTTTCTATGTGACCTTGTGTACATTGTTTTTTTTTCCTACCTGACAGATGATAGGAAAAAGTCGCTGGTAGATGGCTTGAAGAGTTTCTACCATCCGAGTCCTTGCTGCCTTTGTCTCACTTTGCTGACTTGGAAAGGCACTACACGTCTTACTCCTCCTCCAGTGCTTCTGCACTTGACGGGTCAGCAAGATGTGGCTCTCCTGACGCTGCCATTTCTCAAACTCTTAGAGTATAGGTTCACTAACAACCTCTTGGCTTTCCTGATTCTCTCAAAATAGTGCCTCGTCCACTTCTTACCAAGAAAGGGGAGAGGAGTTGGCCTAACGGCTAGGGCGCTCGACTTCAGACCTGGGGATCTGGGTTCGAGTCTCGGTAACAACGCCAAAACCTCCTGTGATTCTGGGCAAATCACTTAATCTCCTGTGCCTAAAAATGAATGTGTGTCCGTCCACATGTAACGTAACTGGTGCTATGTAAAGCGCTCTGATACCCGATTCGGTTCGGGTCTAGTTCGCGCTATATAAAACTCTGCAAAAAAAAATGTCTCACTTTTTCATTTGGATGAGGTTACAGGAGAAGCAGCCCATCATAAACTCTAAATGGCCTTTAAAATTGAAAATAGTCCACGGACCATTCAGGAAGTTTTGCACTGTTGCTAGTTTCACGTGTTTTGGAAACTGGGTTAAGTAGACCCATTTCTGTCCAAAATATAACTTTCAGTTGAATTGTTCTTAGTTTGAGTGTCCGACAAAAGGATTTGCCGACCAGAAAAGTAGCATGCAACCTTGTGTCAGCATCTACATTAATGATTGAGATTTTAAATACGACTTGAAACTATATCTCTGTACCAGGGCTGTTGGTAATTATTTTTCCCTTAATATACAAAATCCAAAATGTTGTTCCTCTCAAAAGGAGATAGCATGTTTTTCCACTTTTTTTCGCTAAAAGGTTTCTGTTTTTTAATGGTAGCCAAAGATATGTGCTTGTTGTCATCAAACTGTGCAGCCAACAAACAGAACGACCTAGAAGGTAATTAAAGGGCATTATAGAAAGCTACAAAACATGCCGATTATGTGGACCACTTTGGCATGCAGCCGCAGAAACACAGATGTCATTCCCGTGCTTTAATGACGGTTGGGATGCCATGAGCAGAGTTCTTAGAACCACGTACATTTTGGGAAGGATCACATTTTTCTTGAGACAAAAGGCAAAAAATAATGTAGCCACCAAATTGGATAAATAATGAGTGTTAAAAATTGTTTGAGTAAGCCCCACTTGATTTCTGATATAAAAGCATATGTACACAAAATAAAGTACCTTAACCCGCTGGCTGCTACCGTCGGCCAACGGTCGTCAGGTGCACTACCTTGGTAGTGCTGCGCACGTCCGTTGGCTGACGCTGCCCCACCCGTTTTTCGAACGTTCAGCACTGGAGCTGAACGTTCGGCGCAGCCAACGGGTTAAACAGTGCACATAGCCTGTAACTGCCTAATCAGCCTGCTCCTCTTCTACTTGAATGTTATCAAGCAAAATTGGATGTGCTGTCCAAGTAAAGGACCACAGGGACAGGAACTCCAATTTCTACTCAAATGGATTCCATACAGGAAGAAAAGAAAGAAAAACATTTGAATAGAGAAATGGTAGCACATGGAGGCAAAGTAGAATGGGCATGGTGGTTGTAGAAGAAAGGAGCTGAGCAGGGTAGGGGGAAGGAAGCGCTGTGAATTCATATTTACTTGAGGAAGGGTAAGTGCTGCGCTGATTTGAAAATAACTTAATACATGGGCATTGACAGCAGCATGGAATAGCAGAGTAAGGAAATGAAACAGGAGTCTGATGCAGAAGTAGGAGTGAAGAAGCAACTGGAGTGGGACACATACACGTCCAAGAAAAGTGCAGATCATCACAGGAAGGAGTGCATGTACGCACAGGTCTTGCAGGATCATTTTTGCTCAAAATAACGAGGAGATAACTAGGGAAAGAAGAGTTAAAATTGGGTATTTTGAAGAATAAAAAAGAAACTAGCAATTGAGGTCACCCCCATAATAGGAACTTTGAGGAGCAATGCAGACTCTGGAGCAAGAAAGCAGAACACCCATGGTCGAAAGGAACTGTTGCAAGGCAGCTTGATGATGCAATATTGTTAACATACAACTGGCATAAGCAAGATTTTAGAACATAGACATATGGTCTCAGAATTGTGGAAGCATGCTAGTGAGGGTGCAGAATCTCTGCTTTCTGGTGGTGCAGAGGGGATGCTCTGTCAAAACCAAAGCATAGACATAACTTTGGAATTGTTGCAGAGTTCTCTTAGAGCTCTATAAATGCCAACTGCATAAGCTCTCTAAACATCCGGTGCCTGTAGTCATTTACCATTAGAAAAGCAGGGTTGCAATGCCATGCTTTAAACATGTGGGGCTGCTTTGATCTTCACTCCAGGAGACCGCACCAGCAGGGAGAAGTGCCAATGTTCACTTTTGAACCGTTTTCACAGATTTATTTTTGATTTTCCTCTGCCCACCTCCCCCCACACCTTATAGTTATGATTTTGTATTTATTTGTTTTTTCTCGTACAATGTCTTTCTCCTACTCATGTCCATTTTCGTCCTCCCACCACCACTTGACTCTATCCTGTAACTTACCCTTAAATTATGATGTTGCCATTGGTGCCAATAACCTCAGCCACTTAGCTTGAGAAGCTGATGTTTGCTGTGCTGTTGCTGATCTGCATCATGGCATGCGCAACGCAATTGCTGCTACGCAATTAGTAGAAAACAATCCTACTCTTGTTTTATGTGATTAGACGGTACATCTATAGTAAAATTGAGGCACCATAATCCCAGATTCATCAGTATAGATTGTGCAACACTGACACCGGCTGAGGGAGCCAGACATATGTGGAGCTGGCCATAAGCACACGTTGGAAAACGGGGCACAATTGGTAGTAGAATCTGTCCCATTTTGACCTTTTAAGTTTGTGGTCAAGTCCAGGGCCTTCCCTTGGATTCCGGCATCGTGGAGGCGTGTGCGTAGGGTGCGGTGGTAGACCATGTCGAAGGCGGCTGATAGGTCCAGGAGGATGAGAGCTGCTGGTTCTCCTTTGTCTAGCATGGTCCTGATGTCATCTGTGGCTGCGATGAGGGCGGTTTCGGTGCTGTGGTTGCTGCTGCGGAAACCGAACTGGAATGTGTCCAGTATGTTGTTGTCTTCGAGGTAGCGGGTCAGGTGTTTGTTGATGATTTTCTCTGTGACCTTAGCCGGAAATGGGAGCAGGCAGATGGGCCGGAAGTTCTTGAGGTCCTTGGGGTCCGCCTTTGGTTTCTTGAGTAAGGCGTTGATCTCGGCGTGTTTCCAGCTTTCCGGGAAAGTTGCTGTCTCGAAGGAGATGTTGATGGCTTTGCTGAGATGGGGTGCGATGGATGCGCTGGCTTTGTTGAAAATGTGGTGGGGGCATGGGTCTAGCGGTGAGCCGGAGTGGATGGTCGTCATGATCTCTCTGGTGTCCTTGTCGTTGACGCTTGTCCAGGAGAGTTGATGGTTGGTGCGTGTGGTGGTGGGGGCGGTGGTTGTCGTCTGGGCGGTCGTGGCGTTGAAGCTGTTGTGGATGTCGGTGAGTCGCATAGGTCTTGCAACAGCGGGATGTCGTTGGCGTTGGAGCCACATTTGATGCATTTGGTTTGTAAATGCAATAGCTTAAATGCAACTTCTAATCTAACAAAGACAATAAGTTATCAGAGAATCTAAAGTACATGGTTAAGGGCCCAAACTGTAATTTGGTGGACGGAGCAATCACTGTTGACCTGGCAGAGGACTTATGGTCTGCCCGACCGAGACTACTCTGCTTCCCAAAAGAATTTGCATAAACCGCAGTCGCAGCGGTTCCTGTTGGTGCGGCTTACAGTTTGGTGCAAAGTCCTGCACCCAAAAAAAACATCATCTTCATTTTCAAAAAGAAAATCCTAAAGCAGGATTTTCCTTTTGGGCATAAAAAATACTCCCCTCGCCATGGGAGTCCTCTCCCATGGTGAGAGGAGGATTTATCAGTTTTCACTGTCCCTTACCCCCAAGGTTTTCCTGGCAGTTACGGGCATTGAAAACTGACCTCTGATTCCCCCTATCTAAATTAGGTAAACCTAATTCGAGGACTGCCTCCTACGGCCCTTACTCCGCAGGGCCTTTGGGTTTAATCACGGTAGAAACAGAGTAGCCCCCGTCGTGATTAAACCTAAAGTCCACCCATATTTAAATTTGGCAGGTGGACCATTATGTTGGCGGAGTAACAGATTATCTAAACCGCAAATATATAGATCAGCCCCTTTGTCTTTATATCTACTTTCTTTTGTGTGCTCACACTAGTAGAACGGTCTTGTTACATTTTTGTTTTTACTTAGGTTGAGGTTGAAATCTGCGTCAAATTTGTTTTTAAATAACCAATTTCTAAAACATTAAATCGGCCAACATTTTACTGTATATTCCGCTATCTTGCAGAATACAAGCTTCATGAAGTTCTGTTACAAGTTTTACTGTTGCTTAAAATGTAAGAATTAATAGCAGAATTGTGAAAGAATAATTTAATCTTATTGAGCAGTAAAAGAGTGTATGGTCCTATTGACATATGAGCGTAATATCCGTGATAATGAAAACTTAACATCTAGTTTTGATGACTAGACTTTGGATGAGTCCCCAAGTATTTGCTGTGTCTCTAGCAATCTACTGTTCTTTGTTTATCAAGTACTTGATTATTAGCAAAATATCAGCCAATTTTGCATGTATTTTCATTAGGAACATATTGCATATTTGGATGACCCATAAGTATGACTTGGTTTCACAGTAGAAGCTGATTAATAGATTTGTATAGATTTGTATAGATTGCTGGGCAATTCTGACCTATGGTGCTAGCGAATACAAGCTGTAGTGAGTGGCGGTGGTGATGGTGGTCAGGTGGGCCTGTTGTAGTTAAAGGGAAAGTTCCACCCATCACTTTTTGGGCTTTAATTGGCCCATAATAAGAAATCCCCAGAATCAAGTTCTTTAATTGGTCTAGTAAAACGCCTGTAAATTAACAGCTGTAAGAATTATACTTGACAGGTTCCATGTTTCTCAATCCTTGCTATCTTGACCTATTTCAAGAGGTACTTTGTTACTTCTTGCCAGTGGTTCTAAATAAAGTATCAAAGTAATATGTGCCTCTTTTCTACTTGAAATATGTCTTTGAATATCAAGTAGGGATCAAGATGGAGGCCCCCAGTATTAACTTTCATGTTACAAGTTTGAAAAATGTTACATTGGAAAAAAATACTGTGATTGAATGATTCTGCTGATGTGGCTTGTGCGTTTATTCCTTGCCCAAAAAGGCAGGGTGGATTAAGTGTCCCCTTTTACTTAGTAGATAATTATTGACTGATGGGAATTCGTCCACAGAAGTGTGCTAACATAAAATTGCCCAGCTCGTAGTGAAGAAAACTTAACATTTTGTTAGCAAAGTTTAACACCTAAACACTGGTTTTGCGTAGGGTCATTTTGTGCGCATGTTCCGAGTTGGCATTAAAGACCTTGTGTTGCGCTCCACAGATTTGTTTGCCTGCACTCTCTCCTACAATGACGATGGGTACAGTTCAGCGATGGGAAAAGAAGCTTGGGGAAAAGCTGAGTGAAGGCGACTTACTAGCGGAGATAGAGACTGACAAGGCAACAATAGGTACCTATTGAAATGCGAAAACAATGCTCCCCTTTTCTGCTTTTCTTAATCTTTTCCTGCTAAAGTTTTGTGAAAACTGCACATTTGTTTTACAAGGTTTTGAAGTGCAAGAAGAAGGTTACTTGGCAAAGGTTCTTGTAGCAGAGGGAACAAGAGATGTACCTCTTCAAACACCGCTATGCATAATTGTGGAAAGGGAGTCCGATATTGCAGCATTTGCTGACTACAAAGAAACTGGGGAAGTGGTTGATATCAAACCCAAGGCAGCTTCTCCAGCTCAGGTAATGGAAGTTATTAATGCATTTTTCAGAACAGTGGAGCTACTTTTTTATAACTCTCCAGGATGTCTCATTATGTAGGTTTAATATGCATTTAAAAATGAATTATTTATCACATATCTGTACTCTTACGTAAAGTAGTGAGATGGGATTTGTAGTACAAAACAAAGACCAGCTACGAATGACCTTTTGCATTAGCTCAACAATTTAATTGACTAGTTTGACAGTTGAATAACTACCCAGAGATACTTTACAAGGCCACAATTTGATTTAAACTTTTTGCAAGAAAATGAATACTCCTATTGTAATTTAACCATTTGGGAACATTCAATAACCTACAACACCGAAATATTGTTGGAATAGTCTTTCATTCTAGTACTGTAATATGCATAATTTCTCCTAGTCCAAAAGACATCAAATTATATAATTGACTAATAAATCAGGAAAGAAGGCTGCTTTGTTCAGTAATGTCATCACTACATGCATTTTAAACAGTTGTACGTAATTTCATAGAAACATTACTTCTTGGAATCCTGGACTACGATTACTGAGAAACCATTTTACCTAAAGTGTTTAATGGGAGTTTGCAGGACGATTGGCATTTACCATTTCATAGAAACAAATTCATTGATTTGTCAGGTATTTGTTTCAATGATTTACTTCACAGTTCATTATTTTATATTTTTTACATTGTCAAACAGTTACTTCAGATGCTTTTAATTTTCCAACCAACCGCATCATCTCATAACACTATCCATCCTGGCCCCTTGAAAACCTCTTACCACTATTAAATTACACTCATCCCAGACCCCTAAACCCCACCCATCACAGAACCATTACATTTATTTCAACCCCTACATCCCATCTCTTAACCCTAAAAATATCCTCACCACCCCTGAACACCCCCATCCCTAACCGCCTAAAAACCTCTTTCTACATTTTAAACTCCACACATTCCTGAACCCTAAAAACCCTTCACCATCTCTAACCCTTCCCCATTATGGTATCTTAACCCTCATCAGGACTGTACGCTGCAGGCTTGGCTGCCTGCAGAAGGGTATCTCTGGGCCTGACCACAGGGTTGCCTGCTTGTGGGGAGGGGAGTGTGGGTACGATACAGAGAAAAGAAAAAAATATATATATATATCTCAAACTTTGGGCGGGGTCCACTGGAGGGCGGAATGGTTGGATGTTTGCAGGAGTTTGCTGCTAGCAGATGTTTGAGAATAGAGCTTGTCTCCACCCAACACTGCTCCTTGCAGAAGTCTGTGCACAGTGGGAGGTTGGGTACAGGGACTGGCCACACGTCCAGTCCTGCGCTTAAGTCCAAGCTTTGCATGGTTGAAGACAGTGCCAAATCTATGCTTCGTATGCCCAGAGTTCGTTCTTTCCTTATGGAGACAAATGTTCTAATAGCCTTGTAGACAGCCATAGTAGGCTGTACCAACCATTGAAAATCACATCACTTATTATAGACCCTTCACTCTGGCTTGGACCACTAACACTACATTAAGTCTTTCATGTCTACTGTGGATCTCTACAGAGAATTGTAACATTGTATTAACATGAAGACCGAGATATGACCAACAACAATGTTTTTTTCCCTAATTTTTGGACCAGTAAATGCGTGTCTTAAAATACCTTTTTTTTTTTAGGGGAGGGTTATAGGGGGCGCAGAACAAGAAAAAAGTCCAGGAATTCCAACCTGGAGTACACCAAAACGAAAAACAATTGGCACCTAGCCTTGTGAGCTAGAACTTGAATTTATATAGCTGGACAACTCTGCAAACCAATACTAATAACCTTATGGCATTGTACACAATGAAAGCCAACAGTGGCAAAACAGGGATCAGTCTTCTTTAACACTCTGGAGGACCGCTGCCATTACACTGGATCCTGGAGGTGTTTGATCCTACAAGGGTGCAGATGACGTGGAGGCTCCCTCGTCTTCGTGCCGGCGTCTTTTGTCAGCATTAATCTCTTGAGAATGCCATGCATTCAGATACTTGTGCATCTCCGAGGTGCCTAAAGTGTATTGTTTTCTGTACTACAGCTAAAGGCTTACTTGCGTAAGCTGCAAGTCAATGTCTTAGCAGACACTTTTCTGTCTCCTTCTCCGTTACCGAAGGACTGCCACACAATGGACTTTTGTGGCCCCTCCCGAGTCTCCTCATGTTTTTGTGCCTCACTCCCTGAAGCTATTTTGTGTTTCTATGTAGAAGCCTATGTGTAGAGGCTGCCAAGTCACAGAAATCAAGCAGAGTAATATTGTAAAAGAGGCAGGAACCAATTTAAGGTGCTTTTACTGTTAGTTATTGGTATTGCAATATCACAAAAGAAAACCAAAAAGAGAAAACTAAGAACTGTATGCGAACAACTTCCAACTTAATCATTACCAGGGGCTGTTACAAGCCTCCCATGCTCCAACAATTAAACAAAAAAAAAATTTCCTAGTTGACTCCATTTTCACAAAAACTTCCAGATCTTGCGGTACTCCAGTGGACAAAGAAGTAAAGGCCCCACTGGAATGACACAATACATTATGGGAGGTCAAAAAAAATAAATACATTGAAACAGCCAACTGTTCCGATGCCACATAATCAGTTGTCAAAAAAACATGTCCATAGGCTACAGAAACAGTCAGAAAACATTTCCCTGAATAGCCTTTAAGGTTGCTAATTCAGACAAGCTGGTTGTGTGGCAAGTTATCCAAAGCCATCGGGTCACCTGGAGAAGCTACAGAGAAACAGGTATTGATTGCTGGTGTGCATACCACTACTACTGCTCCTTGTACCCAATGTGAAGAAGTTATAGTGGTTGCAACAACTTCCATTGCACTGATTAACATCGAAAAGTAGTCAGTGGTGTATAAGTGTTTCAATCTACCACCTTGCAAAAAATGGCAAATGCACGGTGTCACTTGCACCATCCGCAATCAAGAGCTGCACAGGGGCCAGTCTGGGCAGTACTTCACGGATATGGAAACCTCTCTGATCTATGTATCGGATAGAGATTACCCAGGCTGAGTACCAGAAGAGTCATCTAGATGCAAAAAAGGAAGAGGTGGAAACTGTTCCTGCGGATGTATTGCAACAGAAAAAATATGTGGAGTATGCTGCACAGTTGCAGTATTTTGCGACCTACTGTAAAAGTTGTTAGTTCGGGTGAGATGAACAAACAAGTCTTGGCAAAGCAATAAAGATTCATTTCAGCACAGACGTACAGAATTCAACACCGCTCAAGCATGAGTAGGCCATTGTTCCAGTGCTCAGGTGGCTCCTTATTGTGATAAAAAATAAAAGAATGTTTGGGGGGAAAATCCTTAAAATATACATCCCTTCTCTTCTACACATTTCCATAGCTTGTTTGTAGATGTGGTTTGTTTGGATGGATGATTTCACGCAGTTGGGCACAACATCTTTTTAGTGATCAGGCATGCCAAATGTTGTACTGCATATGGCCATATGCCATTTATAGTAGTTGCACATTATAAATACATAATATGGTAAGAAAAAGAAATTCACTGAAAAACCAAAGGTCTAAGGGATATTATATTTAGGTGTTGAAATGTTACGAAAAGCAACCTTACAAAAATAACTCTGAAATTCACCCTAGTTAAGTGAGATAACTATAACCTGAAATGCACTGCTTATTACCTCACTCATGACGTGTTACATGACATTGGAAATGGCATCATCATGAGTGTGGAATATTATAATCTGTGTACCTATCCAAGGGATGGGATGCTTCTGAAATCTAGTCCTATAGAAACAAATCAATTTGTCCTTTTTGTGCCATGCAGAGGGGTAACAAATGATGGTAACCTCCTTATTCTATAAAATCTCAATAATGCCTTCTCCGATTTATGGCATGGCTCATGTAATAGCAGGGTTTGTAATTGGAGGAAGATTATGATTGTTCCAACTTTCTGTAAAACTACGTAGGTCCAGATTAAGTTGAGCACAGCACACTTCCAGTATGGAATTCAACACCACTCGAGCATGAATAGGTTATTGCTACAGTAGTCATTTTGCTGGGTGCGGAACAGCAGATCTCACATAACGGTCAGACAATCTGGGCGGTAAAATAATTTTGAGAACAGACTGCATTGCATCCTGGACCCGTCTCCATTCCCCCAATCAGCCATCAACCACTGCACACGGTTGAGCATGTAATGCTCCCCCCTGCCTTTCCCTTTGTTCTCCCTCCTCCTCCTAGCCTCCCAGACCCCCAAGCTCATGTTTAGCACGTGAGCTGAGCAGGTGATAAATGTGAGTAATAAACCTCCCTAAGAAAAGTCAATGGTGTGCCGAATACAGCCTGGTAAATGATTATTCACCCTTCCATTGAGAGAAACTAGTAATTGCACTGTTCTGGTGGGGTGTTAGCATTATTTTACAGGTATGGATTTACCAGCCTGTCTATACTGTCCAGCTTTTACTCTGTGCCATAAAATGGTTAGAATTAGGTGGTAAGGGGTAGTTTCAAAGTTGAAATGTCTGTGATAGCAAGGTGGGGTGGTTCCGTGGACAAATGTGTCCACTGCTGGGCCCTGTGTTTGACCTCATGGTCACAGGTTCAAATCCTGGCGGGTCCACTCAGCCTTTAATCCATTTGAGGTCGATAAAATGAGTACCATTGAGTTGGGTTACAATAAACATCTGTTATTCAGCACCAAGATGCCTACGGGTGAACGTGCGCTTTACAAATACGTTATGTTATGAGTCTGTGCACACCCACTGGGATACATGTTTAAGGGTATTCATCAACTACTCTCCAATCTCTTGCCACATTGTACAAGACTAGAAATTTACTCCTGACAATGACGAGAGTAGAAAAAAAAATCATGGTGGGGAAAAAGGGGGTTTAAGGACAGTTTATTTTCAATTCTCCAGCAGATTTTCGCATGAGCAAATATAAGTGTGTTTATTTGCTCCTGCGAAAATGGAAATCACAAAAGCTTGCCAGGTGTACGGTTTCCAGACCTACTTCTGTAAACTTTTGTGAATTACAGAAAGTTGTAACTTTGCTCTAATGCAAGGACATATACTTGCTGGTGCACTTAAATGACTTTTCGTTTAATTTGGCATGCATCAAACAAGTTTTAATAAATGATGCCTCAGATAAATGGATTTTAAAGTTACAGAGTAGTTTAGCAAACCTAGCATATATTTCTAGCCAGTCTTTCATAGAGAATGAATCCCTCCAAAAACAATGAAGTACTCGGAGTGCCTTATCATTTATCTTTCCTGGTTGTGTTATTTGCGAAGCTTACTTTGATATTTATGAAATAGGAGACACCCTGTTAGAAATACATACTGTTGGATTTATTTTATATTTTCCATGACACAGTAATGTGATACAAATCTCTCCAGCTGAACAAAGTTGTCTGCCTTTTAGGTCGGGGGTGACATTCAGTCTTTTTTGAAGGGGTGGGTAGGGTCATAAAAAGCACCTTTTGACACAAAAAATTATATTTGGCATCATACTTAAAATATCCCTGCCTCCATTTACGATTAGTTTGAAGCTCTGCTAAAGTAGAATTGCTCAGTTATTTGAAACGAATTTAAAGAATTTAAATGGTATCTGTTTTCCAAGCCCATTTAATTTGTCATTTTTTATACATTTGCTTAGTGCTCTTTCTTTATCTTGCAGTTTGCACAAACGTTCTTTTTCAGCTGTTCCAACAAAAGTGACTGGTCCAGAGGACCCAGGTCTATATCTCAATTCCAAAAGAGTTCAAAGGCAGGCATCAAGGAAGAATGCTCAAAGCTCTGGACCATAATAGCCTCAAAGAGACAACTGTGGTTAAATGCGAGCGTATGTTCCTTGTTTCTAATTAAGTAATTATTCCTTCAGCATGGATAAATCCATATTGTCTTGATATTGCAGTAGCAGATCTGTTACTGGATATTCCATCTGTTCATTTCTCAATTAATCCAATGCAAAAATGCTAATTTTTTCATCAGTCTATTACTGGTTTCCAAATAATATCAAAATACAATGAGTCAACATCCAATTTTTCTTTTAAAAAAGGATGGGAGAGTTTCCAAAGTGGTCCTCCGTTTAATTCGGTGTTGGCGGTGGTAATAGACTGATGAAAAAATGTGCATAGCCTTGAGAAAGCCCTGGCGTTATTTGCCACATAGGGTGAAACACGTGTCGGCTGTTTTTGTCATGTTCAATAAAGTTTTACACATTTTACAAAAAACAAGTGAAATGGATTAATTGAGAAATGAATGGATGGATTATCCAGTAACCGGATCTGCTACTGCAATATCAAGACAATATGGATTTATCCATGCTGAAGGAATAATTACTTAATTATATATATTTTTATTTTTTATTTTTTTATTTTAACAGTAAGACAAGAGCAGGCAATACAGATATCAGGTGTTTCGCAGTAAAATACAGAACAGGGCCAGGCGGGGGAAATATACAAACAATAATCACTGTAAGAAGTAAAAGGCCCATCACGGGTACACATAACGGAAATAGGAAATAAGCAATCTATTAAGCAATCAAAGCAATCCCACCCGCGTGACCTCGTCCACAATGTTACAGGATAATTAAGCCAGCGAAGACACCCGGACACTAAAGGATTCGTGAAAAATAAACAGCCCATCTCTCGGAGAAGGAAAAAGAAAAGACAAAAGGGGCCATAGAAAAAAAGAAGGCAAAATAAAAAACCCCACCCCTAACCCCCCACCCTGCACCCCTGCAATGGCTACGGCCTAACCCCACTAGCAGCGTGCCTGTCGCCCAAGAACTACCCTAAAGGAAGGGAAAAGAGAAAGCGGAGGAGGAGAAAGCAAACACACTCCTGGTCTCCCGTACCCCCCGCCAACAGCGACCACCCCGAGACATGATAAAATCAATATTTATCAATTATACAAACCAGTCAGGGGAGGATAAACAACAACCACCCAATTCTCGTCACAATATAGGCACAACCCCGGCATCGCTAAAAGCTATTTAATCGGAAACCAGCGATGAAGTTCAGCCCTGGCCAGTACAGTCCGTCATAAGAGTCTGTGCCACTCGAGCCGCCATTTTGAAGGAAAAGGCAAAGCGTCCACAAAAGTTCTTGTCAGCACAGGAGGATCGAATACAGGGTAAAAGTTCACGGCTCGAACGAGGAAAGGTGTCCAAAAACAGCGAGTATCCCAAACCATCACCAAGGAACTCGTAGCCACATGGAAGACCGTCTATAGATGCGTTAGGCGGCAGCAGGATCAGGCAAGAGATGCTAGCGAGAAGCACGGGCTGGCTTGTCGGTAATAGGGGACAGTCAAGGTTCATGAACTCCGGGTTATGCACGGGGACCTCGACCTCTGATGTGCAATGCACCGCTGGTACCATCTCTAGCTGGAAACCAATCGAGGTGTCGTCCTCAGGTTCCAGGATACCGTCCACTTTCACCATCAGTGTCCGGAACACAGCGACTGTGTGCGAATGGAGCGCCCCAATGGCGGCCACAACGGCCTGCAGCGATGGCGCGCCTTCCGTCCGCTCCATCCCCTCTCAATAGGCGACAGAGCCGGACTTGAACCCCGGAGGCCGGCTGCTCCGAAGTCGCAGGCCACGCAAATCTGATATCAAGTAATGGGCGCTCCTCGTCTTACAGAACACACCTTCGCCGTCAGAGAGGGCCCCAGCCCGTCGACCCCGGGAGGGCAGCAAGGTCTCCGGGCACCGGACCCCCACCACAGCAGCCGGCGTGGCACGCTGGTGTGTCCTCGGTGTAGATCGTTCAAAGGATCGTCACAAAAAGTCAACAATTCAGGCACTCTTCGGGGGACCGGGCTCAGTCCAGGTCTCACGGCCGATGTTGTTCAACTCTGACCCGGATAGTCTAGAAATCGAGGCCCCGGCTTCCACACGTTGTTAGGCCGAGAATGGAAATACGGCGGATCTTCGTCAGCCGATGAGGTAGAAATCTCGGGATTGCACCTTTAGAAGCAGTAGACCTTCATAAACAAGGAAATCAGGTGTAAGGTCAGGATTGAAGACAGGATAATCGAGCTGCTGGCGGAGGTCAGCGGAGCCGGGACCTTACGCGGCCATCTTGATTCGTAGCGTAGCTCCTCCCCAATAATTACTTAATTAGAAACAAGGAACATATGCTCGCATTTAACCACAGTTCTTTTTCAGCTGTGTTCATGCTTTACTAAGTTTATCATTGGAGGACGAAAAAACATATTTGATCTGTGGTGAGGAACAATTGTGCATGGAAAATGTTGCCTCTTAATATACAGTATAGGGGCCAGTGTTGCCATATTGTGCGGTTTCCCGTAGAAATGGGTGATATGTTTCCCATTTGTGCGGAGAAATCGCTCTCCAGGCGGGGTGCACAAAGTTGGGCGACATTTGCCCTTGTGTGCGCAATGTATGTAGAATAGGCGGCACCGGCTGATGCTCTGCAATTTCATGCAGGCGCCTCAGACACTGTGCAGCCCACGGTTTCAAATCAGAGCCATCAATCATTCATAGCGCAAACGCGCTACTTATGATGGCCCTGCTTCATGTTGCTGGCATGCCCTAGAGAGAATGGACCAATGGTTTTACAAGGGGCAGGCCTGTCATTTAAAAAATATATATTTTTTTTTTATCAATTGCCTCGTGTGACCGGAGCTCTATGTAATTTTAAGGAGTATCCATGCTGTTTGGCCTTCCCTGCAGCTATGGACGTCATTTAAGCGCCTTGATTGTTTTCAGTTTGGGGCATGTTGTTGCGACCCCTGGATTTACGACAAGCCAAATTAGGTAGTTAAACGTTCTGCAATCCAGAAACGTCTAGCCGATTCCTTGCTTTTATGGATACATGTTTATTTGATACAGTCTGCTAGAGAGGTGCTCACGATGAGGGTGGAGTCAGTCGCCGACACTTTGTAGTGTGCTGTACCGCCTCAGAGGTGGCTACTATCATGAAAGGGGAGGACATATTCTTTTCCAGACATGCTCGCGCCTTGTTGGAAAACTGAAGCTGTGGTGCTTACTGACCTTGCCTGTTCTCATTAGCAAAGTAATGTTACACAAAGGGAACTTACAATTGTAACATCGACCGTAGGGGTTTTTTGTTCTTGTTTGGCCCACCAATCTGCTGCTTCAGTCATCGATACATCGGGGTCAGTACTAGGGACAGGAAAAGACCTGAGAGACTAAAGACAAATCATCCGATCTATCTGTAAAAGAGTTACTGTGATTTAAGGTAAAAGGTGGGTTTGGATGTACGGGGACCTCAAGCAATATGAAGAGGGGAGCATGAATCATTAGGAAAGTTTAACTTTAAAAGCTGCACATAAATTTCACTAATATATAATTATGAAAAGCAGTTACAAAAATGTAGAATAGATGTCCATGGTTATTGAAGGTGAACATAGTGTAGATTTGAATGAGTTATGAAATGAGTCAAGAATAAAAAGCAGAACTCTTCCCAAGTAGCAGCATTTATTATGCATGTCAGTGCGGGCATGTGCGGATTCATTGCAGCCCCCGTGTCCTAACACAAATCTGCTTTCCTCATAATAGCTATTACCATCACTCCAACTTACAAAACCGTTGCACAAACTGGTTCTGAAATTATAGCTCCTCGGAGCTGTACTAAAGTAATTGTTGCTTTGAATACAGACATACCCAGACGTGGGTCCCTTGTTCATTTTGCCACTGGATTCAAGCTAGCCTGGCTTATGAGGGGTATTACTGCGAAACGCGTCCCAGGATGCTTATTTCCGGTCCCGAGAAGACATGGCTTAGCAGTTCGGGCTGGACTATTCACATGAGGCACAGGGTCCAGACTAATTTGCATATGGCTGGGTCTGAACTGGGGTGGCGAAGTGGGCTAAAGAACGATGATGGATTCAACCCAGATCTGTGACTGGGGGTGACGGTTCAGCGCTCTGTCCACCATCTTCTTGTGTTTGCTTTGAATCTATTTGAACCATAACTTTCAATTGCAATGCAACATTTTAAGCTTTAGTCCCAGTTTATTAAAAAGGAATGTAAATATTGCAGTATGCATGTTACCTTGGTGCTTATGCATATTGAATACTACTTGCAAAGTACGTTTTTGTTTTAGATTATATGGGGCAACAATTTCCTATGTAAAAAACGTGTTGATCATCCCTGTCTCGTTAATAACCTTTGTCTCAATTTTAGCTCTGTCAAAGTTATAACAAGGCACCTGAGTCTTCTAGTGGGCAATGTAATCTTGATTATTTCTCTGCTTCATGTTCATGTTATTCAGCTGGCAGTATAGCTCAGTGAGCTGAATGTTTGCAATGAACCATGCATAATTGTCTCATCAAAATTTTAAGAAGGTTGAATCCCAGCAGTGACTCTGCCAACTATCCTCTTGAGGTCAGTAAATTGAGTACCATTAAATCTGATATTAACAACACTTGTTGTTCACAGTACTTAGGAATTGTAGTATGAAGCACTTTAGAAAACAAAATTTAGACCTGTACAGGGAAATCACTGCCGATTATAAAAACTTGTCTACTTTACTCCTGTAATGAGCAGACAAAAATAATATGCATTTTCATATGAGCGAGGGCTATGAAGCCTGACTGTATGGCATTTGATCAGAGTCTTCACACTATTTCATTTCAACTCAGCCCTATATCTAGGAATACTATTTGACACTGGCAACAAAAGTGGAGCATTTGAAGCAGGAGTTTATGTTTAAGATACGATATTAGATTTGATTCTACTGGTTAGCTGCAGTCTAATCTCATCCTCCTAGAGTTAAAGCAAGTTGTTAAAGTTTAATGCTGAATATAGATACCCATCTAGCGGCTGTATCCCTGAGCCCGAGTTCATTGTCACATAAACGAGCACAGGATTATGTTATACAAAGACCTGAGCACAGAATTACGCTATACAAAGACCTCTAGTGTTTAATTTAATTGCCTATAATGTTGTGCTATCTATAGAAAAGATCTGCGCTACATATAGGCTCCACCTGATCCTTGACTCGTCTTAGTTCATTAACAGCATTTTCGTCTGGACGGGGGCAGGAATGTTTCCCAGTTCCGGTTTTAAAACTTTCGCATTTAATAAGTACATCCAGATGCAATGGTATAATTTGATGTGCTAAAAGTAAAAGGCTTTCAGCTGTTAAAAATAAATGTGTTTGAATTGGCAAGACACCTTCTCATATTCTAACAGGATTTCTGTTGCATGATGCCAATGGCAAAACGTATCATGGTTCGACTCTGGTTAGCCTTACCTAACTCTTTGTATGTGTACCTCTCAATAAGGTCCTGCTTTTTACACAGGGATCCTTTTGTTTGCTTCTAATGTCACAATCCTTCCAATATAGCACAGTGAGGTATGGCCCAGCAGCAGAGAACTGCATACAAAATGAAAGGCATTGCTTAGAATCTTGTTTTTATCCTTGATGTTTTGTTATTCCACGTATGTTAAAGGTTATTTTGGATAATAATGTCTTACAACAACTGCATTGCATTTTAATAATGACTTTGTGTTTCTACAGACCAAGTGCTCTCAACATATGCCTACCAGTTTGCATGATATGCGACTCCTACACATTGTAGCCCTCATTGTGCACATGCATCATCATCATATATAACTTTATTTTGATCACAGAGACCTTAAAAAGTACATAGCACAAGAGGAATTAAAGACAATATAAAAATATTTTCTTTAAAATTTTGTTTTAAGAGGACAAAAATACCATGAAAGCTTTAAAAAGACAGGAGTGAAGCTAAGTAAAATATACAGTACTTCATACACTACATTTGGAGCGCTTGATTCAAATTGCATACCAATATTTGTCAAGGCCAAAAACTATTACCCTACGTGTATCCGTATACAAAATTCTCAATGCCTCTAGGTAGTGGATGGAACCAACCAATCTGCAGGACGGAATTATCCACTTTGTCCTCTAAGATATGTAATGTGGACAAAAAAATAGTAAATGAACAGTGGATTCTGGGCTGGCTTTGCACGAGGAGCAGAGATCATCCTTCAAAACATTACAATGCCACTTAATACAAAACAATTTTGTTGGCAAGGTCTTGTAACAAAACTGTAAAAAAAAGTTTGCGAGCCAGAGGAGGAACAATTTTATCAATAGTGTCCTCATAGCGGGGAACAAATTTGAAATTAAGAAACTCCAGGGTCAAACTACCCTCTGGTTTTATCAACCTCTTCTCAGCAGTGGTTTCCCAGAACATCACTTTAATAATGGCCCTCAGAATAGGAGCCAGACTTTCCGGATTGGACCAAAACTCCTCCATCCCAAGCCTCCGTAAGAGGTCCCTCAATGAGCTAAACCATGGAATCAAGGTTACCTGGGGGAGTTTCAAAAGACCAGACAGGGTCTCGCTGTTGGGGAAAAGCTCTTCAACAGTCCATAACAGATACCAGAACATGAGTAATTTATAGTCTAACTTGTGGGCCAACTGTCTATGAGCAAAATCCAAACAAAGAGGAGTTCTGAGCGGTAGGTCTAACCGAGATCTCCGAAAGCGATTTTCTATGCTAGATAAATAATTTGTGTTGCCAGTGCCCCAGAGTTCTGCTCCATAAAGAGCCCCCGAAGGACTTTAATATTGTAGATTTCCAGGGCTGGTGCCGTTTGCCTAGACAGTGTATGTCTATGAATTTTACTAATGTGAGCGGTCTGCTGAGTAAATGACAGTTTCACTTTCTCAATATGGGGAGCCCAGTGCATATTTGGAGTCCGATGAATACCCAGAGAATCAAAAACATCTACTTGCTCGAAATGACTGGTTCCTACAAACATGTGTTTTTTAGATGGTTTAGCAGTACCTCTTGTGAAAATATTTTGTTTTGGCCTAATTGAAAACCAGGCCTGTTCATTGCAGAACCGCATCAAACCATTCAGGAGTTGTTGGAGACCTTGCGGGGATTTGGAAATTAAGGGTGTCATCAGCGAAGAGAAGAGCAGGTGCTCTTCTTGCGCCGATTTTGGGAGCATCACCCCATTGATAAAAAGTGTGAGAGCTAACACACATCCCTCTCTCACTCCACATTGAATTGGGAAATTCTCTGTTACCTAACTTGTGCCGTGTTTGATAAATGCAGTTGATTTAAATATCTGACAGATTTCCCGGTATACCCATCGCTTTTAAAACTCTCCATAAACTGGCTGTGGGAACAAAATCAAACACAGACCATAAACCAACAAAAGCCACATAGATCTTTTCTCCCTTAATAGCAACTTCCTTCCAATAGGTGCAAAGAAGACGGCAGGCCTGATCCAAGGTGCTGGCTTTTGCACTAAAACCCGCTTGATAATCACTCAAGATTTGGGACTCTAGGATCCAATCCTGGATCTTGGCCGGGATCGGTTTGCAAAAGATTTTATGCAGGGAGTCAGTAAGGCGTATGGACCAATAACTAGCCAGTTTAGTTCTATTCCCCTTCTTGTAGATGGAGATTATTTCTGCTATTTCCCACGAAAAGAGGATTATAGCACCAGATGTAATGGAGTTGGTAAGCAAATTTATATAGGAGACCCAGAGGATAATATCCTGTCTACACAGGTCATTTGGAATTCTGTCGGGGCCAGGGGCACGGGCCGAAACACACGAGCAAATCGCTGCTTGAGTTTCTTCAACAGAAAAAACTAGAGCTTCACCCACTCCAGTCGGGACCTCTCCCCTCCTATCACTGGCTGCTTCCATTACAGTAATGCCTAATTCGTAAAGGGACCCATAAGATACCCACTCCTCAGGCTGGACAGTGAACTCCAGAGCCAACTTTCTACCCTTTAGCCAATGTTCTGCCTTGCTCGAGAAAGTCTTAGGGTCTTTGGCTGTCCGCGCCCTCTGTAAGGAGGACCACACAGAACTTTCCCAATTCTTCTTTGCTGTCTCCATTACCTGCCTGTACTTGGCCCTACATACCGCTACAGATGCACGTGCTTTCGATTTTACTGCATGCACAAGCTTCCCCCTTTGCTTTCCTACAGTCCTGGTTGAACCAAGCAACCGGGGAGTCCCCTCTCATGTGTGGTATTTATCTGAAATTCCGTAAACAACTGAAGACCTGCCTGCTCATATAGAGCCCTCCTCTTTCCTCTCCCTCGTACCCATGCAGCGCTGGGATGCTTCCGGGTAGCCATGCGATCTACAAATGACAAATACAATACAATATCCTTTTTTAACACCTTACACAGTTTACTCCGTATGTCCCTTATCTCGTTATAGACTCGTGGCGGGTGCACAGAATCTTCACTACATCGTTTATGGGGTATTTGGCCAGTTCTACCAGCTCCTGACGGACTTTGCCTTTAGCTGCATCAAGAACCCCCAGATATTCCTCCACCCAGTCCCATCTAATTTGTCTCTGGTTATTCGTGATGGATAGGTCACCTAAATCGGTTCTACTGTGATGTCAGGTTCATGAGTACCCGGCTTGATAAGAGAAAGGACATGGACATTATGGTCCCTATCTATTCTTTTGGCCACTGTCATGCCATGAAGTAGCGGCCAGAGTTTAAGGGCAACCAAACAGTAATCGATTCTGTTAGCATGGCCAAGTTTATTAAAGGTAAAATCTCCCTTGGGGTCAGAGTTCGTTCTCCCGTTTGTGGCTCTCCGATCATGCTGCAGATTAAGGGCCAACACCTGGGCTCCTCTCTTCGTCCACGTAACCGTAGGAAGATCTAACTGTGGGATTTGCAACTCACGGTCCCACTCCTCAGAGAAATCTGGCGGAGTGAGGGCAAGGGGTTCAAAAGTGCAGTTAAAATCACCCATTACCAACACAGGAACATTATCAGAGAGTTTGGACAAGCCATGGTCTAAGATGCGGATCGTGTTTGTTTCCTCAGTACCCTGCACCACTCTGTTATACACATTAAATATCCTAATTTTTTAGCCACTTTAAAGTGTCCGCTCTAACACTAATCTATCTAGGGGATCAACCTGGACCAACTTGAATTTTGACCCTAGTGTAGTTTTGACCGACACTGCTAGACCTACTGAGGGTCTACCCATCTTTTTTAGGTCTTGCTTAGCATCAGCGCGCATGGCGCTGCTCTCGCCATGGCAGGGCTTTTGCAATCGATACACCTTGAGAAGGGGACTTTAAGCCGTGCCCTTCTTTTTAATTGGCTCGCGTCTGCGTTTATGTTAAACGCTGGTGCATGATTGGCAATTAGGCTTACTTGTTTCCGCCTTGTCCTCTTTTAGTACAGCCCATTTCGATAGGCCGACGCCATGTTTGTTTCTGTGACGTAGGGGGTGTGTGCTCCTATCGGGTGAGTGGCAGGTGAGGGCACTCTCTGCTGACCCCTGTCTCTGACATTCTTCACGGTTTGGCTTGTTACCAGTGCATATGTTTTCCAACTGTCTCCCTCACATATGTCTCTTCACCCCTGCACCGAGCACCATGTTGCTGTTGCCGGTGTGCTTCTACCCCACATCCCTCTGTGTTATGCTTGTCCTTGTATGTTTCTCCGCCCACATTGCTTTATCACCTGTTTGCTTCTGCCTGCTCCACATTGCGCACTCTCTCCCCTGTGGGCTTCTGTTCCCCAGCACTCCACATTCTTATCTCTTACCCGTTTTATATACTTCTCCTCCCGGCCTCTGTGTTGCTTCCAATGTCGTCCTCCGTGATCCTTCCCCACCAGCTCCCTCCTTGTCGCTTTCACCCTCACTCTCCTTGTTGCTTCCCTACCCCCACATAAAAAAAACATGCTTTGGTATTTTTAAATTTTGCAATCCAACTTGCCTCAGTAAATAAGGAGAACCCCCCTGCACATTTCATAGGTGGTGACAAGTGTGGTGCATGTGCCTACAAAACGGCACGACTGTGCAACTTTGGTTCCTCTTTACCACCGCATCACTAAAAACCATTGACAAAGCCATTAGTTGCCAGAGGTAAGACCTTCTGGTTTTGCCAATGTTAGTTTCCCCATGTATAGGACAGGGTTATAAAGTCTGGCCACTCAGTTTACCCCTCTTCAGGTGAGGCAGGCGAGCTTGGGAAGCCAATGAGCTGCCTCTAGCACCATTTGCCCCCGAGCGCAGAAGAAACACTTGCAGCATCTAAAACTCCACTGTTGGCCCTTAGGCAGCCGCCTGTTTTTGCCTTTCCCTAACACTAGCACAGCTTGTGCACAGGGCTAAGAGCGGCTCTGGCTCCATTTTCACCATTTCTCCACATAGCAAAGGCTTCTGCCGCGCCTGCAGTGTGAAAGAGGCCTGAACTCCAGGGGTCCCTTGCCGGTACTAGTACGAGCAGAGGGCCACTTGCCTGAGAGCTCCTGACTGGGTCTGGAGCATGAGCCCTGCCCCCCCCCCCCCACAACCCCCCCCCCTATGTACTTTGCATTGGGGCCCCCTCGGGTTTCGTTACGCCACTGCTCTTCAACTTCCAGTGTTTGCCAGGTCATGTGCATACTCCATCACCACCCACTGCAGGCTGAGCTGGGAGCTGTAGCTGTGACCACAGCATGACACAGGACAGAGTTATGCTAATGAACTGGCATGTATATGGTGTGCAACTGCCTCACTTGAAATGTTATATTGCTGAAACTCTCCGGAGACAGGCAGCCCTGTATTTGTGGTTGGGGTGTGCCTAGTATGTCCTACCTGGGAACATTTGGGAGTGATGTGCTGACAAGAGATTCCATGCACTGTGTTGATGACTAAGCAGTGTTGAACTGTTAATCACGGATTTGTGCACCGGATTTTGTTTTCAGTAACTAGTGGAAGAAGTCGTTTTGAGTTGATGAAAATCATGTTCTTGCACCAATGAGTTAGACAAGATGCCATCTTGCACTCGCTGGACAGTACCAATTCCTGTGGAAAAAAGCATTGAAAATGCAATACGTCTCGCCTTTGATTACGTTAAAGCCATTTGCTTTGCTAATGGTATTGTATAGCAAAGCAAATTGCTTTAACTTAATGAAAGGCAAGACCTATTGCATTTGTAATGCCTTTTCTAGTAGCATTTATACCATACTCTGAAAACCCACTTCTGTGAGGAGTACAACGTCTCGAGGTTTCTTGAGATTAAATCACATCATACGAATCCACAAAAGTACACCATTGTTGGTCAGCTAATAGATTGAAAATCCCTGCCACATTCCGGACAAGGAACCTTAAATGATGATCACAAACTTTGGGGTGGCTGGGTTGGCTAAAGCGATCCATGGATTCCCCCCTTTCTACTGTATCAGGATAAATGGGAGCCCTACCCATCTTGTGCTCATGGCAATTGGCTCGCAATAAGCCTCCGAATTTGTGGTCAACCCTGGATGGATAGATACTACTAACTTGTGCGCGTTAGGTAATGACCCATGGGATCCTGGGTTGTTGTCTGGGGACTTCAAACCCTCGACCCGGAGTCCTCTTTGCCCTCTCAAATCACCCATGCTCCGTGTGGGGTACCCTACCGGGACAGGCCTGAGTAACACTAAATCTTGCCTGACTGGGGGTCTATATCTGATGGTAATGGAGGAGTTCACAGAGGGAATAGTGCGGGAGTCAATTGACAATAGTCCAACAACCATGTCCTTATCAAGAAAACTAACTAGGATCATATCCTTTGGTGACCCTAGAACAGGCAATCTTTCTACATACTCGATATCGTCTCTAATAATTGAGTAGCAGTGTTGAGTAGACCTAAACCAGTGAGTGACCTTTTTTCTTTTTCTTTTTGTGAGTCCTAATCTTCGTACCATCCTTGGAGAGTTGGGGAACCTATGTAAGGTATAGCACTGCTTGGTTATCCTGAACATTGGATCTGATGTAAACACCATCCCTCACTACCCCATATCCCAATGGCCCCCCATGATCGAAGTAGGAAGAGCACCCTTCATCTAAAGTAACCTCGCCTCTATCTGTCACCATACCCCATCCCCTACGTTGGCCAACACCTCAAGTGTTGATTTAATATACGAGTCACTGAAACAGTGACCTCTAGGGCGTGAAGGAGGAGGTGATGAGGGCCTAATTCCTGCAACACAGTACACTGGTCTATTGTCGCCCACCCTGGAAAGTCCCAGACTCACATCTTCACTTTCCGTTTTGGTGGTAGTCCGGGATGCTGTGGGGCCTCTATTGAGGCAGCTTTGTCACAATTGACCCTCTCTGTTAGACTAACCATCTCCGTTCTCAGTGCTGCAACCTCATCTCTTAAAGACTCAATTAGAGTTTTCAGAGCCTTTATCTCACTTGCCGGGATTTCACAATTTTCTTCATGATCAACTAACCTCCCCCCCCCACCACCTGACCACCTCGTTAGCAAGAACCTCAAATCTGTTGTGACATTCTACTTGTGTAGCATACGCCACATCCATAGGATCCCTTGCCTCATTACGGGTTAAGGGGAGGCTAGTTCAGGCTCTAGGATGGTGCACCTACTTCCAAGAACTTTTCTCCGTCTTTTAATGTGTTTTGTAAACATTTAAGGGATCGCCTAACAGTTTTTTTTTTTTGTTGGTGGCGATACGTAGGAAGTGGCCAACAAGACACCACAGTTATTTACAGAACATGAGGGACTACTAGGCAAGGAGGGTGGGAGAGGTATCGCAGAATGGACTATTTCATGACAATCGGACAATATCAACTCTATCCTATCCATTGTCTCATGACAGACAGCACCGAGGCCTTCTTTTTGGAATTGTCCATACACTGGGCCCTATCCTGGCCTTTCCTTTTACCCATCACTCGGTGTGCCCTCTAAAAGAATCCCAAGAGCCCTAGAAAATGTTAACCTAATGGAACACATTACCACCCACTCAGGGCCCACACACAAGATATACAGAGGACAATGGTTGAATTTATAGCTGGGAAGTGCAGTGGAAAGCAGAAAACAGAAGCAGTTCCTGGGAAACTAACACCAACAGCTATTTCAGCACCTTTCTTAAGCAAGGAACAGTCCAGAGCACTCTGGCCGTTTTCATGGAGAGAGTTCGGCCAACAATGACCAAGAGGGGTGGCCCGCCCTGCTTCTTCCTGGCGCAGACAGGCCCGCCCTTGGCCCGGGCTTTGCCCAGGTGCGGCCCTCATGCTTCTTGCGCTACGGGAGTCCTGTGGAGGTTAAGAGCGCCTCCTGGCACATCGCGTTTGCGGTGTGAGGCCGTGTAGGTGTAGGCAGCGGTGGGATATGGCTGCGAAAGGGAGCAGGCTGGCGTCTTCCATACCTGAAATAAAGGGCTGAAGCTTAGAGCTCTGTGTTTGTGTTAGAGTGCTTCTCACGGAACGGGTGCAAGCTGGAGCACACATAGATTTATCTATCTATTTATCTCTGACTGGCAGTCCTTCTTTCCCTGCACACTCTACAGTGTACGCCTAGGCCAACATTTTGCAACTGTCCCCAGCCTCTAGCTACTGACACCTGGAAAAAAATATGTATATATTATACATACCCGACGACATTTACGTGGGATTGAGAATTACATACTTGGCCGGGTTGGCTGTGCAATTACTTCAGTAGCTTACTACTATAGCATTGTCAACTCTACTATGCAACTTAACCCCGCTCCTCACTGTCTTCATCACGTGGCCCTCGTGTTGGGTCACAGCGACATGAGCAGCACAAATTGCTCTTTGAGCAATCCAAATGGTCTCTGCGGCAGGGCTCCCCTTCGGATACAGACTAATCCCTGGGCACAGGCAAGATCTGACGTCACCAATGGCATGGCTGCATACTGGCATAACTTAAGGCTGAGTTCTGTTCCATAGACGCCCACTTCGACACACTTACTATCCACATTGATCGAATGGGTGAGGGTCTGGACCGTCGAAGCACCAGGATTGACTGCTCTGAGTAGTGTATCTCGGGGCTGGTGGACTTCGCGGTGTCCACGGTGAAGCGATTAGAGAAACTGGAGCGCATTGTGAAAATGGTAGCCATCAAAAATGAGGACTTGTAAGTACGGTCTTGTAGGATCAACATTCACATTCTGGGCATTGCACACACCACAAATGTGGAATGCTCATACACATTTGTTGAACAATTGCTCATAGACCTTTTCGACTGTAGCAGCTTCACAACTACATTTGCGGTGGATCACGCACACCGCTCCCTTGGCCACGACCTCTGACAGGAGCCCCTCCGCGACCGCCTCAATTACAAGGGTAGAAATACTGCGCTCCGCCTGTCCCGCGAGAACGCCCCTCTACAATACCAAGGCTCTTCCATCTCATTCTTCCCCGACTTCACCATCACTGTTCAAGAGGCTTGCCGTAAATACACTGATGCCAAAAACTCTCTGCAAGCTAGGCCTCAAATACGCCATGTTCTACCCTGCAAGGTTACGAGTTGAAGTTATTGGGAGCTATGTTTCTTCGAGACCGCGACGGAGGTGACTGACTTCTGCAAACAATATGGTGCAAACACATCCTCCTTCAGGCGGATTACCTCGGCGAGCACTGGTTCCCCAACCTCTGCAACACACTCCCACCTGGTCTGACACTGACCACATCATCATCCTCTCCTCGATCAGTAGTCCATTGTGGATGCCCTACGTGGGCGCAGGCGCTACGCGACCTCTTGACCAGCGTCGAAAATCATTATTCATGCAGACTCTTACTGGTAGTAATCCACTTCTGATCTTGCCTTTACTTTTTTCAGGTATTCTTTGTCATGTGGTCAACCCCAGTTACAAAGAAGCTTGGTTCTGATGACTGAATTCTATGACCTGGCTGACAGGGAGACAGCATATATGGGCAAGCATGCCGTTGTCAGACATTACGGAGGGGGGAAGCTCCCTGGTCGCACACTGCCTTGTTTACTTTGTCCTAACCTCCTTAGTGGCTATGTCACCTTTCTCCACAGGGAACAGTATCACTGGCATGAAGGGCATACTAGCCGAATTTCTTCACAATTACGGACACTGTCACACCTCCTGCTCCTCGGATGACGTGTCTGAGATTCCTGCCCTACTTAGTGGAGATTGCGATGGTGTGGGTGACTGACGGCCATCGCCACTTCCTCAGTGAACCTATAGCATATGAGGAAGTCATACAGGCAATAGATTTCCTGGATGGGTCTAAAGCCCCTGGTTTGGAATGGCCTTACTGGAGCTTTCTACATAGCTTATAAACATCAAATAGCTCCACACCTCCTCGCCATGTATACAGTGTCGCTGCTGTGGGCTTTCTACCACCCACATTGCGTTAAGCTGTGCTCGCGCTTCTCTTAAAACCTGCCAAAGAACTTGGCAATAGGCTTTCTCTGGTGATAGAGCAAGTATAGTCAAACGAGCTTTATTCGGTTTAAAAGTAAATCATAAAAGCGAATCAATAAATTACATCAAAAACACAATCCATTCACAGAGCAATTAAAGCATCAAACCAGTTTAACAGCCTCAATCCTCTAGACCTTAAAATATGGCATACATATGCCTAAACCTAATCCGATATTAAAACTAATAGTTGATTTGATTTGATTTGATTCGGGATTTCTAGAGCGCGTAGCTACCCTCGGGCGTCCCAGCGCTAACGTAAAGCTTGACAGTACTCCTGGGGGTGGATTATTGGGGGAACAACCAGGTTTTCAGCAATCTACGAAATGAGAGGGGATTGTTTTCTTTGCGGATGTTAAGGGGGAGGCTGTTCCAGAGCTTGGGAGCGTTATAAGAGAAGCAGCGGCCGCCAGTGCGAGCTTTCCTTATTCTGGGTACGCTTGCCAGAAACAGATCGTCTGACCTGAGTTGTCGGGCTGATTTGTGTGGCTTAATGAGAGGTCTCAGTATTGGAGGGCCCTTGCCTTGTAGGATTTTATGGGCGATGCACAAGGCTTTGAAGGAGATACGTTCTTGGATGGGAAGCCAGTGGAGCGCCTTGAGGGAGGGCTTGCTGAGTATCTAGATTTCGTTCCCGTCAGTAGTCTTGCTGCGGCGTTCTGGGCATGCTGGAGTTTTTTTATGACAGCTACAGGTGCGCCTAGGTATAAGGCGTTTCCGTAGTCCAGTCTTGATAAGATGAGGCCCTGGATCAAAATTTTCCTAGACTGGGGGGGGGGGGGATCAGTAGAAGGATCTTACAGGCTGCTCGCATGAGCCCAAAGCAGGTGCCTGCTGTCTTTCTCGCTTGGGCTCTGAAGCTAAGATCTTGGTCAAGCCAGAAGCCTAGACTTTTGATTTCTTGTTTAGGTATGGGGGGAGTGCCCATGCTAACTGGCCAGGTAAGTGTTTTTGGGAGTTTGTTAGGGTTGCCTAGGAGCATGATTTCAGATTTTTCTCCGTTGAGTTTGAGCCTGGAGTTGCCCATCCATATAGATATGTTGTGCAGGCAGGAGACTAGGTTCTCCATGGAATGATCGGCTTGGTTGATGGAGACGACTAGTTGCGTGTCGTCGGCTTACATGACCACCTTTATGCCAAATGGGGAGGCGATGTCGTCCAAAGGGGCCATGTAAACATTAAAAAGCGTGGGGCTCAGGGAGGAGCCCTGAGGAACTCCACAGTTCAGGGGGAGGGATTTAGAGTGACCGTGGCTATCGGCCACTTGGAAGGTCTTGTGTTCCAAGAATGACTTTAGCCATGCCAGAGCGGTCTCCGAGATGCCCGTTTTTTGGAGGCGGTGGAGCAGGATGGTGTGGTCCACCGTGTCGAAGGCAGCGCTCCGGCCCAGGAGGATCACTGCCACTGATCCCCCTGCGTCCAGAATAGATCTTGTCTCTTCTGTTACGGCCGGGAGAGCGGTGTCGGTCCCCTGTCCGGGTCTGAACCCTGTCTGTGAGTGGCGAAGGAGGTTATTAGTTTCTAGGAATGTTGAAAGCTGTTCATTTACAATCCTCTCTGCCACTTTGCTAATGCCTGGGAGGAGAGAGATGGGTCTGAAGTTTGAAAGGTCCTGAGGGTCTAGGTGAGGTTTCTTTATAAGAGCCCGAACTATCGCACTTTTCCAGCTGGCAGGAACTATCCCGCTGGAAAGGGAGGCATTTATCAGCCTCGTAAGATGGAGGGATATAGTGGGGTCTACTAGTTTGAGTTTAGTCATAGGAGCTGGGTCACCTGGGGAACCACTCTTCACGCGGTTGAGCGTGTCCAGTAGTTTTTCTGTGGAGATGGAGAGGAAGGCTTTCAGAGTTGGTGCGTCAGGGTCGATGGCCCCAGCTGGGAGGTCGAGTGAGGGGTAGGTGATGGGGAGGGTCATAATGATTTTTGGGATTTTAGCTGAGGGATTTTCATGAGGCTTTTTACTATGCGGTAAGTCTCCCTGGAGGAGTTGGAGGCAGCCATGATTTTCCCTTCATAGTAAGAGGCTTGTGTAGTTTTGATGAGTTTTGTATTGTTTAATGGCCGATTTATAGATGTCTTTGTTGTTAGGATTCCAATCTTTCCGCCAGATACGTTCTAGTTTAAAAAAAAAAATTCGGAGATCTCGGAGTTCCGAGGTGAACCAGGGGGATTTGTATGAGTTCCTCTTACTAGGGAGCTGTTTAACGGGGAGAACCGTGTCCAGAGACGATTCAATCCAATCACGGAATTGGATGTCAGCTAGTGAGGGATCCGGGTTCAAGGTAGGGGCGGAGGCTATGAGCTGATGGGTCCATGCATCAGTGTTAAGTTTGTTCCATGCGCGCAAGGGTGCTTGGGGTGGAGAGCTGGGGCTGATTTGGCTGGTTATTGGGATTTTGAATAAGATCAGGTGGTGATCTGTCCAGGGGATAGGAAGGGGAGGGGTTGTGGAGAGTTCCTGAATGTTTGAAAAGATAGGGTCCAGGAGGTGGCCCTTTTTATGAGTGGGTAGGGGATTTTTCAGGGAGAGGCTGAGTGCGAAGAGATCTTCTTTGAGGTCTCCCGCTGTTACATAGTTACATATAATTCCTCCCCACCACTATCCATACCGCTTCCTAATAAAAATAGCTCCTCTAATAAAGCTTAAAACGCAGAGCAAATATCCGAAGAGAGCAAATAACTAAAGGCATCTCTATAAGGGCATGGAGGAACTGGTCTCAACAGTGGGAACAAAAATGTGGCTCTTACATTCTTATACAAGGGGCAAAACATAACAAAGTGCAAGATAAATTGTTTTGTCAAATTATTATTATTATTTTTTTTTTAAATTATTTTTTAAAGCAGTTTATTAGCGTTCGTAAGTCGTACACAATGTGGAGCCTACAACCCTGGGGCCGGCTGCAACACGACAATCAGTAGAAATAGAAATCATACATAGTTCTTCAACCAATACCATCAGATCGGTTAGCATGGAAAGTACTGTATGCATCATATGTACTCACATTTCGTATTTACATTCAAATGGCGTCTTATTTTTTCATTTTATAACAAAAGGAACCAAAGCTATAAACTCAACAGTTCTTATCCGGTTTACCTAGAAAATCCGTAGTGTCGACGAGGTATTATCCCAGTATCCGCTGTGCTGATACATATGGTAGTCTAATATAGACCCTATGATCATTTTTATTTAGATGTGTTTCGTTGATTCACATATTCAATCGATCAATGCAATGCAGTTGGTCTGGCAACCTCGTCAATGCATGGATGTACATTGCCCTCATGTAACGGTAAGCTTCATTCCCAATAACATTACATTAGAGAAATTGCAGCACAGGTAAGTAAAGCAGCCTTATTGTATGCGGGGTGTATTCAGTTTATATCAAGCCTGCGGTAGTGAGGCTAGGGCGGCTCTGCTCTACGACATATCTGTTTTATACTGGATATTGTTCCGTTTGTGGGGCAATGTGTTCTCTGGATGTTGTGTATTGGTGTCCTGTAGGAGGCGGCATGGGTGTGTAACTCTTGTGTGTATCCACCCCACGTCCAGCTGACAGTGTGTGGTATCATTTGGTGTGTCATTCGGTCAGTGACGTCGCGCAATGATCGTGTCTAGACCTCCTGATTGTTTTGTCAAATTATTACATGCGCACATGACGAGGTTGTCAGACCAACTGCATTGCTGTGGAAAAGCTACCAGAAAGGGCATCAAAAAGAGATGAAAGCTGGTCAAATAAAATCTGTGTTGCTGATTCCCAGTAAAAGTCAAGTAAAATTGAGGTTGGTTTGTTAGTAAACCCAGATTCAGGTGAGCCACAGAGCGCTGCTGACTCAAAACTAGTATAGGATATGCAGTAGCCCTTACCGCAGAAGCAGTTCTAATCATAGATTTGACTTACTAGGGCATTGCAACTGGATTATTTAAAAAAATCCTAATTCTTGAAATGTTAGTTTCAAATACCTGAGCAATGGAATACTGTCAGAATTAGACATGGAGAGAGAGTCTCAGATAATGGCTCTTATGAACTCTTTTTCGGGGTCGTCCAGACCTTTGCCCATAACAACAAGAGTGCAAGTGCAGGTCTGTCCTCCATTATTTCCAAATCCAGTTCTGAATGCCAAAAAAGAGTTGCTGATGGAGCAGATAATCTCTCACGTCCAGTCTGGTTTTTTGCCCCTTAGGTCCACCTCCCTTACACTGCAGACTATATTTGCGGTGCTGAGCAGGAACTCCTGGTCAACTCCTGCAGTGGTGGCCTTATTAGATGCTGAGAAGACATTTGACTCTGGAGTGGCCCAGTTTTGACAATGTTGCTCTCAGGGAGGGTATTCCTAGTGGCTTCCTCTCTGATTATGCTCCTTTACTCCAACCCAGTGGCGCACCTGAGAGTGAATGCCTCCCTCACTGATGGCATTTCCATTACTAGAGGGACCAGACAGGGTTGGCCCCCTTTTCATTATAGCTATGGATCCATTGGTATGGCACCTGCATAGTTGGCCTTCAACTCACACTTGGTCCCCTTCTCCTCTTTATGTACGCAGGTCATATCCTGGTGATCGTTCGTCATCCTTCTGATAATCTCTCAATCACCCCCACCCCGATTCGCAAACTTCTGTGTTTCTTAGGTCTCTCATGCCTCCATATTAACTGTGTCAAGTCTGAACTCTTCCCGCTAACTGAGACACCGAACCTACCCCTCCAACCCCCCCCCCCCCCCTCCCCGGGCAATGCCTCAAACACCGAACCGGCCCGAGGAGGCGGGGAGCCTGGAAGTGTCTGCACCGGACCCCGCTCAGCGGTACCGCACGGAGAACTCCATTGTCGCGCCCGTGAAGAAGCAGACCTGTTTTTGAATGCCTTGCAGCAGGTCCTTGGGAACTTTTACCGAATTACCTACCCCCTACCCCTCACTGCTCTACTCCTCTCCTCTTTCCTGATACTAACCTTTGCCCTCACCTGTCCTTGCCCTAGTCCCCACCCTGTTTACCTGTGAACTAGCCCGCGTCATTTGAGAGCTAGCTATTTTGTCTGATGTCCGATGGAGCTACCTGGTTTAGCTATAGGGGAGACAAATCGGGGATTCCCTCCTTGGACGTCACCTACCCAGTCAGTCTTTAGCCAGACTTCCTTTTGTCACTCCTGTCGTCTCTTCTCGCTTCCTCCCTCTATTTATATCTCTACCTCTCTCCTCTCTCAATGTAGTGAGACTGATCTATTTTGTTTGATGCCCTATGGAGCTACCTGGTTTAGCTATAGGGGAGATGGGCTGTGGATTCCCTCCTCGGTTGTCACCTACCCAGTCGGCCTTTAGACAGATTTCATTTAGTCTCTCCTTGATGACTCTTCCCTTATCATCCCTTTCTCACCTTCCCTGTTCCCTCCCCTCTACGCTCAATTTATTTTGCCCTCCATGCTATTTAAATGTTTTCCATCGAGACCTAGCTATAGAGGAGATGGGTTTTGAGACTTCCCCCCCTCGACCGTCTCCTACCCAGCCGGTCTTTGGGAAGACCTTCCTTCGTCTTTCTGCCATTTCTCCCTCTCATCCTGTTTTTCTGCGAACCTCTTCCCTCGACATTGGAGGCCGAACTACTCTGTCTGATGCCCGATGGAGCTACCTGGTTTAGCTATAGGGGAGACGGACCGTGGATTCCCTCCTTGGTCGTCACCTACCCAGTCGATCTTTAGACAGACCTCCTCTCGTCTCTACGGTTGTCTTTTCCCTTACTCTCACGTTCTCACCTCACCTACCCCCACTTCTTTTCTCCCTCCTTCCTCTCCTCTCCTAATGTATTGATGATTGTTTGATGTAATGTGGAATTGTTGATATTTTTTTGTTATACTGTTAAACCACATTGTTGCACTTCCTTTCGTCCCTCCTGTCGTCCCCTCCCACATCCCCGCTCTTTTTATGTCTCTCTTTCTCCCCTCTCTCAATTTATTGAGACTAAACTTTTTTGTCGGATGCCCCAAGGGAGCTACCTGGTTTAGCTATAGGTGAGATGGGCCGTGGATTCCCTCCTTGGCCTTCACCTACCCAGTCGGTCTTCAGACAGACCTCTTTTCATCTCTCCGTACTGTCTCTTCCCTTATCCTCCCTTTCTCACCTCCCCTGCCCCCTCCACTACTTTTTCTCTCTCTCCTTTCTCTCCTCTCCTAATTGTATTGCCTATATTTTGGGATTTATTTGTAATTGTTGAACTTTTTCTGTTACATTGTTGATTCTCATGTAAAGCGCTCTGATACCTCCGGGTCTAGCCAGCGCTATATAAAACTCTTTAAATAAAATAAATAAATAAAATAAAATAAATAAAAATCCTGTGACTGTTGAATATCCCTTAACTTTGAATGCAGAACTCCACCAAATATCTTGGCATACACCTACATATGGACAAAGGCTAAATACTTCGGCTCAACTATGGGTCGTCCATCGACATGCTCACGACAGGTGGAGCACTGGATTAAGCTTCTGCTTTCTATGGCAGGTGGTGTGGCGATAACGTCCTCCCCCGCTTTCTTTACCTCTTCCTAAATATCCCCATACAACTCACACAGCACTTGTTTAATATTCTCAGCAGCCTCTTATTGAAACTCCTATGGGTGAACCATATGCCCTCGCCCGATGGTACACGCTGACTCTCCCTTACCACATTAGTGGCTTTGGGGGTCCCAGACCTTCACCGTTATGTCCCACTATACATATTGCTTTTATCCCCCAGATACTACAGTCCCTTATCTTAAACCAGAAAGAGACCAGCTTGGGGCAACTGTCTACCTCTTGCATACTACCGAAAGTTATCCCTATGGGCCCTTCCAATATCCAAACCATATCCACCACCTGTTGGTCATGGCTGAAACTGCTGTGTTTTGGGGGGGATCCTCTACTCCCCTGCGCTGCCCCTGCCTGATAACCCCTGGCTTCCATTCATGTGTAAAAAAATTCGTCCAACGCACCTTACACCACCATCACCTACACACCATAGGAGACCTATTCCTGGATGGCCATGTCTTAACACACGTTATTGATGCACCTTTTCAGAATGCCTCACAAATGGGCCACTTTGTGCTGAGGATACTTCATAACACTGTGCATTCTCGTATATCCCCATACCCTCAGGCGCCGGATGACTTCCCGCCACTGATGCTTATCATATCTGACACTGACAGGCCGACTGGTTTCTAGGTTGTACAATACCTGTCTGGCCATCACTAGGGGATCCTCCGTTGTTTTGAGTGTCTGGCCATTGAACCTGACTCCACCCAGCGTGTTAGAGAGGCATGGGGAGCTGACTTGGGTAGCCCCTCCATGTCTTATTGCTGCTCCCACACACGACTCATATCAACCAATCATAAACACAAACTTATACAATTACAATTTTTACATCAAGCGTATATAACTCCTACAGACATCGCACAAGTGGGTCCTACATGATCGACCCAATGCCCCAAGTGTCATGCTCTGGATGCTACGTTTGCACACTTAACCTGGACCTCTCCACATATTGAGCTTTACCACCATCTTCTCCCTAATTTCCACCATGACTGATGCAGTTGTCACGCCTGACTTTCTGATGTCGCTACTGGAGTACACCCAGGATATCACTTAATCTGTCTGCAGATTCTCCACAGTGGTGCTTCTATTTGCTAAACGGCAGCTGGAGTTGCATTAGGGTAGCGAATGCGACCCCAGGGCCTCTGCATGGCTTTAAAAGCATGACCCAATGCAACAGGATTGGCGAAGACTTTGTACAGTTGCAACCACTCCCTTCTAGACCGAAAGATACTTGGCAGCCCGAAAGAGTTTTCGCTCACCCTGGAATCAGAGTACTCCAATTGAATAATACACTTTCGATATTCCACACGTCAACCTTACCATTTTGTAATTTTTTTTATTTAACAGAGTTTTATGTAGCGCGAACTTGACCCGAATCGGGTATCAGAGCTCGCTACAGTTGCATTACATGAAGACACATTCATTTTTGTTAGGCACGGGGAGATTAAGTGATTTGCCCAGAATCACAGGATGTTCAGCGTCCTTGCCGATACTCAAACCCAGTTCCCCAGATTCGACGTCGACCGCCCTAGCCAATAGGCCAACTTCTTTCCCATGCCTTTTGTATCTTATGACTGTCCAGCAATATGAGGTATGTCTGTGATGCCCTTACGACCATATTACATTTTCTTTTTTTTTCCTGTATCTCGTAACGATATGTCATTCACCATATCGACAATTACTCTACCTATTGACAATGTGGGTTTTTTTCTGTAGCTTTTCCATTATCACAACATTTTATAAACCAAGTTAAAAAAAACAAGCATTTGCAATGCAATAGGTTTCACAATTGCACGATTTTGAGCTATTGGCATTGTATTTATGTTTAAAAAAAAAATACCTGTAATAATAAAAGGCATTGTCCTTTCCTATACCAATAGGTCAAAGTTTGGAAAATGCTAGACCTATTGTATTACAGAGTGCGCGGGGTCCCTGAAGTGGGCGCCCCACTCTGTATTAAAGTTAAAAAACAAAAAAAACTGAAACAGAGTGAGGTGTCCCTGAAGTGGGCACCGCACTCAGCGTGAAAGTTTTTTCTTTTTAAACCTGAAACAGAGCCCGGTGTCCCTGAAATGTGCGCCGCGCTCAGCTTTAAAGTATAAATAAAAAACTAAAACAGAAAGCATGATGTACCTGAAGTGGGTGTTGTGCTGAGCATAAAAGATTTTTTTTTTTAAATTTAATAAAGCTGAAAGAACTTAAAGAAAGTGTGGTGTCCCTGAAGTGGGTGCCGCACTCCGCTTAAAAGTTTAAAAAACAAGAAGCGGCCACCATTGTCCCATGAGTGATGTGGAGGGGACAGCCACTATTAAAGTTAAAGCACACATAGCGCTCCATACGAGAAGCGGCCACCTTTATCCGAGTGCTGTGTGAGCGCGCTGCAAATACAAGAAGCAGCCATCATTGTCCCCATTATTCATTAAACAAAATAGTGCTCACCGACTTATAAAGCAGACCTTGTAACAAGACAAGTAAAAGGTCCAGTAGATATGGGAGGTTACAAATGCAGACAAGGCGGTACCAAGGAGGGACTAACAAGCCTATTCACAAATGAAAAGCAACGATTTAGCAAGGACAGTAACAGGATCCAATTAAAAGAAGGGCGGAAAATTGGCCAAGCTTGTATGCCATACATCAATACAGCATGCTTCGCAGAGCACTGCATGCACTGCCCAGGCTCGACCTAAAAATGTACAGTGTAGCCTAGTTTATATATGATGTTCCTTAACCCGTTGACCGCGGCGTGAAATCTGCTGCAGTGCAGGCGAATTAATGAGTGGGCGTGTTTCGGGTGGCCCCCGGCCATCCTCCGCACACGCGGAGTTCTCTGTGAGGCGGAGTTCTTGTAGTAGGTCATTCCAATGTTTAGCTGCCAGGTATGAGAAGCTACGACCCCCTGTTCTTGTTTTCTTAATGCGTTTTGTTCTAGCTAAGGCAAGGGACCGCGATCCTAGGCACTTCGTGGGTATATAGAATTCAACTTTCCTCTGTAGGATGCAAAGTCCCCTTTGGTGCAGGGCCTTGTGTGTGTAGCTGAGCAGCTTAAATTTCACTCTTTGGCGCCTTGGCAGCCATTTGAGTAGTTTCACTCGGACGATGAACTGAGTCTGTCTTTATTCCATACCAGTTTTGCTGCGGCATTCTACACTACCTGTAGACATGTGAAAAGGTAGTCTGCCATGCCCACAAATAGTGCTTTACCATAATCCAGTCTGCTGGTAAGTAATGCCTGCGTGCCTGTTCTCCTACAAGATTGCGGGATCCATGGAAAATAGCCTTCTTTGAAGCTTCAGCATCGCGAAGCTTCTTCCACACAGGGCCCGCACATGGTCCTGCATGTATAGGGTGTTGCCATGAGGATCCCCAGATTTTTTGCGCATTGCTTTGGGGCTGGGTCTTTCCCCAGTGTCTGAGGCCACCAAGTGGAGTTCTAGATAAGTTTGGCTCCACCAAAGAGTAAAATCTCGGATTTTCCTGCATTTAATTTAAGACAATGCTCTGCCATCCAGGTTGCCATTTTCGAGAGACAATGATTTAGTTTGTTTTGTGTTATCATGCTGTTCTTCGACGGTTATCAGCAGTTGAGTATCATCGGCATAGGAGCAAATACCAAACCCCACTTCTCACAGATTTTTGCCAGAGATGATACATAGACAATAAAGAGAGTGGGGCTCAGGGAGGCCCCCTGCGGAACACCGTAACTTATGGGTTTTGATTTAGATGAGCTCCCCCCCCCCCCCTCCCCCCCCCATTTGTACTCTCTGTGTTCTGTTATTCAGGAAGGAGCTCAACCATTGGAGGGTTTTATCATAGACTCCTTTTCCATGAAGAATCTCCAGTAGGCGATTGTGTGAAACTGTGTTGAACGTCGCCGATAGGGCCAATAGAATTAGGGCGGCGACTTTCCCTTGGTCAACCAGGGATCTTATATTGTCTGATACGGCTAGGAGGGTTGCTTCCGTGCTATTAGCGGCATTTACTTATTCCAGCTTCTCGGATCCTAAAACCCAAATGTAATCACTGACCTTACTTTTTGAGATGTTAATCTTCAAAAAGTGAAGGGTGGCATACTGGTGTAAAGAAGCCAATATATTATTCAAGCCCTTGGGGTTAGATCCAGGATTGAAATATCATCCACGTACATCAAGCAGTAAAAGGGCCAACGACCTATCTTTGGGGCATCCCCCTTGCAAGTCGCTAGACTGTCAGGGAGGCCTGAAACACAAACCAAAAATGTAGTGGAACCAACAGTCAACCCTGTTTCAAACCTTTTTTAGTTGGAGTAATGGAAGTCCATTCCCATCTAGCAACACCTGACATCCAGTGGAAGAACGGAGAGCAATTATTAATACAAGGAGTAACTCGGGCATTCCTAGTTTCATTCATTTTTTCCACAATGTTGCATGGTCCACACAATCAAATGCTCTGGAATAGTCTATGAATGTCACACATACATTAAGCCCTCGAATGGAAAAGTCCTTTTCCGCTATAAGCTTCAATATGAAAATATTATATCAAGTGTACAATGTTTCTTCCTAAACCCACTGGAGTCACCAATTTGTCTGTGTGGTCAGCCACTCCCCCACACTTTGCTGCCCACAGTCCACCAAGGGAAATCATGTAGATTGAGTCAAACGTGGAGGCGTTGTCATATCATGAGCAGTTGTTAGACAACCGCCACTGATGTCAGGTCTTGCTCTTTGTGGCCACAGGACAACCAGTGTTACCAAAAAGGATCAGTGTGTTGTTGAAAACTTTCTCTTGAATGTGGTGTTCTCTGACATACTATACATGTGTTTTGCTTAATCGTGGTATGCTACTGAATTCTGATTTTGCACTATACACAGACATGCGTCTCGGTGCCTTAGGGTATTTGTGCTCTGTATAATTTTTTTTTCATTTCTACCACTTGCAAAATGCTTTACCCTTGTAACATCTGTATCAAAACCTGAACATGCAAAAACAAAACTTTCATCCAAAACCCACTACTGGTGTCTCCTACGTTGGAACTGATTGCTATCAGACCTTTGTCATAGAACTTTTACGAGGAAGCTACATGTCCGCAAAATGCCATGAACATGGGTAGGTGTCATGAAAGCACTAATATATTTTCAGCCCTGCTACTGTGGCCTTGATGTTACTCTGAATATTATTTCAGAACCTTTGATGTAATCTGCAGAGTGAAGGTAGAGCAAATTGTTATACTACTTTTCCTGTTCATTTGTGCTTACTTAATGGTTCTACTGATTGAAGCAATAGTGACTAAGATAATCTAATGGATCACTGCAGTGTTTGAAAGATGTGTAAATAGAGAACTCCTTCTATCTTCTTAGTTGTCAGATGTTGGGTGCTTTTTGATTTCTGCCCTGTAATATTTGTGTACATGATATGTTTTTTAGGCTTCTCCTTTGCTAGCAGCATCCCCGGCTGCTGCACCAACTGCTCCACCCATCTCTGCTCCTCCTCCCACTGCGCCAAGGGGTCGAGTGTTTGTTAGTCCTCTTGCAAAGAAACTTGCAATGGAAAAAGGCATTGATTTGACCCAAGTAAAGGGTGAGTCTTCTTGACTTCTAGTGCTGGAAAGAGGTAAAGGCTTGCATGTTCTGTGCTCCTAGAGAGAGATTATTGTTAAATGTTGATGACCACCATTTGGCCAATCTGTATTCTAAAAATCATGTGTGGTGTAGTTTATGTCGCTTCTACTTCTTCTGCAACCAGGAGTCACTTGGCTTCAGAAGAGAGTCTCAGACCTAATGAGGCAAATATACATTGGACGGCAGTGTAAGATCCTAAACTGACCACTATAAAATGTGTTAGATTGCTCTCCTTTTTAGGTCGCTGTCTTCCAGACAGTGGAGCTGTCTGGCTTGCTAACAACATCTTGGGTACATTTGGAATGCCTTCCTCCCATTGCTTACCATTAGCTTTGGGGGTTGTAACTCAAAAGTGCTTGCTTTCTATTTGTTTTACTCTGTCCATCTTGAGTTTGTCTCTTTCCTTGTCCAAAGCCTGTTTACTGTATTCTTCTACCAGTATTGAATTTCAGAAAACAGGCCTTTAAATCTTGTTTTTATCTAGTCACATTTGCTGTGCATTCAAAGACCGAGGTCAAATGTCAGGCTCTGTCTTCCAGGGAGCGTGGTGTTTACTTTTCTTTCTCGGACTTCAAAGTGAGAGGATTTATGTGACAGTCATGCTGGCTCCTCGGGATGTGCGCTGTGTGATGTTCTTTTTTTTCAGGCACCCAAATGAAGCACACTGTTTGGTAAAATCTGAAGTGTGGCGGAAACAAATATTTAATACTATCAAAACAAATAATTACTCTAGGTGATGACATTTCCATACATTCTCGTTTGTGCGCTGTATACCTTTGCCAGGAAAACTGTATGACGTTGCAAATGTAATGGTCATTTTAGTTGAAGATGTATTGTCTGTAATGGCTGCACGCTACCAAACCATGCATAGTCCACTTTGCCCCACTCCACTGCCATCTGCATCACTCAACACTGGGCCACTCCACACCACTACACACTGTTACTGCGCTATACTCTGCACCACTCAACACCTTGCAACTCTACTCCACACTGCATCACCGCACTCTACTCTGTGCCACTCCACTTTACGCTTATTCACTCTAATTTGCCCTTCACCACTGCACTCCTCGGTCTACGACACTCTACTCTATGCCACTGCACTCTATGCCACTTCATTCTACTCTGAAACAATCTATTGTATGCAACTCTATTCCCCTCTGTGCTATTCCACTGTACGCCACTCCAGTCTACCCTGTGCCACTCCACTTAGCACCACTTGTGCTGTACACCAATGCACTCTACAACACACTCCTCTGCGAGGCTGCACTCTCCGCCACTGAACTCAACTCCACTCTGCTCTACACCACTGCATTGTATGTCAGTCTATGCCACTGCACTCTATTCTGCACTATTCTACTCTACGCATATGCACTCTACATCACTCTACGCCATGCCACTGCACTCTACCCTGCTATACTCTGCCACTGCACTCTACACCTCTGCACTCTTCCCTGCACCACTCCACTCTGAAACAATCTACCCTGCCTCACTGCACTCTGTCACTGCATTCTATGCCATTGCACCCTAAGATACTAGAATCTACTCTTTACTACTTTACACTGTCACTGCACTCTTCGCTAATGAACTCTACATCACTTTACTCAAAGCCAATGCACTCTACACCAATCTACTCTGCACAGTTGTACTTTATGCCACCTCCCTCTAGTCCACTCCACAACGCTCCACTCCATTAAACTCTACTCCACTCTGACACTCTATGCCACTGCATTCTACCGCATTCTACAACACTACTCCACTCTACGGCACTCGATACCACTGTACTTCACTTTGTTCTGACACTCTGCTCCACTCTACTCCATTCTATGCTACTCCTCTCTACTCCATAACTCTACTCCACTCTATGCCATTCCACTCTACAACAATCTCCTCTGCTCTACGTCACTCTACAACACTCTACTCTAGTCAACACCCTCTATGCCACTCTACTCTATATGCTACTTCACTCGACACCACTCTGTGCTACTCCACTCTATAACACTGTATTTTACTCTATGCCACTCAACTCTACTTCGCTCTGTGCCCTTCCACTCTGACACGCTACTCCCTCCACAACACTACACCACTCCACTCTGTGACACTCGATGCCACTCAACTCTACTCTAAACCGCTGCAAGACTCTCTGCGTCCCTCCATAACACTCCACCCCACTTTCCGGCACTCCGCTCTACTTTCCTTTACCCCACTAAATTTTAGCCATGCTGAACAGCACCCTCCAGGTGTACATCATGGCTAAACCATTTTGCCAAAGCCAATAGCTCCTACATAGGTAAGACCTATTAGCTTTGCAAAGTGCTTGTTCAGGTTGAGCCTACCAGAGAGTGCAAGCTGTCTGGTGATAATCCTCTATTGTGGGCTTACCACGAACTTACAGGAGCTTACAGTCTGAGCATTACTTACCACTGGTTGGGTTTATTTTCACTCATTTGCATGTTTCGTATTCGGTGACTTTATTTGTTCCATATTATCCACCTTGTATTTCTATGGAGCATACTCTCTTTACCATCTCTGACTCACTGGCTTCTATCCTTCAATTGCTCACTTAAGGGAATGTATTATTCTTCTTGGTTAAGCGCTCCATGACATTGCACATGTGTTTTCTTCCTCATGACTATCTCCACCACCCATATGGTCTGTGTTGCTTTTTCTCACCCGTGGCCTTCTGCCCCTTCCTCTGTTCTTCATATTGTACTCTCCCTCGTGAGCTTCTCGCCCCACCCCATGTTCCTCTCCTTTGTGTGCTGCCTTTCCCCTCTCCACCTTTCCTCACAGCCTTCATCTCCTACACCTGTTCCTCCATTGCCCCCTCCAGCCGGTGCTTTCTCACTACTTCTGCTTATTTATTTTTTCATTTACCTATCCATCTTTAATCCTTAAATTGAAAACAGTGGCTCCCACATCATTTTGCAAGCACACAGCTACAATATGACACCATTGTGGGCTGTTTCATTGAGGGTTTTATCATTTTGTTTCTCCCCCTCCCCCTTTCTTTTGATTATGATTCACAATATCTTATGTATGTATATATTATATCGATAGATTCCAAAGACTAGATTTGTTGGTTTTGCCAAAGCTTGTTAATTCTATTCAACCACTTTCACTGCAAGTATTTCCACTGTACCAGGCTGAACGGTAGTTGATAATTCGATTACTTTTTTTTGTACTCATTGCAGGGTGTTTTGTTTCTCATACTGGTTCTCCCACCATTACATTATAATAGTTGATAAATATTAGTTTAGGAATTAGACCATACTTTAGTTTTGCTTTACAAGGTGGTAACCTTGATTTGTAAATGCTACGGCATGAACAAAAATACAGAACTTCAAATATTACCATGTATGTGAGATAATATCCAAATATACAGAACTTCAAATATTACCATGTATGTGAGATAATATCCAGATTGATATTCAGTTACCTGTGCAACAGTCTTAGTTTTCAACTGAATTTCCAAATGAAATCTTTATTTTGCCTAGTACAGAATTGCTACAAGATGCATCGTATTTAGTTTCATGCATGAATCATTCTTTTTCAGGTACTGGACCCGATGGAAGAATAACTAAAAAAGACATAGACACATTTGTGCCTCAGAAGGTCACCACTCCTGTGAGTACGAATACTTTAAAATTGTGGGCCCAGTTCTGTTCACAGGCTATTACAGTTTTACTAGTATTGGAGATGCAACTAATAACTGTGCAAAGTGAGATGCTATGTAGCATAACAGTGGCATTCTGGTCTTGTCTACAGGTGGATTTGAGTATCGATAGAGACTGGGCAGAAAAAAGGTTTTCTCTAAAGTGACTTGTGGAACTGTAATTTTGGTGTCGTGAAATAATTTCTGCTTGTGGCTGCTCATAGTTGTAAATGTTGCTTTCAAAGTGATGTTACCGTAGCAAGATGGCTAGTAAATGTTTCGTTTCAAATAAATTACAACTTAAAAGAAAAGAAGCTGGAACGTGTAGTTTCCTATTACATAACTTTTGTAGTCTATGGCTTTGTCTCCTTGTTTTATAGTGCAGGACAGTGATCAAGTTATAGGTCATTGTAGACTTTAGGTTCTAAGCACAAATTCACAACTTCAAAGTTCATGCCTGGGATTTTCTTCCAATGCCTTGGAGGCTGATTTTAACATCTATCCTACCAATTTATGTATACATTGAAGTATCTTTTAGCTTTAAACACAGTAATCTAAACCCATTATCTACTTGTCCACATGTTAGAACTTTAATAGAGTAGTGCTTAAATTACTTGAGTGTGAAAAATGTTTTCTTATAATTTGTTAACCATGTGCTCTGTAATTTCTTCTGCTTTGCAAATCAATCGTATATGGGCTTGATTTGGTTCTGTAAACAAATCACACTGTGCTTCGTGAACAGTCTTTGAAAGATAATAGCAAAGGTTGTAATGACAAGTTTGTTTCCTATATTTCCACAGATATATGACAATATGCAAAGAACACCAAGCCAGTTGTCTGCACACTTTTCATGCTTTCTTGACTGATTTCCTCAGTTTTGTTTTCTTCCTGCATGTTCCAAAGGATATATGGTTGTTTGGCTAGTTATGGTAATGAGTTGTGACCTTTTGTTGATTATTGAGAATCTGCTTTCACTTCTGTAGTCACCAGCTCCAGCAGCCGATCCATCCCCAGTAGCTACTCCCTCTCCAGCAGTGACTGCCGTGCCAACAGGCGTTTTCACAGATATCCCCATCAGCAACATTCGAAAGGTGAGTAATGTGCGCTTTTGAACACTTCCTCTCTGTAATTGTGTAGGAATTGCTAATTTATTTTGGCCCTTGCAGCCCTTCATGGATCCTCTACTCTATATGCAAGCAAACAGTGAAACCAGTGAGCCAAAAATTAATCCTCCGTCTGTTTACCTTTATTCCTCAAACTGGTTACCATATAGATCATTGAAAGCAACGTAGACAAGATGGTTGTTTAGTGTTTTCCTGAAGGGCATGTGCTTTGCTGTTTGCTCATCCATTGTCTGTTCCACAGAGCACTGATCGAACAGGGAATAACGCCAGTCAACCTGCCCTGCTCTATTTGTGGTTTGTGGGACTATTCATTCCTTTACCACTAGATCTTCCCGGATCATATGGCAGAAGCCTGCTTTTGGGATGTCTTAAGTTGTTATTTTTTTTCCTAAGTTTCAGCATTCATTGTCCTAGTTGAAGGTGGTAAGTCCTTATGCCTTGATCTTTTGATGGCTTCTCTGTGTATTGAAACATCTGGATTTAATGGGTGTTACTTTGAGATGACCACAGGGTAGCGGTAGTGCAGTAATTAATTTCCCCCGATGAGGACTCTTACAATTTTGGTCTATCTTGATTATTTAGGGTGGCCCGTGGTCTGTGAAGTAATTAAATGTAATCCTTTGAAGATGGCACCACTGTGTTAGTGTGAGCATTAATAGACTCTCCTGAAAGATGGAATGATCTGTCTAAATGTTGTTAGTGTCTTTCCTTTGTGCAGCTTCAGTTGCTTCCAGTGCATCAGCAGTATTTTTCTTGTTTAGGCAGAGCCTATTGTCATGCAGCCACAGTTGGATTAGACTGAAGATGTTACTTTCAGCATAATCCTGTTCCAGGCTTTAAATCGCATGACAAATCCCTTTGGTGTTGGGATAGTTATGTGTGGAGACCTTTCCTCCTTTGCCAAAGCCATCAATCGGTCGAATATAAACGTTGAAAAGCATGGGGGGGCACATTTAAGATGGCTTGGAGCATGCCTTTCCCATGCACATCCCTTTCCGAAAATTATCTGATAGTCAAGTTGCACACCTTAGAGCAGATGCCCAAAGTGCTCATCGCTTTGTTCCATGTTCAGAGTGATGGTTGCATTATGTATGTATTTATTCAGAATCCTATAGAGAATGAGTACAGGTTACCGGGAATGGGTGCTGTATTGATAGAATGCGCTCAAATCCTCACAAACTAAGTTTAGGGCGAGTTTATGTGCTTGTCCGCTGACAAAAAATCTCTTTTGTAAAACAGTTTTCATGAAACCAAGTTGCACTCTTGCATTTGTTATTGATCCGAAATTGAAATTTGCAGAATAGCTTTAGGTTATTAAACTGTTTCCTGCAAGTGAAGCAGTTCCTAAATCGTACCCCACAACTACAAGTAGGTCAATCTATATCTTCACAAACATTACTGTCAAAATTATAGACACTTCTTCACCCCTCAACCAACCGACAATTCTTCAGTTCCTGGTAGTACAGAATGTGACTGCTAGACTTCTGTACCGACTTCCAAAATTTGCAGCGGTCACTCATTTTCTCCACCAGCTGCACTAGCTCACAACCTGTAATGCATTACATATAAAACCTTATGTTAGATGTTCTCTGCCAAAGCCAGACTGGAACCTCGTTAGATTAATGACCTGTTGGTGCTCTAACAGCCCACTCAAGCTTTGAGATCTCTGAATCAGGATCTGTCTAATGGGCCCAAATTCTGCCTGGCCCATATGAAAGGGAGCAACTTCTCTTACTTAGGCCTGAAATTATGGAACTCCTTTCTAGAACACCGGAGAACTTGTTCGTCGCTGCTTGCTTTTCGTAAGGATTTGACGACATGGCTTTTTTTTAAATCTGTGGCTTCTTAAATTCTCCACCTTACTGCTTCTGCACTGGGAAACCCCTGGGGGTAGCTGTGCACATTACAAATCTTTAAATAAATAAAATAATTAAAGTACCCTACAAGCTTTGTAGAGTTCAATTGTGATTCTCCTATTACCATGACTAGAGAATCTGGATTTCATTAAAGACACAGAAGCTGACATTATGCATAACTTTTAATGCAGTCTCCATGCAGCCGCATACATCACTATGCAAAGGTTCCAGAAAAGAACATTGAAAGAAAATAAATGTCATGAGCTAGCAACGATCTGCATCTTTTAAATGACGAGGAGAAATAAGTAAGTTCAGATATGTGATAAACTTCTGGAATTCCGTTTTGAAGTTCTTTAAAGCTTCTAAAGGATCCTAGTGGAGGCGTGAAGAAGGAAGTCACCAAACGAGGAGTAAACCACAGCGAGGGGCGGTTATGAAGAAGGGTTACCTGAAAGAGAGAGAGCAGTAAATGTCTCCAGAACAAGCAAAGAATATAACAACTAGATAAATAAGGAAATAAGAGTTATTTCAAAAGCATCACAGGTATCAATATAAACAAATAAGTATTGTTGAGAAAATCACCAAACACTAGGGAATGGGATTGGTGGGATAATGCCAGCCTCGGTGTCTTTAATGAAATCCAGATTCTCTAGTCATGGTAATAGGAGAATCACAATTTCATTACAAGAACGGAGGCTACATTATGTATGTTGGTAGCTTTCTAACACAACATTAGGCATATGTTCGATAGGCTTGCAGTAGTGCCTTGCGAAGGTGCTAGTGTTCGACTAGTCAGCCGCTTTAAGAATGTCATCCAACTTACCTCCAGACCATAGAGATTTACTGGCCATAGCACCTCTAACAGAATGAGCTTGAAATTTTGTTACATCAATACCTGCTAAGTTCATGACGGTTTTAACCCATCTAGCAATGGAAGTTGAGGTTATAGCTTTATGAGGTTTAACGAAAGAAATCAGAAGTTGTTTCTCATCTCCGAGGCGTAGACTAGACATTCTCTGATCGTATACTCGCATGCACTCAACCACACAGAGTTTAGGGCAAGGGTCGAAACATGGATAGAAGATTGAATCAGACATGGTTTTGGTTCTTCTGTAAATTTGCGACGTCGGACGGCTCGCAAAAAGGTCTAACTCCAGTGGGCCCCAGATCTTGTTCAGGGTTCTGAAAATGAAAGCATTAAGCTTCCAGTTGCTGTGATCTAACAGGAATCTGGAATTCCAATCGGCAGACATGTTCGATTTCCCAGGAAGGTATTCTGCTTTGAGAGCAATTTTGTGCTCTAGACAGAACATCCAAAGTCTCCTGGCTAGATTGGAGAGGTCGGCAGATTTGGTACCTCCCAGACGATTGATGTAAGCAACCGCGGACATGTTGTCCATCTTTAGAATGACCGACCTTCCTTGGAGAGAATGTTTGAAGCTCATTAGAGCATAAAGGCCAGCTGTAAGCACCAAATAATTTATGTGGTGGGAAGATTCCTCTTGAGACCAGATCCTGCCTGTGTTCTGATTGAGAAGGCATGCACTCCAACCGTGGAGGGAAGCATCTGATTCCAAAACAAAATCTGGCTCTGAACCAAAGATTGCTTTGCCATTCCACTCTTCTAGGTTGACTAGCCTCCAGATTAGTTCTGATTGGGCTTCCTGTCCAGGCTAATCTGATTTTAGGGCTCTTCCTTTTATCCATTGTAGGGACCAATAATTCAGAGGCTCTGGAAAAATCACCTGAATAGAGGAGGAGAGAAGTCCTAGAAGTCTGGCTAGTTCCCTCAGGGGAAGGTCTTGTTGTCTCAAGACGTGTCTTATCTCTTTCTTGATCTTTGTAATTTTTGTGAAAGGGAGAAGAAGGAGGCACTTGGAGGTATCCACGGTGAAGCTGAGGAACTCAAGGGATTTGGAGGGAGTCCGGATAGATTTTTCTTTGTTTATAATGAATCCTAGACTCTCTAGGAGATCCACTACGGTTTTCAGGTCTTGGAGAATTTGTTGAAGGTCCTGCGACATTATCAGAATGTCGTTGAGATATATGATCAGGCGGATACCTCTTTCTCATGGGAAAGAGGCAATCGTCCTCATGACCTTGGTAAAACACCAGGGGGGCAGAGGAAAGCCCGAAAGGAAGAATTACTAAAGATGATTTTTCCACATAAATTGGAGGAAAGGTTGGTGGATTTGGGCCATAGGAATGGTGAAATAGGCGTCCTTTACATCCAGTTTGGCCAACCAGCTTCCTTCCAAGAGGAGGTCTCTCAGGAGGTGGATACCCTCCATTTTGAAATGTCTGTAGTCTAGATATTTGTTGAGTTGTTGTAAGTTTATTACGGGTTGCCAACCTTTCCCTTTTTTCTCTAAGAGAAATAACATACTTATAAATGTTAAAGTATCTAGGGGGACATCTATTATTGCGCCTTTTTGGAGCATTGAAGATATCTCCTCTTCTACTATCTTTTGTTTGTCTAGGGAGAGAGGTATGTCTCTTGGGAAGGAGGTTTGAGAGGGTATTTGGATGAAATCGAACATAAAGCCTTCGACAGTGTTTAGGACCCATGCATCTTGAGTTATCAACTTCCAATTTTTTAGGAAATGTTTGAGTCTGCCTCCCACCTTTAAGGGGAAAGAAGGGGAAGGAGGGAGGGGAGGGACACTTACTTGGTGAGTTGGAGCTGAAGGAGCCACGAGATCAATATCCTCTCGAATGTGTTACTCTCCCACGCTGGGGGTAGAAGGAAGGGGTGTTGAATTGTTGGTGTCCGCGTCCGAAGCCACGGGATCTTTGATAGGGCCTCTGGTTAAAGTGGCCGGAAGAAAGGCTCCTTCTTCCGGCCTGTCCAAAAAGGTTATTGTTAAAGACCTTTTTCATATTTTGCTGTGCCTTGTCTAGGGCTGAAAATGTTGAAACATATTTGCCAAGCGACTTGATGAGGTCTCCACCGAAAAGAAGGCCTTTTGATTGTTAGATAGTTCTTTGTCGGCCATATCACTAACCTTGGGATTCATTTTAGTAAGAATTAATCTGCGCCTTTCGGCGTTCAGACTCACGTTGGCATTACCTAAGAGAATTAGGGCTCTCTGGCTCCAGCCTCTGATAAGATCAATGTTGAGGGGTGTGCCACGGATATGGCTCTCTTCTGCTGAGTCAAGTGTTCTTGCAAGGGGGCCGAGGACGTCAAGAACACGGTCCTAGCAACCTTTAAGGCATTTTTCTATGCCTTTTCTAGGGTCACGACTGAGCTTAAAAAGAAATTTTATGAGCTCGGGGTCCAGATTGGGAGTTTGACAGGTCTTCTCTTCAATGGAAGGTCTTGAGCATTCTGCTCTGAGAATATTCCTAGTTTCCCTTTCTAGGAAAATGTGAAGCCATTTTTTAATACATTTTGAAACGTGGTCTTGAGGGCACCATTCTGAAGATCTAGGGTGCTTTAAGTTTAAGGGGGAGAACATTTCTTCCCCTAACGGGTCAAGAATGTTATCTTTAGAAGATTTAGGAATGTCTTCCTCTGTATTGTAGAAGTGATCATCTTCTGCATCCAAATCTAAAAAGGGCTCATCAGGTACCTCAGAAAATTGGTCATTGTTGTTAAAGGGGTTATCTCCCATGTTGTGTTGAGCACTACGAGATTTTGTGCCGCTAAGGACATCCAAGTATTTTGTGCCGCCATGGGCACCCACAAATGTTGTGCCGCTCGGGACACCCAGAGAGTTTGAGGTGCGAGTACCTACATTTAGATTTGAGGTGATAAGACCTCCCATATTTGAAGAGGTGCTAGGACCTCCAGTGCTCGAGAGGTAATTAGTTCAATATTTTTACTTTTAAAAATTTGTTTACCCCTTAATTCAGAATCGTCATTAATGGGAATCTCACTAACCTAGTCTTCTTGAGAAGGAAGAGATCTTTTAGGAGGAATGACCTGTCCTAGGGTCTCTAACATGCATGACCTCATTTCCCTTTGTAACATTATTTTAAAGCTCTCTATCTAAATTGGGAATAGTGGCGCTAGCTTCCCCTGAATCAGTGTCAGACATGTTTTTCATTTTTTTATTTTTTTATTTCAGTTTCAGTTTCAAAATGCTTTATTCGGTTTGTACAGGTACAACCATGTAGCAACGTACATAAGTACAGTTTCAGATCGTATTTATGTAAGTTAGATAATGAAACAATTAAAATTACATCAATATCCATGCCAGTCTTATTTAGATCAATAAGGTGTATCTTGCTTAAGTACAAAGTTAGATTTGGTCACTAAATTAGTGCAAAAGTCACCAATGTAAAGTGCAAAATCAGAAAGACCTATTATATGCATAAAGTGCTAATGACATGTGCAAATATGCAGAATTAAAATTAGAATGCAACGTCTGTTTGGTCACTTTAACATTTTAGCAGCAATTTGTTAGCAATAAAGGTTTGTACAAAACGCCAGTGCAAAAATGCAAAAAACCAGAAGACAGTCATTACCATAAGGTACTTTCGGCAGGTGTAAATATATAGAATAAAATATAAAGTGCATATGAATAAATACACATACAGACAATGTAACTCGAACAATACGTCATAAATAAAATAAGACACATTCGTAACATGAAATGTAACAACCAGCGGGTACACGGGGGTAAACGAGGGGAAGAAGTCATATAATAATTGATTTCCTGTGCCAGATACATTTTAGGATATAAGTGGCCACACGATAACACACATCCGGGGAAGCCAAGTCAAACAACAATTGCATTGCGGCTCTTGTATTGCACATGTTATGTTCTAAAAATAATTGCTTCAGATAAAACTTTCTAAAACCAGTATAAAAATTACAAAAAAGTAAAAAGTGGCAGATGCTCTGTTTAGATTTCCCATCGCATGGACACAGACATATCCCGGGTTTTTTTACAGTAGGGAAGGCCACCAGATGGTGGACTATTCCCAGCCTCAGGCGAGCTAGAACAAAGCGATGGGAATTAATGCTGACAAATGTAAGATAGGAGGGGAAACCTGTGCTAAGGTTGTACTCCATGTATAATTTAAACGTACTTTGCATTGCATACTCCTTCATTCTGGTCCCTTTTACATGGTCCAAGTAAATGGATTTGAGATCACGCTTTGTTAAAACTGATTCAGTTAATATATCTTTAAAAATGTCCTGGCCAAAGAGGATCTTATACCAGGAATGAATGTGTTTTAGCCAGGGGATTTTCGAGTGTCGGTCAAGTTTGATACAATCCATGATTACTTCCTGGGTGAACCTGGTTTCTTCTTTGGTCAATATGGACCGCCATAGGGACAGGGGACGCAATGCAATCAAATCTGTGACATAATTTATGCCTAACTCTCTGTGAGTAATCTCATTTGAGGCAGAAACAGGGAGGCATAATAGTCGTTTCAGATACTTGTTTTCCTCCTGCTGGATGGACAGGGCAATCTGTGGATTATATCCCCATATCCCTGCTCCATACAGGGCAGAGGACATACATCTTGAATTATAGATGGAGATCATCTCTCGGATTCTACGGCCCCCCAGTCTAGAGGCAAATCTGAAGATGCAATTTACGTTTCTGGTCATCTTCAGACCAACACAGGATTGCTCGTTTACCCATCTCCCATCTCCTGAAAAAGTAATACCTAAGTAGCAGAAATGTTGGACAGCCTCGAGTTTATCCCCATCTAAAAAGAATGACTTGTTTTTCTTCATTTTCTTTCCACAGGTCATGGTCATTGTCTTGCCCTTGTTGATTTTGAGCTTTCTGCCCTGAATGAAAGTATGAAACTTCTTAATTAACTTTTGCAGCCCGTTCGCGGTCCTGGAAATCAGGACCGCGTCGTCCGCATATAAAAGGACGGGTATTTGCTTTCCATTAATGGTGGGGGCATCAGCATAAGATTCTTGTAAAAATTGGTCAACCTGATTTATAAAAAGGGAGAATAAAAGAGGGGTAAGCACGCACCCTTGTCGGATCCCTCTGCCAATTTTAAAAAAGGGGGTACATTCACCGTCTGTTCCAAATCTAACCTTACTTGAGAGACTACTGTACATTCTAGCCAGGAGGTGGATGATTTCGGGTGGTGCACCCATGGCAAGTAGTGTTGGCCAGAGCAGTGCGTGTTCCACCAAATCGAATGCGGAACTTAGATCGGCAAAGCACATAAACAGGTTCCCTTCCTTAGCTTTTGTGTACTTGCCGATAATAAGTTCCAGGTTCACGCACTGCTCCATAGTTCCTAAACCCCTACGGAACCCGTACTGAATGGGCGAAAGAATATTGTTGTCTTCTGCCCAGGACTCTAATCTTACCAAAAGTACACGACTCAAGATCTTTAATGATGAGTCCAAAAGTGAAATTGGGCGATAATTTCGTGCTTCTGCCCTAGAGCCCTTTTTAAAAAGCGGCACTATAATAGATTGACCCCATGAAGTTGGTAACTTATCTTCAATAGCAGCATTAAAGTAGCGGGTCAAAATGGGGGCCCATAGGGTAATCTCAAATTTGTAAAAGTCCACAGGGACCCCATCCGGTCCCGGGGCTTTCCCCCCCTTACTCTTCTCGATTGCCTCAATCACCTCGCTTAATGTCACAGAAAACAATAATTTCTCCCATTTAAAACAGGTTGGTGTGTCGGTTAAAACATTGGAATTAGAAACAGAAATAAAACCAGAGGTAAAATCAGAGTTAAAAATCCCTGTGAAGTGTGCTATCCAAGCCCGACAACTGACATACGAAGTTAGTTCAGGAATGTTGTCGTTCTTCAAGAACGGACTATTTACAGTGTCCCAGAAAAGTTTATGATCTTTGGTATCTGCGGCCAGATCTAATTTCGCCCATGCCTCGTCCTGCAATTCCTTCTTCCTGGTGGAGAGTGCAGTTTTGTAGTTATGGCGCTCTTCCCTGATCTTACTAGCGTCTCTTGGTGTGGCATCAAGTGAGGTTTTCAGCCTTTTTAATGACTGGGCACAATGGTCATCAAACCACACCGCCATGACCTTCCTTGATTTCCGGGCTTTATGCGTCAAGGATTTCTCAATAGTTTTTGTTATAGTTAGGAAGTTGGATAACATGGTTCGTGGGCATGGTTTCGAGGACAAGCAATACTCGACTTCTCTACAACAATTTGTGATCACATTGGCGACAAATTGAGTGGGGTCAACTTTTATCCATTTCACCCTCATCCCATTTGGTCTTTCTGCTGCAATGTTCTGGATTGGTTGACCAAAGGTGTTCTTTTTGGTTCCCCAACCCAATAGTTCAACGGTTACACTGTTATGGTCACTGACCGTTTGTTCAATCACCCAGACGTTGATGTAAGCTACGGAGCAAGATATCATAATGTGATCAATGAATGATTGGCTGTTTCTCCCATGAAATGTCGGACACCTGACATTGTTCGTGTTCTTGTTGCATTCTAGGAGGTCCAGGTCATATTTGGCAAGTAGGTTATTTAAAGCACTACCATAGTTATTGTGCGGGAAATGATTATATACACTTGTTTCCCTTCCCGAATACTCCTCCCTGTGGCCACATGCCCCCTTGAGTGCATAAATACATGTTTTGATGTTGAAGTCTCCTACCCATAGGATGGCAGCTGGTTTGGATGTACTTGATAAGATCACATCAATTGCCCGCTCTATGTCAGAAATGAATATTCCCCGTTTATGCCCCGCAATGTTATTGTAGAAATTCACTACTATTAAATCTCTACATCTGCTATGGGCCATGCGCAGAACGGAGGCGTGTTCTCCTAGGACAACATGATCACTAACGCGAAACTCAGTCAGTGCAGTGGATATCAGGGTCACAAGTCCGCCCTTGGCTCTACCAGCCTGGGATGCCACAGCCTGCACACTAAAGGAAGTGTAACCCTCAACGTGTACTTCTTCCCTGTCCCAAGTTTCTTGCAGGCAGATTATGTCATAACCCTGTTTAATAAAGTCAGCCCATATGGGGGTGTTTACCTTAGAGGCTATCCCAGCTATATTCCACGTAATAGCCCTCAGGTTCTCTTCTAAAGCTACTTGGGGTGGGTCGGTAACTGTTATGACTGATGATGTTATCGGGTTCTCCAGATAATTTCCACCGGTGCTTATGGTAGCATCTATCAAGGTTGGATCGTTAGAATTTGCTGCAGTGGTGTCTGTTGGAAATTCCTCAACTGTTTTAACGGCCAACGACCTAGGTTCCTCAGACACAGATGACTCATCGGCGAGAGTATCCCCGAGTCAGTCATTTTCATCTAAGGAGTTGAATATCTGGAATCTATTAGATGTTGGGACCGCATATTGACCATAAGTGCTCGTTTCCGGCCCAGGGACATTAAGGTTATTGAAGTAGTTGGGGTTTGATGTTCTGAATAAGTTCAGCGGTTGCTGTGGTGCATATTGGTTATATGGGTCGTAAGGAATCAAAGGATGCCCGACTGGTTGCGCTGGTGCCTGCTGTACAGGTGGATGAGACATGTTTATTACTCTAGGGTGTTTGAAATTCTGAACGGGAATTTTAAATCCCACCTGATTTCTGTAAAAGTAGTCCAGTGGGAACAAGGTGGTGTTGTAATCATTATCTAATGGGATTGGCGCGTTCAAGATGGAATCTCTTGCCCATTCGGTGGTTTTATAATTTATGATTACGCAGTCCCCACTTATTTCCTTTTTACTGGGGCCCACCCACCCTACCCTTTGGGTTGAAAGAATCTGACTTGCCCCTCTCAGGGGAAATCCACAATTGTGGACAAGCCAGTGCAAAATTTTGTTTTTAAGTGTTTCGCTATTTTCGAGTTTGGGGGGTTTCAGTTTCGGGACATTGGCAAGAATTGCCACATATGGTCTGCTTTCTGGGGGGAGATTAATCACTGCAGGAATGATGTTATTATAGCAGCTGCGTGCTGATGGATTCCCGTTTAATGAGGTATGACCCGTTGGCGCTCCACCTCTTACCCAGAGGGCCCACTTGTGGTGTTACCTGGGGTATAGGTGTATAAGTTAGTGGGCTTGCCGAGAGCAGCCGTAGGGGCCACATTTCTAGCGGAAGGGACCTGTGAATTAGTTGTATTAGTAGCAGTCATGTTGTCCTTATTCCCAGGGGGTACATGCGAAGGAGTTGGAGTGACATGTGGACCCAGATGTTCAAGGATGTCTAATTTAGCTAGACCTAATTTCTCCAAATTTTCCACCTTTTTACAGATCTGCTCAAGTTTGTCGTTTAGGGGGGCAATAAGGAGCTTCATAGCATCCACAATGTGACACACTATAGACTCCCCATTGAGTGTGATGGGATTGATATTGCCTCTTGGTCCCAAATTTGGGCTTGACTGCGGTGGGGGTGGCTCTCTTCCGTTGGCCTGTTCTGATAATGACGAGGTTGCCTTCTTTCTCCTACCCCTTTGTTTCGCGTACCCCCTACTTGGGGCCAGTAATTTTCTATTTCGTGTGCGTCTGGATCTGCGGTGGACAGAGCCATTGCCAGTCGTAGTATCTACATAGCTATTATTAAGTGAGTCAATTGTGGGGATGGGATCATCATTATCACAGGAAATCAGGATTGCGCTGGTCTCAGGCGCATTACTAGGCCCCTGTTCCTTAGGTGGTGTAACATTAATCTGTAAATTGGGAGTTAGGGACAACCGACTATCCCTATCTTGAAACACTGCAGGAAGTATGAGAGGATCTTCCACGTGGGTTGGCACGGCCCCGGGGAGACCCGTGTAAGATTGCATTAATATGGAATCGTTTGATAATGATGTCACATTTATGTTATTTTCATTGCAATCATCGGGTTGTGATATCTGCTGGATTAAACAGGTACTTGGTGGTAACGACAATCGTCTCTCGGTATTTTCAATGGCATTTGCTACCACAACGATTGTCTGTTGAAGCATGCGGTCAATTGCAGTTAACGTTGGTAGCGGTGTTTTTGTTGGGGCAGTGTTCCTTGTGACAGAGCGTGTATGAATGGGCGTTTTTTTAACCGTGTTCTTGGCATTTGACTTGGGCTCCATAGGCGCCATTTACAGTGTGCTTTATAAATCAAATGTGTAAATACCTTTAGAATAGGCGGCGATTCGGCCAGGGGATATTGCCCAGCCCAGACTCTGCAGGCCTCTGAGGGCCACAGAGGGCCCGCCCTTTGCCCGGGCTTAGCCCCGGGCACGGCCCCGCGACGCGGGAAGACCAGCCCCTTTAACGGCGCCTCCAGGCGCTAAGCCTCTACGCGACTTCCGGGCCAGTCGCGGAGGCTTCTGGGGACTGTAGTCTCTACTCCCCCGCTCTGTGGCAGTCCCGGTGTTGGAGGGCTGCGGCGGGGGGAGGAGACAGCAGGTGCGGTGTAGTGGCAGCAGCTTTTCCTCAGCAGGTCGCTCGGATCCCCAGGCAGACGAGGCTGAAGGCAGGTCAGGATCCCTGGGCGGCAAGCAGCGTGCAGGTAGGCACACGCACGGAACTCCACAAGCTTTGGCACTATTACACTAATGGTGAATTGGCAAGAGAATGTGACATAGCGGCAAGAGCTGTCGACGTAGGTCCGAGTCTCGGCATCGCCTCAATATCCTGTGATTCTGTGTATATCATTATTCACCCTATGGTGCTGGAAGATGGAGGTATAGAGGGTGTTGCAGCCTTCAGAGGGTGGAAAATCGTTTTTGTAGGCAGCTTCTTGGTGTTGGACCGGACAGCTCACGGCATGTTATACATGAAGATTTGGGGCGTGAGAAAGACCGCCAGGCCGAAGCGCGTCGGTGTGACAGACTTGGGATCTGACTCCGCCGGCCTCCTCCCGCGTAGCGTCTTTCCCGCCGTCCTCGCCCCCTTGCTACGTCACCGGAAAAGATGACGTTGCTCACGTTTTCGGCTGCCCGGAAGACATTTATATAGTTATCAGAAAGATCGGTAAGTAGATAGAGTTCCCCTTAAAATGCTATTGATCTGTCCCCTCTTATTTTTTATTTTTATGCTAGGCTCATAAGGGGGGACTCACGAGTATTATGGCAATTTATAAAGCATTTATTAATTATATAGGCTTTGTGTAATTCAGGCTAAATTAGAGAGTCGGGTTTGCGGCGAGCAGCTGAACGTCAACTGATGATCGCGAGGCTGGTTGCCAAGGGGGATGCTCGTAAGCAAACGCCCAAGGCCCAGAATTAAACGCTGTAGATGAAAGGCCCTTGGCTAACTAGGCACGAAACGTGCTTGTTGCCAAGGTACCTTTGTCTAATTCCTACCGCGATGCGTTGCCGGCCTGCATCGCGGAGAGGAAAGCAATCCGAGATAAAGCAAGGCGCGAGAAGGCTAAGCGCTCGAGGGGGACTAAATGAAAAAAAGGCAGCGCGTGTTGAGACGCCAGGTGAGAGGAAGTAAATGGAAATTTAAATAAGTAAAACAATGATACTTATGTGGCTGTAAGGAAAAGGTTAACAAACATGATAGACAATATAGAATGAAATAAGAGATATTGAAGGGGGCTTACCTGACGGCGGAGGTGAGGTTAGGAAAAAAAGGGGAAGTGGGAGGAGATCTCTGTAAATTGAAGATCGGTAAGGTGAGGGGAGGGGGGTGGGGATTAGGCCACCAAGAGTTAAAAGAGAGATAAAAGTCAAAAGGATTATAAGAAGGATAAGAGAGAGAAGTTACTTATCTGCTCTGAGGCGTATTTAAAAGAGGCAGATTGTTGCTAGCTCATGACATTTATTTTCTTTCAATGTTCTTTTCTGGAACCTTTGCATTGTGATGTATGCAGCTGCTTGGAGACTGCATTAAAAGTTCTGCATAATGTAGCCTCCGTTCTTGTAATGAAATCTGATGGTACCCTGAGGACATATAGCTGGTGATTAAAGTCTGCTGCTCCCTTCAGCGAAATCTCATGTAGTCTTCAACAGGTTGCAATTCACTCAGATTTTGGCATGAAAGTCATGCAAATCATGAAGACCGCATACCATTTGCTTAGCTTACCAAGACCACAAGTGTCAACTACTCAGGACCCTCCATCTCTACAATAATGTCTTGTTAAAATACATTTGACAACTCTCTTTTGAGTTTGTCCCTAAGTCCTAAAGATGCTCAAAGAGTTTGGTTAAATGGGGGTCTTCCATGAAATAACTTTGAGGAAGTACGCCAAATTGTTTTGAAAACTTTCTGAAAACCTATCCTCCTATTTGCTCTCTTAACTGTGCATCCTCATTCCCATTACTCACACAGTTGGGACGATTGGGTTCCAAAATGAGATTGTAATTCTTCTGCTCTTCCTTGCTGTGAAGATATGACCGACCCTTTGCTAAATGTTCGTTTTTTTTCACTTTAATTACATTTGAAATTGAGCATATGACCAAATTACCAAAAACATTTCTCTATTTCCAACTGTAGGTCAACAGGTTATATTTAGACCTCCTTAATTCATAACCTGCAAAGATGTTCAGTTTGTCCTCAACTATCAAGGGATACGGGTATTTCAACTACATTCTTTTCAGATAATGCAGTATGAGTCTTTGTAGGAAACTGGGGTTTTGTTGCAGTAGTCCTCCCTACTTTTTTTCTTGAAATTTGATGCAACTTTGACTGGAGTGCACTGGGTTCCTACTAACCAGGTCCCCGGTGCCAGTGTTCTTACCCCAAAACAAAGTATTTGGTCAATTGATGCTCAATTGGCAAGAAATTTAGCACCTCTGTAAGTCCCTTGTAAGTGGTGTCCCTGTACTACCTAGGGCATCAGGTACTAAAGAGGGTCCCTAAGAGCTGCAGCATAGATTGTGTCACTCTAAGGGACCCAGCACCAAACTCATGCAGACTGTGACTGCAGTCTGCGTGAAAAGGTGCTCTGTGTACCATGTTCCCTAACACTGCATTTCATATTTGTAAGGCACCCCGACAGCAGGCCTTACAGCCTTAAGACAGAGTGCATTATATTATATGTGAGGGCATATCTGCTTCCTCCGATATCCCTGTGTTGTCTAGTCCAGTTACTAGATAATACAAATGAACAGGGAAACCATCTTAAATACATATACTGGACATTACGAGTTCCCCAGCTACATAATGGCTTCACAGAAACCTGCGGTGTTTGGTATCAAAGCCCTTGTTTTAATAAACCCACACTTACCTCAGTGACAAATGTATTAATACATGCACCCAAGAGAGTACCTTAGAGGTACCCCTGAACCCTACTAGTCCTCTAGTGTGCTGGCTGATCCTATCCAGCCTGCCACCACAGACTTGTTTCTGATCCCCTGGAGGTGGGAGCCCACATTTTTGAGGTCGGAAACCATGCCTACTCTGGCAGTAGGTGTTGTCACCTCCTCCAAGCAGGATGACTAGTAATCAGTATATCAAGGCAGGAGGCTTCATAGGTCTCCACTGCCTTTGATATGCGACCCTGGCTTCCCCCAGACAGGGAAAATGCAACCACCTGCCCAGGGCCTATTTGGCACCAGGATGGGTGGGAAAATTACCTATTCAGGAGGTGTGTTCACTCCCAGGCTAGTACCACCCCTAAGGTGGGCTACCTAAAGTGCACACGACTAGGAAAAGTCCACCACCTTGGATGTTGGTGGAATTAGGTCCTCGGGGTCAGGGTTATAACCACTTCCACAGGAAGTGGTCCTACAGAGGGTGTAGTCACCCCAAAGGTAGGTAGTCCATTGGCTACTACCTGACACTCCTTGTAACGCCCCTAAATACAGTATTTAGGTGGCACCCGATTCGACGGACACAAAGGAGTGGACAAAGAAGATTGCTGACACAAGCGGGAGCAACTACTGACTTTGGCACCAATCCTACCAGCCTGCCTGCTGCCCCAGACCCTCGTGGAGAAACCAACTTGTCTTGCAGCTGTGCAGACTCCAAGAAACCCGGAGGGCTGCCAGTGCTTCGCAAATCGCCAGAGAACTCCCTTGGAGTATAGGAGCTACTCTGCTGCAACAGCAGGCACTGAAGTTGCAAGGTCCGGTTCACCATCCTGCCGCTTACCGGGACAACCGCACCCGCCCAGGAAGAGGCCACCATGCTTCCACAGGTCAGATCAGTCTTTCCTCCAAGTGTGGGGACGCCAGGGGTGAATGGAACCGCACAGCACCAATACCCAGGGTACCCGACCCCATGCTGCAACCAAGGCTTGTCGCACTTGGACACCCACACTGTATGTCAAGGGACTTCAGGGGCAGTGAGACCTAAATAGAGAGTGGTCCAGCTGTCCTGTTTGCCCTTTTTCTGCAGAACCAAGACAAAGAGTTAGCCTCTGACTATCGACACCTCAAAGTACCGCTCCACCCACAGCCAGAGTCCGAGGGAGGTGACTGTGCCAACAGGGTCGTGAGACCCTCAAAGGCTGAGCCCACCCTTGGGTTTGCCTGGACTGGACCCCCCCAGTCTCACCGCCTGCAGCCTCCTCTTTCCAGGAATATCCATGAGCTTCTTCAGCAGTGTGACCCCGCTGGATAAAGCCCTACTGCACATCAGCCCCCAGCCTTAGTTTTGGTGGAGCAATTCCCTGCCTGGACAAGATCCTCAAGACCTGAGACCCCCCCCCCCCCCCCCAGTCCCAGCCTCTTTCTGAACAGATCGATCTCCATAGACTTAAACGGGCACCCAATGCCAAAACGCACCTCTCACCCGGCCGCCCCAGTGCTGCCTGAGGTGACCGTTTGGTGCTGCCTTGGACGTTGCCCTATACTCACCTTGAGTCCAGGAGAAGAGCCTCGTAAGTCAATGACAAGTGCCTGAATGCAGTACATTTTCCCTCATAGGTTAACATTACCGCTACAGAAATTGCACTGTGCAAACCTTTGAAACCTGTAAAAATTCATATCTCAAAATCCAATTCTGATGATCTTTGTATCCAAATTCGTATAAAAATCTGTGCTATTTTCATAAATTGGTGTCTGGTTTCTTTGTGTGTGTGTGTGTGTGTCTCACTGCCTATGTGTGTGCAATACATTTTTAACACTGCCCTCTGATAAGCCTAAACAGCTCGCCCACACTACCACAAAAGAGAGCATTTAGTGTTAGTGTCTCTGTCGGCCAATAAGGGTTGCCTGGACTCTTTACACATTGTACCTCATTTTAGTCCACTATATAAAGAGCCAGCTCCCTACAGTCTTTATCTTGTTTTATCAAATATTAAGAACATAACCCTCCTCACAATTATCTTCTCCTGCCTCCTCACCTTCAGTTTGCATTATGACCACGCTTTTTCCAATTGACTTATCATACCTCGGCAAAATGATTTTTGTATTGCATTTGGGACACATTTTGCTGCATGTCAAACTACTCGCGTCTTTACACAGGTGATATCCTTCTCTCACACCTGAAGCTACTTCGTATTCTTCACCACACTTTTATCCATCTGGAAATCCACTTTGAATTGCTGTATTGCACTACTAGCAACCACCACACTTCACACAGTGCTCTCCCTCTTGACAATAACTGCCATCTCCTCCATAAACAAATAAGCACATTAAGTCACGCTACGAGCTATCTTAACTGTTTGCTCCGAATCCAGATACTCTGTGCACAGTATCTTCTCATGTACATTCCAGATATAGGTTTTCACAACCAGTTTCCCAGAATTCTCAACAATACCACAAAGCAGCCAGTGATCTTAATACAGGGATCATCAGGTTTGCTCTGCGTTTTTGCTCTTTGAAAAATACATTTTTTCCTTTGATGTGAATATATCACCTTCTAGTGCACCCAGGTATGTTTCAAACCCCTCTTTCCAATGTTACCAGTTGAGTGGTAGGTGCCACAGAACAGCCAGAAAAATGCAGGAAGTAGTGTTCTGCCTGGTAAGCAATTCAGTAGACGGTCCCCAAACTGGTGACATACAGTTTATACATGCACAGGGTTCAAGTACAATGGGATGCTGCCAGAACAGTGACAATATATAGAGAAGTACCACACCCCTTCCAATCCTTGTTCATTGACACCTCTTGATGATAGTTTACAGTGTACTCCCCAAACACAGAAATAATGTATTTCAAAGCTAATAGGATCAATACTATTTATTGTCTTTCAAGACTAATCCAAGGTGACCACTATACACAGGTGTGATAATGTCCATACATATCTTTATAGATTTTTAATGGCTCAATACATCTAAGCCACTTTGATTGCCACCCCTCATAATTGTGGTGATGTGCAAATGTGCAACACCTGTGGGGGTCTGAACCAAATTAAAATGGCCACGGCATGCGTGTGCTATTTATATGGAGGGGCACTCATTGTGTGGGGCAGAAGATGGCTTGGCCACAGCAGCTAAATTGTAACTTTCACTGCTGTCCGGGCAGTGATGCATTCTTAAATAAGTGTAGCATACTTTGTGTTCTTTGGCAGAGAAAACTCCAGCACTAGTGAGGTTTAAGTAGGGCAGCCCAGACCTAGGGGTTGCATGAGATCGGAAGCTCGGGAGCCAAGCTAATTGCGTTGCTTAATTTGTTGCACCAAAGACACATGTAACCCCTGAAATAAGGTAAGATCTCTGGTGATGTAAAGGAGGTATTACTTCAGCAGTGAAATCAACTTCTACAGGCAGCAACCACCAACCTCATCACCCAATGCATCCTGTGATCTAGGGTTCCACATTTACATTAACAGAATTAATTTCAAAGGCAGAAACAGTACAATGGTATTAACAAGCAAAATGTAACCGCAATGTACCTATGCACAGGATACCCTATTTAGCCTGATTTTTGAAGTATTTTCTTTCAACCGTGTATGACTTGCACTTGAAAAGTTGCGTAAATATAAGCCAGCATGTTACATCTGACTTATAAATATGCGAGTGCAACCACAAATCTGCTAAATTTGATTGCAAACATTACGCATGCTGGTATGCTTGATCTCTACAATGGATGTTTTGCTCAATTGATGTTTCAGGGAATCACATCGCCCAACTAAAGACTTGGTGAGATGGAAAGGTGAGTGTCTGTCTCTAGAATCCATCTCTTCTTTGCAGATCTTGCTTAGCTTGTGTTGCAGTGTACTTGCTGTCAATGCGTCTCCATTAAAGGATGCCTCACATTGCTGTGGCCATTCTGAGAACTATGATGTCATGAAGAAGGGGCACTCAACTCGTGTGTACACTATGGTAACAGAGTTGCTTAGAAGGGGTTTTGTGGAAATCCTTGTTGCATCCTCTACTAGACAATAAAAGAAGAGTTCTGCTGTAGATGTAAACAGTATTAAGTCACTCCATAACAATTCATTTCTTGCATAATTTCCTGCTTTGATTTTTATCCTAGTGATTGAAAGTGATAATATTGTCGCTTGTTCAGAATGTAGCCTCTGGATATCAACATTACTAATGCTTTGGAAATTTCTCATGCACATAATTGGTTCTGGTGTCCTACAGCAATTAATAACTTTGTTTTGCCAGCACTACCTTGACCTACTTTCCGTCTGTCATTAGGTTATTGCTCAACGTTTGTTGCAATCCAAACAAACAATCCCTCACTATTACCTCTCCATTGATGTCAACGTCGGAGAAGTACTACAGCTGAGAAAAGAACTAAATGAGGTGAGCTATTTCCTCTTATGATGGGATTTTCTTTATTGAATGAGTCACCTTGTCTTCCCCCACATTTTCCTCTACCCCTGTGTACCAAATGTTAGCCAGAAATGATGAGTGCATGCTTGCGTTGTTGTCCCTGCCCCCGTCAGGCCTATCATCCTGATCACTTGTGTTAACTGATCAATGTAGCGTACATACAGTTGCTGTACTTTTTGGATTTGAAATTTCGTGCGATTGTCATGCAAGGTTTAATGAGATTAAGGTCTATGTCTGCTAGTTTATTGGTGTAAGAAATCTGATTATTATTTTGGGGGGAAGGTTACTGCAGACCTCAAGGAATAATCTCAACCCTTGTTAGGATGAGCCCTCAAAGTCCCTACTCAGCCAGTCAAAAATGTTTATTCAAACTAAAACTGGTCATAAAAGCACACAAGATAAATACAAAGTTCATAGTCAATAATAATAATAAAAGAAAACATGAGTCATTAAAAATTTTCAAAATCTAAGATCACAACGACGAGGGTATCACAATTTGAACAGAAAAGATTTTACATCGCACTGAGTATTACGTAACGCATTTCTGGGGAGGCCAAGGATTGTAAAAATCATAATCCCTCTATGCTGGAAGTAAAATAGCTATGCAAAAGGACTGGGTGTAGAAATCGAACCCTTCTCGAGTCGTACAATGTGCAAAACAGCATAAAGTGCGCAGTAGATTAGGTGGAGACCGTATTACACAGACACTTTGTACCTATGGCAACCCAAGAACCAGCCAGAGGAAAGGCAACTAAATGATGAATTAAGTTCAATCTTAGCCTTGTAATTTAAAATCTGTTCTGCGGGTTGCGAATGCAGGTTAAATAAAAATCAGTTCCGGGGGCATTAAAAATGTGCATATAATTAATAGTAGCACTTGAGGTAAGAGACTTTGCAATTCTGATCTCTTCTGTATAATAAACAAAATCTCTTTAACCCTTCCTTTTGTCTGAGGGCCTATGCCTTCTGGAGAATTGAAGAGGGCACTCAGACCTAAGTTATAAAAAAAAACCAACCAAAGCCGGCCCGATGTGCGCTCCATAATAATAAAGGGGGTATAGCGATGAAATCTTCCACGAATCCATCCTTAATTCTGAATGTGTGATGAATGACATTTGGGGTAGATTTAGGTAATGCTAAAAGTTTTCATAAAACTTATTTTCTACTGTCTGTAACTATCTTGGAACTGTATAACCTCACACCCCAGCCCCATAGGAGCCAAGAGATAGGCACTTATTTTTATACAGTTGAATCATCTCCTTGATCCGTTTGTGCCAGAGTTTTTTTTTTTTTTTTGCAAACCTCAAGATTGCTTCACCAGCTACCACCTCCTTTTGCGATCTCTGGCTAATTAAACTTTCCCAGGACCCATTGGTATCAATCAAAAGGCCTAGATAGTTAGAAGTTGATACCTTTTCTATCAGTCACTAAATTAAACTGAACCCACCCCCCTGATAGCCGTGGCACAGAGAAAACTGGTTTACCTTAGGGCAATGTGTAATGTATGTCTTCAGTACCAAAGAAATAAAAGACATGCAAAACAATAAAAATCCCAAACCAGATTAGAAAAATATAGTAACATTTAATAAACAAAACACTAAATGACAAAAATGTAACAAAGGGAACTAGAGATAAAAAAAAGTTTATATAGGGATAATGCCAAGATGCATAAAGTCCCAATGATAGTTAATGGTCACAGTAGAACGGGTCCTAGGCAAAATTCAGTGCTGACTGCGATGGAGTGTGGGTTGGATAAACCAGCCAGGTACGTCCAGGACAAAGATTATACCTTCCTATTTTTCTCTTCAAGTCCTAAACTGCTAAAGTCTTCAAAGACCTCATGGGAACGTACTTGGGGAGTCACAGGGTGCCACACAGAAGCCAAACAGCAGGCTTCAGTCCAGGTCCAATCCCACTGGTCAGTTGGGCTGTTGCAGGAATATGCCTCTTGTGGCTTGTTGTCCATGTAGCTTTAACAAGCAGTCAGTGGACCTTTGATCCTTGAACTCCACTTCTGTGTCACAGGTATAAGCGAGTGCAGGTTCCCTGCTTTCAGGGCTCAAATCAGTTGCAGACGTAGTTTCAATCCTCTTCTGATCTTCCACAGGTTCAAGAGTGTTGATTTATGCCAAGCATGAACTAGTGGGCGGGATTGACTCTTGGGCACGCTCTAACCTATGGGGTAAAGGTTCGCGGGCCACCTCTGCCCACTTCGGGCTTTTTCATTATGGTGGAGATTTTGGTCACACTAAACTTGGGCACGGTGAGTGGGAAGTGTTTTATGGTAATCCTAGTGTACTCCCACATCTAACGCTACAATCCAGTTGGAAGCAGTCACGGACACCCCTGCCCCCCTTAACCCCCACCTCCTCCTAAATAAAAGAAACCCAGACAGAAGTCTGGTAGAACAAAGCAGGGATTCCCAGCAACCAGACAGTGAAGTGTTACATGTAAAACCACTGCAGACCTGTGAAGTAGAATTCAACACTCTAGCTGGGTTTGACACTGTATCATCAAAAGGATGCTCACAACCCAACCCTGCATATTCTGTCAGGTTCAAAGGGGTCATCACTTCCCATTCAGGTCAGCCAGCTGTTTGCTCTGAGGGCATTTCACAGCCATTCACACCTATTCAAGTGCTAATTTCTAGCTGGTAGAAGTAGGAGAAAAGATACAAATGGGCTTCCAGAAGCTTTAGCCGGGAAAAAGATAACATTCTAAAAAGTATGTTTTTCTTAATATTTGTCAAGCATCAGACGCCACTGTTGAATTACATTTTTCATAACTATTAAAACAGTTGATTAATTATTTTTCTAGCTGTTGCTTATCACAAATTAGCATTATTAATTGAATTTATTGTAACCCAGTATTTTCCCTATAGAACAGCGAGACTTGCTACATTGAATATAGGTTTTGGGGATTTTTTCACTGTAAAGACATGTTTAACTTTAGATTCCTACAGGTCCTAATTCTAAGTACCAGGCACCCTACATGGGGATGACTAATATAAATTTAAAAGGCAGGTTTTGAACTTTCAAAAGGGGTTATTTGGTTAGGTCCAATTAGCAATTTCCAGCTCTAAGAGTGTAGGAAACTGGAATTTTGTTGCAGTTGTCATCCCACTTTTTGCCCCCATTAGATCTACTAGGTGCTGGTTTTCAACACGGACAGTGCATTGTTATGTTATGTTATGTTATGTTATGTTATTGGGGTTGCTTATATAGCGCACGGCTACTCCAGGGAGTGTCCCGGTGCTTTCTGACCCCAAACTGAGAAAGAAGATGGAAGAAAACACAAACATAACAAGTTACTGCTTGTAAAGCCATGTTTTCAGGGCCTTTCTGAAGGCAAGCAGATTAGAAGTACGGCGCAGATCCACAGGCAAGGAATTCCATAGTTTTGGGGCAAGATGTGTAAAGGAACGACCACCTATCCTGACCCTTCTAATGGGAGGAACCATTGCCAGGCCAAGACATTCAGATCGGAGAGATCTGGTGGGTTTATAGAAAAGAAGCCGTTTCTGAATGTACGAGGCCCCAACCAAATGGAGTGCCTTGTGGGCTAAAGTGAGAGCCTTGAAAGTAATACGCTTCTTAACTGGGAGCCAATGAAGGGAAGAAAGCAGCTCTGAAGCCCGAGCTTGTCGAGGTAGGCCAAAGATCGCCCTTGCTGCGGAGTTTTGAACTACCTGAAGTTGGTGCAGGAGGTAGTCCGGTAAACCCAGGTAGAGGACATTTGAGTAATCAATCCTGGAGCAAATCAAAGCCTGTACCGTCAGCTTCCTGTGGACTAAAGGGAGCAGAGGACGAAATTTTCGCAGCATTTTTAACAGACCAATTGAAGCCTGTTAACCAGGCTCCAGTGCCAGTCTTTCCCTAAAACAAAGAAACTGTCTAATTTACACACAGTTGCCACACACTTTAGCACCTCTGTAAGTCCCTCATAAATGGTACCCCTGGAACTCAGGGCATGGGTACTAAAGAGGGTCTCTAAGGGCTGCAGCATGTATTATGGCTCCCTAAGGGACCCCCAAACAAATTGCATGCAGGCTGCCATTGCAGACTGCGTGACCTGGTGAACACCATGTTTGAAAACACATGGCGCACATACTGTGTGCTATGCCAAATTCACTGCTTATAATATATGTAAGTTACTGCTACAGCAGACCTTGTAGCCCTAAGGTAGGGTGTATTATATTACATGTGAGGGCATATCTGCATGAGCAGCTATGCCCCTGTGCTGTTTGATCCTATTACTAGATGGTACAGATGAAAAGGGAAACCATCTTAAGTATATGTACTGGGCACTGGTCCGTTCCCCAGCTACATGTTGGCTTTACTGAAACCCTTGTCTTAATAAATCTGTACCTTTGCCAGTACTAGACTTATTATGACATGCACCCAGATGGCACCTTAGAGTGTGTCCCCTGAAAACCCTACCAGTATCTAGTCTGCCTGCTGACTGGTATCATTCTGTCTGTCACCACAGACCAATTTCTGATCCCCTGCAGGAGACGGCCCACGCTCTCGAGGCCATGAACAATGCCTGCTACGGAGGAAGGTGTTCACACATCTTCCAGAAGGATAGCTAGTGATTTAGCATATTAAGGCCAGGGGCTTCAAAGCCCCTGCCACCTTTGAAATGCGACCCTGGCTTCCCCCAGACCTGGGAGATGCCAAACCCTGCCCTGAGGCCCATTTGGCACCAGGACAGCAAGGAAATTAAACTGCCAAGAGTTGTGTTACACTGTCAGACTAGTCACACCCCTAAGGTGGGCTACCTGAAGTGGATACGAAAAGAAGGATTTCACCATCCTGGTTGTGGAGAAATTAGGAAGTCTGCGACGAGGTTATGCCCACCACCAACAGGAAGTGGTCACATAAGGGGTGTTGTGACCCCAGGGAATAGGAGCCCCTTAGCTACCTTACCACTCCCCTTAACACCCCTAAATTGAGTATTTATTGGCCATCTGTCACCAGGAAAACAGATTTCAGTCTGAAAGAAAGACAAAGAGCAAGCTAAAGACGTGAGAACTGTAGACCAGCATCAACTTTGGCGCAAAACCCTGCCTGACTGCTGCTCTTGCAACAATCACAGACATCGACTTGTCCAGAAGTGGAACAGCCTCCCCACATCCTTGGAAGTCTGCCTGCCACTTCCTCGACTTAACAACATCTCCCTTTGAGGCGAGGAGCCACTCCCTTGCACCAGCAGGCACCAACTGCAGTTGCCCGGTACACCATTCTGTCAACCCTTTGGCCCACCTAGGGAGCAGCACCCTAGCAAGAGGTCTTTGTGCTTGAGGAGGTCAGATCCTTCCCCTTGCCAAGTTTGGAGAGACCAAGACCCCAGGAGCCACCCTGCAGCAACGGTAGCGGAACCAGTTGCAAGCTCCATTCTTGTTTATGTTCAGTTAGAACACCTCCGCCACCAAACCTTACCTGCATATTGAGGAACTCTGAGAAAACCAGCTCCACACCGAGAGTGGCCCGCTATATTTCTATTTCTTCTTCTTCAAGACCACTGAGAACCGTGAGAGCCTCTAACTCCCCGACCTGCCGGACAAAATTCCCCAACCTGGGCTCACGTAAACTGACAGTGTCTTTGTGGTCCTCAGACCCTCAAGAGCTGAACCCTCCCTTGGGTTTTGCCGGACTGGTCCCCCAGTCCTCCCTTGCAGCCTCTTTCTTACAGGTACTTTTCCCATTGACTTTAACATTCAAGACTACCACTGTGTAAATCGTCTCTGCACCCGGACACCCCAGTGCAGGTAAACATTAACTCTTGATGCTTTCTTGGACCTTTGCCCCTTCTTACCTGAAGTCCAAAAGAACAGTCCTGTAAGACATCTGTGAGTGTGTCTGTGCAGTGAATGTTCTCCCATAGGACAACATTACTACATTCAAGGCTCGTGACTCAAATCTGACGGCTGTCCTTTTCTACTGTTTTTACTGTAAACTTTGATAATGACTAAAGAAAGTACTTACCCAAATCTGATGATCTTGGTGCCTAAATTAAATAGAAATTTTATTTTTCTACATTGGTCTCGAGTTACTCTTGAGTGTGTTTTCCATTTATTGACTGTGTTCAGCAAATGCTTAAAACTACCCTCTGATAAAGCTAAACTGCTTGCCCATACTACCACAAAGTAAGCATTTGGGATTATTAATTTAAGTAGTGTTAGCCAATAAGGGTCATCTGGACTTTCTACATAGTGTACCTTGTTTTGGTTCACTACACTAAAATCCAGCTTCCTACACAGCAAGACTACAAATGGAAGGCCGGAAGTCTTGTTTGCACTGTCTCTGTAGTGGGTGGCACAATGGATGCTGCAGTCCACTAATGAGATTACATTTTTAGGTCCTGGTTACACTTTGTATCTTTTATACTAGAGACTTCTAGAAAAGTGAAATATGCCAGTATATGGGTATGCCAATTCACCATGTTGAAAGGGGAAGTATAGGCACTTAATCACTGGTTAGCAGGGGTATGGTGCAAAGAGTTCTACAGCCAGCTAATATGTAGGGTTCAGCAAAAGGTGTAAAACACAGGGTAACCCTCAGAAAGAGCCAGTTTCCTACATGGGGCATCTCTCCAACATGGGGCATCTCTCCTTGAACTGTGAAATCGCCGGACGCAGACATTGTTTTATTGGTGTTTTTAGGGGAACTGTCAGCGAACATTCCCAGGTTTTTCAGCTTCAACAAATTGTCAGCTAGACATCAGCGTACAATACAGAATACACAGATTATATTCTCCAAAACCAAAGTATTCCACTGTGTATAATGGTAGACGGTCGCTCATTTAATCATTAGTAAAATCCTTACATCAGTTCTCTTGCACGCATTGACATATTTTTCTCTGTCTATGGATACAGTAAAACAATTGTCTTTTTTTTTATTTAAACACCGGGGCACAGCCCTCCAATCACCATACATGCACACTCTGGCACAGCATTTTTCTTTCTACTGAAATACATCCTTACTCTTGGTAATTATTGGGGTTGTAGTCTTCTCTGCATGTAAACATGCGCGCACAGCCTCCCCTTCTCCATACATCTATCAATTAGCACATCCTTCACAACAAACATGGGGAGAGAGATGAATAAGTACTAGGTGTTAAACAAAGTTACAACCCCATTGGTAACAGTTGCCATGTAAATATTTTCTCCAGGTGTTATAGCACGCTTTTACTGTGCTTCTACTACACTTGTCTCAGTTTCATGTGTCACTGTGTCTAGGTTGTGCAAAGGGCACTTTCAGCTTTTTGTGTCTTTAACCAGTAAACGTGCCATGTATTATGATTATTAAAAATGTGCTCCATCCATGCACTATATAGAGAGCCAGCTTCCTGCACAGTGATTCTGTGTGTAGGAAAGGACAGAGAAATTGAGTGGAACCCACAAGTTAAGGATAGCATTAAGAGTCTGAAGGAATCCATTTTTAAGTCTAGCGTAGAGACCCCTTAAGTCATCATGTAATAAAAATCACTGATAAACATGTAATGTACACAGCCACGCGTACTTTTTATTTGGAAAAAATGGGGCCCCTGCCTAATAGGATGAACCCTGGCAAGGTAAATTTGTTTTTTAGAAAGGAAAGTGCACACCGGGTTTAGTGTATTATTAATCTGAGAGTAATTTAGACATGTGTTTTACAATAAATCATTCTTCACTCATATAATTGTAGTTCATATCATTTTTTTGTTTTATTTAAGAATATTATCTGTTCCTGTTTTTTTACGTTTTTTTTCCCTTATTATACTTTTGCACATATATATCTACTTTTTTTGTTTACCAAGGACATTGTCATATACAAAAACATTAAGAAATTATCATATAAATAATCGCTTTTCTTAAAAATCACCACATAATCATTATAAGAAACTTAATGTAAACGCAGAATTAATTCCTTCAACGCGTTTCGGCCGTCGCCTTCCTCAGGAAATCTGCCTTGTTCTTTACTATAGTTAGCGTGGCTTGATTATAGGAGCAAACGGCTTCTAATAGATGTATTTTGTTTACTTCTGTGCGGAGGCCGAGGACCCAAATCTGTGTGTCTTGTCTAATGCTTATTTTGTGCTGTATGTCTCCGTCTATCAGTCTTGTTTGCTGCAAAGCCAGGGTAGCTTCCTGTGTGTTTGCTGGGTTCAGAGAGGGTGGTTTACATTATCTACTTTAGATCGCCTGTCGGATCCACCACAACTGTTGCCTCATTCTATTTCATGGGTCTGCATTTCTGCTATAGATAATTTTGAACCTAAAACTGGTCTGAGACTTCTTCTATGCGTTACCGCTTGGTCTGCTTGGATATGTGACTGCTAGCGTGTTCGGACCTGGATGCTACGCGCTAGGTGATCTCCTGATGTGTTCGGGTGTCGTCCTCGATGTATTCCGATTGTCGGTCACAGCCACGCGTACTACCACCCAACAGCCAACACACCCATGTTCATCAATTGGTCTGTACAACTGCATTCACATTTTGTTTCAGCCATTGAGTGACAACAATTTTTTCCTGAGCACCTTTGCACAGCTGCCTAAAAAGAGAAGCTCTCATTGCTATGGCTGGCGGGGCCAGTGGTTTGTTTTGCCAATGTCCTTCCCTTTTCATTCTTTTCCTTTTTTCTTTGTTTAGTCATCTTTGCATGTTCAAACTATTTCTTAAGTTTTATAGTAATTCAATGCATGTTTAAACTAATAAGAGTGTGCCTTTTTTCCGCTGCGCTGCAGGCTAGGGGCCGCCACACCTCAGTTGCATTTGGGTCCTGAGGCAGGGATTGAGAACATCAAGCTGTGGTAGCTGAATGTGGGAGCATGCTTGCTGCCCCCACCTCTCTCGCCTGAGAATCTAGAAGTTGATGACTCTGACCCCCAGAACGCGCAGAGAGTTACGAGAAACTCCTAAAGGCGAGGACTTATAGGCCCTCAACACTGTGCCCTGGCTGCCAAGTGGACAAATACACGGCTGATAAGGGAATCGGTGAGGTCAACGGGAATCCCTACTGCCTATCCTTGAGAGGTTGGCCTTTCCTTAGGGGATACTGATTCTTCTAGAGCACCAGGTAACAGGAGGAGTCTAGCAGTCTCCTTGCACTGCTCCTTATTAACCATGGGGAAGGTATACAGGAAACGTGGACAGAGTGCCCCTGGCCCGGACTCTATATATGCGCATACAGATGAGGAAGAGGAGGCCGGATTACCCACTCAGAAGTCCCCACAAGTCAAGCCAAAGCTCTGTGACATTATGCAGGCTATTACTGCATCTCGTAAAGTGCTGGAGGCAAGGATAGACACCACAGGTATGGATCTGAATCTACTTAAAGATGATCATCGCCGATTAGCAGAGGGTTACATCCACTGAGCGCACGCTGACTGACATACCCCCAGAGATTGCAGCACTGCAGCACTCACTGGCCATTATGGAAAGCAGAGGTAAGACCCTGGAAATGAAGGCAAAGGACAGTGAAAATAGATCCCACAGGAACAATATTTGAGTCATTGGTGTCCTTGAGCCCACAAAGCGGACCAATATGGTGGCCTACCTGGAAGCCTGGTTGCGTACAGAGGTAGCACTGATGGGCTTTCCTTGCTTTATGCCCTGGAGAGGACACACAGAGTTCCAGCATGCCCACCTAAGTCTAGAGCCCTCCGTGCCTGATAGTGGCTAGACTCCTCCAGTTTAGGGACTGTGATCACATACTGGCACAAGCCGGCTGAGGGGTGACCTACAGATCGACAACAGCAGAATTATGATATTCCTAGACGTCACCCGGGAAGTACAGAGACCACGGTCCACCTTCCTTGCTGTCAAAAGATGCCTCTGCCAACTGAACGTTCCTTATGCCATGATATTTCCAGCTAGTCTCCGAGTGGGCACACCTTCTAGTGTCCAGCTCTTCCAGACCCCACTAGAAGTCTGGATCTGGATTGAATCAAGTCCGAATGCTGAATGGGGATTCTTCACTGTTCACAGGAAAAAAAGCAGGCACAGATCAGAGAAGAGCACCGTCGCTGGAGGAGGCCTGTGACTAACGTCACAATGTAATCAGGGCAGTAACGAAAATCAGCAACACCGGCATGAGCCCCTGATCTTCTCTCAGTGAACAAGGCGACTGGACCTCAGAAGGATACCAGGTTGCTAGCTCTGCGGAGGACACATACACTGACCTACCTACAATTTCCCCTAAAACTGCAGATAAATCTTTTTGAGAGTGGTGTATAAATAACATTGACCAGCTCAGATGATTGACTTGGTCCTCTGGCACAGTATGTATGTTTTTCGCTTTCGACCTGCTCTCCTCTTGCTTAAGCGGGGTGGGGGGCTGACCCTATTCTCACCTGGCTCTGGATGGGGAAAAACCGGGCTGGGATGCTCTGCGTGATCACTGGCCACTTTCTTTCACCCCCTGTTGCAGTTTAATGGGTAGTCCCTCGAATAGCTACCTGTTGGTATCGTGTTTGGATGGAGCTTGGACTATTACCTGTCCTGGGGAGAGGGAGTTGGGGTTTTTACTATTTGGTTTTTTTTTCGGTTGGGGCTTGGGCGTGCCTGGCGAGTAGAGTACAATATAGACATACCGCAAGGGACATACAGGAGTAGACTGAGTGACCACAGGGAGTGGGGATACACGGCGCCCACCGTAGAATTTAAATGTCTCGCATGGAATGTTTGGGGGATGAACTCCATGATTAAACAACATAAAGTATATGCATATCTTGCTAAAAGTGGGGTCCACATTGCTGTGCTGCTGGAAACACTTATAACTGCCAAAGAGGGGGCAGCTCTACAGCGTAGGTGGCGCGGTCAAGCCTTCTATATAGACTACACAGCCTTTGCCAGAGGAGTGTTGGTGTGGATTAAACCCAGGGGTTCCTTTTCAGTGTACTGGCCACCTGGTCGATCCTGAGGAACATTACGTAGTGGTAAGTGGTAAATTGGATGGTTGGGATGTTACAGTTGGGAGTGTCTATGGCATAAATGTGGATCAAATCTTATTCCTAGCAACCCTTCCAGAACATTGGCACCATATCTAGTGGGATCGGTAATCCTGTCAGGAGATTACAATTGTGTAGCAGACATCGATTTAGACCGCCCCCACCCACCTTTGAGGGAGTGCCCAACCGTCAGAGTAACTGAAGCATTGCGGGACTGACAGTTCCAATGGGGGCTCATTGACTCGTGGGGAACATTTCATGCAGAAAAAATAGACTATTCTTTTTTTTTTCACACCTACATTATCTACATGTCCGATTAGATGCTATCCTTTGTACACCTGTTGTGCACGACCTTATAACTAGTGAGTACTTGGCTAGAACAATCTCTGATCATAACCCCCTCTTCTTGGGATTCAGTTGGACGCAAACTAGACTGTTTCCCCACTTGGCGACTAAAACCGGAAACCCTGGATTGTCCTGGTTTTCAGTCCGAGCTGCGAATAGCCATAGAGCAATATTTTGAGGAGAACAAAGGTATGGCATTGAGCCAACTTGTAGTATGCAATTCCTTCAAAGTAGTGATTAGGGGTAGGTGTATCTCCGAAGCAGTGGAAATTCGCTGGACCCCTCAACGGAATACCTTAGCCACAGAACAAAAATTGAGGGATGTAAAAAAAAAAATTTGACCGGAACATCGGGAACTGCAGGATATGTTACTGGAAGATAAAGAAAAAGTGGCAGAGCAGGTTCAAACACTGTGATGCTTTGACTATAGGAATTATATGATACAAGCACTTGCAGAGAGAGACCGTACGGGGGCACTCCTAGCATGGTTGGCTAATCCTGCAGCGACCGTATCCGATGTGGAGGCAGATTCCCCGGTAGGAGATATAGAACTACTTGAAGTCAGGGCCGCCATTAAACCAATGGCTAGAAATAGAACGCCCGGAACCGACGGCTTACCAGTCAAATTTTTCTCTATGTATGTTGAAGAGCTCGGACCCCGGCTGATGGAACTCTATAATTTAGCGAAACAAGAGGGCAGACTCCCTACGTCCATGAGGGAAGCTCTGGTTGTGCCATTGTTAAAACCCGGGAAGCCGGCTTTTGATAAAACAGCCTACAGACCACTATTGATGCTCAATCTGGATGATAAGATCCTTAGCAAAATTCTGACTCTCATTCATCTGGAACAAGCAGGTGTTATACCAGGCCTCAATACGCCCTTAATATTCAGAGACTTTTGCGGTTGTTGGAAGCAGATTAATATTGTAAGGAAGAGGCTGCAATCTTTGCGGTGGATATAGAAAAGGCCTTTGATAGCCTGGAATGGCCCTTCTTTTTAGAGTGATGCGAAGATTCTTACTGGGTTCTAGCTTTGTGGAATGGACTGCCTTACTATACTCAGAGTCTCAGGCTCAAGTACAGACGGAGGGGAACAATCTTGGACAGTTACCCATGTGGGTATAGGTACAAGTCAAGGTTGTCCCTTATCACCCCTACTGTTTGCCCTGACTATGGAGTCTTTGGCCTGCCAAGCCAGAACTGGGATCCCCTACCAGGGTCTGGAAGTCATGGGCAGGCAACACCATATTGCACTATATGCCGATGACTTTTTACTTTTCCTCCGTACCTTAAGGGAGGATTTTGAAGGGACAAGAGCTCCTTGCAAACCTCTGGAGTGTCTCGGGCCTACGAGTTAACTGGAGAAAATCGTGCCTGTTTCCTACTGCAGCGGGTAGAGATAGGCTGTAGCGGGTGAAGTGTTGTGGGAATCCAGATGCCTCCCGTACCTGGGGGTCAAAATCTACCATGATCCCGGAGGGCAATGTCTGGAAGGCTCTCCAAGGTGTGAAGGCGAATATGGGGTTTCGGGCTACCCTTCCTCTCTCGGTGATTGGCAGAATTGCCCTATTAAAAATGGTGACCTTGCCAAGGTTGCTATACTTCCTTGTAGTTCTACCTTTTTGGATCACGGCGGTTGTATTCCATACCTTACAAACATTGATAACAGGCTTTATCTGGGGATCTGGTAGGCGCAGGATAGCACTGACCGCCCTTCAGAGACCTAAGGCAGCGAGTGGCCTGGCACTTCCTGTTTCCGAGAGTTAATACATAGCTGCACAGTTGCAGTGGCTCGTGCAGTGGGTGGCCGGTAGGGTCCGCAGGACGGAGCACTTGGATCCCTCTGTCTGCTATCCCGTATCGCATTGCAACTTCCTGCCCCGGTGGTGGAAGACAGTTCTGAATTTAGAGTACTCAAAGTGTTTGTTCAAGAGCTTACAGAAGCCGTAAATTAGGCGAACATCCACTCTAGAAATTCCGTTGGAATTTCATCTGGGACTTCCACATGGTGGGAATTGGCAAGGGCAGAGGGAATGGATGGCGGCTTGAGCAACGGCGATTGGAGCACTTTTTATGAAGAAGGCTCTTTGCTATCATTCGAAGACTTCAGAGAGTGTCCTGATTTGCCACGGGGACACTTTCTGTTATATAGGGCCCTCTCCGCAGCGATTCACAAACACTGGGGGACAGGGCTTTCAGAACCTTCACTCTCGGGAGGGTGTCAATATCTAGTAGCTTCCTCAAGCACAAATAAGACAGTCACTTGCTACTACCGCTGGCTTCGGGGCGAGTCATTACCCACACTTGATAATTTACAATTACGATGGCTGGGAGGTCTGGGTGTCCCCATAGAAGAAAAAATGTGGGATGACTTAGTTGACTGCTTCCCCAGAGTATCTAGGAATGCCCAGCTTCAACTGATCATCTTTTATGTACTCCGCAGGATCTCACACCTGGACGGGATAAACCGCTATTTCATGACAGACACTACTAAATGCCCCCCGTTGTGAGGAGGTAGGGGCCGAATTCCTTCATATGTTCTGGAGTTGCCCGGAGCTGGGAAGCTTTTTTTGGGGGGGGGGGTCAGTGACCGATACCTTAGCTGAGGTGACTGAGAGGGAGGTTCACTGTACGCAGTGTCATTGTTTACTACATTGGTTCCCACACACATACAAGACTAAGTGACCAGCAGATTCCAGGACCTGGCACTCCTACTGACCAAGAGAGAGATTGCCAGATGCTGGAAATCCTAGAGGGGGCCTTCTGTAGAGGGGTGGAAAAAAGAGGTCATACGCTGGGCGGATTGAGAGGGGGCTGTGCGCCCGAGGGAGTCGAGAAGAGGCCGAAGATCCTTGGAGGCTGCCAGGGTGTTGGAGGCATTGGTGGAGGAGCTGAAGCACCCAGAGTCCTCCTCCCTTGAGGAGGCACTGAACACCCCCTGATACTGTAAGTAGCACACCTGCTCTCTATGTGGGATTCGGCTCTGAAGCCATGTAATTTTCCTTAGTATGAGACAATGGAGGGGTGTCTAAAGTGCTAGACAACACAAATCAGCATAGGACACTATCCCACACCATCTGAACGCTGCATCTCCTACGATAATGATAGATTCCTTCCTGATAAGGCCACAGACATGGCACGCACAGGGGTGTGTGACCTTTTATGATTTGCACCACATACCTCGGGGGACCTCTACCTGGGTGTGGCTCGAAGTGCACCCACGATTGAAAGTGCTTTCCACTGTGCATGATGCACATAAATTGTTGGGCTTGTACTTTTCCATTGCAGGCCCAACCGGAGGGGAGGTAGCCCTGACTATCAGATGACTGGATTAACACATATGCAATTGAATAACCATTTCTTGTTGAATTAGAGACCTGGTCTCGTTTTGTAATCAATTAAAATCTGTTTTTTTTTTTTAAGTTTACCTGTTTTAAGTACACCCTCCTAGTAGGATGCATCAAATTGTTCTATTAAAATTATATGCAGTGGTTGTTTTTACTTAAAAAAAAAAATTATTTCAAGCATATGGCCAGCATTTAAAGGCGGTGGCATTTTTTTTTTAACCATATGCTTACAATAAAAAAGTAACAATTGCATCAGCTTGTCAGTCCCAAGCCTATTTTCTTTGCCAGTGCTTTTTACAAAATGAGGCAATTTTGTCAGGTAAGATAATAACCAGCCTAGAACCTTTACTTAATCCTGAGAAGGGAGTGTTTATTTGGGGTAAGTATTTGTAAATTAAGATTCAGATAGTGGACGAGAAGCTATGAACTCATTTGATAAGGAGATACGAAATCTAGACTTGCAGATTTAAATCTGAGTGCAAGTGTAAATGTACTACTTTCTGCTATTCACGGTCCTCTGCAGGAGCCTGTATGGAAAGCTGGCCCAGGCATTAGGTTTCTGAGTACTTTCCTGGAAAGGTCATGTGACATTAGTGATATCACATGCCTGTTGTTGGACTTATTCCATAGCAGAAAAAATAAGCATACGGTTAATAGCAAACCTTGTCCAAACATAACATGTTAATCTGTCTTTGTACATGGAAACAATTATCCACATAGAGAAAGCAATACCCCACTACCCCCAGTAAATCTTATGTTGATTCATTTCTCTTCCAAGGTGTGAAGCAATTTATGCCCAGCCTTGCCTGGAGTAAAAGTCACACTGTCGCTGGGGTGGACAGGGGAAGGATTGGAGTGTGTGAATGTAGACAGCCAGCCACACCTGTAAGCATTTGCACCTTGCCACGACTGACCATGCCTTGGAACACCAAGGTACCCACAACTTGAGTGGGATTTACAGAACTCGTAACTCGTGGTGGCGATCTCTGCACATGTGCTTACACTGGCTAGAGATCCTGGCAGTAGTACGTTGTGTAAATGTGGAGTAACATCCAGAGCTGCTGACTTTGGCACTGGAGTGCCAGGAGTTTTCTCACCCCCCCCCCTACCCCCCCCCCCCACGCAATAGAATTTTATTGTGGGCAAACCATTTAATTGTCCTGTGTTCACTGTCAAATCTGTAATGTAATCTGGTGCTCATGTGAAGTGTTGTAATGCATTTGGGCCAAATTTGCGCAAAGTAAAAACTGCAGAAAAGCAAATTTGTCAAACATAAGTTTACAGCAAAATTTACCTTTGTAATTAATGCCCGTCTCCACAGATGATTGGACTAGTGATAATGGGTGGGTGGCCTCAACTTGTATAAAAAAGATTAAAATAAATGCTTCAATTTCGTGTTGTTGTCGAAGTCTCCCAAAAAGTTTTTGCATTACTTGTGTCTTAATGTGCAGCTAATGTTGGATGCACAGTGCTGAAGCTGTTCTGCCTTTAGAGGCACCCCATCCTAGCCGCTAATGTGTTGTCTTTGTAACATTTCTGGTGTGTGGGGCCTAGTTAACTGTTGAGTGTTTAGTAATGTGGGCATAATGCTGTCGTTGATGTCACTATTTCAAGAAGTAAACTGTAAATGGGTACATAATGAATCTTTGAACTTACTGGAAAAATGTTTTATCGCCCTGGCACAGGTGGTGAAAAAGGACAACATTAAGCTCTCCATCAATGACTTCATTATCAAGGCCTCTGCGTTGTCGTGTTTAAAGGTTCCTGAAGCAAACTCTTCCTGGATGGATACTGTCATTAGGCAGTAAGTGCATGCATTCACTTTCCTACTATCCTTTTATATTCAATTTCCTGTATTGATCAACTTTGCAACTTTGTTTTTTAATTTTTTTGTTCAACTGCCTCCATTTAACTTACTTGATAAAAAACGACCAGCAGAGGTCAGTAAAATACCAGAATCATTTAAGCATTCTCTAGATTCCAGTCCATAGAAATGGTCTTCCCCGAGCACCCATAGACAATAATATTTCTCTCCATGTGTTCTCATACCTGGCCTGTCACGCAGTTTGGTGCTTACTTTCCCTCCATGTCAAAGAACAGTAGATGTTTCAGCATTCAGCACCCAGGCTAATGTGCTTCATAGCTATATACATATAAGGTCCCAAAGGCGAGACTGATTGCATTGCAAATGCTTGTCTACATTTTGGACCTTGCTTAAATGTATGCCATGCCCATCCTTAATTTGTAAACTCCTCGTTGTGCATACCGTCCACTATCCACTACAGCCTAGCTGTACGTGTGAGCTTTTGTGAAGCTTTTTACAAAGAGTTGTGTTGAAGGAAGCTCGTTTGTTGTTAATCCAGACATTGATTATTGGTGCCCCTTGTTTTCCCACAGAAACCACGTGGTGGATGTAAACGTTGCTGTGAGCACTCCAGCTGGCCTTATTACTCCTATAGTCTTCAACGCACACATAAAGGGCCTGGCCTCCATTAGCAGTGACGTTGTTTCTTTGGCAGCCAGAGCAAGAGAAGGAAAACTCCGGCCTCATGAATTCCAGGTGAGTGGTTTGACAAGCCAGTAATATTTTTTGACAAACCGGTGATATTTGTTTCCTTTAGTTGTGGTGTTTTTTTGTTGTTTTTGTTTGAAGTTTGATGAAGTCCCAAAGTGTCTAGTATGTTTGGTTTTTCTGGTAGTATTTGAAACCTAGCCGGTTTACAAGTGCTGTGGTTACTAATTGGTTTTGGAAGTCTCAATGAATGAAATTGTTCTATTTTAGGAATCTGTTGGCACTATTGCGCATCTCTTTTTTTTGTATTTGGGCTCATAGAAATGCACGTCTGTGTTTGCGTTAGAAACGGTTAAACTTATTTGCTGAAAAGTGTATTTCAAAATAGCAGACCCTTTTAAGGTGAAAAGGTATAGTTAGATGAATAGGTGAAAATGTCCAGAACAGCATTGATTCTGGGTGTGTGTTTGCCTTTGTTTTTTTTGTGTGTGCTCGCGAGTGTGTTTTTTATTTATCTGTGTGTTTATGTTGAAGGAGATGACGAGGCAGCAGGTATGTACTACTGTTTGTGTTGTGTCACATCTGGCAAGAACAGGTTGAAAACGAGCAAAGTGCAGGTAAATATCTTGTGCTGAGTAAAGAAAAGGACAGGGGAAAGTGAGTAAATACCTTGACTGCCTTTGCTGTATTTTGTCTTTATTTATTGAAACGTGGACCATAACTCTTCCGTTCTGTGCTGACCTCAGTCCAAAAGTTGTACACTTAAAAGCACTGCACAGTGTGCCATTCTCTGAGCTTGCTCTGATGTGCAGTAAGTTACCTCGCTGCATCTGTTCAATCCTCATTGTCCCACGATGGTGTCCTTAAGTACGTGCTATCTGCAGTTGGGAGCTTCGTCCAATAATCTAAGTCAGGAATACAAATTGCCTCAGTTCCGTAGGCCCGCATGTCCGCCATTTTGTATTCCTCTTAAGTTGCCTCATGTCTTCTATGCTCCATGATACTATCTAAATAATCTAAACACATGTACATGACGTCACTATCCAATGTGTTTGTTATCAACAGGCGTACTACTGTGTAGAGACACTTTCTTATTTTGATTCTCTCATTTTCGTGGTTAAAGCATCTTTTCATGTTCTAGTTGTTTTTGACACGCATTCTAACTAATTGAGTAAAGAAAGAACATGTGTGTACCATGCTTGGCCTGAGAATGGAGCGTTTAAACAGGGATGTCAATGTCTAAAACCAAACCTGGAGGGCACAATCTTCTGTCCTTCCCCTCCACTGCAATCCAGTTTCACTATTTACTTCATTTACGTTACATCCTCTTCGGGAGGAGTGTGAGAGTGCATCACTCAAGGTTTTCTGCAGGTCTGATTGTCTTTCGTGCACGACAGCCACATTTTCACTTATGCAGATCGCGCCGTCACAGATTTGATTCACGAGCCTTAGTTCAAAAGGATGAATAATTGAGATGGTGCAAATACACTAATGAAAATGCATAATATTTATGTACCATTAGATAGATGCCAGGACATCAAAGTTACCACTACAGGTAATGCTATTACATTGACTGAGGTATGTAAGTACAAGGGGAAGTGGGTAGGGGTTATAGTAAGCGGTACATTTCAATATTGTTCAGTTTGGAATTAGGGTAATTGGTTATTTCTGATGGATACATCTGCCTGTGGATTCCTCACCTTGTGAATCCTCACCTTATGAATATCCCCTGCGCCAGCATTCCGCGAAAGGTTTTCCTAGTTTTCTGCGCCGACGAAGTCGTAATAGCGTAATGGCTCCGCACGTGGCTCCGCATGACGTCACCGGAGCCATAAGAGGACCTCGTCTGCGTGATTACGTCAGTTCCCTTTTTTCCGCGCTGTCGATGGGAAAGTTTTTTTCTGGGACTTTCCATACTTAGTTTGGATACTTTGTATTTTTGATTGTATCTCTTCCTTTCTTTGTCATGTCTGCTCTGAGGAAGTCGGGGTTTAAACCTTGCAGGGAATACGGTAAACATATGTCAATTATTGACCCGCATGAGGATTGTCTTTGGTGTTCATCTTCAGACCATGACGTCGAGGGATGCTCTTCATGCAGGAAGATGAATCCGAAGGCTTTAAAGGAGCAAGAAGCAAAGCTTTACATGGCTAAAGCAAGAAAAGAAAAAAAGGAGTCGAAAAAGGTCAAAGTCTAGTTCTTTGTCGCCTGAATCCAAGAAGAAGCATAAGAAGAGGAGACATGCTTCTCGACGCCAATCTTCAAAGTTTGTGGTGCCAAGGTCGCCTTCTCCTCCTCCTCGATGTCGAGAAAAGGACTTTGTCTACCTTCAGTTTCTCTTCAGGGAATCTGGCTCATTCTCCTTCCTATAAGGAGACTCCAGAGCAGGCAACGACGCCGAGATTCTCTCAGTCGAATCTGGCTGATGATGAGGTTCCTTCGGCTCCAGATGTTACACCTGTGGCTCCGACTGCAGAGGTACCTCGATTGAATCCGGAACTGGCTTCTTACCCTCAGTTTCCGATGCCGAGTTCTGATCCCTCGCATTTTTTAGATGCGATGTATGGTGTTTTCACCAGGGCATCGTACCACTCTGGAGCACCTTCGGGTCCCATGGGTCCTTTGGCATATAATTTGAGTGTGCCTCACCATTATCCTCAGGTCCCCTTTATGCCGTTCATGCCAGCGACGTCGTCCTGGTCTTTTCCGGCTCCGAAAATGTCAATGCCGTATGGTCAGTCTCCGGCTCCATCCCGTGATGCTTCTCGGATTCGAACGGCGCCGGATATGGATCCACCTTCGACGCCGCTTCCGGAGCTGTCGACGCCGCAACCGAAGATGCGATCGGGGAGAGAGGCGCAGAGGTTATTGGAAGAGGAGCAGCACCAGGCTGATGAGAGGGAGGGAGGAAGGAGAGGTGTATGACACAGAAAATGTGTTTGAAGACTTGTGTGAAGTAATTAGGCTTGACACTTCTCCAGAGTGGGACTTTGTTTCTCAAAAGGCTTCTCCCTCTAAGGATATTGCGCCATATCAGACAGTTATTAGGAAGGCTGCAGAACATTTGGACTTGCAGCTTCCTGTGGCGGAGTATAAGCCTAATCTTCTCACTGAAGTGATTCATTCTCTTTCTTCGGCGGTTGAGACACTTTTGCCATTTAATGATGCTCTTACTGAGCCAATACTTGATGTGTGGCGCAATGCTCTTTCGGGTCCTGCAGTTTCGAGGTCAGTCTCAAGAAGGTAGAGACCGGATCCTAGAGATCTCGTTTTCCTTTCCTCTCACCCGTCTCCTGAAAGTCTGGTTGTGCAGGCTTCTTGCTCAAAGCAGTCATCAGTGGCGTTTACGCAGGCTCCGGCAGACAGGGATTCTAAGAAGTTGGAGCAGTCTGCGAAAAAGGTCTTTTCTTCAGCCAGTATGGCATTAAAGTCTACCAATGCCACTTGTCTCTTGGGCAGGTACATTCATGCTTTAATGGACTCTGCGAAACAGCTTCTCCCTAAGTTATCTGAGGAGGACAAGGGGAATCTGAGTGAGGTGTTGGTGGATGCTCAAGCGGCTGCTCACCAGTTTATCCAGTCTGGTCTGGATACAGCGGATTCTGTGGCCAGGGTTATGGGCTTGTCTGTTGCTACAAGGAGGCACGCATTGTTGAAATCTTTGGGGTTCTCGCCCGACATGCAGGCTGCTCTTATTGATTTGCCATTTGATGATTCCAAGCTTTTTGGTGAAAAGGCGGACTCTGCCGTGCAGAGATTTATGGACAGTAAGGCAACGGCAAGGCCTTTGGGTCTGCAGTCACAATTAAGAGGCTATGGATATAAAGGAGACCGTGGCTTTGGGAAGTCTTCCTTTCGTGGGTCCAGACAGCCTCAGCAACTGCAGCAAAACCTCTTGTATAAGAGCTACCGGGGTAAAGGCAGAGGTTGCCTTTGTGGAGCCGAGCGTCAACCCTCTTCCTCCTCTACCTCCCCAACCCCTCCTGGTAATGCAGGAAAGCAGCCCTAGATCTGCCATCCTCGATCATATAGGTCCAGTGGGAGGCCGGCTTACACATATTCTACAAGATTGGAAGTTAATCACTTCGGACCTTTGTGTTTTAGATCTTGTAGAGAATGGGTATGCCCTTCCCTTAAGGGAATTCCTTCCTCCTTGCCAGGGGTTTTGCACGGAGGATCATTTGCTTCTCCTTCAGAAGGAGGTTCTTACCTTATTACAGAAAGGTGCAATAGAGGTGGTTCCGGAGCAGGAAAGGGGTCAGGGTTGCTACTCCCGGTAATTCCTGATCCCCAAGAAGGATGGCAGGTTACGTCCTATCCTGGACCTCAGAATCTTGAATCTGTTTCTCAAGCAGGAGAGGTTCAATATGCTCACCCTAGCGCAGGTTCTTCAGGCGCTGCAACAAGATTACTGGATGGTGTCCATCGACTTACAGGATGCGTATTTTCACATCCCAATCCTGAAGTTGCACAGGAAGTATCTCCGTTTTACGGTTCGGTCGCAACATTACCAATTTGCGGTCCTTCCGTTTGGTCTTACTAGCGCACCTCGAGTCTTCACCAAGGTGATGGCAGTGTTGGCTGCCCATCTCAGTAGGTCAGGGATTCCTCTTTTCCCTTACCTGGACAATTGGCGATTAAAAGCAGAGTCGCCAGTGATGGTGCGACATCATCTGCAGGTTACAACTCAGCTATTGTGCAAATTGGGTTTTTCGATAAATGCACCCAAGTCTCACCTGGTGCCCTCAACGCAACCTGTTCATAGGGGCGGTACTGGATACCACTGTGTGTCGTCGAGCTTTCCTGCCTCAGCAAAGGATTCTCGACATTCAGTAAATGATTCCTCTGTTTTACAATGGAGCGGTTGTTCCAGATCTGAAGGTCCTTCGCCTGCTCGGTCTGTTTGCTTCCTGCATCTCAGGGAGTCTGTAAGGATCTTCAGAGATGCTGTAGCGGATCTGTCTTGGTGGAGCGTGGAGGGCAATCTGTCTCAAGGGAAGCCCTTCCATCTTCCTCCATCGGTGGCCACAGTGATAACTGATGCTTCTACCCAAGGGGGGAGTGCTCATCTGGGGGAACAGGAGATCAAGGGTCTTTGGTCTCTAGAGGAAAGGTTGCTTCACATCAACCTTCTGGAATTGCGGGCAATAAGTTTGGCGCTCAAGGCCTTTCTCCCTTCCCTTCGCTGTCAGTCGGTTCAAGTCCTGACGGACAACACTGCCGCGATGTGGTACGTCAACAAGCAGGAAGGAATAGGGTCGTATCGTCTCTGAAGAGAGGCGTTGCAGCTCTGGTTCTGGGCTCAGGACCAGTGGATTTGCTTGATGGCAAATCATCTGACGGGGTGCTAAACGTGTGTGCGGACATTCTCAATCGACAGTTCGCCGACAACGAGTGGCGGCTTCATCTGGAGGTAGTTCGATACATCTTCTCGACGTGGGGAACTCCTCGGGTGGACCCGTTTGCTACTCTAGAGAACGCGCACTGCCTGTCATTCTGCAGTCTCCAGTTTCCGAGGCAGGGAGCGTTGGGCGAAGCGTTTCAGTTGAGTTGGAGCTCACAACTCCTTTACACGTTTCCTCCCATACCCTTAATTCCTCTGGTTCTGAGGAAGATTCGCCAAGACCGGTTCCAAAATATATTGATTGTTCTGGATTGGCCAAGAAGGGTGTGGTACACGGACCTACTTCACCTTTCATCGCACCCTCCGCTCTGTCTCCCTCTCAGGGTAGACCTTCTCTCTCAGATGGTGGGGCAGGTTCTACACCCCACCTCCAGAGCCTGCACCTATATACCAGGAGATTGAACGGCGCAACCTGAATACTTTTTCTCTCCCGCCTGATGTGGTTAGGTTATATTATCGGCCAGGCGACACTCAACCAAGTCTATGTACTCCTACAGGTGGTCTAAATTTGTTAGATGGTGTGGAGAGAAATCTATTGATCCTCTGAAAGTGCATCTTTCTGATGATCTTTGTTTTTCACTTCATTTGGCTCAGCAGGGTTGTGCTGTGGCCACTGGTAAAGGATATTTGTCGGCTTTTTCTGCATTTCTTTGCGTGCCCGATCAGCCTTCTCTTTATAAGTCTCCTATAGTCTTAAGATTCATTAGGGGCTTACTAACATGTTTCCTCCAACTCCTTTTGTTATGCCCTAGTGGGATTTAAATTTGGTATTAACTTTGTTAATGTTTTCCACGTTTGATCCTATGTATAGTTGTCCTTTGAGACTTCTGACATTCAAAACGGTCTTTTTAGTGGCTATCACCTCGGCTAGGAGGGTGAGTGAGCTTCAGGCTTTGAGTTCAAAGCCTCCTTTTCTGACTGTACACGCTGAAAGGATGTTAGCCAGTATTGGGGTATCTTTCATAGATTCACATGCCTGCATCATTCCCCGTCGCCGAGGCGGGAGTCCCACGGTAAATACAAAAGTAGTGCCAAATGTAAATAATGGTAGTAGGCTCAAAGAAAAGGCCTGAGGCCTATATCTTAGTTGCCTATCTACCTCATTATGCTAAAAGGACCAAAAAAGGGTCCCCACCAATCCGCTATCAGCACCCTCTAGAACACTCTGAGCAGAGTCAGTTCTCCTCAGATTTTCACCGCACTTCGTGTGGAAGGGAGTCTCCCTGAGTGCCTCTCAGTTTTTCTTCATGATGTCTGACAAGAAGGCCTTTTTCAAACCCTGCAGAACCTGCAATAAGAAGAGGGTCCATGTGGATGACCAACACAAGGACTGCATCTACTGCCAATACCCGAAGCATGAGGCAAAAGATTGCAAAATGTGCCGTATCTTCCCTTCTACAACCCTTTGGGATAGGGAGGCAAGAGTACTGATGTGGCTTAAATCTTCTTCGGCTGAAGTGGATGACAGAGCCTCAACTTCCAGCAAGGGAGCTAGATCACAGGACACATCTTCAAGTGAGGGGAGAAAACACCACAAATCCTCCCACTCTACTTCTGACCCTTCTCAGAGGTCTCCTGTATTTTCCTCTGGGTCAGCGCAGTCTCAGTCCTCTGCTCTGAAGGACTCTAAGAAGCCATCTTCAAAAACAGTGAGTAAAAACCTTTCTAAATCTCTGGCTTTCCCTCCTTTGTTGACGATTTCTGTCACTCGACGGAGACTATTTCAATAACGTCGATCACCTCTCCTATTCTGTCAACGAGGATTACTATCCTGTCAAAGAATACCATCGTAGAAGAATCGTCGACGAAGGCCTCATCGACGAAGTTAACGTTTAAGTCCATGTCGACGACAGTACCGTCGACGTAGCCTCCGTTGACGAGAGTTGTATCGTCGACGAAGACGCAGTTGTCTACTGCACCGTCGACGAGTGTCCCATCGACGAGTGTCCCATCGACGAAGATCCCGTCGACGGCAAGCCCGTCAACGACCCCGACGCAGATCCCGTCGACGACATTGACAGAGCCCCTTGAAGACAAGTCCGTCGACGGAGAACCCGTTTACGAAAATACCATTGACTGGGGACTTACCTGTTCCGTCTACGACATTGACCATGGCTCCGATTCATTCAACGCCTGTTTCTTCAAGGAGTTTTCATCTCAAGACATTTCAAAGGCATGGGTATAGCAATATTTCACGGCTTACTCCTTCCCATCTTCTTGAAACATATGTGCAGGAAGAGGAGGATGATTACGATGACGAAGAGGAGGAACAACCATTTGGAATAGCTCATCATCCATCTGAGTTGCATATCAAATGCCAAGATGATGATGAAGAGGAGGAGGATTATCATGAGCAATACTATCAAAAGGACATTGTTGTCCCGCATCATAGAGTTCATCATAGGCAATCTCGCCAGAGTGACACGAGCCATCTGCCTCCAACTCATCTACAGGACCTGCAAGCCATGCTAGCAGATTACTGACACCTTTCCCTCTCAGCAAACTAATCCACAAGTTCCACCTCAGCCTGTGATGGTTTCGGACCCCTTGCCTCCACCTGATGCTCCGGTTCCAACACCAACTTCCAGAACCTCCTCAAGAACATCAGCCTCCAGACCCTCATCAGGATCAGGACACATCCTCTGATGAAGAGGTTGATGAGGGTGAATTACCAGAGAACCCTCATGTAGATCCCTGGGATTCTTACATCATCCCTATGCCTTCACCACCGACTCCTCTACCATCTGATTCGCCTCAAGAGGATGGAAGAGGATTTCACAGCCTAATGCAGTGAGCTGCTGCTAGGTTTCAGCTACCTGTCACTGTTGAACAGAGTGCTTCCTTCATGATTTTAAAGAGGAATCCAGAAAGATTACGAGGGCTGTTCCGATAATTGATTATATATGGAACGAAGGAATAAAAATCATGAAAAACGCTGCATCTGTACCAGCAGTGCTTCCACAGATTGATAAAAAATACCATGCTCCTGCCAATAGTCCATCCTGTCTCATTCGGCACACTCGGCCTGATTTGGTCATCTCCCAGGCTGTCCAACAACAATCTAAGAACCCGGCAAAACCCATTACTACACCGCTGGATAAGGAGGGGCGTTGTCTTGACCTGATCGGCAAGAAGTTTTCCACAATTGCAGCTGCATCCATCAGAGCAGCCAACTCCCTTACAATAATAGGGCGTTATGACTGCCAAATGTGGTCAGACATGGCTGGGCTGATTGAGCTCATTCCTGAAGACAGAAGGCAGGAAGCAAGAAAGATCCTACTGTAAGGGGAACGTCCTGCATTGGAGATAATAGATTGTGCACTAAACATTGTCAATACCAACTTTCGGCAACTGGCTGGGGCGGCAGTACTCAGACGCCAGGGTTGGCTTAAATATTAAACAAAACAACTGCCAGTACTGCCCAATCTATTCGAACATATAGCAACAGACAATAAACAAAATACTGTCATGCAAAGACTAGCCGTTCAGTCTGCACTAGTTCTTCAAATCAATTTATTAAGTCAAAATCTATTTTTCGAAATTTTTGATAGATTTCACATTAAATTATGAAACATGTTTTAGTTTATTTAGAAGGGGAGCTCCTATTTAAGTGTACTACTATATACAAAGGAGTGTGAGAAAAAGTTGAATAAATAAGAAGTAGTATATCAAAAAAGAGGAAATTTGTTTAGGAAAAACTCAAACATACGTTTCACATTCATTCACAATCTGCGTCTCATATATACCCAACATAATGGTAGAATGAAATCAAAAAGAAAAGGAAAGAAAGAATGAAGGGAAAAAATGTGTGTGAAAGTGTCCTGCCTCGATTATTTTTAAATCTTTTTGATTGGACGGGGACACCTAATGAATAGTCAATCTAATACAAATATCTTTTACTATATAACAAAGCCATCATAAATAATTATTATACAACAAATAGCAGTATGATTGGCCAACAAACAAAACACACAAAAGGTCGACGTGTTTCAAATCCCCCAAGTGTGGGGATTATCCTCAGGACCACAGAAGAATATGAATCTGGAAAGAATAGAAATAGACATTCTTACTCAAAAACATACACTTAGCGATCTTCAAACTTTATGCTCAGTCTAGCACAGCACTATGAAAATACCTGTGTCTTCCAATTTTCTGCGTGGAATCTGTGGATTGTAACAAAAAAGAGGGGTTTTGGACAGTCAGTTTCGAAAGTGTTTAAGGAACTGATCGTGAACTTAGGAAAACATTGCCTCGAGAACTTACTATTTAAATAGAGGGCGCAGATCTTAAAGGGTGATTTCAAACTTGTGAAAATATCCTATGGGAAATTCCAAGAGTGTTGCTCCTTCTCCACTCGTTTATCTGCACGAGGTGTACAAATCTGAAACCAAATCAAAAGTGGCCATTTTGAGTCAACATTGTTTTAGATGAATGGTTAAGAAGTTAAGTGTGTTCAAAATTTGCAGCAATGAGATTAGACAACCGACTGATTTGTCTGTGGCAACCTCTATGTTAACAAACTCGGGTTGACAATTATTGCAATAAAGTAAGGGATGGGATAACGTAATCGGGGTATATTTTTCAGTATTTCATAAACTGTTTAAGAAAAAATGTTTGGTCTTGGTACTGTGGGTCCCAAAAATAGCTCGGCACCGCGTGGCATTGCTCGTTGTATCTAACAGTTATTTTCGCAAAGCGAGTTAAATTATATTCATTTTCGCTCACCTTCCTCGTGAAGTCAAGTCACTCAAACGCCGGTTGTTTTTAGTTCCGGTTTCCATGTTTCGTTGAACTCTCGTATTTTAAAGACCACGAGATGTCGCGGGAATTCTGGGAATTGTAGGAAAAGTTCTTTCTTGTGTTTACAAAGCTAAGTTGGAATTGGTCATGCGTTTTCTAATAATATGCACAACGTTGTAGGTCCATAAATTCATCTCAGTATATAAGGAGAACAAATTTGATTATGTGACATGATTTTAACGAGTCGGAGCGTTGTCCTTATTTTTTGCTGACTGAATGTAGACGGAATGATTTCCATATCAATAATTCACAGATTTATATATCATTATTATGTTCGGTAGCTAATGAAAAGGTCCAGCCTACTGTATTGTGATCCGATTTTGATATAGCCATCCATTACATTTAGTTTGCTGATGAGTTCAGCATTAAACCCTTTGGCGTCAATACTCATATAAAACACAGAATTGCTGTCGGCTTTGAGGTATACCCCTATAGTGACTTCAGATGGATCTTATGAATATCAAGTCACAGATGATACAATTCTGACATTTCGTTCGATCCATTAGTTGCAGTGTTATATTTCAAAATCAGCAATGCCTCACGTTTAGACAGTCTTTCTTCAATATCGCCTCCTCTTGGGTCTGGCTCAATTTTCGATATTACTGTTCACTTCAGGTCTGTTTCGCGGTGTGCACACTCATTCCATTGTTGGACTAAAGGTGCAGTGAAATATAACACTGCAACTAATGGATTGAACGAAATGTCAGAATTGTATCATCTGTGACTTGATATTTATAAGATCCATCTGAAGTCACTATAGGGGTATACCTCAGAGCCGACAGCAATTCTGTGTTTTATATGAGTATTGACGCCAAAGGGTTTAATGCTGAACTCATCAGCAAACCAAATGTAATGGCTGGCTATATCAAAATCGGATCACAATACAGTAGGCTGGACCTTTTCATTAGCTACCGAACATAATAATGATATATAAATCTGTGAATTATTGATATGGAAATCATTCCGTCTACATTCAGTCAGCAAAAAATAAGGACACCGCTCCGACTCGTTAAAATCATGTCACATAATCAAATTTGTTCTCCTTATATACTGAGATGAATTTATGGACCTACAACATTGTGCATATTATTAGAAAACGCATGACCAACTCCAACTTAGCTTTGTAAACACAAGAAAGAACTTTTCCTACAATTCCCAGAATTCCCGCGACATCTTGCGGTCTTTAAAATACGAGAGTTCAACGAAACATGGAAACCGGAACTAAACACAACCGGCGTTTTCGAGTGACTTGACTTCACGAGGAAGGTGAGCGAAAATGAATATAATTTAACTCGCTTTGCGAAAATAACTGTTAGATACAACGAGCAATAACACGCGGTGCCGAGCTATTTTTGGGACCCACAGTACCATGACCAAACATTTTTTCTTAAACAGTTTATGAAATACGGAAAAATATACCCCGATAACTGAATCCCATCCCTTACTTTATTGCAATATTTGTCAACCCGAGTTTGTTAACATAGAGGTTGCCACAGACTAATCAGTCGGTTGTCTAATCTCATTGCTGCAAATTTTGAACACACTTAACTTCTTAACCATTCATCTAAAACAATGTTGACTCAAAATGGCCACTTTTGATTTGGTTTCAGATTTTTACACCTCGTGCAGATAAACATGTGGCGAAGGAGCAACACTCTTGGAATTTCCCATAGGATATTTTCACAAGTTTGAAATCACCCTTTAAGATCTGCGCCCTCTATTTAAATAGTAAGTTCTCGAGGCAATGTTTTCCCAAGTTCACGATCAGTTCCTTAAACACTTTCGAAACTGACTGTCCAAAACCCCTCTTTTTTGTTACAATCCACAGATTCCACGCAGAAAATTGGAAGACACAGGTATTTTCATAGTGCTGTGCTAGACTGAGCATAAAGTTTGAAGATCGCTAAGTGTATGTTTTTGAGTAAGAATGTCTATTTCTATTCTTTCCAGATTCATATTCTTCTGTGGTGCTGAGGATAATCCCCACACTTGGGGGATTTGAAACACGTCGACCTTTTCTGTGTTTTGTTTGTTGGCCAATCATACTGCTATTTGTTGTATAATAATTATTTATGATGGCTTTGTTATATAGTAAAAGATATTTGTATTAGATTGACTATTTATTAGGTGTCCCCGTCCAATCTAAAAGATTTAAAAATAATCGAGGCAGGACACTTTCACACACATTTTTTCTCTTCATTCTTTCTTTCCTTTTCTTTTTGATTTCATTCTACCATTATGTTGGGTATATATGAGACGCAGATTGTGAATGAATGTGAAATGTATGTTTGAGTTTTTACTAAACAAATTTCCTCTTTTTTGATATACTACTTATTTATTCAACTTTTTCTCACACTCCTTTGTATATAGTAGTACACTTAAATAGGAGCTCCCCTTGTAAATAAACTAAAACATGTTTCATAATTTAATGTGAAATCTATCAAAAATTTCGAAAAAGAAATAGATTTTGACTTAATAAATTGATTTGAAGAACTAGTGCAGACTGAACGGCTAGTCTTTGCAGGACAGTATTTTGTTTATTGTCTGTTGCTATATGTTCGAATAGATTGGGCAGTACTGGCAGTTGTTTTGTTTAATATGAGTGGCGCAGCCTTACTGCACAAAAGCCAAACCCTCTTTGTTGGATAGGGTTGGCTTAAAGCCACCACTTTCAGACCTGAGGTCCAGACAAAGATATTGGACATGGCCCATGATACCGAATCGTTGTTAGGGAAACACATTGATAAAGCCCTCCAGGCAATAAAAACCGATACGGATACTGCAAGATACTTGGGTTCATTGCAATATAAACGTGGAACCTTCAGAGGGGCAACAGGACGTGGTTTTTTCTCTAGATGAGGATATCCAACCTAGCAGAACAGGCAGTACCAGCCCCAATATAGACAGAATTACCAATCTTCATACCGGCAATCCAACACCTCTGGTTTCTCTCACCAGGGCGGTCGAAAGCGATCGCATAATCAAGGGCGATTCGCCAACAGAAAACAGTGATCTCCGCAGGGCGCCAATAACACCTATTCCCATTCCAGTGGACGCAAAGATTTCAGCATTTGTGGACAAGTGGCGAGAAATTACCTCCCTTCAATGGGTTCTAGACCTGGTGAACAACGGACATACCATAGAACTTGTCACCAAGCCATCGACCACTCCGCCCAAGGGACCCCCTCCCCCTTCTCCCAAGGCACCCCCTCACCCTAGTCTTCACTTATTATTCCAAGAAGCTTTAACAATGCTCCTCAAGAATGCAATAAAGAAGGTTCCACCACATCAGAAACGGACGGTTTTCTATTCTCGCTTCTTCCTGATCAAAAAGAAATCAGGGGAATAGCAACAGATTCTAGACCTTCGCAACCTGAACAGATTCCTCAAGAAACAAGGATTTCGCATGGTAACACTTTCAGAGATTCTAGGTTACCTAAACAAGGTAGATGTTATGGCTTCTCTGGATATGGAAGACGCTTACTTCCACATACCCATCCATCCCAAACATCGCAAATACCTTCGCTTCACTGTGGCTGGCGCCCATTATCAGTTCAAGGTGCTTCCGTTTGGACTAAAATCAGCTCCAATGATCTTCACAAAGTGCCTAGCTCCTGTAGAAGCAGCATTAAGATCCCGGGGAATCCAAGTATTCCCGTATTTGGACGATTGGTTAATCAAAGGTCCTTCGGAACGAGCAGTCAAGATTGCCATTTCAACGTCTCTTCATATTTTCAACTCTCTGGGACTAACTGTAAACAAGAGCAAATCTCAGTTGCGTCCAATGCAGGTCCTTCCATTTCTGGGTGCCTTATTGGACACAGTCCTGTGCAAGGCATTCTTATCTCCTGAATGGCAGGTTCGGCTTCAAAAGCTGGCAACTTTGATATCAAGAAAAAAGTCAGTTTCTGTTCGCATGTTCGCTTCGCTCCTGGGTATGTGCTCTTCGGCCATAAATCTCATCCCTTTGGCACGGCTCAGAATGAGACCGCTACAGGAAGAACTGCACCTTCAGTGGCAGCAAGCCGTGGGTTCCTTCGACGACATCCTTGAAATCACACCGAGCATGGTACACGTTCTACATTAGTGGTCACAGAGAGCCAATTTGGAGGAAGGACTCCCTTTCCTACAGGATATTCCAGATTTTGTCTTCACAACAGATGCCTTCATGGAAGGATGGGGAGGTCATCTCCAAGATTTACAGATACAAGGCAAGTGGTCTCAAGAGTACAGGAAACAACATATCAACAGCCTGGAATTACGGGCGATTTTTCTATCCCTGCAAGCTTTCCTTCCAAGGATTGCATGTTCATCAGTACTAGTTTGGACCGACAACACCACCAGCATGTTTTACACGAACAAGCAAGGAGGGACAAAATCGGCAACTTTGTCCAGAGAGGCTCAAGAGTTGTGGGAATAGGTCACACTCCACAACATAACACTCAAAGCGGAACATGTCCGGGGACTCCACAATACCCTGGCGGAAACGCTCAGAAGATTCCTATCGGACTGCCACAAATGGGAGCTAGAGCACAATCATGTGAACAGTGTATTCCAAATATGGGGCCAGCCAGCATTGGATTTGTTTGCAACGAAACACAACAAGAAATGCCGATATTACGTCCAGCATATATCCTTAACAGGGATCAAGGGGGAATGCCCTGTCCATGCGATGGTCAGGGATTTGTGCTTACGCTTTTCCCCAATACCTGTGATCCTGAGGCTGTTACGCAAGATGAAGCTGGAGAGCTGCCATCTCATTCTAATTGCACCTTGGTGGCCACGCCAGTACTGGTTCTAGGAACTTCTGTTGCTATCCCAAGAGCAGCCGATCCGTCTTCTTCCAACGCCCACAATGTTGTCCAGGAACAAAGGTCAGGTGGTTCACCCGGACCCTCAGTCCTTACATTTACACACATGGCTCCTGATATTTTTTTAGAATTCACACAAAAGCCACAATTGCCAGATGGATAGCATCTACAACCCATTTCTGCCACGACAAGACTAACAAGCCATTGCTAAGGAGAGTCAAGGCCCACTCCACAAGAACTATGGCAGCGTCTACAGCATTGTTTGCTGGAGTGTCGGTAGAAAATATCGGTCTTGCTGCGAAATGGAAGAATGTCCACACTTTCACAAGACATTACTGCCTTCGGCTACACATCAGGAGGATGCAGCGGTTGGACAGACTGTCCTACACCATCTTTTCCTTTGAGATCAGTTTCAGGTACCTTTTGGTTTTTAGCTACACCATAAGGTTGTCATTATTCATGACCCATACAATTTCCACAATTATAACATGTTTTGATGTATATAATATGTGCATTATAGCTTACATATCCATATAGTGAGATTACTATGCATGTTACATTTACCTATGTATGGATCACGCTTTCCAATTTTGAAGGGTGGTTTTATTATACCTTTTGTTAACAATTTATGGATGCAATTGGGAGTTTATCCACAGGAGTCTCTCACCATCTGCAACCGACTTTATACTTTGTATACTGCTTGCTACTCTGATTCAAACATGTGAAAATATGAAAGATACCCCAATACTGGATAAGAAATTAAGTTACTTACCTGTAACTTCAATTATCCAGTATTGGTATCTTTCATAGATTCACATGCACCCACTCTCCTCCCCGGAGAGTCAGTTCTCTATATTTTTCGGGATTCTTATTTCCCACTTGTGCTTACGAAAATCTGAGGAGAACTGGCTCTGCTGAGAGGGTGCTGATTGGTGGGGACCATTTTTTGGTCCTTTTAGCATAATGAGGTAGATAGGCTACTAAGATATAGGCCTCAGGCCTTTTCTTTGGGGCCTACTATTATTTACCTTTGGCACTACTTTTGTATTTACCGTGGGAATCCCGCCTCGGCGACGGTGAATGAGTCAGGCATGTGAATCTATGAAAAATACCAATACTAGATAACTCAAGTTACAGGTAAGTAACTTGTTTTCCTACTCCGGACCAGGGCTGCTTTTCTGCCTAAGGTGGTAACTCCCTTCCATCTAGGACAGTCAGTTACTCTCCCTACTTTCTATCCTCCCCTCACCCTTCCAAGGAGGAGGAGAGGCTTTATCGTTTTGATCCAAAGAGGGTAATTAGCTTCTATTTGGATAGAACAAAGGACTTCCGTCAAGATGATCAGCTCTTTGTTGCATATGCTGGTCGTATGAAGGGCAAGGCAGTGCATAAGCACACTTTATTCAGATGGATCATCTTGTGCATCAAGATATGCTACTCCCTGGCTGGTAAGGAACCTCCTGTAGGCATTAGAGCTCATTCCATGAGGGCTAAATCGTCTACTTCTGCTTTGTCCAGGGGTGTTCCTGTTTTGAACATCTGTAAAGCCGCAACTTGGGCCTCCCTCCACACTTTCGCGAAGCATTATTGCTTAGATTCCGTGGTGAGGAGGGACGGCCATTTTGCGTGCTCTATTTTACGAGACTTTGTGGTATAGAAGGGTGGACACCCTCCTCCGTGAGTGGGACTGCTGTGGGATTCTATTCATAAGGTGAGGAATCCACAGGCAGATGTATCCTTCAGAAGAACAAGTTACTTACCTTTGGTAACGCTTTTTTTCTGGTGGGTACAGTATATGCCTGTGGATTCCTCACGGACCCACCCTCCTCCCAGTTGTCCACCCTTTTATACCTTAAAAGATGAGGTATTGGTTATTTGATGTTTTTGTGAACTCAAGACTTTATTACCTCTATTTGTTTATTGTTGACTTGTTTGAAATGTAAGTTTTCTTATTTCAATATACACTGAGTGTATTTGTGTGAATACTGTGTACTATGTATGCATGGTCTCTATGGTCGGTCCGCCCGTTTTGCCTCGGTGGCACGGAAAAAATGGGTGAAACTGACGTCATCACGCCGACGTGGTCCTCTTATGGCTCCGGTGACGTCATGCGGAGCCGCGGGCGGAGCCATGATGCTATGACGACCTCGTGGGCGCGGGAGCTAGGAAAAATTTCTGCGGAATGCTGGCGCATGGGATATTCATAAGGTGAGGAATCCACAAGGTGAGGAATCCACAGGCAGATATTGTATCCACCATAAAAAGCGTTACCGAAGGTAAGTAACTTGTTCGTTAGGTTTAAGGTGAAGGCTAGGGTGAGGATTTAGATTTCATTGCTCTTAGCTGTAGTTGTATGCAAACATTTAGCGCAGAGATTGGAGTATGCCTTAGGATTAGGGAGTTGTTGCAGCCTCCTGTGTAGGGTTAGATAATAGGGGTATTGTGTAATGTTTCGGGTTAGATGTATTTTGGATTAGGCTTTGGGTACATGTATAGACGTAGCTTTAGATTTAGCTTTAGTTAGCATTATACTTGGGTCCTCATTATGAGTTGTCAGGAGTGGTGTCACCATGTGTGTGTGGGGGGAGTGGAGGGTGGAGGGAGGAGATACGGATCAGACAACTCAGAGTGGTTTGGTGTCTTGGGACTGAATTTACAGGTCCAAAAACACCAGACCTGGGTTTACCAGATACAGTTCTGTAGCTGGAAAATGCATTTAAGAAAGAGGCAGGGACTCTGGGTAGATGCCTGGCCTTGGTTTGCCACTTGCAACAGTATGTGGGAGTAGACCGTGTTCTCCCAGAGATGTTACAGCCACTCCCCTCCCCCCCCTTGGACGTATTTACAATCAGCTTAGAGAAAGTTCTAAGTATCGTCAATAAATTCCCCGGAATCGGGGGAAAGCTGCACACTAGGACTGGGTATTTGCAGTGGGGCCATGTGTGAGGGTAAGATTTAGGGAAATGCTTTGGGGCTATGGCAAGGTTGATGGGAGGACTCAAGGTTATTTTTAGGTATAGGGTAAGGTTACTTTTTAGTATAGTTTGGTCTGTACGTAGCTTTTTTTTGTGTAGTGTATTCTGTGTAGTGGTATTTTGATGTAGCTGTAATCAAAGTTATGACAACACAAAGATTAGGCTGAATGTAAATGTAAATGTAAATGTACAGGAATTTATATAGCGCAAATCACCAAGCGGTCTCTAAGCGCTTGCTTAGGGAACCCGTCCTGGTATTCCCCTGTGAGATAACCCCGGCAGGGTATCCGCAAGGTGAAAGCCAGGCATCCCACCGCGAGGGGCCGTTGTGGAGATTAAGCAAGCTATTGCCCAGAGTCGCAGAGTGTGAACCCGTGAATCGAGTAGGCACCGGAGCGAGAATTGTCGAGTCCATGGACATTTTAGGACTCAAGACCCCGCCGAGCCGGGAATTGAACCCTGGTCCCGGGCTGACCTCTGCTTCCAGGTCTGCCTCCTCTAACCAGTGAGCCACACTTCTCCACATGGCTGAGGCACCAACCTTCCAACAGCGAATTTCACAAATGATGATTTTCTACTTTCTACTTCCAACTTAGAAACTGTATACAAAATTCTACTAAACAAAAAAACCCTTGTCTCTTGCAGAAACCGATTGTCCAGCACAACCCATACCTTTTGGACTCATTGGAGTCCATATGTTCTGCAGAATCTAAACTCGGACAATTTCTTTTTTTTATAAACAAATGTATTGATTTATTGCACAAGAAAACAAAAGCAACAAACTGCCACTCAGCCATTTTAACAAGAGTAATTATCAAGTCTGATTAATCCCCACATCATGAATTAATAATATCAGAGCCCTCGCATGTGGAAAAATGAACAATATTAATGTTGGGCTGCAAGTCCGAAGTGATCCCACCACCTGATCCATAACTTGTGTGTTTTGTTGGACAGCCCTGGGCCTCGTACACTTGCCACTCCTGTTGTGCACACAAGTCCACACCTCGGCACCATTGGGTCTATGATGGTGATGTGGGGGATTTCCATCGCTGAGCAATGTCTTGTTTTGCAACCATGATGCCTAATACCATTAACGCTTGGTCTGCTCTTGTTCCTTCAGTCACTTTGAAAATCCCCAATAGAGTAATCTTGGTGGATAATTCCCCCTCCCAGCCCAGCATCCCTGAGAGCATCTGAGTCACTTCACCCCAGTAGCTGCCGATCAAGGGACATGCCGATACCATATGGTAAAAGTCTGCTGGAGTGTGGGGACATCTGAAACGTGGGGCTGTGGAGGGGACGCGCCCAGTGTGAGTAGGTGTGAGATAGGCACAGCAAAGGAAATACGCCTCCACTTATCTTAGTTTAGATGGTTATGACGCTAGGGGCCATCCTAGCGTCCTGCTAGCCTTCTTCTAATGGGCAATCCACCCCTTTCATTGGGTTCACAGCAGCGCAAATATGTCAAGGGCGTTAGTGACCAAGGAGAGATTGATCTGTGAGATTCCCCTTTAAGCAGCGCACCCACCAAGAGTTTAGCTGATAGGGGACTATGTTTGGGGGGTTTTGTGTCCAGAGAGTGTGCACCCTCAGTGCATGCCACAATTGAAGGTATTTTTGAATGTGTGTGGATGATAGAGCATAGATCGATTGCAGCTCTTGAAGGACCACAAGTCCCCTTGCAGAGATGCCCATCAAGTACCAATGATTAAAGCCTTCAAGGCCAGCCGTCTCATTCAGCCAGATCCTTCTCAATAAGGAGGCTGTTAATCGTAAGTTTGCAGTCCCACCATGTGTATCTAAGCGCTACATATCAGCAGCGAAGGACTACTGTGGTTACCTTTGGGAGCATTCGGGGAATACGGGGCCTTAAAGTATCCCCATTGCTGCTTCAAAGACCGTCGCATCTAACTCAACTTTGTACTCCAGTCCAACCAGCATCTGTTAAACTAATGGTTGATGACAAGGTTCTGGGTGCTAGGTAATACAAGTCGAGTTTTAGCACGCTCAAGCCTCCATCATAACTAGCTTCCTGGCATTTGGCTACGCCAATTCTGTCGGGATGTATGCCATAGGAAAGTTTTCACCAAGGAATCCATCTCCTTGAACCACTGACTGGGCATCGCTTGCGTGAAGTTTTGAAAAAGGTACAGGAACCGCGGTAGAATACTAATTTTGTATAGTGCAACCCTTCCCATTACACTAAGTAGGGGTGGCCCCCACCTCTTCAAGTCTTTCACCTTTTGGACCAACTGGGTAAAGTTATGCTTCTATTCCAAGTCAAGATGGAGAGCAACATGGATTCCCAGGTAGCGAAAGCTCAGGCACCGCACAGGAATGGACGTCTGCCAATCGATGCATTTCTGAGAAGGAGGAAGCGGAACGAATACGGATTTATCGTGGTTAACCTGTAGACCCGAGGCCTCTTCGTAGAGTCAAAGAATATGGGGGTAGTGCGGGCCCATCACTGATGGGTTAGACAGTTACTATACATACAGGACTATGTAATCTTCATGGCCCATCTCCCACTTCCAGCCCTGAACTTATACGTTGCAACTGATGAGTTTCGCCAGCGGCTCGATAACAAGGGCGAAAAGAAAGGCAGAGAGGGGGCCAGCACTGTCGTTCCCCTGTGGATAGGGTTTGGGTCTGAGACAGTGCCGTTAATTAGCACTCTTGCAGACGGTTCTAAGTATAGCAGTTTGACATACCCACAAAAGGGAGGACCTAGACCCGAATTATGAAGGACCAGTCCACAGCATCAAAAGCTTTTTCGAAGTCGGCCAGTAGCAGGATATTTTGGGAGGTGTCCGTAGATGTTGATGTGCTAAGGCGACATGCACTCTCCTGAGACAGTGCCTCCTGTCTCTCGCTAGCATAAAGCTTCATTGAACTGCATAGGCAAAGGTGGTCTGGGCAATATTTAACCAGGTGGCCAGCATCTTGGCACATAGCTAGATTTCTCCCTTAATCAAGGAGATGGGTCGATATGCTGAGGAGCCGCCGCTGTTTGTGAGGTGGAAAACACAAGAGGGGGAACTCACATGTAAGAGCACCAGAGACCGACATTAGAGGAGCACCAATTCATCCCTGCATATCAATATCGAATCTCAACTGCTTAGATAACATCTAGCACTGTGTGCATAGTACTTTCCTGTGCCTTAACATGATCTAAAGCCCTGGAATTCTAGTTTTGTGAGGACATCACTCTAATCCTCTGACCCTACAGCTTCATACTAGGCTGGTGCTTACCCTCTAGCGCTCAAAGTCAAGAACATTGGATTCTTCTGCGACTCTGTACAGACCCATGAACACGATTCTGGCAGAAGAATTCCAATTTTTTAAGCCAAAAATGGCTTTATTTAGATTGTCTCCCGCCTGAAATTGCCTCTGCTTCAATGGGGGAAATGCATTCTCCTGATTGAATTTGTTAAATCTCCCACTTTCAGGGAGGAAAGGCCGTTCTGATACTGTTCGATCTGTCGACGGCCTTTGATACGGTCCCACATGATAGGCCGTGTCTTCAAGCCTACTGAGGAGGCTATGTGGGACCGCCTTGACCTGCTTGTCCTCTTTTTTGGGGAACAGATCTCAAGATATCTGTCTCCCTCCGTTTTCACCACTGATGCCAGCCTCTGAAGTGGGTGTCCTTCAGGGCTCCATTCTTAGTTCCACCCTCTTTAAAATCTACCTATTCCCACCTTGCATCCGTGGTAGAGACAGAGGGGGCCAAAATGTTCTCCTATGCTGACGACACTCACCTGATTTGTTTCCTGTGATAAGGGTGCCGACCTTGATGGGACAAGGATCGGGGCTTGTCTCACGAAGGTGTTTAACTGGTTTAGGATTAATCAGCTTAAGTGCAATCCGGACAAAACGGAAGTCCGGAAACCCCTGAGTGGCGCTCCTGGTGACCTGAGGATCTGCCATCCCCACCTGTAGAAAAGGAGAAAGCCAAAAACTTAGGAATCGTGTTAAATAAAAACCCTTTCCATACGACTTCAGATTCAAAATCTTACTGGCGCATGCTATAGAATCCTACGAATGCAAAAAAAAATCTTGCCACTACTGACGCTACAAAGCAGAAAGATCGTAGTGCAGGCAATGGTGATTTCAAAGCTTGTTTATGTCAATTGCCTCTATTTGGGTATTCTGAAGTCCCAGTTCCAGCGTTTGCAGGTGGTCCAAAACGCGGCGGCTAGAGTCCTTTTTAAACCTAAATCCAGATCTAACATAACTCCGATTCTTACATCGCTACATTGGCTTCGTATAAAAGAACGGATAGACTTTAGGGGCAGATGTATCAACATCCTGATTTGCAAATCTGAAATAGCGATTTTTTTTTAGAAATCGCTATTTGAGATTTGCAAATAGGGATGTATGTAGAAAATCGCAATTTTTTTGCGATTTCTTAAAATTCCTTAATTGCGATTAGCAAATTACGAATCGCAATTAAGGAATAATTTCCCATTCATTTCTATGGGCTAGGAGGCCCATAGGAATGATTGGGAAGTTATTCTCAATTTGCGATTCGCAATTTGAGAATCGCAAATTGAGAATAATTTCAAGGGTGCAAGGGTGTCCTAAGGACACGCTGATGCACCCCTGAAATTCACATGTGTGTGCATATGGCGCACATACATGCCCTAACGGCATGTATGTGCGCCACATGGCACCTTCACAAATGCAAAAAAGTGCATTTGTGAAAGAAATCGCAAATTAACACCAACTTCAAGTTGGTGATAATTTATGATTTCTTGATGAGAAATCGCACAATTTGGGTGCTTCATACATAGCATTTAAGGAATTGGCAATTTGTGATTCCTTAAATGCTGACGCAAAATTAAGGAATCGCAAATTTTGCGATTCCTTAATTTTGCGATGCGATTATCCTCATACATACCGTTTTGCAAATTTTGACTCGCAAACGCTGCTTTTTTGCGATTTGCAGCGTTTGCGAATCAACATTTTTTGATACATATGCCCCTAAGTCTCTTACCATCTTCTTTAAAGCTTTCCACAACGTAGGAGCCGGCTACCTAATCAAACGGGTCAACCACTACACTACCACTAGACCGTTACGCTCTTCCAACGCCAACTTGACCTGCGTGCACAGGATTCGCCGGACCTGGACGGGTGGCAGATCCTTTGCTTTCCTAGGCGCGAAACTGTGGAACAACCTTCCGGTGGCCCTTAGGCTTAATACTGACCTACTTTCCTTTAGAAAAAAATAGAAACTTTGCTTTTTAATCATTAATCTGGGTCCTTCTCACTCTTTTCCTCCCCGCTGTCTAGGCGCCAGGACACTCTAGCCTGAGTAGCTGTGCGCCCATACAAATAACCTATTTCATTTAATTTCTTTCGCCTTCCCATCCCTCCTTCCGCCCCCCGAGGCTGCTGTCCCTCAATGATGTAGGCCTGTGGCTTTCTGCTGCTGCATGGATCCGAGCTACACTCACCACCATCACCCGCTGTTAACTTCGTAATACACTGGAGTGGTGTGTACTTGGCCTCTCCACACTTCCAAAACAAACAGGGCAGGGCCTCCGAGAAGCCAACTTATCTAGCACTATTATCGGTTGGTTGGTTGATTGCTTTATTTCGATATGCATATATCATAAAAGCATTACAAAAGATAAGAAAGTAAAACAGCATGTCGAAAGTGAGACTGTACATTGAAAATAAAAGGAATAAAAGCACAATTGATTAGAATAAATTATCTAAGACAGAATTAAATTGATACGGACAGTCTTTTCAGTCGAATCAACCAAGCCCATTTTAAAAACTTGGAAACAGCACAAACAATGGTGGGGGCTGTATTAGTTAACAAAATCCGGAGGGCGACCGTGTGCTGGCGGGTGCCCAGTTCTCTGCAAATAGGTTTGAGCCATCGTGATCTAGGGCGCCCATAGTCCGGGCATTCGAATAGAAGATGTGGCACAGTCTCAGGTTTGTCAGAGCATAAGGCACAATAGCGTGATGCTGACTGTGACTTGTTCCACCTGGAGCAAAGGTCGGCAAGGGGTAGAGTTCCTAATCGGAATTTAATGTACAAAGACCGGTCCATGGCGATGGTGATTAAGTCCATGTAGGGCTCAAAGGCAACAACATCTTTTATTAGCAAAAAAGCTGCGGTGGCATTGCAGTGCTGCTGGCGCGCTTCGTGGAGACCCATTCCCAATATATTTTCTTTAGAGACTCCTTTGGGGGAGCGGAGTGGCTAAGCCAGCAGGATTCCAAACCTAGATTCCCTAGAAGTTGATTAATGTCCCTGAGCCATTTGATTTTCCGCCAACCAACAGAGCCCATCACCTCTGCTAGCCCGTCAGCATAGGGTTTTAGCTCCGGGACCCTCCACAGACCAGCCCAAAGCAGGAGAGGGCGAAGGCGAGCCTGGTCCCCAATTGCTTTGCAGCCTACATCCATTAGCACCGGGACTGTCGGGGTGCTTATCGGGATAGCAAGGAGATCTTTTAAGAATTTGTTCTCGACCTTGCTCAGATAATCCAATTTGCCTTGTCCCCAAAGTTCAGCTCCGTAAAGTGACGCAGAAACAGCTCGGGCTTTGTAGATGTCTATTAGTGGAGCAACACAATGTTTGGTTGAGTTGCTGTACTCCTTGAGAAGGGCCCCCCCCCACCCTTTTATGGCCGATTATCATTTTATTGATGTGGGCAGACCAATTCATCGAATCGCTTAAACGGATTCCCAGGTAGTCAAATTTTGCCACTCTTTCAAGGGGGGTTGAATTCAAAACAGGGGGACGGCCAAGTTTGCGAGGGGGGTGCATGACTAAATACTTGGTCTTGTCCACGTTAATGACAAGTCCTCTGATGGTGCAGAAGTGCTGGAAGCGATTCAGGAGTTTCTGGAGACCTTGGAGGGTTTTTGAGATGAGGAGGGTGTCATCGGCGAACAGCAATGTTGGAATTTTTACGCCTCCCAAAGTGGGGGCGTCTGCTGGTTCACCGAGCAGGTGCTCTACCACCCCATTGATGTAGAGGGAAAATAGGGTGGGAGCCAAAACACAGCCCTGCCGCACTCCCCTCTCAACACTGATCTTTTCGGTCATTTCCCCATTAAGGCCCCATCTAACCTGGGCATAGGTGGCATTATGCAATTTGATAAGCAGGTTTAGAATGTACGGGGGCATCCCTAGACCGTGCAACACCCTCCAGAGTTCCTCCCTCGGAACCAGGTCAAAGGCAGTCTTTAGATCTATAAAGGCCAAGTAAAGACTGCCTTTGCCTAGTTCCACCACCTTCCAGTACAATACCATAAGCCTGAACACTTGTTCTATAGTTCCAGTTCCTGAGCGGAACCCGGCTTGCATGTCAGACAGAATGTGGTTGTCATCCACCCATTGTAAAATCCTCCCCAAAATAGCTTTCCCCGCCAGTTTCTGACTCGAATCTATTAGGCTTATGGGCCTATAGTTCCCAGGTAGGTCCCTACAACCCTTTTTAGGTCTCGCCCTGCGATTGCAGGCCAAAGGCCTGCAGTCGCAGAGCGAGTCTTTTGTAATCGTTTCACGCGTTTTACTTTCAAGGACTAGGCAGAGCGGACAAGAGGCTGTTACGCGCACGCAGCCGGCCGCAATGGGATCAGGTCGCGCGCTCACCCTCTCCTGTCTCTTCTTTCTCTCCTTGGACGCCTCATGCATACACACACACAGCCCCTGCTTTTCGCACAAGCACACACACAGACACACACACGGGCACACGAGCGCACATACACACACACACACATGCACACATACAGACACCAACTCCCCCCCCCCCCCCGCCGCCTCCACCCCCCAAGGGTGAGATGTCCCCCCCCTCTTTCCTCGCACTCACCTGAGAGGTCGGCGCGGGCCCCACCGAGCAGCAGGAGGCAGGCGGCGAGCAGCAGCGGCGGCTCCATGGCGCTTGGTCCGTCCGTCTGTCTGACTGCCGGCGCGTGCCCCCTTTCGGCCTCCTATACAGATGCGTGAGAGAACAAGGCCCAGTGCGCCCCTCTTACGCACTGAGCGAGCGCGCGCGTGCCCGCCCGCCACAGAAAGAGAGCACGGACAAGGACCCGGGTCTAATATCAGCTGCGCACGACCCGAGCCCGAGGACAGGGGGCAGACCAGGGCCATGGAAGTAGAAGGACAAGGGCCGCGAGCCCGCCTGCGCTCGTGTATCGCTTTGTGTGAGCACAGAGGCAGTCTACGCTGCCAGGTAACAGTGAGTATTCCCAATATTCGGCATTGCTTTGGGGGTGACCAGACACTCGTTTATTTTCTGCAGTCATCATACGTGAATAGCCAGACTGTGTAGTCTGTCTACGTTATCCATTCATGAGAGAGTCTCGTAGGTTATCACGTGATCGGACAGGAGGACTCAAGACTCCCACTCGGCACAAACGCCGACTTTCTATCATGGCGAACATTCTTGCCAAGAAACAGGTACGAACTATCTGGCGCAGTACCCAAAAAAGGCCCGTACCCACAAAAATAAAATCCGTCAGTCCTTAACAGTTAAATCTCCGAGCCCTAACAGGAACCATAGAATCATACGGCTAACTCCGGTTTACTCTCATCTCCTTTTGTTGTACTTGCAGCATGAGCCCGTCAGCAGCCCGCCTGGGTCCTGGGCCGCAAGCACGTCGACCAGGGGGAAAAAAAAAATCAATATTTTACAACTGAAAGAGCTCCACCATGGCGAATCTGTTCGCCGCCGGATTTATTTATGTATAGGTAAGTGCATCGGTGGAGTACATTAATTTGCCCATACTGATTAACAACTGACCCATGTAATACTCGCCACTTTTAATCAAGCTCTCACGGGGGTCAGAGATTTTAATTTTCGTATCTTTCCCCGTGGTGTGTACCACATGTAGCTCATTTTATGGTTATCCTGGCTTCCTGTAGTGTGCAAACTACACGGACAGTATCTCACAGCAGGACCTCCGTTTCACCTATCGAGCACTTTCCCCGTAAGCACTGAGGTAACAATGTATAATTAGTAAGATTAAGATACATACATCTGGTTTGAAGTTTGTTCCATTCTCAACTTTAATTTATCTGTTCAGTTATAGTAGAGCGGAGCAAGCTATGTCTTATGACTGTTTCCTGTTGCCTATCGATCCTTTTTGTGCCCACTTAATGGCCTTCTAGAAACTACTGCCTCGAGTGCCTCTTATACCGTGTTCAGAATCTAAAACTCACTACAGTAAAATTTCCAGGTAATACTCTGCAGCTTTACTTTGTTAAGTGTTACGTTTTTGGCACCGCTTTTTACCTTGCAAAGAGTAAACACTAATTTGAGGTGCAATAACCCAAGAAGCTTAGTACTCTCCAGTGGTCCTAGATTTATCACATTCTTTAAACACGCAAGTAGCGAGCCATATACTCCTGAAAGAGGTAGCCTTGCTTGGTGTCTATATTAAAATATTTATAATAATGTTGCCAGACAGTGTAGCTGCTGAGCTGAATAGGTACTATATAAATATCCATAACTACCATCCCTTGAATAAACAAGCTGCAGAACTCTTATTACATAATAAGTGATATTTTCTTATGATTGCATCCTGAGTTACATAAACGCTACAGTTAGCAATAGCATCAGTGTAATTTGGACTATCTAGCTTCTCTACGGAAATGTTTGTGAATTCTCCGTCATCCCTCAACTAAGATAAATAATGACAGATTTTGATACACAGGTTTGTGCCTTGGACATCGTCAAAGCCTATACATTGAAGCACGCTTGCTTTAGACATCATCTATTCATTGTGAGTTCTAGCAATTCTTATCTGCATTTCCTCCTTCTTCCATTACCGGTTCTCTCTTGGCTCTTTTTGGTTGATCTGAGTTTCATTCTTGACACTCACTGTCTGTAATCACACTATGGGTGATCTATATTAACTCCTTTTTAACCAACATTGGTGATTGGTAATCTTGAGTTATCGCAATTCTGTGTGAATTCCAGATTTTTTGCAACCTATTGGCAACTTTTGAGTAAAAAGCTTAACCCCCTAGATTTTTTTTTAACTCCGTGTATGTCCATTGATTTTACTGTATTTCATGTTTAAGACATGTATCTTCGGATTACTCTGTAGGAAAAACATTTGTGGCCCTCCTGATGAAGGCATGTCCAGTGCCGAAACATGCGTTGAGAACTTTGATCACCCAGCCACGACATATCAGCCCTTGTTTATAAATGCTTGCTATGATTATATGTATAAATTTGTATCATATGTTGTGTCCACTCAATTTTTTGATTAATTGTTCCCTTGAAATACCAAATGGTGAACACATTGTATCCGACTTATGACTCATCAATTTGTGTTCCTACCTGCTTTTTAGGTCGAGCCTGTCTCATTCCGCAGGAATGGATAGGATCGAATTCATGTCGGCAAAATCCTCTTCAAACTAAGGGGTTTCAGCCCGGCGTTTTCTTGCAGTTCACGTGAACATGCACGAGCATTCACGGCCAGGGCTTCTCCTCCCCTAGCAGCACTCCTCCTACACCAGCAACTCCCCCCTCCCACACCAGCACCTCCCCTCTCTCTCCCCGCAAGCACAGCCTTGCCGTAGCAGCACTCCTCCCACACCAGCACCTCCCCCCTCCCACACCAGCACCTCCCCTCTCTCTCCCCGCAAACACAGCCTTCCTTTCATTTCTCCTCCCCTCCCCAGCCAGCTTCCCCCAGGCCGTGTTCCCTCAGATATGCTATTGCATATCGTTTGCTACCTCTTGTATTTTGTTGCTCTTGATACTTGCACAACTGTCACTATTGTCTCATGTAACGTAACGTTTGCTTTTGTAACATGCTCACTTGTAATTTTGGCTTCATGTATCTAAAAACGCCTCCCTCGCGCTCCTTTCTCCCTCTCTCCCGCTGCCTAGTCCTCCCACCCCCTCCCTCTCCAGCGCGCGCTCCACTCGCATCTGCCTGCTGCTCCCCCGCCCACCCCCCCCACTCCCCCAACCAGCAATGCCGAGAAGCTTGTTTCCTCTAAGAACATATCGTTTGCTACCTCTTGTATTTTGTTGCTCTTGATACTTGCACAACTGTCACTATTGTCTCATGTAACGTAACGTTTGCTTTTGTAACATGCTCACTTGTAATTTTGGCTTCATGTATCTAACAAGCATTGGCATTGCCAATAGGTCTCGCTTGTAGGACCTTATAAGTATTTAGTTTTGCAGCACAATATCCGATTATGCAACTCGTATATTGTGCTGCAAAACTAAATACTTATAAGGTCCCACAAGCGAGACCTATTGGCTATGCCAATGCTTGTTAAAAATTGGGACTACCACGGCCCCTTTCCAGGAGTCTGGGACAGGTCCTCCCTTGATGATTGCATTAAGAAGGGCCGAGATCAGTACCCCCCATTCTTCTGAATAGGCTCGAAGAATGTCTCCTGGCAGGCCATCCGGGCCGGCTGCTTTTAGTGGCACCAGGGTTTTGATCTGCTTTGTGACATCCTGTACAGAAAACAGGTCCAGGGCTATATCTAAGGTGTATGGCGGGAGAATGAAGGGATCATTAAGCTGGCCTTCTATGGCGGAATAGAGTGTTTGAAAGTGGGTAAACCATGTCTGGGCATTAATGCTACAGGTCCTCAGTGTATCCTCGGGACGGTTCCTGTTTCCCACCAAGTCCCAGAAGCCTTTAGCATCTCTCCCTTGACTGGCTGCCAAAAGGTCCTGCCAGTAGTTGTTCTCCCACTCCTTCTTGGCGTTATTTTGGCAAAGGGAATAGAGCCTTCTGGCCACCCTAGTCCTAATGGGTATTTTAGATTTAACTGCTTCAATAAGGAGCGACTTCGCTTCCCTACACTTCTGGTTAAACCAGCCCTGTCTAACCCTTGAACGGGGATTCCTCCTGTTGGTACTAACTGGGACTATAAAAACGTCACTGATAGCCTGGGTTAGGGTGCAGAATCTGGTGGTCACATTCAACAACCCACCCTCGCAGGGGTCAAGGTTATCTAAAGCTGCAGTGAGGAGCTGCCTTATGGCATTAGTCTTCTCCTCTGAGAGTAACAGCTTTGTCCACTTTAGTCGTCGACCGCAGTTAGAGACTGCTGTCAGTTCCGAAGTGGAATTGCAAGCAGTTCTACTCTCAGTGCCAGATAGCCACCTATGGGACAATGTGAGCGAGAGGAGATTGTGATCACTCTCCACGGAAGGTAAGATCACCATGTCATTAACCATGCTCCACAAATTTACGTCAAGAAGAAAGTAGTCAATTCTTGATGAATGTCCAGGCCTGTTGTAAGTATGGGCTCCAGCTTTGTCGGAAACAGTCCTGCCATTAGCGGCCCTCAGACCAAACTCCATAGTTATGGAGTTAATCTGAAGGGCCACCTCTGTCCATTTTTTAATTGGACTAAGTTCTAAGGACGGTATCCCCCACCTATTATCATGTGCCTCTTGGTCTTGTGAAATTTCGGGGCCCAGGGGCTCGAAGGTGCAATTAAAATCGCCTGCCACCAGAGTACAATGCTTGTGTGGGGACGAACGAAGCAGGGCTTCCAGGCAAGCTATAACTGGGGATTCTCTACCCCCCTTCGTACCTCGGGCATAGATATTGAAGATGTTTAAAATGACTCGACCCTGAAGGTTTTTCAGGGAAATGTTGAGAAGGTCCGGGCATTTAGTGTCCCGCTCCACCACCCTTCAGTTGAGTTCAGAGGCCACCCAGATGAGGAGGCCACCGGAGGGGCGCCCCCTACCAGTTACTGAGTGGACGGCTGGTAAGTAATGGGTAGAGTATCCTGCCTTATGTCGTGGCTCCTTGCTCCAGGTTTCCTGGAACAAGGATATGGAGTATTGCTCCACAAGCGAGTTCCAGTCGGGCAGTGCCAACTTTCTCTCAAGGCCTGCCGCGTTCCAGCTGAGAACCCTAATAAGTGGGTCCGCCACAGCCGCAACGCTGCAGGTCTCGACAGGAGCAGTTAAGACCATGGCACCCGCAGCTGGTAAGCCAACTGGAAGGTCAAATGGCACCCTCGCCTCCCCTGGTGCCCCTGAAATCTCAACAGTGACCTGATCTTCTGATGTGGGCGGAGGGCTATAGGTTTTAGCAAAATGGGGGGACACGACACCGGGACACCTAATCGCCAGAGTCCCCTTGGCTGCGCCACGAAGTCAGCAACCCCAGGAGCCCCAATTCGGTGGAAGGGGGCATGTGTACGCCTGCGCAACAGTATTTCCTGGGAAAAATTGGCCATGGGCGTTGATATTATGGGGGGGGAGCCCGGATTGGATGAAAGGAGTAGTCAGAGTCGTCCGCGGGTAGAAGAATGTTAGATCAACTGCATCAACACCCGTGCCGGCCGCGGATCGCCCTTGGCCGCATATTAAGTGGGCAATTCTTGCGTCTTGGAAATTAACCACCACACAGTCACCTTCGAAAGGTTTTATCCCGTGTCCAATCCAGCCCACCCTACGTACGCCAAGAATCAGGCCATCCACCCCCAATGGAAGTGGTCTATTAGTTTTCAACCAGTGGATGACCTTGTTCTGTAGCGCCTGGTGAGTTTCCTGCCGAATATCTTTTATGGGGGGAACTTTAATAAGGACAGCAACATACGGATGGCACTCAGGGGGGAGGTTGACCGGGGGGCACTTACGTGTTGGTTTCTGCGGGATTGCCACTGGAGAGGGATTTTTGGTCGGAGGGGTGGTGGGTTTAGCCTTAGAAATTAAGACTGCTCCGCTAGTTTTGACGTATGGCGCAGCCGGGGATTGAAAGTTTGAGCCAGTCCCTCCCTTCTGTTGTTTCTTATGAGCAGGATTGAGCACGGGAATTGTCACTGCTGGGGAGGGAGTAGCATGCACTTGAGCAGCATGAGTGGAAGCACTCGACCTTGCCTGCCTCGCGCCGGCCTGGGAAGCTGGAATAAAAGCATCCCCGGTGGCCGGTGGCTTGGCTGGCAGTGTTGACTGAACTCCCAGAGGTTGACTCACTAAAGCCCCTTTTACAACATTCCTATCTGTCTTATCCTCGCTGGGCTTTGACTGCAGTTTAAGCAAGGCTTTCAGGGAAAAAAAATTGTCCCTGGTAACCTGTTCAAATCTGTCAAGCCTGCCCCCCAGACTTTTAACTTGGTCAATGAGTGGTACCAGAAGAGACTTTACCAGTTTCTCGAAGGGCTCAAGTGGGGAGCCCACGTTTGTTGAGACAAGTATTGCTGGGACCAAGGGGGGAGGTTGCGGGATGTCGGCTGCTATCTGTAGGGAATTGGGGTTCCCAGGTGATTTAGGCCCTCCGGAGTCTAGATGTATGAGACCCCTTTGGGGCTGAGACCTAGGACGCTTGTAAAGCGTAGAGTAACAACCCTTCCGGATGTTAGTCGCCCTTTTCCTTTTCCTATGCACCCGGGTAGATCGAGTCTGGGACAATGGTTTTGGATCAAGTGTAGGAACATTGGAGCCGGATAAAGACATAGTGCCGGGAGAGCTGACTATGGGATGTGCGGGGCGGGACTCTGCTACCACAGTACAAGGACTGGTGGGGAGAGAAACAGGTAACAAACTTTCTATCATGTCTGTTCCAACCTCTAGTGCTACATTATTTTGCTCCCCCATAAGAACCCCAAACGGAGGTGCGGTGGGAATGGAGGAAGTTGGGGACATGACATGTGCCACAGCTCCCAGAGAGGAGCGATTGAAAGGGAGAAAATCTAGTGAGAGGCGGCGTTCCGATATTGCAATCTCCTTGTCAATAACAGCCGCCACCCTAGTGATGAATTTGTCCATGGAGCCAATCATCATTGCACCCCCTGAGGCACTTTCTCCACCGCCCCTGAAAGCCTTACCAGAACGGGTTGACATACTGGCTTCGGGGCCCACAGATTAACTCCAAAAACTTGGACCAGTAGCAATAAATGTAAGGGGGGAGGCCCAGCCCAGCCTCTGTCAGCCCCAGACTGCCACAGACTGCCCGCCCTTTGCTCGGGCTTCGCTCGGCGTCCCGCTCGCGTCCCGCTAATCGGTCGGCTGTTGTTTATAAAGGGGGCGTTGCAGCCGGGGGGCGTGTCTTGCTGGGGGCGCGGCCGTGCACACCTGTGCAGCGCAGGGACTCCTGGTCTTGAGAGTCCCTGCGGCGCGCGCGCCCTCGGTAGACTTTCGGTGATTCCTCCTCCACTCACGGACTGAGCTGCGCCTCTACAACCTCGACCCCACGCCTCACGCCGCGCAGCGGCACCCGCGAAGCGGGTGCTGCAAGCTGTTACCGTGCGGCAGGGCGGTCAATCCCTCCAGGGATACAGGGAGGCTGAGTGGCAGAACAACCAACAACACCCAGGTAGGCTTCACGGAAGTGGGTCCCGCTGAAGATAGGCAGACTTCCCGCCTTTGTGCCTGGACAGCCGGGGGGCGTGTCTTGCTGCGGGTGCGGCCGTCCACACCTGTGCAGCGCAGGGACTCCTGGTCTTGAGAGTCCCTGCGGCGCGCACGCCCTCGGTAGACTTTCGGTGATTCCTCCTCCACTCACGGACTGAGCTGCGCCTCTACAACCTCGACCCCACGCCTCACGCCGCGCAGCGGCACCCGCGAAGCGGGTGCTGCAAGCTGTTACCGGGCGGCAGGGCGGTCAATCCCTCCAGGGATACAGGGAGGCTGAGTGACAGAACAACCAACAACACCCAGGTAGGCTTCACGGAAAGTGGGTCCGAAGCTGGCCGAATATCATCATGGATTGGAGAAACAACCAACGCACCTCCTACCACAAGGTGGCAGTCAATAGCTGTGCAATGACGGGAAGCCGAAAGCGGATACTTACGTGGGGAAAAGCGTGCAGAACTGAGGAAAACGTTTATTGCTCAAAGATGGGATACTATGTTGGATGCGTTGAAATCAAGTGATAAAAACGACGAACGAGCTCCATAAACTCCCCTGTATATAGATCTGTCAAATAAGCATATAGTAAAGTGACGAGTCATTTACCTTTTATAGATACTTAATGTTCTCAGTTTTGGAGGAACCCCGAGTATCTGTTCTCGAACACATCTGCTAACAAATAAACGGAGGGCAGTAATCTCACTATTCGTAACAGCTATGTAGAACACTAGGCGATGTGGAAGGACCAATAAAGTGTACAGTTATATTTAAGAAGGGTTATGGTGGAGGGTGAGAGGTCGTATTAAAAGTCACGTCGGTTAAAAATATATCGTAAAAAAGTTTAAAAAAAGGCCTGATGATAAATACCCAATAATATGCTGTTTATGTACTACACTTTATGTAGTGCGACTTGTAACCACAAAGTGCTTCATATTGTTATATATGCAATGTGTCATGAGTATGTAGTCAATTAAAATATATATTTTTTAAAGACGTGAAGTGTCCTTGGCGTCTCTTTGCAAACTGAAGTGTGAACACATGCATGGTTTTCATTGCAATAATACGCCATATCGCTTGACATGAATTTCTAAATTATGTATCTGTCTTTGGGGAGACATTATCTCAGTCTAAAGCTATGCTACGTAGACAACGTCCACATGATCAGTTAATTATATTAAAGATGAATTCCATATGTGTCATGTGTGCTTGTAGTCCGTGTTTCTCCCTCTTTTATTTGTGACAATCTTTCATTTTCTGTTTTTTAGGGTGGCACTTTCACTGTTTCCAACTTGGGAATGTACGGCATCAAGAACTTTTCTGCCATAATTAACCCACCCCAGGCGTGTATTCTGGCCATCGGTGGTTCAGAGAGCAGGCTAGTGCCAGCAGATAACGAGAAAGGGTGAGTTCTTCCTCATGGAAGGTTAATGTGGATGATCACATCCATTACAGTGGTCTCGTTGTTGGCTTTGCAACCACAGGGTTCTAACTAGTCGTGAAGGAATGTGATCTGAATTGTGGTTCAGGAACTAAAGTTGGTCAATATTCTTGCCGTGAGTAAAATAGGAGGGGTTTGGGTATTTGTGCTGCTGAGTGTGATACTTCAATTGGGAGTGGAGGCCATTTTTGATGGGGAAATACTGGCACCCTCCCAGGAGCATATCATGAATGAAACTCACCAGACATAGCAGGTTGCTCAGAAACAAAGTGAACTTTATTAAATGGTACCAAAAACATGCATCATTGCTAATTAGCAAGGAAGAAGTCAGATCTGCCACCTTAGGGGCTCTCAGACCACTTCTTCCCAGAGTGACAAGTTTCTAGTATTTTGTAACAATTTTGTGAACAAGTAAGTAGTGTGGATTTGTAAAAGTAAGAAAAGGATGGAATGGTCTGTGATGATGTCACCATTATAGTCTCTGGATGTAATGACATCATGATAGTCTTTGGTTTAATTTTGAGGTACCTGGTGCACCTGATTTGAGTGTTTTCTGTGTGTAAATCTACTGCTTATTGGGCAGAATTGGCTTTGTGTACATATTTTAGTGCATCTGTGTGAAATTTCCCTGACATGCTGCAAAATATTAACCTATGCAAAGCTGCCTTTCTCGGGTGAAGCCGACATTTTAAGGGTTTGTTTGTCTGAGGACTGCCCATGTGCAGCTTCTTAGAAATCCGTGCCTGGATAATGAATTTCTATGTTTGCTGAACATGTTCTTGAAAATTTTGTGTGACCGGTCGCTTGCTTGTCATAGGTCTCTTAGCCAGGGGGAACTCCTGTTTATTTCTCTTAATAAATAGAAATATCTTCAATGGCATTAAGCATGATAAAAGTACAGCGCTTGTGGGCCTAACTATTAACAGAGTTAGAGTCTAAACCCTGCCTTGCTCAATGCTGCTGTTATTTAAATATGGCTTGTGGGTACCAGAGCAATAAATGGATATTGGGCAACAACTATTAGGTTACTGTTATTTACGACTGGTATCTGGGGGCCACAATGCTATTGCTTTCAGACTGAATGTTTAAGAACTACATTGAATTACTTGAGAATCTAAGACAATGGAGTTGAACAATCAAGGATTACTGTTGCTGGTGGCGTGGAGAGGAAAACTCAAGAACAGTGTGACACTTTAGCCGCGATCTACAAAATTCACATAACCTATTTAATCACCTGTGAGTACATCCAGCCGCTGAGAAGGGCTGACCTGAGGGGAGAGGAGGAGATCATGCCTGTATCGTCTGGAAGAGCCATGTTTTGAGGTTCCTTTTGGAAGTCCATGAGTAAGGAGGAGGTTCTGAGGTGTATCGGTCGATTGTCCCGGGTCTTGGCTGCGAGGTATGAGAAGGAGCGTCCTCCGCTCTAGTTTTCTTGAAACGAGGGAGCTAGATAACAGTTTAGAACTTGAATGTGCAGGGAATTCTTTACTTTATCAAATAAAAGATCTTCAGTTTAGGTATGTAAACTATTCTTCACATTAGCCACGTCCATAAAGAAAACGAAAAGTTTCTAGTATCTTCTGGCCCAAAATTACAACCCCACAAGCATATAGAGATTCCTTTCAGTTAACCTTATAATCTTGTGCTGGATGCTGGAGCATTTCGGAGAACGCTGGGGAGGTCGAAAGCATTCCTGTGGTTCAGAAAACACAATAGTTTAGAATACACAGACAGAATAGTGACTTTGTTCCTAGATTATTTAACCAATATTGCAGATCTTCTTAGTCGCAGGGGGGTCATATGTGAACTAAACAAATTTGTCTGAAATATGGTTTGCGCACCTACCATGAGCCAAAGCCAAATAAACCCACCACCCAGGCAAAAAACTGAAGGTGCTTCAAACAAAGTATAGTAAGTGCTCTATGAGTACATAGTGGTTGCCTGAGGGATGATCCGGTATCCAATTTCAAGTTCCTGGTTGTGGGACATAGTCTTTGGCATCAGCACCCAGTAGCCTGCTAGGCTTCAAGTTGGAGATGTGGCCGTCCAATGCCCCCAGATCAGATGGTGAAGTGGTCGGAGTTTATATGTTGGCAGGTTTTTCTGGTAGCAGTGCATAACAGTCTGTAGATACTCAGAATGCACAGTGGAGTGCCAGTGGCTAGTTTGTGACTGACCAGGACAAGGTGGTCTTCAACGTAGCTTCTGGTTCTGAGACCGCTGAATGACGACAGGTTGTTCTCAGGCTCAGTCATAAGTAGAACGTGCAAACAAAAGGGAGGTTTGGGGGTGATATCATTTACCCTTCCTGATTGTGACAGGAGTGGTGCAGTTCCTGAATCCAGATGTTATGGTTCTCTTTTCTCTTGAGTAGCTGGTTCGAGCGACTTCTGGGCTTGAATTAGCCTCTGTCTAGCAATGGCTCCAACCAGGTCCTCTCGTCAAAGTGGACCTTGGTTTTACCTTGCAGATTCAAACGTTGCTCCTAAGTGATCTGGTCCAACTTGTATCAAGGCAACTCTGCTGCCTGCCTACATTACACCCAGTCTGTAAAGTGCATGACAACCACATAGTGGCTTCACACCTGGTTCTTCACATTTCTCCTCTCCTATACAGTTGCACTGAACCTATTTAGTAAAGAGTTACAAATTAAATGAAGTACTAACTGAGGAAGCTAAAACGTATCCTCTTTTGGTGTTCAGGCCGCCCCAATCCGGAGAGGTTGCACCTCTGAAGTGTTCAGGTGATCATCCTAACCTGAGAGAGCCTTCCTTCTGTTCTTGAAGCCCAGATGTGCTTTCTCCCTTTTCTCGTCCCTCCTGAGGCTAGTGGGGCTGGGTCAGGTCGATGTGCTCTGGCCCCATTTGTACAGCTATTGAAAAGAGGGTGCCTGGGGTGGCACAACCATGAAAGGGTTGGATGGGTTCCGCTGTGACAGAGATTGTGTTTATACATTAAAGCACATGGGCTGCTACATCTCACCCAACCTACAGGCGAGAGAGGGAAGAAGTGATGCAGGGGCTGGCATGTCCAGAAGCTCCAGCTCTGCACTGCACAATATAGACAACCCTCCTGCGTAGCACATACACACAAAGGACTCCATAATCCACCTTGTCAGTCACACAACAGTAAACACTCACTTCATCACACACTTACTCTTTCGCTCTTTGACACTCACTCTCACAGTGATTCTCTCATCTCGCGGTTGCTCTTCATATACCTTCTAGACAAGAATAATGCAAAAGATCTAAGTTGTGGGGGACTGAAGCCAACTTTACACATGGAAGCCAATAGGCAGTCCTGAGTAGGAATACAGGTAAAATGACGAGTGCCACTTGCTGCAGAGTCTGCGGTCCTCACTCTGACTGGATATTGTCTGGGTAAATATGACACGGTTGACTCTCAGGGAAGGGGAGTGAATAGGAGGACTCTCAGTGGGTTAGGATTTTATTGTGCCCACTGGAGGGAGGTGAGGGAGCGGGGGAGGGGCAGGGGGTTGCGGGGGGGGGGATTGCACAGGGCTGTTCTAACATACAATGGTAGGGCGGTTCATGTTGCAAAGTCCTGCAGGCAACTCGCAATGCGGCAGATGGCTCCACACTTAGATGGTTGGTCTAAATGCTATTGATCAACTCGAGTGGCTCAGTAAACATAACTAGCGTGGAGATCCTCAAGCTGTGGAGCGCATCCTACGCATTCTGTGTTTTAGAAATGGTCGACAGCCTATCACCTTTGATATTTGCTTGATTGGGCTAGTCTTCCTACTTGCTTCTAATTCAGAATCTCACCAGTCTTTGTGTAAAAAAAGCTAGCCCCTTCATCATTTAGCACTGTTTTCTTTGTAAGTTATCCATGACTGCCTGATAGAATTTGCTACAATGTGCAATAGCCCTAAGCATTTTCTCAGCTTCACTATATTTGTTTTGCCATACGAGTATAGCGATGTTTCCTTTTGTGTGGAGCGCCAGTGTGAAGAAAAACTCTTGGGAGGAAAGCTGCAAGTTCCGTAGAGCATCAGATATGTGAGCAACTGGAAAATACTTAAGTTTTTAGGAGTTCAATGTTGTTATACTTTCTCATTCCACAGATTTGACGTGGCTAGCATGATGTCTGTTACATTAAGCTGCGATCATCGCGTCGTGGATGGAGCCGTGGGTGCCCAATGGCTGGCAGAGTTCAAGAAGTTCCTTGAAAAGCCAACCACTATGCTGCTATAACGAGTCTGCATTGAACAGCTGTTACTTAGGTCATTGTTTTATGCAAAAAAGATATTTATACCTGTACTTCTCTAAAGACTCTTGATAAGTGTTCCTTTTTTATTTAAAGAAATTACAGTTGTCTCGTTATTTTTTTATTGTGCAGTCTGTACAGGCCGTTTAACAATAGTCATCATTGTAATGCATTAAATGCCAGGCCCAAATCTTACTTTTAGTTGAATTCAACATAAGTATCATATTTGGTAAATCTAAAATATCAAATCATGCCTAAATGTTAGTCATTTTTCACATGCCGGTGGAATGTCTGATCAGTGGTATACCATTAAATGGAATCTGTCAGCGAGCGAGAAACAATTCTTTCAATAAAGAGTCAACAAATGCCTTTGATCTTTCTATATTGTCATTCTTTATTTGCTGAGAAGAACAAGTTGAACCCTAGCTAAAATATGCTTCCTTATAAGGAAAGCCTTTGAGTAAACATATTCAGGACTTTCCAATCATAAATGATGAAGACTTGAAAGAAATACTGGGGACCTTTTTCAGGCATGGTGTATCTGTTCTGTTGATTTTCTCCTATCATATTTTAATTTCAATTTTGGGTTGCGGGATGTTAAACGAGCAGTGATTTCACTGACCTTTATCCGTTAGTTCACCATCAGTAGTGTCCAGTGTGTAGTTGCTCATGGCCATCTGGTTGGGAAGACTGTTTGAAAAAGACATGGGGCAATTGCCCGACACGATCTAAGAAAATGAACTTAGGTTGTGAAGTGGCTAAATTTGAAATGTGTGGACAAACAAAGGGATGTCCAGCGGTGACACGAGGCTGTTGGTTCTTACTCAATCTGAAAATGTATACATTGGTTTTTAAATACTGATCTGTTTGTCTTTTCTGTTAAACCCAAAGAAATGCATTCTTATGATCCCTGATCTAAAGCACACACTGTGAAGGCGATTTTTGGGGTTTAATTTGGTCTTCATGGAGGCTGCAGGGCTCTGTACCAGGCACAATAGTAGCACTGAGGCAAATGAGTTAAATTCAGATCTGTGTTTGACATGCAATTTTACTTGGGGTAACAGGTACAATGTATTTAGGAGATTCAGCTACCATTCAATCCAGACACCACCAAACATTTTTTTTTCTGGTGCTGAAAATGAAAGTTTCTTTGAGATAGCAATTTGGTTTGTCTTGAAAGGCCTTTATTTTTAAATAAAAGTTGCCATGTTTAGAAATGCGTTAGTCCTGGACAACATCTTGAAGGAAAAGTGAACTAATAGGGCCTCAAAACTGATACAGTGGCCACATAAGTTTTGATTGGCTGACCTGCAGCATCAAATCGGAGAGGTGGAAACACAGCCCCTCGTTATTGTTGATGGGTGGCCAACCAGTTTTGGGGAAACAGCAGGTTAGTCGACAGGGTGACAATCCAAATTGTTTTTTGACGTGTTTTTTTGGTTAGACACTTCAGATTGGCTGCAGGTAGACCGTCTGAATAGGCATGCAGCCTATGCATTCCTAGATCCATGTGGCTTTTGAGGAAGGTATGGGTTGCCCTGCACGTGCTTGGCAGGGGAGAAGAACACCACAAATCGATCAGCAGCCTTGTCATGCTGTAGGAGTTTAGCTTTCAGTTTTTCTTATCCAGAAGCAGATTCAGAAACTGTGGATCCCCTTTAAAATCTATATCGACCATGCTTCATCCTGAAGCACTAAAGATTGTTTTAAAAAAAAAACACTTGGTCACCCGATTTCTCTTGGTAGCCAGTCTCTGGACTCACTCCAGGCATTGCTCTTCTGTCGCTAGGGAGTGGCAATGGTGCTGCGAATGTACGCTCTGCAGCACAGATCCTTTGGGCCCGGCCTCCCATTAGCATGCACTTTCTATGAACTCCTCATTCTCCGCTTGATCTGTTCCCGCTAACTGGGATTAGAAAAGAGTCGGACTCTGGTTTAAGGAAATATGTTATCCACCTCTAACTGGTACTCCAAAAATAGATGAATTGCTAATTTTCTGTCGAAATTTTCATTCAACATACACATTAGAGGTTCGAAGTTTGACATCTTTGGAGGGTAATAAAGATGTAGGATTCAGAGTGGTTATAGTAGTTGCTCAAGGTCTCGAATGGTACAGTCACAAGATTGTGGTAGCAAACACTATATCAAAAGCAAAGTATTGCCAAAGCTCACTTGAAATCTGAGGTTCTTTTGCAGTCATATGCACTGCTAATGGCAGGGTTTAGTTATTCACAGTTTTAGCACCCAGGAAATGCATTATTCCGCCCTGAGACATATTAAAAGTGTTTGTGTCCCTTTTTACCTGTGTTTATTAATGCCCAAGGCCAAGGGTTTGATCCTACAAAATGATTTTCTTTTCCTACTAATTGGTAAGGGCAGAAATAATTCAGAATAAGAGTGTCAAATTTATAGCAGGTGAGCTAGTGTTTCTTGACCATATCTGCTTGGGACCCTTTGAGGATTTCTAGCCCAGGCAGTTGAGCGCCATTAATTGTGCTTACAGGTATAGGAATTACGAGCAGTAGTAGACTGGAATAGGAGTCTCCTGATTGGCCTAAAGAGAGCTGAGGAGATGCGCGCCTTCTGAGACGTGACTATCAATGACTATCTTGTTTGTAATCTCAAGGTGAGTGGATATGATCATTTGAACTTCAGATAGCGCTCAGGGTACCCAAATAAAGTCTCCAGTGTGCCAAAATCCTAAACCCTCCTATGTATTTTCTTTCTTGGTGGAAACGTAGTGTCATTTGAAAACTTCTTTAATGTATCCTTTTCTCACCGCACTGGTGCAGAAAGAAACATTTCTACAATTTTTGTATTGCGCTAAGTATTTTCTATGTAGGTAAAGGAACATGCATTTTAATATTTCATAGTTTCCATATACACCATTTGGCCAAGTTCCTCCCAAAAATGTATTGTTAAAAAATAACGCACATCATTCCTCACAGTTTAGTAGGCTCATTATTGACACACCACGTGCAAAACACAGTGCTAAGCTTGGGTGTGTGGAATCTCCTTTTACATTATACACGTAATAAAACCAGCGTCTCGATGATGACCGCGTTTCATAATTGGGAGGTGTAGTGATAACAAAATGGAAAGGTTGTCTTTTTGTAAAGTAGGTGGCAACAGTTTGCTTAGTTGGTTTTATATGTGAAATCCATAATTTTAAATCCCAATCATTCATTACACCTGTAGCTTCTTCATTGTGAATTAATGTTTGTGCATCTCAGTAGAAGTAATATAATACCGTACTACATTTATTAAAATGTAATTTCCAAGGTAAGATGTGTGTTTGTTTATTTTGTTTATTTTCATATAGTGCTGCTGAATTGATACAACTGTTGGGTGAGGTATGACGGAAGTACTGTATTATGTAAACAACATCTTGGTTAGTTACCTTTTATACTGTTAAGTGCATAGATGAGAAATTACATGCTGTAATAAAAAGAGTTCCATTTTGTTAATTTGTGCACACACTCCAATAATTGAACGCTTTTCCATTTTGTGATTTACACTTGTCATAGTTTCAATCCGCAACCCTTTTTTATGACTGTGTCACAAAAGCATATCAGTAGAATTCTGCTTTCCACTTAAGGCTCAGCTCATCTTCTTTCAATGACTCTGGCCAAGCACTTTGTTGTAAATAGCATTTCATCACAATGGTATATAGTTTAATATGTAAATTGCTTCAATGAAAAAGTAACCCTGGAACCAATACAAGGAAGTATGAATTATGCAAAAATGTTATTAACATGGAATTGTACTGGACTGTGTGTATAGGGTGTTTTATAGATTAAGTACTAACATGTTTGCTATATTTTAGTTACAGAACGTTAAATTCTCAGTCTACTTTTTCTCTTAAATTTAAATTGTATCTATAACGTTTTCCATGAGGAAGGAGCATATCCACATTTTTCCTTGCAAGAAGTAATTAGATGGCTATTTGAAAGTAAATATTACATTTTAAATTATTGGATTTAGCGGTTTTATGGATTTCTGTCAAGTTGAGCATGTTTAATCATGGTCTATGTTCACTGTAGGTACTCGCGTACTGAACACTCCTGTTTTACAGAAATGCATTTCTGTACTGTTATCACCATGAGAAATAAATTGTCATTTGAAAAATAACGTTTTGGTTTTTATTATTGTCAATCAATCAGGGATTTGCGAAGCGCCCTACTCACCGTGAGGGTCTCAAGAAGATGGGGGGAATTCGAGCAGCTCTGTCTCATCATAAGAGCCAGGTCTTGAGGCTCTTCCTGAATGCTTGCAGTGTGGGGGTTCGGCTGATGCTTAAGGGGAAGTTCGTTCCAGGACTTGGCTGCGATGTAGCAGAAGGCTCTTCCGCCTGTTCTGGCTCTGCGGATGCGTGGGATTTCGGCCAGGGCAAGGTCGGCGGAGCGGTGGTTTCTCTTGGGTGTGTAGAAGGAGATTCTTTCATTGAGATATTGGGGTCCGTGTTGTGGGGGGATTTGTAGGTGAGAGTGAGCAGCTTGAAGGTCACTCTCTTTTCGACGGGGAGCCAGTGGAGGTCTTGTAGGTGCTGGGTGATGTGGTCCAGTTGAACTAGTTAAAAAGTGAAGTCTTAACTTAAGTATCTGTAAATGAGCTGATTCCACTAACTATGGTAGTAGAAACAAAATATTTTGCCCAAATCGTTAGATTAAAAAAAAACTAATTAATTTAGTAAGCAAAAGAAACCCATTAATTAAAATAATAGTATCTCATGGAGTTCTCTGTCTCTCAAAGCAGTAGTAATGTAATTTAAGTGGCTGATAAGTGTATTAATTGCACCCGATTCTATCCTGGAAATGTGTATTTATTAAATTACTATAATAATAATAATAATAATAAAAAGCTCATGTTGTAGCTCGTAAAACACTTTTAACTAGGCCAAAACAACATGTTGAAGTGTTTATACATTTGAGTGATTAGCATGAAAATGATCATAGTAAAACTAAGGAAAATATTTAATTAAAATCAAAAATAAAGCTTATTATGAGCCCTGGAAAAGTGGCATGTTTACACTAGATACTATTTCTCACAATAAATGTCTATATGCTAAGGACCACAAAAACATGAAAGTTGTACGTTTTTCAAAATAATTGCCATTTTTGATTTTTAGCCTAGGATTTCTGCCTGCTGCAAACGTAACAACGTTTTTGGGACTGACCTGAACCTCACGAAAAGATGAGGTTGAACAAATAGACATAAGACATCTAATGCTACTATTGAAGTCAGTAAATCAATCAATCAATCAGGATTTTTGAAGCGTGGTACTCACCCGTGAGGGTCTCAAGGCGTTGGGAAATCAGTCAGGCTTCTATCAAACTTCCATATAGTGACGGAACTGGAAGCAATGAAGAATGCTCTAATAATAATAATAAAGAATTTTATAAAGCGCCTGGCGACGCCATCTCGGCGTGTCCCCGTGCTATGGAGATAAGATGAGTATCGTGGCTGTGGTAGGCTCCTCTGCCCAGCAGAGTGTTTAAAGATTAGACAGGTGAGTTTTTAGGAGTTTTCTGAACTTAGTCTCTGATTCTTCCTGTCTGAGGCCAACCGGGAGCCGATTACAGTTGCTTGCCGCTAACAGTCTGAATGAGCGGCCTCCCAGTTTTGCTCTTTTTACACGGGGAATCCTCAATAGGCCCGTCCCTACTGAGCGTAGTACTCTGTTTGGCTCATATGTGTGTACAAGGTCCTGGAGATAGGATGGAGCTTTATGCCATATAATCCTGTGGCATATTAAGAGCGCTTTATACATGACTCTCTTTCTGACCGGTAGCCAGTGTAGAGCCGCAAGAGCAGGTTTAGAAGCTGCTCTTTTTGGGAGTCTCAAGACCAGGCGGGCGGCCGTATTTTGAAGAACCTGCAGGCGCCCCATGCTTTTTGCTGTGGCACCTAAGAATAGAACATTTCCGTAATCCATACGGGAAGTTACCAATGCTTGAGTCGTGGTGCGCCTGGCCTCCAGCGGAAGTAAATCTAGGGTGTGGTTGAGAGTTTTTAACACCCCAAAGCACTTTCCCACTAGGCGGTGAATATGGCCCTCATAAGATAGTTTGGGATCAACCCACACTCCCAGGTTCTTTGCCTCTTTACAGGGAATGGGCGTTGGGCCCAAACAAGCTGGCCACCAGTCCGCCGTCCAGGTAGAGTTGTTCCCTCCAATCACCATAACCTCCGTCTTGGAGCCGTTAAGCTTCAAGCAGTGAGAGTTCATCCAACCTGCCAGGGCCGGCATACAGGCCTTGAAGTTAGATGCCGCTATTGAAGGTGCTTGGGGCAGGGAAATCAGCAGTTGGGTGTCGTCAGCGTAGGAGACTGCACACCGTACGCTTGCACCACCTCTGCTAAGGGGGCCATATATAAGTTGAACAAAGTAGGGCTCAGGGCCGAGCCCTGAGGCACCCCTTTTTCTAAGGCTATAGCAGATGATTTAAAAAAGCCCCGTTGAAACTGAAAGCTGCGGTCTGTGAGGAACGCTTTCAACCAGCCTAGCGCTGACTCAGTGACACCTGCTTTGTTTAGACACTGTAGCAGGATGGAATGCGCTACAGTGTCAAACGCCGCACTGAGGTCCAGCATAACCAGTGCCATGGTGTATCCAGCATCCGCCCCTTGTCGCAAGGTCTCTGTTGCTCTCAAAAGGGCCGGCTCCGTGGAGAAGCCCGGCCTAACACCTGACTGAGAGGAGTGCAGGAGGTTGTTCTTCTCCAAATGTGCCATTAGCTGAATATTGGCCACTTTCTCCGCCACCTTGGCTAGGTACGGTAGCAGGGAGATCGGTCTTAGGTTTTCGAGTACTTCATGGCTTACATTAGGTTTCTTTTTAATGGGAAGAACAACCGCTTTTTTCCAGTCTTCCGGGAGTTTAGCGGATGCATATGAGATCTGAAGCACATACCTAATGTAAGGTTCCAGCACCGTGGGGCTCTCTCCCAGCACTCGAGGTGGTGCTGGGTCCCGAGGGGAGCCAGATTTGATACCCTGACAGATGCTGCTTAGTGTCTCTGGAGGGGGTACCAAGAAAACCTTTAGACAGTCCTCCACCTTACTTGCCCCCGCCTTCTCCTCAAAGTCGCGCCCACATATCGTATTGCCAGAGAAGGTCGCATAAATATCTCTAACCTTCCCTGCAAAGTAGTCCGCTACTCTGTTGCATTCTTCAACTGAGTCATTTTGTGGTGTATTAGCATTAACTACCACCGAGATCTCCTTGAAAATTTTAAAAAGCTCTCTCGGAGTTTTCTGCTTCCCCAATACGCTCTTTGTAATGCAAAGCCTTAGTTCCTCGTAGCCTAGCTTGATATTTTCTTTGTGCCTCCTTGTAAATAATCTTTGTTTGAGGGCAGAAATCTATCCGCCATCTCCGCTCTAGTTTTTTACATTCTGATTTAGCAGCCTGTAGCTCTGGTGTAAACCAAGGGGCAGACTTTTTCCTTCTGCTTCCTATCTTGGATAAGCACATCGGGGCCGTCGCATCTAGGGCATTTAGAATGCGCTTCTCTAGCTTGCTATTTGCGTTTTCACAGTCCGCACCCCCTGGCGGACCCCTGGCGGATCTATCACTTCCTTTGGCAAAGCCTGCTTTTTGTTTGTTCTTCGAAGAACGATTGATCTATAATGAAGTAGCACCCTTTGCTGAAAACATCCATCAATGGCAAAGGTACGTTGATTATATTTTCTTTATATGGAAAGGAGATGAAGAACATCTCACAGAATTCTTTCTTGGGATCAACTTGTGTGATCCACATATAAAATTAATTCCCAAAACGAGCAAAAGTAAGGTTGAATTTCTTGACATCTGGATCTTTTATGAGAAAGATACCATCCAAGTATCCCTGTTTACTAAACCCACAGCGAAGAACACTTTACTCCACGTCAAAAGCTATCACCCCAGGTGCCAGAAACAAGGCATCCCGTTCAGCCAGTTCCTATGTCTCCGCAGGAACTGCTCCAACATGAAAGACTATGACAACTGAAACAGAAGTTCCTCGCTAGAGGATACCCCAATAGACTCATCAAAGATTCATACAAAAGAGTTGAGTACTTGAATAGGGATAATCTCTTCCAAGAAAAACCTAAGAATGAAGATCACAAGTTGATCTGTGTCACTCGGCATTGCAATCTTAACAATAAAATCAGACAAATCATTGGTGTCCAATGGCACATCCTTAACGCTCGAGATCAATCCACAAAATTGCCTAGACCTATGTTTGCCTTAAGAAGCAACAGAAATCTCCGAAAGTCATTAGTGAAGGCCACCTGTGATGTAGGAAGGGGGTTCATCTAGAAATTGATCATAGGATCGACTCCCATCATGGGCAATCATAAATGCGGCAATTGCCATGCCTGTAATCATGCCCTCACTACTGATGTCCTAACTTTGGGCCAAAGAAAATTAACATTCAGTGAAATTACCAATTGTAGGACAGCTAATTGTATTCATCTGATACTTTGCCCATGCAACCTTGGTTACGTGGGAGAAACAAGCCGAGAATTTAGGATCCGATTTAGTGAACATAAATGTGCCATTCAGAACCACTGTATCAGAGCCCTGCTGGTTGAAAATTGGACGCAAAGAAAACACACAGAGAAAGATCTTAAATGAACTATTTTGGAAAAAATCAGACATCCCAAAGATGGTACTACAGATGGCCTTAGGAAGAAAAGAGAAGTCTTTTGAATTTTCACTCTGGAAACGGCTACTTCAGGTCTTAATGAAGTCCTTCCATGGGAAAATGCCATCACATATTCTATCCTACTCCTCTTTAGCCATTCATGTGAACCGTACCTCTTGTCATGATTCAACCATGCTGCTTTGCTTTTATTCATTCTCTTCACTTTTCTGGACTTTCTCTGCCCTCACCTCTATAGATGTTTATTAGTGTATTAATTCTCTTTAATCTGTTTCATATTTCTGCAGTATTGTTTTTCTCTTTCTTTGGTTCATCACATATCTACTTTGTTTACCCATCTCTTTTATTTTCATAATTAGCTCGGTCTTCGTTTACCATTATTTTATTCTATCTGACTTCTATCCTTCCGATGTCCACACAATGCCATATTTGTCTTTACTCTATTAAATGTCTTCACTCGTTTTAGGTACTCCTTTAGGTTACCTCGCTCGTTTTATACTCCATCTGTCTCCGCACGTTCTTATTTATTTCATCTGTTGTTGATTTTTTCTTATCATGTCGTATCTGCCTTCTTTTATTACACTAGTTGACCTTAAGTTCAAGGGGTTCCATTGATCTCACGGGACCATTCCGAGTTATCCTTTTTCAACATGGTGCTGACGTGTTGCCATTTGCATGGATATAACTGACTGCTAGTCTTCTTAGACTGCTGTCCATCTTCTATTGTAGTTGTCCCAAGGTGTTACCGCTTGTCAGACCAGGCAGTATATTTAATCCGGCATTTCTCTGTCCCTGCTTCACTCTTCCGGTATCCTCAGACGTCCGGACGCCACATTTCTGCGGTCCCGCCACACTGTCAGATAAAAATCGCCTCACTCTCGTATCCTGTCTTTCTTTTTTGATGGCCATTAACCCAGCAGTCAGTCTCCCCTATTTCAGTCTTTTCCATTCCTAATTCAGTTAGTTATAGCCATCATCTCTTTTTGAGCAGTTATCTTTCTTGCTCTCAGGTCCTCACTGCGTTATCTTTTCCTTTATAGGGCAGACCCTCTCTATCGCTGGATCCTAGGACTATGTATCCAGCCTTCAGCAGCTAGACTTTTGACTTGCGCTCTGCTGATCCGTGAGCCCCTTTTTTTTATCAAGCAAGTATTATTTTATTTTCGCTTTATTCACAGGATTATTCTTCACTTCATTTACTATATTCTACTCTCATTTATCTTTATACAGAAATGAGTATCTAGGTCTGGCGCAGTATTTGAATCCCCTCTAGCCTAGACACCTTGATACTGTGGATTTTAATAGGAGCCTCAAGTAGTATAAGGAGACTTTTTTCTCCGTCCCAAAAAATTATTTCCGTCAAGCCACATCTAGCAGGTATCTCTCCCTAGCTCCATACCCTTTTTGACTGATTTATGCACTTATCAACTCTGCACAGTTCCATCCTTGTGCACAAGACACTCTTTTGGATCCATTAATGCTTCACTCATTCTGGGGTGTTTACTTAGGTTGTGACTACCTACTTTGTTTTATAAACACTTCATTCATGCATGTGGTGTTACGGTACTTTCCACTGATAGCACATTGTGCTCTTTTTATTCAGTCTGATTTTCTACTAGCTTCTACCCCTCGCTTTCACTTTTGTTCCAAATTAATTTATATTCCTTCATATTTCAGTCCAGTATTTGAAGAATGTTGTGAGCCCCTTATATATGCTTTTTCAATGAGTACAGACTGGATGGCAACAGAATTATATAGATACATAGCGCCCTGATGAAGGTCCCAACATCTGCTTTCATCTTGTAACTTCCGAAACACGCGTTGGCACACTTGTGTCTGCACGACATTGTACCTTAGAGAATGTTTATACTGCACGGTTACTGCTATTACTTTAGGTATTAAGATTCCATTATGTTCGAGGCATATGGGCTGCAGATCACACACTAGTGCCTCGATCGCCATCTGGTGGTGGGCCCGGAGTATAACACTTTGTTGTTATCCTGGAAGAGTCTTTGTTTGGTAGACGATTCCTCCTTTGGAGCATAGTGCGCATGGGCATCGACTCCATCTTCAGATTGTTTTTTCTGCCATCGGGCTCGGATGTGTTTATCGCTCGGTCCCGTTACCGATCTCCTTTCGACTTCCATTCCTCCATTCTAACGTCGGTATCGTCTTCGATCGCAATTCCATTACTACTCGCGTTGAAAAAGATTGCACTTCTCGAATCCAGCGATCGTCGGGCCTTTGGACCCAACTGCGCCATTGGCTCATGGAAATAACACCCTTCAAGAAGGGCCCTCAGTGTGGACACAAATTTCACCACACTGATCTACATGAGGTGTGCAATCTGTGCTTGTCCCGAGAGCCGAGATTGCCAGGCATGCGCTTCGTTCCGGTCCAAGAAAACGATCAGGGACCGTCTATCTCAAAGAGTCATGGCGCAGTCCTCTTCATCGATGCCGGATCTCATCGTAGACGAAACTCCAGTCGATCTAGAGTCCGAAGAACACCAGCAGGAACACGTTGTCGTTTCCGGAGCAGAGGAATCAGCTTCCGGAGCCGAAGGACAATCTGACGATGACGATCTCCTTCCAGCTGGTCAACAGGTCGTGAGTACAAGCGTCGACCCTGTTCACACCCCCATACAGGGACAGGCTTCAGTTCCAAGTGCACACCGACCATAAACTTCGACGCCCCGCCTTCCGGCTCGGCAACGAAGACTACCAAAAAGCCTCTAGGTGACTCGGCTCGAGTCAGCCTGTCGGTCCCGATAAACAAAAAGTCCTTAAACCAAAACTAACTCCGGCACTGAAGCAAATCTCAGTACCGAAACCGGTCAAGCCGAAAACGAGCTCTGCACCGAAAGAATTTCCACACCGAAGACTACTCCGGTACCGAAACAAGTCGAACCAAAGTCCACTTCGGCACGAAACACACTTTGGCACCTAAAGCTGTCGAACCGAAACGTGCTTCGGAACCAAAAACTACGGATCTGAAAACATCCGATCCGAACAAGAAACACGACACAGAGAAAGCTACTCACCACAAGTCTTCGGAACCAAAACCAAAATCTGCTCCAAAGACTGTAATAGACACTGCTAAACCTTCTAAACAACTCGGTCCCAAGCAAGAAAAGTCGGTGCCGAAAAAGGATACTTCTACAGAAGAGCTTTTCCGTCCAGACCCAAAACAAAAGACTCTTCTTATTCATCCAAAGACTGGACATGTCATTACTGTGCCTGAAAAAAGAAAGCTAGACCCTCCCACCACACCTCCAGTCCCTCTCAAAAAGCATGCTCAGACTTCTCCTATAAGAATACCTTCACCACTTCCAGAACTACCAGATCTGGACATTTCCCCTGCACATTCACCATATATCCCACACAGCCCTGCACCAGCAGATGATGAGGAGGATGATTATTCAGAGGGGATAGAAGATGAGCAACCCATAGACGACCCACAGGATATTCCTGGACCATCAGCTGATCCTTGGGAAGATTATAATGCGCCAGATGCCCCAGATATTCCACAAGATGATGCATACTCTTCTAGGCCATCTCCTCCAGATGACACTATAGGGTTTACACAATTCATTCATAGAGCAGCCACCTTTCATGGAGTTGATCTACACACTGACCCAGTAGAAGACTACTTCCTTATGGACACACTATTACCATCACATAAAACCACACCCACATTACCAGTGCTTAAAGGGGTTGTAAAGCACGCACCAGAGGTATTCAAAGACCCCGTCAGAGCCAGGGTAATTAATCCCAGATTCGAGAAAAAGTATAAGGCAGCTCCAACTGACCCAGCCTACATTAAAGGCCAGTTGCCATTAGACTCATTAGTAGTCTCAAATGCCAGGAAAAGAGCTAATTCGCAGACAACAGGGGATGCTCCACCCCCTGATAAAGAGTCCAAACTTTTAGATGCTTCAGGCAAACGCACCATCTCGCAGGCAGCCAACGTTTGGAGAATTGCTAACACCCAAGCTCTATTAGCAATTTATGATAGAGCTCACTACGATGAGCTTGAAACCCTTATGCAACATTTGCCAAACAAATCTAAGACCAGGGATTGTTCTGACTTAATACAGGAAGGTAAGGTCATTACTAATACTTCAATCCGTTGTGCGTTGGATACTGCAGATACAGCCTCAAGGGAAATAAATACAGGCATACTTTTATGTAGGCATGCCTGGCTGCTCCTCTCTGGTTTTAAACCAGAGGTACAAACCAGGATTCTTAATCAACCTTTTGACCAGCAACATCTTTTTGGTCCTACAGTTGATAATGCACTAGAAAAAATGAAAAAGAATACTGACACAGCACAGTCCATGGGAGCTTTACAAATTTAGACTCCCAGGGCGTCCTTTCGTTGCTCCTCTTACAGGGGCGCCTCCCAAATATTTCCAACAGATAACACCTCCTCTTCTTACAAAGCACCCACCCAATCCTCGCCCAATAGAGGGTATTACAGAGGGGGATATAGAGGTACCAACACTAAAGGTAGAGGCAGAGGTAACAACAACAGCAATGCCTCCACTCCCAAGCAGTGACTTCCCTCCCCCCAGACCATTCCACTCCTGTCGGGGGGAGATTACAACAGGTCCTAACTGTCTGGAACTCCATCACAACAGACAGGTAGGTGAGACAAATAGTTCAGTTAGGATATTGCCTGGAGCTCACTTCCACTCCTCCAACAATACCACCCAGACAGCGTCCCATATCATAAGAGCACCTCACACTCCTAAAACAAGAAGTTGCCTCTCTACTACAAAAGAATGTAATAGAACCAGGTCCAGTACACCATCAGAACACAGGAGTTTACTCCCTATGTTTTCTTATCCCCAAAAAGGACGGCTCCCTCAGACCTATACTAGACCTGAGACCCCTAAATCTTTACATACAATCCGACCACTTCCATATGGTCACATTACAGCAGGTCCTTCCTCTGTTAAAACAAGGCGACTTCCTTGCTACCCTAGATCTCAAGGACGCCTACTTCTACATTCCCATCCACCAAGCTCACAGAAAGTACCTTCGGTTTGTACTGGACAGTCAGTATTATCAGTTCAAAGTACTCCCTTTCGGTATGACTACGGCACCTCGAGTTTTCACAAAGTGTCTCGCAGTAGTAGCAGCACACTTGAGAAGGGACAACATCCATGTCTTCTCATACCTCGCGACTGGCTAATAAAAGCCAAGTCATACCACCAGTGCATGCAGCACATACACCAGACCATTCACCTGCTACACAAGCTTGGGTTCACTATAAATCAAACAAAGTCACATCTCCAACCATTCCTGTCTTTACAGTATCTGTGTGCAACAATAGATACCTCCAAAGCACTTGCATCCCCCAATCCAGCAAGGATACAAAGTATGCAAGCTCTTATACAAAAATTCCAACCGCAACACTCACTACCAGCTCGAGTGTTCATGCAATTAATTGGAATGATGGCGTCTTGCATCTTCATAGTACCACACGCAAGACTCCAAATGCGCCCCCTGCAAGAGTGCTTAGCAAGCCAATGGAACCAGGGACAACAACAATTAACAGATCTGGTGATGGTAAATGACTTGACCTATCGCTCTCTGCAGTGGTGGAACACCTAAAAACTTTCCAAAGGACGGCCGTTCATAGAGCCAGTTCCACAGGTGGTGCTAACCACGGATGCATCCCTTACCGGCTGGGGAACTCATTTGGCAGAGCACACAGTACAGGGCACATGGACACCACAACAAAAGCTATTCCACATAAACCATCTGGAATTGCTAGCCATTTTTCTAGCTCTTAAGTCATTTCAACATTACCTATCGGGCAAGGCTGTATTAGTCCGCACCGACAATATGACAGCCATGGACTACATCCAAAAACAGGGAGGAACACACTCCTTGCAGCTCTCCCGGCTGGCGCAGAGCATATGGAGTTGGGCCATTCCTCAAAAAATCTTCCTGTTATTCTAGAAAAACCTACGTCCACTATCTACCGCAAGCTCATAAATAATATGCCTGACCCTCTGGTGTCCCTGCGGGAGAGATGGGAGGGGGATGTCGGAGACCTGGAAGACTAGGATTGGCAGGATGCCCTGCAGAGCCCCTGCGAAATTGCAATCTGGACTAGGTTCCGTCTCGTGCAATTAAAAATCTTGCATTGAGTGTACTACCCGCGAACCCATCTGTTCTCATGGGGCAGGAGCCAGTCCCCCCTGTGTGTGAGTGGATGTCAGGGGGAGGGTATGTTTTATCACATTTTATGGGAATGCCCGAATATAGTGCCCTTCTGGACCAAAAGTGGCACACATGATGGCAACAGTAGTGGGATCGCCGATCCCGGTGGAACCCAGGTGGCTATTACTTATGATTAAAGGAGCCACGGACTGGTCGAGGTATAACTAGATCTGGTTGGCTATGGCAGCCAGGGTGGCAAAGCGCAATATAGCCAGTTGCTGGGGGGCGCAGGCGCCCCCACAATGTGACCAATGGCTACAAGACTTACACTGTTGTCAGAGGGCAGAGGAAACGATCTACAAGTCCTGGGGATGTTTTAAGAAATGGAAGCAGGTGTGGGGGTCTTGTCGGAAGTATCGAGCCACACGGTGCGGGGCTGGGCAGGGGATATAAGTGTAACTGATTCATTGTACTGCCAAGTTTGCCTTCGACTGTACGGTGAAATGTTGTCCTGCATGCCAATTGAACTCTGCTGTGTATTGATTGAGACCTTGAGCAAAGTTAATAAAAAGATTTAATAAGAAAGAAAAATCTTCCTGTTGGCAGAACATCTACCAGGAGTTCACAATCAGGTTGCTGATCTGTTAAGTCGTCAAAGACAACAGATACACAAGTGGGAACTTCATCCTCAAGTTCTTCAACCTTTCTTTCGCAAGTGGGGCCAACCAGAGATAGATCTGTTCGCCACACACCTCCACTCCAAATGCCCAAGCTTCACCGCCAGGTATCCACACCCATTGTCCAAAGGCAATGTTATATAGATGAGTTGGTCAGACAGATTTGAGTATGCTTTTCCGCCTCTCCCACTCGTTCTGTTAGCGGTGCTCAAGTTACAGCGACACTCCCTCACATTGATTCTCATTGCACCAACGTGGGCAAGACAATAGTGGTACATCACACTACTAGAGCTCTCAGAAGTACCACATCAGAAACTAAAACTCTCTCCGCTACTGCTAACACAGAACCATGGAGAGATCATGCATCTGGACCCTATGCAGCTCAACCTAGCAATTTGGCTCCTAAGGTCTTCGAATTTGGATATCTCAATCTCCCGCCTGATTGCATGAATGTTATAAAAGAAGCTAGACGTCCCACCACTAGGGCATGCTATGCAGCTAAGTGGAAAAGGTTTTTTGTGTATTGCACAAATAACATTAACCCACTAGATGTTTCCATCCAAAACATCATATGTTACCTGCTCCATCTACAAAGATGTAGTTTGGCATACTCCTCAATCAGGTTACATCTTGCTGCTATAGCAGCTTACGTTCCAAACAGACAACATCTGTCATTATTCAAAGTACCTGCCATCAAAGCATTCATGGAAGGAATCAAAAGAATAATTCCTTCCAGAGTACCACCCTCCCCTATATGGAATCTAAACATTGTTCTCACTAGGCTTATGGGTCCTCCATTTGAACCCTTGTATAAGTGTGACTTACAATTGTTTTCATGGAAAGTTGCTTTTTTAATTGCTATTACTTCACTCAGAATAGTAAGTGAGATCCAGGCATTAACAATTGAAGAATCATTCTTGCAACTCCAACACAACAAAGTGGTTCTAAAGACCAATCCCAAATTCCTTCCAAAAGTCATTTCACCGTTCCATCTCAATCAGTCTATTGAGTTGCCAGTATTCTTCTCCCAACCTCAAACAGTTGCTGAGAGAGCTCTCCATACATTAGATGGCAAAATAGCTCTCCTCTACTATATTGATATGACAAAGCCATTTCATAAAACAAAACAGCTTTTTGTGTCCTTTTCTCCTCCACATAAAGGCAATCCCATCTCAAAAACTGGGATTGCAAGGTGGATTGTCAAATGCATTCAAATTTGTTACCAAAAAGCAAAACTCACTCTATCCATTCCTCCTAGGGCTCATTCCACCCCTAAAATAGGTTAATCTATGGCATTTTTAGGAAATATTCCCTTAGAGGATATCTGCAAGGCAGCTACATGGTCTACACCGCACACATTCACAAAGCACTACTGTGTAGATGTGCAAGCAAAACAACAAGCTAGTGTGGGCCAGGCTTTACTCAAAACACTATTTCAAACTACTGCAACAGATACTGGTGGTCGCCGCTAAGGGAGAAAGGTGCTATATAATCAATGCACTAGTGTGTGATCTGCAGCCCATATGCGTCGAACGGAAAATGCAACTTACCAGAATGCATCTGTTCTTGGCATGTAGGGCTGTAGATTCACACACGCCCACCCGCCACCCCGGCTACCTATATCTGTTCCAGTATTATCTTAATTAGATACACTATACATGGACATCTCTTTCTGTTCTCACACAACTCCATCATTTCCCTTAATGGCGAAAAACAATCTGAAGATGGAGTCGATGCCCATGTGCACTATGCTCCAAAGGAGAAGTCATCTACCAAACAAAGACTCTTCCAGGACAACAGCAAAGTGTAATCATCCGGGCCCACCACCAGATGGCGATCTATGCACTAGTGTGTGAATCTGCAGCCCTACATGCAAAGAACAGATGCATACTGGTAAGTAGCATTTTCCTTATTTGTATTGCATGTCCTGCTGTATATATTGTTTTTCAATGTATGTATGTGATAGTCTTGTCTGAACTTGTGATGTTTTATACTTACTGTTTCTGTTTTCAATGTGATGATTTGGCTCATTTGTGATCTTTTATATATGTGGAGCTCACAGATTGTAGATGTCCTTATTGTTAAATATTCTTATTACATATGTCTTTTCTAAAACAAAATGACCACTCAAAAAAAAGTAAAAATGTTTACATTAAAAAATCAATAGATTATTAACTATACTGGTCTGATGTATGGTACATTTATATCATAAATGTAGTGTTTTCATATTTATACTTTGGAGAAGTTTTGATTCATGGTTACTAGTATTTTTCCCTGGTTTCTTCTCCAGTTTTGAATTAACGCTTCAGGGGCCCTCTCTGTGTATTCCAATATGATCTATAGCCTTAAGTGTTGGTGTGTCCCCATAGCCAACACATGTCTACTGAATTGAGCCTAAACTAGCAAACATCGGGTACCAGTTAAAAAATAAAATACAAATATGCCTAAATTATAGATAGCAATACAATATACCACCCCTCTTAAAGTGGCCAGGGTTATCACAGTGAAAAGTCTTCTACCGCCAGGGTTTGTCAGAGGGAACAACAGCGTCAAAACCCTTGCCTACTGCTGTAATCTAAGATTTCATGTACCAAAACACATGTCTCCCGCATGTAACACAGTGTAGTAAGACCCACTTGTAAGTCTTGATCATTGGCTTACCATTTTAACCAAAACTCTGCTGTATTGAACAAAAGCTGTCCCACAATGGGTTAAAAGCACTCAAGTTCAGTGTAAGCACACAACTTCTGCACAATCAAATGCTGTTCTCTTGGAAATCCCATTTGGGTGGAGCATGTGTCCTCCCTCTTTCAGTGGTACTTCTGAAAGCTCTGTTTGTTGATCACATAAAGTTGGTGAATGTTGCCCTGTCAAGGCAGACCTAAAAGGAATATATTGTAGGTTAGTATGTTTCAGCCCCATCAATCACCAATTGTTGTTCATTTTCACAGATAACTATATTTGGCTCAAAACTACAAATAGGGCACAGGTCAAAACGTTTGATACTTTTTTTCTTTTTGACCATTTAGTGTGCTTTTTAAAATATTTGGTAGTGTTCATTTTAATCAAAAGGACATTCTCGTCCATCTTTTTCGTTCTTTTCTGTAGTCTGAACACCACCCTTCAATGAATGTCTGTTAGACCTGGCTTTTCCAGCAGGATTATCCCCAGACATTTTGCTTTTTGGCCTCCTGTTTTAGACCCTGTTTTTGTTGGTTTTATTACTCTGGGCACTTCACCACTGCTGATCAGTGCTAAAGTGCACATGCTCTCCCTGTAAACTGTATTTATGGATTGGTGATTCCATGATTACCATATTTGATTTACTGTTAAGTCCCTAGTACAGTGCACTGTGTGTGCCCTGGCCCAGTAAATCAAATGCTGCTAGTGAGCCTGCAGCACTGATTGTGCCACCCACATGAGCAGCCTGTAAAGGTAACTCAGACGTGCCACTGCAGTATCTGTGTGAAGTTTGGTACTGCCATGTTGTAGGAAGCTGGCTCTGAATATATTATACCAAAAACAAGGTATAGTGTGCACAGAGTTCAGTGGAACCCCAAAGGTAGGCAGAGGTAAAAGTAGATAGCACTCTACTCTCTATTTATGGTAATGTGGGGGAGCAGTGAGGCTTTATCAGAGGGTAGTGTTAAGCATTTGTTGTACACACTCAATCAGCAAATGATGTCACACACTCAAAGACTGAACTCAGGCTAATTTGATTTGTATAAAATATTATTTAGGTGTATTTATTTTCTAGAACCAAGCAAGCCTGGCACAGGTTAAGTGCATATGGTACTTTTCAAGGCAGGTTGAACAATACAAGCAAGCTGAATGAAAATGTCTTTGTTACAGTTTTGTAAATCTTTTCAATACAGTGGAAATTACTGTTAGATTACTTTTGATTACTTTACAGATTACTTTATGGATTATTTTTTCTTCTCAGTGTGATATGCCTTGATATCACACTGGGACATTTCCTAGAGAAAAGGTAAGTAAGGCAGTTTTTAGTTATTTGCAGTTTTTCATGTTCTCATACAAAACCAACTCCACACAAAGCAATTTTCAAGAAAAGCAGTCAATGCAATCCTCTGGAAGGAAATGGAGTTATTGGTTTACATGTAAGTAAAAGTATGTGGGATTTGGTATTCTGAGGTTAGAACCAGGGTTCCACCAGGTTCAAGAGTGCACTCTTGAAACACCCTCAGCGGCACTAGGGCGCCCTGGTGCAGAGTGCGGAGGCCAATGTTATCCAATGGGGGATAGGGGGCCTCTGGTTGGTGGCTGCTCACGAGCAGGCCACAGGGTTGTGGAAGCAAAGCTCCTGGTGTTAGACTTAGGCTCAGGGCAAAGGAGGATGCGTGTTAGCACCCAAAGTACACCCTCAGGGGCGGCTGGGTGCCCTGTTGTTTTCAATGGGAATTCTCCAGTTGCATCGAAGACTTCAGGCTCGGGGACGAAGATCTTCTGGAGGTGACCACCAGTTGGAGAGGTAGGTTGGGATGCCTGGGGATTCTGGGACACCATCGGTTGGGCCACCCAAGGCCGTGGGATTTTGGGTGCATGGGTGTACTTAGTCATCAGGTTTTCTTACCAGCTCCGGTTGGAGGGATCCTCCAGAAAGAGGCTGCAGGCTTGACTTGGAGATTCGAGGCAGGTCTGAGATCACCAAATCTTAGGTCAGGATAGACAGGAAGACCTCCTCGTGGTGTTGGGCCACTTGAACTTGGGCCGTAGGCGTCAGGTTCAGAGTTGTGCAGACTCGCGGATTTGGCCGGGGCCAGAGTTTGTGGGTGAGCCAATTCGGTGCTCACGGGAGACAGTCTTTCTTGTGGAAGGAAGGGCTGGTCCTCTGGGTTCTTGAGGTTGCTGGCTGTAGGACACACCGGTATTTTGATGCAGCAGGTTCGAGGGCTGGGTCCAAGTCAGTGTGCGTCGTCCTCTTCTTAGTTTCAGCACAGCTCTTCGGTCCTTCTTCTCTTCTTCTGGGTCGGTTCCTGTCTGAGGAGGCAAGGTTCAGGGGTGCCCCTTAATACTATATTTCAGGGTGTTACAGGTAACTATAGGTTGGGACCAATGGGTCCCTTCCTTGGGGTGGGTACACCCCCTGTTATGCCACCCTCCAGTGGGAGGGGGTTATATGCCTCCCTCTGAGAGTTGTGCTTCACCTCGCCTTCCCCACCTGAGGGGTGGGGTTGACAAAGGTGGGCACACCTCCCTTCCTCACTTGGCTTTCCCATCTATTCTTCCACCCAAAGTGGGGGTCAGAACCGGTGGAGGCCAGTTGCAGTAAGCAGCAAAGGCCTGGGGAAGCTCACAAAGTCAGCAAGCCTTTGAAGCTTCTCCGTCGTGGACCCTGCCCATCCTGGGGGGGGAGGCTTGGCACCTCGTCCCAGGATGTGCATTGTTTCAGACCCCCAAGAGCAGCAGGCTCTAGACCCAGGGGTCCAGAAACATATCTGGTGGAGGCAGCTGGCGAGCAGCAACTCAGCCTGGACTCTAGTGTTAGGTCATTTTTCAGGGGGCATCTCTAAGATGCCTCTGTGTGCATTTTTCATTAAATCCCACACTGCATCATTGTGGGTTTAATGTGCCGAGAAGTTTGATATCAAACTTCCCAGTTTTCAGTCAAGCCATTATGGTGCTGTGGAGTTCATAATGGCAAACTTCCAGTACCATGTACTCTTAATGGCATTACTGCACTTACAATGTCTAAGAATTGGCTTAGACACTGTATTGGTACAGGACGCATGCATCTGTACCCTCACCACTGGTGTAGTGCACCCAGCTAGAGGGGTGGCCGACTTATGCCAGGACAGAAGGTTGTAGGCATGGCACACAGGGATGTGCCATGTAGACGCTTCACTTTGTTCTGCACCACCAAAACACGCAGCCTGCAAAGGCAGTGTGTGTGTACAGCTACAGGGCCTCTAAGGGTGGCACAATAAGGGCTGCTGCCCCTGGCCACAGTGCCCCTCGTACCTGTGATACCATTTACAAGGGACTGACCTGTGGCCAAAGAGTGCCAATTGGGTTTTCTCATAATGCAATTTTAGGGAACGAACCTAGTCCCTGGGTGCCTGTTTGGCAGGAACCCAGGGCACACTCAGTCAAAGTACATCATCAGTTTAGCAAAAAGTGGGGGCAACCATGCAAAAAGAGGGCTCTTTCTTACACGTCGACCGGGCAAGTGCACCCACTTGCCAGGCCCTAACCTCCCCTTTTCTTACATGTAAGACACCCCTAAAGTAGGCCCAAGATAGCCCCATGGGCAGGGTGCCTTGTATGTGAAAGGTTTCTTAGGTGTGTGACATGTCCTGATGATGAAATACAGTGTATTTCGTTTTTCACATTTTAAAGGCTATCTGTCCCATAGGATAGAATGGACGTTTATTTATAACATCTTATAAATAGAACTGCCCATTGAGACAAGATTGAAAGATGGAGTTTAGTATGCCTGAACTCAGGATATAAAAATGCATCTTGTAGGAAAGATGATTTTTATATTGTGTTTGAAAATACTTCTTTTAGAAAGTAGGTATTTTCTTGTTTAGCCATCCTGTGTGCCTCTACTAGGTTTGTGTATTGACTGTCTGGCTTTGGGTGACAGGGGCTGGGATGTGCTTTCTGTTCAGACAGCCACTTGAGGGGTTGAGGTGTGCCCTGCCTTTCCAGGGTGAGTCAGGGCTGGGCTGAATAGACCTGGGCTGCGTTCAGAGTAGAGGGAGGAGATTTTTTTCACATATGAATGGGCCTGGTCTACTTGGGACAATGCTGCCTCTACCGCCTGCCAGGAAGCTGCACCAGAGAGGACAGAACAAGTTTTGGCTGGGCAAGGAGGTTCTCTGCCTCCAGAGAACAAAGGAATTTGTGCTATAAAAAGTGGGGCCCAGACTTTTATACTACTACTGGAATTCAGGAAGATCCTCTGCCAAATAAGAGAGCTGGGAAAGCTGATGAAATAGTACTGCCCCTTTGCTGTGTATTGTCTGGGGTTGGCCTGCAGTGCCTTTTTCTGCCAAGGAGAGGACTGTGCGTGTATACTGCTTTTAAAGTGTCTCCAAGGGCTTGAAGTGGAGCTTGCCCCTGTTCAAAAGGTCTCAGGAACAGCAAAGACCTCACCATCCTTCTGGGCACTGTCTCTGGGACTGTTAGTTTCAGTCGCCACAGAAGAAAGGAGCAGCCAACTCTGTCACCGAATCCGTTGCAGGTTTACGTGTCGTGAAGGCACTGCAGAATGCCCCGCCGCACTTCTCACTGCATCCTTGGTCTCACCGACGCCGTCTGGATGATCGTCACTGAGCCGTTGCTTGCACCGCGTCCTGTGGGCACTGCACTCCGTACCGCCCGACTCACTTCATCCTTCCTGGAGATCACCGTTGCTGCACAACGCGAATATCAACCAGCTCCATTGCCTATACCACATCCAACACCGCCTCACCTGCATCATAAGCCTTAGTCTCACCAATGCCGTCTGGACGATTGTCACCGAGCCGCTGCCTGCACCGTGTCGTCAGAGCACCACACCCTGCACCTCTTCCATTTTTGCAATGCAACCGTGACGGTTGCCTGGACCGACTCTCACCAATGTGTCACCGGAATGAGAAAGGTACTGTTCACAAGTCTATCAACGCTTTACCTGGCCCATACCAACGCGGTCAGCTGAAACTCTTGGACTCTGTTGTTTTCAGCATCAGGGTAGCCCCGGACGGAGCTACCGACTCAGAAGAAATGTGTTTTGTTGATATTTCTACAATTTGATGTTTTTTTTGCAATCTGCAAAATTTTCAGAATTGATTTGTGGGTGTTTGTCGTTTTTGGTCTTGTTTGGTTTTGATAAAGAATTGCTTATTTTTCTAAACTGGTGAGGTGTCCATTCGTAGCGTTTTCACTGTGTTACTGTATGCATCCACAAATGCATTACACACTGTCTCTGAGATAAGCCTGTCTGCTCGTGCCGAGCTACCAAGGGGGCGACCAGGGGTTATTTTAGAAGTTTATCCCCCTTACCCTGACTAGGAAGAAGTATCCCTACTTGGACAAAGGTGCAAACCATTTGTCAACTAGAGACCCCCATTTCTAACAATGTCCATTTCTTCAGTAAGTACAGAAAACAGTTTTACTGACAAAGCGACATTCGCCCATCTGTCATAGCGCAGAGGGGGAGAAAAGTAACATTTGCTGCATGTACATTTACCTGCTGAATCTGGTGGTATATAATGTGATGCTGGAGGTTAGCATCCATTTTTATTTCATTATTGACCTGGGGCTAAAGCTGTGCTGTGTGTGTCTCAGCGGTCTGGCAGGGGTTATGTTTCACTGTGGAGTCTCCAACCAGTAGCTCGTGAGCTACTGTAGCTCTCCAGCTACCCCTGAGTAGCTCACCTCTGTGCAGCCCAGTTTATTAAATTAGAAAGCATTTGCTTGGTTGAATTAATATACATATAACAATATTAAGATTATACAACACTAATAATATTAGTAGCTCTCAAAGCATTTCATTGAGCATGATTAGCTCTCAATACAGAACAGGTTGGACACCCTTGATTGAATGCAGCATCCCATTCAAAGACACGAGTCCTGGTTGGTACAGGCCAGGCGCAGAGCGAGGCGGAAGTGACGAGATAAGGATGTCCCCTGCCACCAATGCATGCCCATGTACAAACATGAACTGTGTGGTACAGAATTTCAGGACATCAAATAACCTGGATGTAGAGATCTATTTCAATTCATTGGCAATGTACAGATCATTCCAATGAAAAAACAAAGACAAGAAGAAACACTCCATTTGGTGAATTAGTCAGCCTAATTACACGAGCAGACTACATCTAGCTACCAGTGTGACTTATGGAAGTCATAAGCAGCTTGCACACGTCCCTACTCTAGTTTGCATGGTGCCTACTAAGTGCAAAACACATTTAATAGAGGTATGTCGCCCCACTCACTTACCAAAGCTCATTATTGTGAATTGTTGTTTAAAACGCATTTTCGGTTAGATGATTTCTGCCATTTTTTGACCAAAAGTTTTCAAATCCACAGTGATCATTTGTAACACATTGGTCTGCCCATTTATTGCCCCAGGATTTTTTGCTTTTGACTACCCATTTTGTTAAATAAAATCTCTGCAGCTAAAGTACAAGCCTTTGGGCTGGTTATACATGAGCATGTATATGCATGTGGTGATCAGTGTGGGAGACTACCGCTTTGCGCAATTCGGTACTGCACAGGTAGTCTGTCGCAGAGTGGACTGTTCTGGAATTGGTGCTGACCGGTGGTAGGCCTTATAAGGTGAGTGGGCATTCACACTGTAGGACTGTAGTGCTTACCGAATTTCTGTGGTGCTTTTGCTGTACACACATTATTGGGGAAATCTACACGTCAAGTACTGATCCGCTCCACTTATGCTTACAGAGTCCAGCAAGGTGCTAAACTGGGGTAGAACATGCACCCTGAGTATACATTTCCAGTGCCCAATGCAGGGTTCCGTCTCCCTTGCTGGGCCAAGTTAATAGCTCAGGGGCATGTTATCAAGAACTGCGATAAAATTATCGCTGCTTTAGCGGGCAGGAAACTGCCGCTAAAACAGCGATAATGGGCTTGATAATATTCCCTTGTGAATTCCCATATCAGCCCAGGTTAACACCAGAACCTGGGCTGCTATGGAAATTCACAAGGACATATTATCAAGCCCATTATCGCCATTTTAGCGGCCATTTCCGGCCGCTAAAACTGCGATAATTTTATCGCAGTTCTTGATAATATGCCCCTCTGTTCCCCAGCAGAGGGATCGATGTCCTCACCACACAATAGGACAACTAACTTGAAATTTTGGTGTTTACTGTCTCCACCAGCCCTATTCAATTTCTGTATAAAATCTGTGTTTTATTGCATGAATTGACAGAAAGAAACTGTTTCACACTCCATGGTGAATATCCAATTTTTAAGGCAGGGAAATGACGAAAATTGCTCTTTTGCAGACTAAAACATATTGGGGCATATTATCAAGCACGGTGTTAATATTATCGCCGCTTTAGCGGCAGAAAACTGCAGCTAAAGCGGCGATAATGGCTTAATAATACGCCGTAGAGAATTCCCATTGAAGCCCATGTTCACACCAGAACATGGGCTTCTATGGGAATTCAGAAGGGCATATTATGAAGCCCATTATCAATGCTTTAGCGGCAGTTTTCTGCCGCTAAAGCGGAGATAATGTTAACGCCGTTTCTTGATAATATGCCCCATATTCCGTTGCATTTATTTGACCAAAAACAACTAAATGTACTTCATTTTACATCACGCAATTGATACCCACCTGCTAAGGACACCAATAGATCAAAATTTCAAAGAGTAGGCGAAGAAAGTTGGCTTTTTTATCATTATTTCACCAAACTGCATTTTGTAAAACTGTTATTAGCTGCCTCTCATTCTATCGTGTTTCATAGTTAATGTCCACTCTCTAATGTCAAAAATAGACCAAATATGACCGTTTGTGATAATAACTCTATTAGAAAATCACGGGGGTTTGAAACAATACCAGTAGTCATAAGCATTTTATTCACCGTTTTCATATATGAAAATGCGTGTTTTATAGCTCACTTTGAAAATCTAGTTATTAAGGTCTTTAATTGGGTGACTAAATAGTCCGTTTTACAGATTAAAATCATTTAGAATTTGTTATAATTTGTGTTGCCCCCCTCCTAACTACTTATATATTTAGCAATGAGCGTCGAATTAATTGTTAATGATGAAGCTAATTCAGTGATTAATAAAATCAAGTTTAAAAAAATTATAATTAAGCAGAGAGCTCGGTATTTAAACAAGCATTTACAATGCAATGGTTTTGCCTTTGTTAAAGTTAGAGCTATTGGCATTGCTCTTGACATTATTTTTATTTATGTTTTTTTTTAACATAAATGGCATTGTCATTTACAATAGCAAATTCAACCACTCATCTAACCCATCTGAACACCCAGCCACTGATCCACCCGCTCATCTATCTACGCATGCGCTTGCCAATCTCTTCATTCACCCACCCAGCTGCCCACTTGACCATTCCGGTACCCACTCATCTATCAAAGCGGGCGCCCGCCGACCTCATCATACATCCGCTCCCTCGTCCCTCCCTCCAGCTGCCCACCTACTCATCCATCCACTCATCCTTCCACCTATTCATCCATCCGCTCACACATCCATCCGCCCACTCATCCATCCGCCCACTCATCCATCCGCCCACTCATCCATCCGCCCACTCATCCATCCGCCCACTCATCCATCCGCCCACTCATCCATCCGCCCACTTCTAGGATGGTCAAACAGTTTGGAAAATGTTTGCAAAAACTCACACACTCCTGAGCTTGTATTTTCTCACTGCATGTTGCTCGGACGGCCCTCGCAATGCTCCTTTCCTGCGGTGGTAAATGCGCCATTCTGGCAGATTTTCCACTATTGTAAGAGCAATTTATGATCGAGTTTTCTATTGCAATGGCATTTTTTGGGTGCCCACGGTCTGCTTGTTTGACTCTGGCCTTCTAGGTGCCTTCATAACCTGGTCACAACAGCATCTCTGGGTCTCAGCAGCCCTTTAATACTCTAGTGTGCAATGTATCGATGCAGCGCCTGCTCACGCCCTGTGCACTGACGATGATTCAATGCAGTGCCTGCCCACGTTGCTGTGCACATGCAGGGCCTGTCTAGCCCCTGACCTTACATGCCATTGTGTACAGCTTTACAATGTATCAATGCATTGCCTGCCCACACCCCTGTGCACTACCTTCGCATGCTATTGTGCTCTGCCTGACAATGTATCATTGCAGTGCCTCCTCACGGCCCTGTGCACTGCCTTTCCATGCCAATGCAGTGCCTGACATGTATCAATGCAGTGCCTGTCTATCCCCCTGTACCCTGCCTTTACATGCCACTGTGCACTGCCTGATAATGAATCCATCCAGCGCCTGCCTACGCCCCTGTGCACTGTCTTTCTATGCCCCATGCTCTGCCAGTCCGTGCCTCCGTGCCGTACCTGGCCATGCCCCATGCTGTGCCAGTCTGTGCCCCCATGCTGTGCGTGTCCCGTGTTGTGCCAGTGCGTGGCCGAATGCTGTGTCAGTCCGTGCCCCGCGCAGTATCCGGCCATGCCCCCATGCTGTGCCTGTCTGTGCTCCCATGCTGTACCGGTCTGTGCCCCGTGCAGTATCCGGTCATGCCCCTTGCTGTGCCTGTCCGTGCCCCCTGCGTGCCCCCATGCTGTACCGGTCCGTGCCCCCATGCTGTACCGGTCCGTGCCCCCTGCGGTGCCAGTCCGTGCCCCCGTGTTGTGCCAGTCCGTGCCCCCATGCTGAAAGTTCGTGCCCCGTGCAGTATCCGGTCATGCCCCCATGCCGTGCCTGTCTGTGCCCCCTGCGGTGCTCGGGCAGCAGGGCACAGTGTGAGGGGCAGGAACCGAGAACTAGGAAGAGAGTGAGGGACAGTGAGAAGGAGGTCGGTTGGGGCGAAGGAGGGGAGAGTGTGCAGAGCGCCAGGACTGACAGTGAGGAAGGGGCAGACAGGCGGCAGCGAGCAAGAAGGGAGAGCGAGCAACAAGAAGAGAAGGAAAACGACAGCGCAAGGGTGAGAGGGGCGGGCAGAGAGGGAGTGGCGGAGGGCGGGGAAAGAGAGAGAGGGGCACCGAGGGGAGAAAGAGACAGATAAGAAAAGCATTAAAAAAGAGGAGCGGGAGGGCCTTGGCGAAGGAGAGGAGCGGAGAGGGGCGGCCACAGAGAGACAGGGTGAGGGAAGGGTTAAGACTAAGAGAGTGCGAGGGGACGAGTGAGCCACGGAGAAACACCGAGGCAGACAGAGAAGACAGAGCACGGCGTGTGTATGAGAGAGACAGAGAGACTCGGAGAGCTGCTCTCAGACGGGGGAGTGCGGGGGTCCCACAGCCCCCATCCCTGCGGCCCGGGGCGGAGCTGAAGCCAGCGCCGGAGGAGGAGGACAGAGGGAGTAGTATTCCAAAATGTGGTGTTGATTTAAAGACTTCTCTGTTCCTATTCTCCGGCGAGCCCTGCCAATTACAGAAATCTAACTGGGCCAGAGCTCAACTCCAAAACAGTGCCCCGGAGGCACGGGCCAGGAATGCGCTTGGAGGAATGTGATGTCAGCACCACATCTGAGGCGCCGTGGCGGGGGTGAAGATCGGAGGTTGCGTGTAACTAAACAGCACTCATGTAAACAACTCTCAGTCACACCTCAATCCCGTTCCTCCGAACCACTGCTCATCTAACCCAAACCGCACTCATCGAAGCCACTCTCGGCCAAGTCACACTCATGTAAAGCACTCTCAGCTGAACCACAATCGCATTTATCCTTCTCATGTAACCAGCACTTAATTAAATTACAAACATCTCCTTTGAATCGCTGCTACATTCTCAGCCATACCCCTGTCATCCATACCCCTCTCATTTGAGATACTTTCAATTCAGCCGCAGACCAGGCACTCGTCTAATCCAAACTGCACCAATCTAAATTACTGCCCATAAGGCCCCCTTGGATAGTCCTCAGCCAAGCCCCCTATTTACATTGCTGGAATCAAAGTGCGACCACGAGGGGGGAGAGCGGGAGGGGGGACGGCGGGAGGAGGGACACAGAGAACTTTAAAACTCACCGGACTGCTTAGGCTTTCATTACCAGGCTCCGGGAGGAAGACAAGACCACACGGAGAGCGGGAGGGGGGAGAGCGGGAGGGGGGACGGCGGGAGGAGGGACACGGAGAACTTTAAAACTCACCGGACTGCTCCCAGGAGGCGGACTTTACCCGAAGGCATCGAACACGGACAGTGGGCGGGCGGGAGAGAGACGGCTTAAAAAAACAAGTCAGGTCCCGGGCCGCGCTGTGATTGGCTGACGTCACGGGGGTGTCCCGGGCCGGCAGCCAATCACAGCGCGGCCTGGGAATGACGTCACGGGGGTGTCCCTGGCCGGCAGCCAATCGCAGCGCGGCCCGGGACAAAGGGGCGGGGCTTAAAAAAAGCACCAGAAACGCCCCCGAATCGCGTTTTCAAGAGAAAGCGCGATTGACAGCCTCTGTCTCCCAATGGCTAGCCTCCATTTATGGAGCTAGCCAATGATAGACAGAGGCGGGTCATCACCCGACATAGAACTCAAGAGGTTTTGCTAGCGCATGCGTACTTCGTACGCATTTCTAGGCAAAACCTAAAAACCATTATAAACCTAGAGTAGGTGTAATCAAAGACAGACAAAGGAATTTTGCAATACGAACGTGCTTCAGCTTTAAGTATTAGGTATTCTTTGGATGTTTTTTAGGGGGAGGAAAATATGTTTTATTGTCTGACCTGAAAAGATATGCTGCACTAGAATCTGTGTGCAAAGTCAGACAAGCACTGGCAAGGCAAAAAGTCCTGCTGTTGGCTGCAAAGCTTTTGAATTTGTCTAGGCTTGTTTTGTTCTGTCATGGTTTTTGTAAAAAAAAACTTAGGGAAGTTTCAGCGACCTCGCAAAATATATAAAAAAAATTGTCTACAATCAAAAATATTGTGGGGATATTTTCTGGCATCAAAAAGAACACTTTGCCATAGTAGTCACGGCCTCCGAAGGGAATTATGTGTGTGCGATGTGCTCCTTGTGAAAGAGCATAATTCCATCACTCACCCTGAAGTTAGCCAATGGCCGAAGTGGGTTTGTCCATTGTTCCATGCTTTAGCAACAGCGGCAGGTGACAAATGTGAATGACTCAACAGATCAATGGTTGAAGAGGGAATGCTCAAACAGAGCCGGCTCTAGGCTCATGGTGGCCCTGGGCAGGAAGCGTAGGTAGGGGGCCCGGAAGAGGGGTTCTGGGCGGGGCGAAGCGCGCAGGCCAGTAAAGAGGGGAGGGGGTCAGGGTGTTTGGAAGTGGAACAGAGCCGGAGGCCGCCAAATCCCTGCCAGGGGCCACCACACAAATATGTATCCATCCTCAGAGGATTAATATATTAAGGATATATATTGGCGTGGTGGCCCCTGGGGTTTGGTGGCCCTGTGCAGGTGCACAGCTTGCACATGCCTAAAGCCGGCCCTGGCTCAAATCCCTTATAAGTATATCTTATATAAAAACGTAATAAAACCAAAAGGTCTTGGCAAACGCAGGACCTAAAAACGAATGCAGCACTGGGAATTTTCCATTTAATCTGGTTGTTTACGGGCACAGTGTAGTTTACATATCAACTTGCATGAGTTTTTTACTTTACATGTTGGGTAGCTATGTGTATTTTGTTTTAGGGATGTGTAGGGGATGCTGACTGCTTTGAAGGTAGCCATCTGGAGAGGGTGCAGTTTGGATTGCTGTCAGAGCCATGCGAACGGAGAAAGTATACATACAGACCGTGAAACACCTACAGTGACTGAATAATTCTTAAGCCCTCTAAGTGGACACATCTTTAACTTTTCTAGAGGAAAGGTCAGATTGACACTTTTTTTCCATCTAGGCCTGGGCCGCTGAGGAAAATACATTTTGTGGATCATATGGGGAAAAAGAAGAAATGTTGTGGATACACAGATTCACAAACCAAATATGCAATAGTGCAAACTTGTGCTCCATGTGTGAAATGGTTACTTTAGGTGGCCAAACACCATGGCAGCAAATGTTCACCAGAGAGTTGGTAAAGGGTGTGGGAGAAGCAAACCTATTGCCCTATCCCTGAACACAAGGAACTGAGCGAGGTGTGTGCCTGGTACTCATCTGTCTCCTGAGCAAGCCCTGCTTGTTGCAGGGTTAGTGCAAAGGAATAGGCAAAGCTTTCTAGAACAGAAATGTTCACTGCCATCATTATATGCACCAATACTATGGCCAGTAGAGTGCAAATGTTATTTCTGGCTCAGTCTGTGACGCCTGTTGGCTCTTCAGAGCATGTGCATGTCAATGTTCAGTCAATGAGTGATATAAGGAACGTGTGGCAGGACCTGTTCCCCAGGGCACAAGTCAAGGGTAGATGGCATCCATTTGGATGGATGGCGTGTACCCTGCCAAGAGGTTGGGCTTCACAGAAATATGCTTAACTTGTCCAGGTGTAATTTTTAGACACCCGCACACATTCAGCAATGCCTGTGCGTTATCTGCTTTCCTTATGAGCAGCAACATTCAGGTGGCTTATTAGATTCCAGCTGGGTGCAGGGTCAAGACTGATTTGCATATGGCTGGGTCCAAACTGGAATGGCATGGTGAGCAAAAAAACGATGGATTTAGGCCCAGATCTCTGTACTGGGGTGAATGTATGACATTGTTCTGTATTCTGTCCATCAATTGTTGATTTTCCTTTTGTTGGAGTATCCTGGCTGGGAGCTATCTGGAGCCTTACGCCTAAATGCAATGAAGGGGAAACAAAGGCACACAGCTTGTTATCACTTCACAGGTAGTTAAGAAAGGTTTGCTTTTTATTACTTTTTTCTATCCCTGTATATGACATATGCATTCACTATAAGAATGTCACGTGTGTTGGTCTGTCCCAGTATTTACATAAATCACAATTTAAATACCAATATTTTGTTTTATTTCTTTTATAGTGCTTTAACACTGCTTATCCAATCGCAAGGTGCCAGATTTTCCATAATACTTACACATTGACAATAAATCATATATGTGTGTGAATCAATATATGCAATGTGTTGCATAAGGCAGTGAGAATTACAAGGTGTAGTAGTCACGTCTTTCATAGCTCACTGTTATAATATACAATTTATGAACCCAAAGTAACAAAAAGATCTGTTAAAAGCCGTAACCCACTTACATAAAATAAAAATCTGTCATCCTCGTGGTAGATACTTGCTTTGCAGGTGATATATATACACTCTGTGCTACTTTGATTTAAAACTGGGCCTAGACACACCACAGATCTCTCAAGCAAATACGTTAACTTTCTGAGTAATTTTACCGTTATTATTATTCCCTGAGATTTACCGTGCACGCAAAGATCTCTGCAGCAGGTGTCTTAACCCCATCAGATATTTTAAAATGCGGACTTGCAACCAATTAAGCAGAACCGATTTACTGCCACATGTCTCCTTGTTGCCAATTTCTTTGTGGCAGGGTTTAAAAAGTAAATATATAAGTTGAGGCCCAGATTCTGCATCTGTGGTGCGTCCCTTTGTTGGCACATCCACAAAGCAAAATCTCATTTGTTAAAAATTGTAATGTGCTCAGATGTTTTTTATTTTTTTATTTATTTTATTCGGTTACCACTTGTTTGCAACCATAAAAAGTACAAGTAAAAACAGTAAAATAAAATTGATTTACATAACAGAAAGAAATAAAATGGGTGTAGTTTCACAAAAGAACATAGTATCCAACAAGAACTTCTCGTATTTTGATAGTAGTTTTTAGGAATGTGGCTATGCATTTTGCAGAGTGAATTGAGTTCAAAAGTTGTAAAGAAAGATAGGCTAGATGGCAGGACCTGTTATCGGATGATCGGAGCAGTGGAAGAATCCAAATTTTTCTTGGTACCTTGTAATATAAACAGAAAAAGATAATGTGTAGGGTTGATTGGGTCGATACCCCGTCACATGGACAGTTCATAATGTCTTTCGACCAATACTGTGTTCGAGGAAAGGAAACCAGTCGGAAAAAGGTATTAAAACGGAATCTTGTCAAAAGGTATTTTTCAAAATTAGACAAATAATATGACAGGTAGGGTTGTATGAACTTGACAGGTTGAATTGCTTGGATTTGGAGATTAGAAGACTTTTGAATCTCAATTGAGCTGCGGAGTTCTCTCAAATGGTCCATGCTTACCTTCTTTAAATCTTTTCTAGATATATCCTCCACACTCGGTGGGTCGTCGAAATATGAGCTACGGCCTAAATCTTTGAAGAAGTTCTCCACATATGCTAGCCAGGAAATCCTACGCCAATTTGTTAGGGTCATACAGTCCTCAATCAGCGATCGTGTCAAGTGACATTCTGGTTTTGACCATATACGTTGCCATAGAAGGATTGGTTGGACACGTATATAGTCTGTAATATATTCCATTCCAAGCTCGTTATGGGCAGCAAAGTTCGGCGCACTTTGTGGAAGGGCCAATAGGTATTTAGCGAACCCGTTCTCCACTACTTGGATGGGATCAATTGGACCGTGGCCCCAGACTCCTGCGCCATAAGTGGCCACGCTATGGCATTTTGCATAGAAGATTTTTAGGAGTTCTTGGGGTGCAGGTTTACCAAGTTTTCTAGAGAAAGAGACCAAGGCCGTTGTTGCTCGCTGGAAGAGAAGTGTTCTACTGGCCGTGGCCTGCCGCCAGCTTAGAGAATCATCCACCAATATCCCTAAATATGGGTAGGCCGACGTTTTTTCCAATCTTGACTTTTCCACGACAATTACTCTTGGTTTCCTGACCTTGGGGCCAATGTGCATAGTGAACGTCTTTTTTATATTGATTTTGAGACCAAGGGAGCCCATAAAAGAAGAGTACTTATCAAGCTGCTTTTGTAGTTGGTTAAGTGTCCTTGCAAAGATGACTGAGTCATCTTCATAGAGCAGCGTTGGTATAGGGCGATGGTTGATCTGGGGTAAGTCCTGGCTCCCTTCTAGCATGGCCAGCTCAAGACCATTGGTGTAAAGGTTGAACAGGAAGGGAGCCAGTACACATCCTTGCCTTACCCCTTTTTTGATGGAAAAAGATGGGGACAACTCGCCATTGACTCCATATCTGACGGACGCCGTTGCATCCCCGTAGAGTTCCCGTAGGAAAGCTATGAGAGCTGGTTCAACTTTGAGATGGTTTAAAATAGCCCAGAGTTTGGAGTGCTGGACGCAGTCAAAGGCTGCACTGAGGTCGACATACACTAGGAAGATGTTACCCCCTTTCGCTGCAGCATACTTCCCTATCAAAAGGGCAAGGTTTAGAGCCTGCTCCACAGTTCCAAGACCCTTCTGGAAGCCATATTGCAGGTCGGTCATGATGTTGTTTGTCTGGGCCCACGATTGTAATCGGCCCAGTATCACCCAGCCGCACTTTACCTATGGAGTCCAGAAGGGAAATAGGCCTGTAGCAGACAGGATCATTGCGATCACCCTTCTTGAAAATGGGAAGCAAGATTGACGTCGACCAAGACTTTGGCAGCCCTGTAGATGTTGCAGCACAAAGGACCTGGGTAAGGAGGGGTGACCAAAGTTCGAGATTGTATAGAAAAAAGTCCAAGGGCACACCATCAGGCCCTGGGGCCTTGCCCGGTTTAGATGCCTTTAGAGCTTTTACAACCTCACCATGAGTGAAGATTATAGTGATCGGATAGGTAATCTTCCCTGGCATGTTGCCATTTCTTTGTTCGTCTTCAGAGAGGACTGCTTGAAGGGGTCCAAAGATTTTCGAGAAATGGGCGACCCATTCCTCAGCGGTGACGGTCACGTCCAGATGTTGGGCCTTCGATGAATCGGCCAGAAAGGGAGATCTGATAACTTGCCAGAAGAGAGCGCTGTCTTTGTTAAGGCAGCTAAGATGTAACTGTGCCCATAGATTGTTCTTGATTTCTTTCCTGCGATCCGCTCTGGCTGTATTATAGAGTTTACGTAGTTTGGAAATTTCCGAAGTGTCCCTCAGAGGACTATGGAGGGCGGCTTTTAGATTTGAAAGAGCCTTACGACAGTTTGCGTGAACCATCTTTCAGAGTTAGATTTTATATTCCTGGATTTACGGGTAAACTCCTCCCCGATAACCTTTAGAACTTTCTGGAAACTTGTCACAGTTGTTTTGGGCGAGGGATCCGCAGATAAACAGTCAAGAACCCAGGGACCGGCTCTGTCTAGGACCCGTTTTGTGATTTTAAGTGGATCGACCTTGGCCCATTTACTGTGTAGCCGTTCACCTTGTTCATGGTTAAGGAACTTTGCGTTAGTTGGCTGGTAAGGGTAGAACGGATCTTAACATTTTTTGGGGAAAGTGTTACACTAATCGGATAATGATCGCTGCTCACATCTGTCCCTGTATAGAAGTTGGTCAGTTGGCCCTTCAGGGTCTGTGAGACCAAAATATAATCTATTATGGTTGAGGCCCCTCTACCATGGAACGTTGGAGAAAAATCTATGGGGGGTTCTACTAGGTTATTTGCGAACTCAAGATCTAGAGAAAAAAGGCACTCATTTAGTTTGTTCCCACAGGTAGAGTGTACGAAATGTGGCAATGGGCAGCCGTGGTCATCCAACAGGCCACAATTCCCATTATTGTGGTTTGTGCATAATGCAGTATTAAAATCACCGCCCAAATTGTATATACGGTGGTTGAATGTAAATCGTTTTGAAGGGATTCTAAAAAAGTGGTAACTTCAGCTAACAATTTTATACAGTCTTTTACTTCGGAATTATTGTAGTAATTAATCAAAATAAAAGCACTGTTTTTGTTAAAATTTATTTGTAGTATTTGGTAACTTGTATCTTCTTTGAGCATACAAATAGTTAGGGGGGGCAGAGTATTAGCAACATATACCGCCAAACCACCCTTTGGTCTGCCCATGACTCCTTGGATAGCTGGATTATGGAACGTTTTATAACCTAGTAGGTGTTGTGGGGTTATTGACCAGGTTTCCTGGAGGCAGACTATCTGATGAATGGAAACTGTATCCAGCCATGGTTGGAGTGCCAACTTGGCTCGGATGCCTGCAACATTCCAATACAGGATTGAAATGCTCAGATACTCTGCTAGTGTATTTTTGTCACTAATTTGGGGCTGACAGTGGTTTGTGATATTTGCTCCAATGGGGGCTTCCGGGGGAACACATGGCATTTTACTTATATCAATGTGAAAACAGTCATCCGGACACCCATCCTCACTGGCAATTGGAATGGGCTTGTTCGATGGTATAGGAGGCTGGTGTTTAGTCGGGCTTAATTTTTGATCGGGACTGGTAGAGACAACATGAATCAATAGGGCCTGGGTCTTATGTACTATATTGGCTAACGGTCAATCTACCATATCCAGACAGTCGTAACGATTTCTGGTTGGAAAGCCCTGCCACTCCTCCCTATGGAACTGGGATCTTCTTGGAAGCCAGGGCTGCAAGTGCCAGTCCTGTGTCTGCCAGTCTCTATTAATATTTATTTTAGTATAGGCCACCTGGTTCCAATGCTCTTCAGGGGGTTGTTGCCAGTTTCCCATGGGAAAATAGTTTTGGGTGTTCTCTCGAGGATAAAAAAAGGAAAGGCGGTAGGCATCGATGCCCCCCTTTTTTTCCAAGGATGGCCATGAGCAGATGTGATTGACTGTATTAGGGTCAGCACAGTTCATTATGATGCAATCACCCTGCATTGATTTTTGTTCATCTCCTATCCAAGTTACTCTACGTACTGTAGTTATTCTGCTGATGTGGTGCCTCTGTAGTGGTCTATTTAAACTTAGCCATTGTAAAACTTTATTTTTGAGGGACCAAAAAGATTTGTTTGTGCCTTCGGTGAGTTCGGGAACTCCTGTGAGAATAACCGTATAGGGGGATGCCTCAGGTGGAAGATGCACTGGACGCCTTGAGCGCGTTTCCCTTTTTGGTATCTCTGAAGGTTTAGTTTCCAGTGTTTTGGGATGTAGGGATACCTGTTTTCTGTCAACGGATTGATTCATTTTATTCCCCGAACCTTGTGCAACCGGGGTTTGGACAGTACTTGGTCCAGCCGGAGGCACACCTGGAAGGGGGTTGGTCGGGTGGGGTGCTGAAAGGGCTGGTTGTTTAGGTGAAAGGTTGGATGGGTTGGACGTTGCTGTCATCTTACTAGCGGGGCCTGGTCGGAATCCTTGTGAAATTTTTACTGGAGGTTTTGGTTTCCCTATCCCCTGGTTTGTCTGCTCTGTGCTGGGCTGGGTGAGTGTTTTGGAGGATAGTAATGCCAACTGTTTTTCTAGGTTCCTCAAGCTCGATTGCACAGGTTTTAATTGCTCGATGAGGAGTTCCCTAAAGGAGGATAACAGAAAAGGGGTGGCGTTACAAACTAAACAAAGATTTTCGTGCTGGGAGGTCCTAGGGGGATTTGCAGTCATGTTCTCAGTATCGGTACTAGTTATTATGGGATTAGTAACATTTGTTGTAATAGTGCTTGGTTGAACAAGCAGAGAAAACTGATCCCCCCCTGGCTCATGTTGAACTTCAGATCTATTGGAGGTACGCTGTTGTTTACCATTTCCCCTTTTTGGAACTGCACCCTCTCTGATCCCTCGAATGTGGTTATCTAGTGATGTTTCCAGAGTTTGGCAAAGCTTCAGATTAGGAGTAGTCTCTAGATCCTCCACAGAGAGAGAGTCAGATATGGATTGAGTAGCAGAGAGGTCCACTGTGCAAGGAAGTGTGTGGATATCTGCTGCGATGGTGGTTGAAATAGTCGAGATAGGTAGAATAGAGCCTTGGTGGTTCGGAGAGACCGCAGTAGCCAAATGGCCCATAGAGGAGCGCTTGGCATTTGCGAGATCTAAAGATACTCTGCGTTCCAGAATAGAAATGCTCTGGTCGATGACATCGTTGGTACGTGAAATAAATTGGTCTATCGGCCCGGTCAGGTGATTTACTGTTTGGGCAGGTTTAGCATTTTTTTGAGTTCCTCGGGTCATTTTGGACAGATAGACAGATCACACAATATGTTCGAGAGACAGTACTTACTCCGGGTCTGGGACGACAAGGGGGATAGCCCGGTCCGGTCCCTTCCGGTCACTAACGGGCAACAACGGGCCCGCCCTTGGCCCGGGCTTGGCCCGGGCGCTCCTGTGCGCTCCCGCGACGCGGGCAATGACGCTGTTTTAAAGCGCCTCCTGGCGCGTGCCTGGCGTGCCCGGCGCTATGCCTGGTGGTAAAGGTAGTCCCCTCTCAGCGGCCGCCCGGTGGTAGTGGTGGCGGCGGGGGGACTACAGGCAGGGCCAGCGGCAGCTAGGCAGAGTTTGGAAAGTTACAGGCACTGGATAAACAAAGGATTACAGCGGAGCTCCTGCTCCAACGCTGTCACGGATTTTTGATGCAGAACTCAGATGTATTTATGATAGACCTCCTAAACTTATGTGTAAGGTCTTAAGATCTGATGTCACTTCTTGTGAAGCCATGTGCGATGCCACGCGCCATGATTTCACTTGCATACTGCCTAACTTGATTAGTCCCCCCCCCCCATTCTTTTTTTAGGACTTGTGCGTTGATTGTTTCCCACCCACTTTGGTCCTACAAGGAAGTATGTATCCGTGCACCACGTGGATGCACAATGGTGTAGTATGCTAGCTTGAATCTGAGTAGGACCTATTCTCCCTACCTGACTCTCCTCCAATCTGTAGGCCTTAATTTCGAATGTGACCTGTTAACCCACACTGTCAGAGCCATTTTACTCTCCCACTAAAAAAGAAATGCAGGTATTTACTGAGACTCAAAATATCTTTTAATGTGTTTCCTTTTATATCCTGCTGTGAACAATGTTGTTTGTGAAATCACACACACCACTAATGCTTTTTGAAAAGGGATATTTTTGGTAAATTGTTTTGCCAGTTTTGTAAATTTACCCTATTGTTAGTATTGTTATTGTGAATTAGTAATATTAGTAATATGTGGAGAAGTGTGGCTCACTGGTTAGAGGCGGCAGACCCGTAAGCAGAGAACGGCCCGGGACCAGGGTTCGATTCCCGACGCGGCCGGGTCGTGGACCAGGGTCAGCGGACTCGATAATTCTGCCTCGGTGCCTACTCTAGTCAGAGACCACACGCGGCAACTCTGGGCATCAGCTTGCCTCATCTTCACAAAGGCCCCCCCAGATCGCCGGGGATGCTTGGTCGCACCTTAGAGATACCCATCTGGGACCATCTCTCAGGGTGAGCCAGGACGGGTTCCCCAGCGGTCGAAGCGTGGAGATACTCCTCTGGGAGTCGATTCCTAGCGCTATATAAACCCGCAATTAAATTAAAATTAAATTAAATGTAGTATCTGGATTTTCTGAGGTGTACAGAAACAAGCGATTGTTGACCACAGTGATGGGCGTTGATTATTTTAATGTCAATAACTGACAGAGACCTCACTGATTTTTAAAACATGGACTACTGTTCTCGATTAATGCAGATGCAAACATTTTAAGTATTAAATCTCGAGGAGATGGCTGCTAATGGTAATACATAGTGATCAAAGGAAATCTAGTCAAGCATGATTTAACTGGGTCAATGTAACTATCTAACGCCAACTACAGTTAAATAAAATTCATCTTGAATGTTCCATCTGCCTATGGTGCCTGGAATCCAAACCATTCTTTCTCTTCATGCATGGCCTTGACCCCATACACAAACTTAAATGTCAGACGTGATGGGGAAATTGCAACCTATCATGTATTACTACATACAGTCTGGTTTTAGAGCCAACCATAGTACAGAGTCTGCTCTACTAGAGGTCTCTGAACACATTAAGGAAACCCTGGATGGGGAGGGAAAGCCATTTTGATCCTGTTAGACCGGTCAGCGGCCTTCGATACCGTCCCTCATGATAAGCTCTTGGACAGGATCCAGACTCTGGGTATTGGTGGCTCAGTTTTAAAATGGCTTGCCTCCTTTTTGGAGGATAGGGACCAGGAGGTTTGGACACCTCCCTTTGCAGCTGGAATCCTGGGGATGGATGTAGGGGTCCCTCAGGGTTCCATTCTGAGCCCCACATTATTCAATCTTTGTGTCCCCTCTAGCTGCCCTGGTGGAGACATACAGAGCTAAAATTATTTCATACGTTGATGACACACAGCTTCTTTTCACTTGTGACAAAGGTAGGAGCTTTGAGGGAGCCAAGATCAAAACCTGCCGTTCAAAAGTATTTGCATGGTTAAGAATGAACCAGCCTAAATGCAATTCAGAAAAGTTGGAAATTCTCTTTTTCTGCACTCCACTGCCAGATGACTAGAGACTCTGGTGGCCAGATATGTACCCCCCTCTCGCTGCACAACAGACGGTAAAGAACCTAGGCGTCTTGATAGACCATCGCCTATCTATGAAAGCCCAAGACCAAGTCCAATAAGTGGTGGGAACGTGCTTTGGCCTCCTTAGGATGCTGAGGAAGTTCCATCCGCTCCTGTCTTTAGACTGCAGGAAATCCGTGGCCCATGCACTGATTACTTCAAGATTGGACTACTTGAATATACTTTACCTTGGACTCCCATAATATCTTCTCAAGCGTCGACAGGTGGCACAAAATGCTGCAGCTAGAGCCATTCTCAGGCTGAAAGCTAGGACTCGTATGTCATCCCATCTCAGAGTGCTTGTTAGAAATGGGATTTTTGGTAGGCTAGGGCTTGTGCCAAAGCCAGGCAGAAAACACCACTCTAGTCAGGATAAGGAAGTTACACTCCAAAATAACCCCTGCTCTCCCCATTGGTAGCTTGGCACAAGCAGTCAGGCTCATCTAGAGGCAGTATGTAAAGAATTTGCACATAACCAACAGTAATACAGTATAAGCACTACAAAAGGACACCACACCAGTTTAGAAAAATATCCAATATTTTTACATACTTAAGACAAGACTAAAAATGATTTTTAAAAATCCACAACACAGTACTTAAAAATCTTTGGTTATCAAAATATGCTTGAAAAAAAGTTCTTTGATGTTGATAGCTCTGTCTAGTGCTATCACGGCATTGTGAGCAAACAGATTTGAAACAGTTCTGGCTGACCCTGGTGTCGCGGGCCAGCTATGGTGTTGGAAAGACCCGCAAATAGTACCTTTTAGAAATGCAAGGCGTCTGCAACCTCTTGAGTTTCCGAAAGCACAGCGTCCGCAGGCTTCGGTTCCAGAGGTCGGTGCAGGAGTCGTCACACGCATTGCAGATCGATCTCCTCTCTGTTGGAGTCAGGATCGCTGGCATTGGGTGCTGTGGTGAGAATGGCAGCAGTGCGGCGTGCGGTGCCCTCCGGTCGCGGTACGAACAGCGGCTAGGTGGCAACATCAGATGGCGTTGTTGGTGAGATCAGGGTCGCAGTGCGAGGTGAAGGCGGTGCTCGTCACGGTGCTGACCAGTCACGGTGCAAGCAGCGGCATCGTCGTGGCTGAAGTGCTGTCGTCGACTGATGAACTGGAGTCGTTGGCCCCGCCGTCGGTAGACCAAGGCTGCGGTGCGGGATGAGAGCAGTGCCCTTGAACCACTGTGCAAGCAGCGCCATCGATTTCAGCGTGGAGTGGCTGCGTCGGGGATACCAAGGCGTCGTTGTGAAGCGAGGCGGTGCGGATTTCAGCGCCCACAGGTCACGGTGCGAGCAGCGGCTCGGTGGTGGCATCAGCAGGCATCGTCCGTGAGACCAGGGTCGCGGAGCGGCATTGTGGCGGTGCCCTCTGCAGTGCCTTCAGAACACGGAGTAGGCAGCGGCGCCGTAGACATCGTCGGGTTGCTTTTCTTCTGTTGCAACACAAAACACACAGTCCCCAGTGCTGAGGGCAGAAGAGCTTGAAGTCTTTGCTGTTCCTGAGACTTCTTGAACAGGGGGCAATCTCTATCTCAAGCCCTCGGAGAAGCTCAAAGTAGATTGCAGAAAGTTCAGTCCAGTCCTTTCACTACCCAAGACAGAAGCAGCCACTGCAGGCCAACCCAGCAAAGTGGTAGTGCCTCCTCGCAGCTTCTCCAGCTCTTCTTCTTGGTCCAAAAGAATTCTAAGGTTCAGGTGTCTGGGCCCCAATATTTATATCTCAAAATCCTTTGATCTCTTAGGCAGAGAGTATCTGTGCCCAGCCTTACCCAGTTCTGCCTTCTCTGGTGTGACTTCCTGGCAGGAGGTGGAGACGGCATGGGCAGAGGCAGACTAGGCCCTTGGAGGTGCAAGGAAATCTCCTCCCCTTCCCCAATTGCATTCCAGGTCTATTCAGCCCTTTCCTGACCCACCTAGAGTATCTGGAGCCACTCCTGCTCCCCAGCCTTCTGTCATCCAAAACCCAGACAGGCATTCCACATTCCAGCAGAGGCACACAGGATGACTGAGCAAGAAAATACCTACTTTCTAAAAGTGGTATTTTCTAACACAGAATGTAAAAAGAACCTTCACTAAAAGATGCATCTTTAGATTCTGAGTTCAGTTAAACTTTATTTTCTTACCTAATTTCCCAGGCAATTTGTTTATACGATGTTATAAACAAACTCCCCATTCTGTCCTTTGGGGGACAGGTCGCCTTGCAATAGCGAAAAACAAATTGGCCGTAATTCGCTGTCAGGACATGCCACACACACCAGGGCATGTCCTATCTTTCACATACACTGCACCCAGCTCACAGGGGAACCTTGGACCTACCTTAGGGGTGGTTGACATGTAAGAAAATGGAAGGTGAGGGACTGGCAAGTGTGCACACTGGCCAAGTTGACATGGCAGTTATAAACTGCGTGCAGACTCCGCAATGAGTGTCTGAGTTAACTTTTCACCGCTACTCATGTGGGTGGCACAATCAGTGCTGCAGGCCCACTAGTAGCATTTGATTGAAAGGCCCTGGCACACTCAGTGCACTTTACTAGGGACTAACAAGTAAATCAAATATCCCATCATGGAAACACCAATCCATAACACAATTTACCACAGGAGCACTTGCACTTTACCACTGATCAGCAGTGAGAAAAGTGTGCAGAAACACTACAGCAAAAACAGAGTAAAAACCGGTAGGTCAGTAAGCAAAAACTCAGGGGAAACACGCCAAAAGATGCCAAGTCTAACAGTGCTTCCTTGGCTCCCAGTAAAAAATAGAATCAGATTTAAGGCCATGATGTTATTCTTTAAGGCCTTTCACAGAAAGGGTGCTAGGTACCTTTGTAGAAGGATTACCCACTATGCTCATTCTAGAACTCTGAGATCCACCTCTATGGACCTGGCAGCGGTTCCTAGATTATCCCATGCCCGTTCAGTTGGCTCCTCTTTTGGGTTCCTCTGTGTACAGGCCTGGAATGCGCTTCCAGCATCGTTGAGAGCGGTGTTGGATGTAGCTACGTTTAGGAAGCTCCTCAAAACCTTGCTTTTTAATAAATAATTGAGTTTCCCTTAGCTGCTGCTTCTTCTTTTACTCTCTTTCTCCTCTGTAATAGAAGTTGGTGTACGTGGTTGCTCTCTGGGCCTTTTATGAGCCGGGACACTCTTCTGAGTAGCTGTGCACTATATAAATGCCTTTTATTCATATTCATACGTAATGACTGTTGAGGCTACCCACAGAAGAGAACAAAAACAGATGAAACTCAATTTTGCGGCCACTGGGGGCTGAGTTGGCCAAATGTTGATGAGCCATTCATTGTCTGAGCCCTCAAGCACCCAAAACTTCTCTCTTGGACGAGAATGATGGTAGAATGTGCCACAACGAAAGGGTTTAATGAAAGATGATAAACAGACTGAAGGTCTGGGGGATCTACAGCTATGCTTCAGAAGCTAACCGAGCAGCCAGAGAGTAGACTGCCATGAAGGGTTGAACAGTGGGCACTGGTAAAACAATTTGCTAGTTGAATGATCTTAGGAATAAAGCGATTGCAAAAAGAAGCGGTTGAGGCATTAATGTGGTGCATCTGTCCCTCAGGATTAATATGGCACACTTGTGTACTTGTCAATTTAAATTTACATTCTAAATTATTATTAATAATTACTCTATTATATAATTGATTGAATAATCCTTTTTTTCTGTACACTTGCACATTTGTTTTGTGTTCTATATTGAAAATAATAAAATTATTTTTTAAATTGAAACTAATACACACAAGACCTATTTGGACCCTCAGTTTTTTCTGCAACACTCAGCACCTGTGATACAAGACTGATAATTTTGTTCCGAAACATGAGCATATGAATGCACTCGACCATATGTGCACCAAAAGAGTTGATTGCCGTACCACCTGTTCAACAGTTCTCGTTGGTATTAGAGTGAATATGTTTTAAGTGGTGGGGCATTATGTACCAATACATCATATGTGTGTTGACCTTTCCACATGTCTTAAACATGTGAGGCATTTGGCATATCTAACCAAATGTTCCCCAAGTCTTCCTCAGATATTTCTTTGCTCAGCTCTTTGGCCTACCTTGCCTATCACGGCCTCTTGCGAACATGCTTTGCGCAACACAAGGGGAGCCCTCCCTCCACTGGTAGAAATACCCCTCATTGTCACCAGAGAGAACTAGAGGCTCAAATGGATGGCTTGATGGGTGTGTGGAGGATGGAAACCAGGTGATCCTTTCTGTAAGTACCTACTGCTCCCTTAAATTCTAGGGGTCTTGGTAACTTCTGATAGGTATAAGGTCTTGTTGGCCAAACCCTGGCTTTGGAGAGACCTTCCATGTGGAGCCACTTCTTTGCAGATTCTCCGACTGACCATTCAATTATATCACGTAGGTGAGAGGCCGGATAGTATTTCAAGATGTCCAGACAAGCCAGCCCCACCCCTGACCTTGGAACCATGAGTATCTTTTTGCTTATCCAGGCCCTTCCTCATGCCCCTATTAGCCTTAAGGTGAATCCTTTAATTTCTACTATTGGCATAGAGGTCAGTGATGACTGTAACAAATATACTAGGGTTGGAAGGATATTCCTCTTTCTCACATGAATGCACCACATCCATGTGATAAGGCGTATTTGCCCCTTGAACAGTTCAACAGCAATTAAAACTCTCAACACTGGCCAATTTGTACTGTCCACCCATCTCTCTTAATCTTTACTGTCAAGTACTTAATCATAAGCTTTGCCAGCTGGAAGGGAGTGGAGGCCTTCAGAACCACAGGAGCAAGGGGCTGCTTTGAAGTGGTAAAGACCTCGGATGTAATTGTACGGATTCTTAATCTAGACACACCCTTAAACTTGACTAGAATGTGCAGCGCTGCTCAATGGATGACTCTGGGGGTATGCCATCTACAAAGAGGCTAACTGTGTGTTTTGTATTTCCAAACTGTGTGGCCTTTACTTCAGTAGCAGACATGAGTGGTCAGGAGCTCTATAATGAGGTAGCTCTAAATTGAGGAAATAGAGCCCTTTGGAGTATTAGTTTCTCAGAAAGCATGGCACTAACCCTTACTCTTGCCTCAACTGCATGTTAGTTAGCTAAGATCAAACCCATCATTTGTGAACCCCTCCTCCCTATCTTATCAATGGGTAGCCTTATGGAAGTCCAAACCTACGCCATCAAATGCTTTTTCTGCGTCTAGCACCATCAGGAGAGCTGGGGCCCCTTTTTCTTGGGATTTTTCCACAAGATGTTTGATTTTGCTTCTAAAACGATTTTTATTGTACTAGATATATGATGTTCTAGGTCTTATCCAGTCTCAACTTCCTCCTCAGAGATCACACCTGTCTTAAACTTTTTTTTATTATTTCAGAAGATTTTATTGTTTTTATACAAAAAAGAGTACACCTTGACAATAAAATCCCCGACCCCCCCCCTGCCCCCAGAACCCCAAGTCAGGGCTTCTAGTGGCTCTGCGGCACCATCTTGGGCTCCCACGCCACCACCTGAAGAGGCAGAGCAGCCACTGTGTAGCAGTCCAGTAAATGCAATGAGTTCACCTATTAATCTGAAGGCAGTCATTGACTAGTACGGTGGGATGGGCGCATGGTGTAAAGCCAGTGATGAACTGTTGCGATGATAGGTATGGTACTGCCGTGCTCCGGTCCAACAGGAGTGTTGGAAAGGTAGCGTCTGCATGATGCTGTAGTGAGGAAGGGGCAGTGGTTGAAGTGGGCGGGATCGGCAGGGCACAGGGTGCCCCTACTTCTCTAATTTCATAGATTCCGTTCCCCTACTTTCTTATTTTAAACATGCCTCCCGGATGGCAGAAATCGCCAAGGCCAAAAATGAAGCCCCAGCTTTTGGGGACGGGCAGAACAGGCAGACAAGGAAAATGACTCTGTCTTTTCATTCATGCCCAGAGAAGACAAGGACAGTGTCCAGTTCTCCTGCCGCTGGCACCTGCCCCCCCCCCCCTTCTTTGTTCCCCCTCTTCCCTCTCTTTCTGTCTCGCTCCTCATTTAGTGAAAACCGAGACTTCAAGAAATGGGTATTACCCTCTCTTTCCTCCTTGCGTTTATTCCAGGGGGCGGGGGGGGGGCTAACCTGGCAAACGAAGGGGTGTGGCTAATGTTAATCAATAGGGGCGGGGCTAAAATGGCAGACAATCAGGATCGGGTAATGCTCAGTAGTCTCATTACCTAGTAAATGGTCTTTTAAAGACCTGTGTGAAGTACTCAGGTGTGGCTGTGTGTGTGTGCTGTGCCGGGAAGCTGTCTCAGACAGGCACACACATTCTTATAACATTCACCCCCCTCATAATGACAAATCACCACTTCTAGCTGCCTCGTCAGGGGGTGGGAGTGGGAAGATGGGCACAGCAGGGGGAAAGGGATGGGCAGTGCAGGTGAGAAAAAGCTGAGAAAAAGCTTAGAAAAAAAGTGGTGAATTTTGCATTTGAAACTGGACAACAATTAGAGCACACTTATGAACCCTAATATTACCCCCCTGGCCCCTTAAAACTCATACATTCCCTGATCCCTAAAATTAGCCCCCTAGCACCCCAAAACCCATAACCGCCCGGACCCCTAAAATTGTCCCCCTGACACCCCTAAACCCATACCCGCCCTGAACCCTAAAATGTCCCCCCTTGCAACCCAAATTCCATACCCACCCTGAACCCTAAAATTACCCCCCGGTACCCCGAAACCCATACCCACCCTGAATCCTAAAATGACCCCTGCCCCCCAAAAATACATACCCGCCCTGTACCCTAACATTACCCCAGCACCCCAAAACCCATATCCACCCTGAACCCTAACATTTCCCCTGGCACCCCAAAACCCATACACGCCCTGAACCCTAAAATTACCCTTGGCACCCCAAAACTCATACCAAGCTTGAACCCTAAAATTATCACTGCCACCCCAAAATCCATTCCCACCCTGAACCCTAAAATGACCCCACTGGCATCCCAAAAGCTGAACGCTACGGGGCAGATTTACAAGCCCATTGCGCCACTTTTGCGTCCCTTTTAACACGGGAAAAGTGAAGCAAAAGTGGCCCATGGGGCTTGTAAATCTGCCTCTACAAGCTTACACTACATTTGCATATTCGGAGGGGACTGTCCTCCTTGACATTTCCATGCATGTAAGTCTAAAACACGGTAACCCAGATATCCAGCCAGTAGGTAATGCCGGTGATACTGTAGAATGCATTAAAGTTACTGGAACTTACTTAAAAACTGCTGCCTGCTCTTCTGATACTATTCAGTGGAGTCGGGCTGATCAGCAGCACTGTCGTCCTGGCATTTAGCCCCTCCCGCAGGGCTCACTTTCTAGATAGGTGTTGGTCAAATGTCTCCTGGATTCTCCTTTCCTGGGCCTCCTCTGCTTCTTCATCAGTGCCCTTCGATGCAAAAAGAGACGGATCCATGGCCCTGTTCACCATTTATCTGGTGAGCAGCGCTGTGGATGTGCATTCCATACAAGTGTACAGACAGCAAGGTGAAAGGGATGGCAGTGCAGGTGACACTTTTCCTTTGTAAAGTAATTCCTGCTGGCGTCATAGCCCAGGGTGTGCTGTCTGTGCACTAGTATGGAATACACATCTATACAAGTGCACAGACAGCAAACCCTGGGCTATGATGCCAGCAGAAATTCTTATACAAAAGAAAGCGTCACCTGCACTGCCCATCCCTTTCCCCCTGCTGTGCACATCTTCCCACTCCCACCCCATGACGAGGCAGCTAGAAGTGGTGATTTGTCATTATGAGGGGTGTGAATGTTATAAGAATGTGTGTGCCTGTCTGAGACAGCTTCCCGGCACAGCACACACACACAGCCACACCTGAGTACTTCACACAGGTCTTTAAAAGACAATTTACTAGGTAATGAGACTACTTAGAGCCCCTACATCTCCACTCTGCATCTGGCTTTGGCTGGATGAATTAGCCCCCCTCCCGAAATTTGAGGGAGACGAGGTGACGTGACGTTTAAAAGAGGGGGGAACGAGGGATTGAAGACGCAGAGTGGTGACCGTGATGGGGCAGACATTTAATGCAGTTTCCTTTTCAAATGGGTTTATTGTACAAATCTAATTTGACAGACTGGCAGACAGAAAATGCTGCTGCCTATCCATGGCGTCTGAAAGTTTTTTTCTGGAAGTTGGGTCGACTAGCTGATCGGGTTCTTTTCTTCCTTCATGTGGTGGTGATGGGTGGGTTGCAGGGCGCTTGCACTTGTTGCCTCTGTCATTGGTAGCCCCCTGCTTCCATCTGAACGCCGAGGATCACCGCCTCCTCCCCCACCCCCCCCCAACCACCGGCACCTGGAGGGGTTGCCGTGATGTCTAGGGTGACCAACTGGTATGGGTGCAAATTCAGGACAGTGAGTGTAAAAATTCAGGACAAAGGGTCAAAATTCAGGACAAAAGGTAAGGTTTACAGACACATCAGAGAAGGTTGTGCAATAGTATATAAGTGAGTAAATTGACAACCACCAAAGTACAAGTAAAAATAAGTTTATATTAGGTTGAGACAATTGTGCACTTCATGGTTTGTCAGTATGTGCGTTACAACACACACATATTATAAAGAGACAATCACTCATATAAATGGGAAAGTCAATGTATAGGAAATGTTGCTTAAGATAATGGGGCTTACAATGTGTAATCATACTTTCATCCATCATTCAGTCTTTCACCATTCATTCTGTCCTTCCATCTGTGTGCCCAACAATGTCCATATTCATCCATTTACAAACCTATCCATCACGTTTCCTTCCATCCATCATTTCACTTATCTATCCCTCAATCCACCCTTTTACTCATCCATCATCCATCCATCTACCCTTTCACCCTATCCATCCATACACTCATCCATCCACTCTTCCACCCATCCATCCATTAACTCATCCATCCACCTGTTCAGTCATCCATTTACCCATCCCCCTTCCTCTTTCAATTCCCCTTTCACTTAGCCATCCATCCTTCCTTCCACCCACCCATCCATCCATCTACTCATCCACTCATGAATCCATCCATTGAACCTATCATTCATCCATCCTTTCTCTCATCTATCCACCCTTTCACTCCACTCATCGATCCATCCTTTTGTCCATCTACCCACCCTTTCACTCACTCATCCTTACATCCACCCTTTCACTCATCCGTCCATCCATTCACCCTTTCACTTATCAATTCATCAATCCACCCTTTCAATTATCAATTCATCAATCCATCAATCATTTCACTCATCCATCCACCCATTCACTCGCCTGTCATCCGCCTTTTCACTCATCCATCCATCCATCATTTCACTCATCTATCCAGCCATCCATCCACCCATCCCTTCACTTACTTACTCACTCACCTTTTCACATTAATTATGAGACCTATCAAGAACTCCGCCCTCGCTGTAGTTCCTAAAGCAAGGGGTGGGGTGGAGCAGGGTTCACTATGCCCCTGCACATAGGCAATCTGAAAAAGTGGAAGGCATGAGTCATGCATGATGCACAGTGCCTTGACGTGGGGCGACTGTGACATGGTGTTGTTTCCAGAGCTTTAAGTGGGATGAAATAACTAGGGGGGGTCTCTCCAAAAGGGTGTTTGATGTAATAAAATACGTGGCTTAAAACACATAAGCTAAAAATCTGTGCTTAATATAATGTGCCGCCCGACTGGTATTTGTGTTGCGTCTGTCATTGCATCCAGATATATAATACAACAAGTAACGTTACACTTGGAACAAGTAACGTTACACCTACAACAAGCCAGAACTATTGGCTTTGTCTATGGTTGTTAGTTGCATAAAATAAAAAATTAGCAACCATGGTTGCTATACTATAACTATAATCCTTTCCTTTCAACTTCTTTCACCGCCTTCCTTTGGCTAACTGGATTCTCACCTAGCAGCAGCATGGGCGTTTTTTGCACTTCCATGTGACAGAATGCCCTGCCCTGGACTGAGGCCGTAGGAGGCCAACACATGCTGTGCCAGCCCAGACTGACCCATTGTCATTCTGTATGTGGCAATCAGCCCCACACAGAATGATAATGGGCGGGTTGGGGCTGCTCTTGTGCACAGGGGAGTGTGAGGTGGCCCCATCAGGGAGCTGAGGCCTTTTGGAGGGGAACAGCTTTGTTCCCTGCAATGCCTAAAATTAAGGCGGACGGTTGGATTATGTCCTGCCTGAGGGTGAGCCCCGACGTCTGGCCTCCCTCCGGGATGCATTTGTGCACATGGGAGTGCTACGGGGGGGGGTCAAGGAGAGGTGCTCCGGGGGGGGGGCAAGCGCCCCTCTTTGCTCCCCCTGCGGACGCCCATGACCATACTTCCTATGTTTTGTAAGGATATAAGCAATGGACACCGAAACGGGTCCCTTCTGGGCCCTGTAGTCATGGCCTTAACTTTTCAGCCAAAGCACTCACTAATTTCTTAATAATGAGTGTAAAAGGAAAACAGTAACCATGTTGTTCCTGCTTACATCTCACATGCTTTACCTAATCTTGCATTTTATGTGAGTGTTTGCTTTTTCTAGGATGTTGTGTTTTCTTAGGCAGCATATTACTCGTCTAGGCGTAATTTGAATTGAGTCACATACAGGTGTTTATAGCGGGTCAGTGCAGTGCAAGTTTCTCTCAGTGGGGTAGTATGGTGTTCAGTGGGGGAGAGGATGTGGCGTTATGGTCAGAGCTGCTGAATTTGGAATGGGGAATCAGGTTCAGCCTTCATGACCAGTCCCCCAGATCACTCACCTGAGAGAGCACATTCCTGTGCTAGACCTTAGAGGGCGCTGCAAGATCTTAAAAGCTCTGGTGTCTTAGCACCATCAGGTGGACCCTAGCGGTGGCAAGTGTGGGTTAACCTTGAAGGCCTGTCCGCCACAATCCATGAAATTCACCTCCAGTCTTGGGGACAGACCTATGAAGCAGCACACCAGAGAGTGACAGTGACTGTCACAGAGGTCACAGGACCCTTGAGCAGGGTGGCTCTAGGGCAGTGCGAAGGCCCTGGGTGCTGACTTCGGGTGGGGGCGTAGTGTTTGCAAGTATAATATGGTTTTAAAAGCACTTGCTGCCTCCTTCCTAGCCTCCAACATTTTTCAGCAACAATAAAAATGTCATGATGACTCCAGTGCTTAATGTTCTTCGGATAGAGAGATGGTGTTTTGTCTAGTGGAAGGTTTGACTCATGAAAAGGAAACTCAGAGGTTTAATGTACCTGCTGCTAAGAACGTGTACCATGCAGATCACAAAGTGCACATAATGTAACTAGGTCAGTGGGTTACTGCTTTGTCAGAGAGGCCCTATTGTAACTTGCAGTTGTTAAGTTAAAATCCTAACATAGAACAGTAAGCAATTAACTGTCATGTAAGAGATCCATGCAAACTGCAAAGTATAAATTAGAGAGTCATGGTTTATTTTCCCAGACTTTGATTATCCTAATGTTGTAAAAAAGGGTTCATTTGGGTAGATATCAGTTCTGGTTATTAAAGAGAACCCCCAACCATGGTATTATGCTTTAAATTCTGAGTTTGTGTTTCTCCAGACCAATCGCCATTAAACTATGCTGCCTTCTAGTACTGTTGTGATGTGACTCCTACACCTTGTAGTCCTTTGTCTTAAGTAACATTTCCTATATAGTGATTTACACACTTATGAATGATTGTCTCTGTGTGATATGTGTGATGAAAGTGCTCGGACACCCTACACCGGTATTAGTGGTGCTGTAAATTTTCTGATACTTTATTATTTTGACATTTTCACACATGCTAACAACCAATGCAACAATTTTTCCTTACTAGTACCAGTGGAACGTACAACTGCAGCAGTGAGAAAGGTGACCAGTCAACCTTTGCAAAGGGCCCTCCACTTCACAGCAGCACAAGTCACATTTTTTAGTAACTTTTGATCCGTTTGAGCTATTAAAAATTTATTAGTTAAAATCGTCAGATTATGCAACAGATGCTGTATTATGTGGCTAATATGGCAGAGCTATAATTATGTGGAAAACATTTGCAAACTAGGGTATTTTGCCAATCATGTTTGAACTGCTCTTGTGGAAAAAAGGAGAAGTGCTGATGACAGAAACTCCATGGCTGGGAGACAAATGGCTTGCGATTCCACTTTTAAGGATATTTGGGACATTCTGTGATTGAAAACGTATCCCACTTTGTGAATGTATTTTATTGTCAATAACTCATGTTAACTAAATAACATATTTAAATAACATAATAAGCTGTAACAGGTTAGTGAAATGGGAAACAAATACTAAAAATTGGGATATTTTGCTCTTTCTGCCACACCTCTGACCCTATCCAAGCGTTATTCCTGCCCTCTGATTCTCCGCTCACAGTTCCCCTACTTTCTCCCCCACTTCGACCACTGGCCACAAGGAAAGCGTGGGGCTACTCATGGGCTTTCCTTGCAGTCTCCCATAATTGGGCAGTTTCGTTCTGAGCATATCCAGGTAAGAAATCCTCACCGTGATCATGATTCTCAGCAGCAGCTGAAAACACGTAGAGCGTGTCTGCTCTCACAGTATGGTGGAACTGAGCCCCCTTGCTCACAATACACTCCAAGGCCAAAAGGATGTCTCCGCTCGGTGCCACATCCAGAAAGATCACACTCCCTCCTGGTGTCTCACCAAGACCTGTACATACTGTGGTATTGAAAACAAAATTGAAAGGCTGTGTTTTCCAAACTCTGTGGCAGATGTACAACTAACTAACACATCACCATGCTGCAAGCCTTTTAGCTGCGCCACACTGCGTTAGTTTCGAAAGCACAGGGATGCAACATATTTGCAACAATATTTTGCATCTCTGTACTTCCCCCTTCTTTGGCGCACAAACTGCTGCCATGCACTGGCACCCTTGTGCCATGGTGTAAGAATGCCTGCATCATGGGGAAATTGTTTTGTGCAGGAAGGAGTACCTTCCTGCACAAAAGTAATCAATTGAGATGATTTTCTCTGCCAATGCGTGTAGCACATGAGGAAAAACCACAAGAAGAAAAGCATTTCCCCTCAAGCCTCCCCGCCCCCATAGTGCAAGGGTATCTGCGTGCAGGGGAAGAGTGTTTATGTGCAGGAAGGTGGACATTAATGTAGCACAAACAGAAGTTGCAAAACAGCATTAAAAAATGTGTTTATGTGCAGAAAGGGGACCTTCCTGTACATAAACAATCATTGGCCTTTCTCTGTTTTCATGAGTGCTGCAAAACGCAGCACACATGAAAACAACAAAAATAAGTAGAAATGAAACATTTCTCCTTGTTGCGCCAGGGTAAGACCAAGATGTCCCTGGTCCTAATTCTGGCACTGCCCCCTCTTTATGCCTCTCTTGTAAATAGGGGAAGCGTTCGAATCAATGGGTGTTGCGGTGGAACGCCCACAACAACACCCAGTGCCCTCCCCAGTGTCACTTTAAGTGCCTTATTGCTGCCTTTTAAATAAGGCGAAGCCCCTAGCACCACAGGAATGTCATAAAAGGTGACGTTCCCATGGCGATAGGGGTTTCAAATATGCCCCTTAATGTCTCTGTTGGCAGAGGACGATTCTCCCTGTTTTCTTTTTGTGGATGACGAGTGAGCTTTCTCCTCACACTCTGAGCCTGAGTCTGGAGCCATAAAAGTAATCTACCCTCTCTGTCCGTAAGGGTTTGTGCGGAAACAGTATGGCAGTATACATTCTCTGTGTTTATGGTTCGGATAGAGGTAATATAGACCAATATCCGGTTCCGATTCTTTATTAGGATCCTCAGAGAAGAGTCTGCTTTTTCCACAAGACTTCCAGGGCCTAAACATCCCTTTTTTAGACTCTGACATTCTGTGACAAATGCAGCCAAACACACACACTCTTCATCTGTAATTCAGAAGCTATGAGATGAAGTGATATCTAGAAATTGGAGGTCAAAAGGGTACCAGGATACTTCCTAACACATGACATGGGTTAAGAAATCTGAGGAATGGTGTCTCTACAAGGGATGAGTACTCGAGGGTCTCAGCTTTAATTGGCTGAAGTTTGAATGTGTTAAAAGAATGTAAATGGGTTACTAAATACTATTGTTTTTCAACAGAGTTAATGCTAATGCTTTAGCACTACTTTTATTACTATTACCGTGGTACTCCAACCATGACAACGAGGAAGATTCAAGCATGTGAGTCTATAAAATATACAACACTGGAAAATGTGTTCTTGCTTTTTGGAATATCACTTGGAGGTTATTAGGGACCACGAGGGGTGTACCATAGGCCAAATATATTGAGGGTTGAGCCAGATGATGTTTGATGATTTAGAAAAGCATTGTGAGAAATGGAAACAAAGACTAGGTAACAGTAGTATCGAGTTTTTAGATTCGCTTAAGTTTGGCCCCTCCATTTTGAGGTCGGCTGGATTGCAGGAGCAACACTATAAAACAATCTTTTCACTTTATTACACACCGGCCAGATTGCCCAATGGGGAAGCTTGTACAAAAGAGGGTGGTGATGGACGGAGCATCTGAACCAATCAAACACTCACACCCAGTCAACAGATCTGGGTTTAATCCATCACCGTTCTTTAGCCCACTCTGCCACACCAGTTCAGACATGGCCATATGCAAATCAGTCTGACCCTGTGCCTCACGGGAACAGTCCAGCCCAAACTGCCGAGCCATGCCTTCCCTGGACCGGAAACAAGCTTCCTAGGACCGGTTTCTGGCATTTCAGCCGTCTTCAGCCAGGCTTGCTTGAATCCAGTGGCAAAGTGAGCAAGGGACTCACGTCTGAGCATACCCTGCCAACTTATGGCAAACAAAGCGGTACAAAAGAGGGTGGTGATGGATGGAGCATCTGAACCAATCAAACACTCACACCCAGTCAAAAGATCTGGGTCTAATCCATCACCATTCTTTAGCCCACTCTGCCACCCCAGTTCAGACATGGCCACATGCAAATCAGTCTGACCCTGTGCCTCATGGGAACAGTCCAGCCCGAACTGCCAAGCCATGCCTTCCCTGGACCGGAAACAAGCTTCCTAGGACCGGTTTCTGGCATTTCAGCCATCTTCAGCCAGGCTTGCTTGAATCCAGTGGCAAAGTGAGCAAGGGACTCACGTCTGAGCATACCCTGCCAACTTATGGCGAACAAAGCGGTACAAAAGAGGGTGGTGATGAACGGAGCATCTAAACCAATTAAACACTCACACCCAGTCAACAGATCTGGGTTTAATCCATCACCGTTCTTTAGCCCACTCTGCCACCCCAGTTCAGACATGGCCACATGCAAATCAGTCTGACCCTGTGCCTCATGGGAACAGTCCAGCCCGAACTGCCAAGCCGTGCCTTCCCTGGACCGGAAACAAGCTTCCTAGGACCGGTTTCTGGCATTTCAGCCGTCTTCAGCCAGGCTTGCTTGAATCCAGTGGCAAAGTGAGCAAGGGACTCCCGTCTGAGCATACCCTGCCAACTTATGGTGAACAAAGCGGAACAAAAGAGGGTGCTGATGGACGGAGCATCTGAACCAATCAAACACTCACACCCAGTCAACAGATCTGGGTTTAACCCATCACCGTTCTTTAGCCCACTCTGCCACCCCAGTTCAGACATGGCCATATGCAAATCAGTCTGACCATGTGCCTCATGGGAACAGTCCAGCCCGAATGGCCATGCCATGCCTTCCCTGGACCAGAAACAAGCTTCCTAGGACCGATTTCTGGCATTTCCGCCATCTTCAGCCAGGCTTGCTTGAATCCAGTGGCGATGGGGAAGCTCTACAGGGATTCTCTGCCATGATGCCGTAGTACAGAAGCTGATATTCTTCATATGATTTCTACCTGTCCGATTTTAGAAACCCTGAAGAAGGATATAGAAACCTTCATAGAGCATTCCCTGAAGATTAAGGGAGTACTCGCAGCTGAGTTAATGCTATTGGGGGTTACTCATGAAGGAACGCCAGGGGCCAACTGTGAGAAAGTGCCATTTTTCTTGCATGGGTATGCCCCCACTTTTTGCTGAATTGCTGATGTGCTTTGACTGAGTGTGCCCTGGGCTCCTGCCAACCAGGTGCCCAGGGCCTGTGTTTCTTCCCTAAAAACTGTGTTGAAACTAAAACCCAATTGGCATCTCTGGCCATCTGTCAGCCCCTAGTAAATGGTACCCTAGGTACCCAGGGCATGGTGACCAGAGGAGACCCCTAAGGACTGTAGCACTTATTGTGCCACCCTTAGGCGCCCTGTGCCCTGACACCCACACACTGCCTTTGCAGGATCAGTGTCTAAGTACAGAACTAAACAGAGAGTCGACATGGCACACATCCCTGTGTGCCATGCCCACAAGGTCACTGCCCTGGCATCCATCAGTTACGCCTCTAGCTGGGTGCCCTACGCCAGTGGTGTGGGCACAGGTGCATGTGCCCTGTGCCCCTACAGTACCCAGGGCCATTCCTGGGCACTGTACGTGCAATGCTGCCATTAAGAGTATATGGTGCTGGGAGGTCGTCATTACGAACTCCACCGCACCATGATGGCTTCACTGAAGACTGAGAAGTTTGATATCAAACTTCTCAGCACATTAAACCTGCACTGATGTCAGTGTGGGGTTTAATGTAAAATGCACGACAGAGGGCATCTTAGAGAGGCCCCCTGAACCCTAACCAACTCCCAGTGTCCTGATGTCCCCTGAACCCTAACCAACTCCCAGTGTCCTGACTGTGTGGCTACCGAGGCTGCCAACCCCAGACATGTTTCTTGACCCTTGGGCCAGAGCCTGCCGCTTTCGGGGGCCTGAAACAATGCAGATCCTGGGACGAGGTGCCAAGCCTCCTCCCCCAGGATGGGCAGGGGAAGCTTCAAAGGCATACCATCTTTGTGAACTTCTCCAGGCCACTTGCTGTACTCATCAACTGGCCCCCACCGGTTCTGACCCCCATTCAGGCGGGAAGAACGTCAGGGAACCCTAAGTGAGGAAAGGGGGTGTGCCACCCTATACCAACCCCACCCCTCAGGTGGGAGAGGCAAGGTGAAGCACGACTCTGGGCTCTGGCCATCTTGAATATGGGGAGCCCTGCCCAATCACAGCTAGGCTCCTGCCCCCCTCCCACAGGAGAGGAGCAGGCTAGGGGGTGTACCCACCCAGGACAGGGACCCATTGGTCCCTGCCCTTGCCCTACCTGTAACGCCCCTAAAATTAGTATTTAGGGGCACCCTGAACTTTCCTTCCTCAGATCCCGATTGCAACAACAAGAAGACCAAGAAACAAGAAGACCTGCTGTGCAGCTGTTAACAAAAGGACGACACCCACTGACTTGGCCCCAGAACCCTACAGGCCTGTTGATCCTTGAACCTGCTCCTGTGAAACTCCGGCATCTCCTGCGGACAGCAACCTAGACAACCCCGGAGGACCTGCCTGCCTTGAACCTTCCAAAAGACTGGGACTCCCACGAGCAGTGGTTCTCCACCAACAGCAATACCCCTGGTGCCAGCCAGGAACCGCAAATCCAGCCCACTCTGCACCTGCCAAGCCCGGCCTGTGCCTGAGTGACCCAAAGACCACAAAGACGTCCCCCCAGTGACTGGGACCCGAAGTCCAGTGCCCAAAGACCCTCCTCGACGATCCAGACGACGCCTGCAGCCTCAGAACCAGGGACCCCTCCAACCATGACTAGCCGAGTGTAAGATTTCCAGACACCAAAAGACACCCCTGCACCTAGCGCCCTGTGGCCCCCCATGCCCTCCTCTGGGGTACCTACCTCTTCTCCAAGATCCCAACTTACCTCTCGAAGTGGTGGTCGCACCTGAAGAATCTCCGTCCCTGAGCCTGCAACCTTTGTTCACTTTTTAACTTTCCCATTGGATAACATTGAGCGCCCGATGGCTCAAAAGCACCCTGCATCCAGCCTCCCGAGTGCCGCTGGAAGCACAACTTCTACCCTACTCTACTTCCCCGCTTGCCCTGAGTAAGTGACCAGGAGCTCAGCTCCCACAGCCGCGTGGCCAGCTTGCTTGCAGCCACCAACCAAAGGCCCCGTGCACTCCGTTGGATTGCATTGGGCCTACTCTCTCTGCACACGGCTGCCCCTGTGCCGCTGAGGGTGTAACTACTGTACCTTTCTGACCCTGGGAGACCCCTGAGTCTATGCCCAGAACCTTAACTCCACCAGTCGAGTACTTGCCTAAATGCTGATAACTCACTTTCCTTCCATACGTTAACATTGACTGGTTTTTACTTGAAATTTCTTCTAAATGTGGAGGTTTGAAACTTTAAAATATTCATCTAAAATCAGCCTAATACCGAATTCCAAATTACTCACCTGCGAGCACGAGAGAAGCCAGTACCTTTTAGTCCAGTACTGAACCGAGAAAGTAATCCTAACTGTACTTACCCGTAACCTGAATTTTCTTCCATAGGAAACCTTTGACTGTTTTACTGTGAAATTTCTTCTAAGTGTCGATTTTTGCAAAATAGAAATATTCTTTAAAAGTCGTATCAACTATAAAACCGTAATTACTTACCCGTCTTAGGTAGAGGTACCAGTGCTGAACCTAGGAGTCCAGTACTGGATTACATAAGTAACAAGAACCTACTTTACCTGTGACTTGAATTTCCTTCCATAGGATAACATTGCTTGTTTTTCACTGAAAAGCTTCGAAGTGTCAACTTCGAAAATACATTTTATATTCTTTAAAAATCACAACTGTAACCAAAACGCTTTTACTTAAGTGTTTACAGCTTAGGTCCCGGGACTGAATCCAGGATCCAGTCATGTGGTTAGAAAAGTAATCCTTAAAGTAATCAACTGCATTTATGTAGGAAAAACCCATTGAGCTCAATGTTAAATTATGTTTAGAATTGTGTTGCCTATTGCAACCACTGAAGCTATTGTACTTACAAAGTCTATTGCCTTTCTGCAAAGTAATTACCTAAAGTCACTCATATTGAGAAAAGTATATTTTGATACCTGTTGGTTCTAAAATAAAACAACTATATCTTTTGATATAAAAACAATTGGCCTAGAGTTCAGTTTTTGAGTGTGTGAAACCTTTTCCTGACTTAGTGTGTACAACAAATGCTTTTCACTGTCCTCTGATACTGCCTTACTGCTTGACCAAGCTAACACTTTAGAAAGTAAGGTTATATCTAACTTTAACCTCTGTCATACCTCTGGGGACTGGGGACTCTATACACACTGTACCTTACTTTGGTCCAGTATATATAGAGCCACTTTCTTACATTGGTGGCAGCAGTGGGATACAAACTTGCATTTGTTGTACTACTTGGTTACCATCTGATCAGACGACAGAACTCATAAATTGCCTTTATAATCCTGAAATTGGTTTTTCCAAAATACTATAAAAGTCTGGTCAGGGCCTTGCTTAAAGTCCCATTAGAATTCTAGAAAACGAAAAGTCACTATGGTAGAGGGTTAGAACTGTCAGGTTTGAATGTCTCAACATAACCCAGCTATTAGTGAAGATGACACCATGCACCTGGGTTGAGGAGCTCAACCTCACACCATACTTACACTTGTCTTTCAAGGAATTGAGGGCCTTATGCAAAATTACAAATATAACAATGGGCCTGCATCCAACCAAACAAGGGCTCCAGGAGCTCCTGGCTGAGTATGCTAAAGGTCCCCCCTCTGAACATGGTGATGACCAGTCAGAAGGGGGAGAGGTGTCAGAGGAAGATGAAAATTCTCCTCCCCAGCTATCTCTAGGGAGGAGAGGGACCCCATACCCTTTACTCCAAGAATCAATCTCTGGGATCCTAGGCCTCACACAGGTGGGACAGGTCCCAGAGAAAACATTGGGAATATCCCCAGTGAAGAGGACAGCTTCTTAGCAAAGTTGGCCAAGAGATTAGACCTAGAGTCCAGACTCCTGGCTTTAGAAAAAGAAAGGAAAGAGATGGGTTTAGCACCCATCAATGGTGGTAACAATAATACCAATATTAATAAGGATAGAGAAGAAAATTCTGATCCTAAAATCCCTAAAGGCATTGTCCCTAAATTTGAGGAAGGTGATGACATCACCAAGTGGTTCATAGCCTTTGAGAGGGTTTGTGAAATAAGGAGAGTAAAGAAACCTCTTTGGGGGACACTCCTGTAGGAACCTTTCTCTGGTAACTGCAGAGACAGGCTTCTGACCCTCTATGGGCCAGATGCAGGGTCCTATGACCTCATGAAGAACACTGATTGAGAGATTTGGACTCACTACTGAGGAGTACAGAATTAGATTCAGGGGGGCTCACAAAACCCAGACCCAGTCCTGGATTGACTTCATAGACTACTCAGTAAAGACACTGGATGGTTGGTTAGCTGGACATAATGTGCATGATTTCACTGGCCTTTACAATCTATTCATGAGGAACATATATCAAGTAACTGCACAAATGAAAAGTTGCACCAGCATTTGGTAGACCTAGGTCTAATTTCTCCCCAAGAATTGGGAAAGAAGGCAGACCATTGGGTCAAGACTAGGGTGACAAGGACAACCACTGGGGGTGACCAAAAAAAGGTGGTTACAAAACCTCCCCAGGTGAGAATCCCCAAGATAAAAAGTCTGAGTCTTCAAAAGGGCCCCAAAGACCTGCACAGGTGGATGGGTCCCACACTACTCCCTATGTGCCTCAGCCCTATAGGGGGAAGAACGTTGATCCCTCCAATGCCTATTGTAACAACTGTAAGAAGTTGGGATATTTAGTTGTAGACAAACATTGCCCCCACAACAAAGCCCCTAAGGCACCCAGTACAGCTACTCCTGGGGCAGCAAGTCTACAAATGGGATCAGAGAAGTGCCCAGAACAAGTCTGGGAATAGACTCAAGCAAGTCTAGTTTCCTTGGGGGAAGTGGAGTTTGCCACTGTAGCTGTGTGGCCACCCAACTTGAAAAAGTATTTGCAATACCCTTACATTAATGGAACTAGAATAGAAGCCCTGAGGGATCGGTTTGGGAGGCAAGATGGCGGCCGCATTGACGGCTTAGTGAGCTACCCTTCTCCGCTCTTCACCATGGACCCGACTTTTCGGCGATGAGGGACCTTACCTGAGAGCCTGCCCTTCCATGCGAATAGCAGCAGCAGTGTCTAAAAGTCCTTTGCCGTATCTGGGAGGAAAAGCGACACTGACACACGAATGTGGATTCCGCTGAGCCGAGCCCCGCTCCCGTTCTACTTGGCGTCCAGTTTCAAGCTCAAGCCGGCACCTGCTCGTCAGCATCTTCTCAGCCTGCGGGGTGCTACTTTGGAAATATGCCACCAAAGAGCTCTACTAACAGGGTTCGCGGCGCGACAGTGCCAGCTGCAGGGGCTGCCTCAAAGACTTCCACGGCAGCCCCAATCACCGAAAAACAGGATATACAGGATGTCGAGAACTCTCAGCTCCCAAACACGGCTTTGACCGGCAAAACCAGCACGGCCGGTCGCTATAATAATAAACAGACACTACCTGCTCTGTTTAAAGCTCAGTCCTCTAAGAGCAGATCCTCAGTTAGTAATCCTGTGGCTACAAAGGGCTCTTCTGCTGTTAAAACTCCACCTTTTTCCATGAACATACCGGCTGCCTGCACCACTTCTCCTTCATTGTTAGCCATGCCTGAAGCAGTACCAGCGTCCCCCACAGGAGTGCAGTCTCTTCAGCCGCTCCTTGTAGGTAACGAATCTGATTGTAATCCCGTGCAGCAACCCTGCTGCATGCTGGTTAATGAAGTCCTGCTAGAGGAGAAATCGGATCTAAGTCCAAGGATCAGTCAAACTGTACTACTACCTGTTTAGGGGATCATTTGGAAGTTCTAAAGCCCAACAAAGAGGATGACCCATCAGATAAATTTTTTTCATTATCAGATGCTTCTAACTCCTCAGAAGAAGACACCCAAGACAGGGATTAGGCTGCTGATGGTAGCGACACCAGTAGCTTTCACTGGGATGGAGATGGAGATCAGTCTCAATCAAGGACTGAGACAGTCAAAAAAATCAACCCATTCTCCGGCTGTCCTACTGCTAAGGAGACAAACATGGGAGCCACGTCTTTGGACTATTCGTTTTCATCTGGACTGGTTGATAAAGGGGAATTGCGACTAGCGCTGCATCCGGTATGAATGGTACTGTCTGTCTCTCTCCTGAGGAAATTACACTCTCCACTATCTATCAGGTGATGATGGCACATAGAGAGGAGTCTAGGGTGGAAAGCTCCCGGATGCAAGGGGCCTGCAGGAAGCTGCAAAATTCTGTCCGCAGGATTGCGAAAACATGCTCAGACTTCTCTTTCAGAATAACAGAGGCTGAAAACCGGATTTCCCAACTTGAAGATGATTTTTCCACACAACATTCCAAGGTTGAAAATATGCAATCAATTAGGGATGATACTGTGCTCAAGCTGACCGATTTGGAAAATCGTGCAGGGCGTAACAACTTGCGAATTCTGGGTATCCTGGAGGGCCAAGAGGGGACTAATGTCCGCCAGTACGTAATCGAGCTATTTGAGAAGGCCTTTCCGGATATCCCACAATGGGATTGGAAGACGTAAATTCAGAGGTCTCATCGCTTTCCTTTCCACCATCGGAGCAACGGGGCGCAATCCGATAATCATCCACGCGCCATTCTGATCTCTTTAAATAATTTTCTTGCCCGTGAATCTCTGTATGATCTTGCATGACCTGATCGCAAAAGGACTGGTAAAGGCCACAGTTTTTTTGTGCGCCCGGACTTTTGCCAGAAGACTGTTCAACTACGCTGGCATTTCAGACAATTGATCCCTGAGTTCCAGGCAAAGGGGGTTCAGGTATTTCTCCTGAACCGGGCAAAATTGAAGGTGATCTTCAAGGGTCAGGCTTAATTTTTTCACACAGAGGGGGGGGCAGGCTAAGGAGTATTTATCAATTCTGAAGGCAGGGAAGGGGTTCATCACTGATGGATGGTGGTCTCTCTTCAAATGTATTTTGCATGATGTGGACTACATTTTTTGGTGTTTCTCCCTGTTGGATCTCGATTGGATTTCAGGACTTTTTGCTCCCCCCCCCCCGTTTTTTTGGCTTATGACTTTTTTTCAATGTGGTTCGGTTCCTCATTGCTTCTGCTAATCTGTCCTTGAGAAAATGTATGGGTTTAGTGGTGGCTTGAGTCAGGATCTCACAGCACCAGAAACAGTAGTCCCTATGCCTCTGATAATGGGAAGGGGTAGGGGGTGGGGTAGTCGGGGGGGGGGTAAGCAGTGGGGGGAGGGAAGAAAGGCAGGGCATGATGGTAGGGGGTGGAGGGGGCACTGCTTAATTACACACAGGTTAGTTATGGCAATTTACATAAAAAAATGTTAAGGCTTTTTTCTTGAATCTTATTCTAGGAGCTATTTTAGTCAGTGCTATTGGCAGGTGGAGTTGGAAATGTTTTGTTTGGCTGGTCAGAATGATATTCAAGAATGGGGGGTAGACATGATTTGATTCGGATTTGTTCTCTAAACTGTTGCGGCCTAAATAATACAAGGAAAAGGGGAGTGCTTGCGAAGCTGATTAGACACTGAGATATAGATGTTTTATGCTTACTGGAGATGCATGTCCCTTGGAATAAAAGTTTTTGGTTAAAGGAACTTGGACTAGACCTGATTGCCTGTTCACAGCAAACAACCACTACTAGAGGCGCAGCTATAATGGCCAGGCGGGGAGCTAGCACCGTTAAGCAGGCTTTGGCTGACATAACTGTCAGGGGATCAGCATATACCATTTGCTCACTGTACGGCTCCAATTTGGACGACTCCTCTGTTTTGCATTTTTTAAATGTTGAATTTGCCCTTTGGACCTCCCCAAAAATATTATGTGGAGATTTGAATTTACATTTGAATTCAAATTTTGATTTAAACTGCAATATTCCATACCCTAGGAGGAAAGGCAAGACATTTAAGGGCGTACAGGCGCTGTGCCTCGAACACTCCTTGCTAGATGTCTGGCAGAAGCTGTATCTGACTGACCCTGGCTATACTTTTTATTCAGCCCCCACAGCAAATTAGTCAGTTTAGATTATTTCTTGATTTCCGATTTGATTCTCGAAGGGGTCACTTGTGAGCTGTATCCCTGAGACATCTAGGATCATAATCCATTGATTTTACAACTTCCCTTCAAAGGGACAAGGTCTCCTGGGTCAGCTTGATCATTCGAGCGGAAATTGCTGCTCGACCAGGAATATTGCAGCCATATGTCAGCATGGATAAAAGATTTTTTCCTGCAGAATAATGGCTCAGCTCCTGTGGCAGTTGTATGGGATGCCTTTAAGGCAGCAGCGAGGGGCGAGACTCTTAGCTTTTCGGTACATTGTCAAAAGAAAATCAAAGAGAGGGTTAAAGATTGGAATAATCAGCTACGAAAGGCAGAGAAATCACTAATTAGGTTTATCTTTGATCAGGCAAAAAAAGGAGGAATGTCTCAAACAAATAGCTATCTGCAGGAATAAAATCTGTCAATATTTTGCTGAAGAGCTCGCGGCCAATTTTGTTCAGTACAGAACAGAGATTTATGAGTACGGTGAAAACACCAGGAGACTGTTGGCCAAGAGGCTACAGCACAAGGGGGTTCTGAATAGGATCAGTCGGATTAAGGACAGTGCTGGTCGGATACAAGATCAACCGGACAAGGTCCTAGAAGTGTTTCAGGAATACTATAAATCCCTTTATTCGCCTGACGAGGCTGACGAGCCAGATTCAGGGGAAGAGTACTTATCTGAGTATCCATCTTCGACGGTGACACTAGAACAGGCATCGTCTCTCTCCTCCCCAATCTCTAGGGAGGAGCTCAAACTAGCTTTAACATCATTGGCTGCTGGTAAGGCAGCAGGCCCCGACCTGCTACCCTTCGACTTCTATCGCACATTCAGGCATATTCTATTAGGGGAGCTAGAAACCCTATTCATACTGGCCCAGAAGGGACAGACTCCTGATTCCTGGCGTAAGACCACAATTGTAATTTTTTAGGAACAAGGACAAACCAGAGTTCAGTCCTTCATCCTACCGTCCGATCTCATTAATTTGTGCGGACAGCAAAATTTATGCTAAGCTAATTGCACTTAGATTAGGCAAGGTGATAGATAGCCTCCCTAGTTTCGAATCGCCAACATGGCTTTATACCGGGCCGTGACACCACAGATTACATCAGGCGAGCAATCGCCTTATTCGATTAGGCGCAGGTATTCAAACAACCCCTGGCTATAATCCTGTTGGATGCTGAAAAGGCGTTCAACAGGGTCTCCTGGGGTTTTTTATGGCAACTACTCAAAGCTAAAGGATTTTCACAGGATTTCATCCGGTCCATACAAACTTTATATGCTTTTCCAGTAGCCTCAGTCCGTATCTCCGGTCAAGATTCAGGTCTTCTACCCATCAGCAGGGGCACCCGCCAGGGTTGCCCCTGCTCTCTGCTCGTATTCTCGATCTATATTCACCCCTTTCTGAGCAAACTAGATAATAGCTTAAGGGTTAAGGCAGCATCGGTCAATGGCATAGCCTATAAGACACTGGCATGCGCCGACGATGTCGCCATTTTCACGACAGAGATATGCATGGCTCTTTCGGAAGTTTATGATCTAGCCGAACGATTCTGGGCTGTTTCTGGTTATCGCCTTAATGCTGATAAAACTCAAATAATTCACTCCGATTTTTCAAAACCTGTGGGGGTCCCAATAACTTCGGTTGCTACCTATCTCGGAGTGAAGATCACGGCAAAGGTGGAGGAGATACCTGAAATCAATATGTCACCGATTGTCAAAGAAGTTAATCACTCACTGGAGAGATTGGACCACCTTCATCTCTCACTTCAAGGGCGTTCTAACGTAATCAAAATGACTATATTCCCGAAATGTTTAATCTTATTCCGCTCTATTCCCATTGAAGTCCCAACACACTGTATTTTAAGCGCCGAAAGGGTGTGTTCAAGGTTTCTGTGGGGCTACCACAAAGCACGGAGGGTGATGAAGTGGACGATGCTCCCTAGACTAAGGGGTGGCTGGGGAATACCCTCTCTGCAGTTGTACCACTGGGCTGCACTCCTACAGCACATGGGTCCATTAATATCTGCTGGGAAGACTTTGGTGCCAGAACACTCAAGACCCTCAATCTTTGAGTTACTTCTTGGAGAGACTGCTTGTAATCGCTTGGTTAGTAACATCGAGCCAAGCTACTACAAGAAAGTTACATTTAAGGTTATACACGGCTTTCTCGGTCTGGAACAAAATCTGCAGATGCCTTTTGCCCAAGATTTTCAGGACTCAATCACTTTTGCTTGGGGCACTTCGGGGATTAAGGTTTTGGGGGACCTCTTCGTGGGGGGTTAACTTGTCTCATTTTTAGACCTTCAAATTAAGTTTGGTCTTCACACAAGCCATTTTTTAAAAATATTTACAACTCAGGAATTATCTGATACAGCACGTGACAATCCGAGCAGACATGTTCAAAAGCATTCCATTAGTGGGGCTCCTAGAGAGGAGATCTAGGATTGGGCCTTATATCAAACTCTTATCTCTGAGTTGCCTGACGATTTAACCGATCAGAATGATAAATGGAACAGAAAATGTGCCCATGGAGGGACTGATCTGGGTGTTCCCTTGGAGTTGGCTGATCAGATGTTAATTACTGGTAGTCTGCGCTCTCAATTTTTTATGTCTGCTTTTGATTTGTACTATACGCCATCTAAAGTTGCTAAATGGTCTAATCACCGAGGGAATTCATGCAGTAGGTGCGGTGTACTGGCTGCGGACACAGTAAATATGTTCTTATCTTACTCTAAACTAGTTAAGTATATACAAGACATTGAGCTATTTCTTATTCAAATCACTGGTAAAGCCTTAACTCTTACACCAGCTCTGGTGATTTTAGGTTATGATCAATTACAAAAAGACCCTTCTCGTAGTAAGCATGAGCAAGGCTTCCTGTTCACTGCAATGTCTATCTTTAGAGCATGTATTACTTTAAACTGGATTAGTCCGGATTCTCCTACTTTTTGTAACTGGAGGGCTCGGTTGCTGGCAACCTACAATATGGAGTCTGCTGTATATAGAGCCAAAGGTCGTAAAAGACAGGAACTTGAACGGAGAATTTGGGCTCCTATCTCGGCCTGGATTGGCTACGATGAATGTTGTGCCCCTTTTTCTTTGTGTTTGCTCTCCATCCGCCTCCCGCTGTCCGTCTTTTTCTTTTTCCCTTTTCTTTTTTATAGATCCTTGCTTGCCTTTTTGATTTTGTATTATTCTTTTTGCATTGTGTATTATTCTACATCAATCATATGTTTAATTTTTTTATTATGTATTGCCATCATTTTCTGGTTTAAAGACTTAATAAAGTAAAAAAAAAAATAATAATAATTGGAGTTGATAATATGGAATTTGCACCCAATAGGACAATATCATTGTAAACAGTATTTAGGACAAAATATTTATGTCAGGCAATAATTTTATCAAGAATATTCTGACATATAACCAGCGTTTTTGAGGAGTAACTAATATCCCTCAAACTTTATTTATGAAAATGACATGTGCATTAAGTAGCATAGCATCTGCCATAGACATCGGAGAAGATATTTCTAAGATAGTGGATTATTATTTAAGGTGGACAGTCACCCACCTCAAGGCATAATACCACTAACTTGCCAGGCTGAATCTTAAAATCACTTAAGCAATACCTGATTGGGAAAACTCGCCCAGTCACCAATGCTGACAGTGTTACCACTATTCACCCTATGGCGACATTAGGCGGGGGGGGGGGGTTACTGGTCTGAAACAGGTAGTGGTCTCTCAGAAGTTGCCAGCTGACTGTCTGCTTGGAAATGACCTAGAAACTTCAGCCTGGGCTAAGGTTGAGCAAGTAGCCCATGCAGCCATGCTGGGTATCCCTGAATTGGTGTGTGTGCAAACAAGAGCACAGAGCAAAAAGAAGGGTGAACAAGTAGGTTTGGAGTCTGAAAGTATGGCCCAACCAAGAGAAAAAGCAAGAAGACTGGGGAACCAGCTTCTGCAAAGCATACCTCTCAGGACCCCCCTCCTCAGGGAGAGGACTTGGAAACCCTAGAGGGAACTGAGCCCAAGGAACTTGAGCCATACCAGGTTGAACTCCTGGGCCCAGGGGGACCCACCCAGGAAGAGCTGTGCCAGGGTTAGTGTTGTGCTTTATATTATCTCCTTGCTTCCTGCTCAGCCAGTATGTATGTGATGTCAGTATGGAATGTTGAATGATGGATGACAGAGTGAATAGAACGTTAGTGTGCCTGGTGTGGATGTGGAATGACAGTTGATGAGAGAGGGCTGAGCAGTGACCATCCTGTTCCTGGTGGGGTTTTCCTCCTATACATCTTACATGAAATAAAGAGCTTCAAGAATCTACCTGACCATTCATCATTTCATTCACAACATTTTGGCGACGTTTGGAGAACTCACAGCGTGCTACATCCTATTTACAAGGTACCTTCAAGCAGTACTACCCTAAAGAGAAGAATTCAATTAAGGTAAAGGACTTTTATATTACTAAAGTTTTCCCCAAGCTACCTGGCACTCCAAAACCCCACCAGTGACCCCGAAATCGGTCGCCCTAAACTCTCAAGTGCCAGATCTAGCTCAAGGTCACAAACCCAATGAGAATTGTTTGACCTTTAAATTAAAAATACTGTTAAGAAGAATGCCTAACGAGTAAAAGACTATTAAATGTCAAGTACTACTCTGACACTCGCTTACTTACTACCAAGAAGAAGGGAAAAAACGAGTGGTTTTCATTTAAAATTCAGTTTTGAGGAAGTCTGGGAGGAAGAAATTTAAAAAGAGTGTCCTATAAGGAAAATACAGTTTGCTGCAACTTTCCATTAGAAAAACGGGTGATTTCCATTAAAAATTCAATCGAGAGGAAGTCTGAAGTTAATTTGGTAACAATAAATGAGCAATCTTACTTTACTCCAACTGCCAACTGCCACGATCTCTGCGCACAGAGAGCTCCTTCCACAGTGAAGCCATCCTGCTTATGATGACGTATGACAATTTTGCCTGCGTCTAGTTGTTGCTGTGTGTCGAACAAGAAGTCGTGAGGGGTACGTGAAACGTCATGACGATCCTTGCCAGCCATCTTGATGTTCGTCTCCATGGTGACAGAAAACAATGCGCCACCCATCTTGTGAAGCGCGTTCTTCTGACGCTCTGCCCGCGCTGATATTTCACAGGTCACAGGTCGCAATCTTCTAGCGCGTTTCTCCTTGTTCATGTCAGCACGTCTTCACGCATGACGCCAAGCGCTTGATGTTTTCTTCCCCATTTCAATTACAAGCTTGCTCTGACAGGGCGAAGTAAATGAAGAGAACGAACGCATTTGTTTTCTGGACATTACATGGTGAGTGAAGCACAAGCGCTTCTAAAAGAAGTCTCAATTATTGCCGGTTTCTGTTACTCTGAGCACAGTGATTTCTTTTGAACATGGACCTTTCGGGTCTTGAGGTGTCGCAGGAAAGTACAGACGTGGCAAATTCCTCTTTGATAACGGAACCATAATAACAGAGAAATAGTTATTCTATGTCTTGGGTGGAAACGTATATTTTTCGTGCTGTTTGATTAGTTTTGAGTTGCTTTAGTTAAGGTCTTACTGCCATCTTCTGGATTTAGTTGGTACTATACTAGTTATTGTTTCAAGGAGCTCATATTTATACATAGAGCTCATACTCATAACTACTTATATATAATGTTTTAGAAATTTCAGCAATTTAAATAAGACTGTAAGGCTTTAGTAACTGATACAGTTATATCACTAAGACTGCAATGTTTATGATTCATACACCAATTCTTTTTGAACTGCTTTTCTGTTGATAGGGTTGCAGTGATGTTTAAATAATTTATACAGCTATGTTTAAATAATTTATACTACTATTTACAAAATTTTCATACATACAGCAATCCAAGTAAGTCTATGTAACTTTAAATACTTTGTACAGCGATTCAAGTCTGTATTACTTTCAATGCTTGGTACAGCAATCCGTATGAATCTGTATTACTTTCAATGCTTGATACAGCAGTTAGTCTGTATTGCCTTTATGATTTAATTTATTATTGTTATTTACATGTTACGAATTTAGTACTGCAAATTTAGCTTCATGATATGATGATTCTTGTTTTTGCTGATACTTTAAGTTTAGAGGTTATTTTCTTCGTAGGGTAGTTCAGAGCTGGTCTCTATACTTATTCAGAGTGGGGTGTGCGCGCGCCCTTCCTACTGTTTATACCCTACATAATCTTTTTACTTAGCTTCAGCTGTGCCTTCTTTGCAGTGGTTATTCTATACATACATTGGTATTGTTGCATTTTACAATTATAATGTTCCCAAGGGAAGGGGATGTGTTTAGCTATATTTACTTAGTCTATTTCATTCTAGTTTTAATTTAAATGTACATATATATTATTTGCTTAGGTTGTGTTTACCTATATTTACTTAGTCTATTTCATTCTAGTCTTAATTTAAATATGCATATATATTGCAAATTTTATCTTTCGCTATGTATTATATTATTGTGTTTATTTTTCGTTGAAGAAAAGGAGATATGTTGTGCTTTATATTATCTCCTTGCTTCCTGCTCAGCCAGTATGTATGTGATGTCAGTATGGAATGTTGAATGATGGATGACAGAGTGAATAGAACGTTAGTGTGCCTGGTGTGGATGTGGAATGACAGTTGATGAGAGAGGGCTGAGCAGTGACCATCCTGTTCCTGGTGGGGTTTTCCTCCTATACATCTTACATGAAATAAAGAGCTTCAAGAATCTACCTGACCATTCATCATTTCATACACTACAGTTAGCAAGAGTGGCCCACTCTCGAAAGCCTTAGGCAGCAAGCTGTTTCAGAAGCACAGGGAGATGTCAGTGGTACCCACAGAGCTTATTGGGAAGAGGGTTTACTGTATGCTGAGGCAAGAACCCCCACTCCTAGAGCCACCAGGAGAGTGGTAGTGTCACAGAAGTACAGGGAGTTCCTCCTAACCTTGGCTCATGACATACCCCTAGCTGGACATCTGGGGCAAAACTAAAGTAAAGTCCACATTTGTAAAGCGCACAATCACCCGTAAGGGTCTCTAGGCGCTGGGGGCCGTCGGGAAGATTAAGCGAGCTATTGCCCAGAGTCACATGGTGCTGGGCTAACCTGCCGCCGGAGCCGGGGATCGAACCGTGGTCCCCAGATTCCGGCGTCAGTCGCCCTGGCCGCGGCGCCACACCTCTTCCACTGGGAAAAGGCTAGTTAGTCACTTCTACTGGCCCCAGATGCACCGAAAGGTGAAGGAGTTTTTAAGCTCCTGTGTTACCTGTCAGGCCAGTGGCAAGACAGTTGGCCACCCAAAGGTCCCCCTGATAACACTGCCAGTGGTAGGGGTCCCCTTTGAAAGGGTAGGGGTGGACATTGTGGGTCCACTTGAACCTCCCACAGCCTCAGGGAACACATTCATTATAGTAGTAGTGGATCATGCTACTACGTACCCTGAAGCAATTCCCCTTAGGACTACTACAGCTCCTGCAGTAGCCAAGGCCCTCCTGGCCAGGGTAGGGTTTCCTAAGGAGGTGGTTTCAGACAGAGGTTCCAACTTCATATCTGCTTACCTGAAACAAATGTGGAAGGAGTGTGGTGTACAGTACAGATTTACTACCCCATACCATCCACAAACCAATGTCCTTGTTGAGAGATTCAACAAGACATTGAAGGGCATGATCATGGGACTCCCTGAAAAAGTCAAAAGGAGATGGGATGTCCTGTTGCCATGCCTGCTTTTAGCTTATAGGGAAGTGCCACAGAAGGGAGTAGGGTTTTCCCCCTTTGAACTTCTGTTTGGTCATCCTGTAAGGGGACCACTGTGCCTTGTAAAAGTGGGTTGGGAGAGGCCTCTCCAAGAACCCAAGTAAGACATTAACTGAATCCTCTACTCATATCATGGATATCCTAGTCCCCCCCCAACTACTGCATCATTAGACTTGACAGACCCAGGAAGACAGGCGGTGGAATTGCATGCATTTACAAGAGCAACCTTTCAATTAATAAAGTCTCCGCCCCCTCTCTTACCTCCTGTGAATACATCTGCCTTGATGTCATCAGTGAAAACAAACCTGTTTGTTCACTACACATCATCTACCACCCACCTGGGGACAACCTCACCTTCTCCCAACAACTCATGGACACAATCTCAATCAACTCAGGACGGCAAAACACACAAATTTACCTTGGAGACTACAATCTTCACTGGAATGATGGTAGTGACGCAGTGGTCAATAGCCTCAAAAACTACCTTAGCGCCTCTGACCTCACCCAAATTTGCAACAGCCCGACCCATGACAAAGGCTCTATCCTCGACCTCATCATCTCCAAAGAAGTTACTATTTATTCAACTTGATTCAATCCAACCCTGTGACTGGTCAGATCACCATACTGTCAACTTCTACATCAATGAAAAAGTTAAACGTATCCCGGTCCAATCCTCCAAGCCCAACGTTTGGAAAAGAGACCTGAAGAAACTCAAGCCAAACTCTGTACCCCCTAACAGCTGCAATCTCCTACTTCCCCCTTCCGACGTTACTGACGTTCAGTGCCTAACTGACCACTAGCTCACCGCTATGACCTCAATAATCAATGATGCTGCACCGATGCAACTGAAAAGAGACACCACCAAGATCTCTAACCCTTGGTACGACGGGAGTCGCAATGAAGACAGACGGGCCATGCGAATGGCAGAGCGCACCTGGAGATCTGTTCCCTCGGCACAGCACCTAAAAATTCTGAAGAAAAAGAGAAACGCATACTTCAGGAAAATAAAACGCTCAAAGTCAGATTTCTTCAGACTCCAGCTCGACCAAGCAAAAAACCGTCCAAGAAAATTGTTCGAGCTAATTCGATCCCAATCCAAGGAACAACCCTAAGCAGTCGACACTATGGGCAATGCACCTTCCTGTAAAGATTTCTCTGCTTTCTTTAAACAAAAAACTGGCAACATAAGGAGCGATCTCCTCATTGACGCAAACCTCTACTCCAAACACCACTGCATAACACCCAATGAACCAAAAAACAATGCGACATGGTCATCCTTTGACACGTACTCTGAAGAAGAAATTGACAATCTACTCAGCACCCTGAAACCATCCAATCACCTCAGTGACCCTCTTCCCGCTAACGCTGTAAAAGACTTCACCCCGTTGATCCTCCCACTCTGGACTAAAATTATCAATAGCTCACTTCAAAAAGGAATCATACCTGACTCCCTCAAAGTTGGACAAGTTACACCTTTACTAAAGAAACCAACAGCAGACCCCACTGATCTAAACAACTACCGTCCTATCACCAACATTCCCACTCTCGCCAAACTGTTGGAAAAATGCGTTCAACTACAATTGACAAAGCACATAGAACAGTTTGATCTCCTCAACCCTCATCAATCAGGCTTCAGAGCAGGGCATAGTACCGAAACGGCTATGACTCACATAATTGACGATGCCCTCCAAATTTTAGATCACAATGATTCCTGCCTCCTTATCCTTCTTGATCTCTCTTCAGCATTCGACACTGTGAAACATGAGAACTTCCTCGAACTCTTAAAGACAAGAATGGGTCTCTCCGGGACTGTTCTTCAGTGGTTCACCTCATTTCTTCACAACAGGTCTCAGAAATTCAAGAGCAACAACTTGATGTCCTCCCCAGTACCTGTATCGTTAGGTGTCCCTCAAGGATCCTGCCTATCCCCTACTTTGTTCAACTTAGTTATGGAACCTCTCACCACCTTGCTACAAGCATCCAATGTACACTTCCACATGTACGCGGATGACACTCAACTGTATCTCAAACTACAATCCCCCAAAGACATCATGCGTCTGAACTCAATGATCAGAAGCACCCAATCATGGCTGGCCGATAACCACCTCAAACTCAATGCAATGAAAACTGAGTTCCTTCTGATCTCACCTCCCGCGAAAATCTCTACCACTCAAACTTGGCTTAAACACCTAACTGCACTCAATGTCCAACCGACCATCGTGGACTCAGCAAAATCTCTAGGCATAACACTTGACGCCAATCTAAACATGCAACAGCATATCAGCAAGGCAACTAAGGGAGCGAACTTCCAAATAAATACCTTGAGGAAACTTAAACCCTTCCTCCCAGCCAAAGACTTCCAAACTGCAGTACAAGCGCTAATCATCCCTCGCATAGACTATGCCAGCATCGCCCTCTGCGGCCTCCCCCTAACTACAACTGCACCCCTGAGAGCCTCACTAAACGCGGCAGCGAGACTCATCACTGGATCAAAAAAACATTCACATATCTCTCCTGACTTCAAATCCCTGAACTGGCTGCCTTTTGAAGCCAGAATACATCTGAAAATTGCCTGCTTGACACACAGGGCTATCCACCTGAACTCACCTGGCTACCTCACTCAGAAACTGACAATTTCAGGCGGCTCGAGATCCACCAGAAGCACAAAGAATCTTCTGCTGAAACCTCGAAGATTCCGGAAGGAAAGAACTTACAAACGCTCCTTCTCAGGAATGGCGCCTAGGATCTGGAACTCACTCCCTCCTGAAACCAGGCTCATCCCCTCCACTTTTCTTTTTAAGAAAGAAGTTAAAGCTATCCTCATGGCTAAATACACCTGAACTGCCACTCTTGATCTTTTAAGACTCTGCGTCGATCTGTACTCGTGCTTGATCCATTTGCACAGTTATTTTTACCTGTATTACCGACCTTACCTGATTGTTCTTACTCCCTCCTATCTGTATTTTATGTTCCCTTGTGTACCCACCCTCCCTTGCCTATGTAAAGCGCTCTGTTATCTGCAAAGATCTTGTTAGCGCTATATAAAACTTTCAAAATAAAATAAAATAAAATTGTGGACTATGTGCTTGGCCTAAGGTCCAGAATGGCTGAGTATATGGAAAAGGCATCCAAGAATCTTGAGGCCAGCCAGGAGCTTCAGAAGCACTGGTATGACCAAAAAGCTGCACTGGTTGAATTGCAACATGGGCAACAGGTGTGGGTTTTGGAGCCAGTGGCACCAAGGGCCCTCCAAGACAGACGGATTGGCCCTTACCCTATCCTGGAGAAAAAGAGTGAGGTCACTTATTTAGTGGACCTGGGCACAAGCAGGACACCCAAAAGGGTTATCCATGTGAACCACCTTAAACTCTACAATGACAGGGCTGACATCACCATGCTGATGGTGACTGACGAGGAACAGGAAGCAGAGAGTAAACCTCTCCCTGATCTCCTCTCTTACAGCCCAAAAGATGGGTAAGTGGATGGAGTAGTCTTTTCAGACACCCTCTCTGCCCAACAGCAGACTGACTGCAAGCAAGTCTTGCAACAGTATGCTAGTCTCTTTTCCCTGATCCCTGGTCTGACCAACTGGTGTACCCATGATGTGGACACTGGTGACAGTAACCCTGTCAAAAACAAGATCTATCGACAATCAGACCAAGTCAAGGAAAGCATCAAAGCTGAAGTCAGCAAGATGCTGGAGTTAGGGGTTATTGAACCCTCAGAGAGCCCCTGGGCTAGCCCAGTGGTTCTGGTCCCCAAACCTCATCCCCAGGGTGGAAAGAGAGAGATAGGTTCTGTGTGGACTAGAGAGGGCTCAACTCTGTCACCAAGACAGATGCTCACCCCGTTCCAAGAGCAGATGAGTTGATAGACAAGTTGGGGGCAGCCAAATTTCTCAGTACCATTGACTTAACTGCAGGGTACTGGCAGATTGTATGGCCCAGGAGCAAAAGAGAAAACAGCATTCTCCACCCCTGATGGGCACTATCAGTTTACTGTAATGCCTTTTGGGTTAAAGAATGCCCCTGCCACCTTCCAAAGGTTGGTGAATCAAGTCTTGACTGGGTTGGAGTCCTTTAGTACAGCTTATCTTGATGATATTGCTGTCTTTAGCTCCACCTGGCAGGATCACCTGATCCACCTTGGGAAGGTTCTACAAGCCCTGCAATCTGCAGGTCTAACTATCAAGGCATCCAAGCGCCAGACAGGGCAGGGCACTGTGGTGTACCTGGGCCACCTTGTTGGTGGAGGCCAGGTACAACCCTTACAGCCCAAGATCCAGAGTATCATGGAATGGGCAGCTCCAATAATCCAGACCCAAGTGAGGGCATTCCTTGGCTTGACTGGGTACTACAGGAGGTTTGTGAAGGGATATGGGTCCATTGTGACTCCCCTCACAGAACTCACCCCCAAGAAAAAGCCCAAGGAAGTAAACTGGACTGTAAAATGCCAAAAGGCTTTTGACACCCTAAAAGAAGCAATGTGCTCAGCACCAATTCTAAAAGCACCAGACTACTCCAAGCAGTTCATAGTACAGACTGATGCCTCTGAGCTAGGGATAGGAGCAGCTATCCCAGATCAATGAAGAAGGCCAAGACCAACCTGTTGCTTTTATAAGTAGAGGCTACTCCCCAGAGAGCAGCGTTGGAGTGCCATTGAGAGGGAGGCCTTTGCTGTGGTCTGGTCCCTGAAGAAGTTGAGGCCCTACTTGTTTGGAACTCAATTACTGGTCCAAACTGACCACAGTCCTCTCAGTTGGCTAATGCAGATGAAAGGGGAAAATCCCAAAATAATAAGATGGTCCATCTCACTACAAGAAATGGACTTTGAAGTGGAACTCCGACCAGGGACTGCCCATGCCAATGCAGATGGACTTTCCAGGTTCTTCCACTTAGACAATGAAGACTCCCTAGGGCAAGGTTAGTCTCATCACCTTACATTTGGGGGGGTGGGGGGGGGGGGGATTGTGTGAAAAAGTGCCATATTTCTTGCATGGGTATGCCCCCACTTTTTTGCTGAATTGCTGATGTGCTTTGACTGAGTGTGCCCTGGGCTCCTGCCAACCAGGTGCCCAGGGCCTATGTTCCTTCCCTAAAAACTGTGTTGAAACTAAAACCCAATTGGCATCTCTGGCCACCCCTAGTAAATGGTACCCTAGGTACCCAGGGCATGATGACCAGAGAAGACCCCTGAGGGCTGCAGCACTTATTGTGCCACACTTAGGGGCCCTCTGCCCTAACCCCCACACACTGCCTTTGCAGGCTCAGCGTCTAAGTACAGAACTAAACATCCCTGTGTGCCATGCCCACAAGCTTACTGCCCTGGCATCCATCAGTCACCCCTTTAGCTGGGTGCCCTATGCCAGTGGTGTGGGCACAGGTGCATGAGCCCTGTGCCCCTACAGTACCCAGGGCCTTTCCTGGGCACTGTAAGTGCAGTGCTGCCATTAAGAGCATATGGTGGTGGGAGGTCGTCATTACGAACTCCACAGCACCATGATGGCTTCACTGAAGACTGAGAAGTTTGATATCAAACTTCTCATCACATTAAACCCACAGTGATGCCAGTGTGGGATTTAATGTAAAATGCACGACAGAGGGCATCTTAGAGATGCCCCCTAAACCCTAACGAACTCTGTGTCCTGACTGTGTGGCTACCGAGGCTGCCACCGCCAGACATGTTTCTGGACCCCTGGGTCGAGAGCCTGCCGCTCTCGGGGGCCTGAAACACTGCACATCTTGGGACAAGGTGCCAAGCCTCCTCCCCAAGGATGGGCAGGGGAAGCTTCAAAGGCATACCGCCTTTGTGAGCTTCTCCAGGCCACTTGCTGTACTCAGCGACTGGCCCCCACCGGTTCTGACCCCCACTCTGGCGGGAAGAACGTCGGGAAACCCTAAGTGAGGAAAGGGGGTGTGCCAGCCTATGCCAATCCCACCCCTCAGTTGGGAGAGGCGAGGTGAAGCCCTGCCCAATCACAGCTAGGCTCCTGCCCCCCTCCCACAGGAGAGGAGCAGGCTAGGGCGTGTACCCACCCCAGGACTGGGACCCATTGGTCCCTGCCCTTGCCCTACCTGTAACGCCCCTAAAATTAGTATTTAGGGGCACCCTGTAACTTCCTTTCTCAGATCCCGATTGCAACAACAAGAAGACCAAGAAACAAGAAGACCTGCAGCGCAGCTGCTAACAAAAGGACAACACCCACTGACTTGGCCCCAGAACCCTACAGGCCTGTTGATCCTTGAACCTGCTCCTGTGAAACTCTGGCGTCTCCTGGGGACAGCAACCTCGACAACCCCGGAGGACCTGCCTGTCTTGAACCTTCCAAAAGACTGGGACACCCACGAGCAGTGGTTCTGCTCCAACAGCAATACCCCTGGTGCCATTTAGGAACCGCAAATCCAGCCCACTCTGCACCCGCCAAGCCCGGCCTGTGCCTGAGTGACCCAAGACCACGAGGACGTGCCCCTCGGTGACTGGGACCTGAAGTCTAGTGCCCAAAGACCCTCTTCGACGAACCAGACGATGCCTGCAGCCTCACAACCAAGGACCCCTCCAACCGTGACCAGCCGAGGGTAAGATTTCCCGACACCAAAAGACACCCCTGCACCCGGAGCCTTGCGGCCCACTGTGCCCTCCTTTGGGGTACCTACCTCTTCTCCAAGATTCCAACTTACCTCTCGAAGTGGTGGTCGCACCTGAAGAATCTCCGTCCCTGATCCTGTAGCCTTTGTTCACTTTTTAACTTTCCCATTGGATAACATTGAACGCCCGACGGCTTAAAAGCACCCTGCACCCAGCCGCCAGAGTGCCGCTGGAAGCACAACTTCTACCCTACTCTACTTCCCCACTTGCCCTGAGTAAGTGACCAAGAGCTTAGCTTCCACAGCCGCGTGGCCTGCTTGCTTGCAACCACCAACCAAAAGCCCCCTACCCTCCATTGGATTGCATTGGGCCTACTCTCTCTGCACCCGGCTGCCCCTGTGCAGCTGAGGGTGTAAATACTGTACCTTTCCGACCCTGGGAGACCCCTGAGTCTATGCCCAGAACCATAACTCCACCAGTCGAGTACTTACCTAAAAGTCGATAACTCACTTTCCTTCCATAAGTTAACATTGACTGGTTTTCACTTGAAATTTCTTCTAAGTGTGGAGTTTTGAAACTTTAAAATATTCATCTAAAATCAGCCCAATACCGAATTCTGAATTAATTACTCACCTGTGATCAGGAGAGAAGCCAGTACTGTACCTTTTAGCCCAGTACTGAACCGAGAAAGTAATCCTAACTGTACTTACCCGTAACCTGAATTTTCTTCCATTGGAAACCATTGACTGTTTTACTGTGTCATTTCTTCTAAGTGTCAATTTTTGCAAAATAGAAATATTCTTTAAAAATCGTACCAGCTATCAAACCATAATTACTTACCTGTCTTAGGTAGAGGTCCCAGTGCTGAACCTAGGAGTCCAGTACTGGATTACAAAAGTAACGAGAACCTACTTTACCTGTGACTTGAATTTCTTTCTATAGGATAACATTGTTTGTTTTTTACTGAAAAGTTTCGAAGAGTCAACTTTGAAAATACATTTATATTCTTTGAAAATCACAACTGTAACCAAAACGCTTTTACTTAAGTGTTTACAGCTTAGGTCCCGGGACTGAATCCAGGATCCAGTCCTGTGGTTAGAAAAGTAATGCTTAAAGTAATCAACTGCATTTATTAGCTCAATGTTAAATTGTGCTTAGAATTGTGTTGCCTATTGCAACCACTGTAGCTATTGTGCATACACAGTCTATTGCCTTTCTGCAAAGTAATTACCTAAAGTCACTCATATTGAGAAAAGTATATTTTGATACCTGTTGGTTCTAAAATAAAACAACTATTTCTTTTGATATAAAAACAATTGGCCTAGAGTTCAGTTATTGAGTGTGTGAAACCTTTTGGTGACTGAGTGTGTACAACAAATGCTTTACACTGTCCTCTGATACTGCCTTACTGCTCGACCAAGCTACCACTTTGAGTAAGGTTATATCTAACTTTAACCTCTGTCATACCTCTGGGGACTGGGAACTCTATACACACTGTACCTTACTTTGGTCCAGTATATATAGAGCCACTTTCTTACACCAACCAATACTTTGTTTTACTAGCCATGGCAGTAGGAAGAATATGTATTTCCTCCGCATGTTTGCCACCCCCCTCCACCCCGACCCCACTTTTCCAACAATGGCTCACACAACTTTTATCTATTTTTTATCTTGAAAAGGACATTTACAAAAGGAAGGGATGGAGGGTAAGAAAAGTTGGAAAATGCATTTGGGCCCCGCTTTACAATTGGAAAAATAACTGTGAGGTTGGCCGATAATAGTTTGAATAGCCTGCAACTCCTCGGATATGGGAAGGTATTTATTGTTGCTATTTTATTGTGTAATATAAAAGATGAAATTCTAACTCTCTCTGTATAGCTTATTTATTATTGGTTGTATCGCCACATGTATCCATGTATTTATTCATCTATATATATTTAATTGATGGTGTTGCAATAAAAAGAAAGTAGGCAAAGCATTTGTCTAATCTACTCTCCAGAGCTTCATCTCTGAACACGTGAAGCCTGTAATGCTAAAATTATTATATTTTGGTGCTATATTTATAAACCTTTTCTCAAATCAAGTGAATGGAAGCAGGGATATGTGATAAAACAGGAGCCTCCAGATATGTGCTAATTAGTAAACACCAGGCTCTTCTTGTGGCAAATATGCGAGATAGCCTTGGGATGGAGAGCTAACTACTTATTTCTTTCTACTTTCTAAACTTTTTACTAGAGTGTACCAACTTCAGAATGAGGCTACGCTTACTACAATGGTTTAGCTTAAATGTGCAGTGTACAACACAGGATAACAAAATAGAAATGTGTTTTGAATGTATTTAAGTGGGCAATAGTGCTAACACATTATGTATTAATAAAATATAGTAGCACACTTAAAAAAAAAAAAAGTTCATGAAAACATCTGAAACAATGAAAAATGTTGACCCTTTTAGAGGGCATTTCAATAACTGCATGCACGTCTGTGATTTAGGGTCTTTATAAGAATAAACCATTTTATTTTACCCGGACATAGAAGGTAGCAAACATTTCTTTATATATGCACAGAGCATTTCATGAAATGGAATTACATATATTCTGTATTTACAGTTCACTGGGTATCATAGCAACAACGACTGTGAATGCTCAAATCTTTTCATAACAAAATACATTGTGGGTGAGTTTAAGGAGATGGTGCAAGTTCTCCCGGGGATACAAAACATTACGATGAAAATTTACAAAATGAACCTTGTGTAGCTGGTGAACAGTACAAAAGTGCTACGCTAGTGTAAAAAGAGACATAAGACAGTGACTGGATTTTGTAAAAATAAAAAAAACAACAACAATATTTTCAAACAAACCACCTTTTTTACACAAAAGGGCACATTTATATAAAATAACACATACTTTATTCCTATCAATATTTACAGATATAAAGACCATCTTGGTGTATACTTCATATACACTACATCCAAGAAACCTGTGGCCCACTGGTGTAATATTCAGAAAATATATATGTACATTATATCACAGCAGGTGTTCAGAAATTACTTTACATGGCAGCACATCACATTGTGATGAGTAGCAAGCTAACCTGGGACACATCGGAAAGCTATGGATGATTGCTGTAGTGGGTGGAAAAGGATTATGTATGACAACAGAGACATGAATTGACCGCACTTATGGTGAAACTGCAGCTTTGAAATACTCGTCTTCTGGAAGAAGGGTCTTGTCGAGGCAGCACAAACAAGATAGAGGGAAACGGCAGAACCAGAGGGATACTAACGCCCACTTGAATAATCCAGTAACTCTGAAAATAAATAGGAATGCAGATAACAAAGAGTTGATATTGTGGCATCCTCATTTGTTGCGCTGTTTGATGGCAGTATGGTGAAGAAATGATGAAAAAAATAATTCAATTCCCTTTCTTGCCGGATCTATATAAATATTAAATATATCATTAAAGGGTGAGTGGCATCCATTAACGATATTTAATATAAAACAGGGCAAAATTTGAGTGTTGGGACACTGGGGTTATAGATTGACATATTTTGTATACCACATTGACAACAGGTATACATTGAGCATATCTGTGTGCTCGCAGGTACATTCAATCATCTAATATATTCTGGATATGGAAGAGGCCTTTTGAATGTATTCATCAGGCCCATGCATGATGTTTTGAGGATAGCAGCATATACGTGTGAGTGGAGGGGTGTTCTTGATACAGACAAAATCTTCTTAATTATATCGTCCTGAAGAAGGTGGAAGAAAATATTGTATTTTTTACTGAAAAGCTGCGTCATCAACTTTATAATTTTTAAATTATTAATATGAATATACTATGAATGTATTTTAAATTACAATATTGCCACCTATAACAAGTAAAAGTGGTTGTTTGCTAATGAATTTTGAATGGGTTTTTAATTGTATTTGGAATTTAAGTAGTATTATTGTAAAAACCATTTCTTAATAAAATTAATAAGAAGTTATCTACATCATTGTTTGTTGGTCTATGATATAGAGAAGGGTTTTTAATATATGTACTGTTAAAGAATATGATGTTTAGTTACATGCTGTTAACAAGAGGATATGTCCATTCAGTTTTTAACTGTGGTCCCACTTCATTGATTAATTGATATAGATCCGGCAAGAAAGGAAATTGTATTCTTTTTTTCATTATTTATACTACCATGTCCCTTTCTTTTGAAAAGGGTGACTCTCTTTTAGTTTGGAGTATGATGAAAAAAGCCAGTATCATCATAAAGGTAATCTGCAGAAGGTCTTTGAAAAAAGTGGAGTTTTAGTACTGTTCCTGTATCTCCGCCTTGGTTTTTGAAAAAATCATTACACAAAAGTCACCTGTCTTTTCCACAAGTCCATTGTCCATAGATGAGTTTTACAGGTGAATCCGTTCAGAAACTTGGTCAACTGTCCATTTCTGTGATACTGAACTAAACACTTTTTTGGGTTTATAACAACCATTGATGGAATGTATCCAAGAAAACATGTGAATCTTCCTCCATTTCGTTACAGGTACAATAATACTGAATTATATTAGGAAAGGGGGAAGGAGAAAGGGGTTATGAGATCTCAGAGGCAGTAAGTGGTCTGTGCTGGTCTGGAGGATGCATGGTGTTCCTTTAAGGCTGCAGGTTTTCCATTGAGAGGATAAAGCATGTGAATCAATTGTTGTCCTCCACTGGTATTCCTTTTTGGGCAAAATTGGTTGCTTGGCCGTTTAAAGTTCAAATCCTAACAGTCTAAAAACAAGAAATCATTTTTGGTACTGGTCAATGAAGAAGTAAACTCTCTTTTGGCAGAGTGATGTCCTGGATTCCAGCACTCCTTTTTGGTAGAAGATTTTTTTGTTTGTTTTTGTATTTTTTTTGTATTGTTTTAGTATTGTTTTTTTTCCAGCAATCTAAAATAAAACTCGGTAGTGAAGTTCATTTGAGTTCCCCGTGGTCCTCTTCTACCCAAGCAACAATTTTACCTTCCCACCCAGGAATGATGTCATCATCATGGAACACCTGAAAGAAAAAATAATGACTTTACTTTATATAGCATCTGGTAGCATAGGCACAATGCAAACAATGTATGCTAATAATAAACTGACCAGCACTGTTGATATTTGAACCTGTGACTTTCAACTTAAACTTCGCTATTTCGATCAGGTGTCTTAAGCAACTCTAGTATATTATATTTTACCATTCCACATAGAAACTTGAATAAGCAACTAAAGGTACAAAACAGCGAAATGGTGAGCATCATTTAAAAAATAATCTTATTAAAATGTATAACAGTTTCACTGTACGAGGCAGCCGTTGCATATCTGCGCAAAATTAGTGTTCACTGCGGTAAAATATTTGGGTGAACTATTGATGCTACCCTGATCCTGATCTAAAAGGCTTTATATCAGTTAACTTAAAAGTAGGTTGTCTTTCATATGTCCGGTTGGATTGATACTGGCTGATAATTTGCAGTTTATTCATTTTGGTCATCCTCGCCTCATGTAAATGATTATTTTCCCACAACATTCTTAGAGGGTGTTTTCGTACCCTGAAATCTGCAAGGTTGTTTGGCCTTGGGCTAGTGCCCTCTTCCACCTCACCACTGAGACAGCAGAGACAAGACGTATTCGGATATGGTTGAGCCTATCAGTGAAGGCACAAATGTTTTACAAAATGCTGGAGTGGAATGCTGCACAGTGGTTAAGATCCATTCAAATTTTGCACCCATCAGCTTTTACGTCTTAAAATGGGTGTACTCGCAATGGTGATAATGGAACATTAGTCAGTCCCGTCTCAGCCTCTTTTACTAGTTTTACAATGTTTTTTCATTGTTCATTTGCATGAGGGGAAGTGCTCCTCTTCTGTAAGACAGAAGAGCAAAAGGCCTGACAGCTTCAGAAGGTCTGGCATGGGAGGTTTGTAAGCCAGCAACTAACATTTGACAAAACACTACATTTTGTTACTAAAACACATATTTTTGCATGTACCTCCTCTTTCACAGTGCCAAATTCTGGGTCCAGTGCTTTGAAGTGGTACCGGTATGTTCCATCCCGATCAATGGCTGCCTTAAAGTCACTTAGAGTCACATCTCCTAACCTGTGCGGGAGGTGGAACACAGAGATTGATACACAGTTATAAAAGGTATTCCAAGATTACTAACCCTCGCATACACCACGCTCAACAGAAGAAGCAAGCAATCCCAAAACAACATTAAAAGAAGCACAGTACTACTGCCAACTGTGAAGGTAGTTATACTGAACAAATGGCAGGAATTCAGTCACTGTGTCAAGAAAATCTGATTCACTGCTTATCCACAAAACTGTGTGTGGCCCTTCCTAATTACTGCCTTCCTGATGCTTAATTGATGCTGATGGACATTGGTAATAATGGTACAGGACAAGATTCGTATTCTGTGTGATGCATACGATTTGCTTTCTTGTCCATGCTCAGATTTCACTGGCATAGCTGCTTGATGTAGTTTAGAGGGTGTCTATAAAAAACACAATGCTGTTTTTTAGGCTGCTGTGCATATCTATAAAATGAGTATGCAGTAGAAGCAGAAGTGAAACTTTGTTCACTGGCTTGGTTCTCAGGAACTAGCCCCATGTCTGTGGAGTATTGGGGTATGTTTACCTACTGGGAAAAAAAGTATTCGTTTATTTTTGTTTTTGAGAAAGTAGCAAAGCCAATTTAGCATATTTTGCTTTGGTGAACCCGGTCGAAAATTGTAAAAAGAGAAAAGAGGAAAAAACTGAAAAACAACCAAACAAACGAAATAAACATTGAATAAAATATTTGATTATTATTGTACCCTAATATATCATCTGAAAGCAAACAATCTGAAAAAGGATGCCACAGAGCCTTAATGTGGCTTAAAGTTCATACATTGGGCATAGAGATGCCCGCCATTGTTCAAAACCAGGAGTTCCTACGTCTACCCACTCTAGAGTGATAAACAAATGAGCTACAGCAATTGTGATAAAGCAGACACCAGCACTCCATGGCTCCCATCTGTGCCATACACGGTTGTATAGGCTGCCATCACCCAATCCGTGCATCATCTCACTTAACTCTTTAGTGACTGCCTCCCAGAACTGGCTCAGTGTGATACAAGTGACAAGCATGTACAGATTCATTTGCATATTTGGTAACCCGCATATTTAACTGATAACCCTGCGAGTGACTAGGGAGATGGAATGTTGGGAGCTCTCCAGTTAATCCGAAAGCTACTTTTGTGGGATACATTTAATAATACAGCCCCCAAAAGGGATAATTTTGTATCTTGCCAGTTGCCAATACCCCTTCTGTACACTGTGGGCAGATGTGGGGTGCTCCTGGGGCTCAAAGTCTGGGTGAATTAAATGGCTCATTCCTGCTGTTGTGCCCCTCAGCCTCTTTTGTGGCAAGTTGCCAGTTCATGCATGGCTGACGGGACTCCTCCCCTTGCTTTGGGCGAGATGGAAGCACAATTAACAAAAGTAGAACTGTGTAAACTAACTTCTAATTTTCTATGACTGGTTGGGCTCCCCCTTCACCGGAAGCAATGGAAGGCGCCCAGCTCCAGTCCTGCCGCCATCTTTCTCACTGTGCCTCTTCTTAGGGTTCTGTTTGCACAAGTCACTTAAATGGCCAATAGAACCTTGCCCACAATTCGAGATTCTTTTTTTTTTTTTTTTTTGTTTTTATTGGGAATTAAAGTGCATCACAGAAATAACCACAAAACATTAATAAATAGTCCGGACATACATACATAGAATTGTCAACAAGCTTGATGTAAAAAAGAAAACAGACAATATATATATATATTAACTACAGATGATACAAAAGGTTCAATGCATAAAAACCTCCAACGGTGAATTGTACAAGACCTGAATCAACTGGTTCAAAATTCATGGAACAAGCCTTAAATAAAACCTGATGATAAAACCAGTGGAGTGCGAAAGATGTGGCTCAGGCTATTAAATTGGTCTGCCTCCAATTTGTAACCGGGGCCCAAAACCTTCTTCCAAAGTCCCGTATTTTCCGCCCCTTTCGCTCATACAGACATGCTTCAATGTTGTGTATTCCAAGAAGCCTGGAGAGCCACATTTGAAAGGTGGGTGCTACAACATCCTTCCAACCTGCTGAAATCAAGATCCTGAGCACAGCCACGGATATGAACACCAAAGCTGCTTCATCTTTCCCCAGATTTAAATTAGAGTCTGTTCCCAAGATCATCAGGGTAGGGGATAGATCGATCTTATGACCTAGCAGCCCCTCCCAAAATGTTTCAATCTCATTCTTTACTGGGGTCAAAAGTCTGCAATTAAAAAACATATGCAATAGGTCAGCTTGTCCCTCCCCACATCTTGGGCACGTATCATCTGCCCTAACCCCCCATGCGAATAATTTCGCTGGTGTATAATACAGGTTAAACACAGTTTTATAATGCTGGGCTCTTAAATTTGTGGCTCTAAAAACCTTTTTATTTAATAGAAGGGCCAAGTCGACATCTATATCTGAGTTTCCCAATTTTCTAGACCACGCTACCTCAGTCTTGTCAACATCGTCTTGTATCTCTTGGATAAGAATATTATAAAGGGTCCTGATTTTTTTACAACCACTCGACAAAGCATCTAAAAGGGGGCTATTATTGGGAGGAGGAGGTCTTGGTTTTATAGCCCTCAAGGAGCGAGCCAGTTGGACATAGACAAACCAATGATTGCTTGGGACACCGAAGCCGTTTTGTAGAGCCTCGAAGCTTACAATCCCTTCTCCGTCCAATAATTCCCACAGAGTCTTAATGCCCAGCCCACTCCAAACTTTTACGATCCTTTCTACACCTAACCCTGAGAAAAGACTAGCATTATATATATGAATATATGGATTAATTTTGGGGATGTGACAAAAATTTCTGCAAGCCTTCCAAACCCTCCAAACTCCATCAATAATCTTAAATCTTGCTTTTTTATAGAATCTTCGATCCACCTCACAGAGCAATAAACCCATTGCCTTTCTACCTAGCAATAACTCAAAAATAGAAGGGGGCTGCTGTACTTCGGGGCTTAAGTCACTGTGGGAAGCCACTGGCTGGAAAAGCATGGTCATTCGGGTCAAGAGGCATGTCCAATGATATAATCTTAGATTAGGGAGCGCTAGTCCACCCCTTTCTTTTGGAAGAGACAAAAGGTTTGTGGATCGCCTTACCTTCCCGAATTGCCAAATAAATTTGATAAAAATAGATTCAAGATTCGTGATTATTTTCTCGTCCAAGAATAGAGGTATGGCCCGGAAGAGATATAATATCTTAGGGAACATCGTCATTTTGACAGCATTTACCCTTCCAATCAAGGAGAGATGTAGCCCATCCCATCTTCTCAAATCAGTCTCTATTGATTTAATGAGCGGTAAATAATTTTCTTCGACTATCTTCTCGACTGTGGCATTAATTGTCACCCCTAAATATACAGCGGCATCCACATATCTTGAATCTAGTTTAACCATATCTTTCGTGCAGATAATCTGGGTCTTTGCTTCATTTAATAAATACCCTGAGCTGGCGCCAAATTGATTTGTCAACTCAGACAGAATAGTCATTGCCTGCTGGGGATCGGAAGAAAATACAGCAAGATCATCAGCATATGCTAGAATCTTATCCTCAAACCCATTAATGACAACTGGTTTTAGTCTAGGGCACCCCAAGATTGCCTGAATAAGAGGATCAATATAAAGAGAGAACAAAATCGGAGAACAGGGGCATCCTTGACGGGTTCCCCTCTTTATAGAGATCAGTTCCGATTTCTCGCCCATGACTGTAACTCTAGCAACTGGCTCTTGATACATCGCTCTGAGCGCTCTGATAGTTTTCTGCCCAAAACCTCTTCCTGCCAAAACCCCCCAGAGAAAGCTCCAGACCACACGGTCGGAAGCCTTCTCTGCGTCGAGCAGGATCATGGCCATCTCCTCTCCCCTGGCAGCATGGGCGTCAAACAGAGCAATCGCTCTGTTTGTATGATCCGTCGTACCACGACCTGGGACAAACCCATGCTGCCAAGGGGAGACGAGACCGCCAATAATCCTGCCCAACCTCAAAGCCCAGATCTTAGAATAAAGCTTGGTATCGGAATTGATCAATGAAATTGGTCGGTATGACCCCGGATTCTCACTAGGTTTCCCCTTTTTATGGAATATAATGATGTTCGTCTCTTTCCAAGAATCCGGGATCAGCCCAGTACAAACAATCCCATTAAAGAGATCTACCAACAAACCAATAATTTCTGATTCAATGCGTTTGAACACTTCCAAGGGAATGCCGTCGGGTCCGGCGGCCTTTCCTGAGGCTAACTCCTGAAGGGCAGTCCTCACTTCCATTTCGGTGATATCCCTATCAAGTGCTTCTTGAAGTGAGGCTTCCAGGCGTGGACCTGTGTCACACATATTTACCTGCTGTCCTCCACTTCTTGTCTCCTCGTCATATAATCTCTGATAAAAATCTCTGAACACCTGTAAAATCTCTTTTACTTCCGTATATTCCCTACCGTTTTCCACTATCTTCCTGATTACATTTTTAGACTGCTCTTGCCTAAGACGTAGAGCCAGGGCTCTACCGGCGTGTTCTCCTGTTTCGTACCGGTTGATTCTTGTTGCCTGGTATTCCCCAATCGCCTTCTGGGTAATGATTTTCTGGAGCTCTGCTTTAATGGCTGTAAGTGCATTATGACTGTTGTTACCATCCTCACCAGCAGAGATAGCCTTAACATGCTCTTCTTCAATATTTGTAAGCCTATCTAATAATTGAGTTTCAGCCATCCTGTCCTCTTTCCTCAATTTTGCTGAAAAACTAGTTTCGCCTCTCAGGGCTGCTTTAAACGAATCCCACACCATATTGCGGGATGAGCTATACCTATTGGCAGAGAAGTAATCATCCGACCAGCTCTTAATATGTGTAACAAATCTGACATCCTCCAATAATTTCCTCTCAAAAGACCATGGAGATCTCGCCCTTTCGCCACACAACCTTATATATATAATTATCAGAGGATTGTGATCCGAGAGCACCCTCGGCAGCCTAGATATAGCAACTCTATTAATTTCAGAGGAGGAAATAAACAAATAATCCAACTTGGAATATTTCTGAGCTGGGTTTGAAAAATAAGTAAAACCAGGGTCTTGGGGCTCCTTCGTACCCCAAACATCAACTAAACCCAACGAATCCATCAAAGCTCTAATCGCCCTAAAGACACGGGGTTTCCGGCCAACGTAATTTACCTTCCCGCTCCAGTTAGCTGAGATATTTAAATCTCCACATACTATTACAGGTGTCAGCCAGCCAGCTAATTCAACCTCCAGAAGATCGAAAATCTCTGGGTCGTCCCCATTTGAGCCGTATATTGCGCATAGGGTAAAGCCCAATTCTAGTTCTACAATCACCCATCTGCCACAATTGTCTACCTTCACCTTTTTAACACCTCCCAAAGATTTCCTGACCAAAATGGCTACCCCTCTGATCATTGAGGATTGCGATGAACAGGCGACCAACTCAAACCCATTTAAAAACAGAAGGTTCCTCTTTGCCCAGGGGATATGCGTCTCCTGGAGACAGAGAATATCGATTTTATTAAATTTAACAAAGTGAGACAATCTTTGTCTCTTTCTCCAGTCATTTAGCCCCCCCACATTTACTGTACAAATTTTAATGTCTGACATCCTGGCTTTTAATTTGACATATCAGCAAATCATGAGCCTTAAATCCGTTAATCATTATCATCTGCTCCCCTTGTCCGGATACATTCAAAACCAACGTGATGCATTTTAAACTCCCTTTTTCGATTTTCAACTTTTCACACCCCTCCACCCCCTCCCCCCCCCCCCCTCCAACCCACCCCCCTTGTCACCTCCCTCCCACTCAGTGAGGCGCGCAGATCTTGTCTGTGCATGTGACGGATGTGCAGTTTATGCGGTGAGGACAACACAAAAACTCCTCTTTAGTACCTAAAAGCCCATATACTGGAAGAAGAAGAATCTGAGAAATATACACGCATTTGAAGCCCCTATCCAATATCTAGTAACCTCTTCCGACTCATAATACTCATTAATACCAAACTGAATAACCCCCCAAAACAGTGAGTCTATTGTCTGTCTCTATTTGCCCAGACTGTCAAGATATTCCTTGGCCTTAACTTCTGATGAGAAGTACATTGTTTTTCCTTCGTTGATAATCTTTAATTGGGCAGGATTTATCAAATAAGCCTGTAGTTTCTTGTCTTGAAAGGGTTTTATCAACCCCCTAAGACGCCAGCGTCTTTCCACAGTCGCGTGGCAAAAATCTGGGCGGACGAAAAACGACTGCCCATCGCAATTTCTCTTGGCATCGGGTCTTGCCCTCTCCGCTATCGCCTGTCTAAGAACAAAGTTGCCCAAAAATATCAACACTGCCCGGGGTTTGTCCCCTTCCTTCGCGTTCCTTCTTAATTTAAAAGGGGTGCGGTGCACTCTTTGTAGCTCCTTTTGCCAGTCCCAACTAGCCAGCTCAGGGAAAGCTTGCTGGAAAAGTTTAATGATATAGGCACGGATATCTGATCCTTCAACTCCCTCCGAAATTCCTAAGACTCTCAGGTTATTTCTTCTTAGCCTATTCTCCATCTCCTCCAGCTTCCACTGAATGTCTATCACTTGGGAGCATTGAGCGTCGACCTTGGATACAGCCTCTGCCATCTCGGTTTCAGTAGCCACCACCCGCTCTTCCAAATTTGACACTCTGTCCCCCGTAGTGGCACAGGCCTTAGAGAGTTTCCGCACCACTCCCTGCATTTTCCTCATTGCAGCCTGAGATTTCCGACTGTCTTGTCGCGTTTCTTCCCTATGTGCAAGTATCTCGTGGTGTATTGTCTCAAGCAGGGACATTTGAGTCTGTTCTTTCCCGGGGCTGCCTAGGAGAGGCTGGGCTGAAGAATGGTCCCAGCTCAGTTCCCGCTGTACCACATCTTGACCCCAGGCAGTTTTATTTGATTTCATGGCAGTGGCTGGCATATCGCCCTCGGGATCAGGATCGGTATCTGAACCCACACAGGAGCTATGCTCTTCATCCTCATCCTCTTCGGACCACTCTGCCCCCCCTTCCGATACAGAGAAGAAGGCCTCACTTGGATCATTCTCTTTTTCAGAGCAAACTCCTCCTGTTGCCTCATCTAGCACTGCTTCTTCGGCTATAAGGGACTCTAACATACCAGTTATCTCTGCTTCAGCAGCGGTGTTAGCCTCGCCAAAACATTTCCCCTGTGTATGTGAGGTGTTAACGGGCTGCTCTGCCCTTAGAGGGGGGACCATAGCCTCCAAGTTCTCGTTGCTAGTGGGCGCAAGCTTTACCACCTCTGTTGGGCCATCTGCTCCAGTCAAAGTTATTTCCTCGTGCAATTTGGTTGGGAGGGGTATAGCATGATCCCCCAAATCATGAGCCTCATCTAAGACGATGCTCTCTCCCAAGTCCTTAGACCCCTTCTCCTTACCCGCTTTGACCAGCATTTCGAGAACGGAGGCAGTTGCCAGCCGGGTCTTGGGTGCTCCTTGCTGTCTCCTTCTTTGCTGATCCGGTTGGGGAATTTCATCCCCTCGCGTAGCATCTGACGCTACAATATCAGCTTCTTCTCTCTGTGCTTTTTTTTTTGAATTGCCTGTCTTCGACCCCAGGTTCTGTTTCGGTGCCATCCTGCCCTGAAACAGCAGGAGCCAATTCCTCTGCCAATTCCTCTGCCGGCTACAATCGCCTGCAATCTCTCTGTGCGGCTTCACCTCGCTCCTACAGCTGCAGCGGGTCCGTCGGCTCCGCATTGAGCCCAGCGTCCAATTCAATCGCTGGCTCCGCCCTCCGCCCGAAACGCAGCAGTCGGGAACGATAGCCTCCAGAACCGCCCTCAATGTCCGCCTCTCTGCGCCGTAGCAGATGATTGCCGCCAGCATTGCACTTAACCCAGTCGAACCAGCAAACGGGAAGCCTCGAGCACGGGTACGTTAGCAACCGCGATTAAACAGTAGCAGGCTTCATCATGCGCTAAACTTCGGGGCTTTCATCAGGTCGGCGTCCTCACCGCAGCTCTGCACCGGCCACTTAGGCGGCCGCCATCTTGCCCCCCGCTGGTCACAATTCGAGATTCATTGTGCCCCGATTTTTATTTTTGTATCAAGAGCAAGGACACGGGGTCTCATTAACGCTAACGATGATAAATTGTGGTTTAGGTTTGATGTAATGTCGATAGGCTGGTGTATGTTTTAGTTGCCTTATTGGCACGTTATCAAACAAATAAAATGAAACTGAAACAACCATGGAATGCCAGAACCCATAATAGCATAGCCAAAGTGAACAATCAAAAATCTATGCTGGTGATCGTTTCACCTTCAAGCTTTTGAGAAGGGGCTTTACATTGCTCTGCATTTTTTTCTCCTCAGGCACAACGTATTCACTGTTTGTGAAGTGTTGTTAATGATACAAAAAAAGCAGAGAAAGACCAACATGACCGCTGCATTTTCAGATTGCCAGGTCACAGTGCAGTGGAAGAATGTCCATTGTGCCAAAAAACAACAAGGAAGTTAGTAGTCTATGAGATAAGGCACTTTCCAAGCCTGTTCTGAAAATGTTGATGGAACACCTTAGGAGAAAGTGCATATTTTTCTCAACTTAAGTGCTGATTCGGAATTTCAGACCCACCGTAAAGAGGAATGTAAAAACATGGGGGAAAATCTTATTTGCTTCCCGTGCACTTATCAGGAGATGCAACAGGTGGCTGCCATAGTTTATCAAAATTATCACCAAATTTGGAACTATGGAGGCACAGAACCTCGAAAATCAGGAACCCTGCTGAGCTCAAAAACAAGAAAGATATTTTACCCTGTTAGCGAACAGTGGTAGACGCAGGCGCAGGTGAGGTGGTCTGCACAGCAGAGCTTGCACATTGGGAGTGGAAATGCACTAATCCGTGACAATGGTGCTTTTGGTGATTCGTGGGTGGTGGTGATGGTGCATGGTAGTGCACTGTTGGTGATAGCAGCAGGACTGGGAATGGAGTGCTGTGGATGTGAAGCGCTGGCCAATGCTATGCAGTGATAGCAGGTTACTGGTTTAAAGGCGGCGGTATGTTGCAGAAGGCGGTAGTGCTAACAGGTGATATTGCAAGGGTGTGGAAGGTAGCGTAGTGGGAGGTAGTCTAGTAGTAGAAGCAGTTGCAGTTTTGAGAGGGATGGTAACATTAACTGGGTATATATTTACACATTTCTGAATGTTTAGTAAAGGTTTCTATGCACATGCTGACTTTCTCCGAGGTGAGCACCTTTCTCCAATACCCTTTTGGGGGTGTTCCCTTCCCATTTCCACAGTGGGTAGGGATTTACTCCTGCGCCATACAGGAGTACATCTTCATTTGCATACAGGATGGGAATGTGACTTGCACAACACTCGCGACTGCTCACACGTTACACCTACATTCCAATGGATTCCCACCCTGGAACTTGGACCCACCTGAAATGGCGGGGCTTGCAGTTCCACCCTTAAGCAGACATGATACGTATATAACACGTAACATTAATGTGTCCACTCCCAAAGCCGTACATAGTTAAATAATTGGGTCCCTGCTGTCTATCTTAATTTGTTTACTTGTAACTGATTCATTTTCTGGGACCCGGGGTGTAAAAAATCACTTTAAGAAATAGATTTAACTGAGCACGTAGAGGCTGCTGGAGACGGTGTAGCGTGACTGAATAGCCTTTACAAATAAAGCACTAATGAACTTGTTGGAGCCACTCACCTCTTTGCTATGTTGACCATGAAGGGCGTCAGAGAGCGATCAGTGAAGTAGAGCACTTTGGTGCAGGCACCACCACTCACAGCCGGGGTGCTGCGCGAATGTGGTATCTCTGTAAATAAACGAAATGCATACATCAGAATGGTCGTCCACAGCTCAGTCACAGATGCATGGTCCACTGAAACAAAAAAAATACAAATACAACCCATTCCTCTACCACTATCTGAAACTTGACTAGTTGCTCCAATATAGAATTTAAAACGTCATATATTCCCTTAAAATATATTTATGTTTGCACTCTAGTACATTGGCAGTCTTTCAGGAGTTGGGAAACCAGCTTACTCGCTACTCATATAAAGCAGTCAATTTGCTCCTAGCAATACAATGTGATTAAAATGTACTCTTCTTAGTCACTGCTTCAATGACAAACCCCTTCTAAGAATGTGCTGTATTCTCTTCTCTCTAATTTTGAAGTGTGGTGGAAACAAATATTTGAATATGATCAAAACACATCAATACTCTACGTGATGACATTTCCACACATGATCTGTTGTGTGCAGTAATACTGTATGTCGGTGCAGATGTAATGTTAATTTCAATTGAAAATGTGTTGTCTGTAATGGCAGTGCACTACCACACCATGCATACTCCACTCTATGCCACTCCACTTTACACAACTCCACTCTACAACACTCTGCTCCACTCTATGCCACGCCCCTCCATTCTATGACACTTCACTCTACAACATGCCACCCTTCTCCAATCTAAGACACTCTGTGACACGCCACTCAACTCCACTCCACTCCACTCCACACTACTCCCCTCCACTCCCCTCTAAGCCACAACACACCACTTTACTCTATGTCACTCTACTCCATGCTCCTCCACTCTACACTACTCTGCTCTGCACCACTTACCCCACTCCACTTCAATCTACCCCCATTCCACTTCAATCTACCCCACACCACTTCACAACAATCTACCCTACTCCATTCTACCCCACTCTACTCTACCCAATCTACTCTACTCCACTCCATTCCAATCTAACCCAATTTACCTCAATCAAATCTACCTCACTCCACCCTACCCCACCCCACTACAATCTGGTAATTTCACTCCCTATCCACGCCACTCCACTATAATCAACCACAGACCACTCAACTATCATCATATCTGCCCTTCTACATTCCAATCTACCATAATCTGCCCCACTCCAATCTAGCCCACTCCTCCCCAATCTACCCCACTCCACTCAATCTAACCCAATCAATCCCACTTCACTACAATCTACCCCAATGCACTCTACCACAATCAGCTGATCGAATATTCCTCCCTCTGCTCCAATCTACCCTACATCACTCTACCCGACTCCACTCTACCCCAGTCCAATCTACACTCTATTCAACTCCACTCCACCCCACTCTACTCTGATCTACCCCACTCCAATCACCCAGAATCTACCCCACTCCACTCCAAACCCTTCATTTAACCCCACTCAAATTTTACCCACACCAATCCACCGGACTCTACTCCATTCCAATAAAATTCACTCCAGTCTATCACACTCCATTCCAAACTACCTCATGCCACTCCATTCGACTTCACTCCAACTCAAGCTACCCCATTCCATACTACAATCTACCCACTCCACCCTTATCAACCATACTTCAATTTACCCCACATTGCTCCAGTCAAATCCACTCCACTCTTCCCCAACCTGCCCCACAACACTCTAAACACTCTAACCCAGAATACCTCCACTCTTCCCTAGTCTACCCTACGCCAGTCTACCCACTCCACTCCAATCTCCCCTACACCAATCTACCCTAGTCTACCCCCACTCCATTCCAATCTACCTCACTACAATCTAATCTTCCACACTGTCTACCCCCATCCACCCCACACCAATCTACCCCACTCCAACCTATCCCACTCAACTCCACTCCAATCTACCCCACTCCAATCAATCACAATTCAGTCTACTTCAATCTAGCCCCACTACAATCTACCTCATTCTACCCTACCCCACTCTACCACAATCCACCCCACTCCACTCTACTCCAATCTACCCCACTCCACTCTACCTCAACCTACCCCACTCCACGCCAGTACCTTTTAGCCATGCTGAACAGCAGCCACACTGGTGTACAACATGGCTAAAACACATTGCCAAAGACAATAGTTATTGCATTGGTGAGACCTATTGGCTTTGCCAATTCTTGTTCAGTTACAGGAGTCTCCAGCTGGGAATTTTCCAAACATTGTCCCATATAATGTGCATTTTGACTTAGTCGGCATTGTAGACAGAGCCAAGAGATCTACTATGTGCTTTGTTTAGGTTATATGATGTTACAACGCATTCCGTTGCAACGCATGCCTTTTCCACGCATGCGTTACAACGGAATGCCTTTACCACGCATATGGTTTACCACGAAAATGCCTTTACCACGCGTAGTTTAACAACGTTTTTCGTTGTTTAACTATGCATGATATTTGCATTTTCATATTAAACCGACTGCATGATTGAATATTCAAATCTATATATGTTTTTTTAATTATGCCTAACCTAATAAAATATTATAATTAAGAAATATACTTACATTTTCTTTCGACGGTATTCTCCTTCTTCTAACTCCTTAAATGGTCCTTTCTTTATTTTTGATATAGTACGTAGTCGCACGTACGTAATCACGTCTGTTAGGGAGGCTCTTTCCATGAAGGACAGAGGCACAGAAGAGCGTGTTCAAGGTACGTTTTCTTTCTTTTTTTTTTTTTTTAAAACCCTCTCGTTTTCGTATTTTTTTTGGGGGGGAGACCCCCCCTAACCCCCCTTTTTTTTAACCTTTAACTCACAGTCCTTTACTACGTATTTCGTAGTATAGGAATGCGTCGTAAAGGTTATAGTGGTTACCACGCATGCGTTGTAAAGCATGCGTGGTTAGTGCATTCGTGGAAACGGCTTCGTTGTAGTGGCTGTTTCCCGTGCTTTGCCTCAGTAATTAAGAATTTCAGCCTCAGACCATCAGGGTTCAACTTGTGCTTGGGGAAAGAGACAAACTGCTGATGTGCAATGTTCTTCCAGTTTTGGACTGGGGAATATGGATTGCCGTAACACTTCACTCCTTGATAACACTTTCCAGTCATGCCAGTGGTGGTGCAAATGGCATTGTGGAGGGGGCGATTCTCATAATTAAGAAACAGAAGGATGTATTGGACTTTCAGTAGATTGTAGAAATGAGGGTATTTATTTCTTATATGCACTGGTGGCCTGGCGGGTATACGGTCATTGAAAGATGCACCAGAAGAAAGTCCCATATGCCATGTTCATAAAATAGAGCATTATGCGCTGATCAGTGAATAGCAGCACACATTGTGCGCTGGACAAGGCAAGCTGTGAACCAAAGAGGACAGCATAGTGTTTTTTGCAGAGTTCTTATATAACAGAGACTGTATTCTGTGTAGCGCGACTTATGCTTGTTTACAGGTAACCTTAGTATAAACGAACAAAACAGCCCTCCTGGTTTCCTAATCTGGAGCGCAATCACATTTCAAACAATCATTGGCAAAGCCAATAGACTTGATGCTCACAATTGTGTGCCGACAAAAGCAATAAAAAATGCCTGCTACATAGCAAAACACATAAAAAGAATATTGCTTTGTGTAAACAGTGCATGGATGAGATAAAGAATTAAATGTGAAAGGACAAAGTTAATGTAAAATAGTCCCTTGTTCGTTCCAATGGAAGTGGAAGGATACCTTTAAGCAGCCACTAGAATAAAGGGTGAGACTAAAATATGCCTGTGGGGTGATTCAAGATGTGATTGACAATGTCTCAAGCCAGTGGCTGAAGGATCCTGGGCAAAAGAAGCCAATGGCTTAAGAGGTTGACTCCAAGCCCTTGGGGCTCTCACTACAAGTTTGTAGGAATAGGGTGGGGTACGTATATCCCATAACCCCAGGTGAGGAAGTTACCACATATGGTAAACATCTCCTACTCTGAGTTTTCACCAAGGAAATGCGGCCTAAAAAAATGCAGAATCGCTCTGCCTTTTTCTGGTCCTTTACTCCCCTATACATTTTATCAGGTTTGATCTGCTGTAATTCATCAGTGCAAATCTAAAGAGTGCGATCATTATAACATAACTTGTAATTCCGATCCTGCTCAAATTTTTGTTTGCATAGGGTTGCATAGGGATCAAAATTTGCCCTTAACTTGTTTCGAGGACCTTAGGGTATGTAAAGAAAAAAATATGTTTGTCAGGAATGTAACGTGCCAATAAACGTCAAATCTCAAAATGCTTACTTCGGTTTCAAATGGTAGATGGGAACCCTGATGATAGATACCCAATGTCCACAATGCTTAAATATGTTCAGCCACTGAATTCCCCCCACAGAAGACAGTCTGTGGTCTTGAAAGTTTATTGTGTTAAAATTCAACTTGCCCAGATTATATCTACAGGGAGGGTATTTTGCATGTCTGGCTCCATGCATCTGATATGAATTACTGTTTGCAGTATACCCCTTGAAGAAGCCTTTGTTGTTTGAAAAGGTTCCTTTACGAGCCCACAACCATAAGATTCAGAAGCAAATATTTAAGCACAAACTTGCATACCCATTGAACGCTTTGCATTTGGATATCAGAAGCATCACAAGAAACTTACAGTTCAGAAAACTCACACCTCTGTGCCACTGAGCATGTTTCAACATTTTTTATATTTAAACCCTCTATTGTCTGCACAATATGCTTCAAACACCACTCGATGGCACGCAGGGTGTTTTACGCAGTGATTCGTAACTTCGAAAATACTTACTTGAGTTTGGAGGCCATGAATCTCTGTATTCGCTTGCTGTCCTGTTTCCAGGTGATCTGGCACGAGCCTAAGAAACAAGGAGATCTCATGAAAATAACACGTAATTTCTGTGGGCATGCCTTGCCACTCTGCCAGTCCCTTCTGGCAAACACCAAGCACATAGTACACCTCTTGTTTTCTTTTCCTGCCTCCCTTCGTGGTCCCTTTTGGTTTGTTTAATGTGAAATGAGCAGGGTCTACAAGCAGGCTGCTGGAGACAGAGCACAAGTAGGTGATGTGGGACAACCCTTGCAGGGCTGGTAGAATGTGTGTTTTTGTGTCTGTTGTGTGTGTATGTATTTTTTTATATACATGTGTTTGAGTTCCCCAGCTCCCTGTGAGACTTAAACATGTTGTGTATCTGTATGTTATGGAACTGACCCTCAGCAGGGCAATAAGAGATTTTAGCATTATTAAGATACAGCCCAACACTATCCTTTGTTCTTTTGAGCACTGTTATAAAACAAATGCATGCTTAATATTTCATTGCAAGACAAAGCCCCCCCGCCCCCCGCAGTCGAGTTCCAGCATCCTCCCTTATCTCCCCCTCAGTGCAAATTTGCAATGCCAACCTGCTACCTAAAAGGCACTGCGTAAATCAGGGTTTTCCATGTTTGACTCACGCCAGGTTTTGGGTTAGGTTTTCATACAGTGGATTTGAACGGGAATCTTTCATATCGTCACTGGTGATCATGTTCAATGGGCGTGGATCTGGCTCTTTTAGACCAGTGTTGAACCTCATTGTACCAAAACCTTATGCACTGATGAAGACCTTGAAAAGGGAGGGTTGATTGCATACAAGGGAGAACTGAGGCTGTCACACTCTATATTGCGCAGTGCAACACCATCAGCCAGACTTGGATTTTGAGCCCACATTACTTTGCACTCTGGCGATTGTAATATTGTTTTTTATGCTTTTCCCATTAGAATAGTTGCCTCATCATTCAATGGCCTGTTTTCTTTAAAAAAAAATAAAACTGGAAAGGACTCAAAATAGGTATATCCTGAGAATAAAATACCACAGAGTGGCAGGCTTAAGACAGACAGTAACCATTGGGTGGGACACTCAATGCGTTGGCTATAAATGTACAAGTAACTTCTCTTCAGTAACACGTTTTCTGGTAGAGGCTCTATCCAGCTGCAGATTCCTCACCCTTTTGCTTTTAATTATTCTCCAGGTGGCTGACTAGATGAGGAAACCTAGCAGCAGAACCTTTGCATGCCGGAAGGTGGTGTCTTGCAGCTCTGTACTGATGTTGTTACTCTCCGGAAATGACTCTGGTCAGTTGCTTTTGAGGCGGTCTGCACACTCAGATGTTGAGCCCCAAAAGCAAATAGGTAGATAGTGTGCAGATTTCAAACTTGGGATTTTATTAAATGGTTAGTCCAATCATAGAATGAGACGGATGGGTGGGTTGGTGAGGAATTTGCGGCTACATATCCTCTCTACCAGAAAGAGCGTTGCCGAAGGTAAGTAACCTGTTCTTCTGATAGAGTCTCCTAGTTGCAGATTCCTCACCTTTTGAATAGATGCCAAAGTAATAGCTATTTGAAGGTGGGTATATGCATGGACTCAAGCCAAAAAGCCCTGCAGGACCGAATGGGCAAAATGCCCCTCCCGGAAACGTGACTGTCCAGGCAATAATGCCAATAGCGCCCATGTGGCGGCCTGGAAAATGTCTAGGGTGGGGGCATCAGATGCCAATCCAGTCATAGCAGCTTTGACCCTGGTAGAATGATCACTTAGTCCTTCTGTAGACTGCTTTTTGTGGCCAGTGTGTAGCAAATCTTAATGCATAGCATGATCCAGTGAGAGATTGTTTTTTTCCGCGCTGCCTTGCCTTTTCTGGCTCCACAGAATCCCATGAAGAGCTGATTGTCTACCCGGTGATCTTTGGTATGATCTATGTAGAAGCTCAGCACTCTGTTGGTGTCCAAACAATGTAGTCTCTCCTTAGCCTTAGATGGGTGAGGTGCAGCATAGAACGCACACTGGGCAATGGGTTGACTGAACTGGAGCAGCATCACATCTTTTGGCAGGAAAGATGCCTGTGTCCACAGAACCAGTTTGTCTAAGAAGGAAGTGTATGGTGGATTGACACAAAGCACCTGAAGCTCCCTTAACTTGGGTTATGCGGGTACAGCTGTGGGATCAGCCTCAAAATCATCAGACTTTGGGAGTGAATGCAAGCAGCGTTAGAGAGCAGAATACTGCTTCAACGTATGTTTGTACACTTATCGAAGGACTTGAAGCGTGACAAAGACCGACCTCTGGAGTGGCTCCATCGACTCCATGAACAGGACTGAGAATGAGCCGTGGACGTGGAGCGGGACTCAGAATGGTCCCATCACAGAGACTTCTTAAGCTTGGCGATGTAAAATGTTACCTCGGGTTCCTAGATGACCTTCAGGTTCATTAATGCACACTCACTGCAGGCTTTGTAGTCGTGGCTCGACCAAAGGCACACTTGATGGGGGATCTTTCACAGACATTTGTTTGCCTTAAGTCCCTGCAGGTTTTGAAACATGTTTTAGCGGATGACATACCCAGTACACCATAAGAAATGTAATAGGCACTATCGAGGTAAGCATCTCAGAGACGAGAGAGAGTTCCAGATCCACATCTGGTGGCGCGAAAAGAAAGGAACTGATGCCAGCGAGTGGGAGTAGTGCCTATGGAGGCCCCACACACTATTTCCTGAGTGGAACAGTTTCAGTGTTGAGGTGCAAGGCTTCCGGCCAGCAGAGGTACTGTTGAAAAGATTCAGGATCCAGTCTGGCACCTTGGTAATTTTCAAAAACACACATTTTCATTGGGTGTGTAAAAGTGGGTAGAGCCACAGCTGTGGCATGAGAGCAGCATGGGCGAGCAGTGTACATTTAGATATTACCTGAAAGGATTAAAGTTTGCGGTATTTACAAAGGATTAGACATACGCAGGATGTGCTTTGTTGAGCACTCAACATGTACCCCAAATTTGGAGTTGGTAGCTCACGTGCTGCACATTTTACCCTTTGAAAACTTGATGCATTAATCGCACTTTAATAAGTCAATAAAAAAAGAAGTGGGAACCACTAACTAGTCTTGGTTTTAGATGCAGGATTTAGACTAAGAGATTACAGTGCTTAACTGGACCACATAGAACATAAGTGTAGAAACCAGCAGATCCACACTATGGGCCTAGGCCGTCAGCAGCATCACAGCGTCACATGATTAAATAGCTCAAAAAACACTTTTGGTCCAATGAATAGACGCCAAATGCATGTGTCATTAAAAGCAACGAGCAACTCATTCCACAATGCAATCTATGAAATTAATGAATTGAAGCTTAAACTTCACCTCATATACATATTCAGCCCAGTATTGGTACTTTAACCTCAAAATGTCAAGCTCTGATCGTAATCTGGAGCACTTAAACTTTGTACTGGTTCATTCAAACTTCGAATTTGTGCATTGAGGCCCTAAATATTTGCATGCAATACATGGACTGGTATACTCACATTTAAATTGGTGCACTAAAAGTCTGAATCGGAACATTGAACTATAACCTGGAGAATTTAAATGATGCTTTAGTGTCCTCAGACTCTTAACTGCTGCACTCAGACCCTGAAACATTCAGACCCAGAAATGTGGCATTCTTACAGGAAATGTGAGCCATTAAATGGGGCATTTAAAACCAGAATTGGAGTATCCGATTCCTGAACTGGTCACACTGGCACAGAAATGGAGTATTCAGACCTTAAAGTGGAGAACTGAAACCATTACCTGGTAGTTTTGAATTTTGAATTGGTACGGTCAAACCATGACTTGGTCGGGAATTTTGAAGCAAAACAATATTACTCTCTAGCTCTCTCTAGAAGATCACAGGCTCCTTTCCAACTCTTGGCTCCTATCCCACTCACCCTTTTGTCTTGCCTTCTCTGTGCCTCGATGGCATGCAGCCTCTCCATTAGACTGGCGATGCCTTGCTCCAGGCTGTCAATGGTGTGATGCTGTGGGTCCTGGCCACTAAGTCCATTGCGAAGGCTGCGGAGGGAGTCCCGTACCAACTGCAGGTCATTAATCTACAAAGCATAGAGACAATGATACTGTTAGCCTACTCCATTGAAGAGCAGTTAACAAATATTATTTATGTATACATTGCGTCTCAGACTAGACACTGCTTGGTCACTGTAGGAACTTGACAGAACGACTCCATCTCATACAAAAGATGCATGAAATCTAAATTCTATATAAAATAAAAAATAGCTATTTTAGTAACAAGCATTTGCAATTAAATAGGTCTCGCATTTAAGAGTTTGAGCTATTGACATTGTAAATAACAATGTCTTTTATTTATGTGTTGTTTTTAAAGCAGATAACTAAAAGGCATTGCCATTTACAATGCCAATAGCTTAAACTCTCACAAATGCGAGACCTATTGCATTTCAAATGACAATGCCCAGCTATAAAAAAAATTAAACATTAGGAGAGAGTGTCCTGCCTGCAACAGCAGGCAGGACAAAACTATTTGAGAAAATAGTACTCAGAGACTGTAATTAAAGTCTACCGAATAACAATAAATGTAACACGGGGTGTTGCCATGGGAGGTTACAAAATAAGACAAGGCAGTACTAAGGAGGGACTACTAAGCCTATTGACCAATGAATAGCCATGGTTTACAGTGGACAATGACACAGGCCAATGAAAAATATGGGCAGAGCTTCAAGTCCCTACTTGAATACAGCATGCCTCACAGGCTTGAAGCCCAAATATACAGGCACGGTCTGCGGTCTCTTCGATACATTTCTTATATGAGCTGTTGCCCTTAGCAAAGGCGGTGGCTGAGCAATGGAACAGCTGCTATGCACAACAGTTGTAAACACGGCCTGACATACGCATCATAGGGGTGCATGGCAACAGAGTACTCACAACCTTCGGAGCGGTGGAGCCAGCGGCTGGTGCTTTACGAAGGATGCCATTGCTGTGCGTAGAGTGACTGTTGTAGACAACAACCTATTGTGAAAAGAAGATCACAGGTGGTAGCAAACATTAGAGAAGAGCCCCTTGGACAAAATGACCACCCCAATGTCATAATAAAAGACGTCAAGCACTGCATTTGAAATGTGGATGACTTCTGAGAATGCAAGAAAATAGAAAAAACATATGAAGCAATGTAAAGAGAAGGGTTACAACTAATTGCGATTTATAGGACATAACAAGTCCAGTTGTATGTATAATGCTTTAGGTTTGGTGAATCCTTACTTATAAGTGCTTACAGTTCTTGATGCTCAGGGTATATTTGAGACCTTGGAAGGAGACAGCAGCCTCAATTCAGCACTCTCTCAAGGTCCTCCCATCTGCCTCTAGGCCTCAAATAATTAGATGGGGCAAAGTAAAACCAACAATTGAATGGTGGAACCCCACTAGCCTGTCAACCCCCACCATGCTGGAATGAAGTGCCAGTACTTAATTTGCATTTCCAACATGCCCAGGTGGCAAACAAGTCCCCTTTCTACCCACTCCTACTTGGGTCTTTATGGGATCTCGAGGTTACGTATGGCATGCTGCAGATGTGTACTGGGTGGCTTTGGGGACTCAGATGCTGGGAAGAGGAAAATGGGCACCCCTAAGCCACGCTTTCTCAGGCACCTCAGTCATCCCTAGAGTTATGTTTCCTAGGGGTCATTAGCATCCTCTGCCAAAAGGCAGGCCTGAGATTTCTCTTCTGACAGCGCATGGCTGCACAGCTCAGGGACAGTCATCTCAGTACGGTGTGCTAAGCCATGATGATGTCTATTGCGCCCCGCCATGGATTGGTTTTCTGGTTAACAGAGAGTGTTAAACCTGCCAACCAGCTGCCCTTATGTGGGGTGATGTGGATTAGACATGGGTTGAGGGGAGTACCAAGTGCGGGCAGCCAGCTTGCATCTTTCTTCCATGTTTAAATGCAGGCCAACCTAAGTTCCTGACAATCAAGGTTTTTGATAAAGTCCGAACAGCCAAATTTAGACTCAATATTAGGAATAGGGAAGAATTTAGAATCCTGCTTTAACCCCACATCTCACTAAGAAGGCACCGACACTTGGTGAATTTGGCATAAAGAGTGTCGTCCAAGCTAATACACCTTGTTGTTAATTAAAATGTGCTCTGTTGTTTCCTAAAGTATGGCAATCATTAAATGCAGTCAACTAGCAAACGTTACTTTTTGTAGAACTATGCAAACATGGAGACTGGTGGAGAAGATTATTATGAAGAATAGTTCTTCTAGACACAAACTGCCACAAGTTTATAGCTTCATGCAGCTGTAAATAAAAGTGTCATCAATGGCCTCAGAGTAATGGTGATTATTTTATATACCCCAAATAGATGAAAGGCTAAATAAATCTACAGTAATTTGAATTTATGATTAGCCGGTTGTACTCTGACCTCAGCATACTGATGGTTTACTCACAGAGTTATTTTACCACTGAGATATGTTACCAGCTAGGCCGCTGTTCTCACATTGCACATTTCATGCAGTGGCCCTGCCAGGTATCCGTTATTGGCTCTAATGCATGACTTTAAAAGACCCTGCTGCTACTCTCTTAGCGACCCACGCGGCAGCAGGTTGGAAGAAACGGGAGGTCATTTCGCACCAAGTAATGGCATGTTCATGGCTCATTACTTCTGTCGCTAAAACGATTTCGAGTTCCCACTGAGCTCTTGTATTTGTTTGACTTCATGGTATTATATGCACACCACACAAGGATTTTTTTTCCGGGAACTCACTGTACTAAAATTTACAAGGCGGCTAACTTTATTGTTAAACATGATTCCTGCATTCCTTGGTGTCCAACTATAATGTGCACACTACTTGTAAAGTCTCTTTCTTTTGAACGTACCTGTTCTTGTTCGCGGTTCATCAGATGACGCAGAAGCAAGCCTTTGTGGTCAAGGACCTTCTCGAAATCAGTCTGAAAAACAGACATAACCAAGTTACATAATCAAGGGAGCAGGCCCATTAGGCTTGTCGAGGAAATACTTTATGGACCATGGTGGTATTGGCAATGGTATTGCGTGTCCTTGTAAACAAATCCATTGCAATTTGTACACCAACAGGCAACACTCCATGTACTACTGCAATGTTACAGACGCCACTCACCTGCTCTTTTCACTCGCCACCCCACATCGCTCAGATGTTATTCCCTCACCAACTGAATAGTTTCCAGGCCAGGTAGATGGAAGAACATTCCGCCATTGGCTCTCTTGATCGGATCACTAATGCTTATCAAATACCTTATACCTTCACAGCTAACTAGAGATCAAACTTACATTCTCACATGGCTGTAAGGCAGCATGTAGTGCTTAACATATCTAAATATGAGAAGCATTCTCAAACCCAATAGTTCTGGTGTGCATTCTCAGTCCTCCTTAAAATATGAATAAAAGCCTGCTGCCGTTAGAATACCGGTGTCTGTACACAATGCATCTATGAGATAAAGAATTGTATGTGTGATGTTTCAAAATACTCGGGGATGCAAATCGGTGCTTAATGCATTGCACTGCAAGCGCTCCATGGGAGGTGGAATGATACACCAAACACCAATAGCATTTCACACAGCCTCCCTTTTCTTCAGTATCACATGCAAGGGCACCTTCAAAAACATTAATCCAAGATGTGCCCCGAACAAAAACCTTTCTTGTGTTTGATTTAATAGCCTACAATGTTGTGCCACCTATTTTAAGAACCCAAGGCTACATTTAGAGTATAGCGACAAGTGACTTGCTTCTTACTCAACTAATGGCATTGTCATCAAGGTAGGGGGCCGGGGGAGGAAAGTTTCTAGGTTTATGTTTAAAAACTATCCCTGTTAATAACTACCTCCCAATTTGGAATTATAATCTGAGAAAATAAGGTGTAACGCCTCTACATGTTAATTCATTTTTGTTTTACTTTGAAGAGGCTTTAGATGTTTATTGCAGGACTTACTTGCCAAATATTTTCATTGGATCGGATTCTGCATGGGTTCTTAGAGCCAAGCCAGACCCGTGGCTCTGGCCCGACTCTCTCTGCTAATGTGTGAGCTTTCCCACCTATATACACAAAAAAACACACACAAACACGGCCGGACTGGCTAGCTGGGCAAGCGAGCAATCCCCCGGGGGCTGGAGCCCCAGAAGGCTTGTTTTGACACTTGAAGGCTGATTGCGCACCCAGGAGTTGTGATGCACATTATGGGATCTGGGCGGCCTCCATGAGATTCTAGGCCCGTTTAAACGACTAACATATGGATGAATTAGGAGAAAACCTCTCCTAATGCTACCAACATGTCCTTTTTCTCAACAGGCACACTATTTTTCCACAGGTGCATGCATGATTAGAAACTGTGTAGAAATAGCGCCACGAGGTACTGTGCTGAACTCCTATGTACTTGAATATTTAATTAAATCCCCTTCTGAACAACCTGTAAAACTAGCATATACAATTGAAACATTGAGCAGTTAGCATGCACCTTTCAGTTTTATTTCCCAAAATTATCCTTGGGAAAATCATACTGAGCAATGTGTCAGGGGTCACTCACTTGGTGCAAATAGGGGGTGAATTAATAATTTTTTGCAAGGGCTGTTTTAAGTTCCCATGCCGGCCCCGCACACTCACCCAACACACACACACACCCAACACACACACACACCCAACACACACACACCCACCCAACACACACCCACCCAACACACACACCCACCCCTCTAAATACATGAAGTGATAAATGTGCTTTATGACCATGCCTTTAGGATGCCACTAATTTACAACTGAACAGAAGATTTAAGAAGTCACTTGATGGGTCTGAATGAATTGCATCACAAGTGGTGTCATACCTCAAAAGACACCGTGAAACAAGAGAGCATTCTGGAATCCAAAAGGTAGCCAGAAGTTCTTAAATAGGGATTCTAGAATCTGGAACTTTCCCAGACATCATCAAACAGATGGGCATTCTAGAATCAAAACGGAACCAGATACTATGAAACAAGGGGACATTTTGGACGCTCAAGCCCAACCAAAGACTATAAAACGAAAGACATTCTGGACTCCAAAATATATCTAGAAGTGATCAGACAAAACTATATTCTGGAGTCTAAAGAACATTCTTCGATTAAAAACCAAATCAGACATTAGGGAGTATTCTAGAATCTACAACCCAAACAGACATCATTGAACAAAGTAGAATTCTGAATTCCAGAACCAAGCCAGGGATCACCAAAGGGATGTTCTGGAATCTAAAGTCCAACCATGCACCAAAACAACAAAAAACATAGAACACCCTGGAATCCAAAGTAGAGACATCATGAAGCAAAGGGCGATTACGGATTAGAAAACACAACTTGATATCATCAGACAAGCGATATTTTGGAATCTAAATCTTAACTAGACATCTCCAAAAATGAGAAATTCTGGAATCCAAAACCCAAACAGACACCATCAAACACAAAGTAAACTAGTTAAATGGGGCATGTCCACTGATGGGGACTGAAATAACTGTTGGGAGAAACGGAAAGCCCTGTGTCATGATGGCACATAGTGGGAGCACCTCCAGCTTGTACACAGCAGCAGTTTTAAGGAGGTTTTAGAAATAGAAATCTAAGGACTAATGTCACAATAGGTCTCAAAAATCAAACAGAGGAAGATTTTGGGCTCTAAAGCCAACAAGACATCAGTAGACAACATTCATTTCCGAATCCTTATTGCTGATCCATGGGTTAACCCTTGTTGTACTAAATACCTTATGTCGGCTAGACTCTGAAAGTTTCTTCGTGGCTTCATCTAGTTTAGCCTGAAGCTGCTGTAAAAGTCGTTCATTTTGGCCAACTTCTTTCTGGAAAGGAAACAGATAAATGCATGTCAAATACCATCACAGTAAGGACAGCTCTATCTGGGGCAATCAGACAAGAAATTGCTAAAAGAAGGTATGCCAAGGAGAGGTGCTATTTCACTGTATGTTTTTTTCGGACGCTTGATAGTCATTCAACGACTGGACTGGACTGGAAGTCAGGTGAGGTACAGAGATGCTCTGCAATGAAAAGTAGATACGTTGACTAAAAGTCTAAATTTAATCTTGGCTTCTGATGGACTTTTGGGATGGCACAGATGTGTGTAAATGTGACTCCTTCACAATAGTAGACATTAATATGTATGTCTCTTTCATTCACTCTTTTTGGAAATTCGCAGAATCCAAAAGGGTTGCACCCGGGAATCACCATTAATTTGTTTACAGGATTAAGCCTTGCATTCTAGCCATCCTAAAGTTAACCCAGTTTCAGGACTGGAATAGGAGTGATTTTCACTTCCTGGTAAAAACCTCCATAGGCATCATGCCTAACAACCCTACAAAAGATGGGAGGGTTCCCACCCAAGACAAACCCTTAATATTGACCCTAGTTTGCCATGGTGGGAAAATGATGTGGAAAACACTTATGAACACCCAAAAATGGGTAATTTTGTATACATTTGCAGACGTTTACAAAGTCACAAGACATGTAACATCCATGCCCTCCTCTGTTACACAGACCCATGTTGTTGGAAAACATGAACCACTGGGAGACTTTTTGCATGGGTTAGGGAAATTTATGTTTGTAATACTTCTAAAATCCTTATTTTGACGGTCAGAATTGAGAACATATCAATTTTAATTCAGCTGGTTCGTGCACTTTCATAGTACTTTTGGTGTGTCCTAAATTTTGTAAAGGAGTTCCTTTGATCTGCTTTCTTTGGTAGACCATGGCACAATTAATTAAATACAGATTTATGTGAGGCTATAGTGAGTGAGAGATTGGTGCAGTATTTTCTGAGTTTTGGTTTATAGGTAGCTACTATGTCTTGATATGAACATCCATTCCAGTTCAGAATCGAATTGAAGTAGAAGTGTTTACACAATGTTTTTCGGGTGCGGAAGAGCGATGAAGGAGCTATTGAGAATGAATGCTGTCAACTATATTTGATTATTTTATGATTTTTTTTTACTGTACAAGGAAAGCTCATCCCTATTCCTGAACACAACAGGCTGTTTTGTGTCCATCTGTTATATAACGGAGGCAACTGGATAGTAAGGATAGTTTCATAGTCTTGTTTACAGTGCTTAATTTGTTCCGGTGGTTTCCGGTGCTCGGCACTGGCACCAGTGGCATAGCTAGACTTGAGACCACCCGGGGCGGTCCCGGCATTTGCCTGCGGCGGCCGCTTTGAAGAGCAGGGGGTGTGGCAAACTACGGATTGCTTTGAGAGATAAACAAGGACCCCCTGGGTATCAAAAATACACAGATTCCTAGGGCAGGGTAAAAACCAAAGCAAGTATAAAATCCTAGGACATCCACAAAATAAGTGACCATAGACGCTGGACCAATAGAAAGAACAAAATGTAGGGAGATAATGTGTGTATTTAAAAAGGTTGTGATATATTTAATTCAACATAAAGGAAAAATCATATAGAGACTAATAAAATAAGTCAAACTATATGATACAATAATACATTAACATATTAAAATCTTTGGCACAATACATCAAATACATTCATTAAGAAAAGAAAAGAATAACCTCCTAATACAAGTATAAATCCTGACTAATAAAATGCTAATGTACAAAAAAGCAATATGTGCTAAAATATTAAATGTCAACTATTCCAGATTAATTCAATGGACTCGACGCGCGTTTCGGCAGTAGGGAAACTGCCTTCCTCAGGAGTCGTTGATTAAACTCTGTAAAAAATATGTTTTAAGAAAACAACAATGTTATATATCAACATATACCAGTCCTTAAATCATTTTAATCTATTTATCTACTTAAAAAACCTTAATGGTTCCGTACCAAATGTGAATTATTTGACACTTAAAATTCTCCCCTAGAGGTCCAGACATTTTAATTGGTCACTTAACGTCATATACTAGACTGATGTATAAACACGGCTAGTGCCCACTCAGCTTAACTTTAACAGAGCTCTATTTGTAAATACATTAAATGATCACATATATAATATGGTGTGGTATCACTCCTGGTTAGTACTATGTTGCATCGCTAACCCGGCATGAAAGTGCATTTAATCTTCGCAAGCATCATTCTTGAAGAAGTTTATTCTAATTTCCCGAATGCTGTGGTGTGATTTCACTCCTGGATTAAAGTATATAAAAACACTTACATAATTCAAGAAAAAGCTGATATTTTCCTCGGTAGATTAGAAGGATATGCCAAAAATCATGAATAGTGAGGACATTTGTAAAAGATGATACCTAATCATAGACAAAATTTATAATAATAAAGACAAATTACATAATGCGACCAAATGGTAAACAGCACTATAGTTGATAAAAAATATAAACACCATGATTTGGTACAGTAATGTAGTCCTTATGTGATAACATTATGATTCACAATATCGAACTCATTTTATTTAATAAGTCGCGTAGTAACAGTGTGTCTATAGAATCAGGCAGAGACACGAATAAGTGGCTGTTTCTTCCGAATGGCAATCTATTGTACTGTTAGCTATAAATGCAATATAGCACTGTATCCTTTCCTGTTTGAGTGTACCTGCAAAGATATGACGAAATGAGTTCGATATTGTGAATCATAATGTTATCACATAAGGACTACATTACTGTACCAAATCATGGTGTTTATATTTTTTATCAACTATAGTGCTGTTTACCATTTGGTCGCATTATGTAATTTGTCTTTATTATTATAAATTTTGTCTATGATTAGGTATCATCTTTTACAAATGTCCTCACTATTCATGATTTTTGGCATATCCTTCTAATCTACCGAGGAAAATATCAGCTTTTTCTTGAATTATGTAAGTGTTTTTATATACTTTAATCCAGGAGTGAAATCACACCACAGCATTCGGGAAATTAGAATAAACTTCTTCAAGAATGATGCTTGCGAAGATTAAATGCACTTTCATGCCGGGTTAGCGATGCAACATAGTACTAACCAGGAGTGATACCACACCATATTATATATGTGATCATTTAATGTATTTACAAATAGAGCTCTGTTAAAGTTAAGCTGAGTGGGCACTAGCCGTGTTTATACATCAGTCTAGTATATGACGTTAAGTGACCAATTAAAATGTCTGGACCTCTAGGGGAGAATTTTAAGTGTCAAATAATTCACATTTGGTACGGAACCATTAAGGTTTTTTAAGTAGATAAATAGATTAAAATGATTTAAGGACTGGTATATGTTGATATATAACATTGTTGTTTTCTTAAAACATATTTTTTACAGAGTTTAATCAACGACTCCTGAGGAAGGCAGTTTCCCTACTGCCGAAACGCGCGTCGAGTCCATTGAATTAATCTGGAATAGTTGACATTTAATATTTTAGCACATATTGCTTTTTTGTACATTAGCATTTTATTAGTCAGGATTTATACTTGTATTAGGAGGTTATTCTTTTCTTTTCTTAATGAATGTATTTGATGTATTGTGCCAAAGATTTTAATATGTTAATGTATTATTGTATCATATAGTTTGACTTATTTTATTAGTCTCTATATGATTTTTCCTTTATGTTGAATTAAATATATCACAACCTTTTTAAATACACACATTATCTCCCTACATTTTGTTCTTTCTATTGGTCCAGCGTCTATGGTCACTTATTTTGTGGATGTCCTAGGATTTTATACTTGCTTTGGTTTTTAAACTACGGATTGCTGCCTGCCCCCACGACGGCCGCACTGAAGAGCGAAGGAAGGGGTTACTATTGATTGCCGCCCCTTGACCGCAGGTAAGAGCTGGGGGGAGTCTGCCCAGCCCAAAACACTGCCGCCTGGGGTGGACCACCCCATCAACCCTTTACTTGCTACGCCACTGACTGGCTGCTCTAGTAACAATACACCACAGGGTGATGCTCTCTTTTTATAATTATGAGATGAGCACAACAACCCTGTTTATTAAGTCAATACAGTGGAAATTAATACTACCAGCCTCTCATGCCATTATTATAGCTGTGTGTGGCCTGAAATAGTCTGACCTGACACACTTGTAGGAGTGCTGTGGTTAGGTGTTATATTTTAACTGCCATTGGCAGCGCTGGCAGGGTATGAATGGTGCAGGCTGCAGTTGCCTTCCGAGAAGGGCCCTAGCACTTCATTCTTTTCAAATTAAACACTGTTTTTTTATGAGTGCCGATTAATCAAAAAAAAAAATGCACTTCAATCTGAAATTTTAAAACTCGTGCCAACGTATTTCTCTCAATGACCTGTGGTCAGTTTGAGAATTTGAACTTCGCGATCACACAAAAATTGTTTTTAGAAGGCCATAATGTTGCAGCCAGATGTTTGCAGTTGGAAATAAATGGTGGCCTTTATTCATAAACATACCACACCACAACCAGTTATCCTTTATTTAAGGCCCTTGTTCCAAGACTACAGCACAGGAGAAGGATATGAATATGCAAATTTTGAAATTCAATACTCGAGCGCCATGGTTCTTTTCATTTTATGTTAAATCCCTCAATACGGAACAGCAGGAGTTATGTGTGGGGCGTCGGAGATCACAGAAATCACATCTCCCTACTGCACGCTACAATTATTATTTTTTCAACTCACTCTATCATTGGAGTTGTTTTGTAATGACTAGTCGTTAAAACTCCCCACAGAGACTGATTGCTGGCTGTCCCTTGTCAATGTGCTCAGGGTTACTGGAACATAACTGCAGAGTTTTTATGAATCCTATAATGCCAGTAAATGCTTTTGCTAGTAGCATTTAAGCGCCAACACATCAACATTTAACATTTAAAATTAAGCAGTAATACAAATTAAAATGGACCTTACGTTTGAAAGTGAATATTTCTAAGGTTAAACGTGTGAAACAGGCCTGTTACCTACTCTGCCAGACACCACGCACCCTTTCATGTTATAAAAAAGCTGGCCAGCACAGATCCTTGGATGCCCTCTCTTTTTTGGTGTAGCAGAATCAAACACACCCCATGTATACATCGTAGGAAGGGGAATGCACCTACTTCTGCCAGGAAGGGAAGAAGTTGGTTGCCTGTATCGATGGCAATTCACAATACACAGAGGCAAAATGCACACTGATTGGCAAGAATTGGACGGTATTCCTCATTCAAGCTATCAGGGTTGAGAGATTCAAGCTGAAAATTTCACACAAGGAAATGCAATGCTCCGGAAAAAAAGAAGCAAACAGGAAAGGACTGTGTAGGTGTCTTACTTTATATTCTCCGAGGAGGCTGCTTCTCTCGTCAAGCTTCCTTTGCAATTCGCCCTGCAACAAAATACAATAAATAGTACAGAAAGAAATGATAATAAACAGCCTCAAATGGGTTGTAATACAGAATAAAAATAAAAAATTAGTTATACAAAAAAAAGTATGGCATGATGGCGATACTGAAAGAAGAGATGGGCATTTTGGGGCATTTTGTGGTCAGGAAAAGTTTTTTACCCGAGCCTGGAGCTTTGAAAGTTCAAGCTCGCCTCCGGTTTATGAACTGCACAGTGAAGACATACCTGAGACCTCGGCTTAGTTTAAGTGGGGTAAAACACATGCATGACTAGACTCTGGGAGGCAACAGGTAGGAATTATTTTATTCCACTGACCGCTGAAACCACTGAACTTAACAGCAAATGGCTGCAACACAGCGCTTTGAGGCAGCCCAAGTACAATGCTCTATGTGAGAAGGGGGCAGGACCCAGAATGAGGTACACAACTAATGGGCTACACCCCCAAATGCCACTCCGATTAACTAGTACATCTCCCATTAAGGAATAACCAGCGTGATGCCCCCAGCTGAGACGAAACCTTTTTGTCTTAAAACTGGAATCTCTTCTCTGGGTCTTTTTGTTGGGCAGGTTTGAGAGTACGGGCTGTCCTGCACCTACCCAGTACGTAAAGAGAGTGCAATAGAGGCTGGTCAGCCAGCCTAAACCAGGAAAAGGCGGTGTTTTGGTGGGTCGTCTCAAACAGTCGGCAGCGCACTTTTTGGAATTTCACAGTGATGCACTTTTGCACCGTATACACACTTGTTTGTTTCAAATCATGATATGCCTCAAATTGTGAAGTTTATTTAAGGACTGGTACCTCCAAAAGGTGGACAAGCTAGGCAGAGTAAGACAAAGGTCAGTGAAGTATTTTGCATTGCTGACCCAGCAAAACAAGTATGGCCGTAAAGAGTACATTTCAGGGGAAACATGCGTGTAGAGTTGGGAACGTTTCTTTTAAAAACATTTTTTTTTATGATTTCATATTTTTTTGGTAGGGTCTCCGCACTCAAGGGTGTAATTCAGGACCCAGTATCCCCCAGGGCACAGGGTGGCCCCCAACCCTGCAGGGGGCCCCCCAATGAGACCAAGACCAATGAATATCTGTCAGATATGGGAGTCTCGGAGGCCCCTCCTCATATTCTGCAGGGGGGGGCATAATTTTGCATTACTACGCTACTGCCTACGTCATAATAGCAAAGCATGTCTCAGTAATCCTATTTTGTAGAGGTGTAGGACCACCAACAAGTTAGTTAAAGGCTAATCTAAGTCTGGTATGGCTCAAATGGATTCTAAGATCTCCTGGTAAAATGATGGTCGAAATGTTTAACCAGAATAATTATATACATTGACCTGTACTATAATGTTATGCATTTCTGAGTTGTATCTGTGTATAAGAGATATTGCTTATTTTGTTAAACCGTTTCCCCTCACTTCTAGATGACAGATCTAACGTTGATATAATTAACATACTCATTATGATAGCTTTTAACCAATGGGATTATGCCATTCGTATGATTTGATTGCAACAAAACATTGTACATATATAGATCTACGTGAAAGCTTTGCATTATACACTGATGCAGACTTACATTCTGGCTGCGCAGCTCGTCCTTGTCCAAGTTCGCCCTCAGTAGTTCCTGCTTGAGCTGGAGAACAGAACTTTCTTGCTGAGCCATTCTCTGCTGCAAGGCATCCTGGGAAAGAAATTGATATCCGAAGGGTTATTTGCCTTAATTAAATGAATTCCACAATTGAGAGGGGTCCATGTATAACGAACTTTAATCTAATGTTATCATTTCGTTTCCTAAGTAGCTTGGGATAAAGACCTAATCAAGATGCCACCATTGCTCTGATGCTAAGATGTTCAGTCAAGGTACTTGAAAGATCGCATTTTCCTTAAATCCACATAACTGGATATATGTTACCTTTATTCCCTGTAGGTTTCTGGCGTCCTCTTTGGATTTCTGCAGCTCTTTCTGTGAATTTAACAAAATCGAATTAATACTTTGAAAATTGATTGGTAGAATACATTGAGAGGTATCAAAATAGAGAAATACTGAAATGTGCAAGTAATATCAACTGGTTGGCAGTCAAATACTACCTATTAATATATTGGTAATTGAGTGACTATGAAATATCAGTTGAGAGAAAATAAAATATTAAGTGTTTGTCTGAGAAATATCAATTGATAGACAATAACATATAAATCGAGTGACTGTGAAATACTGCAATGAAATGGGGTGGCCTCTTAACCTACAAAAACTTTCGTGCAATTTTTTATTTTTTATTTACCACATCCGGACACGCTCGAACTCGGGTGTGGTGATGCATGCATCTGCATACATCATCACGCTGGGACAGCTGTAGCTTTATCATGACACACACAGATCTTCTCAGCCCCCCAGGCAGACTAGGAACTGTCAGCAAAGAAGACTCCGGCTGCGGGACTTTAACAATAACTACAGCCTGCAAAAAATAATTCTAAGTGGCTGGCCAGCTCCCAACTTTCTATCTAGAGTGCTATCGTAATTTAGAGCATGGCATCAAGGCACAATGTTTTAAATGTAATAATGTTTAGCAGATAACACTGGAATGTTATGACTGAGGGCTAATATTGGCTATTATTGTCACCAATGGAGCTGAGAACTTCACAATGCTGTAATGCAGAAAACAAACTCCTATCTCGAATCGTCATGTAAAAGCAGCACTGGTCTGAAATCCAGCTCAGCTTACCCTCAAGTGTCGGTTCTCCTCCATGCTCTGGTCGAGGCGGCTCCTGGCGATCACCTGCAGAGAAACCAAGAAGCGAGGTCAGGTCTGAGGAGGTGACGCACGCCCGCGCGCGCTGCCAGGCCCACGAAGGCATAGAGACGGTGGGAGATGGGCACACTTACCAGCTGGTCCTCGACGTTCGCCCCTTCCTCGGTGCGGGCAACCGAGCCCACCTGCTCCTCTCCGGGCAGACGGCCGCTCAGCAGCAGGGCCTGCGCGACAACAAAAAAAGAGCAAAAGAAACTCAACACCGGCTGAGTCCAGGTAGGGAGACAATAAGAAACACTATCCAGGCACAGGGCAGGCTGCCAGGGGCCGCCAGGGACCGCCAGGGATCATGGGAACAGGAACAACTTTACAACTGGCCCAAGCCTCTGTAAGGCCGTGTAGGGCTCGGCCCCAGCCCTCCCTTCTCCTTCTCTCGCCCTTTCAGAGACACCGGGGAAATCTCCAGAATGCAAGGCTTTAAATGGGGCACTGTCTCTAGTACTACGTAGCTGCGCTTTCATTTAAAAGGGAGAGTACCTGCACTTCTTAACTGCTGCAGCACATTTAATGGGGGAGAAGCGGTACTTCTCGGGGGCAGGCAGGTACTTTAAATAGTGAGTACCGGCACTCCTATTTTTCTATTTAAAGCACCGCCTAAAGGCACACAGCTAAAAACCATCAGGACAACAGAACCGTCACTATCGAAGGATTTGAGCAGACGCAACACCAATTCTGGGGTTGCATGGAGGGTGAACGCGTCCTTTCAGAGACACCCAGGAAATCTCTTTAGGACAGACAACTAAACACAATTGGAACAACAGATCCTATTTAAAGATGATTCATCCCAGTGGCTGCACTCAAGAATAACCGACGAGACTGCATGCCGAGGGGCACACGATGCACGCAATTCCGAAAGATTCCAGAGAGGGGCAGACGTGCGCCTGACTTTTGTAGCTGGCTGCTGCAAATGACCCCTTCCAGCAATGTATACAGCTATATTAGAAGCACTATTCAACATGTGGCAAACTAGAGATTCGACACGACGTCCTGCAGTTTCTAAATTACCCCAAACCTGTATTTACAACGTTTTAGGTCTGGCTTCAAACCCCAGATGTCGCCAAGCCTTATGTGAGAGCTACCTAAACAAGGATTTGCAATACAATCGGTCTCACATTTGTGAGAGTTAGAGCTATTGGCGTTATAAAATATACTGTTTTTACCTATGTGGTTTGTTTTGGAGTGTAGTGGATGAGTGTGGATAGGAATTATGTGTGGGTTGTATTGGAATTGTAAGATGTGGAACTGTGTGTTGTGTAGTGTATTTATGTAGTAGAATTATGTGACATGGTGAATAGACAGTGGTGTGAGCTGCAAAGAATAGACACTAAGGTAGAGAGGGATGGGTAGTTTGTGTAGGAAGGGGTTATTGAACTCGAGAGAGGAGCAGAAAGAGTGTGTGAGAAAGAGAGAAAGAAGGGTAGAACAGGCAATAGACGCATAAAGATGGAGGTTTTCATATGCAGAAGAATAGGAGGAGAGGGTGGGTTTGAGGGAGGGAATCTTTGAAAAGTGACAGGATAGAAACTGGGCTTTAAGACCTGAAGTTAACCATATGAGAGAGGTGTAAATAGAGCATGCGAGAGCCAGAGTGATGGGTGAGAATACCAGAGAGAGAGAGAAAGATAGGAGGACAAGAGGCATGACCCTCTTAGTCCACGACGTGCCCAGGCCCTGCCAGGAATTCACCCTCTGAGCCATTGGTGTTGCCTTGTTGTCGGGCACAGTGCTTAATTTGAGCTGTGGTTTCCGGTGCTCGGCACCAGCACTTAATTGTCATCACCACACTTATGACAATCTGCCAGATGGTGGCGCTACTCATCTAATTTAGAGATGAGCAGAACAACAATTGTTTATACTAATACCTGCCTCCCCAGCCATACCTTTAGCTTTTGGGACCTGGAATAATCTGAACTGTCGCACTTGCAGGCGAGAGAGATGGTTAGTACTTGTTTTGGCAGTGATGACAGGGAATTGGATGGTGCAAGCTGCAGTGGGGTCTGGACCCTGGCACTTATTATTTTACAAATTAAGCACTGCTTTTATGCCAGGTAGGGCTGATACTAGGGCGGGACTGGGAACCAAAACCGGCCCCCGATAACAAAAACGGACCCCAGTGGCCCAAAACCGGCCCCCCTCTGGCGGCCTACTGGGGAAAAGCCAGTCCGGTCCTAGCTGATACAGATTCAGTCGCACAGTACAGCAGAAGACTTCACTCAGCCCGTCAGAGGCGCCAGCGGGTAGAATTCTTTCAGTTTACGGACAACAAAATGTGACTAGTTCTGGGACCAAAGATCGGAAGTACCAAATATACATCCCTACATAACACCTATCCCAGGGTCGAGGGGGTATGTTTTCTGAAGTGAATGGTGTGCAAACCCCTCCTTATTGTGGATGAAAAGTACAAGATTAGCTGTTAAGATAGCTCAGAAGGTTGAGCCCCTAGGTGAGATAACAGTTTTCAAACTGAAGGTTGCAGGTTCGAGTCACAGAACAGCAGACTCGTCTTTTCCTCTTTCCAAGGCAGACCGAATAAATACCATTTAGTCAGGTTAACAATTAGTCACAATGTTTAACCGATCTAAAAGGCCACAAATGAGGATTCAGTTGGGCTGCAACACAGAATAATTAATCAAATTATAAGCATCCCGCTTCAAAAGATAGTTGTGAGGTTCCATTAACAAGTGGGGAGAGCTCTGGGCATCAAATCTGATTTTGTTTGGCTGCAGAACTATTTCCGCGCCCCAGTGCTTCATTATGCAAATGCATTCGTGTCATGATTGTGGTTTATGCTCCTTTGTGCACCCGACCCTCTCAGTTCGCCCCTCCTGGCTGCCTTCAAGGCTTTGGCCGAGCAGAATTTGACTTGGAGACAACAGTGGCTTTGTTCACGTCTTACAAAAACATTGCCACAATAGGGCGAGGGTGCCAACCGCCTCCTCCCCACAATGCAAACAGTAGCTGAGAATGCCAGCGAGGCGGCGGGACCCGAGGCTCGATCAGTGCTTTCTGTCTCAGCCATTCTGACTGGCACTGGTAGAACAGCAGCCAATCAGAATGGGTCTGTCTTATCTAGTAGGCCCGATTGCCTGGAAAGCCAACAGAAATGACTGCCTCTGTTATCTGAACAGGGATAGACACTCAAACAGCAACGATCAAAACCAATCTAAAATGAACCGCTGAGATTCTGAAACTTTATATCTCCCACCGCAGCTGCCACTCACTGCACCACAAGGGGTCCATTTTATTCTCTATGTCTTTCTTTCTCTCTATTTTACATTTATTTTAGGCCCTTTGGAGCAGTAATAGGCAATGGCGTTTATTGAAATGTGAACACAACAGAATCTACACACACCGCAGTGCACTACAAAATGATTCATAGAGAAATAGGCCCATTAGGCCTTAGGTCTGGCTAGACTCGCACCTGCTCAGCACCAGAATTCCCTCCTACTCTACAAATCTGCATAAAATAAAATAACAGTCACTGCCTCACCAGCAGCCAACCAAAATGCTTTACACATACAGATCAGTTTAGGTTAACTGAAACACTGCCAATCAAATTATCTAAAACTGCCAGTTGTTCCAGCCATTTGACTGGTGACCTTTCAATCAGGTAGAACAACTAGCTGGGTTTGATCTATTCTGATTGGCTGCTGTGCAAGCAATCAGAATGTCTGGGGCAGCCTGAGTCACTGGCTGTTGCACAGGTAATAGGACGGTTAGGAATCCCAAAGAAGGTGTGTCTTGCAGCAGAATACTTTTATTACAGTGGTGAGTTTATTTAGCGGCACGCTTTGAAGTTGAGCTGACCTCTTCTTGCACAATATGAAACCATTTAGATGCGGGCCAAAGCATTACATGTGTAAGTTAATATCTAGGAATCAGCTGGGTTAAAACTGAACTCAGTGGGGCCTTATCCCATTTGGGGGGGGGGGGTTAAAGGTCGATGACCCTGGTGGTGGCAAGATGGGAAGGCTGTTTACAAAGGACTGTTTTTTAGGTTGAAGCCTACTAGACAGCCAGGCCCGGACTGGCCGTAGCAGGCAACGGGCAATCCCCCGGTGCACCGCATGGGTGGGGGTCGATTTTGTTACAGGGCCGTTTTTGCAGCATAGCTGCAAAATCGGCCCTGTAACAAAAACGGCAAAAAAACGGCCCTGGCAAATAGCTCAACGGCACCCACAACCCCCGGGGGTTGGGGGGAGGAGGGGGGAGAGGGGGGCAGTGGGGGGGGGCCGTCTGAGCACTTTGCCAGGGCCGGTTTTGCTTCCCAGTCTGGTTCTGTAGACAGCGTAACTGTCTAGTTTGCTAGCAACATCTTGGGGACATTCAGAAAGCTCTCCTGGGAATGCTTTGTTGCTGTTGTGTACCATTGTATTTGTGGTTTGCAACTCACATTTGCTTGTTTTCTATTAGCTGGCTCTATTTGTTTTTTTACTGTTCATCTCGAGTTGATATTTGTCCACCAGTGCTCAATGTCTGTAAATAGGCCTTTTAATCTTCTTCCTATCTTGTCACATTTTATGTGCATCCAAAGACAGAGGTCAAATTAAAGGCTTTCTCTTCTTTCTCTGACTTCAAAGTGAAAGGATGTAAGTGACAATCATGCAGGTTCCCTTATTTTGTTTCTAGACCCAACAGCATTTTAATGTCTGTAAATGAACTGTGCAGATATATTAGAATAAATCAGAATTAGGACAGCACAAATGAAGCACATTTTTGGTAATTCTGAAGTCTGGTGGAAACAAATATTTTAAAACAATCAATTCACTAGGTGATGACATTTCCATACTGTATTGTTTGTGCCCTGTGTACTTTTATCAGTGAAACTGTACCTCTGTGCAAATATAATGGTGATTTCAATTGAAGATGTGTTGTTTGTAATGGAAGTGTGCTATACCATGCATATTCCACTCGACGCCACTCCACTCAACTCTGCACACCTCCACGCCACTGTTCTCTACTCTGCACCACTCCACTTTGCACTATGCAATTGCACTCTACTCCATCCTGCACTACTCCATTTTATGCCACTTCACTCTAGTCTATACCAATGCCCTCTATGCCACTCTAATCTACACCACTGCAGGCAGTACACTGAGGAGTTAAAGGTCTATTGTGCACTCTCTGTAAAAGTACAAACACACAAGAAGCACAAAAGTCCTGGTAGAAACAACTAAACCACCAAAGGAATTATCACACATTCATGTTCCTCCATAGGGCGATGAATCTGCTTAGTGTGGTATGCTCCATCAATGGTTAATGTATTGCGAGTACTACTGTTCACTAGTTGTACAATCTCCTAGCTATAGGTTCAATAGGGGAGAGGAGTTGGCCTAACGGCTAGGGCGCTCGACCTCAGACCTGGAGGAACTGGGTTCGAGTCTCGGTAACGACGCCAAACTTCCTGTGATTCTGGGCAAATCACTTAATCTCCCCGTGCCTAACAAAAATGAATGTGTGTCATAATGTAACGTAACTGGTGCTATGTAAAGCGCTCTGATATTCGGTTCGGGTCTAGTTTGCGCTATATAAAACTCTAAAAAAAAAAAAAATAGTTGTGGTGAAGTTATTTCCTTATTTCGATATTTACATTCTTCCTTTCATAAACCGTAAGACCTATGTAAAACTGCGTATGGGTGAGCTAAATAAATGTTATTACTAATGCATCACTACCATAAGATTAAACCCAAGAAGGTCGAGCAACAGCCCCTGACTATCTTCTCCACTGATATGTTTCAGGGCTCAAATACTGCCCCGTTATGTCTCTTCGTATAGGCCTTGGCATCTCAAAGCAAATATTGTGCAACAGTCCCCGGTTCATAAGGCATGTTATGCAACCGTATTCAATATGTCATTCTTTCATAAAATGGTACATAAGTATTGGAAACACACCTTCTTTATAGAACTGTTACACCTTGGACACAAACAGTGCAAGCTCCCTGCCATCAGATGACTGGTACAGCTAAGGTAGCATCAGCACAAGCTTTCCCCATCACAGGACATGTACAAAGCAGAAAGCAGCAGTTCTGGCTTTGTTTCCTCACAGAACTGGTGAGAATGGCAGTAGCAAAGACACGTAAACTGTAGACCTATATGAAACTGTATATGGGAGAGCTAAAAATGATTTGTACTAATATCTCAGCACCACATGTTAAAATCAAAGAAGGTTGAGCAACAAACCCTACCCAAGAGGCAGCAAGTGCAACCTCCTATTTTCCATGGAACAAATGCAGCAGGGCAGACTAGTAAAAGGTTTCACCATTGACAGAAGTAAGAGATAGGTTACAGATGGTCTCGGGAGTGGTTGTTGAACTCACTGAAAGCAATATATATATAGGTGGATGAGTGAGTGAATATTACTATTCTCACTCAGGTTAAATTCCAAGTCAGCAACCTGAAGATCTCGCTGCTGTCACCTGGAAACTACTGCTTGCGTTAATCCTTTGGTTTTCCACATTTTGAGAAGTAGACATTACTTACTGCATTGTTGTTATTTGGATCAGCCTGGTCACACCTAGGTAGCTTTGATCTAGACAAGCACACAGGTGCCAGCCTCTTCGAAAACAGTTACATTTGATAAGGACACTCTTTGGATAAAAAGATTATTACTATCAGATTTATTAGGTTGTTCCTTCTCTAATTTTTCCATAACCCTACCGCATTATGAAATCTATTTTGATGGAAAAAAATTGACCATCGGTAAAACAATAAGAAAACAAGGACCATTAAAAGAAATGAGCATTGTGGAAAAATATTGTAGGGTGGGACTAGCTTATTCATTAATAAAAATGAAAACAAGTGATACCTGCAGTTCAAAGAGTGAGTTCTTCATCTCCTGCACCTCCCCCTCCAGCTCGTCGTGTCGTTCTACATGCTGTTTTTTCCATGATGTCTCGCGGACCGGCACTGGTGACACTGGTGAATCGGATTTCCAATCTGGAAGGAAGATGGAGTCTGACTCATCTGGAACACCAAAACAAGACATGTTAATGGAACCACCAAAGGAGATGAAGGATTCAATATCAACACTGTCCAGGAGTCCCTGGACTGTCTAGGCCACCTGACAACCCCCCACAATGGTGTATGCCGTTCAGAGGTGAGACGTGTGCTGTGAGGGCACAAGTTAACCCCTTCGATGCACGTGTCAGCCAACAGCCATCGCGAGCACTACCTGGCTAGTGCTGCGCACGTCCGTTGGCCAACGCGGCCCGCCGACTCTTCAGAACTCCCGGACCGCGGCGGAATTTACGCCGTGGTTAAGGAGTTAAGATCTTAGCACCTATGCTTACTATACACAGGGCTGTGGGCAGGGTCTGAACCCCTCCACAATTCACAGCCATGGACTTACACAGTGGAGGCTGTGTGCAAGGCCTAAGGTCCCATCAGATTCTACATTCAACATACAATATGGGTTGGAAATAGTGCCTCGCCAGTGGCCAGGCGCTGCACCCACCCCTCCATGGCCACCTAACCCTCATCTTGCTCAGCCTTCAGCCCTTCACAGCAAAGGTTGACCAAAGGTTTTATTGCTCAATGATGGTCCGTGGCAAACTCTTCGCAAGGGACCTACCCCCACTGCATCCATCCTTTGGGTGAATACAAGTAAAAAGACACGGACATCCTTCTAAAGTAGTTCCTTTCTGAAATATCACATGTCGTTTGTATCTTTCGAAAGCTTACAAAGAAGTTTATAAGCTTATACATACAAATCTGCACGAAAGTTGACATGCCAGATTTTAGCTGACTATGGAAATTTAAATCCACCAACAAGATTAAAAGTTAAGGCAAATGAAAAACAATGCCTTTTCGTTACAACATGAGGCTGAACCTGTGTGTATATATATATATATATATATATATATATATATATATATATATATATATATATATATATATATATATATATATATATATATATATATATATATATATATATATATATATATATATATATATATATATATATATATATATATATATATATATATATATATACAGGTGCTATACCCGCTATTTAAATGAGTAGGAACCATGACTCACAGAAGTCGAAATCTTCAACAGGGTCAAGAAAGAGGCCCTATCCTTCTCTCTACACTGGGAATAGCAGATCTACATATATGGTGTATGGCAACCTAGTTTTATCATGGCCAGTTGCAATAAACAAAGGAATGTAACAACAGCCAGCGCACAAGAGGTAAAATCTATGCAGTGCCAAAAAACACGCTAACCAGTCCTTGTGAGGCTAGACCCAGTTATTTTCTTCTATAAAGTGATGCTAGACTAGAATCTGCGAGGCATAAAACATAGGGGCATATTACCAACGTTAAGCGATATTTATCGCTAACGATGCTTAGCAACGAATTTTTTAACGCTAAGCATCGTCAGAAATTATCGCAGATAAACCTTGCTATTATCAAGGTTTATCGCAAATGCGATAAAAAACGGCCGCAATGCATGAATATCGCTGAAAAGTCAGCGATATTCATGCATTACCGAGCTAATGCGCTTAGCCATGTTATCCACCTCCCATTGGAAAACATGGCTAAGAACTGCTCAGGGCAGGTGTTAGTTTTTGGAGATATTCGCGCTTAGCGCGAATATCTCCAAAAGTTGGTAATAGGAGATAGCGATGTTAGCGACTGTTTCCAGTCGCTAACATCTTGGCACGCCCACTTTGCATGTCATTAGTGATAAATATCACTGACATGCAAAGTGGGGCCCAAGATGGTCGCTATCTCCTACTAGCTGTCGCTAACTGGTGTTAGCGACAGCTAGGTAATAGGGAGATATTTTTATCTCCGCTTTCTTGGCTTTTAAAGCCAAAAAAGCAGAGATAAACCCCCTTGATAATATGCCCCATAGTTTTCTCAGGTCAATTGCGGTTTGCCGTGATATTAACAGGGTAATTGATCTCTGTGTACATATACACAATTTGATCTACTTGTATAGACCCACAATTGTCGAATTTGCTAAATACGTTTTTAATCATTATAGGCATGCAGTAAGGTTTTGTTTTGCCTTGATGTTATTCATAATACTTTAATAATTGGCGATAATAACCAGCCCCTAAGAAAAGAATTACAACAAATTACAGTGTGACTAAAAATGACAGTCTTGAATGTTATGTATTTGAAAGGACGTTCTATTATTCACCGGTGCCATAAATTGCCGCATATTTTGTTCTTGAACGAGAGCATGAAACAGAAATTCTGGAATAGTAAAAAACAATGTAAAATGTCTGATTTCGGTTGGTGCTCTAACTGAAGGGGATGGGTGGTTAGTTCCCATACTGACTGGCTCATTACACAGCGCGGCCAGCGGGCAAAGCAGGCAGCCATGCATTAATAGCCAAGGTCATGAGCGGGGGAGGAGCTGAGGTCACGTGCAGCCTGGGGTCAGACTGCAGGGGGCCGCCTCTAACATTCAGGCTTACAAGCTGTACTATATAGGCTGGAGCAGAAAAGGCGCCGTGACCAGCCATGGAGCAGAACAGGGCAAAAGAATAGAGTCGGCACATTGGCTGATTACAGAATCTGTACTGTGCGTACTCTGTCAGCTACATCCATTCCATGCCATAAAACTCACAGCTGCAAGAGTACATTAAAATGCTAGAGTTGCAAATGAGTATAACATATTCCAGCTTTAAGGAGTTCCCAGACTTAGAATCACGTAAGGGGAGCACATATGCATCACAGGAGTGTAAGTAGACTTTATCAAAGATCTTGGCTGAGACCAGATAAAAATAATATTTCCTTCCTATGCATAATAACCCTTGGTCTTTCGTTCTCTTGTGGTAATAAGCAGCCACAACAAATCAGCAGCATACAATCCACTTTCAGTCGTGGGAGATTTCCTGTGGAACTCAGTGTTGCACTGAAACCAGCAGGAAATGCCTCTAATTTTGGAAGATCTGCTTGGGTGAAAATCGCTTCTGAGCCGTTCAGGGCACATTACTGACTTCCTGATAGACTACACAGATTCTGGAACATAAGGTGCAATTAGATCATGGAGGAGTCGCATTCTGAAAATAATTTTTTAATTCTGAATAACCGCAAACGGAAAGCTGTTTCTGGCCAGCTGGTGACATCAGAACTAATTATCAAGGCTGTATGTCACATTTTATAATACTGAAAAAGCTTACTAGAATATCGGCTACTTTCTCTACAACTGTATTTCCCTGTAACAACTTTTCTTTATAGCACCTTTCCTCTGTAAAGATCATTTTCTGTAACAACTGTTCTCTGAAACAGCTTTTCTCTGTTGTGCTTTCTGGTGAAATGTATTCATATATTCAGGTTTGTCTGGGATGACATAATACTGATAAAATTGCATCCAGGAAACCCAAAGTTAGAAGAAGCTGAGGTTACCACGTGGCCACCATTTCGAAGAGAAGTACCAGGATCAGCAATTTGGAAGTAAGCCAGTAGGTTCTGGCTAGCTTCTAACTTATTAAGGCACTATATGGTAACGTTCAAATCGCCATTCACTTTAATTCTTATTTAGGATAGTACCCTTCTCACTTCCTGACCATCCTTTAGGCGTTCTTCCCCTAGATGTACCGCTGGAATTCTGCCATCTGCTCTAGAGCAAAATATGAAAATTTTCCCCCTTCAAATAAATAACAATTAATGAACGCTTAATGGAAGGCATAGTATAAAAGATGAAAACGCTGGTCTATTAGAACAGAGGAATTAATGCCATTTTGTCCTTCAAGGAATACGTCCTAGCAGTACACTAAGACGCTTCAGAAACCCATGGGAGAAACCTGTGTGGTAATGAAACTGGGCCTAAGCCCTTCATGGGACCCAGATTATCATCATTCCTTTGCAGCTGTTATGATCCCAGTCAATTCCAAGACTTTTAGCCTTTATTTTCCTTTCTGCTGCTCTCGATAAAATAGAGTGCAAAGACTGGTCAGAAAGGGCAATCACACGGCTGGCATTAAGGGTAAACTACCTTAAGTCGGGGTTTTCAATTATCAGGAGGTAGGGCCAAGCAGAGCACATAAAGGAGTTTATTGTGTCCGCCTACTTTTCTGAAGTGAGCAGAAATTATTTAGAGGGTGAGTGGTGTGAAAGTAGGTGGCAGAAGGCATAGGTGTGTTTATTATTAAGCGGGGGTGTCACAACTCAATTTACTTGTAATATTTACTAACACATTCGCTTTCTATTATATACTGAATGTGCCTCTATTTACAATATAACACAAAATTGAATTTTACGTGTAACATTGCCATCACAGTATAAATGTTACAAAGCCCCAACTCTCTACAAATACTCAACAAGTCAAAATCTTTTACTCCCTTCTGTCACTAAGATCACACAATGTTTAGATTTGGAATCCAAACTGTCTAAACAGGAGCTCCTTGTCCGAGACCTACACAAGACAACACCATCATCTAGAAGCTTATGTGTACCAAAAGCAGTTACACCACATATCTCGTATAGTTTATTTATTAAACAGAGCTAACTCGGTATACATTTGTGGACTAAAGCATCAAAACCACGGGACATTTCTGTATGAATGAAGCTTCATATCATCAACTTTGTAAAACAAACCCAGAAATAAACAAAGATTCGGAGTTCAGATGGGAGTTTCGTGCACATCCCACGATATTTAGGCTTATTAACAGCATTAAACATTAAAATGCACAGAGAAAAAACTTTGGTTAAAGCAATGTCACAACGTTTTTGTGTGTGAAATTTGGATACAGAAGGTTTTCTCTCAGTTTGAAATCGACATGATGTGGTGGCTGTAGAATAAGCAATATTCTTCCTTTTTGTCATCTTGTGCCATCGCATACAAAAATCACGCGAGAAACTGTCAATGTGGTTTGTTTGTAGTTTCTAAAGTAAGGTAGGGAACGTTGGTCGAACAGCAACTGCTCCCAGAGCACACAACCAGTGTCACATTTCCCACAAGACACGTTCTTCTCGAACCACTCTCCGGCAGGAGAAATTATGCGAAAAAAGTGTCAGTGTGGGAAAATAAAATTACATGAGATGGATGAGACCCATCAATCACGATCTGAGTAAATCTTGTGTAATAATAATCACAATAAAAATGTGAACTTGTCCTAATTGTAAAATACATGCTGCTTACTGGGCCTATTAGAATTGAAGCAATCATTCATTTACTGTTGGAGGGTGAAACTCTTTTGCATCCAATTATACTGCATAGTAAGATTCTGATTCTGATTTTTTTTTGCTGGTTATGTTATGCACTTTTATTGTGCCAGAGGTATCACTTGCTTTAAAAGACGTTTGATGACAGGTAAGTTATTGGCCATAAAGAGCAGGTAAACGAATGTGAATTCCCCAACAAGAGATGTTGAATTTGGCTGCACTGGAAAAGATTTCATACAAAGACAATGTTCAGATATTTGAAGACATTCGGTAATGATATCAAGAACTTCACAGGGATGATTAAACGGCCTATGAGTCTGTATGTGTAGGTACATTTTGACGGTGCAAGTATGTGCTCTCGATATTTAAGCATATTTGTATATTTAATACTTACCTTATTTATCAGATTGAGTATATATTTTGTGATATAGTTTCCTACGGGCTGATGTTTGATTATATATGTGAATGTCATTGCCTTGAAAATTAACAAAATATACATTTAAAAAAGCTCCAGGTTTATCAACCAGGTACAATGGGTACCACATCTTGAAACTCACATCTGTCTGGGGCTATGAACTCAAGCTATCAGACACAATCTTACAGATGCTTCGACTGGACGTATATGGAACTTAATTTACAACAATGATATCCAGATGAGAAGACTACGAAGTTGTAGCTTTAAATTTACATTTTACAGTGGTCTTTCCCAGGGGTGTGTCCTAGGAATGGTCTAGGGAATACACTGCAAATATGGCGCACACCTACTCAAGCGCAACTTAGTGGCTAATCACAAACAAGTGAATGTATTTCCCACTATATTTCAAATAAAAGTTACATCGCCAAGTGTACCTGCCACAGCAAGGAAGATAAAAGTGCTCAAGTTACTTCTTTTCTCACAGATATTGTGAGGGCAGGGAAGAAATATATACTATAGTAACATATTTTAAGTAGAAAAAGTTAAAATAAGTCAAACGGTAGAATGACAAATGCTCAAATATCATAACTGCATTGAAGTGTGCATACCTGATAAGTATTTGAAATGATTCAATAAGTATCCAAAAAATTGGCCAATACTAAGCAACACCGGTTTATACAGCAAGAGACATAAGAGTGGTATAATATGCTGTAAAAACCAAGATTTCTTTATTTATTAATTTTTTGTATCCTCATCTGGATCTTCAAAAAGTAAGAAGAGGATGGGGTGCATTAAGGTGGGGGTGAAGTAGACTCATGTGCCATTTTAGAATTCACTATAAATCATTCCTTAGAGCAGACATGGGATGGCCTAACCAGGAATCTATCACTTTTCTTATGGCAGGTGGCCATCTCCCTGTCACAGTCCCCAAACTTTTTCAGTTGCAGACCAGCTCTTGAATAACCCCTTTGCCAAGTATCAAATGTCATGTACAGAACACCTGGCTGCAAGACACCGGCTTTGGTTTTTTAAAAACATGGACAAATCTCTTCTAGATAGGTCCACTTTCTAAAGGTATTACTGCAGCTCTATTGGCACTTCTTTTATTTTTATTTATTTTTAAACTCTTTTTATTGAACTTTGCACAACACCAGTTTTGTTCACATATTACATACATTGTAATTGTATAGCTTCCCCGTGGTGTGACAAATCTGTAGCAGAGTAATTGGGTGCACTTTAACGGCCCAACTTCGACATATCTTGCAGTCTGTTGAGTGCCCCCGGCACCCTGGAGTATACTCGTGGTTCCTAACATGCAGGATCGGCCAATGCAGGTAAGACAGGTGGGGCAGTGTAGGGGGGATTCAACAGAGGATGAGGAGGGAAAATGAAATAAATAATTACATTACCCTCGTATGTCGACTCCACCCCCCTCATCGCCCCACAGCTCTTACATGCACAGGCAGCTTCTGGTAACATGGTTTATTTTTAGTACTGTGATTTGGATAGCATCTTACAGGTGGAAGCGGGCACTTCTTCCCACCACAATCAACCCTCATGATCTGCTGAACAGGACAGATCCACAGTGTTGCAATTGACAGCTGAAGAGTCTCCTATCTCAGGGAACAGATACTCTACCTAGTTCGAAGTCCGCTTCTTCTACAGGAGTGGCTGCAAAGTCTCCCCGCTTCTCCGGCTGTGTAGTGACAGACTCAGTTTTCCCGCTGTGTGCTGGGCTAGATGATGTGAGACTGCAACAAGAACAAGCAACGCAGTGTTATACATATGTGGTAACCCTGATGTTAAAAAAATCTAGATTCATAGATTTTAGAAGTTCTGAGAGTTTGAATGAACTAACTGAAGGCAACCTCTGAATAAAGCCATGCGTCAAATCCCTCTTGGCAGCAGCCGTGGCCCGTGCAGGTAAGAACGGTGGGGCGGGATTTCGATGGACCATGACGAGGGAAAATTAATTATTTATTTAATTTTACCTCGTCATCTTATGTCGAAATCTCCCCCCTCCCCCCAGCCGGCCCCACCGCCCCACATTCTTATCTGCACGGGCCGCGGCTGCTTGGAGCATAAGCAAAGCATTGTGGGCAGAATTTAATCTATGCTATTCTGTTAACTATGGGGTTTACAATTATTTCTGCGTTTACCATCATTTTCCGTTATTCATATATGTAGTGTTTTAGAACAGTGGTTCTTAACCTGGGTTCGCAAAGCCTATTCAGGGGGTCCACGACTGCTTAGAAAAACAAATATCCTTAACGGATTAATGGAATGTATATAAACAACCAAAATGTAAAATAAAAAAATTGAAGAAGATCTGTAAATCTGAAGGAGTTTCAAATTGAAATCTAAAAATTAAGCTAGTGTCCTTAGATTGATGAGTAGGAACCGTGCAATTGCATGAAACAGAATACAGTATGGACGATGAGTGACCTCAACTGAATTTAGAAAAGCTCCAACCTCCTCATTAAAATTAAAATGTTAATGTTTTTATATTTGTTTATGACTTAAGTAAAGTATTTAATAAATAGTGTATTTCTTTGATAAGGGCTTGTTTCTGTATTGTTTGTGTATTATTTTGCAGTTCAAATTATTGAAATTATGAGGCTGGGGTCCTTGGAATCCAGTAATGACTCGGGGCCCGATTAAGAGTTTGGTGGTGTGAGAGTGGGCCACCACGCTGCCGCCACGCCGCCCCCCCACTCCCACACCGCCAAACAGGGCTGCCACCTGCCAGATTACAAATATTAACATGGTCTGGCAGGTGGGTGGCATAGCGGTCCTGCGACATTGCAGTTTAAAAGCCAATATGTGAGCCTTAAACTGCACCACCGCGGAACAGACAGTACACTCCTACACGGTAGTCCATGCTGTGCAGGAATGGAATGCATGCGCACAGGGGGGCACACCGTGTGCCCCCTGCTTGCACTCCCGTGCACATGGCCAAGAAGGGGTCCTGTTGGCCCCTCTTTCTTTCGACACTGCCAGCAGTTTCATGGAGTAAGAACCTCCATGAGACCGCTGGCAGTGAGGAAAGTTGTAACATGTTTGGCAGTGCCATAGGGCACCACCAAGAATATTTCGACCCTCAGACCGCTGCGGCACCGCCAGGGATCTCTGATCTCCGACGGTTGTGGCAGGGCCATAGCTTCCGACAGCCCAAGTTGCAATCCAGTGGTCAGACTGATGGTGCAGCAGTGGCCAGACGCCACTGCGAGTTTAGTGGTAAACTCATATTCAGGCCCTCAGTAGGGGTCTGAGGGTTCCAATAATGATTCAGTAGGTGTCCTTGGCTTCCTGTAATGATTAAGTGGGGGGTCCACAGAAGTCAAAAGGTTAAGAAATGCTGATTTAGAACATTCATCACAATTAAAGTATGCCATTAATCGAAATTATTTAAATAAACATTTATATAATTATTGATAAATGTAATATGGTTATGAATATTGTAGGAAGGTAGGATCTTTCTAGCACAGTTACCCCCACTGTTTGCCTGGTGGCAGTGTGTTTTGACTGAAGTCTACTGGGATCATACTAATCAAGACCCCAGCAACTGTTTCCGCTCCCCTAAATTGACCTTGGTAAGTACTTTGGTACATCCACAATCGGCTACTGGTGTACCCTTGTAAGTCCCTAGTATATGGTACTGAGGTACCCAGGGCATAGGTACATCAGGGGACTTCAATGGGCTGCAGCATGTATTGTGCCTTCCGTGAAGGTCTACTTAAACTCTGACTACAGGCCTGATATTGCAGCCTGTGTGAGATGGTGCTTGCACCTCTCACTACAGATATGTCTTTTTATATCGAGGTCACTGTACTTAAAAACTTTAAGTCACCACTATGCCAGGCTATTCAGTCCTGAGGGCAGGGTGCTTAGTTACAAGTGCGTGGGTGCCCCTGCATGAGCAGGACACCCCTACAAACCCTGGAGTCGATTCTCCATGCTTTGTAAGTGTGGTTAGTTATTTTAAAGTATATAGTGGAAATAGGACATTACAAGATGTCTAACTATTTAATGGCTACACCAAAACTGATCAAGATTGGTATCAAACATGTTGTAACCATACCCAAATACTGATTACAGTGCTGGAAGTATGATCCCATGTACTGTGGGGGCTCCTTAGGGGACCCCCAGAACTCCAGGTAACAAGCTAGTGCTGCTGCCGACCACAGACACAATTCTGTCCTCCTGGTGCTGAGCTGAGCTCAAGCAGGGGAAGGCAGAACAATGGGTTTCCTGCCATGGGGAGGTGAGACCACCTCCCAGACAGGACTTAGTGTATTGGGCTGGGGTCCAGGCACTTTCCTGCGCCTCCAGACTGCATTGAAGGGCACATTTGGTGCCAGTTTAGGAACCCTTAGCTCCCGCTCTGGTGCATAACCGGACAGGGGAGTACACTCTCTCTGTCCAGCCCCTCCTCTGGGAGGGACCCCTGAGTCGTCCCAACCCTTTTTACAGGGTACGTAAGGGCTAAACTGCAGGTGAGTCCTCAGATTCATCATGGAACAAGACTCATCTCTGAAACCAAGACACTCTTCGACTGCTTGACACTTGGACTTTGTTGGACTTCAACTGGAACCGATACTGCACCAAGGAAGACTCTTGCTGCTCCTGGTCTCGCTATTCTTCAAGCCTTCTGCCTCGCCTGTGTCTGTGCTTCATCTATGTTCTCCTGTGGGTATCACGGACATCCAAAGTAATCTCCCTTGGAGTGAAGGTGTCACTCCCCTGCATCTGCAGGCACAGTAACAAAGCTGACCAGTCTCCTATGCCTATCGTCCTAGGGACTTCCCGAGGCCCAGCAACACAGGTGGTGGCTCTTCAGCTCTCAAGAGGTCTGGCCTGTCTTCTCTGCAATTTTGAGGACTGTATCCCTTGTCGGAGCCGCTGGAACCAATCCCCTGTGCACTAATTCGACTTGCTCTTGCCAAGGCTTATTGGCTCTGCACTCAATAGATCTTCGGGTAACAAGAAGCTCCAGCCTCCAGAACATCGTTCCTTGAAGATCAGCATCCTCACTGCATCCCTTGTACCGTGGATCTCCATCTTTTGTGAACTGCCTGAGGTCGTCTTGCGACTACGGTGCCTTTGGTCTGGGGGTTCTCTTGAGGGTCTTCCTTTGCTTCAGCGGGGTCCTGTGCTTGCTCAGACCTGGTCTGACTATCCTACATTTGGTGAGTCCTTAGGACCTTGTCGGTCCCAAAGTTTGCCTCTTTTCGCTTTCCACGGCAGTTGCGCTACCAAGGCTTGTTGGTGCTCCCGGACATGACCACCTAGACACCGACATCTAAATTGAGAAAGCTTGTGCACAACTCCTAGAATTCCTCAGCATTGCCTGCTCCTCACAGCTTCAGAGATAAGGTAATCGTATTCACTCCTGAACAAACTGACATCTTTCGACATTGTGCTTCCGTACCTCCTGGTCAATTCCGAGTTGCATAGAATCTGTCCCCTCTGCTTGCAGCTTCTCCTCTTCAAGAATCCACCCTCGGATTCCACCAGACTTCTTTATACGCTGCTCCAAGGGCATTTTCTTTGAAGTCTTCCATTGTCATCAATGGCAAGTTCGGACACCACTTCACCCCATGAACTCGGCTTCCCTGGTGCAGGTAACCTGGTTCCTGGGGCATCCATGGGTGGGCTGGACCTCCAACGTCCCATCTTCTAAAGGGTTTCTTCTGGTTTCTCTGGGAAGGGTCCTTCTTGTTTAAAACTGCAACCACTACTTCTCCATTGACTTCAATTGGGCACACAGCTGTGTTTCCACTTTGCACAATGCCTCCGTGGGGATCCTGGGTACTTACTTTGGGTGGGTCCATGGTCCCCCTGCTCCTTTGAGTCTTCTGGTCCAAGTCCCATTCTTCCTTGTAGTTTGCATTCCAATTTCTTAGTATATGGATTGGTCTCCCCTGGAGACCAGTTTATATTTTTGCTACTTACCTGATTATTTTGACGTATTCTTGTGCGTATTGTTGATAGCTCAAGATAGGAGATATACCAATGGGTTAGTGATTGTGTTGCATAATAAATTGAGTTATTTTTATAAACATGGCGTGGCTCTTTTTCATCTAATCTACACTGTTGATTAAATGTGGTAAACCAAGCTGCTTTACACTCTATCAAGATAAGCCTGAAGGCTGCTCTCCACAGCTACCACTTTGATGGCTTTCTATGCTTATCAAAGATCACTAAAATCATCATAAGGGTTGCCTGGATTATTGCTAGGTGCATCACTCCATAGAGTGTGCACCATATACTAAGCCAGCCAGCTACATTGATGTGCGGAGGTTGGGATTAACACCTGCATTGTTTTACCCCTTAATATAAGGGAAGGTTATATGAAAAAACATCACTAGCTAGGCACATATAAAGTAATTTGATAAAGTAAGGTCTACTGTACCATATTGGTTTTGTCTGTCAAGGATCTTAGCCCAACCCTGTGTCCAATCTTTGGAAGTTTAGTTCACTAGGGTAGGCAGGTGAATTACACCACACTACATCTAGTACCATGTCTCAGGTTGGTTAGTCAAGTGAGGCTCAATCCTCTGGGTACAGTGGTCTTAAGATTCAGGAACTCAAGACCCTGTGTGAATCTAGGAAAGTTAAGACAGGCAGCAACCCCAACAAAGAGCAGCTCTTAGGAGATGCTCCTGCAGGATTGACCCAAAAATCCTGATAGGTCAGATGGGCAGGATAACTTGGGTATGGGTGGTGATACTACAGAAGATGAGCCAGGGGTATCCAACACCCATGACCCTGCTTCTGAGCATATCCAGGAGGAGTCTAAAGACCCCTTCTGGGAAACTCTAGTCCTCCAGGGGAGAGGAGATGGCTAGGGCGGTCAACATCAAATCTGGGTAACCGGATTCGAGTCTCGGCAACGACGCTCAACATCCTGTGATCCTGGGCAAATCACTTAATTTCCCCGTGCCTAACAAAAATGAATGTGTCCTCATGTAATGCAACTGGTGCTCGTGGAAAGCACTCCGATACCCAATACCTTTGGGACAAGTTTGCGCTATATAAAACACTGTAAAAAAAAGTTCTAGTGACAGAGAAGGAGGCCCTCGAGGTAGGTCCCCCTTTATTCCTCCTGGGAAGGTACACAGGGCTCACGGGCGGTCCAGGTTCTCCTCAGTTAATTCAACCTCCGCTGCCACTTCAATAGGGTCTCTAGCAAAAGGGAGGACTCTTTAGAAACTCAAACTTGAGGGAACCAAGCTCAGAAACAAGAAAGAGCAATTGGCCTTAGGCAAAGAGCCCCTAAATGTTTAGAGGGCAAGGAAGAATTTAGGATTAGAATTCCACGATGGCAGCCTTAGTGAACCTAGAGTTAGGGAACACTATTGTGACATTAGAAACTTGAGCAGGATAGTCCCTTCTTACCAGGAGGTTAATGCCATCCATAAATGGATTACTGCTTTAGAGAGGGCCTGTAAAGTTCAGAAGGCTCCTCGGGGCAGTGGGCAGCTATCCAGTAGCTCTTTGCTAACAAAGGTAGAGACAAACTCTTGACTGTAAAGGAAGATGGTGCAGACAATTACAAAGTCTTGAAGAGTGCCCTCATAGATGAGGTTGGGTTAACCACTGAACAATGCAGGGTTACGTTTAGAGACACACAGAAGGCACACACTCAAGACTGGGTAGATTTTGTGTATAGTGCTTTTAAGGCTCTGGAAGGGTGGCTTAATGGAAGTAATGTGCATGAATGTCAAGGACTGTTCAATTTATTAGTGAGGGAGCACATCCTTAATAACTGTCACAATCAGCAACTTCACCAGTACCTGGTAGACTCAGATCTGGCCTCTTCCCAAGAATTGGAAAAGAAGGGAGACAAATGGGTTTGTACCAGGGTGAAAAAAGTCTCAGGGGGGTGGTGACCAGAAGAAGCAAGATTTTTCTAAGGTCTATGAGAAAGGTGGGGAGAAATCTAAAGAAAAGAAAGAGTCTTCTGAAGGTCCCCAAAAATCTTTCTTTGAGGGCGGGTCCCAATCCTTTTCCTCCTCTAACAAGAAACATTGGTGCTATTTACAGCCTGGGGGTCCTCTTGAGGGTCTTTCCTTTGCTTCAGTGGGCTCCCCTGCTTACTCTGGCATGCTCGGACTGTCCTGCACTTGGCAAGTCCCTTAAACCTTGCAGGTCCAAACGTTTGCATCTTTTAATTTTCCACACTAGTTGCAGCTACCAAGGATTGTTCGTGCTGCTACTGGACATCGACCACCTAGACACTGACATCCGATGTGGGACAGCTTGTGCACGTCTCCTGGTCTTCCTCAGTGTCGCCTGGTCCTCACACCTGCAGCGACAAAGTCACGTCCTCACTCCTGAACCTCCTGCCTTGGTAGGCATTGTGCTTTCGTGCCTCCTGGTGAGCTCCGTGTGGCATAGACACTGTCCTCTCTACTTGCAGGTTCTCCTTCACCATATACTAAGCCAGCCTCATACGTATATTCATTAATTTATTCAATCCCTTCTTTGCAACATGGATTTTTCCATCTTTCTAACACTTCCAGTAAAATAGAAATGTGGTCTGCAACTTCTGTTGTACTAAGCAGGAAATAGTTTTCTTTTTAATATGGCGCCTGTTTGTTTCTAACGTGAGATGATAATTTCTTTGTTTTCTCAATGAATTCAGAATTAAAAAGTAATTTATGAAGGTGAATAGTATACTCTGTCACTTACTACAGAGTTCTCAAGTCACCCAGCCGCATGTGAGTAGCTCGTCCTGCCCATGATTTTATTTTTGTTTTTGCATACTGGGATTTTTTTGTCCCAGAATTGAAATAAAATTCTTGGGCTGGATTATGCACGAAGGGAACAGAGAAAAGTGGGAGCTATGTTGCTGTAATTGTACACAGCATTGCTACAAGCGAGCAGTACAATCAACCGGTGTCTTCGTTTTTATATTGTATCCATAGTTACATTAACCAGGATGTTTATCCATCTTTCCATTAACCAATCCTTTTAGGCATCTATACAATACAAGGGTGAATTCATTTTTGGGTGCAAAACGCTCGACATCTCATCAATAACTTGGTATTTAATTATACAAACGCTGTGGTAAAATGTGTACATTTCTAGTAATAGAATTTAAAATCAGGAGAATTTCCCCTCTGACTTTTTGCAGATGGAGGGCAGGGGCTATGGTAATTTAAAGTTTAAACCAAGTTACGAGTTAGTCAATCTGTGTCCATTAGTTTGACAAGCAATCATTATCCAATATACTGAAGCGAAATCACTACATGGGACTAAACATTCTACAATCTAAGAATGCCACTTATCCCTGCCACAGGCTTGATCACAATAAGATAGTCTAGTGTAACTTTAGAATGCAGACTCAGATTTTCAATAAAATCACAACATGTGGATATATATCAACGTTAGGGAAAGAGGTATCTGACATGCGAAAGAGCAATCGAGTGTTCCCTTGGCACAAGGGAGCATTACTTTTTATACAAATGCATTTTCCCCTCCAGAGGTATGATAGAAGACTAAAGAGTTATCGTAGCGAAGACTGCTAAACTGTAGTGTATAAAACTTTCACATTTGTAAAGCAACCTTGTAATTGCAGCCTTTAAATACTAACAATGCAGGTTCGAGTGTTTCCTACATGAGCCCTGGGCACGTCATACACAGTTTCATTTTTTAGTTAACCGTATACGATGAATCAACACAAATAAACAACCTATGACAACTTTATGGACTTTCAAAATCTGAAAAAGCCACATAAGAGAATCAAGAATTTGAAACAAAGAGCCTAAAAAATACACACTTTCATAGATGGACCCTTCATTGAGGAATGAGAAGAGGCCTCACAAGCACAAACGCCTGCTATGACCAGCCAAGATGTCTTGAGTTCATATCATGGGGTTCAAGAGACCCTTATGATGCCAACACAAATTCTCAGCAAATATCTGCATTTCACAACAGAAGCTCTTAATTTATAAGCTGTTCTAAAAGTAACTTCGTCCTCTGACCCACAAATTACTGCAAAAAGAACATATGTGAGGACATGAATTGAATATAATACATTTAGAAGTCGAACCACAGTTAAACAGGGAATTTGCCATATACCCTTTGAAATAAGACATGTCCATTCCAAATCCCAAATTCTTAAGAGACTGTAGTACGGGATAAATGAAACTTACGCGAGCTGTCACTCAATACTTTTGATACTGTTGACCAAACTATCTTTGCCAAAATGCATGCCTTTGGGTGGGGTTGGGACTGCAGTAGAATGGTTTCAATGTGAGATTTCGATAGGTCTTTTGAACAGCGACTTCATCACTTAGGGTGCTCTCTGGAAGCCCCAACCATTTGTCAGTCATTTTTTATAGATATGTTTAACAGTTCTCAATTATCATCCTCATATTGGTCTTCCAATTGTACACTTACGTACAGTGGCAGCTCCTCCAAATGGACGCAAGGGCAGTGAGCCACCAAACCAGCATGCCTCACTTTGCAAGCCATTGCTTACGTATTACAGCTTTTTCAACAAACTCACCAATCATTTGAGATATATATATATATCTCACAGATTGATTTTTTATCATCTTTGATTTTTTATCATCTTTGATGTTTCAGATGTGATATTCATGTTCTGTTTGGTTCTTTAATGTTATAGTCCTTAGGTAAATGTGTTGAGATCACAATTGGTTTTGATGCTTTATTATTATTCGCTACACTGATTTATACCAATTCTAGTTATAATTTTTTGCGCACTATGCAGTGATTCTGTATCCCCCTGTCTCCATTTATGTAAAAACACATTTTGAGTGAAATGACCACTTTAATGGTGAATTGTATATCTATTTGCTTTCATGCTACCCTTGCGTCCTGTTTCTTTAGGCGCTTGGGCTTTTAATTTTAATTTAATGCACGTCCTACTCCTGACGCGTCATGTGATCAAGCTCCGTTCGCGGAGCGAAACGCGTCAGGGAGGGCACTGGCTCTTACACCTTATCTGCAATTAAAAATGGATTGCTGGAATTGATTTCGCATTGTGGCTTTTGTTCGTGTTAAAACACTTCTGGATTGCCAAAGAGGTCCGCGCCTGTTGTTTCCGCCACGTTTGGCGGTCAGGATTCAGCATTGAATTTCTTCACCGGAGTTGGTTTGCTTCCGGCTTCGTGGACCCGCTCAGTATTTGTGGCACGGCATTTTGTCAAACTTTGAACGCTTGCGTTCCAACGATTGGACTTGAAAAAGTATCTTTACCGTGCCCCCTGCTTATCCGATTATTCGGCTGGCCGGCGCTGTGCAGCCCCTGATCTGGAGGAGTGTCGGAGAGCGGAGGGAGTCGCCCGGCTTCACTCGGCGTTCTGGACCATTTCCGGTAAGGAGTTGTCTGCGCGCACCAGCGAGTATAACTGAATGAGGCAGGTTCTGGGCAATATCAGCACTTACAGAGCGAACATTAACCTTATATATATATCGTTCAGCCACAACAGCTATTCACTTTAATCCAGCGGCATTTGGGGCCGTTACATCAATAATTGCAATTATGTTATCCACCGACGCTCTCAGGAGTAGGGAAATGGCGGCGGAGGCGCTATATGAAAACTTACCCACTGCAAATTCCACAAATACTCAAGCAGGTCGTACTATAAATGCAAGTAATAGTACCAAAGATCTGCTTAAAACTCTGGAAAAATTGCTTCGCAGTGAACTTTCTAAGTGGTGGGAGAAAAAATCATTGGACAAATATCTGGAAGTTAACCGTGTTCCCAGGGGATTAAGAGTAATGATAGTCCCAACTTATGAAAACCCGGACCCTAAAATGCTTCAGAGGTGGGCTGAGAACAGTCTTCAGTCATCAAGGAACATGTTATTAATTCTGACTGAATTTGCACACTCTGACAGAGAATCACTGTTAATTGAAATAGAAAAAACTAATGCATTATTGGAGTCATCAGGCGATACTGACCTAATTGCAAATGCCCGGAAGGAAATTGATTTAAGACTTACAAAGCTGGGGCAAACAATTCAAGAACGGAAAATCAATAAGTTTGCCAGGGACAAAGAGGACTACGAGACAGGTCGCATATTCACGTTTTCACGGAAATATGATTCGTATAAACGTAAGGCCATGTCCACGGGGCAGCAAACAACCACCACTGCCGATGCTGGGTCAAATATAGACCCTACCTCAACTAATCAAGATAACCTTTCAGTAGCATCCTTCAGTGGTTCTGAAGACAGTCTACCACGCTCAGTGGCAAGTTCAATTGACTTAACCAAATTCTCTATGGCTGATGAATTAAATTTTGTCAGCGAGGACTCTCTGCGCTCACGGAACATTCCTCCCCAAGCAGACAAAGCGGCAGCCAAAAGCGACGCTGCAGGAAACGCAGCGCCAAAAAGAGGTGGCAGAAGAGGCAAAACTCGCAAGAATTGGAACAACTAACGAGTGAGCATGACAACACTGTAATCAACTTGACTGATTTGACTTTGTCTAAGGCAGAGGAACAACTCCTCTCTCTAGGATTGTCGTATTGTCCATCTAATGACTTTTCCTATGTCCAAACACGGATTGATGTTTTTAAATTTATTAGGAAAATCAAATTGCAAAAGTATTTTTTGTTACATCCTGATAATGCAACACCACGTGCTATTTCTGATGTGACGTCATCCAATGTCGAGTCTTTTCAAGTGAAACATCTACAGGGCTTACAGTCATTATTGTCTCTTGATCAGGAGAACAACACACAAACTGATTTGACAGTAAGCCAAGTTATCAATGTAAATTGTTCTCCGCCCACTACTTTCCGTGGGAAATCCACCTTTTTACCCTTGATGCCTAAGGACGCTGTAGACGTCTTCAGTGATAGGATTATAACAGAATTCAAGTCTCTATACAAAAAGGTGCTGAAAAAGAAAAGACAGGTTGATTTCAACAACACGCAATACACTAGACTTGTAAAGAGAATTCAGGGCAATGATCAAGTCATCGTAAAAAGTTCCGACAAGGGAGGAAATACAGTGTTATGGGCTAAATCAGATTATATCGTTGAAGCAAACAGGCAACTTGGTGATGTTTTGTGCTACACTAAGTGTACTAAATTTATGATGTTAAAAAGTCATGAAAATACGAGAAAAAACATCAATCTCTGGTTTAGAAATGGTTTACTTACTAAAGAGGAAACTAAATTCCTAAATGTTTCACATCCCATCACTCCTTTGTTTTATCTTTTGCCCAAAATTCATAAATGCACCTTTCCTGTCCCAGGTCATCCTATCATTTCAGCTCTAGGCAGTATGAATGAGAATGAATGAGAACATCTCTAAATATGTTGATTTTTTTCTGCAATCCCACATGTTTTCTCTCCCCTCATTTTTGAAAGACACTACAGATTTTTTGGTCAAAGTAAGTCACATCACTTGGTGTCCTGATTATTGTTTTCTGGTGATGGATATAGAGGCACTTTATACCAGTATCAACCACGAGCAGGGCCTTGAGGCAGTCGAATATTTTTTGAACAGCAGAGAGGCAGGTTTCAGGAATCACAACCTCATGCTCGTGGAAATGATACGGTTATGCCTGTTCAATAACTATTTCCAATTCGGGAAGGAATTCTTTCACCAGGAACGTGGGGTGGCCATGGGTTCATGCTTCTCCCCCAGCTACTCCTGCCTCCACGTTGGCTGGTGGGAGAGGCATGTTCTCGGGGTCACTCACACACATTGGCTCCCTCATTTGGTGCATTACTGGCGCTTTATTGATGACATTTTCATCATATGGCGAGGTACCAAAGACCAGGCTGTGGCATTTGTTAGAGATATCAATGTCAATGACAGGAATCTTAAGTTTATGGCCAGCATTACATCTGATACGGCTGAATTCTTGGATGTCCAGCTTTACATTGACCAGAACACCATACAGACTAAACTCCATAGAAAAAGCACTGCGGGCAATTCCATCTTGCATGCCCGCAGTGCTCACCCACTTCACACTATCAACAGCATACCTTTGGGTGAATTCATCAGAATTAAAAGAATTTGCAGTAGCCCTGACAGCTTAGAACATTGTTTAATGGAATCTAGGATTAGATTTCTTAGCCGGGGTTACAGTAGAGCCATTCTCGATCAGGCATTGGCCAAAGTGCGTACTCGTTCACGAGAGGACCTCCTTACTCCTAAAAATAAGGAGATGAGGGATCCTACTGAACAGGGCTCTGTTCGGTTTATCACCACTTTTTGTTCTCAGATATCCAAGATCAGTAACATCATTCGATCTGAGTGGCCAATTGTATTAACCGACGTCATTCTAGCACCATTTCTTCCTAAATTACCAGCCATCACTTTTAGGAGGGCCCCGTCTATGAAAGACGCATTAGATAGAACACAACCAGAATTGCCACCCAAAACCAACTGGTTAAAGAAATTTGTTTTTTTCAGATGTACGTCGTGTCGTGCTTGTACATTTGCAGAGAATGGAACCCATTATACTTCGGCTTTCAATGACAGGTTGATCCCCATAAAAGAACATCTGACATGTCGCAGTGAATACGTAGTATACCAACTCACCTGCACTTGTTCTTTATCATATATTGGGAGCACTAAACTCCCTGCACATCAGCGCATTCTGCAACATATCCGAGCGATTGTTAACTCGGATATGAATTACCCGGTGGCTCGCCACTTCAAAACAGTACACGACAAAAAATTAAAAGATTTGAAGTATACTTTGTTGTGTTCCGTGGCCAACCCAGGCAGAGGGGGGGACCGTGAAAAATTACTGCGTATAAAAGAGGCATTTTTCATTCTGTTACTCGACACCCGGGCCCCCAATGGGCTTAATGCTTTTGATGAATTACACCATTTTCTATGAGTTTTACATATCTTTCATCTGACCTTACTTTGAATAGTTAAAATTCTGTTTTCTTGGGCATTGTTTCATGAGTTCTAATGAATTTGTTTGCTGTATTCTGCATATTATTATGGGTGGTTTTCATAATAGCTCTTCCGTAGTCAAGTCAAGTCCAAGTTTTTCATTGTATCACGCAATGAATTTTAAAGCATTTGCACTTTAGCACGAAGGCACTTCTTATCTTCACTCTATTGATGTGGCATGTATGACAAGGGAAGATTATGAATTGGTTCTAGCATGAATATAATTAACACCTTTGGACTGAAGTAAAATAGACCATTATGAATGCACTGGCAATGAACTGTTCTCACAGATTGATTTTTTATCATCTTTTATTTTTTATCATCTTTGATGTTTCAGATGTGATATTCATGTTCTGTTTGGTTCTTTAATGTTATAGTCCTTAGGTAAATGTGTTGAGATCACAATTGGTTTTGATGCTTTATTATTATTCGCTACACTGATTTATACCAATTCTAGTTATAATTTTTTGCACACTATGCAGTGATTCTGTATCCCCCTGTCTCCATTTATGTAAAAACACATTTTGAGTGAAATGACCACTTTAATGGTGAATTGTATATCTATTTGCTTTCATGCTACCCTTGCATCCTGTTTCTTTAGGCGCTTGGGCTTTTAATTTTAATTTAATGCACGTCCTACTCCTGACGCGTCATGTGATCAAGCTCCGTTCGCGGAGCGAAACGCGTCAGGGAGGGCACTGGCTCTTACACCTTATCTGCAATTAAAAATGGATTGCTGGAATTGATTTCGCATTGTGGCTTTTGTTCGTGTTAAAACACTTCTGGATTGCCAAAGAGGTCCGCGCCTGTTGTTTCCGCCACGTTTGGCGGTCAGGATTCAGCATTGAATATATATATATATATATATTCAAAAGAATATCTGAAAACAGTTGATTCTCGAGCCCAATAATCCATATATATGCTGAAATATCTCCATGGATGGAGAAGAGGGCACTGCTGGCTGTACTGTGCATGTGTCAGGCAGTGACTGATAACATTTGTCCTCACACAGACACAATACATATCTGACTTGCTGCACTAGCTTCAGGCAGTGCAGCATGTCAGATAATGGTGATTTGGGGCCAGTAAGGCATGCTCCCTTAGCCACGATGAAGAAAAAAGGACAGCCTCCAGTTCTATCTGAGGTTATGAGCCTCGCTCTGGCAGCCTGTTTGCTGGGTCTCGAAGATGGGAGTCATAGAACTCTCCCAGGTAAGTTTCCACCTCATGTGTATGAATGAGAGCATATTTATAATGTTAATGTGTCGGTTTTCTGTCTGTGAGCATGCACTTGTTTGTGTGCATGTGTAAGTGTGTGTATGAGTATTTGTATGTGTGAGATTTTTCAGCATTCTATTGCTAAAAGGAAGAAACAATAGAGGTGGGCGAGGCTACAAATAAACAGGGAGAGCCTTAAAATGGTTCGGCATGCAAATCATGGAGCACGATCATATAGGCAAGAGACAGATGTTATGTACCCTATATGTTGACTAGATGTTATCAGACAGGGAGCACATTTATAATCTAGAATGTCAAAAGACAGGTTTTTTGTACAGTGCTCATCCTGAAGTACAAGTTATCTATCTATCCATGGGAATGCCTTATCTGGTAGACACACTATCTAGAAGTCACTGTTAGATCTGGTTGGGGAAGGGAGAGGAGTCTGCCACTGACCCAATCCCAGTTTGTAAACCACCACTGAAGGTCCTTCACAGTTACTGCCGAGATCTGGACCATGTAGGAAAATATTTCACTGATGCTACGCCTACTGGAACTTGAGGTCCCACTGCACAGCTAATATGTGTCACAAGCAGGATGCAGGAAGCCATGAGGCCAAGCAGCCTCAGGGTCAGTCTCACCGAAATCCAAGATAGAGACTGAAACTTCAGTATCAGATCCTGAATATCCTGAACTTGCCATTTGGGAAGATAGGCCCGACACTGCACCATGTCCAGAACAGCTCAGATGAAAGGGAGCATCTGAAAGGGAGTCAGGTGTGAATTTGGCACATTGATAGTGAACCCCAGTATATGCAGATCTGCCATAGAACGGAGACGGGAGATGACAGCCTGGGTGGAGCCCACCTTCAACATCCGGTCGTTAAGATAGGGAATGACTGACACCCTTGATCTCTGCAGATGAGCAGCAACCACCACCATCAACTTGGTGAATACCCAAGTGGAGCTGGTGAGGCAAAAAGGGAGAAAATGCTTGTGGCCCACCGTGAACTGCAGGTAACGTGAAAGTATGCATCCTGCAAGTCCAACGTTACCATCCAATCTCTAGGATCCAGGGCAGGCAGGCAGGACCTAAGCAAGAGTGAGCATCTTGAATTTCTCTTTCTTGAGGAAGAAATTGAGGAAGCGCAGGTCGAGGATACAACGAAGACCTCCGTCTTTCCTGGATACCAGAAAGTAGCATGAATAGCAACCAGGAACTATATCTGGCACCGGCCCTTTCTCTATGGCTTCTTTGGCCCAAAGAGCCATCACTTCCTGGTGGAGAAGAGATAGGTGGTCCTCCATGACCCTGTCGTAAGTGGGAGCTATGGAGAGAGGGTTGGCTCGAAGGGGAGGAAGTAGCCCTTTTGGACAATCTGCAAAACCCGCTGGCCACCCAACCTGCACTGATCAGTATCCATCTATGTATCCTTGGGGCCGACAGGTGCCGGAGACAAAGCCGCTGGTGTGGATCCAGTAGGGGCCACTCCAAAACACGCAGGGCCATAAGGTGCGCCGGAGGGAATGGGCCACCCAAAAATAAGGTGAATGGCCTCATGAAACTCTCAATTGGGAGGGGGTCCCTCTGACTCCCAGAAACTTGGGGAGGCGTGAAGCCAACCTAGGTGCTGGCTCAACAGCCGAGCCAGGCCTTGAGTGGAGATACTCCATCATCTCATTGGCCGACGGATGAGGTGAAGTTGAGGCATGCTTCGACTTCTCCTTCGACGACCTCAGTGTCCGAAACTGCTCCTGGGATCTTCTTCTTGACCGGGATTGTGATCTTCACGGCGTCGCACGTCGTGCCGCCATAAACTTGTGGGAGTGCTTCCTCAAGACCTTCTGGTGCAAGGAGCGGCAGTCAGAGCTGGCCTTTGGGTCATTATCCCACTTGAGGCACCAGGGGCATACAAAGTGTGAGTCGTTCCGCACGTCTTGAAGCCAGCCTTCTTGGATGACATTCCTGCCACATCAGGAGGTAAACATCAAAGAAGACTTCGATAAACGTTGAAGAAAACCCAGTCAAAAAATGACTAAGGGGTAGCCTTCTCGGATCTGGGCTGGCTGGTTTGGAAAGAAAAGAACTGACATCAGTGCGCCTGGGTGGCCCTATATAGGCACCCTGAATGACACTTCCTGCATGGACAATGCCATGTGGAGCCAAACAATGCCACCTACCGGCGTGCAGGTGCACTGCTCAAGAAACATTTCTGGATCCAGTCTGACACCTGGGGATTATTCTAAGGTAAAGAATCTGCGGCTAGAAGTCTCTATCAGATCTCCCATATATATAGGTACTCTGATAAAATAATAAACAAAAGGAAGCTTGGTGAAATAAAGTATTTGCATAGGATCACACAATTTGGTCAAGTAGAGGAGTCAAGATTGATCCCAGGTTTTTCAGTTTCAGGCAGTGCAATTTCTGACATCAAATGTTAGTGCTGTATCCTTTATTCTTTGAGGATGAGATTAAAGTGTTGGTGGCAAAGAGAATTTACATTGTATTGTTTTTAAATAAAGTGAACCTTGCCCAAGAGCATAAGGGAATTTCACAAAAGACACTCACTAAGTGACATTTTTTAGCACAGAGCGATGTGCAGAGATTTGAAACGTATTCCCATTGTTGGCAGCTGTAGCCTCAAGGTCACATCGCCTCCTGTGCTTTTAAACATGAGCTCAGGAACATACACCCACACCCACCTCCCAAATGACAATGTCATTAGGGAACTAAAAGGCAAGTCTTTTTTCAAATTTGCACTCTATATGTGGACAAGATTCTAATTGTGCATGAAGAAAATTAAAATCTATTAAATCAAACACATGAGAGATTTTTCTACACCGCTCATATTGAACACACATACCTGAAGGTACAGGAGACCACCTGAAGAAATTTAGCTCATTCTCCTTGTTATTTTGCTCAGCCAAAATGAAATACTTTTTTACGCCCACCACTTTCTAAATTTACCAGATGCCACTGCTTAAGTAGAAGACACTCGCTGGTGCATCTTGAATGGGAGAAGCACTAATCACCTTTGTGGTTCCGCTTTTTTGGTGGTAGTGATGAGTGATAAAAATGTTAAGCTTAGTTCCAGTAAGATGGAGGTTGTGGTAGTCAACAAAAGCGAAAATGACTGGAATGCCTCAAATTGACCTCCTCTTATGGATGACATTCATGTGCCATGAACTTTGGTGAAGTCCTTTGAGTATAAAGTGGACAGGAGTTAATTCTTGGGGACTCTAGAAAATGCAGTAGTTACTGCATGTTTGGTGCAGCTAATATACTTAACAAGCATTAAAAATGCAATAGGTCTCGCCTTTTATTAAGTTAAAGCCATTTGCTTTGCTATACAATACCATTAGCAAAGCAAATGGCTTTAACTTAATAAAAGGCGTGACCTATTGCATTATCAATGCTTGTTTTACAAAAGCTACAGTATTTTTGAGAGCTTGTGTGTTGGTACATACACGTTTGCAAACGTGACAGGGAGCACACACCCTCAACCGTGCACGCATACAGCAACAAACCGTTTTCTTTCACTAAGGCGGTGGCAACCAAAATACGATTTAGCTCATAACTGAAGGGTGAGAAAGAGAGTGTTGGAAGTTGAAGGATTCTAAGTATCAAGGCCAAACAAGGAAGAGGGAAAGAAAGGATGGAGGCTGAAGGCACGCTGAAGGGCGAGGGAGGGAGGAGATTGAGAAATGCGAGAAACGTGTGAAGCAGGGGGCGGGGGTAGCGGATTGAAGGGCGAGGGAGGCGAGGGAGGGAGGAGATTGAGAAATGCGAGAAACGTGTGAAGCAGGGGGCGGGGGTAGCGGATACCTTTGAAGTGAAGCTAAGCTTCACTTCAAAGGCTTGTTGGCACAGCGCACGCTGGGGGATGACTGTGGGAGGGGGGCTGGTGTCTGTGCACGCGCTTTTTATGGCAATGCACATACGCATTGAGCGAGCTTTCACGGGCACTGCATGGAATCGCCCGATCTCGGTAAGCTCTGTTTAAGCCCCTTTATATCTCGCTCCGCTCAATGCGCATGCGCATTGATAGGTCGCGAGACCTAAAAAGGAATTAGCTACATCCCAAATATCTAGCATCTCAAATTGGATAGCATTTCCAACAATATAGGGATGCCCTTTATTTGATGCTGCCTCCAGCAAATGTGAATGAACTGCAGATGGCTAGGATTGCACAGTCATGTTAGTGCCAGTGTGAGAAAATGGTGCCAGGTCTTCCACAAATTTCACTGGATACCTTTTAACCGTGTATCCACGTCTGGGTATTCTGCATTCCACATCGCTTGACCTGGTACTTCTTTTATACTGGAAAGGCACAAACTAAATCAGCCTGGCCATGCTGCCTACCAGTCTGTTAAACCTTAGAACAACGACACAGGGTCGTGACTCAGAAACGGTAAGGCTGAGCCCAAGCTATATAAAGAACAAAACAACTGCCAATACCGGATGTTACTTAACTATTTTGAAAAAGACCTATATGAAAAAAAGCATAATGGTCCGCTTTTTAATTTGCGTCACTAGTTTATTTGTTTATTTTAACACTAGTGGATCAAGATTATGATCACGAAAGTTCACTACGGAGGAGACAAGCTGTTTATGCCGGGTGCAAGTGATTTATTCGTCCACACGCCGGCCAGTTTCGCAATTGAACGCTTCTAATACACGAAAATGGGATAAGAACTCTGGGTTAGTTGGCTATCGTCTGTACGCCATCTACTAGTGGAGTGTTTTGCTCACTACATTAAGATTGTTGGTCCTGAGGAGAACTCCGCATTGGGGAGTTCGAAACGCGTCGACCTGTTTTTGGGTCCTTCTGTCAAACTGAAATAATACTATAAATAGGGTTCATTAAGGAGGATTAACTCCCCTGAAATTACATTCATCACATTAAATATCAACTTTAGGATGTGAAATTGTATATATGTATATAGGAACCTATACTTTTGACATTAGGCTCTAAGGATTTGTGCTTTTTGTTTTGTATGATTGTAGATGGATGAAAGGTTAGGCCAGTGTGAAAGTTTGGATGTATTGGAAATTTTGTAAATTGTTCTGTACATTATGAATCATTTGTAAATGCTTTATTGTATTTTCTTCTTTGTACACACATCAAAAATTAAGTTGTTTGTTTATGAAAATAAATCTTGATCCACTAGTGTTAAAATAAACAAATAAACTAGTGACGCAAATTAAAAAGCGGACCATTATGCTTTTTTTCATATAGGTCTTTTTCAAAATAGTTAAGTAACATCCGGTATTGGCAGTCTGTTAAACCTGGCATCTTTTGCCATGTTTACCCTGTCTTTTTGCTCTCTGACCTCTTGTTTTTGATGGTATGCTGGGCTTTATTTTTGTTGGTTTAGTGTCTCTGCGCAAGCGCCCCTACTGTAAATTGTGTTATGATTGGTTCTCCACGATTGGCGTATTTGATTTACTGGTAAGGTCCTAGTACAGTGCACTGTGAGAGCCAGGGCCTGTAAATCAAATGCTACTAGTTGGCCTGCAGCACTGGTTGTGCTACCAACATAAGTAGCCTTTCAAAGGTGTCTCAGACCTGCCACTGCAGTGTCTGCACACAATTTCTAATTGCCCTGTCGATTTGGAAAGTGCACCCACTTGCCAGGGCATAACCTTTCCTTTTCTTACATGTAAGCCACCGCTAATGTAGGCCCATGGTTGCCCTGTGGGCAGGGTGCAGTGTATGTGAAAGGTAGGACATGTGATAGTGTGCTCTACCTGTCTTGATAGAGAAATAAAGCCAAGTACGTTTTTCACTATTGAAAGGCTATCTGTCCCATAGGTTAACATAGGAGCTACCTTGTAACATCTTACACACATAACTTTCCATTGAAATAGAAAGAGAAATAGAGTTTAGGCTTCCTGAACTCAGAACTTAAAAATACATCTTTTATTGATGTTATTCATGAGAACCTGTACCAGCCTCCCCTTGATGAAAGGTAAGAACACCTTCAACTACAGAGGTTTGACCTGCAATTCCAATTGATTAATTAGAAGTTGGGTTTCCACTAGAGAAAATAGTCCTCTGATGTCCACCTGCCACAGATGACAACCCCAAACCAGCAATGACTCATCTGCACCACCATGACGTCTGGAATGGGAAAGGAGAGGGGTCTGCTGCAGGTTAGGCTGTAGTCAATTAGCCACCACTGCAGATCTTCTGCAGTTTCCTCCAAACCCTGAATGACTTCTGGCAGGTTTCCTTGGTGCTGGATGGCCTTGTTATGTTGGAGGAAAGACCTCGAACTGCACTGTGCCCAAGATAGCTCCTATAAAAGGGAGTCTCTTCAAAGGACTCCAAAGAGGTCAGGAGGTTCACCATCATTTGGAGGTGGTCTATCCCATCATTGAGGTATGAGATAACTGGTATATACAAACTCTGAAGACAGGTGGTGACCACCGCGCGAACACCCTAGGGGCATTAGCAAGGCTGAAAAGGAGCAAGGCAAATTGAAAATGCTCTTGGCCAACCTTGAACGGTAGGTAACATCTATGAGACTGCAGACACTGGATGGGACTCCAAGGCAACCATCCAGTCACCTGGATCCAGGGCAGAGAGAATCTGGGCCAATGTGAGCATTTTTAATTTGTCCTTCCATAGGAAGGCATTCAGAAGGAAAAGATTAAAAATAGGAATACGCTCTTCACCTTTCTTTGGCATGAAGAAATAGCAGGAGTAACAACCCATCCCTATTTCCAAGTCCACAACCCCCTTGATGGCCCCTTTGGCAAGTAAAGCTCGCACCTCTTGCAGTAAGATGGACAGGTGCTCTTTTGAAAGCCGATCTGATGTGGGAGATACCTGCAGTGGGTCAGAAAAGAATGAAGGGCCATAGCCCTTTTGAACGATCTGGAGAATCAATCTGACAGATGTGATGGATTGCAGCCCTAGGAAATCGATGCCCCTGGTGTGGTAGCTGTCTGGCCGGGGTAGAGAGGTCCAAAGAACATTGCGTGCCTGACTTTCCTTTAAGTTTTGTTAGCCAAATAGGCAGAATCCAATGGAAGGCATATCCAAAACGGACACCTACATATCTCCTGACAAACCTGTAAATTGCATCCATGGAAAGCAATGGATCACCACATTAGTGCCAACTCCTCATCTCATTTACAACAAGGGGTGGTGATGGACAGAGTCTCTGAATTAAGCAGAGTACTCTCACCCAGTCAAGAGATCAGGGCTAGATCCAACACCGTTTTTTAGCTCATTGCACCATCCTCATCTCAAGCAATCAGTAGTATCCAGGCCAGCATGAATACTGAATTTGGCCACTTCCTGACCACCTTATACAGATAGAGCCAGGGAGGCCCGAAATTCTTCCAGGCTGCCATGCCCTAGAGGGTGTGCCTATATTGGCCCAGTAAGCAAGCACACTGACCGGCCTCAAGCCTAGGCTGTCAGAAGTGAACATTTGTTTTCCAAAAGGCTCAATCCATATCCACTCCCAGTCCGGGGAAGGGATTGTGGAGGAATGAATTAGGATTTACCTTGGTGGTGTAAGCTTGGACCATCAAACTGCCAGTAGTAGAATGCTGCCTAATAAAATCATACCCACCACGGCATCCTTCAAAAAAGAGGTAAAATCGACCCTCTTGGCTAAATTCACATGAATATAGGCTAAGGAAATCTCGAGACTCAATATTTTTTCTTTTGACAATGACCAGCCAGACCACCTAGGCCCCTTTGCTGCCTTGCCTTGACTCTATAGGTGACCATTTGCTCCTCTTTGCACAAAATGCTTTGTTAATGATTCTTTTGTCTTTATATCCCATATGTGTGTAAAGGGCTCTGATATCCGTGAGGATCTTGTTCGTGATCTAAAAAACTTTCTAAATAAAAATAAAAATAAATAAATGGTTGCCAGGCGTTGGTATATGGCATCTGGCCACCAGCCTGTTCACTGGCCGGCAAGTGCAAGGTTTAGAACATGTTGCCCTTTGGAGTGTCAGTTTGGTCTTCATTGATTGGGAATAAGGGCTTTGAAGAAGGAGACCCAGGTTGCTTAACTTCAACAGAAGTCAGTTGTAGGTCGAGAACATCAAGCAGCATGTCCATTTATCACAGCATACGAAACACTCTCTTCAGTCGGCACGCCAAGATGGGTGGGGAACTCAACTCTGTATCAGGGGTAATATCAAGCCCACTGACCTCCGTTAAGTCCATGAATAAACTGTCATTGTGATAATTTGGGGGTAAAATCATCCTTATCACCATAGTCGTCTCGGGGTGGTGGTGAACTGTGGTCAAAGCCGGAACCAAAAAGATATTTTAGTCTCTGAGAATGTGTCTATAGTAGTGGAGTTATATTTTGTGAATCATCCTGTACTGGAAAAAGGTGCACTGGTGTGCAGTTGCAGCATGATCTCAGTCTACCTCTAGACAGATTTGGCTTACGGTCGGCACTGATCCCCTTCAGGCACTGCTGCGACCCGAGTTGATGAAAACCGGTGCATGTTTTGGAGCCAGAAAGAAAGTTCCATAGGAAATGATTCAGATTCGGAGACATGTTGTAGGGTCTCAGAAGGAGCGGAGACCAGTTCTGCCAGCAATAACCTGACTGTAGACCCTTGTGGACCCATGGGCGCCGAAGGCGCACCGCAGGAAGGCAGGACATGCCAAAAATATGCAGTATGGCCTCCTTAAAAGACTCCATCTGCTGCAGAACTGTCAATAGACTGATTAACTGGGGGTGCATTGGGATCAACTGCAGCATTAGTTCCTCCATTGGAGATCAGGAGTGAGACCGATTGGCACCATGATGCCCATTGCCCATTCTCCTTTGATTGTGTCAGGACGGGGTAGAGTCCAGCTTTGCTCTTCTTTGTTTCCTCTTTGATTTGGACTTCAACTTACTGGATGACTTTTACCGTGAAGAAAATCAGTCACAGGATCCAGCTTGAGAGCCTCAGTGGGACCGCACCCGACTTGAAGTGGTAGCGGGATTTACGTGAGACCTGTGACTTCTTTCAATGGTCAGTGCCGGACAGCTTTTCACTTCATGGTCTTGGATTGCCTTTGGGTGCATGAGGGCACACTCATTGCACAACTGTTGTTCCTCAAGCCCAAACACCAAAGGTACATCTTTTGCGGGTGTGTTGCTGCAATCTGTTTTTGTCAGTTCACAGCATGGTTTGAACTCTTTAGTTTTAGATTGGGACATCGTTTCCCTGCACACCGGATTTCAATTAAATTGTTGAAAACTGATGAAAGAGGGAGCGGAGCTCTGGATCTATGTTTGAAGGCGAGGAAAGAAACCCACTGAAGTTGGAACCAGTGCTGTCACTTATACGTGGTCCACCTTCATTACTGTTGGTCGAGAACAAAGTCAACACAGAGCCACATGGTGCCATCAAACAGCATGCGGGAGCGCTGCTATGAACACTTTCCAGCTCCAGTCTGGCAGCTGGGGAATATTCGAAAGGTGAGGAATCTGCGGTGTGAAATATCCCTCAGAAGTAAACGCTTGAGTGTGTATCTGTGCGTGGTTAAGTGAGGTTCAATTATGCAGATTGGTTGTAAGATGAATAAATAGTTCTAATTGTGATGGTAGTGTGCTGATTCAGATACGTAGGGGGTATGTGCGTAGAGCATATATGGAAGGCCTACATGGGGATGTGCAGATATCCTTCCAATCATGGACGCTTTTTTACCTCCATGCCGTACAACTACAACAAATATTTGTTAAATGAATATTCTTCAAATTGTACTATGTTTGTCATGGTGTACTTTGTTTGCTTGATTATTTAGCGTGTGTGTTTACACTGGTGCTTCACTGGGTATTGCAAATGTCCATGCGAACAGCTGTCAGACCATTACATATCTCTTGGACATTTACTGATGCATGGGTCAATATGGATATGTCTTAATAGGTAGGGATTTGTAGAGGATTTATTAAACAAAGTGCATGTGACGGTGTATGAATTACCAAATACACATTGTGAGATGCAATGTATTTGTTCATTATTCTACACCTCACTGTGTACTGTTATAGTGTCAATATGTACATTTGTTTAGTGGTGCAAATCTTTTAATATTTGTATCACGAATCAATGTGCTACTTTATGCACTAATGTCTCATAGTGTGGGTAAAGAACTAGTCAATGAATGAAAATTAGTCGATGCTTCGTGACTTATTTGACGGACAGTGACCAAAGCCAACTTTGACCCGGTTTCATTAAATACTCTGCATGTCGTGGTGTACGGATGGCAGCGAAACGCTAATATTTATTAGCTCTGTGCAGTACTGTGCATGTTATGACTAGTAGATATGCACCAAAAACTGTTTTGTTAGTTAACATCGAAATAAATACATAAAAATATACTTTATGCTATAGTGGATACACCACTTTTCACCATTTTTTAATCATGCACCAATTCCAATAAAGGTCTGTGGGCAAGAAATATATGGAGATTTTTTTTTTTTTAAGAGTCTTGGAAGATGTTCTATGAAAGTACTTCGCATTGTACTATCCTTTGTGAACAACAATAAAAAACACCTTTTTTTTATTAAAGATGAAAAACTAGCCCAAAAATATTGTTTCCCAAATTCCACATGCACAAGTTTAAGTCGCACAACAAAGCCTGGCAAAATATGGCAAACGTTTGCTGGAAGAGTTTCAAAGTTATAAATCACACTGGGTTTTGGTTTTTCTATCAAACGAGCAACCTAACCGTCTGCATAGAGGCGTCAATACAGCAAAACAATGTAATATAATATAATAAAATATAGCGCCTTTAAGTAAGTGTCTGCCCACTTAATAACGATCTATTCCATGTAAAACGCCAACATAAAAGCAGAAAAAGAAATGACCAACAACAAGGGACTAAATCTGCCCCCCTCCCCCATACAGACCCTCCCCCGACTCTGGATGAATAAATTGATGGAGAGAAGACACGGATCGAAAACATGACAAGCATCGATTTGGTGAAAGGGAAATAAATATTAATAGGATAGGTTTGGCGGGGGGATGGTTAGGTGAATTGAATTCACGTTAAATAAGTGACGTGCGGTCCCTGCCCAGCTGGAGAACAGCACTGAGGGTCCCATTCTGCTGTCTTGGCAAAGGTGTGTCAAGAACAGCCAAATAACGAGCTTGCACTTTGAGTGTACTGGACATGGTACACAAGCGTCACAGATAAAGATTTTGAAAATATACTTTCTGGAAAGGAACCATTGCGAATTTTATCAAGGACAGCCAAGGACGGCTCTTAACCAATAAGAAGTCTGCAGCTCTCAAAGTGCAAAAACACCTGGCCATATGGCATACATTTGTCGTGAATGTAAAGGATGCTTTTGTATTATTTTCATAAAGTGCTTTCTGTGCACTGCTACCCCATAGATCTCCTCTTCTCCTACTCAACCTTCAGTGCGTTTAAACCATGGCACTTACAGGGTGAAGCACTTAAATTCATCCTCGCTTAGTAACAACTTTGCGGAACTATGCAATGCTTCAGCCAGAGATTAACACTGGCTGCCCCCCCCCACGCCCACTCATCTACCGTATCCTACCCATTTGAAGCGGAGTCCGTTAGTAGAGCCCTCATTGGCTCAACCATAGCTTGAAGCTCGCTTAGCCAGATTTCTCAGCTCTCCAATATGTAAATCCAGAACCTGCACTTTAAAAGAACAAATAAGATACGTTGAAAGTGGCAGAGCCATCACTAGTCTTTGCATCTAGTAAAAGTAAGGGAAACAGAGTTAATTTTGTCTATTCGATCAATGCACACTGCTCTGCTGCACTCAAAGCATAAACCCTTCTAGAAGACTGAACGTTTGAACTGCACCACCACAAAAGTTATGCAGCACATTTGATCAATTCCAGACTGCAAATCCACTCAGCAACAATCAACCTGCATTGGGAGCACCTCCTACCCATCCATCAGAAGGGCAAGGCATAATCTTGTGTCTAGTTCTATTACAACGTTCGATGCCTTAGTGAAGCGACAAGTTCACTGCCATAAGTTTGGAGTACCCAGTGGTTAATTTGAGCCGGGGGTTGTAGGTGGGGCTCACCAGCACTTATTTTTGGGTAACAGAACTTCTTTTTTTATTATCAGTCTTGACCCAGAACAAGAGAGAGACAGAAAGAAAAGGGGCAAAGGAGGAGAACGAAATATAAAAAAACGGCGACAAACAGAGAAAGAGGGGATGAAACAACATGCAAGAGTGAAATAATGGGGCAGGAAGTGTGTGGTGGTGGAAGAAAGGGCATGAACGTTTAACGTTTAGGTAAAAATAGTGCTTAAAAGCACAAAGCATGAACTATAGTTATCTGGTTACGCTGGGTAAGGGCAAAGTCACAGGTTCAGGCCAACCGTGATAGAGCGCGGGCTGGATACAGGGACCCAGTAAGGCCCGCTGAGATTGTACCTCATGTTTTTGATTTGGTGTTCTGCGGTCTGAGGAGCAATGGGTGATCCTGTGTAGACATCTGGCACGCTGCGTCGGTAAGATGGAGACCACAGCTGGGTTGACAGAGCACCTTTATCCCCACTTCCAAGGTTCCAGGACTAGGGAGGCACCACTTGGGAACTAGGGCTCACAGCTGGCAGGCAGAGTCCAGATGCAGGTGCAAGGTGATTGTAGCCTTTTCTGTCCCTGAGGCTCCGATCAGAAGGCCAGCCAACTAGCCCTAGGAGTCACTCTGGTGGTCCTGGGTTCAAGGTGCAGTCTCAGTCCTTCATCAAGTAGCAGGGCAGCCGAGTAGTCCTTCTTCAGAGTCTTCCACCGGTCCAGAAGTGATCTGAAGAATTGGGTCTGGGGGTGGAATATTTATACCGGATGCTAGCTTTGAAGTGGGAGAGCCTAGATTACATGACGAGCTCTCTTACAACTCTCTCCTTCATGCTTGAGCGTGGCAAGAAGTTCACCGCTACATGTCGGAAGCACTCCTTCGACCCTTGGACTTAACAACCAAACTCCTCTCACAACGACCACTCCATTACAATACACTCTACCAATCATGCACAACAAAAAGAGGTGCTCACTTACTCAAAAACACTTCCAGGCCATTGAGGAATGTCACGGGTATGAAGCACGATAAAAAAGCTAGAATATAGAACGGTTGAGCTAATTACCTGCCTAGTGCTAACCAAAAGCGACTTCACGGCCTTTAGTGGGCCGGGTTCTTCTGAGTCCCAGATCCAGCAGTAATCAAAAGGAGACATCAAGACGAGTCCCAATCAAGTCCATCTTCATGTCCCTAACTTTAATGGCAAAAACAGTGACCACTTTCTGAGCACTGAACTTCATCCATGCCAGTAATTTAGTTCCTGTTCATTTTTCACATGTTTTAGTTAATCTTGCATTCCCTAATAGTGTCATAAGTTTAGCGTAACTAGTTTGTAGTGTGAGCAAGCAACCCAAGGGTCACCCTTATCGTATGATAATAGTGACCCTTGGGCTGTTTGCTCACAGTACAATACATCCTGCCAATCACTATCGTTGAGGTATAAGGATTACCAATTAAACATTTCCTTTCCCACAGCACTAATAGACAATTACATTGTGCATGGGAAATATGGCAGTTGTGTGAAGGATATTTCTCCAAAGCGTGTATAGAACACGGAATGAGAATTGATATAAAATGTATTCCAATCCTTCAATGTAATGTACTTATAAACCGATTTTTTGTTCACTGTAGAACACAGAAATGTATTGTGCATGGGTTTCCATAAATTATTTTAATTTTGTCGGCACTAAAGGAAAGATATTGCACACTGCTGTTCCTAAGTGTGGCGCTTGTGACTATTTGCTTCTAAATGATCTGTATACAATACTGAAACGGTAGTGGTTTGAATTGTTTTTAGCCTTGATAAAGCCATAGGGATACTCCCCCAAACAACAAAACACGTGTTTAATAAATCTACAAGTAAAGAAAAGACGTAATTGTTTCTCAAACTGTATACTGTACTTACATATGATACAAATTGCGTATGCCTCATTGTGATAATGATTATTGATCAATCCTAGAATTGAAATTGGGGGCATCTGCCCTCTTTGAGAGCAGCGCGGGTGAGAACCCTTGTGACTGAAATTAGATGTGACCATCGTATGAGCGCTCCAATTCTATCAAACACCCATCCGAACGAATAAACACCATTTTAACGAGCTATCACTGAGGACAGTCTCTAGACCGACCTACAGGGCCGGCTCTAGGGTGGTGCGACCGGTGCCACCGCACCGGGTGCGGACTGTCGGGGGGTGCCGTGTTTGCAAGTTTATTATTATTTGAAAGAACCTGCTGCCGCGTTGGTTTGCACCAGCAATTTCCAGGCAACCCAAAAAAATGTCAGGTTAACTCCTGTGATTACTGTTCTTCCTGAAGAGAAATCAGAGTTTTATTTAATTTTGGTTTTGGCTCACTATAGTAGAGTAGAGGGTTAATACACCTTTTGCAAAAAACAAGTACCATGCAGATTAAAAAGTAAATAGAATGTAAAAAGGTCAGAGGGTTACTGTTTTTAAAAGAGATATCAATTTGTTACTTGCAATTTATAGGTTAAATACAGAGCTGTTAACTTTTGTCAAATAACTGCTTGAAAGCTGCACAGTATAGATTTGTGCAAAGTTTAATATTGCAAAAAGGATTCATTTGGATAGAAATCTATTCTCATTTTTAAAGAAAACCCCCAACTATAGTGTTCCTTTTTAAATTTCGAGTTTGTGCTTCTCTAGACCAAGCACTATTAAACTATACTGCCTATCAGTATTAATGACTTGGGGCTCCTACATCTTGTAGTCCTCTGTCTTATGTAACATTTCCTATACACTGATTTACAAACGTATGATTAAATGACTCTCTGTAATGTGTGTGTGAATCAAAGTGCTCTGACACCCTACACTGGTATGAGTTGCGCTATATAAGCATCGGAGAGAGAGTGGTTATGGAGACTTGGGCATTGGTAAAGGGTGGTGGTGAGGTAATCTGTGGTGGAGATGGTCATTGGGGGGGCGCCAGCAAACATTGTCGCACCGGGTGGCACCAGCTCTAAAGCCAGCCCTGCCAACCTACCACACCATGGAGTGAGTGAGGAGCATACTTAACCAACAAGTATCAAGAAAGAGTGCTTGCACCAAACCAGCAATAGATCATAGAACTAATAACTGCACCAAACCACATGCTACTGAAAGACGCACTGAACCAACACAACAGCATACATTGGGAAGAATAGCTGCGCTAAACAAGCAACATGCCAAGGAGTGTCTGCATCAGACCGGCAGAAACCCCGGGCAATGTGTCATGCACCACAACACCAACAGCTTGTCTTAAACCAGCAACAAACCACACGACTACTACCCACGCCAGCGGGGGCGTAGCACGGATGCCAAAGGCCCTAGTGCAAGTAAGGACATTCGCCCCCGCCCCCCCTGACCCCCCCCCCCCCGGACTACTTTTTGAGTAGTACAATACTGAAATAATTAGGGTTGGGTGGGCACCTCGGGCCTCCGAGCCCCGGTGCCACTGCACGTGCTGTGCCACTGGTAGTAACGCCCCTACACTCCAGACCGGACATAGTACAAGATCCTTGTTTCCGTTGCAGTCCGACAGCCAAGAAAAGCACACTTAGTATTACATTTCGAACGGTTTCAGTGTGCTTTGGGTTTCAAATAATCAACAAAAGTGCATGTTTGGTGTGCATTGGGGCAAATGGTTACTTTAATTGTATAATATATATTTTGAAAATGGCCACTGGAAACAAAAGTATAATGGTCTCATCTTTCTCAGTTAAGCGCGCCAGCGGATCACAGATGTTGAATCCAGTCTTGCTTTTCCCACACTCTTCCTTTTCCTTCTGCTTCAAGCAAGCCCCGGACTCCGGAAACCTGAATATATTGTGGCGTGGCTGAAAGGCAGGACAGATTGGTGTCGGGGTGCCCTGCAGGGAAGTTGGCAGAAATGCCACCAGGTCATGGTTGTTCTCATGCAGCAAGGGGGAAGACAAAGACAGCTTCACTCGTCATCATACAAGCAGCATGGGGACCACTCATTCAGAAAGTGACACGGGGTGCTCGAAAGTCCTGCTCTCATGGCAGAGACTGGAATGCAGGCCCGCAGACAGGCACACACAAAGGGTGGGACTCCTGGGAGAAGTGGGCTGCCTGCATCTGGCTACCACCCTGCATAACCGGGAAAGAATGACACCAGGATCCACAGACAGGCTGAACGGTCGCCTGAGACGTGGGTAGCAGAGAGGCCGACTGAAAGGATGAAACGCAAACATAAACAATGACCATCCACACATACTCAATGCTAGACAGACAAAACACATTGATAGATTTGTAGTAGTCACCCGTTAAATAAAAACCGGCACACAATAATCAATCACAAAAGCACAAACAAAGAATTACTGTAGACCGGCATAAAGGCCATCCCGCACACACACAACACAGAAACCACCTTAAGGCTTAAAATGGATTTATTAAACAATCCAGAATCAAACACACAGGTGGCAATGCAGGACGACACACATGCCCTGCAAGTGTGTGTGTGTGAGGACATACAAACACAGTCAACAAAATCACAGGCAGGCAGGTAGCCTTAGAGGTAGACAGGCAGACTGACAGCCATATATGCAGATTAGCATGCACATGTGCAAACAAAGACATAAACATAATGTAGACAGACACACAAAAAAGCAGTGGCAAGGCTAGTAGGTCTCCCTTATGAGCTATTGACCATGTCAATGTTTTCAGCCATGTTGTACAGCGTTAATTGCGTCATGGCGCTTTTTAAAAAAAAATCTCAGCCAGGCTGCACACCAACTGGGCAGCGTACAAAAAGGCTAAAAACCTACCAACAAAATCAATAGATCTCACAACGGCGAGACTTTTTGGCTTTGCCAATGCCGTCTTTTTCTGACAAGAATGTGCGGGGAGGAAAGGGGTAATCAATAATGGCGGAGGGGGTTGGAGGGAAAGTGTAAGCAATGACTGGAGATGGGGTGTTGGGGTAAGAGGCAAGCAACAACAGGGAAGAGGGGGCAGCGTGGTGGGAAAAAAGAGCTATGACGCAGCCAGCCCAACAGAAACATAGGGGGATGGTGGGTCGAGACAAGCAATGACAATGGGAGGTGGCGAGGTACAGGGTAAGCAAAATGCTGTAGGGGGTGGGAGGGGCAGGGCAAGCAACATCAATGGAATGTGGGAGAGGTTGGAAGGGACTGGGGCAAACAACAACAGAATAGGTAAGGGGTAGGAGGTATGGAGCAAGCAGCAAAAACTGAATAGGGCAGAGGTGGGAGGAAGAAGAGCAAGCAACAACAGAATGCGAGAGGTGGTGAGAGGGATGGGGCAGGTGCAAGCAGCAATTCGGGACAAGGGCGGGAGAGAGATGGCCTGCAAACAAACGCACTCTGATGGGAGTGCGGCAACTAAAATTACAATAAAGTACCACTGAAAGCATGTATGCAGGGGAAGGACACTGGACACAGAAAGGAAGCAGTACTTGGTTCATCTCCAGGAAAGGGAGAAACACACAAAGGGGAAGTGAAGCTGACATGTGCTGACCAATGAGAAGCACGAAAATGAGAGTGAGAATAAAGCCACCCACTGGTAAGTAATGTGCAGGTTCTAAGCCCCCTTTAAACTAACAAAATGTCTTGCAAGCCACAGCGCGCAAGCTTTCTCAGGCATGATCTAAAAACCAGGTCAGACCATATGTAGATAGAAACAGGCAGCACTTTTAAGATGAAAAAGGTGTGTGGTCTCTATAAGGAGCACGGCCTAAGAAGCATAACCAGGAATCATTTTCAAGAGGCGTACACCCATTAATTGTGGGTGTCGCTATTGGCCGACATGGGAGAGTCACATGAAGGTCCCTGTTGTGCTTGGTGCTTGGAAAGAGCTTCCCAAGTGGTTAACTCTTTTTTAATTTATTACTGTAGTGACTATCAATATTCATGTCTTGCTGATTTCATTATACTAAAGGGAAAGGAAAACAAGCAGATGGGCTCTTTTACTTTCACTGTATCAGTGCTTGGGGGAGGGGGGATATTGGGAGAGAACCCCCTTGGGCAAGGGCTTGTGCTTTTCCCGCCCCTGTAATGTATCAGTCTTTCTGCCTCTCTGGGGGGGTAGATGGGGGTGACTACCCCAATCCCACTAGACCTAGGGGCATATAAAACAAATATTGGGGTGGGTGTGCCCATGATTGGCACAGCCATGCCCCCACTCAAACCCCCAACAAAATATGCAGGCAGTCTTTTAGCCCCCTCACCCTGGGGGTGCTAAAACCCCACTAGACGCAAAGAACAAAACAAATAGTTGATGGTGCTGTCTATAATGGGCATGGCCAAGAACCCACCGCACCAAACAACATGCTGGCAGTCAGTCTTTCTGCCCCACCTAGGGGGCAGATGGGGATGATTACCCCCAATCTGCCCCCCTGGAGGGGAGGCAGAAAGTCCACTAGACACCAGGGACATACAAAAAAATATATACGGGTCGGTGCTGCCCATCATGGGCATGGCTATGGCCCAATCCCGCCACAAACCTCTGTACTAGTCTTTCTCCCCCTCCTGGGGGCAGATGGGGTGATTACCCCCAATCTGCCGGGGGGGGGGGTGGCAGAAAGCCCACTAAACACCAGGGACATACACAAAACAATTCAACAGGGGGTGGGAGCTGCCCATCATGGGCATGACCATGCCCCCACCCACACAAATAAGCTGGTTGTCTTTTTGCCCCGCCCTCCTCAGGAGACAGATGGGGATGATTACCCCAATGTGCCCTGACACCAGGGACTGGGTCTGTATACTCCCCCACCCCGCACCCGATATACTTTTTGCCCCTCCTGGGAGTCTTCACTCCCAATCTTCCCACCCCCTGGGGGGGCAGTAAGCCCACTGAACACCAGGGATTTCAAAACAGTGCTAAAACAAACAAAAGGAGGGGCGGCCTACCCTGGCATCGAGCCATACCCCTGCACTATAATTTTTCTGCCCCAGAAGTGGCATATAGGTCTGTCCCAATTTGGGAGGTTGCCCCAAATCCTCTCACACCCCCCCTACCCCCAAGGGGCGGGGGGTTCGAACGTTCGCCTGACACCAGGGATTTCACCTTTGGGGCAAAAGAAAGTGGTGCATGTATTGCACTTTGGCATTAGCCTCACCTCAAACTCAACAGGGACAAACCAGTCTTTGTGTGCCCCCCCCCTCAGGGTGAGAAAGGAGGTTTACCCCTGGGAGTGGCAAAAAGCACACTGTATAGCAAGCACACATTTTTTAAAATAAAATATTGGGTGGGTCAGGCCCATCCTAACATCAGCCCCCACCCTCACCCCTAATGCGTCAGTCTTTCTGTTCCCCTGTAGACTAAAGAATCCCATCCCAGTGGCAAGTGAGAGGACAATTGATTCTTTTGGGTTTTGTTTTTACATATGGACCAGAAGAGTATGGCTAACTCCCTATATCGTCCCACTTGCAATGGTGAATGGCTTCACTTTTTGGGCCTTGGTGGGCTACAACCTGGGAAAACCTACCACACCCAAAGAGTTCTCAAACCTAGACACCCAGGGGAATCCATGATGGTGTGCTTCGCGTGGATCACTCAACATTTTCGTACCCACAATGCTCTGCAAACCTCAGACTGGCTAAAAACACACATTGTCCTCACATTTCTGTGTGGAAAACATCTGGAACATGCGGTGAGCCACAAATTTCCTGCCAACCTGAGTTCCCACATGTTTCTTGATAAGAACGGTACCCCACTTGTGTGTTTGGGCCAAGGGACCGCAACACAAAAAGCCCTAAGGCTCCACGTGAAGAGATCAGCGATAGGGGTAGCTGCGGTATTTGTGGCCATACTCAGCTTCCATTCATGGAAACCTACTAACCACAGGCATTTTTGAAAACTAGACAACCAGAGGATTCCAGAGCGGTGGATCCCATGAGGTTTTCTTACTGACAATGCCATGCAAACCGTAGACTTTGCCTGAAATCACCTATTTTCCTCACATTTCTGTGATGGAAAGTTCCAGAATCCACAAAATTCCTACCACCCAGTGTTACCCCCACTTGTGCCGATAAAAACATTGTGCAACTTGTGTGTTGGGCCTAGTGCCTGTGACAGGAATGGATCAAACGAGATCAATGGAGTCCCCAGCAAGGGCTCCCATTGACCTTGGTTTGATCAGTTTTTGTTGTGGGCACTTGTCATAGCCACAAAAGTGACACCATTTTTTTATCTGTATAAGAGGAGTAGCACTGGGTGGTACTAATTTTGTGGATTCCAAAAGTTTCCATCACATAAATTTAAGGGAAATGCGTGATTACAGGCACAGTTTGAGGTTTGTGGAGCTTCTGTGTAAAATGACCTAGTGAGGGCCATTCAAGTCACACACTTGTATACTTACCTGGTTTCCTAGGTTTAAAAAATGTACAGGTTTGCTATGCACCGGCTGAGCTAGGGATCAAAATCCACAGCTAGCCACTTTGCAAAAAAGGGCCAGTTTTGAGTGGAAAAATGTGATGTATCCATGATGCGTTTTTGGGCACTTCCCGTCACAAACACTAGGCCTACCCACACAAGTGAGGTACCATTTTTGTCGGGAGACTTTAAGGATTGCTGGGTGGAAGGAAGTTTGTAGCTCCTCACAGATTCCAGAGCTTTCCATCACAGAAATCTGAGCAAAATGTGTTTTTCTTAGTCAAAGTTCGAGGCCTGTAAGGGATTCTGGGAAGAACAAACCTGGCGAGAGCCAGGCAATTCACCTTACCCTGGATTCCCCCAGTAATCAAGTTTTCAAAAAGGTGCACGTTTGCAAGGTTTCCCTGGGTGAAGGCTGAGCTAGGGCACAAAATCCACAGATACCCACTTTGCAAATAAAGGGGTAGTTTTGAGTGGTAAATGTGATTGTTTCATGTTGCATTTTGGGCATTTCCTGTCGCTGACAGTAGGCCTGCCCTACACACACAAGTGAGGCACAGGTTTTACTGGGAAACTGAGGAATGTTGGGGGATAGGAAGTGTATTGCTCCTGGCAGATTCCATAATTTTCCATCACAGAAATGTGAGGAAAATGTGTTTTTTTTGGTCAAAGTTTGAGGTTTGCGAAGGATTCTGGGTAAAACAAAATTTGTGAGAGCTACACAAGCCACCCCAGCCATGTATTCCCTCAGGTTTCTGGTTTTAAAAAATATGCAAGTTTTCTCAGTTCCCCTAGGTGCCGACTGAGCTAAGACCAAAATTCACAGCTACCCACTTTGCAAAAATAGGGTCAGTTTTGCGTGGAAAAATATGATGTATCCAGTTGCGTTTTGGGCCGTTTCCTGTCACGGGCACTAGCCTACCCACACAAGAGAGGTGCCATTTTTTATCAGTGCTTATTTGGAGCCTGTGGTTTCCGGTACTCGACACCGGCACTTAATTGGCAACACGGGCATTTATGACAGTCTAAAATGGTGGTACTGTCTGTCTAATTTAGAAATGAGTGTAGCAACCAACAGCAGTGTATTAATTCAATATACATTAAAAAGGACTAATATCTGCCACCCAAGCCATTCTTATAGGGTTGGGCACCTGGAATAGTCGGAATTGTCACATGTGTATGAGTGTGACTGTCAGTAGTAGTGTTGATCTTGTTATTGACAGTGCTGGCATGACAATGGGTGGTGTGAGCTGCAACGGCCTCCTGATGAGTACCCTGGCACATATTTGTTTACAGATTTAAACACTGATTTTTATTTGGAGACTAGGGTGGATGCTAGGTGGAAGGAAGTTTGGGGCTCCCCACAGATTCCAGAAGTTTCCATCTCAGAAATATGAGGAAAATGTGTTTTTTTAGTCAAAGTTTGAAGGTTGCATGGGATTCTGAGTAAAACAAAAACCTTTTGAGAGTCATACAGGTCAACCCACTCTGGATTCCCCCATGTGTCTACTTTTAACAAACGTGCAAGTTTTTTGGGTTTCCCTACATGATGGCTGTGTCAGGGACCACATTCCACAGCTAAACACTTTGCAAAAAAAGGGTCTGTTTTGAGTGGAAAAAATGTGATGTATCCATGTTGTACTGTGGGGCGTTTCCTGTCATGTGCACTAGACCCACCTACACAAGTGAGGAACCATTTTTATTACGAGACTTGGGGGAATGCTGGGTAGAAGGAAGTTTGTAACCACGCAGTTTCCAGAACTTCCCATCACAGAAATGTGAGAAAATGTGTTTTTTTTAGTCAGGTTTGCATGGATTCTGGGTAAAAAACCTGGTGAGACATGCGGAGGTCACCCCAACCCTGGATTCCCCCATGTGTCTAGTTTTCAAAATTGTGCAAGATTGCCAGGTTTCCCTAGATGCTGGCTGAGCTGCAGACCAAAATCCACAGCTACCTACTTTGCAAAATAAAAAGGTCAGTTTTTAGCTGAAAAATGTGATGTATTCATGTTGTATTTTGGGCCCTTTCCTCCCACAGGCACTAGGCCTACCCACACAAGTGAAGTACCATTTTTTTTCAGAAAACATGTGGGAACATACAATAGTAGAACGTTTGTTCTTACCAATTGGAATTTGATGCATTTGTGCCTTCCAAATAGAAGTCAGTGTGTAAGAAAGAAGACACTTTGAAAAATACCCTCAATCTTACGCCAGTATGGGTACCCACAAATTCGGAGATGTACAAATAACCACTTGTGCCCATTTCAGAAATACATAGGTTTGCCTGAAACTTATTTTTCATTCTACTTATTTCACCATTTGAATTTGTCTATACTTGGCACTCAATGAAAAACCATTGCACATGTTGTTTGCTCTGGGTACCTTGGGTTCTTGGAAAACCTACAAACCCTATATATCCCCACAACCAGAATGGTGGAGCAGACGTAATGGGTTAATGCTTTTGTAAATTGGTCATTGTGACAAAAAAGTTGCAGATGAAAACGCTGTCACAAATGGCAATTTTTTCCTACTCATTTTCAAGATTTATTTATTCAACAGTTTCTTTGGGAAAACCTTAAGGTACCTACAAACATGACCCCTTTCTGAATTCAGAATTTTTGAGAAATCTATAGCTTTTCCTGATCACCCATGGGTTGCACACTGGTTTCCACCACAAACTCAAAGTAAGTGGGGAGCAAAAAATAAATAGGAAAAAATGGGCTGCCTCTTTGAAAAATGCCAAAACTGTGGTAAAGAAAAATGTTTTTTTTTTATTCTTGGTGTGGTGTTCTTGAAAGCTGGAAAGATTGTGACTTTAGCACAGCAAACTGTGGGGGTATGGCAGAATTTCAACTGCTGTGTATAGGGCCATCACACAAAATGGTAATTCCACCCGACACATCTGTGACCGTCGCTCTCTGAGCTCTGCAGAGTGGATTGGATTTGTCATAAAGGTACACCTTTATGACCCTCTGACAGGCAATGAGAAAAACTTGCACTGCCTTCAGCCTCAACGAAGATCTCATTCGTGTATCGTCAGGGACACCCATTTAAACCATAATAATATCACCCAGACAACTAGAGTTGACGCAGTTCACAGTGTGCGCTACATAAGATCATGTGTTGTATGAGAAAAACTACATAGAGCATCTCGAAAAAGTATATACTCTTAGAGAACACAAGATGAGGTAAAACGCGAGAGTCAAGAGGGGCAGCATTACAGACATGAATTACCTTAATGGTTTTCAAAGCCATTGTTGGTCGATAAAACAGTTGTATTTTGCTGCAGTTGTGCCTTCCAAATGTAAGGAAGTGAGTAAAAAAAAAGGCATTTTTAAAAATACCCTCTAAATCTTATGCTAGTATGGGTACCCACAAATTTGGAGATGTAAAAATAACCACTTGTGCCCATTTCAGAAATACATAGGTTTGCTGGATAGCTATTTTTCACTCTACTTATTTCACCTTTTGAATTTGTCTATACTTGGTACACAATGAAAAACAATTGTACATGTGTTTTGCTCTGGGTACCTTGGGTCCTTGGAGAACCTCCAAACCCTATATATCCCCACAACCAGAAGGGTCTAGCAGACGTAATGGTATATTGCTTATGTAAATCGGCCATTGTGACAAAAAGTTACAGATGAAAACATCGTCACAAATGGCCATTTTTTCCTACTCATTTTCAATAGTTATTAATTTCAATAGTTTCTTTGGGAAAACAAGGACACGAATTAAAGGCCCAGCAGAGAAGGTTCTAATAACAGATGTTTACTACTGCAGGGCCCTACCCTACCGAAAGGCCTGGAAAAGGCACACTGTTGAGAGACAAGTATTCTCAGCTAATTAGCAGAAGCAAGCAGAGAGATGTGGCCAGCTAGTCAAGCATGCATAGAAGGCAAATGCATCGTCTCACACACCCACCTCCCCCTGCCCTCCATAAACACTCACACTGGGAGACAGCCAGGCAGAAATAATACCAAATCACGCACCCAAACAAACGCAGGCAGATCTTTCCTTGCCACACAGCTACTAACTAACAACTAACAACAGGCATGCTCCCTCTCCTCCCATAAGCCAATCAAAATGCTGCAATGGCCGCGTGTGATTGGTACGGACAGCGCCCAGCCGGGCGCCTGTAGGGAGGCCGTTTTCTCTATGTAGGCTGCATGCAGAAAATGTAGAGTGCGCATGACTGGTTTGGTCGGCCCCAGAGGGCTGACCAAACAGTCAGCGCCCTCAACAGTGGGCAAGCCACTCGTCCCTGACCCGCCAACCCACCCGTACCCAACCAGGCAAAACTTCCCGCCCGCCCCCAACCAGGCATACCCTGGCTTCTGCTTTCTCGCAGCGCCAGAAGCAGAAACAAAAAATGGTATTTAAAATACCATTTTAAGATTCTGCTTCTCACACTGCGAGAAAGCAGTGAGGCGACACTCTTCCGCCCTAATGGAGGAGCCGCCCCTGCCAGCAAGGCTGACAAAAAATGGACAGCAAGACAGACACACACAGCCGGGAAGACACACAGACAAGCCTGCTTCACAACACACAGACACTGAGAAACGTAGCCAGATATAGAAAATCAGTCACCCACGCAACAAGACAGACGAAGCCCTGCTCACCAACACACATAGACACACAATTATCTGCAAGCTCTTTGAAATGCAAATGAAGCAGCTGCCCGGGTCACATGGCCGCATTACTCACAGGCGGAGAACAGACGCGGCCCACTTGCCATTTAAAAAGCAAACCCGTTTAAAGCAAAGCCGGGCTTCTGTTTTTATCATGAAAACGCTGCCAGTGATAGATCGACGTCTCTTGCAGTGGTCACCAGCCCTTGTACACAGCTGTAGAGTTTGGCACTCGGTGGCGAGGATCACACGTAGTCCTCGGGTGTCACCCGCTGCACTATTCCTACACCTGCATGCTACGCTCGAGATTGAAGGGCTGCCAGCGTGCTATATTTAGACCGCTGACCCTCCACTTGGCTGGCCCCTGGCCTGTTCCTACGTCACAGTAATTATTATAGTCTACACAATAGATAGCACAGATTGTTATTTGCGGCGTTCAGAGACAGCAACACTGCTGTATTAAGAACTGTATAAAGAGGCATTATTACTCTGTTGTTAATAATGATAATTATCCTATATAACCGACAGAAAGTATTGTCTGTGAATCAATAACGCTGATTCCATAGACACTAGAAGGATGAAAGACAGAGTCAGCCCTCATTAAAATCAAACCTGCGAAATTCCGGTTTTTGGCACTTCACTTGGATTTACACCTCGCTTAATATTATTAACATGTTTAAGTGGCTGAGATAGCTCAGTGGGTTCGGCGGAGATTGTTCTCACTAATTGATACATAACTGCACACAAGATTTAGTATTTCATGATGATTCACGGTCTTCTCCAGCTGTTGAAGTAGCTGCATGTGGGCCCAGCATTCAGTTAATAAACAAATGCTACACATAAATCAGTGTCAATAGTATAAATCAGTGCACCATCTTGGTTGATAATTGTATTTGCTCTTCTTCTTCCGGGTCTGGTCTGTGAGGGCCTTCGGATTACACTTTTTCAGTCACTGCCAGAGCAGCGAGCCCCTTGAACGACTGTGAGGCTGCATGAATGCTATATCAGTATCGACGTAAAGGACATCATAGCATAGAATATCACAACACAACCACAAATAACGAAACATAATGGCACACGATATGCAACACGTGACAGATAACACAGTGATACAACGCATCAGATGACGTCATCCCTACAGTGCATTCCCCAGGAACATACCAGGGCGCCTTGGGTCTGAGGTGCACCCCGGCCTGGCTCAGCGGGGCCCCCATACACGGGTCCACTCACCATTTCACCTGCTTAGCTCCCATGGTCCACGGTGACCTTTCACCTCACCAGGCCTGCCTTCTCGTGGGTCCTGGGGCCACGTGCCCCTCCACTCCGGCCATGCTCGCCACAAGTGGGTAAATCCGACGAAGGTGGGGACCCTTAGCTAACGCAGGGCCCCAAAAGCTGTCCAGACAGGACGGGGTCTTCTTCTGCTGGCGTCAACCAAATGCGGATGAGCATATCAAAGAGCATCTCATTGAGTAAAAATACTCAAACCTTCTAAATCCTGGTGCATCTGGTTTGCAGACGTTGCACACTCAGATATGAAATGCACACCGCTAAAGAATGTCGCACATTCGCGAAAGATATACATGGACGTCTTAGCCAGTCCAGGCAAAATGCACGCTGATGAAATCACACCACAGAGAAAAAATATGTTATTTCGTTATTCCAAGAAAGATCGTGATATACAAAAAAAATACACATTGAAAAATCTCCCTTAAAATCCGAATGAAAGCAACCATTAACGTGGACACCCCTCCCTTTTATACGAAAAACATCCGCTGGAGACCTCGCTACCACAGGAAAAATACACCTTGACAGATCCTGAAAAACGTGTCTTCCAAGCGAGGCAGTACAGGCTGGCTGGTCCTCAGCTCTCTTTCCATATGGGGGTTAACCCCTTGCCTGCCGCACCACTGCCTCTTCCTGAAAACCCCATGTTTTGCTGCCCGTGGCCTCGTCGCTGCTGGGGTCTCCCGGGCAGGCCCCTTTCAGAACGGCCCGTCAATCCTCCTGGGCCATTCTTAGGGTGACCTCTCGCCGGCGGAGTCCAGAAATGCCGCCATTCGCTCGTCGTTCGCCGCCAGACCCCAGCATCGCCTCCGGTGCGTTGTCGGTCGAAAGCACGCGCCGCCTGCGCCCCCACCCCCGGTTTTCATTCATTCCCCGTCCTCCAGAAACGGCCCCCCTCTTCCCCAGCCTCTCATGCTCTCCCTCTGCCAGACAGCCTCTGCGCGACGGTCTCTATTCTCCGCCACAGCTTCTGTCACAAGATGATTTTTTTCCTTTTTAGCTGGGGGAGGGTGGTCTGATCCAGAGGGGAGGGGGGCTGGTGGGGGGTGCAGTTTGACGGCCTGGGAATAAGTACATGTTGTAGGCAATCTGGCTGAATTATTCATGCAGTGCAACCCATAGAAATCTACAGCCTAGGTTTTTAAAGGGCTGGGATTTGAGAAATTAGCTTTAATAAAAAAAAAATCTCTTAGGCTTTTCATTAGCTCTGTGGGTTATGACTGAGTCAGTTGCAGAAGTCTGCAGACTCAAATCCTGTCTGAGACTCTAATCCTCAATCCCGAAGCTACAAAACTGCGGTACGAAGTGTGGGTAGAAACCACGTTTTTAAAAAATATATATTTTTATTGGTTTTACCTCTTACAACATATAACATATAATCCAGGAAAATAGTGAAATGGGCTGATGCGCCCGTTGCAGACAGAGGTTAGGAACATGCAGTTTGAGGTGTTGTTTCCAGGGGACTGCCCCTGTATTTCATCCTTCCGGGACAGATAATACAAACCACTTGGAGTTGAGTGACTGTAAAACCTGTATTACACTACAATCAAGCTAGCGTTGAACTAAGTTACACCGTAATAACGTATGAAGTTACACATATTCAGTTTTATATTGGAGACATTTTCGTGCAGTTCAAAAAATATTTGCAGTTTACATTAGTTTTCCGGCGGCGTAACGCACAGATTACGTCATACCACGATGTTATTGCCAAGCTGAACCAAATCAGCTTAATTCCCCGGCAGGCTTGGGATTTGTATTAATGCCAGCCTGCCCTATAACTCCGGGGACTGAAGCCCACAGTCCACGGTTCTGCGGCGTAGGGGCCGGGGTCTGATAATGAGAACGCTGTCTGCGGAAATGGCAACAATCCTCAGCCAATCCTCTTTAAGTACTCAATGAGCATTCAGGGTCAGAGGGCGTCTGCAGATGTCGGAGATTACTGCATGCTTTTTCAGACACCTTGGTTAGGTCTGGACAGCTGAACTGTGCTCTTAAAGTTGCTTTTAGCCGACGCTAAGAATTTTACTAGTGAATCAAGGTTAGCTTAGTTGGGAATATGTAGATACTAAAATGGATACTAAAATGGACACACAATAAAAACTAACCCGTATTCGACCTTATTTTTGCATAGCATTTAAATGTCTTTTTTGCTGTAGTCGAGGAAAATGTAATACACATTCTACTACGCTGATATCTCCTCTTTTCTCCCCTAGGCCAGAGCTTTCAGGCAGCCACCGGCCTGCATTAAGCACTTTAAAAAATACGCCTTGCTTACCACTGCTATGGTATGGTCTTCAAATCAAACCTGCTCGGCCTTGGAATTTTCTTGCAGGAAACAACCTAGGTAGACACAGTTGGCGTCCCCCAAGGTTTAACCTTATCACCCACCCTCTTTAACCATTACTTAGAGCCACTCACTGAAGTTCTTCGTACCGCCAACATCTCCTACCACATGCACGCGGACACCCAAATATACATCAATATTACATCACTTGAGGAGATCATTACCCTGAACGAGACCCTGAAACTAACTGTCCAGTGGCTAGCCACTAACCAACTGAAACTCAATGCAAAGAAAACCAAATTCCTCCTGATCTCCCCCTGTAAAACCAACCCGGAGATCGAGACTTGGTTCAAAGCCATCACAGCCTTAAACTGCCCGCCGACCATTGTGAACTCTGCCAAATCCTTGGGAATACTCCTCAACAGTATCTTGAACATGCGTGACCACATTAACTCAATGGCTAAATCAGCCAGATTCCACCTGAGCTACTTGTGGAAGCTAAAACCCTTCATCGATGCTCCAGACTTAAAAATGGCAGTCCAAGCACTAGTCATATCGAGACTGGAATATGGATGTTCCACCCTCACTGGTTTACCCAAAATGTCTCTGGCTCTTCTAAAAGCCTGCCTCAATGCGGCCGCAAGATTACTTACAGGCACTAGGAAATGTGACCACATCTCTCCACATTTGAAAGCACTAAACTGGCTCCCTATGGGGGCTAGAATACAGCTGAAAATTACATGCATTACTCACAAGGCCCTCTACACAAACTCCCCTGCCTATCTGGCGCAGACACTGGTGATGTCTGGAGGAACTAGGAACTCCCGGTCTGCTAGAAACCTCTTGCTCCAACCTGCTCGCTTTCAGAAAAAAATAACCTACAATAGGGCATTCTCAGGAGCAGCACCAACAATTTGGAACTCTCTCCCGCCTGACATCCGAAAAAATCCCTTCTCTATCACGCTTCAAGAAGGAGACCAACACTTTCCTCATGGGTAAATGCCTAGGCTAATGACATGCTCGCATCTATCACAGTGTGTCTGTCGAATCCATAACTATTGCCTCTTCCGCAGTTTACCAACTCGCCCTGATAAGTAATTATGGGGCTTCTGTTCTATTTTTACTGGTCCCACTATAACTGTATCCATGTATTTGTGCCCCCTTTTTCTCTATGCTCCTGAGCTACCCTACCCCTCCCCAAACTTTGTATATTTCTGCACTTGAGACTATTTTGCTTTGCTTACTGTGAACTGTGTAAAGCGCTCTGATACCCTCATAGGTCAAGTTCGCGCTCTATAAAACATTAAAATAAATAAATAAATAAATGTCTGAGCCATTGCACGCTTTACAAATCCGCCATTTTAGATTTTACTGATACCACTGGTACCTGTAAATAAAGGAATGATTCTAAGGGTTACCTTGAGGTATCTGGATCCCTCCTATATACAGTAGCCCTTATAAGGAACTCCCTAAAGTAGAGTTTGGGTCCACTCGGAGAATACTATCTCACCGAGGAGGAGTGAGGTTACCTATGATGAAGCATTCCACTAAAATGTAGGTGAGGCTTCCTCAACCAGTACACATCTGGTTTGGTAGAGCACTTGGATGGATTGGTCATCAATACTGAACCATCCCAGTTTGTGTAATAGTGTTTAATACAGCAATGATATGCAATTAGGTCCTTTCTCTCACTCTCTTCTTAGGTTGCCAGCCTTCAGTATGCGGCGCCTGTTTCTATGCACAAAACTCAGATGAAAAGGTACTTAGAATGTCATGCAGTCATGCAAGAGAGAGCTCCACATCAGGAAGGCACCAGGTTGGCCGGTCAAAGGGGTGAATCCTATAAGGCTTCATCACTGCCAGATAGGATCTGGTTATTTGTTGAGGGAGTCGCTTCCTAGGTCCTCGACTTCTCACAGCATGGCCGGAGACCCACTATGACTCTTGCACAAACAGTGGCACACTCACTGTCGTCCAGGAGCAGCTCCCGGAGATATGCATATGCAACGATTCACTTTTTCCTCTCAAGTCTGTCCTCCCCCTCTAAAACCAATGCAAGCTGATGTATTCATGGACTAATGAAGGACTAAATTGCAGAAGCAGGAACAGCTGTGCTTCTTTTAAGTGAAACGAGGACATTATGTGCTGCAATGTGAGGTTTGTAAACTGCACCCAGGAGTTGTTGCTATTCTTAAAACCCAACACCCTGGGCCTGACAGCTGGAATATCACTCATTTTTGGGAGGTCGAGCCTCAACCAGTACCAGCTGGCTGTGATTTCAATGCTCCCAGCTTCAGTTTACCAGGTCTAGGACTCCAATCCTGTTCTGTAAGACAGCTATTTTTAAGTCAGCAATAAAACAAGCATTTGTAAATTCATGAACACAGCATTTCTCCATGCCTCTGTTTGCATGCATTACCACATTAAAGAAAGACCTATCGGTATTATTTTGGAAACCCAGAAGGGCAGGGAATTCTGCTAATGTTACATGCTACTGGAGAGTGCAGCCCTAGTAAAGAATTTATCTGCTGGTGACATCAGTGGCCGATGGAACGACGTGCTTGGGTAAGTTGCAGTTAACGCAAAGGATTTACGCCATGTATTACTCCAAACAGTACTGGTCTGAGAGGAGGGAGATCAGCAAACCTCATAAAGTTATATTCTCAGACCTGTTTTCTGCAAAGATGTTTGAGGTAGCTACGGATCTTCTGTGCGGATATGTGACACAACACTGGAATTGCATACTTCAGGGCAAGAGGGCACACACCTTTATGGCCAAATCAGAGATTTCCACTAATGCAAACTAGAAAATAATTTGATAGAGGCTTCTAGCAGAAATATTTAGGAGTTATTTTATGCTCAGGCCCATTGACATTCTGAGGCAAAGAAAGTTATTATCCATATTATCTAGGACTGGGCTTAAACACAAGGTTTGAGACCTCAGGATAGGTGTAGATATTCACACCTCACTGACAAAGCAGGTGGTGAGGGGAGTTACATGGAGATGAATTAGGAATTATCAATAGGAACAGAGACGCTGCTGCAGTACTGCCTAGAAGACTTAGAATGAGGAGTTACCACTATGACCAGAGAGACAGCTGCAGCACTGCATAGAGGGCTTAGAATTAAGAATTTCCCACAGGATCAGAGTAGCAGCTAGCAGCACTGCCCAGAGGACTTAGAATGAGGAATTACCACTGGGTCTAGGGAAGAAGCTATCAGGACTGGCTAGAGGACTAAGAATGAGTAATTACTTCTGGGAACAGAGAGGCAGCTGCATCACTGCCTAGAGGACTAAGAATGGGGAATTATCAATGGGAACAGAGACACAGCTGCAACCCTGTTTATATGGGTCTAGTTGGGTCCACAGAAGCAGCTACCAGCACTGGATAGAGCACTGAGAATGAGGAATTACTTTTGGGAACAGAGATGCAGCTGCATCACTGCATAGAAGACTAAGAATGGGGATTTACCACTGGCAACAAAGACAGAGCTGAAGTACTGTCGAGAGGACTTAGAATGGTGGAATTACTGACAGGACCAAAGAAGAAGCTGCAGCAATTTGCAGTGGACTTAGAATGAGGAATTACCAATGAGACCAGGAAAGCAGCACTGACTAGACGACTTAGAATGAGGAATTACCACTGGGACCACAGAAGCAGCTGCAGCACTGCCCAGTGGACTTAGAATGAAGAATTACTGACAGGACCAGAGAAGCAGCTAGCAACTCTGGCTAGAGGACTAATAACGAGGAGTTACCACTGGTAGCAGAGACACAGCTGCAGTACCACCCACAGGATTAAAAATGAGGAATTCACTGCGACCAGAGAACCAGTTGCAGCACTGTCTAGATGACTATGAATGAGGAATTACCGTTGGGACCAGAGAAGCAGCTAGCTAGTAGCACTGATTAGCAGACTAATGCGGAATTACCACTGTGACAACAGAAACAACTGCAGCACTGCGTAGAGGACTTAGAATGAGAAATTACTGACAGGACCAGAGAAGCAGCTAGCAGCACTGCCTAGATGACTAAGAATGAGGAATTACCATTGGGACCAGAGAAGCACCTGCAGCACTGCCTACACGACTAAGAAAGGGGAATTACTACTGGGAACAGAGACACAGCTGCAACACTATCTAGAGGGTTTAGAATACAGGAATGACTGATGAGAATGGAAAAGGAGCTAGCAGCATTGTCTAGCAGACTTAGAATGAGGAATTACCACTGAGAACAGAGACACAGCTGCAGCACTTCCTAGAGGACTTAAAATGAGGAATTACCGATGGGACCAGAGAAGCCGCTAGCAGCACTGTCTAGATAACTTAGAATGAGGAATTACTGGCAGGGCCAGAGAAGCAGCTGCAGCACTGTCTAGAGGACTAAGAATGAGGAATTACCACTGGGACTAGAGAAGCAGCTAGCAGCACTGGTTAGAGGACCAATAATGAAGAATTACCACTGGTAACAGAGACGCAGCTGCAGCACCGTCCAAAGAACTGAAAATGAGGAATTACCACTAGCACCAGAGATGCAGCTGCATCACTGTCTAGAGAACTAAGAATGAGGAATTACCACTGGGACCACAGAAGCAGCTGCAGCACTGCCCAGTGGACTTAGAATGAAGAATTACTGACAGGACCAGAGAAGCAGCTAGCAACTCTGGCTAGAGGACTAATAACGAGGAGTTACCACTGGTAGCAGAGACACAGCTGCAGTACCACCCACAGGATTAAAAATGAGGAATTCACTGCGACCAGAGAACCAGTTGCAGCACTGTCTAGATGACAATTAATGAGGAATTACCGTTGGGACCAGAGAAGCAGCTAGCTAGTAGCACTGATTAGCAGACTAATGCGGAATTACCACTGTGACAACAGAAACAACTGCAGCACTGCGTAGAGGACTTAGAATGAGAAATTACTGACAGGACCAGAGAAGCAGCTAGCAGCACTGCCTAGATAACTAAGAATGAGGAATTACCATTGGGACCAGAGAAGCACCTGCAGCACTGTGTACATGACTAAGAAAGGGGAATTACTACTGGGAACAGAGACACAGCTGCAACACTATCTAGAGGGTTTAGAATAAAGGAATCACTGATGAGAATGGAAAAGGAGCTAGCAGCATTGTCTAGCAGACTTAGAATGAGGAATTACCACTGATAACAGAGACACAGCTGCAGCACTTCCTAGAGGACTTAAAATGAGGAATTACCGATGGGACCAGAGTAGCCGCTAGCAGCACTGTCTAGATAACTTAGAATGAGGAATTACTGGCAGGGCCAGAGAAGCAGCTGCAGCACTGTCTAGAGGACTAAGAATGAGGAATTACCACTGGGACTAGAGAAGCAGCTAGCAGCACTGGTTAGAGGACCAATAATGAAGAATTACCACTGGTAACAGAGACGCAGCTGCAGCACCGTCCAAAGAACTGAAAATGAGGAATTATCACTAGCACCAGAGATGCAGCTGCATCACTGTCTAGAGGACTAAGAATGAGGAATTACCACTGGGACCAAAGAAGCAGCTAGCTACGCTGGCTAGTAGACTTATAATGAGGAATTCCTGCTGGGACCAGAGTAGTAGCTAGCTACGCTGCCTAGAGGACTTAGCATGAGGAATTACAGACGTGACCAGAGAAGCAGCTGCAGCACTGGCTAGAGAACTAAGAATTAGGAATTACCCCTGGGAAGAAAGACGCAGCACTTCATAGAGGACTAAGAATGGAGAATTAGCACTAGCAACAGACACAAAGCTGCGGCCCTGTCTAGAAGACTAAGAATGGGTGAACTACTACCAGGACCAAAGAAAGAGCTGCAGCACTGTGCAGTGGACTTAGAATTATTACTGATGAGACCAGAGAAGCAGCTAGAAACACTCTCTATAGATTTTAGAATAAGGAATTAACACTGGGACCAGCAAAGCAGCTGCAGCACTGCCCAGAAGACTTAGAATGAGGAATTACTGATGGGACCAGAGTAGCAGCTAGCAGCACTGTCTAGAGTACTAAGAATTAGTAATTACCAACAGGACCAGAGAACAGCTAGCAGCAGTTTCTGAGGACTTAGAATGAGGAATTATGGACAGAAGCAGCTAGAAGCACTGCCCATATTACTAAGAATGAGGAATTACCACTGGGAGCAGAGAAGCAGCTCCAGCACTGTCTAGAAGACTTAAAATAAGGAATTACTACTGGGACCAGAGAAGCAGCTGCAGCACTGCCTAGAAGACTAAGAATGGGGAATGGGGAATTGCCACTGGGAACAGGGACACAGCTGCAGCACTGTCGAGAGTACTTAACATGGAGGAATTACCACTGGGACCCGAGAAGCAGCTGCAGCACTGCCTAGAGGACTAAGAAAGGGGTAATACTACTGGGAACAGAGACACGGCTGCAGCACTATCTAGAGGGCTTAGAATAAAGGAATGACCGATGAGAATGGAGAAGGAGCTAGCAGCACTGTCTAGCAGACTTAGAATGAGGAATTACCACTGAGAACAGAGACACAGCTGCAGCTACAAATGTCAGTTACAAACCACAAAGCCAATAGCAAGCAATGGGCACAATGCATTCCCAGGTCAACTTTCTGAAAGTACCCAAGATGTCTTTTGCATAGCCAGACAGTTGTAACGAACGCATTGCGTTGTAATGGCATGCGATGTAATGCATGCTAAGTAAACGACGTCTCCCGCACTATATATGTGGGGATAAATGAGTCAGACGCTGACTGACTTATATCTGACAAAGCCAACATTCAGGATGACTGTGCTGGATGTCACAGTGGCCATGCATATGCAGCACCGTTGTTACTGTAAGACTTTCGTCCAATACAGTAAAAAAATGATGCTATGAAATACGTGGGGAACAGTTGTGGGTGCCACAATTACTGACTCTATTAATGCGATTTATATGTTACAGCGTGTCTGGTGGAGGAGATTTTAAGTAATGCAGCTCATACATCCAAGGTTAGCAGGATAGGTGGAGGACGACCTGCGTTTTAGAGTTTTTGGGAGCTAAAAAGTGAGTTTTAGCATATACATTCTTAAAGGTCCAGGGTGAAGATTGCAAGCAACATTGGGAGTGCAATGACAATAGGGGGTAGAAAAAGAGGCAGGGGGTAATGAATGAGACCCACAGATGAGAGGGAGGGGTTTGTAGAACTTGAAAAGTATTCTTAATTGGAATAGTTAACATTTCCAAGGACAGAAGCTCTGTTCTTGGCAAGGTCTAGGGCAATGGGCTTACCAAATGATTCCAAGGCATGGCTTTCTGAATTCGCGCATCAAGAACTGGCCACAGACATGGTCTTGATGTTGTTCACAATCGATCGTGGGCACATTAGGATGCAGCCTGCACCACACACGCAGGCATTCTGTGTTATGCTACTCTATGAACTACTTCCATCAGGGTAGGAATGCAGGTACTTTGTCAAACAGACTGATAACACCATTCACAAGGTACTAAAGCCCAAAACAGGAATGCCTCTCGTCTGCTTTCAAAAAGCTGAAAGAAAAAGTTCGTAGTCACTTATTGACAAATTGCATGTCGCAGCACCAGTTGCCAAGGCTTTTCAATTCTGCTCCGTCTCTTAGGCTGTGATATGGGGTACTCTCTCGCATTCACAGTCAAACTATTTAAGTGGGGCAGCAGTACAAGCTCTCGCAAACCTCTAATCTCGGATCTACTTGTATACACCTTAGATTAAAAATCCTGACCTGGACATGTTCATGGGTTCAGGGAAGATTTTTAGTCCGATGCCAACAATTACGCTACCAGGTAAATTATTGTATGGATGAGGGCAACTAACTTTAATTTATATTAATCTGCTAAGTGAGAAAACATACACATGCCATTGTAGCAAAATAAATATATTTCATTAACTTGAACCAACGAACAGTGGTACAAAAGATCTTGAAAATATGAACATGAACGTTGCATTTATATTAAGTGCATACATGATGTTGACTTATGAATTTCTTTGCATAGATTGCAAATACTGCAAAAACAAAAACATTTCCTTTTCTTTGTGTAATAGTACATGTATGGAATACAAGCAAAATGCCAATGAATTCCGAAGTAAGATTTGTTTCTGCAACGCAGGAGGGAGATATACGTAGGGAACATGTATCCAAATAACAGATGTCCACTGCTCAAATTAATTTACTATTTCCCTGTACTAATTCCCGACTAATCCTGTTTGGGTTCTGGAGTAGCGTGCTAACCACCAAAAAGCGCTTCAACACCTCATCAGGGGTAACAAGTGCTATATACATGCAAATCTTTCCCTCTTGTGTCCCGCCACAATCCTTCTCAATCCAAATAACAAGCTAACATGTCCACTGCTCCAATTAACTTCATATCTCACTATACTAATTCAACACTAATTATTTTGGGTTCCGGAGTAGCGTGCTACTCGCCAAAAAAGCACTTAGACGCCTCATCAGGGGTAGTAAGATCTATATAAATGCAATTACAATACAATACAATATATCATGGTCATATAACAAACATGTGACTACATAGAAAAAAAAAGTTTACTGTAGAAAGGTCTGCTATACAATATAATAATAAACATCCGTGAGTTGAGTAATCAGATTGCTTAACAATAAACATAAAGATTTAACTAAAGTGGTGAGTACAATGCATGCACATCTCACGGTCATCTGTAGGCATGTAGCCCTGTGCGACACTACAGAGAAGACCCCAGATATTCACTGTTGCGTGGCAATGTTATCATAGCTTGTTATGCGTAATCAAGAGAGAGAGGTAGGACCAGAAAGCTAGTCCTTGTCCCCGGGGTAATATGTTATTTAATCAAAAAGAGACTAGCTCATATTTATTTTAGATTACAAAAGAGGAGAAGACTCTGGTATGTTTCGTCACGGAGTTGGAACACCTGGTGAGTGTGTTCAGAAAGCCCTCACCCACCAACCTAGTTGGTGGCATGCTTCATCATCGGGCCCACCCAGTGGCACCTAGCGTGCCCCGGGTGTGCTTCGACGCCTGGTTACAGCGGAGCTGGTATATTGCTGAGTGTGCAGTGAAGACAGTTAAGAAAGTGATGTTAAAACGGCTAGGCGGGGGTCCCAGTACCCGAAGGTGAAAATTAGACTTTAATACCTGGGCCTCCGTCAGCGGTTAAAATAAGGCAGGGGGATGTAAGAGGCGAGTTACGACCTCTCACATCCAATGGGTCAACATGTTTCAGCCAGTGCCTTATGACTAAGCTGGCTTTCTTCAGGACCTAAGTAAAAGGGGTGAGTGTAAAATAAACTAGTGGGAGTGTGGTTTAGACTATGTGTCTACACGCCCTAAAGTGTATCTATGTGTGAGAGGGGGGTTCTCTTCTCAAGACCACCTATACATATAACATTTATGGACGAGGACAAAACATACAAGGAGAAGGAAGAGTCATTTAGGATGTACAGGGTTACGCACATCTGATTGCCGTCACTATAGCGGGTTCATGTGGGCTATAGGCGGCTAGGGTGTGATGGTATTGGTGGTACCATCACGGTGAGAATCGCACTTGTAACTCGAGGGTGTAGTGATTAAAAGACGGAGAAAAACATAGTGCATAAGTGTGGAGCGACGCAAGGTTGCACTCTTACGCTAGTTTTTGCTCAGTCTGACCTCAAGGTTGGGAGGTGGCAAGGGCTTGACCCTGGGGGGACAAACATTTACCATACTGGTTAGGGAGACCTGTGTGGGAGAAAAAGAGAGCGCTTACCAGGAGTCGTGGTGGTTGTTTCTCATACTCACAGCATTTCTGGGCATAGCCTGCTCTGGACCTGTAGTGCCTCCTTCGCATACCGGTGAAGAGTGGTCGTTTTCCCGGTTCTTAAATAGTCCGGTTAATTGGATGATTAATTACACCTGCAGGTAGGGAAGCAATGGTAGAGAGACTCGATTCTCCGAGTCATGTTGCCTGGCGAGGGTGTGGGCGCATTAGGAAGGCGTGCGCATTAGCGTTCTGTCGCGCTAGAGAGCTTGCAGAGCTGTGGGCGTATCCCAGGGAGGGAGCCGCCTGAGGAGCTAGCGCGCGATGTTCGCGCATGCGCGTTAGGCCGAGTACGGTCTGCGCATGTGTGAGGAAGTAGTGACATCGGCCGCGCATGCGCGGTGCATTGTGAATCGGGCAAGTGGTCCCAACAGCCCCAAAATTTAGGCAAGGGACACATAGGGTATCGACTTGATGCTGTGAGGTTAATAGGGAAGGGGGTGTGGGACAATCTATATCAATTTCAGGGACAAACTGCAGTATGTTAACCTGGTGATGTACCAGAAGAGCAAGACACAATGTGTTGTCCTGGTGATGTACCAGAGAGGCAAGGCACATGTAGATCATTTGGGGGCTTGGGGGTCTGTCACTGATGGGTCAGTGAATTCCACGGGATGGCATCATTCAATCCCTGGGTGGCTGTGGATAGGCGGTAGACCCACCGTTGTTCTGCATGTAGTAGTTTTTTATCATTGTCCACGGTGCCTTCTGGGACCTGTTCTATGACCGTCCAAGTCAGGTCATTTGGTGTGTGGCCTTGAGTGATGAAGTGGTTGGTCATTTTACTTATGTTCTTTTTGCATCTTATGGTGCTTCGATGTTCCGTTATTCGTGTCTTTATTTTACGTGTGGTCATTCCTATATACCGGAGTCCACATGTGCACGTGATAAGGTAGACAAGGTTGCGAGAGTTGCAGTTTGTGTGGCTACGTTGGGTCCACACCTTGTTTGGTTCCAGGTTCAAAGTTTTGGTATGGGAGGTGAGGTGACACACACTGCAATCATTACAGGGGTAGTGTCCGCTGACCTTAGGAAGGCCCCATATATTTAGAAGGGTGTTGGTAGCAGGTGGGGGTGGTGGTCTGGGGCGGGTATTGACCAGACGGTCTTTAAGATTGGTGCTTCGCTTGTATGCGAATCTGGGAGTGTCCCATTTCTTCTGTCCTGAATTGATTATTTTCCAGTGTTTTTTTATGATTTTTGACACTTCGTTTGATGCTGTGTTATAGGTCGTGACACAGGTGATGGGTTGAGTGTCTTGGTCCTTGGTGACGGTCTCCAGGAGAGCGTCTCGGTTCTGGTTTCTCGCCCTCTTCTGGGTTTTGTTGATGATGGCCTTGGGGTAACCACGTTGTGTCAGTTTGGTGGCCAGTTCCGCAGACTGTTTTTTAGTCAGAGATGTTCGTGCAGTTTCTGCGTATGCGCAGGAACTGTCCGTAAGGCAGGTTCTCTCTGAGTGGACGCGGGTGGAAGCTGGTGAAGTCGAGCAATGAATTTCTCGCTGTAGGCTTATAGTAAGTTGTCGTGATCAGGGTGCCGTCCTTGACTGTAATGTCCAGGTCTAGGAAAGGGAGATGGCTGTTACTGGCCGTGCTGGTGAACTTGAGGTAGGGGTCCCTTTTGTTAAGCCAGGTCATGAATTTGTCTAGGTCAGAGTGGGAGCCCTGCCAGACCACTAGAATATCATCTATATACCTGCGCCAGCTCAGGATATGGTTGATGTAGGGGTTGGTCTCTGTCGCTATGTGGCACTCTTCAAAATGGTGGACGTATAGCCCCGCTACACTGGGAGCGAAAACACTGCCCATAGACGTCCCATTAGTTTGTAGGTAGAGGGTGCCGTCAAACTCAAAGTAGTTTTCTTTGAGTGCCAGGGTGGCGCATGCCAGTACGAAGGCCCTGGGGGTGTGGTATTCCCAGTTTGTTGCCATAAGGATGTCATGGAGTACTTTGAGAGTGGCATCCTGCGGGAGGCTGGTGTACAGACTCTCCACGTCCAGGCCTACCAGTAGTTGTGTGGCAGGGTCGAATGCTTTGTTATTTAAGACTTGTAGGAGGTGCTTGGTGTCTTTGATATACGTCGGTGTCGACTGTACTAGGGGGTTCAAGAAAAAGTCACAGTAGCGTGACAGTGGTTCCAGTAAGGAATTGATGCCTGACACAATGGGTCTTCCAGGGGGGGGGTTGACCCCCTTGTGTACTTTCGGGACGGTGTAGAAATACGGAATTCTGGTGTTCTGGGGGCAGAGGTAGTCTGCTTCCTGTTTGGAAATATGTTCAGCATCCGCTGCTCTTTTGACTAACGTGTGGATCGTAGTCCTTAATTCATTAGTTGGGTCTTGTTCCAGTCGTCGATAATTCCTGTTATCGCTCAGTAATCTGCGACACTCCGTGTCGTAGTCTTGTTTGTCTTGAAGGACGATGCCTCCTCCCTTGTCTGCCGGTTTGATAATGATCAAGGGGTTGTCTTGCAGGCGTTGTAGGATCTTCCTGTCTTCCCAGGATAGGTTGTTGAAATGATTTGTAGGGTTTAGTCTCTCTACATCGTTATACACAGCCAGTTCAAATGTGGTGATTTCGGGGAGAATGGCAGAGGGTGGTGGTACAAACGTGGATTTTGGTCGGAGTCCTGTGACGTTTGGATTGTCATGGACTGGTTCTATTTCCGGGATTGGTTTTTCAAAAAAAGATTTCAGTTTTAGTTTCCTGAAGAATTGAGCCAGTTCCACATGTAGTTTGAATTTATCAAGTCTAGTTGTTGGAACAAACGACAATCCCTTTTCTAGTACTGATTGTTCTTTAGGGGTCAGGGGTGTGCTAGACAGGTTAAACACCAATGAGGGTTGGTCGTGCGGTTTTATTGTCTGCTGGTTCCTGGGGTTCCCTCTTTCGTCTTCTGGCGCGTGTTCGCGCTGACTGGGTTCTCCTCTCCGGTCCAGTGTACTTGTGGTTGTTGTGGGTTTGCTCTTCTTCTGCCCCGTGCTCTTCTGCCCTGTCCTAAAAATTGATATAGATTGTCCCACACCCCCTTCCCTATTAACCTCACAGCATCAAGTCGATACCCTATGTGTCCCTTGCCTAAATTTTGGGACTGTTGGGACCACTTGCCCGATTCACAATGCACCGCGCTTGCGCGGCCGAAGTCACTACTTCCTCACACATGCGCAGACCGTACTCGGCCTAACGCGCATGCACGAACATCGCGCGCTAGCTCCTCAGGCGGCTCCCTCCCTGGGATACGCCCACAGCTCTGCAAGCTCTCTAGCGCGACAGAACGCTAATGCGCACGCCTTCCTAATGCGCCCACACCCTCGCCAGGCAACATGACTCGGAGAATCGAGTCTCTCTACCATTGCTTCCCTACCTGCAGGTGTAATTAATCATCCAATTAACCGGACTATTTAAGAACCGGGAAAACGACCACTCTTCACCGGTATGCGAAGGAGGCACTACAGGTCCAGAGCAGGCTATGCCCAGAAATGCTGTGAGTATGAGAAACAACCACCACGACTCCTGGTAAGCGCTCTCTTTTTCTCCCACACAGGTCTCCCTAACCAGTATGGTAAATGTTTGTCCCCCCAGGGTCAAGCCCTTGCCACCTCCCAACCTTGAGGTCAGACTGAGCAAAAACTAGCGTAAGAGTGCAACCTTGCGTCGCTCCACACTTATGCACTATGTTTTTCTCCGTCTTTTAATCACTACACCCTCAAGTTACAAGTGCGATTCTCACCGTGATGGTACCACCAATACCATCACACCCTAGCCGCCTATAGCCCACATGAACCCGCTATAGTGACGGCAAGCAGATGTGCGTAACCCTGTACATCCTAAATGACTCTTCCTTCTCCTTGTATGTTTTGTCCTCGTCCATAAATGTTATATGTACAGGTGGTCTTGAGAAGGGAACCCCCCTCTCACACATAGATACACTTTAGGGCGTGTAGACACATAGTCTAAACCACACTCCCACTAGTTTATTTTACACTCACCCCTTTTACTTAGGTCCTGAAGAAAGCCAGCTTAGTCATAAGGCACTGGCTGAAACATGTTGACCCATTGGATGTGAGAGGTCGTAACTCGCCTCTTACATCCCCCTGCCTTATTTTAACCGCTGACGGAGGCCCAGGTATTAAAGTCTAATTTTCACCTTCGGGTACTGGGACCCCCGCCTAGCCGTTTTAACATCACTTTCTTAACTGTCTTCACTGCACACTCAGCAATATACCAGCTCCGCTGTAATCAGGCGTCGAAGCACACCCGGGGCACGCTAGGTGCCACTGGGTGGGCCCGATGATGAAGCATGCCACCAACTAGGTTGGTGGGTGAGGGCTTTCTGAACACACTCACCAGGTGTTCCAACTCCGTGACGAAACATACCAGAGTCTTCTCCTCTTTTGTAATCTAAAATAAATATGAGCAAGTCTCTTTTTGATTAAATATCATAGCTTGTTAACCTGCACTGAGGCACGTGACAGAAAATGGCGATCAATGGCGCGGCCTTATTGCAATCATTAAGGCGAAAATCAGTTTTAACAGTGCACAGTCCAGGAAAACCAAAATCTATGATACACGAGTGCATCAATAGCCGTGACACGTAATGCTGGAGCCCCAGGGGCTGCCCTTTTGTTCAATGAATAAAAAGGCCCAATAGGGGCTTCGGCACATAATGACACATAAATCTCCCACTTACAGGAACAGTAGGCTGACTGGAAATTCCAAGCCCATTTCAGTCGCCAACGTTTGTCTATGTTCAGCGCCTTTACATATCGACGTCAAGTGCCTTTTTTCCTGATTATACCCACAACTGGTTGCCGAACGTAGCAGCAATTGTATGGAGAAGGTTTCTGGGCCACAGCACGGCGGCAGCTGAAGTACGCCGCTACCCAACTGGGCCATTGAATTTCGAAATCGAATGCAATTCAAGGCCCAATTTGCTGTTCCAGTGTGGACAAAGAGTTTCACTCTTCACAACCTCCAAACTCACAATTTATAAACAAGTATTTTTGGTATAGGCAAGAAACCCACGTCTAAATGACTTTTGAGACCGTAGGAAGAAGTGTTGAGTGCACAGCAGTGATTAGGGTGTCCACTGTGGAACCAAGAGTCCAGAGTTTAAAACCTAGCTTCCCCACTTGATTACACTGTGCAATCCTGTGCAAATAGCTTTATGCACCATTTCTCTTAGATTGCAAACCAGTCATCCTGCAGCCCCTGATACTGGCTCTTACATCTAAAACTCAAGCACACCTGAGAAATGACCCTCTGTAAATAACTGCGGTATTTCGATGTCTAAGTAACGTTATAGTCAGGTGAGTAGATCAGTGACAACATTAACATGAGAAGGCTCAGGGAAGGAGGCCTCTCTCCCCTTTATTCTTTTTGTTAGGTTAAAAAAAAACAGACAGCCAGGGGGGAATGGAGTGGATGTATGACGGTACGACGCGGGCTATTACCACGCGTACCGTTACAACGCGTGTTTTACAACGCAAGTCGTTACCACGACTTGCGCTGTAGGGTGCGGACTTAGGAATAGTTTAATTTACTATTCCAACACCAGTCCCCGTGGATAGTAGGCAAGGTTTTGGAATAGTAAATTAACTATTCCTTGTCCTTGAGCGCCCTCCAGCGCAAGTCGTGGTTGTGACTTGCGTCGTAATGGTAGCGCGGGGTAACATCCGCGTCGTAAAGGATGTTCCCCGAATGGAATACCTGGGGCCAAAATAGGCTAAGGGAGGGGGCCCTGTGGCACCCCTCCCCCGTGCCCCTTCCCCTTTTAGAAAACAAACAGACCCAGGGGATGCGACCCCGAAGCCTAATAGGGTTCGGGGAAGGGGGCCACGCAAAACTATTTTGTGCATGTGCTCCTTCTAATAGTTGAGAAAGCCATCACTCACAGTGAAGTTACCCCAAGGCTGTAGAGGACTGTCCCACACACCCATGCTGTAGTGGGGAGAAGAAAAATCTGAATGGCAAAAATACATCATAACGGATGAAGAGGGCTGGCTGAAAGCCCCTATAAGTATGTATTTATATATGTGTGTATAAATATATACATCATTTTAGAAAAATCTAAATGTATCCGCTAACCCAGACCTAGAAAGTCAGCAAGGGGAACATATAAGTCAGCCAAGCAAAGGAACTGCAAAGATGCTATGGTCCTGGGAGGGAGAAACACACAGGGAACAACAATGGAAAAGGGAATCCATTGAATAAGAAACAAGCAAATGAGAGTGACAATAAAGCCAACTAATGATAAGCAATGGGTGGGCTAAATGCCCGCTTTAAGCTCTCGGTAAGCCCACTATAATGCTTTTACAACTAGACAGTTTTTGCTGTCGGCAGGCTTGACCTAAATACAGCTGCGTTGCATATGGCAGAGCCCAGCACTTATGACTGAGAGGTTGAGGTTGAGCCACCAAGGCATATTTTGTCTTCAAACTCCTTTTCTGCGGCTTCTATGCCAAGCCAGGATCTGCCAAAGGACTCCTGGCCACACGAACAGGATCACATTTCGTCCTCCCTTCAGGGCACCAAGTCCTACGGGTAGTAACGGGACCCAGCCAGAGGTCCTTCAGTATCTTTTAATTTTCAGACCGAGTTCTAGTAGAAGCCAAGATTAAGTGAGATGGAGCCAGGTCAGTTAAAATGCCAAGTATACACCTGGTTCAATTCGTTGAATGCTGCTTGTTTTTCAGTGTCTATTTGAGACACTCCCAGATGCAGGTGACGAGAAAGATGCATTGTCTGAACCTCCACTACCGACAGCGCACTGCTACTAGGGACAGTACATTGCTACTGCATACATGCATGACCCAACTAGGCCTAAGGCACACGTGATGACTCAACCTTCTTGCTAAGATCAGTGCTGGCACTGGGCTATTCTACTAGGTAAAGGTAGTAGACCATTTCAGATTCATATTAGTTACTAATATGCATATTTAACTGCATAACTTTTGTTTATATTGTCGAATCTGCTTTCCATGAACATCTCTTTATTAACCGCTTAACCGGTGCGGCGGTTTAGCGGAGTGGGCGGGGCCGCGTCGGCCAACGGACGTGCGCCGCACTACGGAGGTAGTGCTTGCGATGGCCGTTGGCCAAAGAAAGCAGCGAAGGGGTTAACAAAAAAAATATATATTGATATTTTTTAAAAAGGTAGTGCAAAGATCAATACTTTAAGTTACTATGGCAAGAACTTGGTGTATACTCTTCAAAAAGCGCAACAACAAGAGAGCAAAGAATCTAAAGACGCACAAGTTACCTAAGCAAATATATTAGATGGCTAGGAAAAGAATAGGCAAAAAGATAAAATTGCTGTGGAATTTATGGGAGGTCAGAACTAGAGACCAATGTAATATTTTTTTTTTAAACGTCTTAGCAATACTTTTCCGGTAGGAACTATTCTGATACGATCTATGTGAAATTCTCAATAAAAATGAATTATCTTTGAGATATGTTTAGTAGTTCCTATGTGGCTTTTAGCTAGGGCTTAACAAGAACAGCCTTCTACGTTGTTTATTGTTATCAAGTCCTTTAAATAACATACAGTGGGTTGTGGCTCAACCCAGAGAAGTATCACAATCTCACCTCATGAGATGTTTGCTGTATCCCTCCACCTTCTGTGGAGTGCTTGCACTGCATGAGAGACTATTTTACATCTCCAAAATACTTTGCACCATGAAACAATACATTCTTTATCTCACAGATCCATTGTATTTGGAAAGCAATAATTTCGCTTTGTTTTTCCATTGCAGCAACCTTTTTTTTAATGTTTTTGTCGGAATGCAGAGGAATTGACTTTGCCAATGCTTGTTTTTGCAGCCTTTAATGCATCACATACATTGGGACAGATAACATAACATATGTATTTGTAAAGCGCACGTTCACCACTACGGGTATCTTGGCGCTGAATAACAGATGTTTGTTGTTACCCAACTCAATGGTACTCATTTTATCGTCCTCAGATGGATGAAAGGCTGAGTGGACCCCCGGGATTTGAACCTGTGACCATGAGGTCGAACACAGGCCCCTGCAGTAGAGGCATAAGCCCACTGAGCCACCAGACCCGAGACCCGGCTTTGCTCCTGATCCTGTGCTACGAAGATGCTCATAGGGGATTAGAGGTTCGCCTGCTGTGGAGGGAGATCTGCTTGAAGATGAGTTAAGGCCTCCTCGAGCTTCAGCCTGATGTACTCGAAAGGTGGTACCATACACGGCTGGCATCCAGAGCACCTATAGATGGACTTACATGCACTCAATTATTTAATCGAAGAGCTCTTTAGTAACTCTGATCCCCGACATTGCATGAATCACTCATGCAGGGTTAATCACCCGAAATTAATTGTGAATTGAAAGTATTCTTTTAGGGGGTAGGTTTAGCGGCCTGGTACTATTTGTCAAGGATTGTGACAGTTGTGTCAGGCAGTCCAAAAAGGCCTTTATCTCTAAGAATAGGGAATCAACGCCCTAGTGAGGCGGAGGCGAGATGACCTACTTCTGAATATCTTCCTCATGCACTGCAGTCATGGTAGGCCTGTGAACTACCTGCACCTAGGCTTACCTGGTGCATGCAGACAAGAGTACATAGAAAGATAACTAGACAAACAAACTCAGAGCAGGTACACAAATATCACAAGACGCAGATGAGCAGAGAAATGCTGTCACCTGCAGTGGTGAGTACCTTCTGGTAGGTGAAATTAGCATGTTACGCTCACCGACATACATATGAAAAGTCCTGCTGTCACAAAGGGGAGAGGAAACAGTGACTTTTGAGGACCACAGTCCTCGGTTCCTCAACCACAGCGACTGACATTCTCAGGCTTCAGCCAGGGTACCTGAATGGTTTTGTCCGTATTACATACCACTACTCACATTAAAGGTGTAGGAAGTAACATGCATGCTACTACAGTTTCAAGTGACAGGAGCAGCTCCGCTTCGTATCCCATGAGTGTTGGGTTTAAATGGCCATTTACCAGGACTCAGTGGCAAGGCCAGTGAATTTATTATTGTGAAAAAGCAATAGGTCTCCTTGTGGCGCAGGAATGTGGAAGAACCACCACCATACCTGTATTCCACCCCTTGCTGATGGCAACCGCACAAAACATGCATATCTGTGTGTGTAGATGGACATTCAAAGCCCATGATGGGTATTTTTGCAATGCAGAACTGCGGATGCACTCCTGTAACACTTCTGTTTACAAGTGGACTCGTTTTCATGTAGTAGCTACACCAGTGTCAAGATTCTGAACTGTAATGTTGTTTTGTGTATTTTTAGGCACTGCTGAGTTGTTCTAGTGAAAGTAAGCCTACCATTAACAATGATCTCATGTATATTCTTCAAATATATGGCACTGCTAAGTCAAGACCTCCTTTGCAGGACCTCGGGGTGTCATGCTCGAATGAATACACATTGACCTGCGCAGCACAATGACAAACTTGATCAATATGTAGACAAAACAAGTTGGACCACCAGACTACAATCAGATTCCAGAATGCATTATGGGATGCACAAATCTTAGCTAGCTGTATCCGTTCCCTGGATGCACTTGACAGTCAGTCGTGGCAACGGAGAGAAGCTGGGGTGACCGAGCGCTGCCTTATGGAACATTGAACGCAAAATACTCTGTTAGCAGCCCCTATATCGCATAGAGCACTTTTTGTTGGTGCTAAAAATTCCAGGTCTTGCATCCAGTTTTAACTAGATTCTGGAGTCTGCATCCAGTTTTAACTAGATTCTGGAGTCTGCATCCAGTTTTAACTAGATTCTGGAGTCAGCCGCATCTAGGTCAACAAGGACGCAGGTCCTGTGGAGAGAAGAGAGAACAATGGTGGCGGGGTGGATAACCGGGGAATAATTTGGGAGTCACAGGAGAGAAAGAGGGAGAACCAGGAAGGGGGAGGGGGAGCACTACAGAGCAAAAAGTCAATCTTCCTGGAAAGCACAAAGAATTAATTACTTGAGAAGGCAGTCAAGAGCCAGTAATGTATACAAGATATTGACCTGTTTCATGCAATTCGATTGGCTAGGCAACCTGAAAATTATATTAGATGGCTTAATAAAGTGTTACTGATGGCAGATATAAAGCTTAGCTCTGGCACTTTTCGTACATTCCACGTAAGAGTATAAGCAAGGGTGCATTAGGGGGGACAGGGACAAGCAGCTTGCGTTATTGATCTTACTCGCAATCAATGACCCGGTTAGCGGAAGAATCGCTGATATGAAAACACGAGCCAGGTGGCTAACAAAAGAGGATTTTGATGAGGTATACGAGAGAAATCGCCAGCTTGCACAGCATACAACTCTTTAAGAGCATGAACGTGGTCCGATAACACTAAATATTGCCTGCACTAAAGGCATTCTAATTGACACGAAGTCTTCCAAAGCACGTACAACGGAGAGTTGAAAAAAGAGTGACTCAGTTCCCAATAATAATCTCAGAACTCGTGGCGCATGGCTCCACTTTGCAGATAGTGTAGAGTTTTTTTAGAGAGATCCATTTCTACACATCCATTTTTAAAAAAAAGATATTCATACAAAAAGTTCCTAACACAAACTTCAAAAGATCAGGGTGTTTTTGGACCCTGAGCACCTGTTATAGTAAATGCTATCTTGAACTTACCTTGCCACTCAGAAGACATTTCAGTTTATCAATTTAGGTTCTGATTACGAGTTTGTCGGTGCAGCACCGGGTCCGCCCCGTTGCTGCACCGTCAAACCAGTGGTCAGGCCACCCGCCAGATTACGAGTTATTCTCATTTTGTAAAGTGCATGGTGTGCAGGAACTGGTGTACATTCACACAGGGGAGCACATTTTGTTACCCACTGCATGCACCCCAGGGCGCAGAGGCACACAGGGGAATTTGTTTCCCTTCCGTCATGGTTTTCATGGCGGGGAAACGTACATGAAAACCGTGGCAGAGAGGAACCTTGTAATGCCAAGCATATTACTGCCTCTACACCGCTGCACCACCGCCAGAGAACGCCGGTTACCTGGTGGTTGTGGCAGGGCAATGGCGATCCAACCCCCTTATTGTAATAGGGCAGTTGGGAGACCTTTGCGCCCCCTCGAATCTGTTGGTCTGCGACCACCAGACTCTCAATCAAGCCCTTAATATTGATTTATCACAGCTCAATCAAGGTGGGCTTCACATTGGTTATATATTACGTCAGGTTCCTTAAAGCATGTACAGAAAGAGAAACTAGGTATATATTTTTTGCAGCTATTCACAGATTCAGCAACTGTGTAAGTATTCTTTATCAGAATGACCTTCGTTTAGAGCAGTAGAATAATTTAAAAGGACCATTTTTAGGTCTTGCTGAAGGAAGCTTTAGCTCTATATCAATAAAAGATCTATTGTGTGCAACGCAAATACTGAGTGGCGTTTGAGGGAAACCTTTTGCGTGGCATTATTTAGCTTTGTTGCCAATCTAATTTCCTTCCATCTTTTGCAATGGCTTTCTTTTCTGTTCTCGAGTTTGTCCCTCCATGGAGTGCTGCAATTTCACCCGGCTTCTTTTTGGATGAGTTGTATACTTCCACTACTTAAAATAAGGTACTTATTTTTTTACTTTTCTTTCAACATTCTATTCGAAAACATAGATTTTTTTTTCTCTCTTTTATGTGCTTGTTTTGTTTTACAATTTTGCCATCTTTCTGTTGGGCATGTTGCTTCTCCCCATCTATGTGCTCATCTCTTCTCACTTATCTGTTGCATTTGTCCCTCCACAATCGATTTTGCTCTGTCAACCCTCCGCATTTCATCCGTTCATCCTCTTGCTCTTCGCTGCTCATCCCCTGACTCCTCACTGTGGCTCCCCCACCACTTCAAATTCTGATTTCTAAATTTCTTCTTTAAAAAAAAAAAGAGAACCTAGCAGCAGGACACTACTCCTAGGCCACTTGCTCTTTTTTAGGTCGAGCCTAAGCAGCGCATGCGTGGTCTTTTTGAGAAATGCTGTATTCACTTGTCTGTGGGCTTACAGCCAGCTCATTGCTTTTTAATTTGCTCCTTCAATTGTTCAAAAATGCTTGCTTACTGGTGATAAACCGTCCTCTCTGTACCACCTTTTTAGGTCTCGCCTCTCAATGCGCATGCGCATTGAGCAGAGCGAGACTATAGCGACTTAAACAGACTTTACCCAACTAGTATCCCAACTGGCGATTTGGTGCTGTGCCCGTGCGCTTTTAGGTCAATGGGCGTAGGAAGGTAGATCCCCGACTATGGTTGCCCCCAACTTTTTGCCTGGTGTTTTGCTGGTTTTCTGACTTAGTTGACCTGGGATCCTGCTATTCAGGGCCCCAGGCCTACTGCTCTCTCTGTAAAATGGATTCCATGTACCTTAGGTACATATCTAATTGGATACTGAGTCACCTTATCAGTCCCTGTACCCAGGGCTGAGGTGCACCCAGAGGTCTCCCAGGGGCTGCAGCATGTATTATGCCACCCCTGGGCTGACTAACCAAACAGACACAACTGGCTGCTTGACAGCTGGGGCAGAGTGGTGTACTCACCCTCTGCTGTAGATATAGTATTTCTATATCTAAACCTAAATGGGCACACAGATCTCCTATCAGTCACTCCTATGGCAGGCCTTGACAATCCTGAAGGCAGAGTGCTTGGAATCGTGTGAGATAGTGCTCTGGCATGAGCTGAGCCTGTCTGCGGCTTTCGGGATCCATCCCTTAGCCGTTTCCATGATATCGCATACCATATACTCTTAAGTGCATTATAATCCTCGCGGTTATATGCCAACTCTGGTATCGCTTTATCAAAACATGTCGAGTAAGGTGTCATACGAATTGGAATACTAACCCCTCGCCAATTCTGGCGACGGGGTTAGCATTCCACCCTTCTAGAGGGACACGGCATGTATGTAACCTGTAACCCCGGTTAAAGTCAGACAGAGCCTTAGCTCCACAAAATGGATGCTGCCACCGAGACACAAGTCTGACCTCCTGCTGCTGGGAGTCCTCCCAGAGCAGGAGGCAAGGACAAAGGGTTTCCTGTCAGGGGCGGTGCCAGCACCGTCCCAGACAGGATTTTGTGTATTCTAGGTAGGCAGGGCTTTAGAGGAAGGTGACTGCAAGTGGCACCCCGGTGCTCACTGTGCATAGGCCGGCTTGAACCAGTTCCAGGGGCTCACCAGACCCTGAGCTGGGGAAAGCCCGCCAAGGAGAGGGGTGTAACCACCCCCCTCCTAGTCCCACCCATAGGGCAGGACTTAGTCGCGTGCCAGCCCCCTTTTGCAGGATAAAGGTAGGAGCAGGCCCCCTTCCAAATTAGATCATCTTTGGAATCAAGACACGACTTTCTACGAAAGGACTTCAAGATTTCTTCTTCAAGATTCTCCCTTGTGACTAAGGAGTAGTCACCCTGCATCCGCAGGCACCATCTTAAGAACACTGCGGTCTGCTGCAAGTTCTTCCTCAGGAATCCGACTGCCCAGCTCGACGAGAACCGGCTTCCCTGGCACCTCTGACCTCTACCCACCTCTGCAGCTAAGCTGAGAACCGTGGGTGCGACGAGACCTCGAGGGACCGGCCATCTTCAGGACTGCACGACTTCTTTCTAGCACGACCGCCGAGGGATCCTCTGGTGAGTGCTTTGGGGTCCGAGAAGCCCCGACCCTGAGCAGCCCCGGCACCGAAGTTCAGCCTCCCAGCATCTCCACGATCTGCGTGGGGCCCTTCTGCTTTTTGCTGCTCACCGCGTTGTTTGGCTACTAGCCCGCTGGCTTGTGGCCTTCTTAACGATGCCCGACGACATCACTGCTGCTGGTCTGGTTGCTCCAGACTGGCCCTTGCTCCCTTCCAAGAGAGGAGCACCCCGGACCCTCCTGGTCCACTCCAGACGCCATTTTAGGTCCACCGCGTGGGCTTGAATTTGCCAAGACTTGTTGCCCCCATCCTGGGTCCAGCGACGTCGACAGCATCATCCATCGTGGGACAGCTCGCACCTCCATCCTGGTCGCCGACAACGCCTCCTGGTCCGTGAGACTGCAGAGCCCAGCGTCGCCCACTCACCTGACTGCGGTGACTTCGCCTGGTGCCATCCTGGTGCCCATTTAATCACTGGCTAGTGATTCAGAACTTGGTCCCCTCTACTTTCAGGTTTTCTTCTTCCCTGATCCAGGCTTGGATCTCTTCGAACTTTTCTTCACTGGCCGCCTGCCAGCAACTTCTTCTTCAGGCTCCTGGTCCGTCAACGTGGGTTTCCGACGCAACTTGAACCCTATGCAGCCGCAGCCCCTGGGCTAGGTAAATCCAGCACTCCGGTGCCCCAGCATAGTCCAACACTCCAAGTGTTCGGATCCACTCCCGTTTTCGTCCCAGCTAGTCGGGTTCGCCCGAGAACAGTAACTTTGTGAATTCTAGCTTCCATAGACTTTTTCCCGCCTTACGCGTGAGAGTTCCCACTCTGCACGTGGCGTCCCTAGGCCTCCCGCTCCTAACCTGAGTGTTCAGTATTGTAGGCCTAGTGTTTCTAAAGCCTCTGAGAATCGTTACTTACCTGCTAGTAATTCGCATTCCACTTTTAGAGTATATGGTTTTTCGTGCCCCTCGGGCATTTGTGTAAATTGTGCAACTTAAAGTATTTTCGTAAGAGTTTTGTTGTGTGCTTAGCTCCCTGTCTCATAAAGAGCCAGGGTAGTCTTGTTATAAATAAATACACTGTTTATTTTCATAACAACTTGTGTGGTGTCCTTTCACTGGGTGTTCAAGGGGTAATGTGATGGTAAAACAGCTGGCTTAACACGCCCTCTAGAGTCTTAGCCTTAGACTGCTCGTATCCATGCTACTAGGATAGCTGGTCTATAAGGTTGACTTACAACCAATCATCAATAAGGGTTGTTTGGACTGATATATAGTGATCACTAGAATAGTGAGCACTGCACATCAGGCCAACTTCTCACAATGGGCAAGCGCATTGACCTAAAATGCGCGTGCACATCATCAAATCGCCATCTGTTCCCCAGCAGCACTCCTCCCACACCTTTGAAGTGAAGCTTAGCTTCACTTCAAAGGCCCCTGCTGCTTCACACCCTCATCGCCGCTCTCCCCGCTCCGCCCCCTCCCCTGCCCGCCGTGTCGCATTTCTCCTCCCCCTCCCCTTCTCTGCCTTCCCTCCGTCTTGTTATTTATTATAATTTGGCACGCTGTATCTTATTGTGAGTCCCTCAGCTCTCCCACTGTGAGTGCACTGTTTATTCAATTTGGCACTTTTTTTCTTTATGTCTTTGGATAACACATTCAGTTTTTAAGTGAGAGAAAATAGGCAGTGTTGGTACACTGTGATACGGGCGCTATTACTCGCTTCCAGGCACTCGGTATCGGACTTTTTTCCAAATGCAGGCAAAACAGACGCATACAACAAGCGGTTCGTTCCTCTCTTACCCGGTGCCTCGCAGTCGTTTCTGTCTTCCTGTTCTCCAGGCGCTCCTCCCCCCTCCCCTTTTCTGCCTTCCCTCCGTCTTGTTATTTATTGCTTTATGTCGTTGGTAACACATTCAGTTTTTAAGTGAGAGAAAATAGGCAGTGTTGGTACACTGTTATACGGGGCGCTATTACTCGTTTCCAGGCACTCAGTATCGGACTTTTTTCCAAATGCAGGCAAAACAGACGCATACAACAAGCGGTTCGTTCCTCTCTTACCGGGTGCCTCGCAGTCGTTTCTTTCTTCCTGTTCTCCAGGCGCTCCTCCCACCTCCCCTTCTCTGCCTTCCCTCCGTCTTGTTATTTATTATAATTTGGCACGCTGTATCTTATTGTGAGTCCCTCAGCTCTCCCACTGCGAGTGCACTTTTCTTTGAAGCGAGGGATGCATTACGTCGACTTTTGGGAATTCCAAAGCAAACAAATTGATCCATTTTGATAAATTTTATTGGCATTCCAAACCACAGCCTTATTTTTTTTACCGCATGCCTTGCATCAAAGGGCACCGCCTGCCTCCAGTTCTACACGCATGACTCAGTGCAGGTATGTTTAGGGTGCCCGGATAGCAACACGCCAAGGGGCCAACGTTGTCGCAGCCCTGGCCTTTCCTTTTTAGGTGGCATCATTACAAGGTTCGTTAAATCGTATGGTTTCCTTTCAACCAAGGAAAGACTACATCTCCCAGAATGTGCTGATATGTTAGATGGCATTTTCATACAGGAAGCATGCTGTCAAGGTGACATAGAGGCACCCTATGGATTGTTCTTGATAAGTCTTTTTTCTCCTTTTCCGTGCCCCCATTTATTTTTTGGCTCTGTGTTTCCCATACCTTCCACATCGTGTTCCGTTTTTATTTTACTTTCTCTTTCACTAGTGTCCGCACTGTCTTCACTCTCTTGTGTACCTCTCTTTACTTCTCTCCTTTGCACCTGTCCCTACATCCTTATTCTCACTCTCCAGTTCTCTTTTTGCCTATCTCTCACTATTCCTCTTTCTCTCTCTTCCCTTTCTCCCAGTCTCCTTTCTTTTGTTGTTCTCACTTTCTTGCATTGCTTTCTTCCCCACTGTCCAAGCTTCTTTTGCAGTCCTTCTTTCTGCTGCTTCATGCCTCTTTCTGCATTGATGTCAAGTGCTCCCTGACAGGTGAGACACATGCAGACAGTCCCGTTTTCTTTAACCCAATAGAACATGTATTTAAAGGCCTATTCCTGCAACGGAAATTCACCCTCACTCTATCTATCTGTCTATCGCCCTTACTCTATCTATCTATTGCCCCTCACTCCAACAATCTATCTATCTATCGCACTCACTCTATCTAGTGCCCTCACACTATCTATCTATCTATCTATCTATCTATCTATCTATCTATCTATCTATCTATCTATCTATCTATCTATCTATCTATCTATCTATCTATCGCCCTCACTCTATCTATTGCCCTCACTCTATCTATTGCCCTCACACTATCTATCTATCTATCTATCTATCTATCTATCTATCTATCTATCTATCTATCTATCTATCTATCTATCTAACTAACGCCCACACACACACACAACCCCCCACACACACACAACCCCACACACACACAACCCCACACACACACACAACCCCACACACACACACAACCCCACACACACACACAACCCCCCCCACACACACACAACCCCACACACACACACACACAACCCCACACACACACATACAACCCCCCCCACACACACACAACCCCACACACACACAACCCCCCCCACACACACACAACCCCCCACACACAACCACACACAACCATTTATCTATCTATCTATATAAAGATCTATCTATCTATCTATCTATATAAAGATCTATCTATCGCCCTCACTCTATCTATCTAGCTATCGCTGTCACTCTATCTATCTGTCTATCTATCTATCGCCCTTACTCTATCTATCTATTGCCCCTCACTCTAACAATCTCTATCTATCGCACTCACTCTATCTATTGCCCTCACACTATCTATCTATCTATCGCCCTCACTCTATCTATCGCCCTCACTCTATCTATCGCCCTCGCTCTATCTATCTATTGCCCTCACTCTATCTATCTATTGCCCTCACTCTATCTATTGCCCTCACTCTATCTATCTATTGCCCTCACTCTATCCATCTATCGCATCACCACAGCATCAATCAGCACCACTACAGAATCACTCAGGGGCCCCACAAAATCACTATGCGCTACCACAGCATTACTGGACGCCACAGCATCACTCGTCGCCACCACAACGTCACTCAGGACCACCACAGCATCAATCTGTGCAACCATTCAACAACAACTGGTTCAAATATGTTCTCTCAATGTTACAAGCTTTATTACAAATGTCACAAAAAGATGTTAATATTTCACTTCTGTTCTTGGATTTTCGTCACAATAAAATACACTGAACATAATCTTCACAAAAGTTTAAGCTATTGCCATTATAAATTACAATCACTTTTATTTAAGTAATAATTATTTAAAAAAGTTAAAAGCCATTGTTATTTGCAATATCAATACATCTAAGTCACATAAATACAAAACATGTTGCATTACAAATGCTATAGGTGTTACATTTGCGAAAGTTAAAACTATTGGCATTGTAAATGACAAAGCTATTAATTTAGATATTTTAAAAAAGAACACATAAATAAAAAAAAAGTCATTTATAAGACCAATAACTCAAACTTTCCTAATGCGAGACCTATTGCATTTCCAATGCTTGTTGTGTTTGGTTTTCTCCCACAGAGCACTTCCCAATAACTGTTAATGGTAAGCTTCTGTAATTATGTGTTCATTTGGGGGGACTATGTTTTCTTTGATTCCTTCTCATGTCACTGTTTGCGCGTCTTGGGTGGTTCAGCTTTGGCGCCCATCACTTAATCTCCCCATCCCATTCAAATACCGAGATGAAAAGATACCCATCATTTACACCAGTACTTCCTCATAAATTGCACATTTATGGCTACACACATTAGCCAACCAGTACTGCACCCATTAGTGCTAAACACATTACTCCAACAAAGGTTCACCCAGTACTCCGTTAATCCAGTATCCAGTACTCCATTAATGCTGCACCCGTTACTTCACTAATGTGCCACTCATTACTACACTAACACTGCAACCATTACTTGATTAAAGCTGCACCTAAAACTCTGTAAATTCTGTTGCCTCATTAATGCTCCCTCTTTTACTCCTCTACTACAGCGCCTATTGCTTGTTGCATTTTTTTTTTGCAAAATGTAAGTTTTATTTTTTTTAAATAATGTAATATTTTAATTTATTATAGAATGATTTTATTTTGAATACTTGATATATATATATTATTTTTATATAAATGTAAAAATTAAATAAAAATAACAGTTAAAACATTGTTTTAAAGTAAATATATGTATATATATATGAATTATTATGTTTGTGTGTTTATATTTTTTTAAGTTTCCTTTTTATATTTAGTTAAAATGTGTATTAAATTAAATTAATGTTGTTAAAAATAATATTAATAGTTAATATATTTAATATATATTATTTTATTTTATATATATTTTCACATCAATATTTTTACATCTATATTTTTTTACTTCGATATTTTTGATTCAATATTTTTGTACTTACCTGTTGGGTAAGGGTGATGATATTTTTGTAGCAGATATTTTTTCTCCGATATTTAGAACATCGATGTTTTTAGCATTGATATTCTATCAGTGAACCAAAGAGAAATTGATCCTATGGCACAATCGCTTCCCTTGGTGCTTAAGTATTGAAAGAATAAATGCAGAGGCCCAAAGTTTTGCTCAGAAGCAGGCATCCGGTGCCATCGAAGGTCGGATGTATAATATTACAATGCGGTTTCTACACCGCAGTACCATTACAACGCGTCAATCACAACGCAAATCGTTACAACGACTTGCGCTGGAGGCGCTGGATTTTGGAATAGTATGATTTACTATTCCAACTCCAGCCTACGTTACAGTAGGGAAGGTGTTGGAATTGTAAATCATGCAATTCCTTGGTACATATCGCCATCCAGCGCAAGTCGTTGCAACGACTTGCGTAGTGATTGACACGTTGTAATGGTACCGCGGTGTAAAAACCGCGAGGTAATGTGGCTGTCTCCCTCAAAGGTCAGCATGTCAAACACCGAGGATGCATAGTCTTGATTCCATCTTGTCTCCTTAATCTACCACCTGACTGTTCCTCCTTATTTCATTCTTGCAGCATAACAAAGGGCAGAGGGTGGGTGGCCTCTTTGACTCCAGGCTGGTCAAGTGCAGGGCCATGAGGTAGCGCTTTTTTTCTAATCTATACCTTGAAGTTTTCATGCAGCTCTTTGATGACGGTTAATAGCTCACTGTTCAATGTTAGGATTTTAACTTATATACTGCAAATACCAACAGAATCTCTCAGACAAAAGCAGTAACTCACTGACCAATTTACATGATATGCATTTTGTGATCTACGTGGTACACATTCTTTGCAGCATGCATATTAACCCACTGTGTCTACCTTACCAAGAATCAAAACTTCCACTAGACAAACCTCCGATCTCTCTCCATAAAGAACATTAATCACCAAAGTTATCTTCACATTTTTATTGTTGCCTGAAAATTGCCGGAGACCAGGAATGCAGCAGCAGGTACTTTTCAAATCATAATGCACTTGCAAACACGGCGCCCCCACTCTAAGTCAGCCACCTATGTTTGCTTGGTGCATCAAGATGATTCATATACATCTTTTTTTAACATTTGGTCTGATTACTATATGAATGTAAATAACAATAAAGCATAAATGAAAATTGTGACAACATGCCTGCTTTTCTTAATACTTCACTTCGAAAGTATGCGATTGTATTTGTTTAACGGGCGGTGATTTGTATAGGGTCACTGGAAAGTCCACAAGGTTGTCCCTGTCCCCCCCAGAATTTTAGTGTCTCCTACGCCCCTGTGTGTGACTGTGAATATACAATTTGCAGTGCAACCTTTAAGTACTTATGCCGCATCTAAAATGACACATCCTTCACAATCCAGTCGGTGTGCAATTTGCACATCCTGGTTTGCTAATGCATTTTTGTCCATCGTTTTGGATATTGTTTGTTCCTCGAGATGCCTCGTGTGTAACGGGTTTGCCCAGATGCAGCTCACAGCGCACGGACCTCAAGGTGCACCAGGTCGCGGAATCCCAATACGCAGCAAACAATCCAATATTCACAATTAAAGCCTGTTCCTTAGCGCAATGACGTCTGCTTGGGGCCTGGGGCATACTGCGACACCACTCACTGGTCGGTCTCTTAGGTTTTCTTTTCAAAGCAGAGACAGAGTGACAGAACAGACACGTAGCCATGCACACGAGGCACATGACGCACTTCACATGGATTCCAAAACCACATGGAGTCAACCTAAAGTACACAGAGCGAGCACTGTTGGTAAATCTTCTTTGCCCGGTGGGGGAACGAGTTTAAACAAACAGGGCTATACATATGGCATGACGAACAGCGTCACGGGACGGCCTGCTCGCGCGCGCTCTCGCTCTGGACAGATGGCACACTGAGATACACCGAGATGGCTTGAAGGGAAAAAGGCAATGGTTATTTTTAATCTAAAGCCAAACAGGGCCGGATTAGATACCAAAAGGAGCGCTGGCAAAATGTTCTGCCCTCTAATCCTCTTTCCACTCATCAATTCGCTCTGTCATAGTCCATCTCTCTGAAATCTCCCCTCGCTTATTCCTGAAGCTGCTGCTGCTCTTGACCCAGGAAGTGACATAAACGGACAGGTGCTAGCGGCGGCCGCGGATCTTCAATACAAGCCACGCCTCCAAAGCCTTTACCGCCACCGCCCACCTCCCCAAACAACCCCCCTGTAAAAGGCCGCTCTGGCCACGGAGCAAAACTCAACTACTTTTTGTAAACTTGCGAAATGTTTTTGTACCAATGCTTAATTTTCCTTTTAAAGGAAGGGAGAGAATGAGCGCATCCTTCAGGGAGCTCGCCACTGAGTGACATCCCACCCCCTTTACTGGGAGTCTCGGCAAGAGTCAGTTTTCATTTACTGGATCCACGGTCTCTTCAGCTTTATTAAGCTGAACTAATTGATTGAAATCTTTCCAATTTCAGGGCACCATTTAAATCAAATTAATTTCAATAACATAATCTCAGCTATTATTGAAATAATTATCAAAAATGACCTTGAGTTATTTATCCCTGATGAGTGGGTGGAGGGTCTGTACCCCACACAACGAGGATTTTATGTGCTTTCATACTCGACGATAAACATACAATTTTTTTAAAATTTTAAATCTCAACTCTGAGCAGACAACAAATTCCTGTGTAGAAACAGGATTCATCATCACCATTTCTCAAGTATAAGATCACTCAGCTCTATTCTGGACCTGGCTTGGACAAAGCCACGGGGAAAACAGAACAGAACTGAGGGAACTGGTAGTGTGTTGATGTCCCGGTAAGCAGTAGTCTGCAGTTTGAGGGTGTCCTAGGCAGGGCCATTGTGACTGTTCCACAACATCACCAAAGGTACCTATCACTCAATCAATCAATCATGGGTTTATAAAGCGCAGCTACTCACCTGCAAGGGTCTCAAGGTGCTAAAGAGGCGGGGGCAGCTCCGTAGTTTGCTGGGACATGTGCTATGGAACCATCAGCACAAAGACTTCGAGCGCCCTCGTCCTGAGTAGCTATACTACCATCCTCCAAAGTACCTAAGGCAATATGGCTCACCAAGGGTAGCCATGGAACCATTGACAAGAGTGTCCGTAGCATTATCACCCTGAGTATCCATCGCACATCACCAAAGAGACCCATCGTAACATCACCCCGAGTCTTCATGAAACCATCAGCAACAGTGCCTTTAGGATCACCACCCAGACTACCTAGAGCACGAAACTCATAGTGACTAAGGAGCCATCAGCAATATTACATACAAAACCATCACCAGAATAACAGTAGCGCTATTACACAGCATAACCTAAGTACCATCAACTAAGGTACCAGTTGTACCATCATTAGGTTAACCCTTAACACCATCGCCCAGAATATCCCTATCGCCAACCTACAGTTTACCTACTGCACCATCACTAATAGTAACTACGGAGAAGAAGCAAGAACACAGAGCACCATCAGTCTGAGTATGGTAATAACCCATAACCATGCTTAACCAGGTCACCCTCACTCAGTATCTATAGCACCATCAGCAATAACACTTCTAGCCCCATTGCACAAAGAGCCTACTGCCTCGCCACCAAGTGTCACAGATCAGCGCCGCCTTCTCCGCCTGCTTCCTCACTCTGCACATGCTACATAAGATTTTCAAGTGGCTATCCCTACACAAGAGACGCACCATGACACAAGCCCTCATCACTAGCCGAACGGACTATGGCAACGCCCTCTACGTAGGAATCTCCACAGACCTCCTACAAAGACTTCAGACCATACAGAATGCAGCAGCCCAACTCTTCTTCAGTCTTCCCCAACGAACCCACATCACACCCCACCTCAGACAACTCCATTGGCTCTCCGTACAGAAGAGATTTCAATTCAAGCTGCTGACCCATGCATACAAGACTCTACACAATGAAGAACCTGCATACATTAATCATCGCCTGAACTTCCACCAACCGTCAAGAAGATTAGGCTCCGCCTCCCTTTTACTTGCCCATACTCCCCGCATTTACAGAAGCAGAAGTGGAGGATGCTCCTTTTCCCACATCGCAGCAAAGACCTGGAACAGCCTCCCTACGTACCTCCAGGCTATCACCTCATTTCCAAAATTCAGCATGATCCTAAAGATCTGGCTGTTCAAATAAGCTTGTAGGACCTGCAAGCACCTGGATACCCTATCGGGTGATTAGCCTTGCTTTATTAATCCTGATTCATTAATTGAAATGTGACATCTCTAAAGTCCAACACTTTCACCACTTTTGCTTCGTTATTGTTAGAAAAGTAAATCCGACTCCTTCAACGTGCAACTCTTTCTCTATTATTGTTTAGTTTGGACAGTTAATATTGATATCTTTTTAAATTATTGATAAGAAGAAATACAATTATTGCACCAGGTACAGGGCAGGCTCCCACCTCTAAGCCTGGTGTTACCAGGCAGCTGTACAATTGATCAATAGGCTACTATTCACAAAATAGTGTGTAAAGCTTCAAAACTTTACAGATTTTAGGGACTGGTACAAATTAATTAGATTATTCAGTGAAAGTTACTAAATATACATTTGCATGCTAGCCTAAACCACCACTAGAAATATACAAACATTGGCATAGCCAATAGGTCTCGCCTTTGGGACCTAATACGTGTTTAGCCATGCAACAGATGATGTTGTTGCACCAAGGACATTGTGCTGCATAACTAAATACTTATAAGGTCCCAAAGGCGAGACATATTGGCTATGCCAATGCTTGTTTGACAATGCTATGGACCTGTGCAGTGCGTTTGCTCCAGCGTGTTTCAGTGGCTTTGTTCCATGCCATGTGGTGCTGACAAGGTTGTGGAGGCCGTGCAGAGTGGTTTCTCACGGCCCTTACTTCTCGGACAGATGTTCCTGACGCTGGCGTGTTCTGTGCAGTCCTGGCAGGGGCGGACTGGACGTAGCGGGCACGGGCATTTTCCCAGTGGGCTGCCAGGGTGGAGGCTGGTTTTAGGCCCCTGTAGGCCTGTTTTTGTTGCCAGCGGCTGTAACAAGTAACAAAATCATCCAAAACCGGCCCTGGCACACAGCCTGGCCGCAACCACCACCCTCCCGGGGGCCGGCTGACGAGCACTTTGCCAGGGCCGGTTTGGGTTCCCAGTCCAGCCCTGAGTCCCGTTCTTTCTGCCATGCTGCCTTTGGAGTTCTGGGGCCGGTGTGCGGGTAAGTGCGCGGGAGTGCTTTTCTGCCTGTAATGCGGCAGGTCCTTGCTCTTTTCTGCTCTGCTACTGTGGCCAGGCCAGGCATCTAGGGTGCTTGCCCCCAGCCAGCTTTATGGCATGTCCTAGTGTAAGTGGATGCTGTGTCTCCTCGGCTGCTGTCTTTGGGTGTGACCGATTGTGCATGAGGGTTCAGTAGACCGTACAAGTCTCTAACAGCGTTTGGTTCCCCGTGGCCTGTGGTGCGGCTGGGTTGGGTCACCATTTCCTGTATTGTGTCTGCTGCTTCAGTGGGTGTCAGCAGGGTGTCTGCTTGAGATGCACCGTCTTCTGGCCCACCTCACCATAGGTCTACTGTGCTTGCATTCAGCTGGCTTGTGGCCGCGTTTTTGGTTGTCTGGGGACTGGGGCTCCTTGGCCTCCCCCTGTGGTACAGCCCTGCCTGCTTGCTGTGTAGCAGTGTATGGGGGCAGGTTTAGCATCCCGTGGGTTGCTGTGCTCCTGTGTGGATGCAGTGGAGTGTTATGGTGCCTGCCCCGCGTTGTTTCTTTTCTGTGTTGGGGAGTGCGGGTGGCGGTGGTAGGCTGGGCATTACCGATGGCAGTTGGGCATCTGTTGGGTTTCCTGTTGTGGGCGCCTTGGTCGGGCCATGTGTGGCATCGGTGCTATTGTGGGTTGTGTGATGCTGTGTACGTGTGTAGCGGGCTGACCAGCGTGCAGCCTTGGTTTGTTGCCTGGTGCGTGTCTTGGTTTCGGCATCCTCTTCTCGCCCAGGGTTCATGTCCTGCCTTGAAGTTTTTGATCATGCCTGTGTGGTGTTGGCCTATTGACAGCCTTATTTTTCCATGCTTAGTGTCTTGGGTGTTCTCTTTTTTGGGGCCTGGTGCTTGTCATCTGGCGCTCTCTGGTCCCGCACCTAGGTGAGAGTTGGTGCATTCAGGCGGTGATGGTTCCTTGTGTCCCTTTTTGTCGTTGTTGGCTTGTTGTCCTACCCTCCTCTTCTGCAGGGTCTGTTCCTGCATGACTTTTGTGTTTCAGGCCTTCAGGGGTTCGGAGATGGTCTCCTTGTCGTACGGCTTCTCCGGCCTCTGTTTTGTTACAGCTGGTCTCTGTCAGTCACTGGCCTGTGTGATGTTCCCTGTGCTCGTTCGCTGGCCCATCTATGTTGGAGCCCCCATATGTGGGGGTCTAGGTGATGGGCTATGCACCCCGGGTTCCTGTCTGGCTGCCTGTTTGCTGTGCTGCAAGCTTGCAATTTCCTCCTTGTTTTTCCTTTTCTGGATGTGGGAGTGCAGTGCCTCCCTTCAGTTACTGGGGCGCTGGTTTGGTGACTGCATTTCATTCCTGATTCTCCTTGGGTCTCGCACTGTGGCCGGCGTCGACCTTGGCTTGGGGCTGGTTAGCGTCTCTCTGTCTATTTGGTGTTTGGCTTCTTGATGGGTGTTTATGCATCTTCTGGCACCTCTGCTGTGCTGTTGTGCCTTCTGCCACGTTGGGCTATGTGACCTGTCTGTACGGCTTTGGCACGCTGCCACCCTTTTCCATGTTTGGTGTATTATGTGTTGGGCTATGGCACTTTTGAGCTAGCATACACTATCTGTAGACTGGGTTGTTGCGGGTCGGGGCCTTCTAGCTCTGATGGATCTGCGTGTCCCTTCTTATGGTTGGGGGCCTCCGGTCCTGGGCTTATCTTCTCCTGGGTCTTTTCCTGTCTGCCTGGTGTGTTTCAGGCCTTCTGTGGTTCAAATGCGCCTTGTTTCATGATTGTCCGAGTTGACTCTGCTGCTCCTCGACTGTTTGGTGGCATCCCTGCCTTTCGGTTGCGAGCCTTGCGGCTACATCCTTTGTTGTCCCCACTGACGTTGGTTGGGGTTCCTGGTGGGCTGCTATGCTGTCTGTCCTCCCTGTTTTTGGTGCATTGCTCCTCGTTCCCTGGGGGGGAGGGGCTCCAGAGTCCTGCTGTGCTGCACGGTCAGTTTCCTCCCCCACCCTGTGTCGCCCTGGCTAGTCAACGTGCTGCTTGTGCATGCTCCTGGGCTGTCATTCCTGGTGTGATGGCTGCCTGTTTGTGGGGTTCGCCGCCGTTGTTGCCACTTTCCGGCCTGGTTCTTCCTTCAGGGGCCCGCCTGTTGGCTGCTCCTTATTCTTTCCTGGGGCTTTTTGCCTTCAGATCCGATGGTTCACTTGTGGGTGGCGGCCTGTCGGTCTTTTTCCTGGCCTCTGGTTTTGTGCTTGGTCTGCCTTGTGTGGGGTGTTGATGGCTACCTTCTTGGGGTGGGGTTTATCGCCTCTGGCTGTGCCAGTGGGGTGTGTGTGTTGGATGTCCACGTATGGTTCTCTCGCCGTGTGGTCTTTCTGGATGTTGTTTCTGCGGTTCTTGTTGAGATGTGTGTGACATCCCCCTCTGCTGTCCTGTTGCTTTCTCTGTTTGGGCAGCTGGGCAACTATGGCTTTTCCTCTTCAGTTGCCTTTGTGGGTGCCTCTTTGGTGGCCTCTAAGGTACTTGATTTCTTCAGCTGTCCTCTGAGTTGACAGTTGGGGTTGTGCTGGTACCGACTTCCTTGGGTTGTTTTCTTTTGGATCCTCTTCTTGGCTGACCCTCGTTTTCTTCTGGGGGTTGTTTGCCTTCAGATCCTGTGGTTCACCTGGTAGATGGTGAGCTGCTGCCGTCCGCCCCCCTCTCTTCTCTACTGCCCGGGCTGATTCGTTGAGACCTTGCCTGCTCATTCTTTGGTGCTGGTTTCTTGTGGGACTTTGGCGGCAGCCAGACGTGTGGTCTCCGGGTGTTGGTTGTCTTGGTATGTGCTGGTGGCTTCCTACCCCGTTGCGGTTCCTCGGAGCAGTGGTCTTGGATGGGCCTGTCTGGTGGGGCCTTTGTGGCCAACCTGGCCTGGCCGCCCTTCCGGCCTGGGCATTTGCTGTTGACATTTCTGCTCCTACACATTTGTCCTTGAATTCAGTGGAAATTGTGTTCACTGTGATATCGTGCTTTGCCGGTTCCCGGTCCCGCCGTATGGCCTGCGTCCCGATCTCCGGGTTGGTGCCTGCGTGTTGGCTTCTCTGCTGGCTGTTCTTTTGTAGTGGGTTCCTTCTGCTGTTTTGGCTGTCCGTTTGTCCACAAGGGCTTCTTTTCCCCTGCCTATTCCTTGTGTTGTCTGTTCTGGGCTTTCAGCCATGTTCTGACGTGGTGCACTAAGTCGCTTGGGGTTCCGCTTTTTGTTTCTCTACCTGCGGAGCCGATTTCCTCTGGAAGGGGCTTTTCTGGATTCTAGTCCCAATGTGGGGGTTTGGTAGTTTCCCAGGCCTGGTTCTGGGTCCTTTCTCAGAGAGTTTCAGATCTCTGTCCTGTCCCTCTGGTGCTGTGCTCATTGGGCTTTGCCTCTGGGTTTGCTGCCTCTCTGGTTCCACTGGTTGCACCTTTGGCCTCAGTGGGTCCTGTCTTGGCACCATGCTGGTGCTGTTTTGGTTGCCATTTGCTCGCCAGTTGCATATTTTTGACTCCTTGTCTTTTCTGTCTGCCGGCTGCTGGTGTTTGTGACCCGGCTTACTCTTTGGGGGGGTCTGGGCTTTGTACTTGCGGCATCTCCTTCTTTTTCACTTTCTTCTGTTTCTTGCTGACGCTCTGTTGGGATGCCTTTTGGGGTCACTTGTTTCTCCCTTTGGCTCTCCCTCGTGGGAATTTTCGTGTCCGGTGGATGCGGTTTGTGGTGTTTTGAGATTCTGGCTTTCATCTTATCCTTGGTTTTGCTTGTGGCTTGGCCTTGTGTTGTTTTCTATGCGGTTGTCCTGGCCACTTCTTGGCTTTGATACATCTCATTAAGTGAGTCATCACGGTGAGAGGGATGGAGGGGTAATGCTGCGATTACTTACCAGTAATAGCATTACTATGAGTCATTCTCTTGCTGTGATGACTCACACCCTCCTTCCCGCCCTTTTCGGCCAGTCCAACTATGTGGCGCTTTCGGCTTTGGTATGGAACAACAGGTAAGGACGAGTAGAGGGATATTTAGCAGTGGGAAAGGGTTGTGATTGGAGGCCTCATTGAGTGAGTCATCACAACGCGAGAAGGACTCAGAGTAATGCTATTACTGGTAAGTAATCGCATCGTTAACATGTGGGGTGGTTAGAGTTAAAGGATGGGTTTCGCCGCACCCCAAAATGTGCAGTGAGACTTCAAGTTCTGGCACTTTTCTTAAATAATGACGCAGAGACAAGACAAGTAAATGCTTGATCTTGACAAATTCACACCGTGGGGTTCCCTGAAACTCTGCGAACGCATAAATTGACACCCGGTTTGGGAAATAAAACAGAAGACAGATGTGTCCCTGATTCGCTGGAGCTCTCTTGACAGGAAGCAGCATAAATTAGAGAAATGACAAGGCCGCCGGAGGATCTGTCAATTTTCTTCCTAAGGAGATCAAGCTTTCTGTGAACCAGAGCCTGTCTCTTAATTCCATTTTTCTTATAGCCATAATTGCCAGTAATTAACAGGAAGACAGCACTGTGTATGGGAGAAAGATATTTACGCATAAATAAACAAAGCGACAGTCCAACACCATGGGCAGATAAGGCCAATTTGCCTATGATTCATGACTTCGACATTTCCAAGCCGTCTAAAGCAAAGCGATGGGATATTGTCACTTAGCACATTGCAGATACTTTATTTTTATTTAAATGTTTAATCTTAAAGAGCATCTTAAAAAAAACATGAGCCTCAGCATGAGAAATGTTGGCCAATGGACTGAGCATGAAAAGAAGAATGTCAGTTTACAAACTAGAGAAATACTTTAATTCTCATGTGACAGAATTAGGAAGACGAGGATAACGAAGGTGAGAGCAAGGAGCAAGTCAGTAAGGCAGGAGTCAGTACACGACAGTCACCACATAGGACATGATCTCCAGGTGGCTCGATGTAGGAGAAAGACACTTTAAAGTTTGCACAGTGAATATGGGTCAAGGAGATATGAGAGCAGTGCAGACCAAACTGCAGCTGTGAAGGGTTTATGGAGGGAAGAGGGTTCAGGAAAAGATCACATCTTTGGAAGAAGTGTGTTCTTCCAAAGAGCGAAATATCTAGATAAAAATTACGTTTGCTGCCCCAGTGAATTCGCTAATGTGATCTTGTGAACAAAGCAGCTTTAGAATTTTTAAACGTGCACCAGGCATCAGTCACAGAGGTGCAGATATATATTTTTAAAGCGCACACCAATGTGGCAAATACATTCTTTCACCTCATTCTTGCATCTCTTTTAGGGGATCAGCAATTTCCTCCTAATTCATTAGCAGGAAAAATTAAGGGCAACGAAAAGAGCAATGTAACGATTCTTTAACAGTATCTGAGCACTCAAATCATCCATAATGAAGCTTAAAACGAGAACAAGTCACAAATTAGTATGTTAGCATGTATTGAATAACTCATCAACCTTAGCTTTGCTAATTTCTCTAAACTTGGAATTTCCCCTCTTTGGATACAAAGTCCTTTGTAAATGTACACCGCCATGTTTTGCATATGAGAGCAAACATTCAAATAACAGTTTTCTTGTCAGATTTTTAGTCACTTCCAACTCAAATATATATAGAATCGAGTCTATTTAAACTTTATGCAAAAGTTTGCAGCTGCAACTACGAGCACAAGGTTTATAAGAAATGTGTATATGTGAGAAGGAGCTTTCGGAAAAATTCAAAAGAGGCAAAAATGAAGGGGCAAAAAACTTGAAACTAGGCCTGGACTACGACTTGTCGGGAGAAACGCAAGGAGGGCCATTCAGAAGAATCTGCGTTACAAAGGCGATGTTTCACTCAGTGTAATTTACGCTTACAATGCATCTTAAAATGATGCCAGTTGACAAACTGTACTTGTGAGTCATGCATTACGAACACATGGATCAGATTAATAAAGTTACATGCATGTATGCAGGCATTTACGTAAATGTGTGACTTTTACTAATTTTTTCTCATCCAGCATTGTGAAATGAGCATAGGATTAACAACAATCAATATTTCGGAAGCGATGTCACTAAACTACTTTTCATGCATAATACACAGTTTAATCCTACATGCCACAACTTCAGATACACATCTGGTGTATACTGCATTCATTCGTGCACTTCAGTGGTGCATTTTGCGGTGCATACACTGACGTGGGTCACCAGCAACAGGTGATAATGAATTCCTTCTTATTCTTCTACGGTGGCTAACCAGATGTGGAGAAGTGTGGCTCAATGGTTAGAGCGGCAGACCCTGATGCAGAGGTCTAGCCCGGGACCAGGGTTCAATTCCCCGCCTCGGCGGGTCTTGAGTTCAAAAATTCCACGAACCTGATAATTCTCGCCTCAGTGCCTATTCCAATCATGGAGTCCCACTCTGCAACTCTGGGCAATAGCTTGCTTAATCTCCACAACGGCCCCCACAACGCTAAGGATGCCTGACCTCCACCTTGGGGGTGCCCAGGAGTGGACACCTCACAGGGAAAGCCAGGATGGGTTCCACAGCGGTATTCAAGTTAAGTCAAGTCAAAGAAGTCTTTATTCGATATTTCATCATAAAAGACATGCTACACAACCAATAGTATATCAAAGTTACAGATAAAAGAATGTGCAATGTGTTAAAACAATAAATTAATATAGATTTAAGAACAAGCTAAGAGTAGTATTAAATCACGAACGACAAGACTTCATTAACACAATATAAATCCAGTTGTATAAAACAGTTAAAAAAAAGACCATATCATTCAATATTTAACAACAAGGGGTGGTGATGGACAGAGTTTCTGAATTAAGCAGAATACTCTCACCCAGTCAAGAGATCAGGGCTAGATCCAACACCGTTTTTTAGCTCACTGCACCATCCCAGTTCAGAACCTGGCTATATGCAAATTAATCTGTTCCTGTCCCAGTGCATGATGGGAACAGGGCAAACCAAACTACCAAGCCAATTCTTACACTGGGAAGGAAACAAGCTTCCGGGGACCGGTTTCTGGCATTTCAGCCGTCGTCGGTCCGGCTTGCTTGAATCCTGATGGTGCAATGAGCAAGGGACTCACATCTGAGTATACCCTTCCACGCTTAGGGTGGACAAAATATTTAACAACAAGGGGTGGTGATGGACAGAGTTTCTGAATTAAGCAGAATACTCTCACCCAGTCAAGAGATCAGGGCTAGATCCAACACCGTTTTTTAGCTCACTGCACCATCCCAGTTCAGAACCTGGCTATATGCAAATTAGTCTGTTCCTGTCCCAGTGCATGATGGGAACAGGGCAAACCAAACTACCAAGCCAATTCTTACACTGGGAAGGAAACAAGCTTCCGGGGACCGGTTTCTGGCATTTCAGCCGTCGTCGGCCCGGCTTGCTTGAATCCTGATGGTGCAATGAGCAAGGGACTCACATCTGAGTATACCCTTCCACGCTTAGGGTGGACAAAATATTTAACAACAAGGGGTGGTGATGAACAGAGTTTCTGAATTAAGCAGAATACTCTCACCCAGTCAAGAGATCAGGGCTAGATCCAACACCGTTTTTTAGCTCACTGCACCATCCCAGTTCAGAACCTGGCTATATGCAAATTAGTCTGTTCCTGTCCCAGTGCATGATGGGAACAGGGCAAACCAAACTACCAAGCCAATTCTTACACTGGGAAGGAAACAAGCTCCGTTCTGGTGAAGAAGTGGCTTGGTAGTTTGGTCTGCCCTGTTCCCATGATGCACTGGGCCAGGGACAGACTAATTTGCATATAGCCAGGTTCTGAGCTGGGATGGGGCAGTGAGCTAAATAACGGTGATGGATCAAGCCCTGATCTTTGGACTGGGTAAGAGTGGTCTGCTTAATTCAGACACTCTGTTCATCACCACCCCCTTTTCTGAATCATTTTGTCCACCATAAGCGTGGAAGGGTATACTCAGACATGAGTCCCTTGCTCACTGCTCCATCAGGATTCAAGCAAGCCGGGCCGACGACGCCTGAAATGGCAGAAACCGGTCCCCGGAAGCTTGTCTCCTTTCTGGTGAAGAATTGGCTTGGTAGTTTGGTCTGCCCTGTTCCCATGATGCACTGGGCCAGGGACAGACTAATTTGCATATAGCCAGGTTCTGAGCTGGGATGGGGCAGTGAGCTAAATAACGGTGATGGATCAAGCCCTGATCTTTGGACTGGGTAAGAGTGGTCTGCTTAATTCAGACACTCTGTTCATCACCACCCCCTTTTCTGAATCATATCATTCAATGGCACAACAAACTACTGTTCTAACTAACAGTTTATGGGGCAGTCGAAAGAGACTTGATCAGCCTTGCCCGTAGGATCCATGCCCAGCCCAGGAATTTCGCAACCCCAATTACAACCAGTGACGATGTATCTGTTTTTAAAATTCTACTGGCTGTTTTCACTGACCGCGTGCCCAGTGTTCTACATACTGGGCGTAACCACTTTTGTCTTGGTGCATGGTACAATGGGCAGACAAAAAGAAAATGATCAACTGTTTCGCCCAACCCTAAATACAGTGGGCAGTGACCAAACCCACCATGGCCCCAGGACCTGGTTAGGCCCCAAAGCGGAAGTGACCCTACTCTAAGTTGATGGAATAACTTGCGGTCCATAGGCCTAGTGATAACATCCCAAGAATTTTCCAGCTGGCAGGCATCCTTCACTAGCACAAAGGATGCCATAAGAGAACCATCTGTCATTAGGGAATGCCTTTTACATACAATCCACTCCCAATACAAGTTTCGCAACACTTTTTTTGTGGGAAAAGTAGCTGTGTCCGGATTAGACCACAGTTCCCCCAACCCCATGTCATATAGGGTAGTTCTTAGGTCTCTCAACCAGCCTATCTTGTGGGAGCCCTGAAGATCCTTAACTTCCAAACACGCTTTTGCATAAAGCAAAAGTTCTGGCGTAATCCACAGGCGCCGCCAGAACGCTATGGGTCTATATCTTGCTATATCCTCCACTGGTTGGCACCCTAAATCATAAAGAAGGGGAATACGTGGTGTGGATTGCGGTAGTCCTACAGCCGCCCTAAGAAATTTATTTTGGGCCACTTTTAAGGGGTCTAAATTGCTAAAGCCCCATAGCTCTGCACCATACAGCACTGAAGGTAACATTTTTGAGCCATAGATCTTCATAAGTGGAGACATAGGCCTTGTATAGGAGCTTTTATGTTCTTTAAGTAGGGCTCCACCAATTTGAGCATGTTTTAGGGCTAGAAGATCAATCTGCGGGATCCAGCTAAGATTCTCACTAAAAGTTACGCCGAGGTATGTAAATTGCGAGGTCTGTTCAAGGGTGGTTCCACCCATTGTTATCCAGTAATCCCTGAATAACCTACACTCTGCTGATGAGAAACAACTATTCCGAAACACCGGTGTACAGAGTTGGTGCTGCAACTTTGCCTGTCACACGTCCAGAGCTGCGAGAGGCGCACACGCCTAAAAGACTGCATTTACCAAGATGCTCGAGGGTTACACCCGCTGGTGAGGTCAGAAGTGTGCGACCCATAGACCCTTTACTTTATATGGTTCCCTTGAACCTTGGAGCTGATGAGCTCGGACACCGCATCTTTGCGCCACGAGGGGTACCAAACCTGTTAATTCTTTGGCGACCTATCCAGTAATCCTTGAATAACCTACACTCTGCTGATGAGAAACAACTATTCCGAAACACCGGTGTACAGAGTTGGTGCTGCAACTTTGCCTGTCACACGTCCAGAGCTGCGAGAGGCGCACACGCCTAAAAGACTGCATTTACCAAGATGCTCGAGGGTTACACCCGCTGGTGAGGTCAGAAGTGTGCGACCCATAGACCCTTTACTTTATATGGTTCCCTTGAACCTTGGAGCTGACGAGCTCGGACACCGCATCTTCGCGCCACGAGGGGTACCAAACCTGTTAATTCTTTGGCGACCTATCCAGTAATCCCTGAATAACCTACACTCTGCTGATGAGAAACAACTATTCCGAAACACCGGTGTACAGAGTTGGTGCTGCAACTTTGCCTGTCACACGTCCAGAGCTGCGAGAGGCGCACACGCCTAAAAGACTGCATTTACCAAGATGCTCGAGGGTTACACCCGCTGGTGAGGTCAGAAGTGTGCGACCCATAGACCCTTTACTTTATATGGTTCCCTTGAACCTTGGAGCTGACGAGCTCGGACACCGCATCTTCGCGCCACGAGGGGTACCAAACCTGTTAATTCTTTGGCGACTTATCCAGTAATCCCTGAATAACCTACAATCTGCTGATGAGAAACAACTATTCCGAAACACCGGTGTACAGAGTTGGTGCTGCAACTTTGCCTGTCACACGTCCAGAGCTGCGAGAGGCGCACACGCCTAAAAGACTGAATTTACCAAGAAGCTCGAGGGTTACACCCGCTGGTGAGGTCAGAAGTGTGCGACCCATAGACCCTTTACTTTATATGGTTCCCTTGAACCTTGGAGCTGACGAGCTCGGACACCGCATCTTCGCGCCACGAGGGGTACCAAACCTGTTAATTCTTTGGCGACCTATCCAGTAATCCCTGAATAACCTACACTCTGCTGATGAGAAACAACTATTCCGAAACACCGGTGTACAGAGTTGGTGCTGCAACTTTGCCTGTCACACGTCCAGAGCTGCGAGAGGCGCACACGCCTAAAAGACTGCATTTACCAAGATGCTCGAGGGTTACACCCGCTGGTGAGGTCAGAAGTGTGCGACCCATAGACCCTTTACTTTATATGGTTCCCTTGAACCTTGGAGCTGACGAGCTCGGACACCGCATCTTCGCGCCACGAGGGGTACCAAACCTGTTAATTCTTTGGCGACCTATCCAGTAATCCCTGAATAACCTACACTCTGCTGATGAGAAACAACTATTCCGAAACACCGGTGTACAGAGTTGGTGCTGCAACTTTGCCTGTCACACGTCCAGAGCTGCGAGAGGCGCACACGCCTAAAAGACTGCATTTACCAAGATGCTCGAGGGTTACACCCGCTGGTGAGGTCAGAAGTGTGCGACCCATAGACCCTTTACTTTATATGGTTCCCTTGAACCTTGGAGCTGACGAGCTCGGACACCGCATCTTCGCGCCACGAGGGGTACCAAACCTGTTAATTCTTTGGCGACCTATCCAGTAATCCCTGAATAACCTACACTCTGCTGATGAGAAACAACTATTCCGAAACACCGGTGTACAGAGTTGGTGCTGCAACTTTGCCTGTCACACGTCCAGAGCTGCGAGAGGCGCACACGCCTAAAAGACTGCATTTACCAAGATGCTCGAGGGTTACACCCGCTGGTGAGGTCAGAAGTGTGCGACCCATAGACCCTTTACTTTATATGGTTCCCTTGAACCTTGGAGCTGACGAGCTCGGACACCGCATCTTCGCGCCACGAGGGGTACCAAACCTGTTAATTCTTTGGCGACCTATCCAGTAATCCCTGAATAACCTACACTCTGCTGATGAGAAACAACTATTCCGAAACACCGCTGGTGAGGTCAGAAGTGTGCGACCCATAGACCCTTTATTCCACCCATTGTTACCCTGGCTGTGATAGGGTTCTTCCCACGTAAAACCATAAACTTAGTTTTGGATACATTTACCTCTAACTCATGCTCGCGACAAAACAATTCAAACCTAGACAGGGCCAACTGTAGACCCTGTCTCGTCTTCAATATTAACAGCGTATCGTACGCGAACATGAGGAATGGTATTTTCATCCCAGCCAGGGTAGGGGCGTCTGTAGGGTGATTAGAGAAGTAGTTTGTGACCCCATTAATAAATAAAGAAAAAAGGGTGGGGGCCAATACACACCCTTGTCTTACACCTTTTGCCACTGCAAATCTATCAGGGGGGCCAATACACACCCTTATCTTACACCTTTTGCCACTGCAAATCTATCAGTCACCTCACCAGGTTTGCCCCAGCGTACTTGTGCGAATGTTTGGGCATGGAGATTCACCAAAAGCCTCACCAGTTCAGCTGGCATACCCAATTTCAGTAAACATTCCCACAGCTTTGCCCTCGGGACAAGGTCGAAAGCGGACCTAAGATCCACGAAGGCCGCATATAATTTGCCCCCCCCAATAAAAACTGACTTCCAGTAAAGCAACACAAACCGGAATGCTTGGTCAAGGGTGCCCACGTGGCTACGGAATCCCACCTGCAGTGGTGTCAGAATATCAAATTCAGTAATCCATAACTGGATACGTCCCAGTACTAGGCGGGCAGTTATTTTTTGCACCGCATCTATTAGGCTGATCGGCCAATAGTTGGACGGGACAGAACGATCGCCCTTCTTGTAAATCGGTAAAATTTCTGCCCCGTACCAAGAATCGGGGACCTGCGCACCAGATGGTAGGGCATTAGCCAGAATAGTAATATAAGGCACCCAAAGGTCCTGCTCCTGCAGAAACAGGTCAGCAGGAATACAGTCAGGGCCTGGTGCTTTCCCACTCGGAATAGATTTCATAATATACTTTACCTCTGAGTGGGTAAAAATGAGCGGTTCATCAGAATTTGGGGGGGGGGTAAAACTACCACGGCATCATTATTTATCCTAAACTGTTTTTCAAAAAAGCTTACCCATTGCTGTTGGTCCACAAAAGGGGAACTTGGGCGATCATCTAGGCATTTACCCCATTTAAGGAGGTACCAGAACTGTTGCATATTTCTACCACCACACGCCTCTGTCAGGGCCTTCCAGCGTTCTTCATCCCATTTTACTTTTGCATTTTTTTGTGCTTCTTTGTAAGCAGCTCTACAGATTCGAATTAGACCGTGAGCTTTTGATTTAATTGCTAAAAACAATTCTCCTTGGGACTGCCTACACTTCTCATCCTACTAGGTAGCAATTCTCGGTGTGCTTTTCCTACCCCGATTAGAAATGTTTTTAGTGAACAACTTTTTAAGCCCCTGGAACAGCTCGCTATGTACACTGGGAATTTTGGCATTAATCAAGTCCTGTGACCCACAATTCTTTAGTACTTCCAGTGTATGAGAAACTAGGAGTCTTATCTTTGTTCTGGCTACTTCATCAACAGCGACCTTGGGCCACCTAACCCTTCTCAAATCGTTTTAGTACCTGAGCTTGAACAGCATTAGAGTCATCACACGGGGCCCCCAGGAAACTGTGATCCAGTAGGGCCAACACTAGCGGGTCGTGATCGCTTTCAGGTCTGGCCATAACTTCCATATCAACAACTGCGGACCACAGCTTCACGTCGATCAAAATGTAATCAATACGGCTACTGTGTCTGCCGTTGTTGAAGGTATGCCTGCCCATCCTGTCAGATTTCACCCTGCCATTGTATTCGTACAAGCGCCTTGAGACCCTTGCGGGTGAGTAGTGCGCTAAACAAGTATCAATTTACATGTTCATCCCATGTCCCCGGCTACGGTGGCTAACCAGATGTTTATCCCATGTCCCCGGCCGAGCATTACTCTCTCATACAAATGCCACTTTTACAGCTCCAAGCAGAATTTCTATGAGCATAAGTTATCACACTTTACATGCACATTCAGTAAGTTCATGTACATTGCTTTCTGTAGTCAAGCCAGCTCATGTTATGCATGTGTGCAGTACATCTCTTTTCTGGGGCAGGACTATCTTACAACTGGACTCGAAAGAAGCCTTGTTTGTGCATCACGTCCAGTCGTCTCTACTTGTCGATGTTACTGCTATCGATAATCTGTGCATCTTTTCTATGAGACTTGTTTTTGGGCTATGAAAACTGACCTGATAGATCAGGGCAGTACCTTAAAGAATGAATCCTTTAGCTTTAAAATTGCTTTACATGCCAAACAAAATATTCTTTTCTTTGGCCAACAGTGGTCATAAACTATGGGCCCGATAAACCAAGTCATTTGCTAAAAAGTGCAACAGTACAGTAAGTGTACATCTGTTGTGCACATGTAATGCCACTTCACAAAGGAGCCACATCTCTGTTGTGTACAAATCCACAGCAAATGCAGAAAACTCTAGGCGTGACAAAGAATTACTCAGGTAGTAGGAGGGAAATGACCCCAGAAATTGAGGTACACATACTACACAATCAATGGGATGAGGGGAAAAAAGTGGGAACATAGGAAGACCCATGCAAATCAAACAAAACACACAAAAGCATTAAATCAGCTTCAATTCACAAAAGTTACACTAAGTGCTTGATCACAAGATTGGTGGAGTGGGAGTGGACCACCATGCCGGCGGCCCGCTCCGCACCGCAAAACCTGTGGTCGGGCTGCCTGCTAGATTACAAGTGTTTCTCATGTCTGGCTGGCTTTTTTTGGCAGTCCCATGGTGGTGCCTCTGGAAATGGCCACCGCAATGGGATTGCCCAAAAAAGTTCCTGCATGGCATGGATTGTAAAGTCAGGAACTGGGGTGCATGCACACAAGGGAAAATATGTTATGCCCAGATGCACGCACCCCATGGCCCTGTGGTAACAGAGGGCCCTGTATAGTCCCCTTTGTTTCCTCTCTGCCACGTTTTGAATGGAGGAGCAACAGCCATAAAACCATGGCGGAGAGGGAACTCGTATTATGCTTGGTGGCACACATAATGTTGCATGTGGAAGCATTACATTCATAGAACCACAACCAAGTGTAAATTCCCCTTAACTTACGTCAATTTCCACATTCGATATTTGTGCATACTACATGTTCAAAATAGAACATCTATGTGTGAATAATATTCGGAGCATACTTATCCTTTTGTGACTCTGGCCTGGGCGAGAAGGCAATCCCTACCAAAGATCTGTGTCACAGAAAGAGATGAACGCTCTAATGCTCCGCAGCATCGCCACAGCACCCCTTTATTTTATTTTATTTATTTTAATTTCTTCTATAGCGCTGGAATCAATCCCGTAAGGGTATCTCCGCGCTGAGCCAGCTATAGAATTTTCAGTCAGTGCATCTGGGGTTTGAGGTTTCAACATGCAATAATATCGTATATATATTTAATATGTATGTAGGGCAAGCCTTGACTAGACCTGAAGGCCTGAGCTAGTAAAAAACGGAGTGTTGATTATAGTGCAATGATGTGGGATATGTTAAAGGGTCACACTTGAGATTGTGGCATCTGGAGCACAGCTGAGCCCCTCAGCTTTTTAATTATGAGTGTTGGAACAGACACCAAAACGCATTACTCCAGGCACATGCCCAAACGACAAGCCGCCATCCGTAGGGCGTGCATCTCATTGCTAAACCAGACGACACGAAAAAATCCTATGGGGAATAAGGAAGGTTCTAGAAATCTCTACGTGGGCAAAAAGGAAGCAATTTGTGTCCGGACATTATTATTATTTTTTTTTTTTAAATATATTTTTATTGCAGGAATTAGTAAATCGTTACAAAATCGACCAGCATAATAACACAAGCAACATCAGTGAAATACAACCCTCTGTCCCCGCACCGTAAGTTCCGTACATAGCCTTCCGGCCCACAACCCTGGGGTCGGGCGGCGAAATGCAATGGGGGCTCAGAAGGATGTCAGAGCTGGTCCGGATGATCCACTGTCCGTCATCTGCTTTTCCAAACAAGCCTATAAACCCAAAAGATAAACCCCCACCCTCAAAATACTACTAACCAAAGTAAATCCCACCCAACCCCGCCATCAGCGCCTGAGAACAACCGCAACAGGATCTACTATGGGACCCACGGGGAAAGCAACAGGACTAATAGTGCAAATGTTTTAATGGGACTCGGGGCGAGTCGCTTCTTCACCTTCAGAGTCGCTGGGGGCGCAATAATCCCTGAGGGCCTGCACTAACATTTCCCACTCCAACGCTGCCTCCTGCGCCTTCTCATTACGCTGCCTCCTAGCCAGTTGGTATCTCAGGGTGCTCTCTCCCGCCGCCCACTTCAAGAGCTCGCTGTGCCATCGACTTCCTGTCGGACCAACTCGTGCCTTCCAGTTCCTGGTCACCTCTCGCTTAGCAAGAAGGAGCCCTAGGTCGATAAATTTGCTGGAAATTTTATTCTTAGGGGCATGGGGGAACCAGTGTAGGAGTCCCACCGCCGCATCAAATGATAAGGATCTCCCCGTCACCTCCTCCAGGGTCTTCCCCACTTCCACCCAGTAGGATGATAATCCCGGGCAGGCCCATAACATGTGGAGGAGGTCCGCCTCCTGAGCCGGGCACCTAGGGCAATCCGCCGAATTCGTGGCAAAATATCGCTTAATTTTCACTGGGGTCAGATATGCTCTATGGAGAACGTAATAGTGGACCAGCTGAAAACGGGCGTGGCGTGTGCCCCTCCAGGCTCGCCGCACCAACTGGGACCAGGTCGTCTCCGGGATCTCCCTGCCAATGTCCTCCTCCCAGCGGTTTCTCAAAGTAGTGAGAGGAGCCAACCCCTCGTTGATCAATCTGCCGTAAAGGCAGGTGACCGCCTTCACCGTGCCCGCAGACATCATCACGTATTGGCACACCGGAGATATGGCGAGTTCCTCCTGCCCGACCTTCCAGTGCGCCTGGATCGCTCGAACAATGGCCGAGTGCAACAGAAAGTCACCACGGGGGATCTCGAAGCGGTCGATAAGATCCTGGAAGCGCAAGAGCGCCCCGTCCTCATACAGATCCCCAACCAGCTGTAAGCCAGCGTCCTCCCAGGCCGCCAATCGTGACCAATCGCCTCCATGGGGGAGGGCCGTCAGCATCCCCAAAGGTATTTCGGGCGCATATGGTGTTCTCAGATGGCCTCGGGCGTGAGCCCGATTCCAACAAAGGCGGACGGTCCGCTCCTCCAACGACAAATCCCGCAGGGCCAAACGTTGTCGCAGCGCTATGAAGGAGAGAACATGCCTGGCCATGCCCGTCCCCCTTCTGTCTTCCGGGCCTCGGAATTCCCGGGCGATCGCCTGGGTGAAGGTCTGGAGCTGCGCCGCCAGATAATACTTTTCGAAGTCCGGCACCGCAAGCCCCCCCTCATCTTTCGGCCTCATCAGGGTCTTAAGGGCCACCCGACGGCGGCCCGAGCCCCAAAGGAATCCGACCACCATAGATCGTAATAGTCGAAACGTGGCCGGTGGGACCCAGATCGGTAGTGTCCGGAAATAATATAAGAGCCTGGGAAGCGCCACCATTTTAAGCAGAGCGATCCGTCCCGCCACCGAGAGCGGCAGCGTGGCCCAGAAGTCCATGCAGCCTCGAAGTGCTCGAGTGCTGCGGGCAATGTTCCCATCCAGGAGGTCGGATGGGTCGTGATAGACGAATACCCCCAGGTACTTAAAGCAGTCGGGCTCCCATCTAATCTCCCTACTTGGAGTAGGGGCGGGGGCACCCTTACGAACCGGGAAAAGACAGGTCTTGGACCAATTCACCCGGAGGCCCGAAACCTCCCCAAACTCCGTGAGCGCCGTCGCCGCTCCATGTAAAGCGTCGAGGGGGTCCTCTAGGAAGAGCAACAGATCGTCTGCATACAGCGAAACGTAGTGCGGGCCCGACGGCGTCCACAGGCCCATATAGTGGGCTCCCGATCGAAGATGCAGCGCGAGTGGCTCCACCGCCAGTGCAAAGAGAAGTGGGGACAACGAACACCCCTGCCTCGTGCCTCGTTCTACCGGATATTGCGAGGAAATCAGTGGTCCCGCCCGGACCCTGGCCGATGCAGAGGCATAGAGAACCGCGGTCCATCTGATGAAGCCCTCACCAAGGCCGAATCTCCGCAGCACCGTGCAAAGGTAGTCCCACTCCAGGCTATCAAAAGCCTTCTCTAGGTCCACCGATAAGACAACCGGGGACGGGGCATCCACAAACGGTTCCCCTAGCAAACGGAACAACCTGCGAATGTTCATAGTCGTGTTACGCCTTGGGATAAAACCTGCTTGGTCCTCATGCACCAGGGAACTCATGTGTCCCAGCAGCCTCGAGGCCAAGATACTGCTCAGTATCTTATAGTCCACCGTCAGCATCGATAAGGGACGGTAAGACCCCGGGTCTGACGAGTCCCTTCCTGGTTTGAGGAGAGGAACCACCAACGCCTCACACATCGAGCTCGGGAGCCGCCCCAACCTCTTCGCCTCTCTGTAGACCACCAATAACCTAGGGGCCAGGAGGTCAGCATAAGCTGCATAAAACTCCACGGGCAGGCCGTCCAGGCCCGGGGTCTTATTTCTCGCCATCCGTTTAATGGCACCGCGGATCTCCCCCAATTCTATGTCTGACCCCAGGGCTTTCGCCACTTCGCGCTCCACTGTTTGGAGCTCCAGTGGGCGTAGATAATTATCGAGCCGGTCAGGGTCTCGGGCGGAGCGACTGCGGTACAAACTTTCGTAATAATGCCGGAAGCAGCTGAGAATCTCCGGTTGAGTGTATACCTCGGTTCCGTCCGCCTTACGCATACTTGTCGTCAATGAGGACTGACGCGTAGGGTTGGCCAGCCATGCCAACAACGCGCTCGATCTGTCCCCCTCCGCGATGGACCGGACCGTGTAGGCCTTGTAGTCAAAACAGCGAAGCCGTTCGACCTCCGCCGCCACCTTCTCCCTCGCCCCCGCCGTGTGTACCTGTAATTCCGGGCGCCCGGGGCGGCGAACTTCCAGCTCGCGGAGTGTCCGGTCCGCTGCGTCTAAGTCAGCTAGGATAACTCGCCTCATGCCCACCTTTTTAGAGATGCAGTAACCCCTCACCACTACCTTAAAAGCGTCCCACTCTAACGCTCTTGTACTCGCGGTGCCGCTGTTGGACGCAAAATATTCCGATACCTTATCCCCCAGGTCCGCCCTGAAAACACTGTCCTCAAGAATCTCGGTTCGTAACTTCCAGGTGGGCACCGCCGGCGCCCCGGGGAGCCAGCGAAGGTCCAGCAGGAGGGGGTTATGGTCTGAAATGGTCCTGGACAGGTACTCAGATCGGACCGCTGCCGAAACCAGTTCGGGCGAGCCAAGAAATCCATCCAGTCTGACATGCAACTCATGTAGGCTCGAGAAGTATGAATAGTCCCTAGATGTGGGGTGGTGCGCCCTCCAGATATCCGTCAGACCCCAGTGGGTCTGCCAATCCTTACGACCCTTAGCCGTGCGACGAACCGGAGAATCGGGAAGGGGTGGATGTGAGCGGTCAGTGTCTACGTCCACTACTGAGTTGAAATCTCCTCCAAGCAAAAGGGGCCCGGAAAAGAAGTGGGCCAACGAGCCCGATAACCTGGAAAGGAAGGCAGTCTGGTCTATATTAGGAGCGTACATACAGCAAACGTTCAAGTCCCTCCCTCCTAAAGTGCCCGAAATGGCCACGTAACGCCCCTCTGGATCTATCACTGTGTTCGTGACCTGGAAGGGGACCCCAGCTCTAACCCAAATTAGCGCCCCCCTGGCATACGCGGAGTACGATGTGTAGAAGACCTGCCCCCTCCATCTACGCTGTAGCGCCGTCCCTTCCGCCTTGTTCAGATGAGTTTCCTGCAGCAGCGCCATTTGCACTCCCCTACGCACTAAATAAGCGTGGACTTTGTAGCGCCTGGACATAGTATGAAGCCCCCGCACGTTCCAAGTAACACATTTCAAGTTAGCAACATCAGCCATTGTCCCATATTGTTCTCGCACAGTCTCCCCATCCGGGTCCCCACAAAAAAAAGTACATCATACATCCCAGCACTGATGGCGGCCATTTTCCCCAACCAAGGCCAAACAACCCAAGAACGAACCAAACCCCCACCCACCCTCCCCAGAACAGGACCCAAACAGCACCATCCAGATCCCATCCAAACCTTGCCCTCTAACAACCCAATAATCCCTACTAATCCTGCGGTCGCCACCGTAGGAAGGCCTTAAGGGCCAGGTGCGGGCCGGGCGGAGGCAGTGGGCCCTCGACGCTCAGGCTACCAGGACTAAAACAAGCCCAAAACAGTACCAAAGACCCTCGGGGCAAGAACAGGGGCACCCCACCCTCCCCGCCCTCGTTGTCAGCATCAAGTGACGGCAACCGCCTCCCCCCTGCCGGGCCCCCTCCCAAAATGAGGTAGCTCACCCCGTTACCCCTGTCCATCCAGAAGGTCTTCCGCCGACTTCGGTGTGATCACCGGTGTATGGGCGCTATCGGTCATCGAGTCCTCGGAGTCCGACTGTGCCCCCTCGTCACCCGGGTCCGCTTCCTCTTCAATGGCATCGTCCCGTGCGCCAGACAACTCAGATAACACCTCCAGCACTCCCCTCCGCTCCGTCGACGTCTCTGCAGTTGAGGGCCCTCCTGAGCGGCCACGGCGATTCCTAATCCTCCTGGATCGCCGTCTCTGTTCCGGCCCCTCCGCCTGATGGGATGAGGAGCCGAAGCCATCTTTCCCTGCTCTGTAAAGCTCGAGCCAGGCACAGACATCCTCCGGGGTGTCGAAGAATTGAGTCTTGTCATCGACAATGATGCGGAGCCTAGCAGGATAGAGTAGCGAGTACTGGATGCTCTCGCTCCTGAGCTCGCGCTTGACCGCCAGGAAGGAGAACCGCCTGCGTTGAGTTTCGTAGGTGTAATCCGGGAAGATGTTCACCTGACTGTTCGCCACTTTGAATGGGCCATTATGCCTGGCGGCATTGAGGATGAAGTCTCTGTCCCGAAAGTGTAATAACCGCGCCACCACTGGTCTCGGGGCACGTCCCTGCTGCGGTGGCCGCGCCGGGACTCTGTGGGCACGCTCCAAGGTGTAGAAGGAGGACAGCCCCTCCGGGGCCACCGTGTCACGGAGCCAGGCCTCCAAGTATGCCACCATGTCGCCATCCTCGATCTTTTCCGGAAGGCCCACCACGCGGATGTTGTTCCTCCTGTTGCGGCCTTCCGCATCTTCCGCTCTCTGCTCTAGGGTCGCAATCCGGGATAAGGCATCTTTCATAGTCGCAGCCAAGGTTCGCTGCGCCGGCTCCAAGGTTTTCACCGAGCTCTCCACCTCCTTGACCCGGTCCGACAGTTTGCCGTGGTCCGCTCTAAGGAGACCAAGGCTCGTCGCCACCTGGGCAATGTCCTGTTGGAGGGCCGATCGCGTGGTCGCTATCGCCTCCAGGACGCGGTCGAACTGCTGTTGCATCGACGCACCACCAGAACTCTTTGGGTCCCCATGTTCCTCTTTGTCCTGGGTCTCCGAGTCTGAGGCGGTTGGGGTAGTCCCCTTGGCTCCTCTAGGTTTCCCCATGTCGCCGGGGGTACTCCGTGATGGTCCAGGAGCATGCGTCTCCGGGAGCAGATGCCGACCGCGACCCTCCCGGTCACTGGATCTTAAGTCGAGTATCGGAGACCTCCTTCTCCAGGGCCTGTGGGAACTTCTCCGCTTCGGCTCGCGCCACCACCACGGCGTCCGAGGGCACCGATAAGGGGGCGGAGACAACCGCCGCCAGGTCGGGCAGGCCCGCACAGCCGCTAAAGTCCCGGGGTGAGGGTCACCAACTCCACCGGACGATTTGTGGCGCCAGAGTGTCGCGCCTCCCATGGGAGTGGACTGGCCAGGAAACTGTAGCTAGGTGCGGTGCCGTGAGTGCGGCCACCGCCTGGTTCACCAGACGTCCGCTCACGGGATCCACTATAACGTGGGCATCCGCCCGGTTACCCAACCGAGTGCATTCTCGTTGCAGAAAGTCCGATCCGACCGATATCTAGTGCACAAATCAGCAGGGGACGGCAAAGCCGGAGGCGAGACGCCGCCGGCGACGCTCCTCCAGTTCAATGGATCCGGCTAGGGGGACAATGAAGTCCGGGCGCCATGTTGGGTCCGCAAACTTCGGTTTTACGCCGGATCACCACTCGTCCGAGCCACATCAAAGGCCCCGGCAGGTCGTCGTCGGTCCGTCCAGCAGAATGCGGGGTCCGGGGTGCCCCGCAGCCTCCGATTTACAGGATAATCACGGGCTCAGTCCCGGAGCCGAGCTCTCAGGCGACCATCGCCATCGGCGCCCAAGCCACGCCCCCCTTGTGTCCGGACATTATGTCTTTGAAAACACGGCCTGGGCTGTTTTTCTGCGGATAGAACTTTTAATATGGAATACACAAAAATTAATTGGAATGTGAAAAAGCTAAATTTAGTTAGATATTTATAATGTTCTGGTTTCCATTAAAAAATGGTATCCCGGATGAAGAGGTACAGGCAGAATTTCTCTGAACGCCGATACATAGATAGGCAGGCGGGACCGGAAAACCTAACACAATAAGTATAAATATACTCAGAAAATATAATACACACGGTCGAATGACAACATGTCAACACTGAAAAAGGACAAACAAATCGGGGTGGGGGTACTACTGCTTGAGGCTGAGATGGTTTGTGTGGTTTTCCTCAATCACAAAAAAGCAGAGAGAAAGTGGCACGAAAAATAGAAACAGCGGAAACATTTTTGGCGAAATAGTTCATGCAACATTTTTCTAATGACACATTTAGTTTTTTCTTTAATTTACACTTATTCAGTGGAAACTCTGGTTCCCATGTGTCTGGTGTAGCATGTTAAACCATATAACAACCACGATGCGTCAACGCATCGTATGCGTTTATTTCGCTCGCTGTTTCACTCACTGACTGACTTGCCTCGATTGACAGAAACTAATGCACAAGGTTGGGAAATCTAAGACCAGCGACAGAATACAACATGGATGCATGTGATTAACACTGGATCCGCGAAACGAAATCACCGGACGATATCAAATGTCATTCTAAATAATAATCCTATTTTTTTTTTTTTACCCAAAATAGATGTTCTTTTAAAATTGTAGCGTAACTGCTAACAAGCCCAAACAGCGCCACCGTGAGTTGAGAATGGGTACTGCAGTAATGAGAGAGTGTGCCGTGATATCAGAAGGCAAGCACACTTGTAATCTGAGATTAAAGCAGTGCTTAATCTGAGCCTGTGTTGCAGATGGGGACCACCTGCATTGTTCTTTGAGGACCGGCACTTAAAAAAAATAAAGATAAAACAAGACAGATGGACAGGAATAATTCACATTTTATGAGCTTTCAGGTTTCCAGATTTTCTACTTGAATATATTTTCTACTGTAGATGTTTGCTACCGTTCTAATACTTATAGACATGTTTATACCTTGAAAAAAACAGGATTATAAATGCTAAAAAACGACCTTTGCTACGCAGACCTGGGAGTGCTGTCTGTGATAGGGTTACAGAAACACAGTGGGTCGGAGCTAGACAAATGAAAAGTAAATAGTGATTGATGGCGTGCAGCTCATGTGTTGAGAATATATGAAACCATAAGGAATAAGCAAAGCAGCAAGAATAGGCTGTCAACAACAAGTTTACAAAGATCATTATAAAAATTAAGCTATTTAGGAATACCACACTTTGTCAGCCATCCCACCCTATGTCACACATGTCCAGTTAAGGGGTTCCACAAAAGTCATTGATCACTCTTTGTGACAGTGCGCAATAAACATCAACAGCATGCCATCACTGCCAGAGCAGCACTGTACTGTCAGGGAGTGTCTAGACAGTTGACACCAGACCGTATCCAGTTAATAGCACATCTTCCACAGCCCAAGACTCAGAAGGAGGTACGAGCTTTTATCGGCCTCACTTCTTACTGCAGACAATGGATCCCTCAGTACGCATATCTAGCTAAGCCATTGATACAGTTAACGACACAGGAGGCAGCCACATTGACTGTCCTCCCTTGGACCCAAGAACATACACTTGTTTTCAATGAGTTAAAGAAAGCCTTATGTCAAGCTCCGGTGCTAGCGACACCGAACTACAGTAAGCCTTTTACACTTTTTGTTACTGAACGCGATGGTACAGCATTATCTGTTCTCACACAAGATCAAGCAGGACAACACAAGCCTTGTGCTTATTTTTCTAGCACATTAGATCCAGTGGCCCAGGCTCTGCCTGCGTGCCTCAAGTCAGTTGCAGCCACAGCTCTAGCTATCAGACAAAGTGATTCCATAGTGTTAGGACACTCCCTGACAGTACAAGTTCCACACTCCGTGGAAGTTCTTTTAAACCGAACCCAGACTCAGCACTTGACAATTGCACGTTTAACAGGATATGAACTGACATTGTTTCAGCCACACATAGAAATCAGACGCTGCAACATTTTAAATCCTGCTACACTGTTACCCTCGACTGTTCCAGATCCTGCCACACAAGATTGTGTGGAAGTAGTTAACACCATGACAAAGCCAAGACAAGACTTGACAGACATTGCATTACCTGATCCCGACCTGACACTTTACGTGGACGGTTCATGTATGAGAACAAGTACAGGAGAGTTAGTAGCTGCGTATGCAGTGACTACTGAATCTGAAGTTATAGAAACACATCGTATTGACACCCTGTCTGCTCAAGCAGCAGAGCTCATCGCTCTGACCCAAGCCTGCATACGAGCTAAGAACCTGAAAGTAAACATATACACAGATTCACGTTATGCATTCGGAGTCGTACACGACTTTGGAGTACTCTGGCAAGAAAGAGGTTTCATGACATCTCATGGAGCCAAGATTCAGCATGGCCCCCTCATTCAAGCTCTGTTAGAAGCAATACATTTACCGATAGCCATTGCTATTATGAAGTGCAAGGCACATACGAAAGTCACTGACCTCATTTCCCAAGGTAACGATCTAGCAGATCGGACAGCCAAGCTTACAGCTCAGACTCCAGACATTCCAGTTAACACGACACAGACAGACGTTCCAGTTCAGGCTACTTGTATGACAGTTAAGGACCCTACACAAGACGTACTAGACATACAGTCACATGCTACTCCCGACGAAATCAAGAAATGGTCTGAACAAGGAGGGGTCCAGACAGATCAGGGATGGTTGACGAAGGGAAAAGCCACATGGTTTCTCCCCGACTCTATGGTTCAAGTCATTATTAATACAGCACACAGTCCCGCACATTTAGGAGAAAAAGCCATGTTAGACAGTATTCAGAACCTTTGGTTTAACAAGCATTTACGAGCAGCCGCCAAGCAGAAAGTGCGTACCTGCATGATCTGTTGTCAGTTCAATCCAGGTAAAGGTGTCCCGGTGGAACAAGGTGGATTCCATCCTCCTGACCACCCTTTTGAAGTCCTCCAGATGGATTATATCCAGATGGAGCGATGTCGAGGTTTCAAGTATGTCCTCGTAGTTGTATGCGCTTTGTCCAGATGGACAGAAGCATATCCAGTCCCAGATTACACCGCCGCGACCACTGCCAGGCAGTTGGTTCGTGAGTATTTTCCCCGCTATGGTTTGCCCAGGGTCGTGTATTCAGACAACGGCCAGCCATTCTCATCCGAACTCATGAAACAAGTATCTCTTCTGTTAGGGTACCAGTGGAAGTTCCATTGTGTACGACATCCCGAGGCAGCTGGCCTCGTCGAGAGACATAATCAGACTCTAAAAATCCGCATTGCCAAGGTTTGCGCAGAGAAAGGCGTAGATTGGTTGGTAGCACTGCCAGTCGCTCTTTTCTATATGAGAATGGTCGCTCACTCCCGTTCAGGTCTGTCCTCTTTTGAGGTAGTTTTCGGTCATCCCCCAAACATGTGGGGTACACCTAGGCCCCGTAAAATAACTGATGTTGACAGTAATATGCTGACAGATTACCTGGCTTCCTTGATGTCTGCACTACTCTCTTGTCGTTCACAGGTTGCCGCCGCTTTTCCAGACAACACTCAGGTGAAACCGCACGAGGTCGTTCCAGGTGACTTCGTCCTCGTGAGAAATTTTGATCGTTCAAGTCCGCTGGAGCCCCGCTGGAAGGAGCCAAAGATCGTCTTGATGACCACAAAGACCGCCGTGAAGATCGAGGGCCGGAAAGGCTGGGTTCATTCCAGTCATGTGAAGCGATTTCATGGACTCAGGCCAAAAACTTTTTTTAAAGACTGCCCCGTTCTCAAGGACTGCCCAGATACTGACTCTAAACTTCCCCTGATAGAGAAAACTCCGCAGCAGGAGTATAAAGAAAAATTAAGGTCTAGTAAGTCAGCCAGTTTAATTGTATAAGTCCCTCTCGGGTGAAGCGGTTAGACAGGTTCCTGACATGTATGAGATAGACCCACATAGTGAGAGAGTTAGTCGAAACTCTAAGAAAATACGTTATCAAAACGCTCTCCGAAGCCGATGTATTATTACTCTTTTAATATTACTATTTCTGAGTTTTACGATTACAGGCATAAGTTATGTTCTATATGTATATTTTCCTCCTCTTGATACACATGTACATCTTTCCTCTAATGTTACAGTAGAGCACACTTTTAGTGAACTGCCTCCTCACGAGTTATCCTACCGACTTGCTATGCGCAACAATTCTTTCATCCGTATGTTACACTATTCGCACCAGACCAGCAATGCCACTAATTGCTGGGTGTGTGGTCGACTCCCCCCTTTTCAGACACAGAAGGGAGTTCTGCCACTCTTTCCCTATCCGTTTTCACATAATGGTTCGTGTGGAGCATGGTTCACGTTAACATCATCCTCAAACGATAAGTCCTTTCTGAATAGAACATGTTTCCCAGACAAGGAAGGTCTTTCCCATAGAACAGGGTTAGATCTAGAAAATGAAGTATATGATCTAGGTAATTATTCCTCGAATTTCATGGTTTTAAATGTTCAGTCCGAGACTACTCCAGATTTGCCTGCTATTTCAGTTCTACCAGTAAAAGGCGAATTATGTGTCAGCAAGAATGGTTCTGTACATCTAGGACACAGTGATTGTACTACTGTGGTCGAGTATAGTGACAGTGGGAAATCTAATTTCAAAGCCTCACGTCATTCATATTTTGTGTGTGGTCAAACCGCATATGTACGTCTGCCCCTAGATTGGGATGGAACATGTTACATTGCCTTCCTACTGCCACCAGTTTTTCTAGCCCCATCCGATTATCATAGAAACACACATCTAGTACACTTCAGACATAGAAGGGAGATTGAGTCCCCAATTGTCGATCAAACTGAAACTGCCTTACAACAGTATACAGACTTCAATAAAGGTTTCTTCTTCTTCATAGGTCCTGTTCAAAATAGTAAGCTAATACGTAGGTTAACAAGAACCCTTGAAGCAGTAGTGAATGAGACTACTTCCGCTCTAGGTAACTTAACTGAAGAACAATCTGCTATTAGATTTGTCGTGCTTCAAAACCGCCTTGTCCTTGACGTCATACTGGCCGATAGGGGCGGAGCTTGTAGAGTCATCGGATCCAGTTGTTGCATTTTTATTCCTAATAACGCACCGTCTGTATATTCAGCTATAACAAGACTTCATAAAATTGCCCATCAGTTACACCAGAATCCAGGCACCTGGACATGGTCCGGTTGGCTCTGGAGTATAATATCTGCCTGGGGATGGAAAGTATTGTCATTCCTGGGTATAGCAGTAATGATCGTATTCAGTTGCTGTCTCTGTTTACAGTGTGGCCCTGCGATTTGCGGCTTGTGCGCTACCTCTTGTATTCCTAGTCCAAAGTCCCGTTCCCAGAAGATTCGAAACGAGCAAATGATGCTATATGAAATGATAGATGGTATCATGAATATTGATGTTTCCTGATGGAAACGTAGGGCACAAGGAGGGAATGAGGAAAATTGAATTTTGCCTTGTCATGTGTCCCTACGTGTTCCCCATTATATGTTATGTGTGCATGATCGATATGCATATGTTCCCCCATGATCGAATAAAGACGCACTTATAGTTGTGTCCAACGTTAGTATGCCAGTTATCCAGTCCCCTTGAAAGCAACGAGTATTAGGCCTATGTTGCCAACGTCTTACATTGTGCACGTTAATTCATCGAATTGTCCCCGTTTTCTAGGCCTTAAAGGGCCCGGACATCAGATTCAAGCTCCAGTCTCCTGAAACCTGCTCCGAGGAGCGATGCAGCCCCTCCCGTATTCCTGACCCTTTGCTTACTTTCTGCCAAGCAGCGCGGTGCCCGGCCCGGCTCTGCCTGCCTGTCTGCCAAGAATATGTTATGCCTCTAGTTATCAGTTCAGCTCTCTGGCTTCACATTCCTAGCTAACGAGCTACATAAACATCTTCAGCTACAAGTCTAGTCTTTCTGTCTCCATGCAAGAGAATTACTGAATTAGTATCCATAAGAAGATTCATAGCACACGCAATACATCCAGAAATATATGCATGCACCAGCCTTAGTGTTAAGTAGCCTTTCCCCTGATGACTTTTAGATTCTATCAACATGTTCTCCAAACACCAGATATCAGATATGCTATAGGTACATGTCGTCTTGACATCCCAGACTTTAGTCTCCTCTTCTAGTGCACGAGTCAGAGCCCCCAGTTCTCCCCAGTTACACGTCATGGCCCGTTTGCGCGCACCACTAGGTTAAAGGTTCCAGCTGCCCAGGTAGCCCCCTCCATGTATCCACCCATTCATGACACTTCTGTGACGTTCTCATCACATGTCTTCGTGCACGCCCTGTGCACGCCTTCTTTGTACGCCCATGTGTTCTTATCTTGCGTTTGTCACTTGTTACGCCTACTGTATTCACTGCAATTGTATTGTTTTCCTATATATACTATGTACTGTTAATGAGACGTTGCAGCTGCCGTCCATTTCTTGCCAGGCTATTCTGATCCTGTCCCTTCCCTTGTACCTGATTAAAGCCTGTTCAACTCAGATTCCTCGGATCCTGCCTCTTATTTATTGAGCTATCTGATTTATTTAATGCATAGAAAAATAGTACCGGTAATTATTTATTTATTTACCACACAAGCACACTTGTAATCTGAGATTAAAGCAGTGCTTAATCTGAGCCTGTGTTGCAGATGGGGACCACCTGCATTGTTCTTTGAGGACCGGCACTTAAAAAAAATAAAGATAAAACAAGACAGATGGACAGGAATAATTCACATTTTATGAGCTTTCAGGTTTCCAGATTTTCTACTTGAATAGATTTTCTACTGTAGATGTTTGCTACCGTTCTAATACTTATAGACATGTTTATACCTTGAAAAAAACAGGATTATAAATGCTAAAAAACGACCTTTGCTACGCAGACCTGGGAGTGCTGTCTGTGATAGGGTTACAGAAACACAGTGGGTCGGAGCTAGACAAATGAAAAGTAAATAGTGATTGATGGCGTGCAGCTCATGTGTTGAGAATATATGAAACCATAAGGAATAAGCAAAGCAGCAAGAATAGGCTGTCAACAACAAGTTTACAAAGATCATTATAAAAATTAAGCTATTTAGGAATACCACACTTTGTCAGCCATCCCACCCTATGTCACACATGTCCAGTTAAGGGGTTCCACAAAAGTCATTGATCACTCTTTGTGACAGTGCACAATAAACATCAACAGCATGCCATCACTGCCAGAGCAGCACAACAATACATCTGATAGATGCGCAGTGTGGAGCAGGTTCAGAACGCTCTTGGGACCAGGCTAATTTATGGTGCTAATCTGAAGACCCTCATTAAAAGTTAGGGACTAAAATTTGCTGCATGTGCAAACAAACAATTGCGCTGTGTTGAAAATTTGCCCTTTCTGCAGGGTCTACCTATTGCCTTTGTGACAAACCATATTTCTGCTGGCTATAGAACTCTGTCCACTTTACCCCAACTAACCAACTTGTGCTCCTCCTTTCAACATGGTAAACTCCGTACACTCCTGATTGTCATATTTAATTCACCTACAAGTCTCAAGTATGTGGTACCTTGGTGCACCCAGGGCCTGTATTTTAAATGTCACAAGTGGGCTGCAGCACCCATTGTGCGGTCCAACAGAGTGAAAATGTAAACATGACTACAGACCTGCCACCAATAGCCTGGCTGTGCAGGTTTTAAATGAAAATGTAACTTGTCAAAATAACAACTATTCACAGGCAAAACCTTTGTTTAATTATTGTTCACCCCTAAGTAGGCTTTATTGTCCAGAAAGGTACGATGGATAGTTTTAAAAAGTAGGGCATGTTAAAAATGAATGTTAAACACGTCCATATAGTGAAAATGCCCCAAAAATATATTCACAGTAGCAGGTTTGCATCAGAAAAAACATGGATGCATTATTAAATCCTAATCCTGCAGCTCAAGAATGGGACTAGAAGAAAAATAATGAAGCAACTATTTTTAATAGTTGTTAAAAATCAAATCCAATGATGAAGGCGGATTTGTTCTTAATATTATGGAAAAGTTATTTTTAAAAAGGTGCCTTTGCCCTACTGAAGTACCTGAAAACAAAATTAGCATTTTCAGCCAGCTAGTACATATTAAGTAGGAGTGACTGAGGACTAAATTTGCTTCCCAGGAGCAGAATGGGCAGAGATGATCCCCCTGAACCTGACAGTCTATGCAAAATGAGGCTGGAAGGATCCTTTTTGACATTAAAGTGTGATGTCCTGCATGAATGACACATCCTGCTTGACAGGTCTGTTGGGGCTTTTCATATGACACTTGGAATGCAATTCAAAGAGGTCCTCCTGCCACAGGCAATGTTAGTTTACCCTCGGGCAGGGCCCTTATGTTATCTTCCCAGCCGGCCCTAATCACAATGGGTCTCTTTTGACATTACAGTGTCACCACCAGGACAAACCTGGTTTGTGTATCCATCCCACATTCCAATGTGGTCAGTGTCAAATTGTGTCTAGTTCCTGTTCTACCGTGACCACAGACTTTGTTCATTTTGCTGCTATTTTTATTTATAACTTTAAAAAATCATATCTCTGGTTCCCCTTATTGAATTTTCGTCATTTTGGTGCAATTTTGTTTATTAAATTTTATTCTATTTTCCGAACTCATTTTGTGATGTTTATTGATTTGCATTTCAACTATATTGCTGTTTTAGTACTGCATAAATACTTTACGAATCACCTCTAAATTAAGCCTGTCTGCTCTATGCCTTAGCTAGCAGGGTGTTGAGCTCAGGTTAACAGATTGACTTTAGTGGTACACCCAGACAAGGACTGTGATTATTACTTATTTTTTTTTCTTTTAATTTATTAGTTGATAAAAACCATAAACATACAGAATCCAGACAAGATCATACTTTCATCTACAGGTAAATGACAAAATAAAACCGTTAAAAATCAATAAATCCCTATTTCCACCTGGCAAACCCAGGAAAATCATGTAGTAGATGCATTGTGCATGCAGCAAAAGACATGTTGTACAAAAAGCATAAACAGTGTAAGGACATAGACCATCCTATATCAACCTGACTAAACACGCACAGACTTGCTCTAAGGTGCATCGTAAAAGCATAATGAAATGCTGTGCAAAAAGATCATTCACAGTTGAAAGTCACAAACACACTATTTAAAAAAGCAAGCAATAAATCATTGCCCAAAGACTTGAGTATAGGATACCTTGAAATTAGATCTCAGGTCCTCCAAGGATGGCAAAGGTTAGAGGAGAATAAGAACATTTTATACAAACAAAGAAGGGAAAAAAACATACAGTAATTGTAAGCCAAGGCTTCCAGTGACCATGAGGCATTATAATGCACTCCATAGTGCTAATTCAAACTGACCATTGCTGAAAACCCAAAAATAGATGGGATAGGGGGTCAAGGTACCTTGTACCCGTCCCCTAGTAACCCTAGCACTTAACTTAATTCACAATAAAACTGGGATTGGGGTCGATAGCTCCCTTTTTTAGGTATTTTAGGTATTGTCTAGCGCTGTAGCACACATGCGCTGCTAGCTCGGCGAGACATATTGTGAATAAGGAGATTTCAGAAGGGGACTTGAAGCCCTGCCCCTCAATTTCATTGGCTGGTGTCATCGTTTATTTAAAACGCTGGCCTCAGATTTGAACTGAGCCTTTTTTGCTGCTGCCCTTTCCCCTTTTCGTTCCGCCCATCCAGACTGGATCATCTACCTTACGGCTGTCGTGAAGTAATTTCTTAACTTTAGGGGGCCATCTGTTTTCACTCAGCAGCATGTTTATTTTTGCATCGCGCTTTTACTTACAGTAAGATGAATCACCAGCAGGAAACAAAGGCCTCTGCGGCGCAGTCTGTGCTTGGAAATATCTGAAATGCTTGAGTGAGAGGCCATGGCACTGGGAGCACGGCGAGGCCGGAGTAGACTGCGGGAGGTGGCAGTGTTCGCAGCATGCGCTGCGTCCCTGCCTAAGAGCTCTTCCTCCGGGGGCTGCTAGAAACGCAGACTTTGCTGAATAAGGCTTCGAGGAGAGGTGTACTGCTCACACTGTTGCTTTCCCGGTGCTCATCTGCTTGGAGCTGTCTGTGTGTGCTTATGAGCTGGCATCGAGAAAAAAACTAACAAGGATGACGCTTTTGCTAAAGAGGTCTTTTATCCTGAGAAGTAATACAGTTTTTGCGGGCAGGTAAGGTGCTAACGATCTTGCATCATCCATCGTGGAAACATTTGCTAGCTGCAAAGTTAGTTAAACACGTTTATCTCTGTGTGTTCTTCTGTTGGTTAATCTCTGCTACTAAACGCTATGCGGCGGTAGTTGCATGTTTGTTTTCATCAGTTGAAACCCTTTAGATGTCGATAATCGGTGTGATAGATTACTTGGCCTCACTTCCATGTACACTGTAGGGGGGACCATATGTGTGCCACGATAGTTAAAAGAACAGAGGATGCAAATCTGTTTTTCCCAGGGGGCAGACAAAAGGCAGAGTTGTCGCGGTTGTGTTTTTTTTTTTTGCTTCAGTATAGCATAGGTGATGGTGCTACCGCAAAAGTAAGTTGCTTTTACAGGAAAGTATTCCATTACAGCAGCGACAATGCGTTAATAGCAGTAGTAGTAGTATTGCAGCAATTATAATGCCAGAACAGGAATGGTCTTCCGATTTGTACAGCAGCTGTCTCTCCCTGTCTGCATTAGGATAGGATGTGGCGTAACGACCACAGCTCAGCTGCCAACTGGGGAATCAGGTTCAAGTCTCGGCATTGGTTCAACTTCCTGTAATTCTGGGCAAATCACTTAATCTCCATGTGCATAAAAAAGTCTTTGCATAAAGCAACTGGTGCTAGTGTGAAGTGCTCCAATACCTTTGGCTCGAGTACGCGCAATATAAACCAGCAAACAAAAATGGCCCGTTTCATGCCACCGTGCAGTTATCGCAGTGGAAGATGTATGGCAGCATCGATTGCTGTGTCGGCTGTCCCATCACAGCCCTGACAGTTCATTATGGCCGAGGTATAGCAGCCTTCCATTGAATCACTCACAGCCGCAGTTGGCTGAACAGGTCAGAACTCATTATCTGTTTGGGGTTCAGTGGATTCTTGACTGCTGAACCACAGATGAAGGGACATTGTTCCAGTGATTGAGTTATCAAGGATATTTGCTTCAGTTTAGGTCTTGTGCCGTGAGTTCTGTTTTCCATGTCTGCTTGAAGTTTATAACACCAGCATTACCAATTCACGTAAAAAAATAATAAAAATAATAGAATAGAGGAATTGGGCTCTGGATCCCGGAACACTCAGGTAGCCCGCCCCTTCTTGGGCTAAGTGACACTAATACCAGTGGGGGGTTCACGGCTGGGGATACATTTTGTGGTTCAGGGGAGAGAGTGCAGAGTTGAGGAAAGCCCGCTGTGCCGTCTATTGTATTAACGGTTAGCGCAATGGCTCAAACTGCTGCAGCACCATGATCTTGTCTACAAGACAGATACAGTATCCCAGAGTACAAAGGCAGGGTAGATGTAACATCTTCAGGCTAGGTACAGAATTTAAATCCTTTACAGCACTGGAATACCAGAACAGGTATGTTGTGAACACAGTGGCGAGGCCTGTTGAGACCTCTTCTATTTTTTTATTATTCAACCCTATGCTTCTGCCTCGGGTGTGCGTGTGATCCGTATCTCAGCATGTGTGCGCCTCTACTCAGTGTGAGAGTGTCTGGTATGTCGGCTAGTCTGTGAGACCCAAAGCTTGTGTGTGGCTGTGACTCAGTGTGCCTACGTGTGTGATCACGTGCTTCCGTGCACCTGTGTGCCTGTATGTATTAGTGTGTCTGTATTGTGGGGTGCGTGTGCATGCATGTGTGCCCGTTTGTAGTGTGGTTTCTATGCATCTCTGTATGCGGGGGTCAACAGGGGGTAAAATACATTTTCATTTACAATGCCATTACTTGATTAATGCTTCACGAAGGGAAAAAAAATAATAATAACATTTTCAATGCCAATAGCTCAAAACAATGTCATTGCGAGACCTATTGCATTGTAAATGCTTGTTTAATTTTCTTTTTTAACCCCTAGCAGCCCATCATAAAACAGGGACATTTTAGAGCACGGGTACTCATAGTACGGCCCGCGGGGCCCCGGCCCGTGGACCTTGCAGACATCGTACCTGTGTGTTTTTTAAGTTTTTTTTTAAAAAGAGTGTCAGCAAACACCGCCGGTTGTAGCAGCACAGAAGCCGAGAGACTCTGCTCTATGGGGGGCGGGTGATTCCAGCGATAGTCAGAGTGGAGATGCAGGGGCTCTAAGAAGAGGTGAAATACAACAAATCCTCATTAACAAGTAAATGGTCTTTTAAAGACATGTGAAGTACTCAGGTGCGGTTGTGTGTGTGCCCAGGAAGCTGTCTCAGCCCGGGCTGCCACACACGTGGGGTGAGGTGACAGAGGGTGACAGAGGACAGCAGGGTGTGAGAGCCGGGTGAGGTGACTGAGGGCAGCAGGGAGTGAGAGCCGAGTGAGGTGATGGACGGCAGCAGGGAGTGAGAGCAGAGTGAGGTGTGCGTTAAGAACCTTGTGATGTGCTATTTCCCGCCAGCCTGTAGTCAGAGGGTTGAGCCAAGGCCAGGGAGCTCAGGCGTGGACTCTGCTCTCGCAGTACAGCGCACAAATGCTCGCCGCCAGGTTGGCGCTATATATAATTGCATGGATACCTACACCGACGGGTGACTGGCGACAAAGGGGGGCTTTGATCTGACTGCTCGAGGGTGAGAGTCAGAATTAAAGCCAGCGGCAGATGTGACCCCAGGCCCAGTGGTTGGACACAAACCGTGGGACACAAACCCCGCGAAGCAGCCAATTCAGAGAGAAAACAAGCTGACTTTTACATTATACAGGGAGAGGGGAGAGTGGGGAGGGGGCTGTCTCTGGGCTGGTGACGGCGACATGTAGACACTCAGGGCCAGATTCACAGAACTAACTTAAGACAAAATCCTGAACGTACTACCATTTTGGTATTCAAAGAAGGCCCTTACTCATTTTGGTATTCACAGGATGCACTGACTCATTTCGGTATTCACAGAAGTTAGGAGTCCTAACTTTAGGACTCCTAAATGCCTTATGTGAATACCGAAAGTCTTAAAGTTAGGATTTTTCTCAGTTTAGGGGTAGTAAAGTTTGCACTCCTAACTTTAGACCCCTAAATGCCTTCTGTGAATACCGAAAGTCTTAAAGTTAGGATTTTTCTCAGTTTAGGAGTAGTAGAGTTAGGACTCCTAACTTTACTAATCGTAAACTGAAAAACTCCTAACTCCTAACTTTACTACTCCTAACTCCTAACTTTACTACTCATTCGGAAATGAGTAAGTGCCGTCTGTGAATACCAAAATGAGGAATTGCCTTCTTTGAATACCAAAATGGTAGTACGTTTAGGATTTTGTCTTAAGTTAGTTCTGTGAATCGGGCCCAGTACGTGTGCACTGCCCGAGGCACAGAGACAGAGACAGAAACAGACAGAGACAGAAAGAGCTAGAAACAGAGATAGACAGGGACAGACAGAGACAGGGACAGACTGACAGAGGCAGAGATAGATAGAGGCAGAGACAGACAGAGACATATAGAGACAGAGACAAATAGAGACATATAGAGACAGAGACAGATAGAGGCAGAGACCGATAGAGGCAGAGACAGATAGAGGCAGGGACAGATAGAGCTAGACAGAGGCAGAGACAGGGACAGACTGATAGAGGCAGAGACAGATAGAGGCAGGGACAGATAGAGGTAGAGACAGACAGCTATAGAGACAGAGACATAGAGAGAGAGCCAGAGAGAGAGACAGAGATAGCGACAGGGACAGATAGAGGCAGAGAAAGACAGAGGCAGATTGAGACAGACAGACAGAGACAGATTGAGACAGACAGGGACAGAGTGAGACATACAGATAGAGACAGACAGAGATAGAGACATAGACAGACAGAGATAGAGACAGACAGACAGAGACAGGGGCAGATAGATAGAGGCAGAGACAGGCAGAGAGAGATAGAGGCAGAGAGACAGATATAGAGACAGAGACAGGCAGAGACAGGGACAGGGGCAGACAGTAAGAGGCAGAGACAGACAGAGAAAGAGAGACGGAGAGGGAGACAGAGGGAGGGAGACAGACAGGGACAGACAGATACAGATAGAGGCAGAGAGACAGAGAGACGGAGAGGGAGAGGAAGAGGGAGACGGAGGGAGACAGAGGGAGAGAGACAACGACAGGAAGGGAGACAGATGGAGGCAGATGGAGACAGAGGGAGGGAGTCAGGGGGAGACAGAGTCAGACAGAGGGAGACAGACAGAGGGAGACAAAGGGAGGGAAACAGAGGGAGACAAAGGGAGGGAGACAGAGGGAGGGAGCCAGACAGAGAGAGAGGGAGACAGACAAAGGGAGACAGACAAAGGGAGACAGACAGAGGGAGACAGACAGAGGGAGGGAGAGGGAGGGAGGGAGACAGAGGGAGGGAGACAGCCAGAGGGAGGGAGACAGCCAGAGGGAGGAGTGCGACAGACAGAGGGAGAAGACAGAGGGAGACAGATGGAGGGAGACTGAGGGAGGGAGACAGCCAGAGGGAGACAGCCAGAGGGAGACAGACAAAAGGAGACAGAGGGAGGGAGACAGAGGGGGAGAGAGAGGGAGGGAGACAGAGAGGGTGGGACAGAGAAAGAGAGAGAGAGAGAGAGAGGGAGGGAGAGAGAGACACGCAGAGAGAGAGAGAGAGGGAGACAGACATAGTTAGTGAGACAGAGGGAGACAGAGAGAGAGAGAGAGAGGGAGAGAGAGAGAGATGTGTGTATGCCGGGTCTGGTGGCTCAGTGGACAAAGGCGTCCGCTGCAGAGGCCTGTGTTCAACCTCATTGTCACAGTTTTTTTGTTGATCTATCCCTGCCCCCCTCCCCCACTAACCTTGCCCCCGTCGGTGCGGCCCTCTGACATAAACCACACTGTAAATTTGGCCCCGAGAGAGTTACATAAGCTTATACCCTAAGCCATAACATGCATCTCTATTTACAGTGCTTTTATCTACTTATTAAAAATTGCACCAATCAAATTTTAAGCATACAATTCTGTTGATTTAAAGTCTCCATGGCCGCTGACCTACAAGTTTTTACGCCCAAGGCTAAAAACGTTTACGCAGCAAGGTCCTATGATGTACTAATAAGCTAGGGAATACACAAAGTATATGCATGAACACTTCCTTTGCCTGATAGCACAGACAACACAATGTGACCTCCAGTTGGGACTTCTTCTGACTTTTGGGTATGAAGTCAAGAGATGGAAGGAAATGAAATCACATTTTTAAAATATCCCTCTTGATGGACAATGAGAATGCCTCCTCAAAGTAGGGGTGTTCAGTACGGATATTGTAGGATTTGATTACCAGCCACCCATGCGCTCATTTTGCCAATTTCAGTTTTGTCCTCCAGGCGGCTTTTCTGCTGGGTTCACTTATACAAAGTTTTCTTAAAATTATAATCACTCGTGTTCAGTTGCCATAAGCCTGACATACCAGGATTCTCTATACTACTTTGTAGATATTTGGCAAATTGACTAATCCGCCTTTGCAAGTTGATTTCTGCCCAAGCAAGATGGGTCAATGAATCTTCACGGGCACTCCGTAATCGATGACAACATTTAACAGAAGCCCCTTGTGTAGCAAAGGGTTGTTTTAGCAAGGAAAATTCAAGTCTTACTAGGGCTGGGAAAGCGGACTTCGGTAGCTGAAACACTTGTTTATACGTTCGTATTATAAGCTTCCCCAAGATAACAGCACCCAGCATTATTTCGCTTCCAAGTGATATGGTAGGAATACGTTTGGATTCTATCACTCATATCAATACCTTTGAGTTGTGCCCCCACAAGCTTTCCCTTAACTTAGAAAAGGCAAAGTTTAGCACATTTGTTTTTACGGTAATGGCTTTTTTTGTACAGCATAGGAACACCTCGAGCTCAATGTTAACCCTAGGTACATATAAGTCACTGTTTCATCAATGTTGGACCCACTGATGTACCATTTCCCCTGTTTAGATATTTGACATGTAAGTGTATAACTTTAGTCTTTTTAAGATTGCTTTCCAATCAATTGCTCACCGAGTACTCGGCAAGTCTATTAATCAGTCTTTGCAGGCCTACCCGGGCGTTGTTTAACAAGAGCCGATCGTCTGAATGTAGAATATTGCGCAACGTTTGGCCCCTAAGATTTGGTGCATGCGACACCACTTCAGCAAGGGTCGACAAGAGATCCGAGATGACCAATTCAAACAAAAGTGGTGCTAATAATCAACCCTGCTTCAATCGGTCCTCGGAAGCTTGTTTCCGGTCCAGGGAAGGCATGGCTTGGCAGTTTGGGCTGGACTGTTCCCATGAGGCACAGGGTCAGACTGATTTGCATATAGCCATGTCTGAACTGGGGTGGCAGAGTGGGCTAAAGAACGGTGATGGATTCAACCCAGATCTTTTGACTGGGTGTGAGTGTTTGATTGGCTCAGATGCTCCGTCCATCACCACCCCCTTTTGTACCGCAAAAGTGATGCAGGGCTCGCGTAAATAAATCTCTTAGTATGCAAGTGCATACCTTGTGTAACTTTTACTCATTGGTCACTCAAAATGTGCAATACAAAAAATGTCAAATTACTGTTGTGGATAAAATGTTGAAATGAGTAGTATGCAAGATGGATGCATTGCCAAAGTCTAGATTTGATGTGAAATAACAAATCATGTTAAAATGTGAGACGTTCACATATTTTTTCAATCAACCAATCACAGTCTTATAAAGCGTGACTACTCACTAGTAAGGGTCTCAAGGCGCTGAGTGGGGGGCTGGGTCTGAAGATCAGTTGAAGATCCAGGTCTTGAGGCCCTTTTTGGATTGTGGCAGCAATGGTGATTGCCTGCGGTGGAGAGGCAAGGATCTCCAGGTCTTTGCAGCGAGATAGGAGAAGGATCTTCCTCCAGCTGTGGTCTTATGGGTCCGTGGGGCGGTGGCCATAGGCTGTTGGGTAGAGCGGAGCTGTCTGGTGGGAGTGTTGAAGGAGAGGCGGTGGTTGAGGTATGCAGGTCTAGTGTTGCGGAGGACTTTGTAGGTGTGCATGAGAAGCTTGAAGATGATTTTCTTGTTGACAGGTAGCCAGTGAAAGTCCCTCAGGTGGCTGGTGATGTGGTTGCGGCGTGGGATGTTCAGAATGAGTCTGCCAGAGGCGTTCTCGGCGGTCTGCAGATTTTTGGGGAGTATCCGGGTGTTGCTGGCATAGAGTGCTTTGCCATAGTCAAATCTGTTGCTGACAAGCATATGGGTAACCATTTTCCTGGACTTGGTGGGGATCCACTTGAAGATCTTATGAAGAAGGTGGAGCTTGTGGAAGCAGGAGGACGAGACAGCATTGATTTGTTGCTTCATTGAGAGTGAGGAGTCTAGGATGAGGCCATGGTTTCATGCATGCCCGCAGGTGTGGGGGGGATTGCAAGCACTGCTGGCCACCAAGAGACGTCCCAGGTGTATTGGGAGAAGCCCAGGATGAGGACTTCGGTCTTGTCTGAGTTAAGTTTGAGGCAGCTGTCCTTCATTCTGGTGGCGACTGCCTTCATCCCGTTGTGGAAGTTGCTCTTGGCGGCTGTAGGTTCGTCTGTGAGGGAGAGAATCAGCTGGGTGTCGTCGGCATAGGAGTCTATGTTGAGTCTGTGGCTTCTGACTATGGCTGCGTGTGGGGCCATGTAGATGTTAAAGAGGGTGGGGTACAGGGAGAATCCCTGAGGCACTCCGCAGCTGATCTCTGTGGGTTCTGATTTGAATGGTGGAAGTCTGACTCTCTGCCTTTGACCAGTGAGGAGGGAGCAGGTCCATTCTAGGGCTTTCTCGCGGATGCTGGCATCGTGGAGTCTTGCGGAGAGGTTGTGGTGGGAAATGATGTCAAAGGTGTCTGAGAGGTCCAGGAGGATGAGGGCTGCAGTCTCACCGCAGTCGAGGATGTTGCCGATGTCGTTTGTAGCGGCAAGGAGAGCGGTCTCTGTGGTGTGGTTGGTTCTGAAGCCCGGTTGGGAGAGGTCCAGGATGTTGTTCATGTCTATAAAATCTGAAAGTTGGACGTTGATGACCTTCTCAATGGCTTTGGCTGGGAAGGGGAGAAGAGAGATGGGTCTGGAGTTCTTGAGGTCCGTCGGGTCCGCAGAAGGCTTCTTCAGCAGGGAGTTCATCTTTGCGTGCTTCTAGTCTTCCCCTAAAGTTGCAGACTCGATGAAGCAGTTGATGGTGCGGCAGAGTTCGGGTGCAATGGAAGTGCTGGCTCTATTCAAGATGTGGTGAGGGCAGGGATCTGAGGGGGCTGCAGAGTAGAAGCTCTTCATGATCCTGAGATGTCATCAGAGGTGAGGGTGGTTCAGTTGGTCAATGTCTGCTGGGGGCTTGAGCAATTGGGTGGGTTGGGTAGTCTTTGGTTGCAGAGCTGTCGTAGATCTCCTTGATCTTACGGTGGAAGTAGGTGTCGAGGTTGTCGCAGAGGTCTTGGGATGGGGGGATGTCTGCTTTCTCTGTGGTGGGTTTGGAGACTTCTTTGACTACAGCAAAGAGTTCATTGGTGGTGGTGAGCTGATCTTCAGGGACCTTGTTCCGGCCACTGCAAATATCGCAGTAGGCGTGGTGGGTTTGGTGAAGGAGAAGTAGACACAGCAGTGGTCAGTCCAGAGTCGCTCGGAGGTGTGGCTGACGGAGATGTTGTTGCTTACGGAGAAGATGGGGTTAAGAATGGTCCTGCTGAGTGGGTTGGCATTATAAACAGTTGTTTGAGTCTGATAGTGGTGAGTTTTTCTAGTGGGGAGGAGGTGTTGTGGTCTTTGAGGTTGTCCACATGGAAATTAATTTCTCTGAGGAGGATGTAGTCCATTGAGGTGAGAGCTTGGTGAGCGATGAAGTCGGCTACGGCTTCGCTGAAGGGAGGGCGGGGTCCGAGAGGTCTGTAGACGAGGGTGCCATGGAGGCTGGCGTTTGGGTTGGTCTGAATCTGGAAGTGGAGGTGTTCCATGTCGAGTGAGTGGTCATATGAACAGGTTGTGAGGTGGAAGGTGTCTTTGTGTATGATGGCGATTTCTCCTCCCGGTCAGTTGACGCAGTCCTTCCGGTCAGCGCTGGCTTTAGTGCTGGAGGTGCCCGGAGCAACAATGTTTGTTGGTGCCCCTACCCCGACCTCCACCTCAAATTCCCTCACTACCACCGGAGAAATATTTCCTCTCATCTCTCCATAGCACTCCTCTCACGTACAATTTATTTGTTTAAAAGCACTGGTAAAGACTGGTTTTACTAATCCACTCAGCTATCCACAAATAATGCAAATCTATTCTTTGCAGCAGGCATATTAACCCTCTGCGCTACTTTATGGTGAGTCAAAACTGCCACTAGACCAACCTCCATTTCTCTCTCTCTAGCAGGAACAGGAATCACAAGAGTTATCTTAGCATTTTTATTACTGCCTGAAAGCTGAACACACATGAAACTCTGCCACAGGTGCCTTTCAATCGTTAGTTATTGCTCCACACAGGACCTCCCACCTGAGGTCAGAGGCCCACCCTCCAGGTCAGCGCCCAGTGCGGCCGCACCAGTCCCACTGACCTAAAGCCGACCCTGCTTGTGGATGATTTTTTATCCGGCAGGTATGGTGGTTGCGATGTCCCGGTCTGAGCTGGAATTGATCCAGGTTTCTGTGAAGAAGGCAACATCAGGGAGGTCAAGTTGAGTAGGACCCAGATCTCTACTGCATGTCTTTTGAGGGAGCTTATGTCGAGTAGAATACATCTGAGGTGGTCTGGTCCGGTTCTTGAGGGTCATATGGTCGGTAGGTTTGGTGTGCGTAGGCCTGCAAAGGTGACGTTGCAGGTGCAGCAGATGATCGCCATGGGTGTTCTCCGGCATTGTGAGGTGGCAGGCAGAGTGGCGTCCGGTGTTGAGGGCTTGGAGGGTGCTGGAGTACTAGCAGTGGATTGGTCGAGGACCACTGTCCATGGTGCTGGACATGCTCCTGGCGCGAATGGGTCAGACGGGTGCGTCGTCGGCATGCCAGCAGCGCGACCACTGCATATGGCCACCATTAAGTAGCGTGAGGGGGAGGGCTGGACAGCTGGCAGGCGGGGGAAGCGGGAAAGCGGCGCTTGATTGGGGGTGGGGCCACAGGGGACAAGCAGCGGCGGGGATACATCGAGAGAAAAGGGTAAAAAGTGCAGAAAGAGAAAGAAGGTGACAGAAAGACAGAAAAGATGAAATTAAGGAAAAGAAGTGATCAGAGGAGAAAAGGCAGAAAGCAGAGAGACAGAGGGCAGAGCAGCCGAAGAGCAGAGATGCTCCCCACTGGACCACCAGGAATGAGGGGCAGACAGGTGCCTGCGGGTGGAGGAGGGGCTCGAACTCAGGACCTGGAAGGGTCAGGGGCAACAGCTACCAGGCAGAGCTGTACAGCAAGGGAAGCTACTTACTGACAAGGTCAACAAGATCGCTCCTTTTCTGAGCAGCGTGGCCATTAAGAAGCGTGAGGGGGAGGGCTGGATAGCTGGGAGCCAGGAAAAGCGGGAAGTGAGAAAGCGGCACTGGAGGGAATCGTCTTGGGAGGATTAAACAAAGATTTAAAAAAATACGCAGCTTTGCACGATTTCTCTACATGCACATATCTGTAATGAGATGTACTCTCTTTGCAGAGATGTAACCCAGTTTTGGTAACCTAAGACTATCTAATAGCGCTATTTGTGAAATCAACATAAAGAGTTATTTTTCTTTAAATATGACCCTATCTGGAAGTAAGTACAGAGCGTCTAATGGGCACAAACCATCAATGCACTGAATGTTACCAAAGAACAGCCCATGAAATTTTAAAACACAATACAACATGAAGTACTTCAAAATGCTCCGAGAGCAACAAACACAAAGATGCTAGGACTGCCTGAATCGAAAGTAGGATGCGATTTTACAGATATTTATAGTGACTTTAATGACAAGTACATTTAATCAAGTTAATCATGCTGAATTGAAGACAGATGAGGACTAAAACAAGCTTTTGCACATCACAGCGGAAAAACAAGTTAGTGTTGCAAAAGGATGGAGACAGGTTCAATAGACTGGCAGCTTTGAATAAAATAAAAATTATAAGGAAAGACTATTTCAATTAATTTTTGGATTACATCTCCCAAAAAGTTGGCATGCTTGCTCTCTATCTTCCAGCTTTGGGTGAACTTGGGAGGGTAGAATTCCCTCCTTCGTCCACCTGAGTAAAAGTCGAAAAACAGTCTATGTTAGCTGTTACCCCTTCTCAAAAAATCCGGACAGGCCAGAGTGGTACTAAAAGTACGGCCCGGGGCCGCATGTGGCCCTCCTGACCTTTTTACATGCGGCTCCCTGGTCAAAAGCAGTACTGGGCTGCTGTCTTCTCGACTCAGCACTAACATTGAAAAAGAAGTTAAATAAACAGGTAAGTCGTTATGTAATGGTTACATAAAGTTAAAGAAAGGAAGTAACTAGGTTATCCTACACGGTTTAACTTTAGAAACACCTTTATTACTAAAGACATCTTGCAGCACAAGTGTTAAAATATGATAGAATCTCTTCAAAATTCAAAAAGTGTGCTTCATAACAACATCACATTATATCAGTCCATTGAGAAGTATTTGTTTTTAAAACAATAGTTTAAAAAAAATTATTTACATTCATTCTTCCCCCACCCTGACAACAGTGTCAAAAGTGAACTAAGATGCAAGTCAGTTATTAGGTGTACTCTTTGGGTTAGGTTCCTATTATACACCAACATCATTATAGTTAATTAAATCAAACATAGGAGAACGTATTGCACATCCTGAAGTCATATATTTCTACATCCTTTTATAAGTGATAATGAAGAAAAAAGGAGGGAAAGTGAAATTAAACAATTGCCTAAGATCACACAATCTGATAAAGTGGAGAAGCTGTAATTGATTCCAAGTTTTCTGATTTCACATTGTGCAATTCAGCTGATGTATATGTTTCACTTCCAGTACACCTACCTTACTGGAACCGTGCCCCAGAAACCCCTCCTCCTCACCGCCACCCTCCTGGCATCAGTGTGGCCCCCGGTCACATCACAGACAAACCATTTTGGCCCCTGGGAAAATGTTTGTGAGTAACCTATGGGCCAGAACATCCTACCTGAGGCAGACAGAAGGCTATCAAGCGAGTAAAATGTATGCTCTACTGTAAAAAAATATTTGGTTGCAACTTTAAACCTTGGCCTCCAGCCTCAGGTAGTACTCAATATGACAATGCTGTGACAACTAATGCACATTTGTCAACAACAAAAATAGAACCGTTTTCAAAAACGCTATTCGTAGATCAATTATATTCCTTTTTACATTGTTGAAAAAAACCACATCAATTTGGCAGTCTGGGCAAATTCCCATCTGAGACACCAGCTTGGTTATTCAAAGGCACAAGGAGAGCTTATTGATCCAGGGTGGAGATCAAAAGTCAGAATTAGACAGAGACGAACTGCCGAAGATAAACATCATCCTGAAACAAAAAGGCACCCTCTTGAAAAACAGAACAGAAATATCGCAAAGATGGTAACCCCAGAAAGCAATCCCGCAGGTGACAGGGAACTCTGATTCTACTCTCCTCATGTGGGCCTATAGTAGAAGTAACAAACCTCAGCATCAGAGCACATTGGTCGCTATTCACACTGGTAAATCGGTTGTAAAAATAGGCTGAAAACCGAATATACCTTTTTTTTTTTTTAATGTCTGCCAAGAATTCACAAAGGGACTGCTGGCGTACACTAAGCACTTACCATGCAGAGAAATCTGCAGTAGTAAATCCCACTAAAGGGTTGAAAACGGTGGCGTGGGATAGGGGGGGGGCAGTAGGGGCGGACCGCCCCAGGCGGCACGGGTTTGGAGGGCGGCGGCCACTCCCCTCCTCCCGCTCTTACCTGCGGCCCTAAGAATCGTCAACAACCCCCCTTTTACCTGCGACCGTATGAAGTGCCAGTAGTCCCCCGTTCTTCGATTAGGCCGCCGCGGGCGGCAGAGGCAGTGGCCGCCATGGGCGGCCTAAGGCCTAGCTCACCACTGGGTGGGAAGTGGGCATTATCTCGTCATGCCCAGGCAGGAAAGAAATACGTGCATTTGCACAGGAGACTCCTATTCCCCCGTTTGGAGTTCAGTAATATAGAGTTCACCGCTTTGAAGAACTCTGCATGCGGGGATTGGAACCTTTGAGAGAAGTCATATGGCATTCCCAGATGTACCCCATGAAACCTGCACCTTGTACAGTTTTCCAGTCCCATTTCTAGGAATAATTGTGAACAGCAAAAACAAATCGTTTTAGGCAGAGATGTAAGTATCCGCTATTATTTTTCTTTTTTTGTAAATAGGGCACACTATAATTTACCCACCCATAGCTCGATTAAGAATGCATTAAAAATCGATATTACCTCTACATCCATCGTCCTCGACCCAGTCACAACCAAATGAGGTATTATCCAATCCCAGAAAGGAAGCAAAGCAGGAAACACGTGCTAACCCCATCCGCCCTCATGCTAAGGACTATAATACGATAGCCATACCTTAGCACTTCCTGTTTCCTGTCTCCGATGGGATACGGGGGACGCTGAGGTAACTGCCGACCGTTTACCTCCAATTGATGCTACAGGTTTTTCTCTCTCTGCAGGGCTTTGGAGAGCAACCATGACCAGCGTGGGAGAGAAAGGAGTCGAGACGGGGTTGTGGTCTCCTGCGACTCCAGGTATGTGCGTCTTCCTCTTACACCATGGGTAGAACTGCCTGTGTGGCTTGCGTATTCTCCCGGTGTGCCCTCATGCTGCTTGGCTGGCTTGGACTTATCAGGGTTCCCGCATGGCGGGTGCATGATCGGCTTGTTGGTGGCTTTCACTGGTCACTACAAGGGGTTGCCTGCGTGTTAACCATACCTTTTGGGCGCTCCATTTCTCTGAGTCGGCACAGGGTGCCCTGTCGTCTTGGGCTGCCTGCCCCTTTCGCAGCATGTTCACCGGGGGAGGGGGATTGGCTCTTGGTGGGATGCAGCTGGAGAAGAACTTACCTTCTTTGAAGCTGGCATCTGCGGGTGGCTGAGCGGTGCCAGTGTGGCTGGGTTCTGCAGAGCTTTGTCCCTGCAGTCTGCAGGGCCGGCTTTAATGCTAATGGCGCCCGTTGCAACAAACATTTTTGGCGCCCCCACACCCCATGATCGCCCCTCTGATTCTCTCACTACCACCTGACAAAAGTGCCAATCAGCTCTCCAATCATTAGTTATTACGAAACACAGTGCCCCGCCTGAGGTCAGCACCCCCTCCACAGGTCAGCGCCCTGTGCGGCCGCACCAGTCGCACTGCCCTAAAGCCGGCCCTGGCTGTCTGTGACTGTGGGGCACAGGCGCCATCTGGGGTTTCTGCTCGTGCCAGGGCGGCGTTTGTCAGCATTCTTATGGGAATGTCCTGTCAATAACAAATTGGTCATGTCAGAGGCGGTTTCAACTGCATTTTCCAAATGCCTATATCTATTTGTGAGCCAGGTTGTGGGTTTGCATTGCGCTGTTCTTTGTAGTGATGTTCAGTCTCTCTCTACTGGTTACATTATGGGGTAACATGCTGGGAAGATGAGGCATTGTTCACCCATGTGGGCATCATCTTGTTCCGTGGGGAGTTCGGCGTCAGCTCCTCCATCTAAAAGAAGGAAGCTGGATGACGAGGAGAGGCTTACGCAGCTGATTTTGGAGACCTTGGCTTCCGTCAAAAAGAAGAAACCTGGTTCACATTCTGGTGGTGGGCAAGAGCTGTATTCTGATATTTCCAACACGGATTCATCTGAGGATTCCTCTATGAGTTCCATGGAATATAAGGGAAGTATATCTCTACGGACATGTTACCGGACATTCTAACCCATGTGAGTGAAAACATGGGATTTCCTGATGAGGAGGTCAACAGCACTTCTAAGGACATGGTGTTGCTGCCAGTTAGGGAGCAATCTGCCTATTCATACCTTTATGATGGATGTTCTGCTGAACGTGTGGCAGGATCCTGAGCATATTCTGATGCCTCGCTTCATGTCCAAACTTTAACCATTGAGGGATATGGAGGATTTGATTCTTGAATCGGTCCTTGTGAACTCAATTGTGGCCAGTCTGGCGGGACAGACATCAATGGTGGAGGATAATATCCTTAACCCCTCCCATGCTCACGGTGGCCGTGTGCTCATGACGAGCTGAGCTCGTCATAACGGCCGCAACGCTCGCATGCGGGGCTAATTCCCCCGCTGTGCTGAACGCTCTACAAAAACAGGTGTGGCCGTGATGAGCTCAGCTCATCATGAGCACACGGCCACCGTGGCTCACGACGAGCTGAGCTTGTCATGAGCACCGGGGCGCTGTGCGCGCACCCCAGCACAGCGGGGGAATTAGCCCCGCAGGCAAGGGGCTAAGGGGGGTGCTGACCTGAAGATAGACTCCTTTTTGAAAAGGCCTATCAGGGGTCTCATCTTGCCTCAGATGGTGTTGACGACGGATGGCAGTGCCCTCGGTTGGGGTGCGACTTTGGGTCAGTGGTCCGTTCAGCCTCATTGGACCCGATCAGATGCCATGCAATCCTCCAACTGGAAGGAGTGGTCAGTGGTGGAGAGGGCCCTTTGGTATTTCCAGCCCCACCTGCCCAGTTGCAATGTTCTAGTTCGTTCTGTGACAATCCTTTGACTGTGGCGTATGTGAATCATCAGGGCAGCACTCACAGTCGGTCCTTGAACTGGGTGGCTTCTGCTGCAGCCAGTTGGGCGGCACTTCATCTTCAGGCCATTTATGCTCAACAGCTCAGGTCAGGGGTATGGACAACGTAATAGTGGATGTCTTGAACCACAAGTTTGCGTCTTCTCAGGATTTGTGTCTGCCACCTAGGGTGTTCTGCATGATCTGCCAGAGGTTTGGATGCCCGGAGGTGGATTTGTTTGCCTCCAGTACTAATGCTCTACTCCCGACCTTTTGTTCCAGGATTTCGGAGGTGGGTGCCTGAGGAGTGGATGCATTATCGATCCTGTGGCCTCTGAGGTAACTGTCTGCCTGCCCTCCCTTTCCACTCATTCAGGTGTTTCTTTTGAAGGTTCTGAAAGAGAAGGCTCAAGTGGTGACTCTGTTGCCATACTGGCCAAGGAGGTCGTGGTTCCTGCTGTTGACAAATTTGGCTGTGGGGCCTCCTAGGATCATGCCTTGGGGACTGTCTCCTCTGCAGTATCTCTGCATCGCCTGCTGGTCCCTCTCACCCCAGAAGTTTGGAGGTTGACCGGCGGACTCTAGCGAGGCAAGGTTTGACAGGCCACATTATTTCAGTGGCCATGGTTCACCTAGGGGTTCTACTCTGTCATCTTAATCTTAGCATTACTTCTTGATCTGTTCCTTCTATCCTTCAATTCTTTTTGGATGGTTTTCGTAAGGGCCTTGCCCTGTCGACATTGAAAGGCCAGTGGGGTGCTATCAGGGCATTCAGGGATTCTCGTTCTTTTTCCTCCGATGCAGGTTTTTGGATTCTTGGATGTTTGAGTTTCTCTCTTACTTCCCCTGCTGTCCGCTCTTCTGTACAGGCATAGGATCTTTCTCTGATCCTTTGTGCTCTTTAGTCCTCTCCTGTTAAGCCCTTGACTTCTGTGGATTTTAAGTTTTTGCCTTTTAAAGTGGCTTTCTTGTTGGCTGTCATGTCGGCAAGGCGGTTGGGGGAGCTTTCAGCTTTGAGGTGCTCACCTCCATTTCTGCGGTTCCTGGGGGATTCTGTGATGTTGAGGTTGGATCCTGGGTTCTTCCCCAAGGTTCGCTCTAAATTTCATATCTCTCAGGAGCTGGTGTTACCTTCTTTCTGACCTGCTCCTCCTTCTTCTGCGTAGCAATTGTTGCACACCCTGGATGTGTAATGTGCCTTATCTGTTTATGTGGACAGGTCTGCTGCATTCCCTTCTTATGACAGTTTATTTGTGACTTTTGGTCTTGCAGGGCAAGGGAAGGCTGCATCTAAGATGACCTTGTGGTGTTGGATTAAGGACACCATCTCTTTGGCATGTCAGGGTGCTGCCTTGCCATGTCCATCCAATGTTCAGGCCAGGTCTACTTGAGAAGTATCACCCTCGTGGGCCACTTTTAAGGGAGTGCCCTTGGAGGAGATCAGTTGGGCTGGGACTTGGGCTTCTGAAAAATACCTTTATCAGACATTACCGGTTGAATTGTGCTCAAACAGACAGTTTGAATTTTGGGAGTGGGGTTTTACGGCTGTGGAGCATCCTGCTCCTGTTTGAGTTGTTCTTTGGATGTTGCATTAAACTTCACTTTGGTGTGTTTCTATCCGGTGTGCTTCGTTGTTTGAGACGGTATTTCAAAGGCCTTCTATTTAGAATGTCTCCTTTGGAATACCTCATTTGGTTATGATTGGGTTGAGGACGAGGGAAAGTAGATGTAATGTCCTGATTACTTACCGGTAATCCACATTTACTTTTGGTCCTACTCGTCCCCGACCCAATCATTCTACCCACCCATCATCCAGGTTTTAGGCCTTTGTGTGGCTTGGTATTTCACGAAGTGCTTGTACTATAATCCTTAGCCGAAGGGTGGGTGGGGTTAGCAAGCGTTCCCTGTTTTGTTTCCTCTCTGTGATTGGATACTATCTCATTTGGTTATGACTGGGTCAAGGACGAGTAGGATTAAGAGTAATGTGAATTATCTGTAAGTAATCAGGGCATTTGGTTTGTTTCTAAACAAAACCAAAATATTTGTATTTATTGTGCCAGTAAGCAAATACCATCAATTTAATGAGAAGCTGTTCTTTTTTCCTGCTTTTAGACTAAAGATGCCAATCCTATTGTCTACCTTCTATAAAGTCACTATAAAGTCACTAATAAACAGGTAAATTCGAGTCCTGCCCTTTATAGGTGGAATTCTTCTTTTTCTTAAAATCAGAAATCAAATTCCAACACTTTCATTGATACATTTTGTATTACAAATGTGTAAAATGGGTGGTACAAACATCAATATAGAAATAATGAACAAGAAAAATTGAATCATATATTATTCACAATGTTGTTTGTTAAAAATGTGGTCCTAAACACTTTCTAGATTTGGCTTAATTTCAGAAAATGATTCCCAGAAGTGTATCGAGTCACTTCAAATAAAACGTGCATCAGCGTCTTATGGGATGGAAGTTACCTCGACGGGGATGTTGGGGACTGTGGTCCATCCGGATGCCCCTCAAACTGTTGAACCATCGCCCTGACACTCCAGTACGGGTTTTCAATATCGTCATCCGTACTGCTGCTTCTGTGGAGACATATCACACCAAAGGTAAGGAGGGGTGGTGGATTGTGTGATGAGCATTGAGTGAGATAAAACAACTCTCCACTGCGCCAACAAACATTAATATAACAATAACTAACAGCTGCTATTGGGCCTACAGAATATTACAGTTCTTTTTCAGCAAAATATCAATCAATCTCAGTGTGATGGCTTGCAAAAGGCTGCCCCAACTTCATACAGATGGCACATTGGATCAGGTACAGAGCAGTAGAAAGTGTACTGACCACCCATAATAAAGCTGAACGAGAAATGCCACGCATGTGTGTGTGGCAGATGATTGAGTAAGAAACGTTGTCCTATGACGTGGCCAGTGGGTAGAATGCAGGTATCCTCCACATGATGTCAGTAGACAGGTTATCTGGACTCTTGTGATGCAATGTTCTAAAAACTGAATTTTAAAATAGTTCGTTCTCAATCCACTTTCAGCATTCGGGCAAAACATGGCCACAAAACTGAACTGAAAATTCAGTCCAAATTAAATTTCTTTCAGATATGAACTCTTTTTGATAGGTGTGAGACTAGCACTAGCGACGATGCCTTTATGCATTAGGTGTAAGTGGAGCAGAAATGTGAATTGGTAGGAGTCCAAGATCATTTTGGCATATTTCAAACTTCTACATTTCCCAAACTATCAAAAGAATAAATTGGATTACCTTTGTGCGTGTCTGAAGACATCTCGTCCTGACATGGTCATATCCTGCCGCGCATCAGCCAGGGCAGTGACCGCCTCTTGAGCCATGGCCATGGCTGAGTGACGCCTGTGCCTGGCCGTGGTGGAATTTTGGGTCTTCCCCGCCAATCCAACTTCGCTTTGGCTTCCTGTCCGACCAGAACCCGGCTTAAAGTGTGCGGCAAGGGCTAGGATCAGCCTCAAAAGAGACTTAAGGTTTCCATCCACTATATCTAAAAAAAAATAGAAGAAATGGCATAGTTTGTCAAAATAACACACGGCATTAAGCAAACAAAATCATACGACTGGTCTGTGAATAAATCGTGCCTTAAAAAACATGTACTATACAACACCAACTTAAGTCTGAATCTGTCATGAATGCCCTTACTGTCCCCTCCATGGCATTCAATGGCAAGATACAATTCAATCATACTGTAGCACAACAATATTGCACAAATATACTCTCCAGTTTTCTTACTTTTTTGGTAAACATTGTTTGGTGAGGGATAGAGCCATGGAAGCTAAGCCAGAGTACTTTGGGATAATCTTTCTCACAACATCGGTATACAGCAAAACACCCTCAAGTGGATCACCTCCCTCCTTGCAGGACACACACACAGAGCATTCAACTGACTCCCTTTACCTCCACACCCAAAGACGTCATAAGCGGCATACCACAAGGATCATCCCTCAGCCCCACCCTGTTCAACATCTACATGACCTCTCTCGCAGACAACATCAGAGCCCACGACTCAACATAATCTATGCAGATGATACTGAACTAATCCTTTTGCTCACCGAGGACCCCTCCAACGCCAACTTCTGCAGCATCATGACCAACGGAGCCAAATTGAGGAGAGACAACTGCCTCAAATTCAACTCTGACAATACAGAAGTACTAATCTTCCAGAAGAACACCTCCATATGGGACCACAGCTGGTAGCCAGCAGAACTCAGACCAACACCCACACCAGCACACCATGCGTGCAACAATGGCATCATTCTCGACAGTCAACGGACATTGAAACGACAAGTCAATGCAGTCGCCTCTTCCTGCTTCTACACCCTTCGCAAGCTCCGCGGAATCTTAAGATGGATCCCAATCAACACCAGAAAGACTGCCACGCAGGATCTCATCACCGGCCACCTCGACTATGGTAACGCTCTCTACACCGGACTTTCCACCCATCTTCTCAGAAGACTCCCAACCATACAGAACACCGCAGCCAGGCTCATCCTAGATCTCCCCAATCAGACCTACATCAACCCCCACCTCAGAAACCTCCACTGACTCCCCATCCAGAAGAGATGCCAGTTCAAGATCCTCATGCAAGCCTACAAAGCTCTATATGATCAAGTATCATCCCATATCAACCATCAACTGAACTACCACCTGCCAACAAGCTACCTACGCTCCCCGCCTCACTCGCCCTCGCACACAACCCCTGCCTCTGTCGTAGCCACGGCCGAGGCTGCTCTTTTTCCTGCATCGCCGCCAAGACCTGGACCGACCTGCCTCTTCACTTCCGAACAGCCCCCTAGCAGGAAGACTTCCAAAAGAAACTCAAGACCTGGCTTTTCCAATAAGACATGGCACCCTCAGTGCCCAGATACCCCTCGGGGTGACGGTGCTGTGCTATACAATTGCTCATTGATGATCTTTCTCAAAGTTTCTTTTTCCCTAGTTCTTTTATGGACACAGGCTATGTTCGAGCTTTGACCTCCAAAGGTCAATATTCTGGGACTCCCCTGTAGCAGAACATAGTGAGCTTTAGAACAAGACCCACATTTGTATAAATAAAACCCATTATATTAATGTCCATTTTCTCAACACTTTCAATAACCTCCGTGTCTAGCGGAGAGGTGGCTGCACTGTCTTGGCTCCATAACCTCTCATGTTTAGTACTTCTAGGCTTTCGGTGGCTGGAGATGGGAGGTCTAGAAGCTCTCACCAACCCCCTTCAAGCTCAGCATTCCCAGGACTCGTTTACTGCTTTCTCTTACAGCCAGCTGACCACACGGCAAGAGTTCCAACATTTTATAATGATAACCATTAGACTTCCTGTGACTAGAGAAAGAAGGTCCATGACTATAGATGGAACTCCTTTTTAGGGTTGTATGCTTGTCGGAGCTCCATTTCATAGATCTTTCTCTAAGGAGACCAAGCTGTACTTTCAAAAGCTGGAGAAGGAAACTACCTCCTTGTATCAGGGTCTGTGCCATGGTATTCTTGATGCGAACAGGCGCACAATCCTAGAATACTTGTTCCGAAAACATATCTCCATAAAGGACTTAAATATGTAATTACTGAAAGAACAACAAAGAAATAATCAAATAATAATGGGTAACATTCTGTGATGAAAACACTCATTAAACTGCTGTTGGTGCAGATTGTAAGAATCAATATGTTTCAGCTCAATCATAGTTTCCAAATAGCTAGTGTTTCAATAATGTAGTACATTTTCTAGTCAATGGTTCCTCAATCAAGTTGCACAAATATTTTAAAAGCAGTGGAGCGTAACAAAGCACAGAGCAACAAAATGTTTCCAAACTCTCTTCCGCAATTAGGTCATCGATATACCCTACAAGTGCTTAGGCCAATGGTTTACAGGGTGTTGTAATGGAGAATAGTCCAGTAGCCGTAGTGTAGGTTGTAGAAGAAGAAGGTTTATTAGATCTTTAGGTACAAGTACGTAAGCAGATAGGTGAGTTTTTAGGTAAATAGCAGATAGCCCCACCAGGAGCAGCATCCTTCCTGCTCAGCTCAACCTCACCAGACACTCAAGCCTTCCACCACAGCACCAAGCATTCCACTGCATCACCAAGCATTCCACTGCATCACCAAGCACTCCAGCATTCCATTACCTCACCAAAAACTCCAGCATTCTACTACATCATCAAGCACGCCAGCATTCCACTACATCACCAAGCACTCCAGCATTCCACTACATCACAAAACACTCCAGAATTCCACTACCTCACCAAGCATTCCAGCATTCCACTACATCACAAAACACTCCAGAATTTCACTACATCACCAAGCACTCCAGCATTCCACTACATCACCAAGCATTCCAGCATTCCACTACATCACAAAACACTTCAGCATTCCACAATAACATCAAATACTCCAGCATTCCACTACATCACAAAACACTCCAGCATTCCACTACTTCACGAAGCATTCCACTACATCACAAAACACTCCAGAATTCCATTACATCACCAAGCATTCCACTACATCACAAAAAACTCCAGCATTCCATTAAATCACCAAGCATTCCACTACATCACAAAACACTTCAGCATTCATCCTGGCTGCACAGTAGGAACGGTGTTACTAAGGAAAGGGCGCATAGCAACGACTCGAGTCACAACACATCTCCCTTCCTTAGGGAATATTTTTACACAAATTATACATAGAACAACAGAAATAAATCTAATCCAAAACCATAAGTATAAGAAATGAAAGCACAGGTTAAACTATCGAATTACTAATTAAAGGACTGGCAATGGAGAAAAGGAACAATAGCCCTAAAGACATTGAATACATTAAAGATCCCCACCATCTCCCCCTAAGAGAAACCATTGACACGAATAAATCTTCAAAGACTAAAGATGAAAAAAGATAAATCAGTCCTAAGACATTAAATACATTAAATGTACACCCATCACCTACCCATCACCTTCCCTTAGGGAAACAATTGTCACTAATTTTATACATTCGCACAGCACGTACACACATACTGTACGCCTGACAGGACCACAGGTCTTAGGCAAGGGTACACAAGCCCAGAACGCACACAACTTGTACACCCGAAGGGATAGAATGTTTCAGGTAAAACAGCACAGGGTGCAAGACCCCACAGCGCACACAACCTACACTCCTGACTGGATAGAAGGTCACAGGTAAAACAGCACAGGGTGCAAGACCCCACAGCGCACACAACCTACACACCTGACTGGATAGAAGGTCTCAGGTAAAACAGCACGGGGTACAAAACCCCACAACGCACACAACCTGCACACCTGACTGGATAGAAGGTCTCAGGTAAAACAGCACGGGGTACAAGTCCCCACAGCGCACACAACTTGCACACCTGACGGGATAGAATGTTTCAGGTAAAACAGCACAGGGTGCAAGACCCCACAGCGCACACAACCTACACACCTGACTGGATAGAAGGTCTCAGGTAAAACAGCACGGGGTACAAGACCCCACAACGCACACAACCTGCACACCTGACTGGATAGAAGGTCTCATGTAAAACAGCACAGAGTACAAGTCCCCACAGCGCACACAACTTGCACACCTGACGGGATAGAATGTCTCAGGTACAACAGCATGGGGTACAAGACCCCACAACGCACACAACCTGCACACCTGACTGGATAGAAGGTCTCAGGTAAAACAGCACGGGGTATAAGACCCCACGCGCACACAACTTGCACACCAGACAGGATAGAAGGTCTCAGGTAAAACAGCACGGGGTACAAGACCCCACAGCGCACACAATCTGCACACCTGACTGGATAGAAGGTCTCAGGTAAAACAGCACAGGGTACAAGACCCCACGGCGAACACAACTTGCACACCAGACAGGATAGAAGGTCTCAGGTAAAACAGCACAGGGTACAAGACCCCACAGCGAACACAACTTGCACACCAGACAGGATAGAAGGTCTCAGGTAAAACAGCATGGGGTACAAGACCCCACAACGCACACAACTTGTACACCTGACTGGATAGAAGGTCTCAGGTAAAACAGCATGGGGTACAAGACCCCACAGCGCACACAACTTGCACACCAGACAGGATAGAAGGTCTCAGGTAAAACAGCACAGGGTACAAGGCCCCACAGCGCACACAACTTGCACACCTAACGGGATAGAATGTCTCAGGTACAACAGCATGGGGTACAAGACCCCACAGCGCACACAACTTGCACACCTGACAGGATAGAATGTTTCAGGTAAAACAGCACGGGGTACAAGACCCCGCAGCGCACACTACTTGCACACCAGACAGGATAGAAGGTCTCAGGTAAAACAGCACGGGGTGCAAGACCCCACAGCACACAACCTGCACACCTGACGGGATAGAATGTTTCAGGTAAAACAGCACGGGGTGCAAGACCCCGCATCGCACACAACCTGCACACCTGACGGGATAGAAGGTCTCAGGTAAAACAGCATGGGGTACAAGACCCCACAGCGCACACAACTTGCACACCAGACAGGATAGAAGGTCTCAGGTAAAACAGCACAGGGTACAAGACCCCACGGCGAACACAACTTGCACACCAGACAGGATAGAAGGTCTCAGGTAAAACAGCATGGGGTACAAGACCCCACAACGCACACAACTTGTACACCTGACTGGATAGAAGGTCTCAGGTAAAACAGCATGGGGTACAAGACCCCACAGCGCACACAACTTGCACACCAGACAGGATAGAAGGTCTCAGGTAAAACAGCACAGGGTACAAGGCCCCACAGCGCACACAACTTGCACACCTAACGGGATAGAATGTCTCAGGTACAACAGCATGGGGTACAAGACCCCACAGCGCACACAACTTGCACACCTGACAGGATAGAATGTTTCAGGTAAAACAGCACGGGGTACAAGACCCCGCAGCGCACACTACTTGCACACCAGACAGGATAGAAGGTCTCAGGTAAAACAGCACGGGGTGCAAGACCCCACGGTGCACACAACTTGCACACCAGACAGGATAGAATGTTTCAGGTAAAACAGCACGGGGTGCAAGACCCCACAGCACACAACCTGCACACCTGACGGGATAGAATGTTTCAGGTAAAACAGCACGGGGTGCAAGACCCCGCATCGCACACAACCTGCACACCTGACGGGATAGAAGGTCTCAGGTAAAACAGCATGGGGTACAAGACCCCACAGCGCACACAACTTGCACACCAGACAGGATAGAAGGTCTCAGGTAAAACAGCACGGGGTACAAGACCCCACAACGCACACGACCTGTATACCTGACAGGACCAAAGGTCAAACTGTAAGTGTGCACAGCAGTGACCCAAGTCACAACATATGGGCATTTAAATCTTTCATAAAATTATAAAATCAGCTGTTTAGATGCTCCTTTACTAGTGTGAGAGGAGATAGCACGTTTTTGAAAACTCCCACAAAAAGGTACAAAGCCTTTGCAGACAGTTTTCCTGCCTTGCCTTTTTTGTACAAACAATCCTTTACTGTGTGCTCGGGATGTTTTATAAACAGTACATGTTCTAGCCTGCTTCATACCATATTATTGATTTATTTATCAAACTCGGACTACTTTAAAATGAAGTGCTGCATGCAAATTAGGAAAGCAGAACCCAGAGAGAGCAAGGAGAGCTCGAGAATCAATGGGGAATGAGAGACATGCCTGAGGACCGTCTACGTGGAAATAAGTGCGAAACCCTGAGGTAAGAGTGGGCAGCAGTGAATGTGGACTGAAAGAGGGGTCCTTGATAGGACCTTGGGTTCTGGGAGAGAATCGGGTTAATAACCCGAGAAAGAACAATCATGAAGGCAGGAGGTAAAGGTTTAAGATGCACCCAGAAATACAGAAATAAGAATGACTATACGTGGGACCGGCAGTAAGAATCAGAGTGTACCAAGTGTGGCAACTGGAGGTAAAAGGGTCTTTGGGGTTCTGAGGTGTTAGTGAATGCAGCCATGGACAGTCTGCTTAGGGTGAAGAGCAGAACTTCATTGAAAACGTCAAAGCAGCGAGGTTTGGGATAAAAGGCGGTGTTGCAACCTAACTTGACTGTCAAGGCAGCTGTCTGATTAAGTGGCAATCAGAAGCGGCCATACTAGGTCACAGCACTAAACGGTTTGGATCAGATGACGCTGCACAAAGAAAGCGAGTGAAATGCTGGCCACCGGGGGAAGTGAAGGTCACAGACAGTCTTCCCCTGGGGTGCTTCGCGCAGAGCCGGACGGACAAGGTGGACATAGGGCAAGTTAGAGGAAGGAGAGGGTGTTCGGTAGAGCTATAAAATAAGGTGTCAGGAGAGGAGTGTCCGGCCTCTTCCTGACACCAGGCACCACAAGGAGGAGTCTGCCAAGTATAGTCCTCCCGCACGCCCTACATGTTGCAGGAGGATGGGTCAGGGAAAGGTTGGTTCCAGCTTTTGCCAGTTTAGGACAAGTTGCAGGACATAGGCGGTACTTTCGAGGGGTGGTGAGTCACATACGGGCAGATCCACCACCCGGGTGTGGGGGGTGCACAGGTGACTGATGGAGGTGCACGGGATGCAATGAGCAACGGGAGGAACTTCAAGAGAGGATGTTTGGAGGGCCAGTGAAAGACAGATTGGGTATATGGAAAGAGGTCAACCAGTGAAAGGGAAGTAGTGAAGCAAATCAGATGGTAAGTTGCGAATGGCATGGGGAGACTTTAACTGTTCGGTTTTATGCCAGGAGTTATAGTTGCAACTAGTTAAGGTTAATAAAGTTCATTAGTATGTTTGCAACCTTCTCCTAATAAATGGCCTTTTATGCTTCAATAACAGTGTGGAGTGTGATTACTGCATGACGCTTCAGTGGCACGCAGCACCTTTTCTTGGCTGACTTCAATAATATGAATAATTTACTGATATATTGGTAACTTGGGGGCCAGGGAGACCTCTGTCAGTGAAAGGATCTTCAAATTAGGGCCTAGACATGCTGCATTTGCCGCACTAATGAGGATGGGTTGGTGGGGAAAGACACAACTTCCTTTGAGGGAAGCAGAGAGCTGGAAATATCTAAACCTCGGTTGTAAGTGTGGGGATTTAGATTGGCAAACAGACATCTTGAGTAATTAAAAGTTTTATTATTTTCTTGTAAGGGTCAAAAATAGGAAGGTTGCTCGTGACAAAGATGGATGGATAGAAAATAAGAACAGGACACAGGAAAATTTAAACACAATAAATATTACTGTTGTAATAGTATTCTTGCTGCAATAAAAGGAGGGGGAAAGCTTTTCACATATGGATGACTCCCAGCAATCATTGGCGACGATAAGGGAAGACATAACTAGGTATATATATATATATATATATATATATATATATATATATATATATATATCTGCTCAAAAGGGGTCCCAACCGCTATCACGCGGAAAAAGAGATAGCAGCACTCAAGGGGTAATGCACAAAATTTATTCAACAAGAACGCGCTTTCGGCACTCGGCCTTCTTCAGTTATCACTTAGTTGCCACAAACAACATACATTTAAAAGAAACAATCACGTGACTTATGGACAGAAAGGACGGACTCTATTACAATACTTAAAGCAAATAGTCGCCATTTTGGAGTGGTAAATACATGAAGCTGCATGCAGCACGTTATATCGTGTCATTTCCTATGTATTCATAGCCAGTTATTTAACCCTCGAGATTGTTTCTTTTAAATGTATGTTGTTTGTGGCAACTAAGTGATAACTGAAGAAGGCCGAGTGCCGAAAGCGCGTTCTCTTTTTCCGCGTGATAGCGGTTGGGACCCCTTTTGAGCAGATATTACATGTCGGGCACACCCCCGACAAGCAAGCACCACCCCACGAGTGCGGCAGGCAGGTGTACACGGAGCAGGAATATATATATATATATATATATATATATATATATATATATATATATATATATATATATATATATATATATATATATATATATATATATATATATATATATATATATATATATATCAGTTTTACATAACACAAATTGGCCCAAGGTAGGGCACAACAGCGCTAGATTACACTCCACAGGGTCAAACTGAATTCCCCCCCCCCCCCCCCCCGAGACGTGCGAAGAGGGAGTGATTTGCCCGGAATCACAGAATGTTGGGCCAACCCCGAGACTCGAACCCTTGTACCCAGTTCAGACCTGTCTATTAGGCTACATCTCCCACATGGCAGCCGCCCCTGCAATAGGCCATTTCAGTGACCCGGAAAAGGTCGCCCTGAGGGATTCGTATCGATCCAGAGGCAGCAGGATCTCTGTTCCCGACCAACTCCGGCACACTCTCCAAATCGGGGTCACACGTGATCGGATCCGCCTAACCACGGAAAATGAGATTATCCGTCACTTATTGCATTAGAAGTAGAACTCTGCATGGCCCATTTACAAGAAGAATGCACCTGCATGGGGGCCTGCCAATGCAGCCGGCGATGCAGGGCCAAACCACACCAGGAAGATTGAGGGCAGAAGCAAAGGGAGGCAGAAGGAAAGGGACAGGGGCAGAAGCAAAGGGACAGGGGGCAGAAGCAAAGGGAGAGGGCAAAGAAGTGCAGAAGCAAAGGGACAAGAGGGCAGAAGGAAAGGGATAGGGGGCAGAAGCAAAGGGACAGGGGGCAGAAGGAAAGGGACAGGGGGCAGAAGGAAAGGGACGGGGCAGAAGCAAAGGGACAGGGGCAGAAGCAAAGGGAGAGGGCAAAGAAGTGCAGAAGCAAAGGGACAAGAGGGCAGAAGGAAAGGGATAGGGGGCAGAAGCAAAGGGACAGGGGGCAGAAGGAAAGGGACAGGGGGCAGAAGGAAAGGGACGGGGCAGAAGCAAAGGGACAGGGGCAGAAGCAAAGGGAGAGGGCAAAGAAGTGCAGAAGCAAAGGGACAAGAGGGCAGAAGGAAAGGGATAGGGGGCAGAAGCAAAGGGACAGGGGGCAGAAGGAAAGGGACAGGGGGCAGAAGGAAAGGGACAGGGGGCAGAAGCAAAGGGACAGGGGCAGAAGCAAAGGGAGAGGTCAAAGAAGTGCAGAAGCAAAGGGACAAGAGGGCAGAAGGAAAGGGACAGGGGGGCAGAAGGAAAGGGACAGGGGCAGAAGGAAAGGGACAGGGGGCAGAAGCAAAGGGACAGGGGCAGAAGCAAAGGGAGATGGCAAAGAAGTGCAGAAGCAAAGGGACAAGAGGGCAGAAGGAAAGGGATAGGGGGCAGAAGCAAAGGGACAGGGGGCAGAAGGAAAGGGACAGGGGGCAGAAGGAAAGGGACAGGGGGCAGAAGCAAAGGAACAGGGGACAGAAGCAAAGGGACAGGGGGCAGAAGCAAAGGGAGAGGGCAAAGAAGTGCAGAAGCAAAGGGACAAGAGGGCAGAAGGAAAGGGACAGGGGGCAGAAGCAAAGGGACAGGGGGCAGAAGGAAAGGGACAGGGGGCAGAAGCAAAGGAACAGGGGACAGAAGCAAAGGGACAGGGGGCAGAAGCAAAGGGAGAGGGCAAAGAAGTGCAGAAGCAAAGGGACAAGAGGGCAGAAGGAAAGGGACAGGGGGCAGAAGCAAAGGGACAGGGGGCAGAGGAAGGGACAGGGGGCAGAAGCAAAGGGAGAGGGTGCAGAAGCAAAGGGACAGGGGCAGAAGCAAAGGGACAGGGGGCAGAGGAAGGGACAGGGGGCAGAAGCAAAGGGGCAGGGGCAGAAGCAAAGGGAGAGGGCAAAGAAGTGCAGAAGCAAAGGGACAAGGGGGCAGAAGGAAAGGGACAGGGGGCAGAATGAAAGAGACAGGGGGCAGAAGCAAGGGGACAGGGGGCAGAAGCAAAGGGACAGGGGGCGGAGGAAGGGACAGGGGGCAGAAAGAAAGGAACAAGCATTGAAAATGCAATAGGTCTCGCAATAGAAGAGTTTAACATTTTCCGTTTTGCAAATGGATGAGTGGCGTTGCATGGATGAGTGGCGTTGCGTGGATGAGTGGCGTTGCGTGGGCGAGTGGCGTTGCGTGGGCGAGTGGCGTTGCGTGGGCGAGTGGCGTTGCGTGGGCGAGTGGCGTTGCGTGGGCGAGTGGCGTTGCGTGGGCGAGTGGCGTTGCGTGTGGCGTTGCGTGGGCGAGTGGCGTTGCGTGTGCGAGTAAATGAAGGGAAGCGAAAGAGAGAGAGAGAGTTAAGGGAGGGAGGGAGAGAGAGAGAGAGAGAGAGAGAGAGAGAGAGAGAAAGAGAGAGAAGGGAGAGAGAGAGAGAGAGAGTTATGGGAGGGAGAGAGAGAAAGAAAGAGAAGGGGGAGAGAGAGAGAGAGAGAGAGAGAGAGAGAAAGAGAAAGAGAGAGAAGGGAGAGAGAGAGAGAGAGAGAGAGAGAGAGTTATGGGAGAGAGAGAGAGAGAGAGAGAGAGAGAGAGAGAGAGAGAGAGAGAGAGTTATGGGAGGGAGAGAGAGAGAGAGAGAGAGAGAACAAGTGATACCAAAAAAAGTAAGCCATGCACGAGTGATTAACGAATGCTGATATTTTTAAGCCCACAGCAAATGTTACTTTGCCCAGTGGGAGAATATAAAAAATTGTTTGTAAAAAATTGACAGAGTGCGCAAACCACAGAGTTAATGGCCAATAAAAATAAATCCAAGAGCGACCATGTGAGTTTTAGGCAAAGGAGACGCTGAAGAGCCCCCGCTGCCTTGGTTTAAAACAAGCATTGAGAGCCTGGTGGGTGTTATTTATTATATTGCACACATTCTAAACGTAGTGTTCACAAGAGGTCTCGGATTCGACTCTCGAGTAAACCGATGCACGGTGAAGCAAAGTCATTTGACAACGATCACACATTTTGTCAAGCTGGGAACCTACGATGAGAAAGCGACCACAAACAGCTAAAAGATTCCCGAAGGCAAGCCCTAAAAAGGTAACTCCACTATTAAGCACCACATGTGAAAACAGACGCGGTGTGCAAAAATAAATTTGCAGACAATACCACGACGGCACAAGTTGCTTCTTCTCACTTCTTTTTGCAACAAATAGTAAAACTATTTTGTTTCCTTGTATGCCGGAGAGTAGCGTAATTTTCTAATAATACTTTTTCCCTTGCTGCGGGCTACTGAAGAAGTAACGGAGAAGCGAGTGTCCCTCAGAGGCTGCTCAGCTACTGGAACAAAAATTCTTTTTAGTGATGTTTCAGGGAGGCAGTTCCAATCTTGACATACTACCCAAATTCCGCTGGGTTCAGCGCCAGCAAGTGCACACATCCATTCTCCCTTTGCACCTAGGCCCATTTACCGCATGCATGGATGGATGGATGGGAGCACATCCTCGGTTATTCCTCAACTATAAAGATGCAAAAAACTACAAATTAAAGGTGTTCTTTTTAGCCAACGCTAAAATTGAAGGTCAAGACTAACGTTTATAGATTGGTTTAAGTTTTTTAATGAAATCTCAAAATATCTGAACGATACCACTAGAGAGGTTTAATCCATTTTCTTTTGTAATATGTTACTAACATCTTCGTGCTCAATTCAAAAAAGTGTCTGGGCTCTTTATGAGAGGGTGGCATGTCCAGGCAAAAATAAATACACACCCAAAAACGGTACTTTGTGTGAGTGTATTCACTATGCGAGTAGTTTCTGTCACAACAATTGTGACTGGAATGGGGCCTCAAACGACTATCAGTGGCTAAAATGAATGAACATTCCACCCGCCTCTTGTTTACTAAGTGCAACGGGTATGTCCAGAGATGCGACCCGGTGCTCACTCTGTTACAGGTGACAAGCTGCAACCCACTCATGAGAGCGGACAAGGCTGAATCCGGCCAGAAGTGCTTCCGTTCCTGTTCAGAAGGACCATGGCCCGGCAGTTCAGGCGAACCAATCGAGCGTCCTTGCTTGCACCGTGTTAATCAGACTCGGCACTCTTACCGAACCAAAATCAACGGAGCAAACAGCTGCTGGCACGAAAATAAACGTGCATTTACAAAATAGGGGATCTGTACCAGAATTGCAAGAAAATGGGGGAACCGTGACGGAAGTAAAACCTGCTGAAAGATAAAGTTAAATGCGGCAAAGAAAACAGCCCTGAAGAAGTTGCGGGTATTTTGATATTGCGACTTAACACGTGATGGCTTGGCTGGAGACCAGAATTCTAAGAACAAATTAACAAGCTCTCGGCATTGCGTGGCGGGAGGGGGCGGGGGGAGGGTAGCTGTGCACGTCGAGTCGGAACAAAAAACAAGTGAAAGCGGGATGTAATTAGGGGGGAGGAGAAGTCTGGGCAGGCAGGATGACTCAGGGGAGGGGGCGGAGCGGGGCAGAGCGGCATGTGGGTGTGAAGAAGCCGGGCCTTTGAAGTGAAGCTAAGCTTCACTTCAAAGGTGTCGGAGGAATGCGGGCGGCTGTGCACACGCTTTTAAGCTCAATGCACATGCGCATTGAGCTTAAAAGTCACGGGCACTGCAAGGAATCGCCACGATTCCTTGCTTCTTAGTTAAAGCTTGTTTAAGCCGCAATAGGCTCGCAAGCTCGATGCGCATGCGCATCGACAGGCGAGACCTAAAAAGGGGCAGAAGCAAAGGGGCAGGGAAAGAAGCAAAGGAACAGGGGCAGAGGGAAAGGGACAGGGGGGCAAAGAAGGGCAGAAGTACAGAAGCAATGGAGTGAGGGCCAGAAGGCAGAAGTCATCGCTCACTGATTAACATAACTTGTAATTTACGTGCAGTTACTTGGAGGTAAAAGACCACAGAATAGTTGCTGAATATGTTGTTATATTAGTCACAACTTAATCCCGCCCATCACACTGGCTGACCCCGCCTGAATTGGATTTAGGATCACAGTTCACCTGTGTTTTTAATGAACTTCGACCACCTGGCGAGCAAGGAGGGGGAACGTGTGCGTTAAAGTAAGGAAGGCGGTGGGAAAGGAGTGAGTGGAACGGGCAGAAGCAAACGAGAGATGGGGATCGAGAGATACAGAGAGAGGAGATAGCACGAGTCGAGGAGGGGTGGGAGAGAAGGTAAGAGGGCACAAAGGGGGAGCAAAGAGAAAGACTGCTCCAGTGCAGATGTGCATTTCCGACAAGTGACATCTGGACGAGACCGAGACAAGCCTCAGCAAAAGGGAATGAAAGGGCATAAAAGATACACAATTCGTGGAAATCACCAACAAACAATAGCCAAACAGATGTAAAGCACAAATATACCATTGCCATGGTAAATGAACAGCCAAGATGCTGCCTGAAGCCACAGGCAAACCGCGCAGCGCTTAGATGCGGGAAATAATTCAGGATTTTACCTCTGAGTGACGGGCACAGATGGAGCACGTCATTCCATTTCCTTCAATAGTAATTACTGTTTGTTCCTTCATATGGAAAATATTGGGATAAAAGCACTTCGCTTGCACCCTCACCTTATTCTGGAAGGAGGCGGGGGCGGGGGGTGGGGGGGGGGGGCGAGAGATCCTTCACACCTTGTAAGGATTCTCTCCGTGGATCACTGAAGAGTGGAGTTGGCTGGCGTGTATGTGCTGCAGGTGGGTACAAGTGCGCCCAAGGTAGCGTGACCAGAATTGTAAAGCCAAAAACAGAATCATTTCACAAAAATAGAAGGACTATAGTTTTACTTGAAGAGAATTACAGAACCCAGAAGTTTGCCTGTTAATTAACTTGCTTTCTTGAAACAACTATCCCTGCTTTGTGAAACATAAAAAAGCACCTGCCACTGTTTTGAGTCGACCCTCTCTAAAAACCAGGAGAGGAGCTACATTTCCTGATATCTGCCGAGACTGGTGAAAATCCGGACGCCTGGTCACCCTAGGCTCAAGGGCCAGCCTGGCATGCTGACAACAGACAGGACAAGTGCAGGCAGGGACGCCCAGTAGAAGCCAATGTCGAGGGCTGTGGAGGCCTCGTAAAACGCCCAGAGGGTGTGGTGTGGAGGTGGGGACTAGCCCTTCAGCCATGCCCCCATAAACCCTGTGCAAACCGTGGCCCAGGACCACTGGTTAGGGGTCGGGGGAACGCTGGTTCCAGCCAGCTTGCAGCAGGTGGGCCCTCAGAGAGGATGAGCGAAGATGGCAGTGCATAGAGGCTGGAGGGCCAGGAGGGTGCCTGGCTCTGATTCTCACTAGTGCACCAATCCCCGTCATTTCTACACCTTGGATCAGGCAACATGCAGCCAGGGGTTTTTTGAGATGCTCTTAGAGCTTACTTACTAGCATGTGTTACTATGAATACTGCTACAGGAGTCTGATTCAAGGGAAACATCCTCTACACTGCATGCGTTACAACGGATGTCATTACCCGCATTTTTTACACCGCAAAAACTTTTACAAAGCAGGGCGTTACACTGCAAACCATGACAATTCCTTCCCCATTACAACGCCCCGGTGGAGTTAGAAAAGTAAATTGCGTTGTAATGGACAATGCGTTATAATGGATTGCGTTGTAAAGCACTGTTGTAAAAGTTTTTCGGGAGTAAAAAACACAGGCTAATGGCACGCATTTTAAATGCGTGTGGAGTACAGTATCTTACTCAATTCAAGCTCAGACACAAGCCATCCTTGAGGACTACTCAAGGAGAGCATTGGGTTCCATGAATAAATCCTGAATCTTTTTGTCTGATTTGCTGCACCATTTACTTCACAGTAATTTGTGATCCACTCCTGGAGAAGAAAGAGAAAGGGAAGAGATGCAGCCTCACCTCCCTGTCTGAAGGCCTAAGCATCACACAGTGTAAAGGAGCTTTATCATCAAAGAGACCCCCCTACCCGCAAAGAGTATTCCAGAGATCCTACGGCACCGCACAATCCCTTCGAAACGGAGACTAAAAGGGCAAACACTCAGGGAAAGAGAAGTCACGCAGTGCCATGTTCCAGTTAGGCGAGACAGCACAAACGTACCAAATCCAATTACCATGGAACTTGCATCTCATGGGCCGTCTTCCTTCTGTGCCGCCCATACAACCAGAAAGACAATGATTGCCACCCGTACAACAAGAAAGCCAATGATTGCAATCCGCAGAACGAGATAGCCAATGACTGCCACCCGTACAACGTGAAAAAGCCAATGATTGCCACCTGTAAAGCAAGAAAGCCAATGACTGCCACCCATACAACGAGAAAGCCAATGACTTCCACCCGTACAACGAGAAAGCCAATGACAACAATAATGACCCTATGAGATTACCGGTCCCTTCAGTCCCTGAATAACCCAGACCGGCAGGTGTAGCGGGCTATCTCAAGCAGTAACCTCTTTAACGCGGGCTAACCTCACTAACTCAACCGTTATTCAGAGGGCTCAGAGGTAGAAAAGAAGGACGACAATGGAGGAAGAGGGTTTTGAGGGATGTAAAGAGGCATACATTGCCTCCACCCCTCCTCAGAAAAAAGAGTTCCGCACTACAGATCAAAATGATAGAAGAAGGTGAAGGTTGTAACATCAGCAGGACACTTGCTGAACAGGACGTTGCGCGGATGCTGCCCTCATGACAAGCGTATACTGGTCCAGAAATGCTAAACACCACACCTGTACAATAAAGCAGAGTGTTCAGCGGAGGATGCAAGTCATGGGAAAGAAGTAAAGTTTTGGACCAAATCAGAAAGCTTCTCCTCTAAGAGTCTTCTTATGGTGATCAAATAACATTGAACGCGTCCCAAGGACGGACAATAGCCTGTCTCCAAGATGAGTTAAGCTCCATAAGAGAATCTAAAAAATCGAAAATCTCCTAAATCAATCACACTGCAGGCACCAGGATCACTAGTGACAACAACTAACTACCACCGGTCAACATAGATTTCGATTATGCAGTTTGTTTCTACAAGAAAAGGACACAGTCCCAATGAGCCTACGCAGTGTCCTTCTACAGGAGTTCACACTCAGTCATCAGCTGTTTGTAGCTAAACTGACGCTGACATTTAAGTCACTCAATGGCTTCAGGTGCAAACGCCTACAAATAACTTACGTCAAATTTAGTTAACAAATTCCACCCAAAATACCTTGAAGTGGAACCTGCACCAGGTTCTGAAAGTGTAGACCCTAGACTTAGTTTCGAAAAGCAAGCAACTGAGCAACATAGTGGAAACAGTAGCGGCTGACACCAAGTTCAGAGCGACTACCAAAGACATGACGATTAACATGATCCTCGAAGTGCCTAAAGTCGCAGGAACGAACCACGGGAACGCCTGCAGAGTCAGGTGATGTTTGGATGAATGACAACATTAGAATGGGCATGGCTCAGTGATAGGATTTTAAAACTATCAAAACTAATTTATGTCCCCAAATGGTCAAAAATAACATCTAACCATTAGCTGTGTTAAGGCCAATAAAGTAAGGGACGGTGAGTCGTAGTAGTCAGAAAAGTGAGATTATTCCAGGAATAAAGTTACACCCACGACGGGGAGCATCCAGCAGCTGAGAGTCAAGTCTGTAATTGCATCACGTTGCTAGGATACACCCAGCTGCTGTTCCGGCCCCCAGCGTGGAACACAAGTCAAAAATACACAAATGTACATAGTACTAACAGCGTGTTCACGCAGGAACACAAGACCATCTATGGTGCAATGAAAGTGTGGGCTTGTGGTTAAGCAAGACTACATCACCTAGCGCTCCAGCATTCCACTACATCACCAAGCACTCCAGCATTCCACTACATCACCAAGAACTCTAGCATTCCACTACATCACCTAGCGCTCCAGCATTCCACTACATCACCAAGCACTCCAGCATTCCACTACATCACCAAGAACTCTAGCATTCCACTACATCACAAAACACTCCAGCATTTCACTAAATCACAAAACACTCCAGTATTTCACTACATCACAAAACACTCTAGCATTCCACTGCATCACAAGACACTCTAGCATTTCACTACATCACATAACACTCCAACATTCCACAACATCAGAAAACACTCTAGCATTCCACTACATCACCAAGCACTCCAGCATTCCACTACATCACAAAACACTCTAGCATTCCACTGCTTCACAAAACACTCCGGCATTTCACTACATCACAAAACACTCTAGCATTCCACTACATCACAAAACACTAGCATTCCACTACATCACCAAGCACTCCAGCATTCTAGTACATCACAAACACTCTAGCATTTCACTACATCACAAAACACTCCAGCATTTCACTACAGCACATAACACTCCAACATTCCACAACATCGCAAAACACTTCAGCATTCCACAACATCAGAAAACACTCTAGCATTCCACTACATCACAAAACACTCCAGCATTTCACTACATCACATACCACTCCAGCATTCCACTACATCACAAAACACTCCAGCATTTCACTACATCACAAAACACTCTAGCATTTCACTACATCACATAACACTCCAACATTCCACTAAATCACAAAACATTCCAGCATTCCACTACATCACAAAACACTCTAGCATTCCACTACATCACAAAACACTCCAGCATTTCACTACATCATATAACACTCCAACATTCCACTACATCACAAAACACTGGCATTCCAACTATATCACCAAGCACTCCAGCATTCCACTACATCACCAAGCACTTCAGCATTCCATTACATCACAAAACACGTTAGCATTCCACTACATCACAAAACACTCTAGCATTCCACTACATCACCAAGCACTCCAGCATGCCAAACATCACAAACACTATAGCATTCCACTACATTACAAAACACTCCAGCATTCCACTACATCACCAAGCACTCTAGCATTCCACTACATCACAAAACACTTTAGCATTCCACTGCATCACAAAACACTCTAGCATTTCACTACATTTCCGAGCATTCCACTACATCACAAAACACTCCAGCATTCCACTACATCACCAAGCATTCCAACATGCCACTACATCACAAAACACTCTCCAGCATTCCACTACATCACCAAGCACTCCAGCACTTCACTAAATCACCAAGCACTACAGCATTACACTACATCACCAAGCATTTCAGTATTCCACGACATCACAAAACACTCCAGCATTCCACTACATCACCAAGCATTTCACCCTCCATCACAAAACACTTCAGCATTCATCCTGGCTGCACAGTAGGGACGGTGTTACTAAAGAAAGGGCGCATAGCAACGACCCGAGTCACAACACATCTCCCTTCCTTAGGGAATCTTTTGACACAAATTATACACAGCACAACAGAAATACATAGCATCCAAAATCATAAGAATAAGAAATAAAAGTACAGGTTAAACTATCAAGGACTGGCAATGGAAAAAATGAACAATAGTCCTAAAACATTGAATACATTTAAAGATCCCCACCATCTCCCCCTTAGGGAAACCATGGTCACGAATAAATCTTCAAATACTAAGGATGGAAAAAAATAAAACACTCCTTAGACATTAAATACCATAAAATCACACCATTCACCTTCCCCTAGGGAAACAATGGTTTCTAATTGTATATATTCTCACACCACGCACACACATACCGTACGCCTGACAGGACCACCGGTCACAGGCAAAGGTGCACGTCACCACAACGCACACAACTTGCACACCTTACAGGGCCGACGGTCAAACAGTAAGGGTGCATAGCAACAACCCAAGTCACAGCGCATGGGCATTTAAATCTTCCATACAATTATAGAATCAGCAGTTTAGGTGCTCCTTTCCGAATGTGAGATTAGACTCCCGGGAAAAGGTACAAAGCCTTTGCAGACAGTGTTGCTGCCTTGCCTTTTTTTGTGCAAACAATAATTCATTAATGTGTGCTCGAGAAGCTTTATATACAGTACATGTTCTCGCCTGCCTCATACTATACGAGGTTTGGGATCAAAGGCGGTGGTTGCAACCTAACTTGACTGTCAAAGCAGCTGTCAGATTAAGTGGCAATCAGAAGCGGCCATACTAGGTCACAGCACTAAACGGGTTGGATCAGATGACGCTGCACAAAGAAAGCGAGTGGAAGGCACGCGGTACCTTCCGTTGGCTAAATTAAAATAATGTGTATATTTTACCACTGTATTGGTAACTGTGGGGCCCGGAGACCTCTTTGTCAGGGAACGGTTCTTCAAATTGGGGCCTAGACAAGCTGCATGTCACACTGATCAGGATGGGGTGGAGTGGGGGACACCTCGATTTTAAGTGTGGGGGTTTTGATTTGGCAAACAGACATCTTGAGTAATTGAAAACGAGGATTCTTTTCTTGCAAGGGTCACAAATAGAAAGGTTGATTGTGACAAAATGGATGGAGAGAAAATAAGAATAGGACGAGATGGGGATCGAGAGATACGGAGAGAGGAGACAGCACGAGTCAAGGACGGGTGGGAGAGAAGATAAGAGGGCACAAAGGGCGAGCGGAGAGAAAGAGACTGCTGGAGTGCAGATGTGCTTTTCCGACAAGTGACGGTTCATGTCTGGACGAGACCGGGACGAGCCTCAGCAAAAGGGAATAAAAGGGCATAAAAGATACACAAAGCGAGGAAATGACCAATAAACAATAGCCAATTAGATGTAAAGCATAAATATACCATTGACATGGTAAACGAACAGCCAAAAATGCTGCCTGAAGCCATAGGCAAACCCCGCAGCGCTAGATGCGGGAAATAATTCAGGATTTTACCTCTGAGTGATGGGCACAGACGGAGCACGTCATTCCATTTCGTTCAATAGTAACAACCCTCTCTGTCTACAATACTCCTCAGACAGAATGTAGGCTGGAAAGTCACGAATATTGGTTTGGTGACCGGAATCGAGAAAATGGCTCTTCTCTCACTGAGAAGTAACATTCATATGAGCCTCCGTGGATACGGAGTGATTTGATAGTTTACATCACAGTGTGCTTTTATGACGTCCCTGGGCTCCACAAAAGAAGTGTCAATGATTAAAGAAATATGCACATACTAGCTAGTCACTTTGTACAGACTAGCAATATATTGTCCTTCTGGGTTATATAATATACCATGCACAGGGACTTTACCCCAAAAAATCGGAAGTATGCACCAGCAGAGATACAAACCTGCATGGGTGCAGATTTACGGTTTTTGCTTATTCACATAACTTCTAAAAAGTATTCCAAGTAAGCTGCAATGTTGCAGGTGTGCGTGTTAGATTTAAAATATTATTTCCGTAATACACAAAATCGAAATGCCCTTTTGCTATTCTTAAACTCTATTCCGTGTTAAGTTAGCATTCATGGCGCCATCTTTATTGGCGTCATCTTGTTTTGTAACTAAGATCAAGTCTCTGTCCCACAATGCCTGCCTCAGCAGAAAGGCTGCCCGCGCCCCCAGCCTGTACTTCTCAAGGTTGAAGCTTCACTGCACTAATAAATGTACTATTTATTGTTGCATACCTTTTGCTGTTAGAGAGACCCGTTCCCACATCTTAGAATGGTAGGCACTGGCCAAGTGACCTTGAGGTTGAGATAGCAAGCTCCTAGCCCTGTGCCATAGTTCCGAATTGTGTGCCTTCTTTGTTCATCATGGCCTGAGCTGGAAAATTCCAGTTTGGGCAGGTCTTTAGAGGTGTTGGAAATTTATATTTTGTGTTACCGTGTAGACGGGAGTCAGTCCCTCAGCCGTCATCTCAGGAGACTGGTCAGACTGGGGTCCGCTGCAGCCTATTAGCAATAAACTAGCTGGTTTGTATTCTCTACAGTTTTCTCAACTCTTCATTAATTGGGAAGGAAGAGAGGTGGTCGTGAGTGACCCTAATTGGGCCCCTTCCGTCATGCGTGAGTGTTTCAGGAAAATGTGAATTATTTTTTACGCTGCTTCGCATCTTAAAATTTCTTGACTTTTATGCAATGGCACTGTAATTCATGTTTTTTTCCTTCATATGGAAAATATTGGGAAAAAAATACTTTGCTTGCACCCCCACCTTATTTTGGAAGGAGGCCGGGGAGGGGGGCTGGGATCCTTCACACCTTGGAAAATTATTTGTTTATTCCAAAGAGCAGTGTTGGTGGCTGACGTGTATGTGCTACAGCTGCATCACACTCCGGGTAACCAACTGGCATGGGTGCAGATTCAGGACGGTAAGTATAAAAATTCTGGAAAAAAGGGTACAAATTTAGGACAAAAATTCAGGACAGAGGGTCAAATTTCAGGACAACACTTCGGGACAAAAGGTAAGTTTTACAGACCCATCAGAGGAAGTTGGGCGATAGTATTAAAGTAAGTAAATAGACAACCACTTAAGTTCAAGTCAAAATAAGTTTATTTTAGGTTGAGACAATTGTGCACTTCACAGTTTTAGAGTATACGCACAGCTTTGGGCAACTGTGCAGGTCTTATTGTGGTATTTCATATGATAATAATCTATTTATATGGTTACTGCACTGGGTTGTCCAGTCTGATATTTTGTTTACAACTCATGGTCCTGAGCAGGCATGTTTGGTGAGAGAAACGGTCAGGAAGATCTACTCAGATAGACTTTGTTACTAGCATCTCATATCTAAGTGCCATTGTGAGATCTAAAGCAGCACGCATAGATGAAATAAAGGGAGGATTGCTGTGACGAACCCACTATAGGGAACGCATTATGGGTGTTTCAGCAAGTTGAACTTAAAATATGGAATCTGACTTTGCTTATGGGGGCTTTGCAGAGAGTTGCACTAGCTGAAGGAAGTCACAAAGGTGCTTTTCCCCAGCTGCTTTCTTAAAGAAGGCACTGTCGACACACTATTACATATTTCATTTTTGACGCCTTGCATATTGCTTCATATACAATATACATCTCAAGCACAGCTCATGGAACTATGAGGCTCTCCCTAAAACCTTATACCTAAAACATAACATGCAAACATTTACAATTACTAGTGTAACATTCAAGTAGCAGTTGGGTGTCACTCAACATGTAATATGTATGATGTATAGATCCCACACATAAGCACACAGCAAATACAGAATAGTAACACATAGGCAAGGGAGTAGCCAGAAAATGCAAATACCTCCCACACTGAACTAAAGCTCTTTTAGCACCAAGAAAGCAAAGTAAGTCATCACAACCCTCCCCAGAAGAGTTTTCTTCAGCCATTCATTCCATCAAACCCTTGATATCCACCACTTTAAATTTACATTCTGTCATCTATTAATTCTTTCATCCATCATTCAGTCTTTCACCATTAATTCTGTCCTTCCATCTGTGCCCATCTATATCCAAACCCTTTCAAACATTTGCAAACCTATCCATCATTAATCCTTCCATCCATCATTTCACTCATCCCTCCCTCCATCCACCCTTTCACTCATCCATCCATCATCCATCCACCCTTTCACACAATACATCATTTCAGTCATCCATCCACTCTTCCAACCATCCATCCAGTCACTCATCCATCCACCCATTCAACTTTTCACTCAGACAGACAAAATTACTTTATTCGGTATCCAAGAATACCATAAAAGAGTACAGTAAAAATTTTTTAAAACTCAGGCAAAATCACTCTACAAGGTGCTACAATAAAAATTAGATACAAAACTTCTTACATATATTACTAAAATAGACTGACAATTGTGATTGAAGATATACCCGAAGAGGATTCTGATCAGTAGAAAAGATATCTGTTTCAGAGGGCTTGGTGCCTGCTTGGCAGAACAAAGGATTACCCCCAAACAGGACACCGTAAAATCATCTAGGTTTGAAAAGTCCATTCGAAAACCTCATGCGGGATGACCCTGGGAGTGAGAAAGAAGGGTCACGTGATCAGAGTCAGCATCTAAAGTCTATGGTTTTTCTCAATCTTGCGGCCATCCTCAACAAATTTACTGTACAAAAGAGTGTGAGGGCCTCCACAGACAGTTTCAGGAATAGTAGCACCACCCTTGCTTGTTTGAACCTAGCAGACTTTAAAATTCTTTTTAAAAGCAACCTCCTGGGGTGGACATAAAAAGGGCACAATAAAACAAAATGGAGTGTATCCTGCGGAGACTTCTAGTCGCAGCCGCAGGGGCCCCTTAACTCAATCTTTGGTAAAAACCCCGCTGGACACCCCAGTATGTAGTCACTCATCCATCCTTTCTTCCAGCTCCCCACCCTCCCTTTCACTCATGTATGCATTCTTTCACTCATCCATCTTTAAATTCTTCTTTTCACTCATCCAGGCACCCATTGCCCATCCATTCTGCTACACATTCATCCATGCTTTCACTCATCCATCCCGCATTCATACTCCCTTTGTCTCTCCATTCCCCTTTCACTTAGCCACCCATCTTTCATTCATCCTTCACCCATCCACCCACTCATCCATTTACTCATCCACTCATGAATCCATCCATTGACCCTATCACTCATCCATAGTTTCACTCATCCATCCATCCTCTCTCTCATCCGTCCACCCTTTCAGTAATCTATTCATCCTTTTGTCCATCTACCCTCCCTTTCACTCACTTATCCATCCACTCTTCCACCCATCCATCCATTCACTTTTCCGTCCAACCATTTACCCTTTCACCCATCCAGCCATCCTTTCACTTAGTCAACCGACCACCCAGTCACTTATCCGTCCACCCATTCAACCTTTCACTCATCCATCCTTTCTTCCAGGTCTCCATACTCCCTTTCACTCATGTATGCATCCTTTTACTCATCCAACTTTACATTCTTCTTTTCACTCATCCATGCACCCATTCACCCATCCATTCTGCCAATCATTCATCCATGCTTTCAATCATCCATCTACCCTTCCTTTCTCTCTCCATTCCCCTTTCACTTAGCCACCCATCCTTCAATCCACCCTTCACCCATCCACCCACTCATCCATTTACTCATCCACTCATGATCCATTGACCCTATCACTCATCCATCCTTTCACTCATCCATTCATCCTTTCTCTCATCCATCCACCCTTTCACTCATCTATCCATCCATCCATTCAAACGTTCACTTATCAATTCATCAATCCATCCATCAATTCTCTTACCCATCCACCCATTCACTTGCCCATCATCCACCCTTCCACTCATCCATCCATCCTTTTACTGATCCATCCACCCATTAACCAATCTACTCTTCCACCCATACATCCATCTTTTTACCCTCATCCATCCTTCCACTCACACATCCATCCATCCTTTCTCTCATTATCATCTATTCACCCTTTCACTTATCCATTCATCCTTTCACTAATCCGTCCACAATGATTGGCACCTGTACAACGAGAAAGCCAATGACTGCCACCTGTACAACCAGAAAGCCCATGATTGCAACCTGTAGAACAAGAAAGCCAATGATTGCCAGCCATACAATGAAAAAGCCAATGACTACCACCTGTACAACGAGAAAGCCAATGATTGCCACCCGTACAATGAGAAAGCCAATGATTGCCACCTGTACAATGAGAAAGCCAATGACAGCAAAAATGATCCTATGAGATTACTGGTCCCTTCAGTCCCTGAATAACCCAGACCAGCAGGTGTAGCGGACTATCTCAAGCAGTAACCTCTTTAACGAGGGCTAAACTGACTGTCTCGAGCTTTCTTGAGAGGGCTCGGAGGTAGAAAAGAAGGACGACCATGGAGGAAGAGGGTTTTGAGGGAAGTAAAGAGGCATACATTGCCTCCACCCCTCCTCAGAAAACAGAGTTCCGCACTACAGATCAAAATGATAGAAGAAGGTGAAGGTTGTAACATCAGCAGGACACTTGCTGAACAGGACGTTGCGCGGATGCTGCCCTCATGACAAGCGTATACTGGTCCAGAAATGCTAAACACCACGCCTGTACGATGAAGCAGAGTGTTCAGCGGAGGATGCAAGTCATGGGAAAGAAGTGAAGTTTTGGACCAATTCAGAAAGCTTCTCCTCTAAGAGTCTTCTTATGGTGATCTAATAACATTGAACGCGTCCCAAGGACGGACAATAGCCGGTCTCCAAGATGAGTTAAGCTCCATATGAGAATCTAAAAAATCGAAACTCTCCACAATCAATCACACTGCAGGCACCAGGATCACTAGTGACAAAAACTAACTACCAACAGTCAACATACATTGCGATTATGCAGTTTGTTTCTACAAGAAAAGAACACAGTCCCAATGAGCCTACGCAGTGTCCTTCTACAGGAGTTCACACTCAGTGATCAGCTGTTTGGAGCTAAACTGACGCTGACATTTAGTCACTCAATGGCTTCAGGTGCGAACGCCTACAAATAACTTACGTAAACTTTAGTTAACAAATTCCGCTCAAAATACCTCGAAGTGGAACCTGTTCCAGGTTCGGAAAGTGTAGACCCTAGACTTAGTTTCGAAAAGCAAGAAACTGAGCAACATAGTGGAAACAGTAGCGGCTGACACCAAGTTCAGAGCGACTACCAAAGACATGACGATTAACATGATCCTCAAACTGCCTAAAGTCGCAGGGACGAACCACGGGAACGCCTGCAGCGTCAGGTGATGTTTGGATGAATGACAACATTAGAATGGGAATGGCTTAGTGATAGGATTTCAAAACTATCAAAACGAATTTATGTCCCCAAATGGCCAAAAAATGACCTCTAACCATTAGCTGAAGTAAGGCCAATTTACTTGTAATGTTTTGGAGAAGTATGGAGTTGACCAGGAAGTTCTGTGACTGTAAAATTTGACAGCCGGTCCCTAGGTTCTTCCACAACTGCACTCTACAAGATCACTAAGAAAATATGTAGCTCACTCCCATCTTATTGAAATGATCCAAATCCTTTGTAGAGCTCATCCATTTCACACATTTTTGTGCTTCCTATATATTTCTGTCCTTATAAACTCCTCAGCATTTAACGAACTATCATGTTCATTAATCCTGACCTCATCTTCATATAGTGTAAAACAGTCTTCTGTGGTAACTGGAATTAAAGTATCTTAAAAACCTTTATGTCTCATATAATTTGTAAACCCTTACAATCAATCCAATGCCATGTATTGATGCCCAATTTTGTGACGTTTGCCCAGATTTGTTTACAGTATAGATAGATGTTTGCTGAAATTGGTTGGTACAGACTGAATCCCTTACAGACTAGATTATGCCCTTTGCATATTTTGTTTATTTATCTATTATATCGCTATGCCATTAACACTTTTCAAACTTTTGCGATGATTGAAATGCGTGTGCTGTAAGCACTATTTAATAATTACATTGAGTTACTCATTCCCTTGACTGTAATATCTCTGACCATTTACCTGATAGTTTGCCCTTCCTACCCTGGAAAGAATGTTATTCCTGACTAGGAGTAATATCCCAACATTTCCAGTGTAACTTCTTCTTTCCCACCCTGGAAAGGATTTTACTGCTGACCGCAGCAGGAGTAAATCTCCAATCAGAAGTTTGAGAATACCCATGAATTCTCAAATTTGCGATATTCCCATGCTTAGCAGGAAAACCCTACACCCCAGCCCTTGAAGGGGGTTACTCAAGTACAATATCATACACACAATATTACAACATCGTAGGGCAATGCTACACCAGAAGGCATGGATTTATAGTTTTGTGAATGCCTCCCACTTGCAAACAAATTTATTTGCACATGGAAATCGGATTTACTTTTTTCAATGGCTTTGTGAAGGAGGCCTAGTGTATTGAGTTGTTATTCCAATTATATGCAGGTCTTGATCAATTGCCAATCGAACAAAGCTATTTTGGCCTGATTAAATCAGCCAATGGGCCAGAGTGAGATGGCGCTGTGCGTTAAGTATCACATCCATGCAGCTGCTACTCAATGCTATTACCTATCCATATCTGAGCCATTGTCATATTAATAAAGATGTATTCAAAGAACAGATTCCACAATAAGAACACCCTCATCCACAAAAGACCTCCCATAAACTCACACCCGCTGGAGAGTTCCCTCTCAAACTAACCTCAACATTTCATCAAAAAGTATAGATTAACATGATAAGGCCACAACCCTATCAAACGCACTAAGCACTCAGCCAGCATAGGAAAAACGTGTCCCTCTCTGGCCAACTTCATTTAAACCAAGCTCTGCCCACGTAAAAGCGACCTGCGCTTTTCCAGATCCCTTTTCAACAAAAGACGATGTTTACTCACGTACATTTATGTGTGATCTATAAATCAATTCTGTGTATTGTTCTATAAACCAAGCACCACAGATTAAGTACACAGCTTTACGCCTACAACCCAGAGGCTGGCAGGCAAACTTTAAGATGTGGCATAATAACAAAACATTCCTCCCACCCTTCGTTCACGGGAAGTTTAGACATCGTGTCTCAGGCCCTGGTTTCCCACTTGCCTGTGGGTGGGTGGTTACAATGATAGCAGTGCGTGTGCAATCCGGGATCAGGTGCAGTAGTTTAATGTACCTGGGGCAAGTCCCTTCGTTGAACTCTGCAGGCAGAATACTTATAAAGCGGGCCCACAGATCACGATATATATCTAGGTTGAGATCAGTAGCTGATGCTAGCTTCTTCATGCCTAGTATATACCGCAGCTTATGTAGCCATGTCACGTGGTCTGGAATCCTGTCTGTGCCCCAGTGGGCGAGAAGAGCCTGCTGGACCGCGCCAAGGGTGGGAACTATTTGTCGGTCTGGTAGAGATTTTAGGGAGTTGGTCAGGGAATTATATAGGCTCAGCATAGTATAGGCGGGGACACACAGGATTTGCGTATCGACATTGGCATCCAGATTGTCCTCCCAGTATCAGACCATCTTTGGGCAGTCCCACAGAAGGTGAAGTAGTGTCTCTGTATTCCCACAACTCCTCCAGCACTTTTGGTTCTTCTCCGGGTTCCATTTCTGGATACGTGCGGGCATCAAGAACCAAAATGAGGCAAACTTAAAGGCGGTCTCGGTGTTAGATGAGTTGTGTTCGTGTGCTTTTCCGGGTAGTAGACCTGAGCCCATTCTTTGTGCATGAGTGTGAGGCCTAATTCCAATTCCCACCTTTTCTGCCCAGCAGTCTTTTCGTGTGTGCAGAGTGGGGCTAGAAAGGTATATAGTTCAGTGATTAGATGTTTGTCATCGCATTTGAGGTAGACCCATTTCTCAAATGGTAATAGTGGCCTTTGTGTGTGGGGTTTAATAGAGGGATGGGTTACCCAATGCCGGATTAGCAAATAGTGTATACGGTCTGCTTCTGAGAGGTTACAGCCAGTCTTTCTGTGTTCAACGGGGATAATCCTGGCCGTTTCAAAGAAACAGGCTTTACGCTTGCATCATCCCTCCTGCACCCGGTGATACCATTCAAGGTGCAGACCTGGGGTGAACTCCGGATTGCCAAATAATGGGGTCATGGGTTAGGTAAATGTGGTCAGACCCATGCTTTTAACAACCTTATCTCACACCAGGAAGGTCTTTTTTTGTGATCGGGAGAAGTACAGTCCCCATGCTCTCTGTTTTCGGGGCAACCATGGAGCTCTCCAAATTAGTGTTCCCACTATTGCCTGGTTCATAAAGAGCCGGTGCTTTTCTGTAGTGTCTCTCCTCCATTCTATCATGAAATGAAGTTGCATGGCTTGGAGGTATCCTTGGGTATGAGCAATGCCTAGGCCAACATTGCCCGTAGGTTTGTAAGCGATTTGCTTCGGCATGTGGGTTTGCTTGCTGTCCGAAGGATACCTGTTGATTTCAAGCTGTAGGGACTAACATATTACATGGAGGTGTCAGACATGGAGACAGGAAGATGAACAGAATCTTGGGGAGGATTGTCCTTTTGAGCACTGCCATCTGGCCTAAAAGGGAAAGGTGATGTCGACGTCAGGGCGCAAACTCGGATTGGACATATGCAAGGAGCTTAGTGTACTTTATCTCAGCGGTCTGCTGTGCAGTGGGCGAGAGCTGAACTCCCAGTAGGGACGTGCGTAGTCGACCATGAGATTGGGAATTGGTTGCAGACTTGTGTTTCGTAGGGTGGCAAGATGATCAGGTTAAGAATCTGGGATTTTTAATGTTGACTTGATCACACCAAAAAGTTGTCATTCTGTCACTAGGGCATGCAGTGAAGATAAAGGTTCTGTGGCTGCCACTAACACATTATCTGCGTAAAGGCTAATGGTATGATCTGCATTCCCAGAGGGGGTCCTGGTGATACGAGGGTCTGCCCAGACTCTCTGAGCAAATGGCTCCACATACAGGGTAGACAAAAGTGGTGACAGGGACATCCGTTACAGATGGCGAAGGAATCAGAAGTGACCCCGTTCACTCTGACTCTGGCTTGGAGAGCAATATATAGGCTACAAATTCAGCTGCAAACCTTGTCCCCAAAGCCAGAATGCTGTAGGGTGGTGAATAGTCGTCACCAGTGGACCCTGCCGAATGCTTTTTTTGTATCAATCGTGTGTAAAAGTGCCTCACGTTTGGAGTGCTGAACCTTGTTGTTGAGGTGGAGAATGTGTTTAGTGTTGTGCGGCCTGAAACACCAGCAATATTGCTAGGGTTTTGGATAAGGCTGTTGTGCAGCCTCTAGCTATTTGCTGGTGTTTGTTTGTCGTCTATCTGCAAAGTCAGCATGATGGGGGCATGGTCGGACAGTGACATGAGGTCTATGCTCACCTCTTAAACTAAGGCCATGATCGTGGGGGTCCCCAGGAATTAATCTATGCTTGCATAGTTCTTCTGGGCTTCCGAATAAAAAGTATAGTCCGGTCTTTTGGGTGGGCGCACTGCCATAGGTCCACTAGGCCGCACTTGCGCAGCCAGGTCAGACTGTTTGTAGTGAATGCCCCTGTATGTCCGATTCTTTGTACAGAGCGATCTGGGTGGTTATTCATCACTAGGTTCAGGTCCCCACTCACCAAGGCTTCTGGCATTGCAGAACCGCATGGTTTCTGACAGGGATTTTTGAATGAAGTGTTCCTGATGGGACATGGAAGGAACCAATTTTAACTGGAAAGGAGCTGGTCAGAAAGTGGTATGCTGGGAGCCTCCCCCTTGTTTCTGTACTCTTGCTGATTACCTCACCTTTTAAATTCCGAGAAAGGAGTATAACCATCCTTCTTTTTTTAGCCGTCCCTGAAGACCAAAAAATGCCAGTGGAATCACCAGGATCGCATCCTCTCTACATATTTTGGCAACAGGTGCGTCTTCTGTTGCAGGCATATGTTGCTGTCACTGTGCTCTAGGAGGGATACGATTGTGGCCCTTTTGACTTGGTGGTTTAAGCCCCCAACAATGAGGCTGAGAATTTTGAGTCCCTTAATGGATGGTCAGATGCCTGGGACTGATGCCTTGGTCTGTGGGAAGCACTGGGTGCTCAAGGGACAGATCTTTGCTCTCAGGCGTGCAGGCAGTGGGCCACAGAAAAGGTGCATGTAGCAAGGTGTGTGCCCATAGTGTGGGGAGTGACAGAACCAAACAGTCCCCAACATGAACCAGAACAAAAATGTCATACTGAAGGCCACGTAGAATGGAAGTCCATCGAGTGAGTCCTGTGTGTCATGCTGGAGGAGGGTTGTGGCAGATGTTCATCTACAGGTGAAAAAGGTCGGTCTACTTTGCGGGCGAAGCTGGGAGGAGAGGGGGCAATGAGGCCTAGCTCGACAACACAGGTTGATCTGCTGTGCCTTGAGAAGCGCCTTCAGGATCGGTCGATCCGCCAATTGTGTCCTGTGAAAATGTGTCCAATACCACCTTGCATTCTTGCGCTATCACCCTAGGGTCAGGGCGCCAGTTCTTCAATGTTTTAGTGGGCTTCGCCAAGAGGGGACTCATTTAGGTGATGACTATGGTGATTCCCCGAGGGGCGGCAGGTCTCATCCTGTGGCAGGCCAAGGATGCGGTGAGCCTCCTGTAGTGATCAAAGCGGATGTATTTTGCCCTCCCAATGAAAGATAAGGTGAAATGGGTGTCCCCATCCATATTTGATTGACATGGACCGGAGGAACTCTGTGATAGGTTTAAAGTCCCTGTGTCGTTCTAGGGTAATAATCGAGAGGTCCTAGTAGAGAAAGAACTTATGCCCTTGGTATTGGGGGAGTTGCAAGGTTCTAGCTTTCTTAATGATTCCTTCCTTTAGCTGGAAGTTGTGCATGCTTGCCAGGATATCTGGAGGGAATGTATCCCCGCCCCCCACGGCAGCCATCCAGGTGGACCCGGTCCACTTGAAGGTGGCTGTCCTCCTCCGAGCCCAGGACATGCAGGAATAGGGTCTGTACGAAACTGCTATTGTCTGTTCCCTCTGAGCCACATGTTGTTCTGACGAGATTTGGTCTTGATATCCTCTACGTAGGCTTGTAGGTCTGCTATTGCACTTGGAGCTTCAGAACTTCTTGTGGAGCACCTCAACATCTCCTCCAGTGCGATCTCATTGTCTACTAGGGAGGACACTCTTTATCCGAGTGAGCCCAGCTCCAGAAACAGGTCCCATTTGACTGACTGTAGATACATTCTGAGCGTGCCGAAGAGGGACTCCAAGAAAACCCGGGTGACTGAGGCTGCCTCCCCTCCTGGGTCGTCTGATGGGGAGGAATGTTGAGACAGAGGGATCTCTTTGCCTAAAGAGTTGTGGGAGCAGGTGAGCAAGTCTCACATGGTGTGATCTTTCTTGCCTTTGAAGGAGGCCATTTTGGCGATGGGGAGGAGCACCCTAGGTGACGAGGTGCTGGCCTGACCTAGTGGTGAATGCTACACATTTCAGGTGTTCACAAAGGTGAGGCCTTGCACCTGCACACGGAGCGGCCTGAAGGAAGGCTGCCTGTGCTTATAGTGAGATTAATGCCGCTGCTGTTTTGGAGAGGCTTTGGAACAGCAAGAATGACACAGGTGTCAGGGAGGGGGGCGCCTAAATGTCCCTTCCCCAGGGCTCATCTGCAGTTTCCCCTACACTACTGTGTTGCAATACTCTGCCAGTCTTTAGTGCGCCAGGGCTGAGAGGCGGCCGGCGAGGCCGCTAAGGGTCCTCCGTGTCTTGGCAGTTGGCGCAATGTGGGGCACTAACTTGTTCCAGCCTGCAGGGGTCCCAAGTTCTCACAGCAGGTGACCTCCCACAGCATCACTATAGTTGCTTGTGGAACTCCAGCGGTCCCCCACCGTATGTTCCTTTGTCTGCTGGCATTGGGCGGGGGACAATGGCTCCTTGATGGGGGAGGGTCTTCTCTATTTTCACTGCTTTGTTCAGGGCCCCCAGGCTGTCCAGCCACACATGTAAATGTAAATGTTTTTGTACTTGTAGCGCACAGCTACCCGCATTGGGTTTCCCGGCGCTTGTACGAATACCGCAAGGGAACCCTTCCTGGCTTTCCCTGTGAAGTGTCCACTCCTGGGCACCCCCATGGTGCAGACCAGGCATCCCTTGCGTTGTGGGGACTAAGCAAGCTATTGCCCAGAGTTGCAGCGCGGGACCCATGATCAGAATAGGCACTGAGGCGAGAATATCCGGTCAGGGGAATTAATGAGCCCGAGACCCGCCGAGGCGGGAATCGAACCCTAGTCCCTGGCCAGAGCTCTGCATCGAGGACTGCCTGCTCTAACCATTGAGCCACACTTCTCCACACATCAAGGAGAGTCGACTATATACTGCGGGCCCCTGGCGCGAGAAGCAGGAGCATGTCAGGTACAGCCGCATCTGATCCGTAAGCGGGCAATCAGCAGGCAGCGACAAGTGTAGTTTCGCATTACACGCTAGGCTTCATCCATGATCTTGGTTTGGCTTCTTTCGGGTGTTGGCGGTCTCAGGAAAGCTGTGCCTTCCAGAGCTGCATGGCAACCCATACCCCTTGCACGGAGATCAGGATGACTTTGCCATACTCCTCCCTGCCGGCCGAGCCCCGGCTCGCTGTGAAGAGCAGTGCTCAGGCAGCCCGGGAACGAAGAGGCACGGCAAGCATCCTACACAGCCGCTATCTTGTCCACACCCCTAATGCGTGATTTACATGCAGTTTGGAACCACAGACTAGCAGTTTAGTTGCAATATTAAAAGGAGTTATTACCCAACTCAGTGGAGTTCATTTTATTCACACTAGGAGAACGAAAGGCTAAGTAGGTCATAGCAAAATCCATGCCTCTGACCATCAGATTGCCACTGGTTACTACAAAAGGAACATTAACCAAGATTTCTCAGTAAATATATCTGCTGCCAATGCTTAATTTGTAAAAGAAAGCGTGTCAGAGCCCAAATCTCTGCTCAGAAGCCAGCGGCCGGTAAAATGAAATGTTAGCGTGCCGAATACAAAGGCTGGCAGTGTTAAATCCACCCCACACACTCACTACTTCCTTATCTCACTCCTGCTTTCTCTGTCGTGATGTTTTTTTCATCCTTATCTTCCTTTGGCTTTCCAATTTGTATGCTTTTCCCTCTCTAGCCCTCGATAATTATTTAATGCGCAAAAATAAGTGACAGTGGCCCTTCCTGGCAACCACAGGCTCAAATTAAGCACTGTCTGCTGCACAATTGTTAAAGCTGGTTAGAGGGCTTAGGAGGTTAAGGCACTTACTCAGGGCTTTAAGTGGGCCGGGTCTCACCGGTGCTGAGCACAGGCAGTTTTTTAAAGGGGGCCTCGAAATAGGTTTCTATCTGGCTCTGTTTGTGCCCTGGCACAGGCGGTTCCTTTTTTTCCGGATTGCAGTGACAGCAGGCACATCATGTGCGTGTGCTCACACTGCTCACTTCGCACTTGTGGAGAAGTTACGGCATGACGTCATGTCACATGAGCGTTGTAGGGGAAGGGAAAGCCTTTAAAGAGAGTCATTTTCTCACTGGATTTCCCTTCTCTTTTTGAAACTCTGGAGCAGCAACATTGTCGTGGTGTCACCAGGGCTTTAAGTGGAAGCTTTTTCAATATTATACATAAGCCATAGTTGCTGCGTATTTAACTTATGCACCTAACAACCACTGACAAAGCCAATAGGCCTGACTTGTTGTAAGTATGATGTTACTTGTTGTGTCATATATCTGGATGCAATGACAGAAACCGCAAAATACAAGTTGGGCGGCACACTATGCTAAGCACAGATTTTTAGCTTACATGTTTTAAACCACGCCCTTAATTACATTGGCCACGCCCCTTTGAGACCCCCCCCCCACCCCCCCCCCCCCCCAGTTTTTTCATCCCACTTAAAGCCCTGCACTGACTGCATAGAACTATGTGCCTACAGAAACTCTGACGGGATAATGTGGCATGATACCTCAGGTGGCTAATGTGTCCCTGTATATAATCAGCTGGTCATCGGCAGGCCGACTGGAAGCAGAGGAGGAACACATTATGCAGCTTGGTCAAAAGAATTATGAGACAACAAAGGGCAATTTATGCTGCATAATGCAGCACATTTTGTGTTAGGATGACCTCTTTTTGGGCTTTTTTACATAAGTTAACATTTTCTGGCCAAAGGTTTCACCTCATTAATACCACTTTCAAAGAAATAAACATCAGAAAGGTGACCGGTCAACCTTTGCAAATGGCCTTCCATTGCGCAGCAACATGTGTTTTTCACTAACTTTTGATCCATATTAGCTAGAAATATTTTGTCTTGCTGAAATCTGCAGATTATGCCGCAGGCGGCGAATCAACAACTATGTGGAAATCGCAACAGCCGCAAAACCACATAATTGCAGAGGCCCTGGTCCTTGGTCTGTCTGCCTCAGAACCCTGCTGTATCCTGGACACCACGTGTTCCGATCATCACTGAACAGCAAAAAAGGGGTAAAATGCTTTTTGAAGAGATCATCATGTAACCAGGAGACTTATACACTCCTTCCCTGGAGACAATCAAAAGGTTATTAGCCTGTAGCAAAAATATCCATGCAACTAGCAAAACATAACTGTAACTATACATTGAGGTGGCATGTTATTTTAATCTAGTGCAGCAAGCAACTGTCATATCATTATTAGCAAGATGGCCGCCTGGTAGGAGCTCCCGTGAAGAGCTCCCAGTGCTGGGGATCCCTTACCGGGCATTATCCCTGTTAGCACCCACTAGCTCGTCGGAACGTAAGCAGAAAAAGTAACTGGAGTAAAAGTAACTGGAACCACAAGTAACTGGATTGCCCGAGCGGTCCGCTGACCCGATTCACGGAGGTTGGAGCCTGAAGCTGCGGGAGCCTGCTGAGCCGCCACTGGACACTCGCCTTCATGCACATCGCGCCGCCGAGACCGAGACTGAGCGGTACCACAAGCAACCGATTGCCCGGATTGCCCACTGACCTGATTGAAGGAGGTTGGAGCCTGAGGAACCGGGAGCCTGCTGAGCCGGCACTCTTTGTCGGGGACTGACGCCTGCGGAGCCCCGCAACCTGCCATTGGATAAGTGTCTCCAGACAATCCCAGCGCGGCGGCGTGGCTGGGCAGTTGAAGCTCCGGGAGCCTGCTGAGCCGGCACCGCGGATTGTCCTGCGCTCGGCCCGCACCACGGCAGAGGACTCACGGCGGCATCGGGGGCTAAGTGAGGCCCCCCCCCCCGCCCGCTCCACGGCAGCTGCAACCATCGGAGAATAACAGAGGTGCAGATCCGCCGGCTCCACAGCAGTGAGTCACGGCAGCATCGGAGGGCAGAGAGAGCTCCCCCCCTCCAGAGACAGAGACAGCGGCAGAGACGAGGGCTGCTGTTACGGTTGCTGGATGCTGTGACCGGCCCACATCTTGCTGCGGCCATGACAACGGACCCCCCCCCCCCGCTAGCTTTGCAGTAGTTGTGTGGCACCGCTGCTCAGAGGAGTGAGAACTGAGGCTGACGGGACCGGGAGGGACCAGGAGGGACGCCGGATCAGTGGAGGCTGGAGGTGACAGCGACATCTGAGGGCTGAGAGAGGCCCCCATCCAGACCTGTACACGCTTTGATTAAGGACTACAACTGCAAAACTTTGCTGGCAAACTCAACAGGCTTACGGTGCAGCTTGCACATAAGGTATTTATTTCACCCCACCCGCCTGCTCACATTTTCTAAGCTATCTCCTTTGTTCAAAATGGCTGGGGCCATAAAACTGTAGCAATAAATCCCCCTCATGCCTCCGATGTCCACGAGGCTCCCAGCTCAACTCCCCCACACAAGACTACCAGAAGTAGAGATAAGCCTCCTTCCCATCATGCTATGAACAGGGCTTGCTCTAACGGAAAGTGAAACTGCCCTTCCCTGTGCTCAAAGTAATAGCAGCAGACAGAGGACTAATTCCCCTATCTCCCATATCGGTTCGGCCATCTTAGACTGTCTATCCTGGGCGACCATCATGGACTAATCATTCCTCAGGACTGAGTGTCTGCCTTCCTACAGTGTTATTACATGTTACTATACTATATGTTATGATATTATATGCTTACAGTGGTATTTTATTTACGCTAGTCATTCCTCAGGACTGAGTATTTGCCTTTCTACAGTGGATTACATGCCACTATACTATATGTTATTATATTATATGCTTACAGTGGTATTTTATGTACGCTAGTCATTCCTCAGGACTGAGTGTCTGCCTTTCTACAGTAGTATTATATGTTACTATACTATATGTTATTATATTATATGTTTACAGTGGTATTTTATTTACAGGGGCATTATATTCCTAGTTGGATCTTGCACATACCACTCTGTCCTCACCTGTAATGCACCAATGTTACCTCATATATTTACATCATATGTTTATACGCCAGACGAAGATAGGGTGTCTGCCTTTTACAGTGGTATTATATGTCCATATTCCTAATTGTATCCCTCACATTCCTCTTTTTCTTCACCTGTATGCACCGATTGCTACCTCATATTTTTTGGCTGCCCACTAGGGTCACTGTTGGTCTCATATGTCTATATTCCTATTTGTATCCTGCACATTCCACTTCTTCTTCATCTGTATGCACCGATTGCTACCTCACATATTTTGGCTGCTCACTAGGGGCACTTTTGGTCTCATATAATTCTTGGTGCAACTGTATTTTGGCTATTGACTCATGTACCTCATTTGTTATTGACTACTCACTACTTGACTACTATTTGACACTATTTGACTACTCAGTATTTTGGCTACGGACTCCTGTACCTCACTTATACTGCACATCCCACTTTTTCTTCACCCTATGCACCAATTGCTACCTCATATATTTGGGTTGCTCACTAGTGTCACTTTAGGTCTCATATAATTTTTGGTTGTAATTGTATTTTGCTACTGACTCATGTACCTCATTTATTTTTGACTACTCTCTATTGTTATATAGCATATAACTTCTGGTGCAACTTTATCTTGTTACTGATTCATGCACCTCATTTATTTGGAAACACCCATTTTTGACTATTCACTATTGTCACTTTTGATTCAGGTATTTTTCTATCTGCATTGGTATTTCAGTCTAGTATATCATCAGTATTATACCTATATTCTATGCTGTACATGTTTGTAACCCACTACGACCTCACTGTAATTACTGCACTGATTAATTGCTCATATTGACCTGCTACACTTATGTAACCTGCTCCCATTTCAAGTTTCATTCCTTCATGCACCAATTACTACCTCATATACTCTGGCTGCTCATTAATGCCACTGTTGTTACATGCAATTGGGTATTAGTGTATGTGTTTGTATTCTGCTCCAGTTCATCATTATTGTACACCCTACATCTGTGCAACACGCACCCACTACAGATCTTATCCCTGTTTGCATTGACTACCACCGCATACACTTTGGCTGCCCACTAGTGTCACATTCATTCCATGCAACCGGCGATTACTGAGCACCCTCCCACACCTACCGACTCCGTCACCCCAACATGGAGCTCATCGGCAAGCACACATACAGAATCAACTACCCACCCGCACTCACCAAAAAAGCCGCTAAACGCTTTAAACACAACTTACTGAGGTCCCACCCTGAAATACCCTTTGCAGACACCTACTACTCACCGTTCAATGGTGCCATAAACATTGATATCATCTTCCACACCGCACGCAGAGCTCAATGGAGAAAAACGTTCCTCTCTTTACTCACCGTATCCAATTCCAGGAAATCCGCGCATGGCCAAACACTCTCCATAACACCATCCCAACTCTTCCCAGGCAGAACCTCCATCACTATCTATAACAACGGGGTTGTCCTAATCCAATCCACAGACAGGAACCTGGAACTATTAGATAACCTGTTTCACACTTTCTTACAGCACCTCTCCAATCCGCGGACCCCACTCAGTCCGACCACCCTTGACCTCACAGCCCCCAACCACACCGATGCTAACCCAGCTCAGTCCCTAAACGACACGCACTTCTCCTCCACCACCGGCACCGTCGTCATCCACCCACCTACTGCAACCACTTCACACTCCTCAATCACAGACTTAGATCTCTCCCCGACATACACCAGCCGCACCCCCTCCCGTCCCACCAACACCCTGACCTCCATTCATACCACTCCCATTCCTCTCTCCCCCATCACCACAGCCCCCAACCACAACGCCTCTAGCATACCTCAGCCCCAAAAGGACACACACCTCTCCTCTACCACCAGCACCTTAGTCATACACCCACCTACGGTTGATACCTCACACCCCTCAATCACAGACATAGATCTGTCACCCATATACACCAACCGTAACCCCTCCCCCCTTTCACCAGCCCACAGTCCCACTCTGTTCACCCATGACACCACAGCTCCCACCCACAATCCGCCTAACCGAGTTCAGCACCAGACCGACACGCACACAGACAATCCCCACCCTTTATCCCCCCCATTCTCAGCCCCCACTTCCACTCACTAACTAACCACACTGAACACGCCTCTATCAACTCAACTCCGCCTCCGCAAAAGAGAACCACATACAATCACACTCCCCCCCCATTCTCACCCCCATTACCCTACATGCGCCCCCACCACCACTAACATACGCCCATCCTCCACCATGCACTCTCCACCTACCACCAATACCCTCCTCCATACTATGTCATCCTCCCCCAACCCTCCAATACCCACCACCAACACAAATCCCACACTAGACTACGTTATGGCCTCCCTCCACCAGCTCAAAGAAGACATCCACATCATCAAACAACTACTCTGCTCGCATTCCAGTCACTCCTCACCCACCACCCTCCTCAAGCTCAAACAAGACATCCACATCATCAAACAATTACTCTGCACACATCCCAGACACCCCTCACCCGCCTTCACCAACACCACCCTTCCTAACAGGACCTCCACTTGGTCGGCTGACTCTCGCACTCAACGCCCCCTGCACTGGACCTCAATCCCTGTTCGCAATCGTGAAAACCGTCCCCATCGCACCTGCAACACACTATCGGACCTTGACACAGTCACCCTCCTCCGCTCCTATGACCCAGCTCCCCTTAACAACATACCCTCCACCCTCCGCACCATTCCAACGATTCATCCAAATCCCCTTAGACCCCGCACGCAAAACAACAGAATCTCTATCCTTAGTAACCTGAGAAAAGTCCCCCTCTCTATCGAACCCCCTTCCACCCTCGACACACCCCGTCTGAAATGCACCCTCCTCAACTGCAGATCGGCCTCTAGGCACTCCTCTGCAATCGCTGATCTCATCTTATCACTGGACATTGACCTCATCATCATGACTGAAACTTGGCTAACTGAATCTTCTACACCCATATTGGACATACTGGTTCCCCCCAACTACCACATCACCAGATTAGACAGGGTTGGTCAAAAAGGTGGGGGAATCGCATGTATACACAGGAGTAACCTCTCTGTCATGAAAGTAACCTCTCCCTCCCTACCCTCCCCAACCTCCTGTGAATGCATTTGCCTTGATATTATCAGTGAAGGCAAACCGATTTGCTCTCTTCACGGCATTTACCACCCACCAGGGGACAACTTTACCTTCTCGCAACAAATTATGGATTTGATCACAACCAATTCAGGGCGACAACTCACACAAATATACCTTGGTGACTTCAACCTCCACTGGAACGATCATAATGATGCGGTGGTAAATAGTCTTAAAAACTTCCTCGACGCCCTTGACCTCACCCAAATATGCAACAGCCCGACCCACGAGAAAGGCTCTATCATCGACCTTATCATCTCCAAAGAAGACTCTATCCAACTTGAATCTATCAAACCCTGTGACTGGTCAGATCATCACATTGTCACGTTCTTCATCAACGAAAAAGTCAAAATCAACCCGGTTCAATCCTTCAAGCCCAAAGTCTGGAAAAGAGACCTGAAAAAACTCAACCCAAACTCTCTACCCCCCAACAGCTGCAATATATTACTTCCTCCCACTGGCATTACGGATGTCCAATCCTTGACGGATCACTATCTCAACGCTATGACCTCTTTAGTTAATGAAGTTGCACCTCTGCAGCTAAAAAGAGCATCCACAAAAATATCCAATCCTTGGTACAACGGGAGTCTCAATGACGATAGACGGGCCATGCGAATGGCAGAGCGCACCTGGAGATCAGCTCCCTCCGCACTGCACTTAAAAACGCTGAAGAAAAAGAGAAATGCCTACTTCAGGAAAATAAAACGCACAAAATCAGATTTCTTCAGCCGTCAGCTCGACCATGCCAAAAATCGTCCGAGAAAGCTGTTTGAGCTAATCAGAACACAATCCAAGGAACAACCCCAACCACTCAGTACTCTGGGCGAAGCACCCTCCTGTGAAGACTTCGCTTCTTTCTTTATCCAAAAAACAGACAACATAAAGAACGATCTCCTCATTGACGTAAGTCTCTACCCCAAACCCCTCTGCACAGCACCCACTGAACCAAAAAACAATGCTACATGGTCATCCTTTGCCACCTACTCGGAAGAAAAAATTGGTAGACTGCTCAGTAATGTGAAACCAGCCAATCACCTCACGGACCCCCTTCCTGCCAACGCTGTCAAAGACCTTACCCCGTCGCTCCTCACACTTTGGACTAAAATTATCAACAGCTCACTTCAACAAGGGACCATCCCCGACTCCCTCAAAGTTGGACAAGTCACACCTCTACTAAAGAAACCTACAGCCGACCCTTCTGATCTAAATATTTACCGTCCCATTACCAACATTCCGACTCTTGCCAAATTGCTCGAAAAATGCGCACAAACTCAATTGACTAGACACATTAATCAGTTTGATCTACTCAACCCTCATCAATCAGGCTTCAGAGCGGACCACAGTACAGAAACTGCTATGATACACATAATTGACGACGCCCTCCAAATCCTAGATCAAAACGATACCTGCCTCCTTATCCTTCTTGATCTCTCCTCTGCATTCGACACCGTCAAACATGAGAACTTACTCGATCTATTAAACACAAGAATGGGTATATCTGGAACTGTACTCAAGTGGTTCACGTCCTTTCTACACAACAGAACGCAGAAATTCAAGAGTAACAACTTGATGTCTTCTCCAACACCGGTAACACTAGGCGTCCCACAAGGATCCTCCCTATCCCCAATTTTGTTTAACCTAGTTATGGAACCTCTCACCACCTTGCTACAAGCATCCAATGTTCAATTCCACATGTACGTCGATGACACTCAACTTTATCTCAAAGTACAATCTCCCAAAGACATTATGCTCTTGAATTCAACGATCAGAAGCACCCAATCATGGTTGGCTGCTAATCATCTCAAGCTCAATGCTCTTAAAACAGAGTTCCTCTTGATCTCACCTCCTGCGAAGATCACTACCACTCAAATCTGGCTCAAACACCTAACCGCACTCAATGTTCATCCCACCATTGTGAACTCAGCAAAATCTCTAGGCATAACACTTGACACCAACCTCAACATGCAGGAACACATCAACAAAGCAACTAAAGGGGCGAACTACCAGATCAATACCTTAAGGAAACTCAAACCCTTCCTTCCAGCCAAAGATTTCCAAACTGCGGTACAAGCTCTAGTCATCCCTCGAATAGATTACGGCAGCATCGCCCTCTGCGGTCTCCCCCTAACTACCACGGCACCGATAAGAGCTTCTCTAAACGCTGCAGCGAGACTCATCACCGGTTCAAGAAAACAATCACACATTTCCCCTGACCTGAGAGCCCTGAACTGGCTGCCTTTTGAAGCCAGAATTCATCTGAAAATCGCCTGCATCACGCACAAGGCTGTTCACCTGAGCTCACCCGGATACCTCGCCCAAAAGCTGACGATTTCCGGAGGCTCTAGAAACACTAGAGGCACAAACAACCTCCTACTAAAGCCCCAAAGATTCCGCAAGGAAAAAACGTATAAACGCTCCTTCTCAGGAATGGCACCCAGGATCTGGAACTCACTCCCCCCTGAAATCAGACTCATTTCCTCTACCATGCTTTTCAAGAAAGAAGTAAAAGCTATCCTCATGGCTAAATACACTTGAATTATTACTGGGGAGGATATTTACAGACGTTGTACCATTCAGTTTTACTAATCTTTTTTGCATTTTTTGTATGACGCGGGTTATTGACCTGCCTGAGTGTTTTACGCTATCAATTATTTGTACTTGTATCATTATTGATGTATCTGGCTGACTATGCACCCACATGTACCGTCCCCACCCCAATTGCTATTTACTCATACGATGTTCCTCTCGTCTGTAAAGCGCTCTGATATCTGCAAAGATCTTGTTCGCGCTATATAAAACTTTCAAAATAAATAAATAAATAAAAATAAATATCCGGTCTAGTACCGTAATATATATTATTTAGGAATCTTTTGAATTTTGCAAAGCTTTATAAAGAAGACTCGATTTTCTTGAGGTTTCTTTATGGACAAATTGTGGGCACAACAGCCTCCTGACGATGTCGACCACAAATAAACAAGCAAGCCTGCTTTCAAACACCCTAGGCCCACCTGCCAGTACGCCGATAACGATGCATCACATTCGCACGGAATGGCAGCTATAAAATATGGGAAATATTAATGTGCTACTAAATTACAATTTACACTATCTGATTCCATGAATATCAAATGATTCAAAATTCACTTTACATCTGCTAGAAGTCACACGAGGTTGGGGGTCTTGTTAAGAGTAAGCCACACTTCTGTGGAATTACACATTTATAATCTTATAATGCTGCACGGCGCACAAATCCTCCTCGAGTCCTCCCGATCCCAAATGAATAAAACATGATTCCTTTATCCCTCCAGACGGAAGCAGCGCCAGGAGCTGCAGTATTATGAAATATTTACAGCGGTGGCGGGGGCTACCTGTCTTCTGTTCACACCTGCTGCCATGTTTATTTCATGCTGGAGCAGCTCCACTTCTGCAGGTTTCAAGCTCCCAGCTATGGTCGGCCGCCCAACTCCACAGAGCTAGGGTGACCATACTACCCGGGCCTGGTGGTTCGGTGGTCTAATGCATTCACTACAGGGACCTGTGTTCAACCTCATGGTTACAGGTTCAAACCCCGGCGGATCCACGCAGCCTTCCATCCATCTGAGGTCGATAAAATGAGTACCATTGAGTTGGGTAGCAATAAACAGCTGTTATTTAGCGCCAAGATGCCTATGGGTGAACGTGCACTTTACATTTCCCCGGATAGTCCAGCTTTGAGAGCACTGTCCCAGCGTCCAGATGCTTTTCCCAATCTTAAATACATGTTCCAGACTCAGGACCAAGCTCATGTCATCCTGCAAAGCAGAATTGAAACATTTGCTGTCCTTTCCACAGGCGCCTCAAAAGTCTGAAATAATTAAAGTAATGTAGCTTTTTCTTTCAGGCAGCACATGAGGAGGCATGCTCTCAGCTGAGGGGAGACGGAGCGGGTGGGGGTGAAGGGCTGCGGTCACAGGGTGCAAGTCCTGCCATAGCTAATGTTATACGAATGTAGCCTGAGCCTTGCATATTAAGAGTTGAAATAAACAAGAGTGCCAGAAGTTTCAGAGTCTGAAATGTGCAGCCACATTATATCACAGTGGCTTAGGGTCTGATTATGTTGTAGCCACGGTGGCGGTGAGTGCACCGCCGCCCTGGCGGTCCGACCTCTCTATTGCGAGTTTGGCGGTCGGACCATCAAAGGATGCTGCATCTGCCAGGAATCCATGATCCCTCTACGGAGATGCAGGGGTGTGAGGCCACAATATGCTGGCGGGGCCGCTGCAGCACCACAAAGCATAATATAAGTTTCCTGACTGCCTCACTTCAATGGCGGTGAGCCTGCCATTCAAAATGTGGCGGCGAGCCTGCCATTCAAAATTTGGTGGCAAGGAAACCAAGGGTGCCTCGGGGACATGGAATGCACGCGGGGGCACATAGTGTGCACCCCTATCTGCATTCACCCCCTTTCCTGCACAGCATGGACTTTCCAGTGCATGCCGTGCAGGAGCGGGCTTTGGCATTCCCATTGCGGTGCCATTTTAATAAGCACAGCCATGGGAACGCCAAAGGATTCCCCTCCCCGCCAGACCACAAGACTACTCGTAATCTGCAGGCGGCCGCGGTTGAGTTTGGTGGTCCTGGCGCGGGGCGCTGGCGTGGTGGCCCGCTCCAGGGCTGCCAAACTCGTAATCCCTAATACATATGTTGATCAATGGCAGCCTCCAATCCTGCTACTATGTCTGGTCTGTCCCAGTTTTTGCTACTCACATTCTAGTAACCCTACACAGAGACAAATCACTGAGGCCTACAAACAGGCTCCCTGGCTCTTTATTCTACTTTTCCATGCTCTATAGTACTAGGCAAACTTTTTGTTACACAGGTGAAATTCTGGTATTCCGTAAATGTAGCATTTATTTAAAAAAAAATGGAAAGAGCGCATGACATGATTTCCTGGAACTGTAACCTGCAGGAGACTGGTTTTCGCAGGGAACATCTTGTGGGTACAGTATCATCACTGACGAGATATGTCTTGCTCAAACTAGATTTCTGTTTTTTGTATGAGAGGTATGCTCTTCCGAGGAGTTTTCATGAGAAACCATCAACCTACATTGCACACAATTTGTATGTTTCTTATCATTTTCATAAGATTTCACACAGAAAAAAGAATGCTATTTTGCCAACACCATACTCTGAACTAGTATTACCTGGAACCATAGATTTTATTATTGCAATGGTGGTAAACCGACTTATAGCACATTAGAAATGCAGCGATAATTAGTCTATAAGAAGCACAATGAGGTATGATGGTTAAAAATAAATGTATTTCCTATAATTAGGAAAAAGGACCTCTCATACGACATGCGTGCATTTATGTTGATGGGGCTGCTGCCATTAATTGCAGTTTTGATTCAATGTGATTCATGCCGTGGGCTGATGTTGGTCACTCTCATGCCCACCTGGATTTGGTAAATATAGTTTTGGGAAGATCGCTCTGGTGTTACCTGAGGTTGATGCTTATAGTCTGCGGATGATCACAGTGTTATTCATTACTTATCGCCACGAGAACATTACTTTTTAGGATGTTCCTGTGGCGCAAGGGGCTTCACCTTAGTTACAAGGCAGTGTTAAGCCACTTAACTTGGCTTAACGCTGCTTTGTAAATAAGGCCTTCTTTCACACTATGCTTAGCATGAAAGGGGAGGGCAATGAGTGTTGCTGTGGGCGTTCCACCACAACACCCATTGATTCTGACGCTGCATCCTATTTACAAGGGAGGCGTATATAGGAGACAGTGCCAGAATGAAGACCAGGGGAAACCTGGTTTTACCCTGGCACAAAACACATGAAAACAGCAAAAGGCCAATGATTGTTTATGTGCAGGAAGGTCCCCATTCCTACACACAAACAATCATTTTTTTTACCCCGTTTACTGCTTCGAACGTTCAGCGCCAGTGCTGAACGTTCGAAGAAACGGGTGCGGCCGCGACGGCCGTTGGACGTGCGCAGCACCAGGGAGGTAGCTCATGCGACGTCCAACGGCCGACGGCAGCAGCGATAGGGTTAAATGCCGTTTTGCAACTTCTGTGTTTGCTGCATGAAGCAGCACACATAGAAGTTACAAAACGGCATATAAAGATGGTTTATGTGCAGGAAGGGGGACCTTCCTGCACATAAACAATCTTCCCCTGCACGCAGACAACCTTGCATTAAGGTGCAAGGGTGCCTGCGTTGGCGCTAGGCTGCTAATTATAGCACCAGTGCAGGGGAAAACGCTTAGAGTCTGTGGATGATCACAGTGTTAATTATTACTGGAATCTTACAAATGCAGGGGCATATCTACAAGCCCCTATCGCCACGGGAACGTTACTTTTTAGGATGTTCCTGCGGCGCTAGGAGCTTCACCTTATTTACAAGGCAGTGTTAAGCCACTTAACATTACCTTGTAAATAAGGCCTTCTTTCACACTATGCTTAGCATGAAAGGGGAGGGCAATGAGTGTTGCTGTGGGCGTTCCATCGCAACACCCAATGATTCTGACGCTGCATCCTATTTACCAGGGAAAACCTGGTTTTACCCTGGCCCAACGAGGAGAAATGTTTAATTTCTTCTCATTTTTGCTGTTTTCATGTGTGCTGTGTTTGCAGCACAAATGAAAACAGCAAAAGGCCAATGATTGTTTATGTGCAGGAAGGTCCCCATTCCTACACACAAACAATCATTTTTTTAAAATGCAGTTTCGCAACTTCTGTGTTTGCTGCATGAAGCAGCACACATATAAGTTACAAAACGGCATTTAAAGATTGTTTATGTGGAGGAAGGTGGATCTTCCTGCACATAAACAATCTTCCCTTGCACGCAGACAATTTTGCACTACGGTGCAATGGTGCCTGCGTTGGCGCTAGGCAGCTAAGCATAATGCCAGGGCAAGGGAAAATGCAGGGCTGCACCATATTCTTGTAAATATGGTGCAGCCCTATGCTTCTCAAGTGGCAGAGAGAGGCGTTAACCCAGGAAGGCTAACGTATCTCTCCGCCACTTCCCTTGTACATATGCCCGCACTTTAAAAATTGTTTCTCTCGGATGATTGGCTGCGGATCCGTATGCATAGTGTCTGGGTGATCCCACAAAAATACTGTGCTAGAGCTGATTATTTTATTATTATTATGTATAAAGCATTCATACACTCAAGAGAATCTAATACATACTTTGTGGGCATAATTGCTATGAAATACTGAAAGTCTTCCCCCCTGAAATTTAGAAAGAAAAAAAGTAAAGAAATGGGCACCATGGTATTCTAGAGGCCTGGACGGTGACAGGAGGATGCTCAGAGCAACGGAATGTACGTGGAGGGAATGTATGACGTTACAACGCATACATTTATAACGCATGCCTTTACAACACAGGGGCATATTAGCAAGTGCGTCATCACTGCTTAGCTGCACTTTTCGCCACTAAAGCGGCGATATTTTAATCGCCCTATCAGCAAGCTGTCGATAACAGCTGTTAGCGACAGCTTCCTGGCGAGAGCGACCGGTTTGGGTACCGCTTTGCATGTCAGCGATATTTATCGCTAATGACGTGCAAAGTAGGCATTGCCAACTTCATGGCAACTAAAAGCAGTCGCTAACTCACCTTCCCCCTATCACCAATGGCCGCGAAGCGATGAAATAACTCATGCTAACTGCGATTATCACTTGAATCTTGCACCAGCAAGAATCCTGATTTATGCATGCTAAACATGGGGGGTGGATTATGGTGATACGACCACAGGGTCGTATCACCAAGGCTATCGCCGTTTTGAGTACAACATCGCTGTTTTTTTGACACCAAAACATGGGCTTCTATTGGAACTCTCAAGGGCATATTATCAAGCCCATTATCATCGCTTTAGCAGCAGTTTTCAGCCACTAAAGCGGCGATAATTTCAACTGTTTCTTGATAATATGCCCCGAAATGCTTTAATCGCATCAGCAGTTTCCTCAGTACTATCAAATAACTTCCTACTGATTCACAAAAGATATAAAAAATCTCCCTCATCAAGCACAAAGCCACACACAGTGGCACACCAAACTACCTGTTTCAAAAACACAATATCAAGATCATACACTTTTATGGGCTGTGGCATTCCCTCTCACGCTTGGAAGTGGCTTGCCTTCTTCAAATCGGGAAGATCTCAATCTGTGTAATCTCACCCAAAAGAAGTGCCTTGTTGGGGTCCCACAAGATCTTCTCTTAGCCCTACAATTTTTAAAATATGCATTGCCCTCTTGGCCCAAGTCAATACACTTTTGGATTGATCCTTTTTTCAGACGCTGAAGACACATACGTTTTCATCTCCTTTGTCCACACTATCCTCATCACACAGGAACATTTCTCTAACTGTACGACTACAGCAGCTTTTTGGATACATCAAAATCATGTAAATATCAATGGGGAAAATAGAGAAATACTTATTTTTGAGCATGCTCCATGATATGCTCCTCAGCCTGATGGCATCAGGAACCAGGGGCTCCTCCCTCATCTTCCAAAAGAGTCAAAAATCTTGGTTTCCTGATCACTCCTGTAAGGCCCAAGTGAATCAATCCACATTGTCTTATTTTTTTTATTCTGAAAATGCTAGAGAAATTCATTCTATTGATTACAATGTCCTCCTGTAAAACCATGTTTCAAGCATTAATTTTCTAGCTACTAGATCACTGCAACTCTTTCAATTTGGGCATGCACAATTATTTTTTTAATCGGGACCAGACCACTGAAAACAGCAGCCTAATTCTTGGTCTTCCCCCACAATCAATGTCATGGTCTTGATGAGATCTTCGCTAATAAACCATCAAAAACGTGTTCTTTTTAATTCCCTCTATCACCTATAAAACATTTGACCACATTGATCCCACCAACTTGGGTTCCAAATTCAAGCTGTACTACCCCACTCGACACAGGATTGAAATTGCTTTCCATAAGCTTCCTAGAGAAATAGGAATATGATTCTCTGTGTGAAATGTACACCTCTTTTGAGCAGGGCTGTACTGGGAAACCAAAAGCCGCCCTCGCAAACATGCTCTAACAGTCTTGCTCCATATGTCTCCTTGCCCTGTCTTTCTCTATCCATCATTCTATTCTGTCTCTCTCTTTCTCTCCTCCTCTCTGATCGCTTTCTCTCCAACGTCCCCTTACATCCTTTTTTACTTTTCTTCTCTTTTGAAGCCTTCCTGTGCCTGCTGCAATTAACCTCGAAGAGCTGGTAATAGTGGCAGAGTTATCAGGAGCCGCCCTGGAATTTCAAACCTGGTGTCCGAGGGCTCTAGCCCAACACGTATTCATTCCAAACTCATCAAAATGGCCCCCATACGCAATGAGTACGGCAGCCTTATATGATCAAAGCATTCTTTCTACACACATGAGAGACTAAAGTTGGATACAAATCTGCCAAGCATGGCCGGCACAGGTAAGAGCGTTGGGGCGGGAGAGCGGGCGGGGTAGGGGAGAGTCAACAGACGACAGGACTGGTACAATGAAATAAAAAAATTAATAAAACCACTTAACTTGCGCTCTCGCCGCATTGGCGATGCAGCCAGCACAAGGTAAGTGGTTTTATTTATTTATTTAATTTTGCTTATCCAGTCATCTGTCGACTTCCCCACATTGCCCCGCCCCACTGGCCACCCCACTTACCTGTGCCGGCCACGCCTGGCATCTGCCCGCCCAGCTCTCGCGATCAGCACACAAGTGAAATCCCCTGTGGAATAAATGGCCTGTCCAGTCCTGCTTTTGAGTAACTAAAAAAAACACACTGTAGCATCCATATATCCATATGAGCAAGAGTCTGTATGACTAGTTCCATTCCTGTCTATAGGCAAATTTACTATTTCTGTGTTTGTACACTATAAATGCAAATTTAAAATATATCACCAGATATGATAATTGACTGCCAACTTGCTCCTGCTAAAAATTATATTCCATATTGTACCATCTATTGTTTTTCAAGTAAAATGTTGTCTTCTCATGTAAAGTACTGCGACACCCTTATATAAGACTTCAACCAACTAAATAAAAATCCTGAGTGAGCTTGATGCACGCATTGCTGAAACTGTCACTTAAAAAGGTTTCATTGGTACGATGATCAAAGTATTTTGGAAATGACTCTGGAACACTTAGCTTGGTTTGCTGCACGCGGCATTAGAATGTTCTCTCTGGGACGTTTGTCTGTGGTTTGAAACAAGCAGTGTTTAAAATAGTGGTATGTTTAACAGGGTGTGAAGCATGCAGAATTGGAATGGTGATACTGGAATGCCTGGCTGGAATGGATGCAAACCGTGCTGAAATGATCACTTTGAATGCCTAGCTGGAAAGCGGTCTAAGCAGTGTTGGGATGACCGCACTCATGCTTAACTGTGCTTAATACATGTGCTGTAAGGAGGGCGGCTTTACAACACTTACCTTTCGATGATGTTTGGTGCATGCGGATCTTCTTTGATGCCACAAACTGCAGCACCTTCTCCACATTTTCTCTCATTTCCTGTGGACTACCAGGACTTCCCTGAATCCCGTTCAGTCTTTCTCCAGCTGAGAAGAGAAACAACAGTTATTACTATTATTCTTTCTTTCCTTCATTTTAACATCCAAGTAACTGAACGATAAATGCAGGATTCCACCTAGTCTAGTTCAAACTGCTGCACAGAATATACTGCACCACATACAACTGACAGCTTATGGAGTCACTAGGTCTGCCATGCCTCAGAGCGCATGGGGGCACAGGAGAGATGTCCTGCATATATGGTGGGTTTGGCTGCAGATAAGGGTATTCTGGAAGAAGGTAAAGAACTACTTAAGGAGAGTGACTGACTTAGAAATCAACATGGATACCAAATTTATGGTACTAAGTTTAGGGGGAGATTACACACTACCCAAGTATGTGAAGATGCCGTGTGATCCCAATCTGGCTGTGGCCAGACGTGACATCATCGCTAGTTGGTAGCTAGCTCAACCTCTGGCATCAGCGACTGGTCCCACAATGTAGACTGGTGCAGGAAGGCAGAAAAGGTAATATATCAAAATAGGGGTCTCTGATGAAGTTCACAAAGATCTGCGGCAGCTTTTAGAGAAAAGAAGCACTGCTAGAAGAATGATGGGCACGGTATTCAATTTAAATTGTATAGGACCGATTAATCTACGACACCAACTTCAAATATGGTGAAAATCATCATATCTGGTCGGTCACTTATGGTCTTCGTCTGTTAAAACTTAAAAAGAAGTTTAAATAATAATGAGCTAATGGGACACACATTGGCACTTTGAAACAAGATCCACTGGTTTTACCAATGCTTGTTTGACAATTACCATCGTCACTGCAAACCCGGGACTGTCTGATACGACTCTGCCTACCATGTTTTGTGTCCTAGGGTTGTGCTCAGTGGGAGATTAGCCACAGGGCCACCTGAGCCCAAAACTCTGCACGTGCCCAACCCCTTACTGTGCACAGCCTTCCACAGTGCGCAGCAGTGGGAAGGCCCTGTGCCCAACCCACTGCAGGCAACCAACCCCCACTGTGCAAAGCTAATGACCTGCAAAATGGTGGTTTGCAGCAGAGTCTGGCCTATGACTCGCCATTGGTCATTTAAAAAAATGGTTTCCTTGTTACAGTGGAACCAGTACCACAGTACCATAGGAGTGACCTTGCTGGGTACTAAACTACTAGGTGCTAGTAGAGCTATATTGGTTTGAATTTAACTTATGGCAGGGTCTTTTTGGGACCCTTCCCCTCCAATCCCACATGGCCCTAGGGGTCAGGGTGTACCCATATTGCCCCCTTATGTAGCCTCTTGAAAGATTTTCCAGGACTCAGGGAATGAGTACCTGATTCTTGTAATAGCAACTGCACCAATTTCTTCAGTGTTGCGGCCACCCAATCAGATCATTCAGTACCAGAAACTGCAGCACGGTACTGAAATGATGGAAGAGAGAGAAAAAGCTTCCCTCGCCAATCGGAATGGCCTATTTCTTTTAGTACCACTGCAGTTCTGCAGGACAGATTTATCAAATCAGAAAAAGCATTTGCAATGCAATAGGTCTCGCATTAGGAAAGTGTGAGCTTTTGGTATTGTAAATGACAATTTGAAAATATAAAAATTAATACCATTGTTATTCACAAAGCCAATAGCTTACACTTTCCTATTGCGAGTCCTATTGTCTATGGCAATGCTTTTTGGTAGCAAGCAAGGACAGTGCTGTTGTGGTGCTGAGTGATGATGTGGTTGGGCTGAGTGATGTGGTGGTGTATTAGAGTGATGTGGTGTTGTATTAGAGTGATGTGGTGGTGTATTAGAGTGATGTGATGGTGTCCCCGAGTGATGTGGTGGTGTCCCTGAGTGATGTGGTGGTGTCCCTGAGTGATGTGGTGGTGCCCTGAAGTGATGTGGTGGTGCCCCTGAGCGATGTGGTGGTGCCCCTGAGTGATGTGGTGGTGCCCCTGAGTGGTGTGAGTGGTGTGGTGGTGTTCCTGAGTGATGTGGTGGAGTTCCTGAGTGATGTGATGGTGTCCCTGAGTGATGTGGTATTGTCCCTGAGTGATGTGGTGGTGTCCCCGAGTGATGTGGTGGTGTCCCGAGTGATGTGGTGGTGTCCCCGAGTAATGTGGTGGTGTCCCTGAGTGATGTGGTGGTGTTCCTGAGTGATGTGGTGTTGTTCCTGAGTGATGTGGTGGTGCCCCTGAGTGGTGTCCCTGAGTGATGTGGTGGTGTTCCTGAGTGATGTGGTGGTGTCCCTGAGTGATGGATGTGGTGGAGTCCCTGAGTGATGTGGTGGTGCCCCTGAGATGTAACAACCTCAAAGCCCACGAGACCGGAAACGGAACTGTAGCCTCAGAGAAGGTGATGAAAGGCGGGTGCTAGGAGGAAAGCATGGCCCCCCTCATACCCCGGCTCGGTGGTGAGGCTCGTGTCCACCTGCACGCAGGCAGGTGACAGCCCGAGGTGTTGAGAGAAGGCTGAGGTGTGACTGTCTCACCTGTGCCTTGGGGGGAAACATTTCTGCCACCTGTGCCCAGCTGTCGGCGGTGCCCAGCTGCCCCCGCACAGGCCACACTTCTAATGGCAAGAGTTACCAGTGTCAGGAGTGTTAATGTGGGCCCCAGGGAGGGGGCCAGGGCAGGCAGGCCTCTGGGGAGGGGGGGCAATGAGAGAGCCGGAGGAGAGACGTCCAGGAGAGACCTTAAAAAAGACCGCCATGAGCACAAGTGGAGAAACCGAGGTGCAGGGAGAGAACAGAGGAGGGGAGGGGGTGTGCGGTGAGAGAAAGGTGAGAGTGGATAACTCGGGAGAAAGAGGCTATACAGAGGTAAGGGACAGGGAGAAGAAGAGGACGGAAAACGGAGGAAAGAAAGGGGAGAAAGAGCAGTGAGACGGGAACAAAGTGAGGCAGGGAAGAGGAGGAGAAAAAGGGAATCGAGAGAGAAAGAAGAGATGGTGAGTCATAGTGAAGGGGAGAGAAAGAGGTGACGTAAGGGGGAGAGGGTGAGACAAAAGGAAGACAGACTGCAGCAAAAAAGACGGCAAAGAAGAGAGAGGTGCAGCTATGGAGGCTGTGGCAACCCGGGAGGTATATAAGTTTGAGTATTTAATAAAAAGCCAGTGAGGGAAGGGGCGAGTGAAGCAAGGAAGAGAAGAACGTGAGAAGTGGGGAACAAAGGGACAGCGGAAAGAGAGGCAGAGGAAAGAGGAAAACCAGAAAGCAAGGGGGGGATATTTAGGGAAGACAGAAAGAGAGCGATTGGAGGGACAGTAGTCTCAGAGGGTAGAGAGACACAACAAAGAACAAGTAAATAAAGCTCACGAGAGCGAGGCCAGCAAGTTCGGGCGTGCATTCCTTTGAAGTCTGATGGGGGGGGGCGGGGGAGCAGAGGAGGTGCTTCCTTTGAAGTCTGATGCCGAGGCTCAGACAAATGGTGGTGTACGAGCGGCTTCCTTTCAAGTCTGATGGGGGGCGGGGGAGCAAATGGTGAGCGCGCGCCCGGCGCACATGCACTGGCCATAATCCGCATTCCAAAGCCCTCTTGTTAGGCTTTCCTGAAGCCCCTACATAATTCTCGCCGAAGCAATGCGCAAGCGCATTGGCTCAGTGAGACCTAAAAAGCACGATTTCGAAATCACATTCGAATTTTGTTTTGTCAAGATGGGATATCAAACTTATGGGTCCTCAATTTTTCTTGGCTCCCGCTTATTGAACAGCACAAACTTTCTATGAAGGAGCCAAAGCTGATGAACTTCTTTTGGGGGATGTTTTGTTCAGATCGACTGCATCCAACTTATTAGCAAAAGAAACAAGCATTGGCATAGCCAATAGGTCTCGCCTTTGGGACCTTATAAGTGTTTAACCATGCAACACATTATCCGGAGTGCTGTGCCACCAGGGAGTGAATAGTTTTACAATTACTTCACTCTGGGTCATTTGGCCTGATTCAGTAATTCATGAAGGATTTATAGACAGAATGGAAAGTGTATCAATCAAAGTGCACAGTTTAAAACATTTTGCAAAGGACACCATGCTGCCCCCAAGCCTTGCAACCTGGTGTGCCCCGGTATGAGGCAGTAAGACCATGGAGGGAGGCTGGGGAGGTGTCAAGCACTGGTAGGAGTTGTAAAACAAGTCACTACCAGCCCTGTTCTAGGCAGTCAGCCTCCCAGAACTCCGAAATTAAATTAAACCACAAAAGCAGTAATTTCTGAAATTAATAGTAAGCGATTTGCTCCAGTTGTGATAAACTGTCACTCAAAGTGCCAAATACAACAAGGATGGGCTTCCGTGCTATTTAATGAAAATATTATGAACCCGCTTTAAAATTCAAAAAAGAGCAATTAGACCACTGGCATATTTCAGTTCCTAAAGATGAATACTTCTTAGATAAACGCTATAGAATCGTCTGGACAGCTGCAAAGAGATAACTTTGCATATTCTAAATGGTCATTTTTATTCGACATCTGTGTTTGCATTTTCCTATTGCATTTCGTACCAGACATCCGGAATCTAATTTAGCAGCCTAGCGAATGGGTCAAGCACATTACATAATATTAATAAGTTAAATGTTTTGCTAGTCAATATTACAATAACATACAAATGGGCCCTTTTGAGATGTGAATTTTCGATGGTATGCATCTTAAAAAATGAAAGTTCAAATCATGCCGACAGTAAATAGCTGTAATTCCTCATAATTAATTATGATATATGCAACAGCATGCAAGGCAATCCATTTATAAACCCTGGTCATGTCAAGCAGACCGGATTAACTTTGAGGTTTTAGTAGGTCTGACTCAAAGGACAACACGGATTGATACACTGTTTTTAAGCTTGTTGAAATTATACCTCCTCCTTGCAGATGCAAAACTCAAGAACAAAACAGAACGACCCTCTCGGCATGCTCTAGTGACACGTAATCAGGCGCACAACACCCCTTAGGCTCACGGGGCTTCTGCCCCCCCTCCCCCCCCCCCGTCGTGTGTGTCAGCCCGGCGGAGACAGCTTCGCGGGCTGGCGAGCATCTCATTGCTGCCGCACCCGAGTACTTAACAGGTCTTTAAAAGACCATTTACTCGCAAATTAGGCTTTTGTTGTGTGTTGACCCCTTCTTACAGCCACTCTGTCCTTGGTTGGAAGAATTAGCCCCCCCCGAAATATTTTTCAGCCCCCCCCAAATTTGGCTCTAGTTGCCCGCCTGCACGTAATGCTTACCACAATAGTTACTGTAGGCAAAACGAACATTGAGAACACATTTTACATGTGCAAAAATTTAGTGAAAAAATTAGATGCGTCTCTCGAAATTGGAGGAGAGGTTGCGAAATTCTGTGCCCGCCCCCTGCCTTCTGGAATCTGTGACGGGTTGCGATACAGTCCTGGATAACTACTAGGGAGGCATGGTTCCTAAAGCAACAGTACATCTCTTTACAAGCAATCCGATATTACAAATCACGTTCATGTCGATGTGCAAGTATTTGACTGATGAGGAAGTGTTTGTAAGAGAAGGTATCAGGTTACGTTAACATGAGAACAACTGGAAATTGTTGCACAAATATAAAAACGTTGTATTGTTATATACATTAATATAACTAGTTCATTGAAGTTGTTATGTTTACTTTTAATTTGATCTGTAATTTAATAGCGATCAAATTCACAAAATTCACAAATTTCGACCATTCACTCGCTAAAGATAGCGCCTTCGCAGGGGAGAGCAGTGGCTACCCAACAAGGAGTTAGTTGGCTCTCTATGTCTACATCGCAGGCTCTACTCTGAGTGTTGTCAGTTTGGGGTGTGCTCAAGCCATGGGCCCAGTCTGTGGGTGGTTGTGAACTGGGCAAGGGTTCAGGGACTAACGGGAAAGGGCAGGTACAGACGCCCGGAGGAGCAGGCCACTCAGCACTGACAAGCGGTGTCGGTTCAGGAGGTTACAGCGGGTCCAGAAACCAGCAAACTTTGTTCAGACATGAAGGTACCCCACAGCCTGTGCAGGTGGAGAAACAACTGAGAATACTGGGCAGACAGTAGCTTTTGAGCACCGCCCGCTACCAGTGACTGAGCCGCCCGCACAGCAGCAGCCATGTTGGCTATCTTTGCAGCGGAGAAGGTGGATATTTGCGTGCAAAGTGCAGTGCCAGATGTGCTCCCAAGGCTCATCACAGAGCCGCAGTTAGGTCAGTCTTTTGGAGCTCTCACTGCTGCCGCACCTCCGAGAGAGAGAGGGGGGGTGGTTATGTGCTGGTACTGTGCAGTGTGGGAGAGGAGGCAAAGAAAACAAGACAAGCGCTGAAACACAAGCGTGGCCCCGTGACCGCAAAACTTAAAGAGTACTCGTGCATGCAGAGCGTTTGTCTTGTGGGAGCGAGCAGCGGCTGGCGTGATAATTGCAAACAGATGGCGCTGCTGTTCACCCCCGCAAGGCAAAAGCATTGCATGCACGAGTACTCATTGGAAACAGTGCAAAACATACACGAGTTTCCAAGAAAGTACAGAGCGATTCCAAGTGTTCCTCCTAAGCAGCGCTTCTGCGCTGCGTAGGCGAGACTTAAAAATGATTTTCCTTTGGAAATTCTAACCTAACTTTAACTAAACTGTAGAGATACATATATTAAGCGCATACATTATACTTATAGGGGCTGTCAGTCCTCTTCAACCATTGGTCTCTTTTTTTATCATTCAAATGTTTCTTCAACCCGCTAAACCATACAGCACACGACAATGAGGGAGTCTGCTTCAATCATTAGATATCTTCACTGCGGGTGATACCATTCTGCTCTTTCTCAAGCATCACATTCACACACAGAGTAGGTCCATTTAGTGCAAGGGACTGCTATGGCAATATATACATTTGAGACCAAAACAAAATATTTGCTTTAAGGCAATTTTTTTATGATGACAAAGGGCCCATCACTTCACACAACCACAACTATAAAGTTTTACATAAAAAAATGACAAAACAAGTATTACCAAACCCAAAAGGCTAGCAGCCGATGCCAGACTTATTGGCTGTGACAATGCTTGTTTGATTTTTTTGACTAGCAAAGGTTGCTCATATCCTGTTTTCTGGACTAAACACTTCCCTTCTACATTAGTTATCTTCTTGTTACTCAAGAATTGTTACTTTTCCTATTCAAAGTCGTCTGTACTGTATGTTGCTATACATTCCCTTTGATGCGGAAAAAAAAAAATGATCACAAATACGAGAAACGTGTGCATATACTTCGAATTTTGTCTCTCAAATCTTCACAATCAGGACTTATAAAATGATAACCTGTTAGAAAAGATGCTTGTTTGTCTTGGCCAGCACAGCGAGAGCATAGGCTTACTCATTAATATGAGTATGTGACAACCTAATTGTTTTTGCAATATTCGACCCAATGAGCGCTGTGTTGATTAACAGAGGATCATAAAAGATTAGAATTATTGTCTTTCATGAGGAGAACAGAAGTTAACAAGCCTTGGGAAAGCCAATAGTCCTTGCCTATGTGAGATTTATTGGCGTTGCTAATGTTTTTTTAGCTATGTTGCAAATGGATGAAAGCAATGTAAGAAAACCGTATGACACAGCCCACGTTGTCTGCATTATAACACTTTTGTTTTCATTTTCAGTTATGCTGCACTGAAGCTAGCTGTATAATATGTCTAAAAACATTGACAAAGCCAATAGATCTTGTATAGGTGAGGCCTAATGGCCAAAGCTTGCTATGGAATGCCATATGGTAAGTTATACGTATTTATATAGTATTTACAATGGCTGAAGTGCTAATCTTATAGAACAGAGAATGCCCTTGCCAAGGTGTTAATGTATCCAGAATCAGAAGCATTTTAGGACCACACAAAAACTGTGAAAATGTACCCTATAATTGCGCTGAATGTAACATAAGTTGTAGGTAGACAAGAAAAGTCTAATAGGTTACATCTTTTATTGCAGTGATGCTTTAGGCTATGTGTTACTTTGGGTGCAATAGTTACAAAAGAACAAAAAAAACACCCTGACTGTTTGTTTAGTAGTAGCAATAATCAGTGTTCAGTGGGTTTTCTAGACCTTTTAGCTTCTGTGAGACTGCACATTCTTCACCATTCAAATCACGACCCCAGTGCCTGAAAGCTAATTGCACTTGACTGCTGTTTAGGAGTAACATATTGTACTGTATTTTATTGTAATTGCATTTATATAGTGAAATATGAAAGCCATTTGAGAGATGGATATAGCAATAATCTGTGATCAGTGGGTTTCCCAAAGCTTTTGGCTTCTGAACCACTGCACTTGCTTCAACATTCAAATCATGACCCTGGTGCCTGCAAGAAAACTGTATTTGTGACTGCTTGTTTAGTTGTAAAATATAGCAATGATCAGTGTTCTGTGGATTCCCTTGACCTTTTGGTCCCTGTGCCACTGCACCTGCTGCATCATACAAATCATGGCCTCAGTGATTGCAAGGTAACTGCACTTGTGACTGCTGGTTTAGTACTAAAATATAGTAATAAACGGTGCTCAGTGGGTTTCCAAGACCTTTTAGCCCCTGTGTCACTTCACCTTGTGTACCATTCAGATCAAGACCCTATGGCATGCAAGGTAATTAATTGTACTTGTGACAGCTTTTTCAGTAGTAAAATATAGCAATAATCAATGTTCAGTAGGTTTCCTAGACCTTTTTGCTTCTGTGCCACTGCACAAGCTGATTCATTCAAATCATGACCCTGGTGCCTGCAAGGTAACTGCACTTGTGACTGCTTGTTTAGTAGCACAATATAGCAATGATCGGTGTTTGGTTTTTTCAGTAGTAAAATGTATTGCGACTTATATAGCGCACGTATCACCCGAAGGTATCAAGGCGCTTGCTTAGGGAACCCGTCCTGGTATTCCCCTGTGAGATACTCCGGCAGGGTATCCACAAGGTGAAAGCCAGGCATCCCGCCGCGAGGGGCAGTAGTGGAGATTAAGCAAGCTATTGCCCAGAGTCGCAGAGTGTGACCCCGTGAGTCGAGTAGGCACCGGAACGAGAATTGTCGAGTTCGTGGAATTTTTGAGCCCGAGACCCACCGAGGCGGGGAATCGAACCCTGGTCCACGGCCGATCTCAGCTTCTGGGTCTGCCGCCTCTAACCACTGAGCCACGCTTCTCCACTATAGTAATAATATAGCAACAATCAATGTTCAGTAGGTTTCCTAGACGTTTTGGCCCATGTGCCACTGCACCTGCTGCACTATTCAAATCATGACCCTAGAGCCTGCAAGGACAATTGAGGAAATCGTTTATATCCAGTAATACATGTGGTCCAAAAAAGACACAGTTGCAGACTGAGTACACTATTATTGTGTAGCTAAACATAAATACAAAAGCTTTCATAAAAAGTGCCTTTAAATGCATCCGTCTCTCCAAAACAAGTTGCCACAGATGTCATAAATAAAGCATATGCTTTACTCATCAAAGTGAACAACAATCATTGATAAACTGTGTTACATTGTAACCGGCTGTGTCCTGTGAAAATATCTTATCCTGTGCTTCACAGTGAATGGGCCATAAACAGTGTAAATGGCCCAAAATCACCATATGTTAGGCTACGCTGGGACTAAAATGTGGTTTTGTACTTTGTTCCTAAAAAGGCAGTTTCGCAAATTAAATGGATTCACCAAAGAAGAGGAATTTTTGCAAAATATGTGCAAATGTTTTGTGCAGCTGAAAAAAGAGATTCCCTTTGAAGTGGTATAAAATATTTTTTTAAGAAAAGTTTGCTACACAATGACAATTTCCAAACAAACATTGCCAATATCAATAGGTTTGGCACGTGACAAACTTTACAAAAGCTATAAAAGGCCTGCAGCAGCTCAAAACAGAAGGGACTGCTGTGTGTATAGAATGTATTAATGAGATAAGAAATTGTGTGATGGGAGTGTCCTGTTAGGAGGCAAAATAGTACCTCCTGCATTCCAATGAAGACAGAAGGATACACAAACTGGAAACAGAAATAAGGCAAAATTTATTTTCTGCTAAATAGTTGGGTACAGTTGTTTTCAGTCGGGTATGGTGAGATGTTGGATTTCACCAGATATTTTTGCATACACTAAGACAAAAATGCACACACACTCTCCTTTTCTGTTTTGAAAGTCAAAAACAGCTTACAAAAATATTGTGTTTTCTCTCTAAGTACTCCTACCAGTCTGCATTTCTCTCCCTTTTCATTGCACATTAGGCCCCTCTCTTGCACCCTGCTTGTCCTATTTTTAAACAGTATGCAGCTTGATTATCGGAAATCTGAAGCTCACCCCCATCTCATTGACCAAGCTACGCCCCTGTCTTTCTGACGCCATCACTTAAATAACTCTAAAGTGCTTTGTACAGTTATAATGTGGTTTCTAAGCACTGTAAATATTAGGTTTTGCCATTATGCCAGGTGAAAATTGGGCAACAAAGAAAGTTAACAAATAGAATGGAAGCAGTAAACTTTTAAACTGGTAAAAACTAACCCATGAAAATGTGAAATGTGAAATTGATCCGACAAGTAAAAGAGGTTGCATAAAGAACAGGAGAGACTGGTAGAAATAAAGAAGTGAATCCATGAAATGTGTAAAATACGTGAAGTGGTCATCTAAAATAGGTAGAAAACAAATGGGGGACATGCGTAGCAGGTAGAAAGCAATAAATGGACAAGCAAATTTGTGAAATGGGTAGAACCCATGAAGGAAATGTGCAAAGTGTGTAGAAATTAACATAAGTGTGTGTAAAGAGTAGAACAAGAAGTGGGCATAAAATGGGTAGAATCAGGGCTTTAAGAGAGATAAATAAAAAAACTGTGTGTCTGTCAAATGGGCGTCACCAATGTAATTAAGGGCGTGACTTACAAACATGTACATTTTCTACGGGCTCATCCAAGATGTGATTTACAACATCTCAAATCCAGCCGTGGCCCATGCAGGTAAGATCAGTGGGGCTGGGTGAGGGTGGGGGTTTCGAGAGATCATCATGAGGGAAAATTAAATAAATTATTAATTTTCAGATGACCATGAGGGAAAATTAAATAAATAATTAAATTTTCCGCGTGGTCGTCTCTCGAACTACCCCTCCAACTCGGCCCCACCGCTCTTACCCGCACGGGTTGCGGCTGTTCAAATCAATGGGCAAGAAACTGAACCAAATCCCCTAAAATAAATATGTATAAAATACAGTATGTTTGCCATAAATTACTTATGTGGCACTAAGCGTGAAATTTAAATCAAGTACTGGCAAAAACATAGGTTTGGGTTTTATATGCTAGCATGTTTAGTGCACATTTACAGCCATACGAGGATAGAATAGGCTATAGTTGTAAAGCTGTCTCTTGCGTCAGTTCAATGCAAATACTGGAGAAGAGGCAGAAGGATAAACATCTAACAGCATTGGGTTAGAGAGGAGTACTCCACTGAGCAGAGCCAAGACAGGATTGACCAAGTCTCAAGTGAGTGGCTAAAAAAGTCTGTCCGAAGACAACAAGTAGCTGAAAGGGGAAGACTCAAAACTCAATGTGAGTGTTTTGTCAGCAATCTGACAGCCGCGCTGTCAAACCAATGGGAAACTCAAGCAGAAACTTATCTGGTCCTAGAACTCGGAAGGATGGCAAGTGAAAAAAACGAATACTCACCGACTATCTCAATGAGATGTGCTAGAACGACGCCATTTCTGAGGTCCTGTCTCAGGTCGTGGATGGGCTTTATATCCGGCTTCTTTTTCAACTGGGAATTCACCCAGGCCACATATGCCTTTAGTTGTTGCTGGAAAACAAGTAACATATATGTTCAAACATATATAATTTGATTAACTGACAATATTCGGAGATATGAGGAATAAACTGGTGAGTATGTAGCGATGATCCTAAATTTTATAAAAGGGTTTATAAACTTAATTATTTCATGTATTTAGATTTCCAAAGCATACAAGCAGCCAAACCTATCTCAGAATCAGTATTTAGTCATACCATATGAAACTATGCCACATCATAATGCTTTATAAAAGGAGGTGACGTCTGTGGTAAAATGGTGTGATCGGACTGGGACAGAAAATAGGCCTAGGCACCAAAATAAAAGTGGCCTTCATTAGTCAACTAGGTAGGTAAAAATGTGGCCAGGTTTACAGAGTGGGACAACTTTGTGCTAGTAAAGGCACGCAGTATAAGTGTACTGCAAGGTATGAAAGATTGAATAGATTTGAGCTTGCTGCAGGCAATGATTGTTTTAATATCAGCAAAAACGGGCCCAGCAAACCATAACACAGGCCCGCAATCAGCCAAAAAAAGTCCCAAACTGGCCTGTAAGACCAGCTCATTTTACACTGCCCGATTACCCTATAAGCCAGTCCGACCCTGTGTTCTGGTGCTCCAAGCAATGGTCTTACCTGGGACATCAGGAAGATTGTGTCACTTTTGGCAGCTGAGGGTCACACAGTTTTCATAATTCTTCTATCCCTCCCCCGTGCCTCAAACATAGGTCGTACATGTGCTCTACAGAAGTACATCTTGCACTTTTCAATATTTAATGATGTTTACACATAAATATAGAGAGCCCTTGGAAATACACCAGTAGCAGCTTCATCTTTCTCAAAATGCAAAATAAATATGGATATACACCGAAGATGTCCCTCCCTAGCACACTAGTGAAGACATTCTGGGATGGGGTATGCACAATTTGAGCCTCATTCTGTGTTTTGTACCTATGCATGGGTAAAAACCCACAAATACTAGATGTACCTCCTACTTAACAAGGTGCACAAGCTCTGAATATGTGCCTTTTGACCACATGATTTATTTTATCTGTTGAAATTGATGTTGGCAAACAACCGTAGTGTACAGTTAAGAGTTAGAATGCCAATGCAGACGCAAACTGAAGTTTGTGCCCCAAAGTTTTTGCCCGAGTAAGATTTTGTGGATAACTTGTAAAAAGGCCCAAAATATGCTAGAAATAAATATGGATGATCACAGATGGGAATGCTAAAAAATATAAATGCTATAAAACTGGGAGCTCTAATGATAAGCGAGCAGAGCTTATGCTAGAAGCAGGTTCCATAAAGAGCTGCCTCATGCCATCATAATGATGTTTCAGAAATCTTTATTCAAGTAAGTGCACGCTACAACTGTCCACAGATGCAACACTGAGAATCCTGTAGCCAATGTGGCTAACCTTTCACCGACTCACTGTTTGTTCTGTGATTATTGCCAGCCTTGAAAGAGATAGGCATGAAAAAAATCTGAAATGTTGGATAGAATTTCGAAAAAAACGTGAAATGTGGCTAACGCGATGTTAGGTGGTAGGGCGTTCCAGAGTTTGTGGTATTGGGCAGACATGCTTAGGGTTTTGACGGTGGGTTGAGTTTGAGAGGATTGACTCACCAAGGTCTAAATCATAAGAAAGATTATTTCTTGAAGATCTGGAGCTTGTTTTTAAGTAAAAAGACCACAATTTTGTATTTCTACTCCTTCAGACTCAATTCAATAAGCCATATCTTTGGTTATTAAATTAAGCATGTGCAAGAGGGTTGACAAATGGCAGCACTCGAGCCATGAGTGGCTTGCTGCTCTCTCCGTTGCATTAGGAGAGACGGTGGAATGGTACGTCTGCCGCAAGGGCCAGGCTTGGCGCATGTAAACTAATCAGATTTTCCAGGGATAGGATTAGCTTTCTTCTGCACTAAGCTTCCCATTCTGGTGTCAATACAGACTGCCAGCAGTTCTAAGCTCCCCGCCGCTCCCGTAATACCACTGCCAGGCTGAGCCTTACAATAGGAAGCATGCAGTCGCATTGTCCTCAAAGCGGGCTCTCGCCATCAGCATGACACAGTAAATCCAGACATTGGCCAGGAGAACGGATCCAGGGCACATGCTGACTAAGCAGTCTGGTGGCGGGAGAAGTGATATGACAGCAGTGGGTCTGAGCCACAAATCTGCTGCTTAATCATGGGACAATAGCAAGAGAGAGAATGGAAGGGAGACCTAGAGAACTGTACAATGGAGTAGTGGCTAAATTGTCAGTTGTGACCGGTGCCCGATCCCAAGCTTCTTCAGTTGACACTACTGTGTGAGGCTGCTCAAATCACTTAATCTCCTTGTCTGTGCCTCTGTGCCCCTTTCATGCCATAGCTGGGGCTTCCTACATAACTCATTGCTAGGCACTAAAAAAGAGCAGGTTATAAATTCATTTAACTGGGACGGTAGAGCCTATACTCTGAGTCTGTGACTTTGATTCAATAAAACTTCCTATTCAGACAAACGAGTATGCTTGATAGACACATAGGTGGCAATTAGAGATGGCAAGGAGTATCATTTGTTACTCTTGGCTTGCCCTTTGGTACCACTGGCACTGCTATTACTACCACTGATCAAGGAGGCAGTATCAGGAAGAGAATATAACAAGCATTAGAAATGCAATCGGGCTCGGATTTATTTGAGTTTGAGCTAATGGCATTGTAAATGCCAATGTATTGTTGCTATGTGTTATGGAGTGTGTTCATGTGGTGTGTACTGCCAGTGATCTCCTTGTGAGTGTGAGAATATTGCACCGTTACTGCCTGTGATGTCCTTCTTGTGAGTGTGAGAAGCTTGCACCTCTGCTGCCTGTGGTCTCCTTGTGAGTGTAAGAAGCTTGCACTGCTGCTGCCTGTGATGTCATTCTTGTGAGTGGGAGAAGATTGCACCTCAGCTGCCTGTGATGTCCTACTCACTACTCTACTCAACTCACTACTCTACTCACTACTCTACTCACTACTCTGCACTCACTACTCACTACTCTACTCACTACTCTACTCACTACTCTACTCACTACTCTGCACTCATTACTCACTACTCTACTCACTACTCTACTCACTACTCTACTCACTACTCTGCACTCACTACTCACTACTCTACTCACTACTCTACTCACTACTCACTACTCTACTCACTACTCTGCACTCATTACTCACTACTCTACTCACTACTCTACTCACTACTCTGCACTCACTACTCACTACTCTACTCACTACTCTACTCACTACTCTACTCACTACTCACTACTCTACTCACTACTCTGCACTCATTACTCACTACTCTACTCACTACTCTACTCACTACTCTACTCACTACTCTGCACTCACTACTCACTACTCACTACTCTACTCACTACTCACTACTCTACTCACTACTCTACTCACTACTCACTACTCTACTCACTACTCTACTCACTACTCACTACTCTACTCACTACTCACTACTCTGCACTCACTACTCTACTCACTACTCACTACTCTACTCACTACTTTCTACTCACTACTCTACTCACTACTCACTACTCACTACTCTACTCACTTCTCTACTCACTACTCTGCACTCACTACTTTACTCACTACTCTACTCTACTCACCTCACTACTCTACTCACTACTCTACTCACTACTCTACTCACTACTCACTACTCTGCACTCACTACTCACTACTCTACTCACTACTCTACTCACTAGTCACTACTCTGCACTCACTACTCACTACTCTACTCACTACTCTACTCACTAGAGGTGTGGCGCCGCGGCCAGGGCGACTGACGCTGGAATCTGGGGACCACGGTTCGATCCCCGGCTCCGGCGGCAGGTTAGCCCAGCACCATGTGACTCTGGGCAATAGCTCGCTTAATCTTCCCGACGGCCCCCAGCGCCTAGAGACCCTTACGGGTGATTGTGCGCTTTACAAATGTGGACTTTACTTTACTTTACTCACTACTCTACTCACTACTCACTACTCTACTCACTACTCACTACTCTGCACTCACTACTCACCTCACTACTCTACTCACTACTCACTACTCTGCACTCACTACTCTACTCACTACTCTACTCACTACTCACTACTCTACTCACTACTCACTACTCTACTCACTACTCTGCACTCACTACTCACTACTCTACTCACTACTCACTACTCTGCACTCACTACTCACTACTCTACTCACTACTCTACTCACTACTCTACTCACTATCTACTCACTACTCACTACTCTACTCACTACTCATTACTCACTACTCATTACTCACTACTCAACTCACTACTAACTACTCTACTCACTACTCTACTCACTACTCTACTCACTACTCTACTCACTACTCTACTCACTAATCTACTCACTAATCTACTCACTACTCACTACTCTACTCACTACTCACTACTCTACTCACTACTCTACTCACTACTCACTACTCACTACTCTACTCACTACTCTACTCTCTACTGACTACTCACTACTCTGCACTCACTACTCACTACTCTGCTCACTACTCACTACTCTACTCACTACTCACTACTCTCCACTCACTACTCTACTCACTACTCTACTCACTACTTTCTACTCACTACTCTAGTCACTACTCACTACTCTACTCACTAATCACTACTCTACTCACTACTCTGCACTCACTACTTTACTCACTACTCTACTCACTACTCTGAACTCACTACTCACTACTCTACTCACTACACTGCACTCACTACTCTACTCACTACTCTACTCACTACTCACTACTCTGCACTCACTACTCTACTCACTACTCAACTCACTACTCACTACTCTGCACACTCACTCTGCACTCACTACTCACTACTCTGCACTCACTACTCACTACTCTACTCACTACTCTGCACTCACTACTCACTACTCTACTCACTACTCTACTCACTACTCTACTCACTACTCTACTCACTACTCTACTCACTACTCACTACTCTGCACTCACTACTCACTACTCTGCACTCACTACTCACTTCTCTGCACTCACTACTCACTACTCTACTCACTACTCACTACTCTGCACTCACTACTCACTAATCTGCACTCACTACTCTACTCACTACTCTACTCACTACTCTACTCACTACTCACTACTCTGCACTCACTACTCACTACTCTACTCACTACTCTACTCACTACTCTACTCACTACTCACTACTCTACTCACTACTCTACTCACTACTCTACTCACTACTCACTACTCTACTCACTACTCACTACTCTACTCACTACTCACTACTCACTACTCTGCACTCACTACTCACTACTCTACTCACTACTCACTACTCTGCACTCACTACTCACTACTCTACTCACTACTCTACTCACTACTCTACTCACTACTCACTACTCTACTCACTACTCACTACTCACTACTCTGCACTCACTACTCTACTCTACTCACTACTCACTACTCTGCACTCACTACTCACTACTCTACTCACTACTCACTACTCTACTCACTACTCACTACTCTACTCACTACTCTGCACTCACTACTCAACTCTACTCACTACTCTACTCACTACTCACTACTCTACTCACTACTCACTACTCTAATCACTACTCACTACTCTACTCACTACTCTGCACTCACTACTCACTACTCTACTCACTACTCACTACTCACTACTCTGCACTCTCGACTCACTACTCAACTTACTACTCTACTCACTACTCTACTCACTACTCTACTCACTACTCTACTCACTACTCTACTCACTACTCACTACTCTACTCACTACTCTGCACTCACTACTCACTACTCTACTCACTACTCTGCACTCAATACTCACTATTCTACTCACTACTCTACTCACTACTCACTACTCTACTCACTACTCTACTCACTACTCTACTCACTACTCTACTCACTACTCACTACTCTACTCACTACTCTGCACTCACTACTCACTACTCTACTCACTACTCTGCACTCAATACTCACTATTCTACTCACTACTCTACTCACTACTCACTATTCTACTCACTACTCTACTCACTACTCACTACTCTACTCACTACTCTACTCACTACTCACTACTCACTACTCTGCACTCACTACTCACTACTCTACTCACTACTCTACTCACTACTCACTACTCACTACTCTACTCACTACTCTACTCACTACTCACTACTCTACTCACTACTCTACTCACTACTCACTACTCACTACTCTACTCACTACTCTACTCACTACTCTACTCTCTACTCACTACTCACTACTCTGCACTCACTACTCTGCTCACTACTCACTACTCTACTCACTACTCACTACTCTCCACTCACTACTCTACTCACTACTCACTACTCTACTCACTACTTTCTACTAACTACTCTACTCACTACTCACTACTCACTACTCTACTCACTACTCTACTCATTACTCACTACTCTGCACTCACTACTCACTAATCTGCACTCACTACTCTACTCAATACTCTACTCACTACTCTACTCACTACTCACTACTCTGCACTTACTACTCTACTCACTACTCTGCACTCACTACTCACTACTCTGCACTCACTACTCTGCACTCACTACTCACTACTCTGCACACTCACTCTGCACTCACTACTCACTACTCTGCACTCACTACTCACTACTCTACTCACTACTCTACTCACTACTCTACTCACTACTCTACTCACTACTCACTACTCTACTCACTACTCTACTCACTACTCTGCACTCACTACTCTACTCACTACTCTACTCACTACTCTGCACTCACTACTCACTACTCTGCACTCACTACTCACTACTCTACTCACTACTCTACTCACTACTCACTACTCTACTCACTACTCACTACTCTGCACTCACTACTCACTACTCTGCACTCACTACTCTACTCACTACTCACTACTCTGCACTCACTACTCACTACTCACTACTCTACTCACTACTCACTACTCTACTCACTACTCACTACTCTGCACTCACTACTCTACTCACTACTCACTACTCTACTCACTACTCTACTCACTACTCACTACTCTGCACTCACTACTCTGCACTCACTACTCTGCACTCACTACTCACTACTCACTACTCAAGTACTTTCAATGCAAGGTGACTCTCATTGATGCTTTATAACTCAGGGGTGGGAGGAGTGGTGACGGTTCAACCTACGTGTTCCCAAAGTGAGTCACCCTCGGAAGGCCTGAAATGTTTATTCAAAAGACAAAACATGAGTAATAATCTCAAATGTGCTCTGGGTGGCAATTAGCATGGTAGTAGCAAACATTTGCACTGTCAACCCGCATGAAGCACCGATGCCCTACTTGCTCGGTTCTGCTTTTAATGCAGTAAACCACTACAACTTGTGGGAAAGCCTGGTGTTGGCTTTTAGCTGTCAAATGCATTTCCCTTCGGAGAAATATGCCTAGCGGCTCAATTACCAGTCATTCCCAATACACTACAGCGCTGAGCACGAGTGATGTGGCTTTGACATTTAACCTCTGACCCTTAAATATTTGCTAGCTTTTAAACTGATTGTGTACAATTACCCCATCACGTCAAGCGCTGATTTATCATCCCGTCCAATAGCTTGTGCTCCAGCAAACGCTAAACTAAGACGCCTGTTTCAGAACACTTAAATATTTTACTGTCCATTATATATGCGAAAAGTGCTCCCCTGCAAAAAAACTGTCAGGCTCGGACAAGGGACTGCTTTAGACCTCACATAGTTTTACATTGAACGCGCTCACCGCTCAGACCATCTGGATTGCATTACACGGGCACTCTGACAGCTCCTAATTAAGATTAATAGTCTGCCGTGCGCGTAACCGCACAGAAAATGCCAACATGGCCGCCTAATGCCCTATGGCATCAAGACTACTACAAAAACAGCACCGCGACGACCAATCACCATTCAGATAATAAAAAAAAGATCGCGCACTAAGGAATGTTTCTTTCCCGAGCCCTAAAGAAACTTTTTTTTGTTCTTTAACAATAGGAGCTCGGAGCTCCGCCCCACTTCGTGGTGACGTAGGCCGAGCCCTAAAAAGGGATCGAAGATCCATGTTTACTTCCTGTAGCTTACACTGCTTGCCCTTTCTCTAGCCTATCTGCAGCAAACAGAATGCTGTTGAGGCTGGGACAAGAAGTCGATACTGTAAATAGCACAGGGGGATATAAGGTGTATGATGACACTTTCAATAGCGCTGCAACTTTGATAAGTTACATTATGTGGACGGTTGCCCAAATGAAGGCACATGGTCAGACCATGAAGAGTGGATGGATGCAGGCTTGCATGAAGCATAGCCAAAGACAACCTGCAACAACACACATAGAAGTGATGGATCATGGCTGTCGGGCGACCTTGCATGGTCAGTAGCCACCACTTGTGTTCTTGGATACTGGCCAGTGCAGTTGTGGACATACCGTGCTATCAGGGGCAGCTCCTCCTAAAGAGCGGAGGAGGGTCAACCCGCCTGCTGTAGCCCAGCAGGCACACACAAATAAATAAAATGTCATTGCAATGCCATTTTATTGCCATGCCATTTGATTTTCTACCGGCTCGCACGAATGTGAGGGCAGGGGGCAGGGCTGAAATACGCCTTGTAGTATTACAACTGTCCCTGCAATGTGCATGTCTGGTTGGCTGGCTCTCTTGCAACAGCCAGCCTGACTTGCATACTGTAGACACAAAAATTCCTTGGCTGTGAAACAGTCCGGGGATTGCTGGCACAGGCCCCCAGCCTCAAAAAGAGTGCTGGGTTAGCCTTTTCCTACCAATCCTGGAGCTGCTCTCACCATGAGAACAGCTCCAGGATTGGCTGGATTTGGGTTCCACCAGCAGGAAGGAAGTCCTTCCCTTTCCTGCTCGTGGACACGATCAGGGATAGAAGTTCTGCACTAGCGGTACCAGTACTGGGGAGTTTGGGGCCATTCCGCCACACCATATTTTTATATTAGTAGCCACCACTGCATGCTATGTATAAATACTTGTTCAACCATGATGTCTGCCTTTTATAGACTGGCACATAGTCAGGTATCAAAGCATCCAGACACTGTGGCACGCATGTAGACATGATGTCACTTCCAGGGTTCATGGACAGTCCCGAAGTAACCATGTAGTATATTCTAAAAGGAAGACCAGCCAAGGGAACAACACTAACTAGTCAATATGGTTCTATATTTTCAGTCTTTGGACTGGTCTCATAGCCTGGTCCAGGGCTCGAATAATCCACTCGCCCGCTCGCTATGGTGACCAGATTTAATCAGGATGAGCTAATTTTAGGGCCTACTTGGCCTTTCTGGCAAGTAGGAAGACAAACTGACTTTTGATCTCTGTCTCTGAAAGCAGAGCAAATGTGACAAGATAATAAGATTTGAAGACATCTTTATTGTTCACAAAGTGAATGAGCAATAAAAATGTCTTTAAATCTTGTTATCTTGTCACATTTGCTCATTTCAGAGACAGAGGTCAAGTACATTACAGTTAGGCAAAGTAGATTTTTCAGGTTACTAGAACTGTAAGTCTAGTAACATTGTAATGATTGCCTGTTGAATTACTACATGGTCCTACGTTGTTTCTGGATTCAGAGGATATCTATCCTTCAAAAAAAGCTGCCTGTTTGATGTCTTCCGTTAGTAAGTACCAGCTTAAGGTCACTTGGTTTAGATTGGAATTAGGAACAAAATAATGAACTTGAGAATGATGTACTAATGTTTGACAAGATCCTTGGTGAAACAGCCACATACATATTCCTCTGTGAGTGACTACACTAGACTTTCCTGTTCCCTTTGAGACTTCCCCACCCACAGTTCTAGCACACGTTTATTTTATATGGTCTTCCTAGATTACTACACATACCGACAGATAACTAATACTAGTCTCATCTCTAGACTTAATAATGCTGACGTTGAGTGTATCTCCTTGACAGCCCTCTCCATAATGTTACCATCAATCAGCTGTAGATCCCACTGTAACATTTCAGGGAAAGCCTGTGACTCATCAGTTCAGTCCATCACAAGAAGAACACAAACCTCACCAATGGCACTGTGGGCAGGGAACCATGCACCCAATGTGTTCTAGAGTAAGCGGTTTCTGGAAACGCTGCAGCATTCATGATCTCACTGGCTTTCAAGTGATACTGGGAAAACTCAGGCTCCTCAGCTTTTCATGAGCATCTTCGTCATCGCAGCAGCCTTAGGGCATGCTAGGTCAGTTTTGGGGGAACCGACTAGGGCTGCCAGCTTTGCATTAACACCATGTGGTCCTGGGCCAAGAGGTGTTAATAATGTTGCTCTCAAAGCATCAGCCCTCTGCTGGAGTTCTGGGACTTTGTGGTGGGGTGTTGGCTCTAGGGGCATTTGAGGGGAGGGAGGAAAGGTAAGCTGGCAGGGAGAATTGGGAAGGTTCGAGAGGATGTATGCCAGTGTGCAAGGGTAGATGCAACAACAGGGGTGGGGAGGGGGGCAGTGCAAAAGCTATCCTTTTCTCCATGGGAGCTGGTGAAATTAGTTCAGTCCGAGTGTTAAAGGCCTACGTTTCTTTATGTTTAGACATGTCCTATCCACAGGATTATAAATCCTGCAGAGATACAGCCGTTGTGTTGTTAGATGTCCACATTTTCCAGGTTTATGTATGCACAACAAAATGGGTCAAATAATGATATGTGCAATTACAGAATAAAAAATATTCGTCTTTAGTGATCGCCATTGAAAAAAAACAACTGTCAAGGTATATTCCTTAGGATATTCAAGGTTTCATCGTTCAAATTTTAGGGATGTACGGCCCCCAACACCAGGTAACAAAAGAAACATCAAAAACAGAAGCGGGCAGATTTTAGGGAAAGACCCAGCAAATACTGCTAATGAATGAAAATCACGATTTTAGATCACAAATGTAAAGCAGAGATCCCAGGCTTCGTGCATAGCAAAGTTGGGGGCTGCTGTACGATCTGCATGTCCCTACTCCTACCTCCTCCAGGCAGAGGCACTACTTTCAAGCCACGCTTCCTCCTGTAACTAAGAAAATATTAATTCACAGCTGAGAATGTTTTAGGTCTCGGCTACAGATAAGTATAGCCGTCTGTTGGAAAGACCAATCATTCCAGTATAAATGGGGCGGATTTTGCGTCACCCCTTGTTTGTGATTGGATGGTATAGTTGCCTGTATTTTTGTGTTTTCCTTCCTACCCTCCTTCTTTTCCAGCAACATCCCCTGGCACCTATGCGTTCAGCAGAAGCAGTCAGCGCACACACAGGTCAGCAGCTCATCACACTATGAAATGTTAATGACTTAAGACAGCTCAGCTGCGCCAATTAATTCACAATGTCACGCACAGGAGGGAAACTCATCTGGAACAACATAGAGTGAGCGAGATGGCAGTCCCTCAATTGAGGGGATGTAGTAGGGCGAGGTTTTTGAAAGAGGGAATGGAAATGTTGTAGATTTTCCGTGGTAACGATAGGATCTGTCCTGCATGCGTTAGGAATTCACGGCGGCAAGATTAGTATGGACCTCTCACACTGAGGAGCGACGCCAATGCTTCACACATAGGCCACACAACAACCACACACAGCTCCAACCTCACGTGCAAGCTCCAACCGGATCCAAATTGGACAAGGCAACTGCAAATGCCAGCCCCATTCTAGAGTTTTTAGAGATGCTAGCAGTCGCGGCTGGTGCAGAAAAGTGGTGGAGCGGGGCGACAGAATAGGTTTTATTTATTTATTTAATCAGTCGACGCCGCACGGTGGGGCAGTGGAGTGAGGTGAGGCAGGGCAGGTGGGAAAGTCAGCAGAAAACGGAATATGTTTTATTTATTTATTTTGACCTATTCCATCGTCTGTCGACTTCACCCTCTCCCACCCAGCCCTGCCTCACCGCGCTTACCTATGCAGGCCGCCGCAGTATTTAATTTTACCTATCCCATTGTCTGTTGACTTCCTCCACCTCACACCCTGCCCAACCCCCGCCCCACTATGCATACCTGCGCCAGCCGCCACTGGACACTAGAAATGTCGGAAGTCCAAGGCTGCAATGAAAATGGATAAAATCCACAAAACTAAGAGGAGGCATCCGAGTGAAAGTTAAGCGCTATACAAATTCATATGGCAGATAAGAATAACATTAAGAATAACAAAAACAATAATAATGAGAATTTTGTGGGCACATGTGCAGGTGAACTTATGGAAACCGCAAGTTCAAGCAGAAAACGAATCCAAGCAGTAACTCCTCTTCGAGAAAAGGATAACTCAAGTAATCACTTTGCTAAATTTTTTTGATATACCTCTTATACCATCAAGGGAACCCAGCAACAATTTTTATCTCTGCTAAATATGGTGAGTCCATATATTTCGCTCTACGCAAGCAACTTCATGTGATGATCAACCACCAACTCATTTGTCAAGGATTTAGTCATACTCATATACACTTAGACTCCCACCCATTCCCCACCAACCAACAAAACAGTACCGGAAAGAGATGTTAAACAAGACTCCACAGTCTGAATTTAGTTACATTTGATTTCAGACAGAAGCTGCTACTACTTAGAAAGGTCCAGGTAAGAAAAAGCTCAGAACAACCCACAAGGATTTGTGGTGGCAGGTCTGAGGTGTATGGAAAGTTCGCCAGTGTGCCACATGGATTGAAACTTCCTCAGCCAGTGCTGAAAAAGGCTGTGTATAGACAGCTAGTGCTGAGCTAGGTAAAGTGATATACTTCTGCCACCCCTCGCAGTCACAGCATAATAGGCTTATTACCTCTAGGTTGTGACTCCTGCAAATAGTTGTTTGTTTGGCTAGATCACTGGAAATTACAATCAACACCCACCACATACTGCCCACGCTTTATTTGGCCTTGGATACATGTTTACCAGTGTTATAGAAGACACCCATGCCATCGTAGCATTTACTGTGTTCGAGCTTGGAGTGAACTTTTAGCTAGGGCTTGGAGTACCTAAAAAAATATATATATATGATAAACTCTCCTGGGGTCATGGATTCAATGACCCAGGAGACTTACTGTGTTTTCTTTCCAATGTTGTTGGGGGGCTGCTGCACTCCCAGCAACCCCCCACAAAGTTCAAAGCAATGTTTGGTGATGCCCCAGCTCTTTTTACGGGCACCTTCAGCAAAAGCATATAGAATTTATAAGTGCCCTAGGACATTATGGGGCACTACTGGCCAGAGGCTCCTGCTACTCAGTTATTATTCTATTTTATCTTACATTTGTGAGAGCCCCGGTGTCCACCCAAGATACCTATAAAATGTTTTGATGTTGGGGAATAAGGGGGAGAGCCAAGGTCCAGGGCCGCCTCCTGCCAGCTTCCATAGTGCGAGCCAGCGGGAGACATAATTTTTTTATTAAGTGAGTGCCCTGGTGCCCACACAGGGTACCCACAACTCCCTTTTCAGTGGGGCTGTGGGGAGAGTCCCAGAATCCCCATGGCTGCTGCTGGATCCCTGGGTGAACCCGGCCACTTCCATTATTCCATAATGTGTTTGACATTGGGGGCCGCAGGGGGAGCCGCAATGCTCATGCGGCTTAAGGCATGTGTACCTCGAGTCTCTACCAAGCTCAGGGAGAGGGGCCGTGCCGCCTCACCATTACAAAACTTTGGCCCTGGGGAATGGGGTCACCGGGGCATCTCAAAAGTTCGGGAACAAAGGGGCGCATGCCCCACTGCCTAAAAATGATAACTAGCCACCACCTGTGGGTTTCCAAAAAAGGAGGTAGACTGCTGCCACATTTTTTTAATTGGCACTGCAGATCCGCAGCTTGTATTAAACAAATAAAAATGCTTTTTTTTTGCCCTCCTCCCCGCCCTCACAAGGCCTGGTAGAGCAGGGTGTCATTGCCCTGCTCTCACTTGGTTTTAAATAAACATTTCTAGGACAGGGCACTGAATCCTAGAGTCCTTCAATGACTGCCGCTACATCTTTATTGATTTGATGGCAGGTAATCAGATCTTATCTTCTGATCTGTCAGCTCTGCAGACCTTCTACGGCATGAAATATACAACGTTTTTTAATCTTAATTTTACTACTGAACTGATTTATACAATATCAAAAAATGGGCGCTTTCTGGAGCAAGACCTAGCTTTGTGCCAAATTTGGTGTAATACCGTTCTGCAGTTTTTGTGGTATAGGTGTTCAATTTTCCTATAGAAAAATGAATGGGGAATACACATTTTGGGACTACCCCTTGTCACCCCAAAACTTTCCAGGAAGGACATGAGGTCCATGATACTCTTTTTTTTTAAGTTTCGTGCATATTTGTCAAATGATGGCAAGATTATTAACAAACCCCAAAATGTTTATTGAATGGAAATGTGGTCCTAAATATAATTAAAAAGTGGCAACCGCCACTGGGTAATATACGCATGTAAATATTTTTCTTTCTTTATATCTACACAAGGCCTGCACAGCACCTCGCTGTCCCCAGACTAAGTGAAACTTTATGAACTGCAAATAATGAAAAGATATACATATAGAAAAATAGTCACACAAAGTTAAAGAAATGTAAGGGTGCATTTGCTGCAAAAAACATAATGATGATATGTGTACACGTTTCGGCATTCTAAGCCAACAAACCAGGAGTATTGCGTTTTGCTGCCAGGTATATTTTGGTGTCGAGTGTGCTTGGTAATCTTGCAGGTGCATGCGGTGTCACGTGGCTGTTGCTATAGATTCCATTGTCGCGCGGCCCCTAACGAGCTGACAAGGGCTTGGCAAGAGCCAGTTACCGATGCGCTAAGTGCACGTGCGCACGTTGTGGGATTTAAAAATAGCACCGTCATTTATTTTCCCTGCCGCCAGCCAGAATCCCCGGGAGCACTGGCTGCCGCGATAGGCGGAGAATTTATTCCACGAGAGAAGGTTTCAGACTGAACAATTAAAATGCATTATTTTCGGAGAGCAGTGAGCAGACTAGCAGAGAATGCGGGAGACTTCTCGACGGCCGAGGTCCATGCGTGACTGACTCGGCTGGGGCCCAATCAGTCACATGCTGGGCGAACCCGATTAGGGAATTGATGAGGAAATTTACATGAAATTGCAGATACTTTCGGAAATCTAAAAGTATATGATTAAGGATGGAAGGTACATGATGTATCATAGCCGATATCGATATAATATAACATTGGTTTATGGGGCGTATAAGAAAGAAATTGGGACTGTAAATAGCCCAGACAACACAAAGGTATTCTCAGCCATAAAATCAATTTATGGCTGAAAATACCTCATGTACGTGTGTTGCCAATCACAAACTCTGATATGACATCTTCCCATCTGGAAAAGGATGGAAAGTTGCACTCCTTCCAGGATGCAAAAGGGAAGGGCTTAGCCCCACATTTGGTGGAGTGCACAGATGTGGTGAAGGGTAGTCTGTAAGGGAAAAAATGTCGACGTGAGTCTGTTGGCTTTGCCAATGTTTCTTATCCATGTTGCAACCTGGCTGAAAGTAAAGAAAAAAAGCTGTATGACAAGCAAGTTTTGAACGCGTCTTAGCTCTTTTTTTTTTTTTTTTTTACTTTTAGCCCTGCTGCACTAAAACCAGTGCTGCTGTACAATATTGCTAAATAAACATTGACACAGCCCCAATGATAATAATCCACATTTGAAAAGCGCACAATCACCCATAAGGGTCTCTAGGCGCTGGGGGCCATCGGGAAGATTAAGCAAGCTATTGCCCAGAGTCACATGGTGCTGGGCTAATCTGCCGCCAGTGCCGGGGATCGAATCGTGATCCCCAGATTCCGGAGTCAGTCGCCCTGGCCGCGGCGCCACACCGCTCCAATAGATCTCGCATTGGCAACCAATACAGGTTTTGTTTGTTTTTCATTACTTTGAGACAAGAAGCCTCTAGGTAATCATTGCGCTGTGTAAGTATTAAAATCACCTGCCACTGACTGTGATTTTAATGTCAGTGATTTTAATACTTTATAATAATTTCTTGGCCGAATTCTCATACCTCGTGTTATTTACTCCTGACCTCCCAATGTTACTCGGCCAAATGCTCCTCCACTAACCCTCTGCTGGCTCCTCTTAGCAGTCTGACTGGCAAACCTGTGTAATAAAAGGCGTGTTTGGCGAAGCAAAATATTTGCATATATGTACTGTAGCAAAACATAAGATTAAAACCTAAAAACAACACGTGGCAAAAATATGCATAAATGTTTTGTGCACATACCGCTTACAAGCCGCTGCTTCAGCGAGTTCTATAATTGCTATTGTTACAGTGTTCTAGAAGCACTTCCTGCGTGCTCTGATGGACTGCACAATGCATGTGAACATAGGGGATGTATGACATTACAACGCATGCTTTTACCACGCATGCCTTTACAACGCGGTTTTTACAACGCATGCCTTTACAACGCATAGCGCTTTGGGGTGTTGGACAGTGAATAGTTTAATTTACTATTCCAACTCCAGTCCCCGTGGACACTAGGGAAGGTGTTCGATAGTAAATTAAATCTATTCCCTTTCCTAGAACGCCCCACAGCGCAATGCGTTGTAATGGTTTGCGTTGTAAAAGTTGCGTCGTAAAGGCACTGCGTGGTAAAAGTTGCATTGTAAAGGATGTTTCCCGAACATAAGTGTATATGGGTCTATTGAGTCCATCCTTTCTATGTTCTTTGTGTTCTGCAGTGCACATAGGGTACTGTGTGGGGTCTTCCAAGGTACAAAATACCATATATTTGCAGGAAGTGGCTTTGGTGCATTTTTATGTATATGCACACTACATTGTCTATGTATAATCAATTCAGCGCAGCACATGCCTCGGTATTTACAGTTCTGTGCAGTGCACTCCCCACTGCCAACTTTAAGATGTCCAACACATCGTATTTTTCACGAAACGCTGAACGGTCTGTGTTAAGCACAATATGGGGCTGATTCACAGAACTAATCTGAGACAAAATCCTAAATTCACTACTTTGGGTATTCACAGAATGCATTTAGTAGTAGTAAAGTTAGAATTCCTAACTTTACTACTACTAAATCCCTTTTGTGAATACCGAAAGTCGTAAAGTTAGGATTTTATCTCAGTTTAGTAGTAGTAAAGTTAGGAATTCTAACTTTACTACGACTAAATGCCTTTTGTGAATACCGAAAGTCGTAAAGCCCTTAAGTGCTTGAAACTGACTGTACTGTGCACAGCCCAATACCACGCAACACAAAGGACTAGGTGAATTCTGGGGTTAATATAAAATAATGGTAGTGTGCATTCCGTGGTGATAGCACCCTGTGACTGTACTGCACGCTGTGCTGCACGATGAGCCGCAGCACGGGGCATAGATGATTTATTTATGCGCACAGTGAGATGTGCTATGGTTACTTAGAGTGCTGTGCAGTGCAGACCGGGCTCTCAGTGCCAGGCACACACAAGACATACCATTGACAACTATCTCAACTTTCTGCACATCAGTGTTCTTAATAGGAGCACTCTGTTGTTGAACACATCGGTTCGATTAGGGCTTCTAGAACAAAGCAGAGTGTGGACGATTACCAATGACATGTCTACGTCCGCGCGTATACTCGCCACTGCACTGGGAGTGCATATCTGAGACAAAGAGCACCGGTCAGATTCACAGGCTTGTTTAGAGAAAGGGAGCACTCTGAAGGATGAAACAGCACCTATTTGACCTCGGTCTTGGAATGCCTAGCAGACGTCATAAGAACAAGATTTAAAGGGCTGGTGACAGTAAACAAGTTCGTGGAAGAATACAGTGAACACAACTTTCTCATCAGTGGGAGGAACTGAACCTGGACAGCCGAAAGCTAATAAAGCCAGCAAATGGGAAGCAAGAAAGCGTGAGTAACAAACCACAAAGCCAATGGCAAGCGACTGCCAGAATGCATTCCCAGGTCAACTTTCTGAATCTCCCCAAGATGTCTTTTGCATACCACACAGGCTGCCTAGAAATGTGCCCTTGCACTACAGGTTTAATGCTACATAATAGAAAGCTGTATCCTAGATTTCAGTAGAAGGGGAATATGGGCTTGTGGGAGATGTAATATGACAATCCCATTGGAACACATGGAAACCTGGGACTAGCAGAGCTTTCTAGGTTTACTCCTGAGAACATTTGTGAATTGAAAATAAATGTAAGGCACATAAATCTCTGCTCATGAATCAGTCTCATGGTTTGCACTATAAACAAGCAATAGCAAAGTAATAGTCCACGCCTTTTGCAGTGACACTTCTTCCCAAAGGGCGGAGCACTGCCCCGCCTGCTGAGAGCGAAGCACGGAAATGTAATTAACCATTATTACTATTTTATAATTATTACAGGAATGCACGTGCTGTTCTAGCGGCGAGTATCGGAGTGTGAGGGCAGGGGCGAGGTTGACGGCAGCAGCAGGATCGGGATGATTTGTGAAGCTGGCTGCCAGTGCATATTTCAGATTGACTGGCCACCTTGCGATAGCCAGTTCAACATGCACACTTCACAATGCACAACGCACAGCGTTGTTAACCTGTTGGAAATTGCAGGCACAGGCATCTAGGCTCAAAAGGAGCGCTGGGTCAGCTTGCTCAAACCAATCCTGGTGCTTCTCTCATGCTGAAAACAGCATGAGAGCAATTCCAGGATTGGTTAGGCTTCCCTCTAGGCCAATCCCCACTGCAATAGTTGACCCATTTATATTTATGGCCACGAGGATAACTCAGCTGTAGGAGGCATCATCGCTGCACCTGAACGCAGAGTTCGAACTCAGAGCAACATTCGATCCTCAGCCTTTCCTCCTCCACGGTTGGTAATATAAGTACTACTTTCATTGGGTAATAACAACTCCATTCCTAGAGTGCTGTAATATCGACATGAAGCACTATATAAACAAAAGGCAATAAAACAATATTTAGGGTATCACAAATTTGCTCTATGCTTGGCGCATTGGCTTCCATGATTCTCTCTCGCAGTGTTTCTCCCTTGAGTGTCTATTGTTGTCATGCCTTCTAATATTTGGGCACAAAAAGAAAATCAGCAAACCTCAAGGAAGGTACAGTGGGGATATATTAAGGTTGATCAAAGATAAGAAAAAGAGCATGACTGCCAACATGTCGGCATTAGAGCCTCCGCCTAGGCCCCAAAATGAGAAATATGGAATCAGCCAGTCACCTCCTAGTTGATTCCCAGCCCCATGTGTGGCAGGCACCTCGTGGCAGGAAGCGAGTTCCCTGCCCCATGCATAGAAGGCCTGGTGCTTCGTGGTGGTAGATGGTGGACATCAGCCAGGACAACGACCTGCCTTTTTGGAAACTCGAATTTTAACAATCTTGTGCACAATCACTGGTGGGGGTATTCAAATAGAAGCTAGCCATGTCATTTATTTTTTATCGTCCTAATAGAAACCGCCAGCAGGACAACATTCTGCATTTTTGCACCAGGTCCAGCCTCAGAAACCACATGATGGAGGCCCCCTGCGACGATGAGCCAAATCTAGCCTTCCTGTTTGTGTGCAGTCTGGGTATGTGCCACAAGTCACTTAATGCTTGACCTATGCGTCTTGCTCCTGGTTGGGCTCTCAATGCACCTCGGGTGACAATCCTAGAGCCCAAGAGTCACATTTACCAAACCTAGAGTTCTGGTTGTGCCATGTCATTCCCTCTCCTGATATTTATTTTTCCATGCACATATATTTGAATTCGGCCTTGAAACAAACCATAGGAGTGCATTTGACTCAACTCAACCAATACAGAGAGAGTTTTCAAGTATTAGCCTGAGGTAAATGTGTCCTATATTGTGTCCTAAAGTTCTTTATATTCTTTTTGATAAGCTATATATTTCCAGGGGCACCAAACCACAAATTGCCAGAAACCTGTGCTGGCACTGTTAACTTAAGTTGGCATCTTCAGTAGTATACTTAAAGTGGCTGCAGAAGGGCCATACTACCTCAAATAGTCTTTCATGAATGTCTTATTAATTTATAAACCAACAAACTGTGTTTGGAGCCAGGTCTTGTGAATGGAGCCACACATACGTTAAGGGTTCTGAGCATTAGGACAAGTCGAAACATCGTCCTTGTAAAAAGCATCCACGACATTGCATCATCGCTGGAGTTTCTTGTCAGGGTTATTTAGTCTAAGTGTCAATGAGGGGACATCATAGGTGACATGGATAAGCACATGACCACACGTTAATCCCACTCTTATGAAAATTGTACATTTTATGGTAGTGATTGGCCAGTAGGGGAAAAAATGCAAAAAGAACAATTGATGGACAGAATGCAGAACAATGTCATACATTGACCCCAGTAAAGAGATCTGGTCCTAAATCCATCGAAGGGAGGACCTAGCTTGGCAGTTCAGGCTGGACTGTTCCCATTGGGCGCAGGGTCAAGACTGATTTGCATGTGGCTGGGTCCAAACTGGAATGGCATGGTGATCAAAAAAACGATACATTTAGGCCCAGATCTCTGTCCTGGGGTGAATGTATGACATTGTTCTGCATTCTGTCCGTCAATTGATCTTTTTGCATTTGTCAACCCGAGTGGGATGGGTATGCCCAGACGTGGGTCCTGTGCTCTCCATGCCACTGTAGTCAAGCTATCCTGGCTGATGAGGGCTTAAAGCCCAAAACCGGTGCTAGGTTGCTTGTTTCCAGTCCAGGGAGGACCTGGCCTGGCAGTTCGGGCTGGACTGTTTCCATTGGGCTCAGGATTAAGACTGATTTGCATATGGCTGGGTCCAAACTGGAATGGCATGGTGAGCAAAAAAACGATGGATTTAGGCCCAGATCTCTGTACTGGGGTAAATGTATGTCATTATTCTGCATTCTGTCCATCAATTGTTCATTTGCATTTGTACAGAGCATGTCTTGAACTTGTGTGTTTTAAGCTGTACTCAAATGTGATAATGAATAAAAGTGGGGCATGGTAAAATAAAATATTTGCCTAGGATCACACAGTTTGGTCAAGTGGGGAATTGGTCAGAGGATGTATGCTTTTACAGTTTGCTATTCAGACCATGGGTCTATGTGGCTGCCTTGCTTATGCCGTTAAATTTGGAAATAACTTTAACGGTCCACCCCTTTCAAAAGTCACCAGCTGCCACTGGCCTTTTGGACCTACTGGCTTTGCAAATGTCTTTTGACAATGCTTTAGAGCATCAGTTAAAATATTTTTTGCAGATGCTTTGCAGCATGGCCTACACTCTTAAAGAAAAAAAAAGTATTGTAATTGTATTTATATAGTGCTTACTATGACTGAGCAGTGTCATTCTGTAGGCACACATATGTATATTGATGTACGGATGCAGCACGCTTCACTATAAAGTGGGTGCCTATTAAATACCATAGGTGCCATTTTTTGGGGGCGGGCAGCAGACAAGGGAGAACACAGCATGGAGAGAGGGGGGAGAAGCACGCAGGCATGTGAGACGGCAATAGGGCACATGGGGAAGAGACGCGCAAGCAAAACAAAACAAAGTACATCTGGCCCCACATTTAAATAATCAAGTATTTGTAAAGCAATAGGTCTTTTACATTTGTGAGAGTTTGAGCTACTGGCATTGTAAATGACAATGCCTTTTATTTATATGGTTTGAAAACCTGCAAGTGGTGAGTAAACACGTACTTTGTACTTATAGTCCTTGCTTACGAGAAGCAAGGCTGGCAGTAAAAGAGGCGCAATTACTACCAGCATTGCTTCTTGTAAGCAACAACTATAAGTACAAAGTGCAGGTTTACATACTGCTTGCAGGTTTTCAAAACACATGAATAAAAGGCATTGTCCTTAACAATGCCAATAGCTCAAACTCTCGCAAATGCAAGAACTATTGCATTGCAAATGCTTGTTGAGCTCTGAGACAGAGGTGGCAGCAGCCAAATAAAGGCAGGGACGGTGCGCTAGGCCATGTGTTTCAAAAGCAGGAGGGAGGAAGAGGCAGCAGCAGCCAAAACATACCTCAGTCTTTGAATGCATAGCAAATGTGGCAAGATAAGAGCAAGATTTACAGCCCTGTTTATAACAGAGCTCTGTAAACCATGAGCTCTGGTCTTGAGTGCTCCATCTTCAAGAAAGAAATAGTGCTTACAAGTTCTGGGTTAACAACACGCGTAACAGGGGCAGCCCTGGAAAATGGGTGGAGCTTTTAAAGCCCATATCCTGAATACAGCATGTCTCTCAGAGACACTGCGAACGCTGCCTAGACGAAACCTAAAAGAAAACAAACATGTAACTGGATGATGCAGTTGGACAACTGTACCTTTCTCAGAACTCAAAGGTTCAATCACCAACAACAAAAAGTTGTTTATTTATTTCTGTATAGCACACATTGCTAACTTAATGACCTGTATGGCTTAACAGCAGTGAGGAAGATTGGTACCAGGTTACAATTCTCGAGAGGCTAAGAATACCAGAGGACTCCATGTTACCAAGGAGGCAGTGCTACACTCAAAGGATTTAGTTTAACCTAATGAATTCTGGTAGTTGTAGTCCTGTTGAACTGGTGACAATTGTGCTAAGACAAGTGAAAGCAATCATTTCTACAACAAAAGGTCAGCACTACTGCATTACGTCATATGTAGTCATCTGGTAACCTTACAAGAGCGGGGATTAAAGAACAGGCTAGATGCCGACGTATGCTGTGGTGTGGATGTCAGGAGGCAGAAGGCGACGAGATTAGATTCACAGTTGCTGTCACCTAATTACAAATGGTGAGGCGACATGCTGCCAAGCAGAGGGTGCCTGGTTACCAAAGGCCCCTGTAATTGTGGATACAGCCTTTTGAAGGGGCGGGGTGCCAGAGCCCCTACTTCTATAAGGTGAGTCACCTTAGCAGGATCAGGGCGCTCCATGGTGGTGCTGACAAATAATAGCAAAAGGCCAGTAAAACAGATTTTTTTCTGTGGAGTGGGAGCGCTCCAGATGCAAGATAGCAATTTTCTTGGAGCACTGAAAATCATTGCCCTATTGCTAAGAAAGGGAATACAGGAGGAGTACATATCTTTCCATTGGAGGGCACAGCGGGCAGCGTACCCCTGGTAAGGGCAGGCAGGTGGTAGGGGTTGGAGGAAGGCATGTTTTGAGGGAGGCAGAGAAGAGCATCACTGACTGAGATTGGCAGATGTGTGTGGGAAGAGCGCTCCTTAATAGAGAAAGGATCTATCTGCCCTCACCCTTTGTACCTGGCATGTTGGATGGTCAGGGGGTTGCTGTAGGAGCAGCGGTAGCACCAATGCAGAGGGAGCGCTTCATTGTCCCCCGGGTAAGGTGGGTGCCACCCTTTTGGTATTTCATCCCAGATACACTGTAACAAAATCTATTCTGGTTTGGGAGTAATTCATAATTTGTAAAATAATAATATTAATAATAAATATAAGAGGAGGGAGGGGCCCAAAGTATATTGTGGGAACCCATCACTTGTGCTGATGAATGCTGGGGTTGCCGTCTAGAATACATTTCATTTTATGCCTCTTTCTTCCACCCGGCCCTGTCCCTCATGTCGCTTTTCCTCACTCAGTAGCTGGTCCTTTTCTTTTTTACATATATTTTTATTGAGTTTAAAATGCATAACAGAGGTCTCATTGAGGCCACCAAGATGCAACACTGTCAAGTAAAGGGAATGACATATGTTATGCCTAAAACTCCCATCCTGGGGTAATATACAACTCAAAGCCCACCACTCAGTTTCAGGACAACCTTCCATCTCAGACCCCACCTGGTCTCTGAGATCTTTCGCGACTTTGAGACGTTTTGGATAAAGAAATGTGACGTTAGTTCTCACGCTTCTCAACTTACTATGGTTGTTACTTGACTTTGTGGACCACTTTATCGAGTGTTCGTATTTGGAACTCGTTTGTAGCTATTACCCTTCTTATTTGAACTACATATTTTGCAACTAGCGTATTTTTCTGAGACGTCCTTTCACCTCAGGGAAGGGTGCCACATACCGGGAGAACCTCCCCCATGCCCACTACGTGCCGCATTTTTCACCGTGCCACACTTATCTCAATTTTAGATACTAAGCTTCATTAAACATACGATGATTGGTTCTGCTACACTCTGATGCCACTAATTCATCTCAGGTTATCCTACTTATGCCTTGAAAAAGTCCTTGTGTAGGACGAAACACGTGTTGGTGATCTTTACTTATTGCTGGGAATACCTGTTTTATGAAAAATGAAAGAATAAAGATTGAAGAAAGAGAAATAAGTGGACTATATTTTTGAACCCCCTGTGTTGACTAAGATTTATTTTGATATTATTGTGTCATTAATTTAAATAACTTTTGTATAACTCTATAACCAATAGAGCTTGAAACATTGGAAATCAGGGCCTATTATTTATGCCCTAACGGTTATGATTACTTGTTTACAGGAGTGCTGTCAATAGTTTCTCAAAACTTTGCTTGATTGTATGTGTATCACATTTGTGTTCACTAACGGCACCTCGAGGTGGTAGGTGCCTTGAGATTCCTTAGCACCCTTTTGTGGTTACTGTTTCTATATAACATACATTGTTGGATTTGTACTGAATTTGGAGACATTATTTTTGCTGTATAGAGTGTTGTGCGGACGTTTCCCTTTTGGGAACACTACCACCTGTATCTCTTTGTGCATGGTCTCTGAGACCTGTAGCTGTTTTCAAGGGGGCACGTCATGTTTTGGGAAAGGCACTCAAGATATTCTCGCAGGCTAAGTCACTTTAGCCCTTCTCCCATTTCCATTGTTTACTCTCCACTCCACCATCCTCTTGTGTCCGTTGTTTAATACTCCCCCCTTAAACCGCAGTCTGTGTCTCGCCTCCTCACCCTCCTTCCTCCTGCAGTCCATATCTCTTTACCCCCCCTCCTGCTGCCCGTTTTTTACCACCCCACCCTCCCCCTCGTGTTGCTTGACCCCTCCCCAACCCCCACGCTGTTATTAGACAGATGTGCACTGCAGCGCGGACTGCTGTGCACCATGGCTTAAAGGAAACAAGCATTGGAAATGCAATAGTTCTTGCATTTGTTGGAGTTGGAGCTATTGGCATTGTAAATGCCAATGTTTTTTTATGTATGCAGTCGATATGTCCTTCACACTTTAACAAAATAAAGAATTTCGTTGTGTGTTTTTTTCTGTAGTATTTTGCACTGCATGAAGTACCCGTTATTTTGAAAAGCTCTTCTGTTTCATATACTTCAAGTAATGCAGGTCAATTTAAAGATGTAAAATAAACACCATAGTCCTCTACTGTGTAAAGTGTCATGCTATTTGTATTAAAAACATGTCTTACGGCAACTGAATGTACATTTTTCTAAAGCACTGCTCAATTTGGAAGAAATGTTTAATAACAAACATTACTGCATTTTAGGACATGAAAAAAATAATATCTTCAAAATGAAATGTGCCAACTGAAAAAGATGAACTAGAGCCAATTTCAGGGGAAAAAAGAACAATGAGGCAGTAGACTAAAAGTAACACATCACCTTAACCTGGTCATCTATGGCGCGCTAGTTGAGAAAAAAAAGCCATGGCTAAGGCTGAATGATATTTCAGACTCAATGTCTTCCCATCACTTCAGGGGAATTATAGTGCAAGGACTGTGGTTGCTCCATTATTATTGGAGTAGGAAAGAAGGAACAGAATCTCATCGCTTGGAATGCAGAAAAACCTTAATAACAGAACTACCGATTAGAACAGTATATGGAAGGTGCGGGTAGTAAAGTGGTTTCTATTAAAACAAGCATGTGGCTAAGGCCTTTTGTATTCTACTAGCTTCTAAATGGCTTCTTTCTGAAATTTCCACTTTTGCACCATTATGGGTCTCAATTGAACGTTCCTTACTTGCACCCTTTATCTTCAAAGAAATCCTTTCTTGTTCGACAAAAGTTAATACTACTTTTCTTCCATTATTTAAGCACACTTGTTCATTATTAAAACCTCATTTTCAATTGGAGATTATTTCTAGAACTACTTTCCTTCAATCTCCCCTTTGGTATAATCGTTTTATTACTCTTAATAATAGCCCCTTTTTTTGGAAATCCTGGAGAGACAAAGGAATTATTTGGGTTCAGGATCTATTTGACGGTTTTTCCCCATGCTCTTTCCCTCAATTTCGTGACATTCTTAATTGTCCCCGCTCGTTCTTGCACAAATCCTCTGTCATTATGGCAATCATCCTGGATGTTTTTTATTCTCTACCGTCTAATATACCCTCTCCCATAGCTGATCCTATACTCACAATATTATATGCCTGTCCCAAGGCTTCTTTGATTTACAAATTTCTTCTTCCCCCTGATCCTGTTCGTCGTAAGTCTAAGGTCAAAGCTGCTTGGGAGGCGGATCTGGGTTGTGTTTGGAGCATAGATTTTTTTTAATAAACTCTGGGGTAGGCCTTTGAAGATCTCTAGATCTGCCTCTATTACTCAATTTTTGTTCTTTCTATATCATAGACTATACTATACACCTGGATCTATAGCTACATTTACACACTCTGATGATGACACCTGTTGGCCATGCCAATCCCCCTTGGCTGATTTGATGCACCTTCTTTTCTTTTGCCCCGCTGTGGTTTCCTTTTGGAAAGATGTTTGGAAATACCTCTCAACTATTTTCAATTTACACACTTCATTATCAAACACTACTCTTTTTTAGGTCTCGCCTAGACGAAAGCAAAAGCGAAGCTTTTGCTGTCTAGGGAGACAACTTATGTCGCCACTTTCCGGGGAATGTAGACTGCAGACTGTGATGAGCTTGTCCTCCTGGAGATTGTAGCTCGTGAGCGCGCACGTCGCGTCGCCGTGCCTGCTATTCCCATGCACAGAAAGGCTCCCGCACGCATGCGCACATACACACACTGCATAGACACACACACACACGCACCCCCCCTTTAACAGACACATGCGCAGACAGACACACGCACGCACAGACACACTAAAACAGACACACGAGCACACCCCACCCCCACTCACCCCTCCTCCTCCGCAACACACTCACCTGTTCTGGCGGTGCTCGGCATGCCTCTCGGGCGGCGGTTGCGCTTTGCGGGGCACTCTCACCACATGAGAGCCCCGCCTTCTTCATGCGCCCGGCCGCTCTTCACCCGGTCCCCCATCTCGGGACCGGGACTCGATCAGGAGCCCTCGGGGCTCCTCGGACAGTGGCTTCTCTCTCGCGCCGGGGCGGGACTTCCGGTTGGGGCCGCGCTGCGATTGGCCGGCTGCCCAACCGCTTCCGGGTCGTCGCAGGCAGCGCGGCGGCCCGGCGGGAAGCGGGAACTTGAAGAAACTCCGCTGGAACACACATTCCAACATGTAGCAAGCAGCAGCTACAACAACGCAAAGTGGTTTTTTTTTCTTGTGTATGAAAACACTTTGAAATATGTGCGCTACCAGTTGTAGAAAACCTTCTCAGTGCAGAGCGATAACGTGCAGCATTAACACCAAGCCTTCACATTTTAAAGAACGACACCTTCTTTAAAGAGGCCGTCATATTTTGACGAACTCTCGTTATTTACCGAATCACATGCTCATGCTGCTGCCTGGTTTGTCTACATGCACACAGGCAGAATCACTCGGTACAAAATGGCTCCTGTTCACTCGTCAGTACGGTCTTGCGCCGCCCCACCTTCCCCCTGCCAAATACATTCATTCCAAATACTGCTTATTTTTATATCAGACTGACTTCTCACATCTGGGATAGCAGGGGCACCTTCCACAGTGATTAGTGCTTCACAAAAAATAATTCTCGGCTAGCGCTCAGAAGCCTTGAAGCTTTGATTGAATGACACTGCAGTTTGATGCCCCGCTCGTCTTTGATGCTATGCGTTCCAGACACTGATTTTATTAAGACTCACTTGGAGCTCTAAACTGTCACTTGATCTTTCTTTGGGTCATTTCGTTTGCCCGGAAGGACTAACATATCTGTGAAACCCTCTTCTTTTATAGTTTGAGCATCGTCTTCGTTTAGCAGGATAACATTATATATTTGAAAATACAAATATCCGGGAAGAGCAGAGAGCAAATCTCCGTGATGTTGGGCATTCTCCTATCATAAAGGAAGCGTGTTGGTGGGACCTGTGGCATCTAACGCATCATTTAACCCTATATGCGTGGGCACCTACCACAAAAATGTATAGGATGAGTTTGTTCCGTTCCCGTTTTTAATTTGATGTAAAACTCAAATCACTGCACACTCTCTACTACACACTCTCTACTACAGTCACTACTCTCTACTACACACTCTCTACTACAGTCACTACTCTCTACTACACACTCCCTACTACAGTCACTACTCTCTACTACACATTCTGCTACACACTCTCTACTACAGTCACTACTCTCTGCTACGCACTCTACTCTCTACTACACACTCTACTACACACTCTCTACTACACACTCTCTACTACACACTCTACTACACACTCTCTACTACAGTCACTACTCTCTACTACACACTGTACTACACACTCTCTACTACACACTCTACTACAGTCACTACTCTCTACTACACACTACTACACACTCTCTACTACAGTCACTACTCTCTCCTACACACTCTACTACACACTCTGTACACACTCACTACTACAGCCACTACTCTCTTCTACACACTCTATACTACACACTCTCTACTACACACTATCTACTACAGTCACTACTCTCTACTACACTCTCTACATTATACACTCTACATTACACACTCTACATTACACACTCTCTACTACACACTCTCTACTACACACTCTACACTACACACTCTACTACACTCTACTACACACTCTGCTACACACACGCTCTACTACACACTCTACTACACACCCTCTACTACTCTCTACTACTCTACTACACATTCTCTACTACTCTACTACACACTCACTACTTTCTACTACACTCTACTACAGACTCTCCACTCTCTACTCCACACTCTCTACTTCAATCTCTCTACTTCAATCTCTCTACCTCAATCTCTCTACTTCAATCTCTCTACTTCAATCTCTCTACTTCAATCTCTCTACTTCAATCCCTCTACTTCACATTCTGTATTACACACTCTCTACTACACACTCACTACTCTCTACTACACACTCTCTACTACACACTCTACTACACTCCCTACTACACACTCTCCTACACACTCTACTACACACTCTACTACACACTCACCACTCTACTACACACTCACTACTCTCTACTGCTCACTCTCTACTACACACTCTCTACTACACACTCTCTACTACACACTCTAGTACACACTCTAGTACACACTCACTACTCTACTACACACTCTACTACTCACTACTCTCTCTACTACTCACTCTCTACTACAGTCACTACTCTCTACTACACTCACTACTACACACTCTACTACACACTCACTACTCTACTACACACTCACTACTCTCTACTACACACTCTCTACTACACACTCACTACTCTCTACTACACACTCTACTACTCACTTACTACTCTCTACTCACTCTCTACTACTCACTACTACTCACTCTACTACTCACTCTCTACTACTCACTCTCTACTGCTCATGACAATGCCATTTATTTATCTGTTTCCAAAACCAACACATAAATAAAACATTTGTCATTTACAATGCCAAAAGCGCTAACTTTTGCAAAGGCGAGACCGTTGCATTGTAAATGCTTGTTATAGGGAGTCGGTCGGACCCTTGGAGTTGTCCTTGCATGATAAGGGGTTATTTGATTTGATGTTGGCTTTAGCTTTCCAACAAATCTCACTTATTTGGAAGTCCTCATCTAAACTTTCTGTGAAGGCTTGGTGGGACAATGTTTGTCACCATCATAGTTTGGACATTGCATTTGGTTCTGTTGTTAAACCTTATGATAACAGAGATTTATTTTGGTTATCTTTATCTAATTATTTGCCTAATTGTTCACTTCAGGTTTCGTGCAACGTGCTGAGAATTTTCATCCCCTATAGATATTTGGTTCACTGTTTCGCCTACCTTATAATTCTTTCTCCCCTTGTTTAATTTTTGCATTTCTCATGTTTTAGGAATTTTTACCTGCCTCTTGGATAAGATAAGTTAAGATAAGATAGGTTATGATTGGTTCTTGTCGTATAATATGTTTATTTAACTGCTTAGTGTTATTATGTATATAATTCATTCTCATGATCTTCAACTTTTTTGAACTGTAGTATTTTTCCTCGTCTCCTCCCCTCCCTTTCCTCCCCTCTCTCCTTTATTATTACTAAAATGCAAACAGCTTTCTATTCTGCAATGTTTGTCTGATACATTTCTATTATATTGTGGTTATTTATTGTCCCTTGACTCATTCTTATGTAATTTTTACTTATTTAATAAAGCTTATTAAACATTTTTAAAAAAAAGCATGTGGCATTGGATTATGAGCTGGAGTTTTTTGTAACAGGGCAAATAAGAAAACAGCTTAAGAAAGGCTACTTTTAATATAGTCACTGCCAAGGATTGGTCATATGCTCACACCTCATGTCACCCTGGCCTTCAGAGCTAGGCAATCTACAGAGCACATTTTGCAAAAGATGAACACGTTTAACAGACATATCCACACACTGTGCCCAGGATTTTCAAATTTAAAAAAGGAGAGAAGTGATGAACATTGCAAAAAGAGGGCAATTATACCTCTCTGCTGAAGCACTACCGTCAATCACTGACTCATTCATTCAAAGGTGAATGTACAGTTTATGTAGCGCCTCAAGCTACATGTAGCAGCTTTGAGAGGAGACACTGCCCCACCTAAAGAAAGGTACTTGTGGATGAAAGAGATTAGACGGGACTATGCCAGGAATTAACCACCCCTGACCAGGGCCGGACTGGGATCGCAAACCAGACCTGTCACTTAGGTCAGACCCGCCCCAGCATTGGGGGGGGGGGGGGGGTGGTCTGGTGGAGGGAAGGTTTCTGGCGGGAACACTGCTTTGCACTGCTGCAAAACCAGAATCCACTAACAAAAAATAGCCCTCACCAGTCCAAAACCGGACTCCACTCTTCTGTCCCACTGGGGATTCGCCCGGTGCCCGTTACGGCCAGTCCGGCAGGCTGAATGCAGAATACTCTGAATATGATGAGTTATCTGAAACTGTATTCTAAATGGGCCATTATTATTATAATGTGGAGAAACGTTGGTTAAAGCAGCTACCATTTCAGCTAAGCCTAATCACTCTAATAGCCTTAATCAATTGCGTGTCTAGCTCCAGAGACCAATGGGCAGAAGCACATTCCCAGTGCTCCCTTCTTGCCTCTTCTCACTTCCAGGGAGCCCGAGGCTGGAGTCCGGGGACTTATACTCAGGCCGCTGAGCCCCGATTCCTAACCTGTTGCTTCAAGTCTTATATGCGCATCCTTTATTGCTGTGAGTGATTGAAAATAAAAACAATTTCAAATATTTTGAGAGGGAGGTTGAAACTTTGCAGTTCACGTTACCACCATTTTAAAATCTATTCCTTCCACTCTTGGCCACTACAGACAGCCGATGATTTAGCTGTTCGCACAGAATGTCTGAAGCCATGGTTCTAGCAATGCACTTACATCAAATTTCCACAAGAGGGTGGGTACTTCCTTGACTACCTCGTCTGCCACAAATTGGGTACGTGCTTTTCCTTCCTTTCCAAGTATGTCTGCTCACGGTAAATTACCTCCCTTATTAATTGAGCCCCTTTTCTCTTGTAGCCGATGCTCTCCAACCCTTCGGGACCTCCCGCTTAACTTTGTTTTGCTGCGCATGCCTGCAATTCTTTTCCACTCCACGGGGACCACATTCAGTCCTACGTTGTCCCACCAGTTTGATACTCTTGCAGGTATAGATCTGTTCCTCCTGCTACCACTACTAGGCTTCCCAGATCCCCTTCTGAGATTTTAATTGTCTATTCACTCTTCAGATATCATCTGGACATCCTTCCCACCCTCTCCCTCCGACTTGGACTATTCTCCTACTATTCAGGTAGTTCTCCTCCTCTACTCTTCCCTGCCTTTTTAGGTTTTGCCTGGCGAAAGCTGCGCTCTGCGCAGCTTTTTCGCGCAGGCGAAAACCTAATGAGTATAGTATGGGGCTTGGAATCCGCCCCCGTCTTCCATTGGCTAGCTCCATAAATGGAGGCTAGCCATTGGAAGACACATTTGTCCGTCAATGCAGGACCAGATTCGGGGGCGTTCCCGAGAATTTTTGGCTTTTGGCTACGTCACGCTACGTCAGCCGAAAGCCAAAAATTCTCGGGAACGCCCCTGAATCTGGTCCGGCATTGCCGGCACCCGCCTTCCTGCTCGGGGCCGTGAGAAGGAGCCCGCAGCCGCCGCCCCGTCTTCGGCGAGGCCCCGGAGAGGAGGAGCCTCGCCCGACGCCAACCGGAGGAGAACCAGCGGAACACTGGAGAGACCGGTGAGTCCCTTCCCGCTGTCATGGCGCCCCAGTGCACTGTGGGCCTGCTCGCCTTTCCCGCCCGCTCTCGCTGAATTCCCTACCCCTCCCTCGGAACTGAAGCCTTTGCCCGGTATGTTTTTTCTCATTTTTGTGAGTGCTTGCTGTCTTCCCCCGCCCCCCCTCCCACTGTCCGTGTGCCCTACCGCCCCCCTCCCGCTGTCTATGTGTGCCCGTTCCCTCCTACCCCTGTGTCTCCGGCATTGTAATGCTTGTTGGGCTTGTTTTGGTAGGACGAATGTTTGTTTTGGGCTTCTTTTGAAAGTGAGTGGGGCCGGGAAGCCATTGCTTGCCTTGTTCCATGTGTCAGAGTGTGTGCCCTGAGGGAGGAGTCGGGGGTGGAGGGCTGAATCCCCTCTCTGGGGTCAATAGGGGAGGATTTGACACCCTAGCAGCTATATAATATGTCTCTGAGGTGGGTTTCATGATCCGTCTCGTCTCTCCTTGTTAATTGATGTCAACAAGTGTAGCTAAAAGCCTTTAGGGACCGCCGGAAGTAAGTTTCCAGTGCATTTTAGTGTTCGTTATTTTTCCCCAACCACTTGCTTTAATTTGCAAGGTTAGTCAGTAAAAGAAAACCAAGCCCGTGCCCGATCTTGAGTACTTTTAAATATGGAATTGTTCGCATAATCCCTGATGCAATAAGTTCCTCTTCCGGTAATACAGTCTCACAAGTAAAATTGTCTCTTACCTGTGGTTTCTGCAAACAGTAAAAGCTGTCATTACCCCTATACAATCTCACCATGACTATGCCATTGGGTGCTCCTTCAGTGTACCGTACCTACTACTGAGAGAATTCAAAATGTGGCAGCCAGATGGCGCAAAATCTACAAATGCAATATGACCTCCCATATGGCCCATTTCTACTTGTATTGGCTCATAGTATCTAGAAAGATCGCCTTTAAAGCAATGTGTGTAGCTCACTGAGCAACCCTTAACAGAAACTGTACTTGTATCACCAAACAATAACTTTATGCTCAGGATTTGCACCGTTACTGTCTGCTCCTCCATTCAGAACAAATAATCCAACTGCCTCTGTGCAGACGGCCAAACTCTGAATTTCAGTGCCTGCTACACTAATGCATGTTGACAGTCTCCTACAGTTTCCAAAGTACAAAAGACTTAATTAGCAGTTCCGTTTACTAGAAACACAATACAATGTCTGACTTGTACAAAGGGTAAGTAGGTATGCACGACTGCAGTTCCTCAAACTAAACTCCACACCTTATCTGAAGCATGTCTTCGAACCACGCGCACCTCAACTCATCCCTCATAGCTCATTCTACAGCCTTGCACCTAGGACCCAGTGAGAATCGAAGTGCTTCGTGGCCTCGTCAAGCCTATGAAGCACTATACACATGTAACAGTTCACTACAGTGTAGCCACTGCTTTGATATGTTTAGATTAAGCACTGCTCTAATATTTGTATAGAAGGTTTTGGCCATAATGCGTTCAGCATAATGGCAACAGTGAGTTTCCATGGACAGGTAAGATATAACCTGTCATAGGTAGTTTTTCAGTGCTGCAGTTACATGCCGGTGGGCCTCACTGTGTTTCCACTGGAATTGTTTTATACCTCTGGTCAGTGGCAGAAAAACCATAAGTGAAATAGTTCTCTGGTAGTTTAGGCATTGCCCCACCCATTTGCCACATTTGTCTTTCCAGCATAAATGAATTGAAGCACCCATCACTTTCAAAACACACCACGGCGCTTATTCTATGCAAAGTCACTCAGCACGTTACTACACTTGCTTCACGCATACACTAATTTGCACACACCACTTTACAGACACTGATCCCATACATACTCGCCAACAAATATTTTATACAGACCATTGACGTCACTTTCGGTGTAGATATTTTCCTTTAAATTTGCAACATTTAGGCACCTTTTTTGTCTGATGCTCTGACTGGCATTATGGTTTTATTTCTGTAGTCTTTTTATAGTCCACTTCCACTCGGTACTAGTTTTTTGTGAATCATTGCCGTCATTTTCTCTGGTAGGTTGATAAGTGACTGAGAGGATATTTGTGGTCCGCTGTTTCCTACCATTGTCATGTTGGGGAAGAATTGTAAAGGAGGATTTGAGGGCCTGATGTACATTGCCAGACAAGGGGGGGGCTCTCTGTGTGTGGGCGGGGGGCTCTCTGTGTGTGGGGGGGGCTTTCAGTGTGTGGGGGAGGGGCTTTCAGTGTGTGGGGGAGGCTCTCAGTGTGTGGGGGAGGCTCTCAGTGTGTGGGGGAGGCTCTCAGTGTGTGGGGGGGCTCTCAGTGTGTGGGGGGGCTCTCAGTGTGAGGGGGGCTCTCAGTGTGTGGGGGGCTCGCAGTGTGTCGAGGGAGCTCGCAGTGTGTGTGGGGGGCTCGCAGTGTGTGGGGGGGCTCGCAGTGTGTGGAGGGGGCTCTGTGTGGGTGCGTGTTGGGGGGGCTCTCTGTAGGTGTTTGTGGGTGTCATTTGCGAAAGATAAAGCTAGTGGCATTGCAAATGACAATGCCATTTATTTATGTTAAAAAAAAATGTCAAGAGCATTGCCAATAGCTCAAACTTTAACAAAGGCAAAACCATTGCATTGTAAATGCTTGTTACTAGTTGACCTTGTTGGCCTCATTCTTGTTTTTCTTTATCTACACAGCACTATAACAAATTCAAGTAACCTGGTCCTGATGACGACCTAAACTAAGACAGGTCGAAACGTCGTCGACCACACAGCGATATCTCTGACATTAATGCAGTCAATTTAAATAATTTAAAGCGGAATATTTACCTTGTATATACCCCTTCATTATTGTTCTTGACCACCAATTTTGTTGTATTTTTGCACCATTTACCTTGTTTTGTCACCTTATTGTGTCACTGAGCCGTTCACTGTCACAAGCACGGTTAGTGCATAACCTACTTATGGTTACTTATACATACAATTTGCTGTAGTGCTACTATAACTACTTGCAAATAAGAACCTTTTGTCTTCCTACACATTCCTTGGGTCTAATTTTTTTCCCTCTCTCTTCTTGATTAACTCCTCTTGTTTAATTGCCTTTTGTATGATTACCGGTTGAGGGTAAACATCCTTTACAACGCAACTTTTACCACGCAGTGCCTTTACGATGCAACTTTTACAACGCAAACCATTACAACGCATTGCGCTGGGGGGCGCTCTAGAATAGGGAATAGGTTTAATGTACTATCCAACACCTTCCCTACTATCCACGGGGACTGGAGTTGGAATAGTAAATTAAACTATTCACTATCCAGCGCCCAAAAGCACTATGCGTTGTAATGGTATGCGTTGTAAAACTTGCGATGTAAAGGTAGGCGTCGTAAAAGTATGCGTTGTAACGTCATACATCCCCTGTCGAGACATTGTCTTTTGTATGCATACTCTATCCGGGTCTCGACTGGGTTAACCGGTGTACTCCTGTTCTTCTGTCTATGTATCCTGAGTAGAGCAAGTCTTGAAGAGTCAGCACAAGTGCTGCCTAAGCGAGACCTCTGACCTTGTTTTTTTTCCTTAAAGCCATGTTGCATAGGCAGCTGAGCAGCATGTAAAAAAAACTTTGACAAAGCCAATAGATGTCTCATAGACAAAATGTATTGCCTTCGCCAATGCTTGTTACATACTACTGTACTAATTATTTCTCAAAACGATATATCAGGGCTACAGACGCACAACAAAATGTCATTGTCATTTAACGAAACAATATGCCAAGTGTTGGAAATTTTCAACTCTTTATCAGTACAGTTGAGTCTGAAATTATTCTGTAATGGTTTTAGGGCAAGGACAAAAACAATAAGGGAAACTTGTCCCTCTTTCAGTCTTCCACTATCGGAAGTATTTGGGTCCACTCTGGTCTATGGCTGCCTGTGGGTGTGAAATGCAATTCTTTAATCCAACATTAATAATTCCAGGCCAAATCCCATTTGTTTCAAGACTTCAAGAAAGCATGAGAAACCCAATGGATCAACTGCTTTTGCAGGTCATTTTTATCCATGCTTTCTCCTTCGTCATCTTCATGCGCACTTTCTCCTTTTGTCACTGTTTTCCTATCTTTCTCTTCTTCCTACTTTTTCCCTTTTCTGCCTTTCTCTCTCTTCATTTGGGTCAAAGTCTGAGGATGAAAAAAAGTGCCAGTGGCCAAAACTAAGGACTGGTGCTACCACTGGCACACATTAAGCATTGATTGTAGGCTAGGATTTATTTCAGGAATCAGCACAGTTAGTACATGCTTTGGCCATTGCTGCTATCTAGGAGTAAGGTCAGAGGGCAGAAACTCAAAGGATATGTAGGATCCGGATTATCACTTAATAGGAACCGTTTTCCGACAAATGTCAGAGAAGGGCAGACTATGCCTATCCTGCCCATTAGATAGTCACAACATTAGGATTTTATTGCAGTTGAGGTCAAAACTGTTCAGGCCAACCCACAATGTGACGGCTTTCAGATCTTCTCGGATGATGGCAAATGTCTCAACACATCTATGGTATATCCCAAGTGCAGGAATGCAAGTTAATGTGACACTGGTGCGCATATGCTTGGGGGTCGTGGATTGGATGTACTGAAGAGCAGAAGGGGCACTGAGACCGTTGAGGACTCCACATATGATTCCTTTGGGCTAAGAGGTAAAGCTGACCCAATCTTATGCATTCTTGTCTCTCAGTGAAATAAAGCAGATCATAAAAGGCTTTTGAAAGCCTCCTTACATGTCACTGCATACTAGAACCCACCCAGTAACCAAAAGCCAACAGTTAATACTTAGGGTGTCTTGCTTGACTGAGTGCTGAATATGATGGAGAAATCAAATCTTCAAGAGGCAAAAAACCATTGCGGGAACTAAAGAAAGTCCCAAAATTTAAACAAGCATTGGCTATGCCAATACTTATGGACTTTGAAAGCTTAATTTTTTTTTTCAACTGCAGGCGTAAGCCACAAATGTAAACAAGCATTGAAAATGCAATAGGTCTCGCAATAGAAGAGTTTAACTTTTTTCGTTTTGCAAATGGATGAGTGGCGTTGCGTGGATGAGTGGCGTTGCGTGGATGAGTGGCGTTGCGTGGATGAGTGGCGTTGCGTGGATGAGTGGCGTTGCGTGGATGAGTGGCGTTGCGTGTGTGAGTGGCGTTGCGTGTGTGAGTGGCGTTGCGTGTGTGAGTGGCGTTGCGTGTGTGAGTGCCGTTGCGTGTGTGAGTGCCGTTGCGTGTGTGAGTGGCGTTGCGTCGATGAGTGGCGTTGCGTGTGTGAGTGGCGTTGCGTGTGTGAGTGGCGTTGCGTGTGTGAGTGGCGTTGCGTGTGTGAGTGGCGTTGCGTGTGTGAGTGGCGTTGCATGTGTGAGTGGCGTTGCGTCGATGAGTGGCGTTGCGTGTGTGAGTGGCGTTGCGTGGATGAGTGGCGTTGCGTGGATGAGTGGCGTTGCGTGGATGAGTGGCGTTGCGTGTGTGAGTGGCGTTGCGTGTGTGAGTGGCGTTGCGTGTGTGAGTGGCGTTCCGTGTGTGAGTAGCGTTGCGTGTGTGAGTGGCGTTGCGTGGATGAGTGGGGTTGCGTGGATGAGTGGGGTTGCGTGGATGAGTTGCGTGTGTGAGTGGCGTTGCGTGTGTGAGTGGCGTTGCGTGTGTGAGTGGCGTTGCGTGTGTGAGTGGCATTGGGTGTGTGACTGTGCTGCCTGTGGCGAGTGCAAAATACAATCAATTGGCACAGAATAAAATAATATTTTTAAAACATGATTTTATTATGCCAAATCACCTATCCACAGCAATGTGGCCGTGCAACAAAATCTGCAATGCAGAAACTGTGATGGATGAATCACAGCTGCAGACTGGGGTTTGAACAGAGCGCCAAGACGCCAAGGAATTGGTGATCCCGCTGTATAAATATATAACAACATAATATAACACTACAGCAAACACTACACGAAACCATGGAAGGTGTCTGTCAAATCCAGGCATTTCTAGCACAAAAGTGAAGTGTATAAAAAGAGTGTGAAGATTTCCTTTGTACCCCTAACAACTCGCTGCTGATTTGTGAAATATCTTTTGGGGGAGAAAAAAAAACTGACGTTAAGTCGTCATTGACCTAAATCAGCAATGTCATGAATTAGACGAAGTGGCTTGATTGAAGAGATTACATTAAAATGCTTAACTTCCCTCAAATTGTCATCTTGTTATCGCCATCTACCAATTATTTTTTTGTTGATATGTGAATTGCGATTAGAACCAACAGTTCATTTAAGCTTCAATGAAATCTGCACCCATATATTTAACTACTTTTAAATGTAAAACTGATTATTGCCTTAGATTCATTTTCGACACCTCCTTATCGCTCATCTATTATCACTCATTATAATTTATTTCTCTTCTTTGTAAAGCATGTTAACGCCTTTTGGCAATGCTCACGCTTCATAAAGCCGCAAAAATAAATAAATAAATGACTCGAGAATACGATCACTAGCGCGCGTTCGGAAGCTCAGTTCACACGCACTCGCTCTCTTTTCCGTTGAAACTTAACTGGGCATGCCACAAGCAAAGCAGTTGGTAAACTTTTAGAAATGGTTCATTTTTTTCTCCAAAACATGTTTTTCTGTGAATGATATGACGCATTTGTTTTCCAAGACAAGTCTTTCTATGAATGATGTGATGAATGATGTGACGCAACTGTGAATTGAACTGGCACTAGGGAGTTATTTAGCTCCGCTGGAGTCCCGTCCGCGGAACGAATCGGGTTGCAAGACGCTAGCTGTCTCTGCCCCTTTAAGAGATGCAAGGAATGCTGTCAGAGGGAGCGAGCCCGTATGACACGCTCTAAGAGGCACTATTTAGAAGAGGGTAGAGGCTGAAAGCAGAAGCCCTAGCAGCTAGACCTTATTTAAGAGGCAGCATAAGCAGCATGGAGGTAGTTCTACTTTTATTTTGTTTATTAACCGAAGGAAAACAAACCAAGTCAGCCTTTTAGAAACGCCAGCCTAGACGGGGACCCATCAAAACAAAACAGATGACAAGATTGTTTGCAGCTCCAAACAAGCTCTCGGCATTGCGTGGCGGGAGGGGGCGGGGGGAGGGTAGCTGTGCACGTCGAGTCGGAACAAAAAACAAGTGAAAGCGGGATGTAATTAGGGGGGAGGAGAAGTCTGGGCAGGCAGGATGACTCAGGGGAGGGGGCGGAGCGGGGCAGAGCGGCATGTGGGTGTGAAGAAGCCGGGCCTTTGAAGTGAAGCTAAGCTTCACTTCAAAGGTGTCGGAGGAATGCGGGCGGCTGTGCACGCGCTTTTAAGCTCAATGCACATGCGCATTGAGCTTAAAAGTCACTGGCACTGCAAGGAATCGCCACGATTCCTTGCTTCTTAGTTAAAGCTTGTTTAAGCCGCAATAGGCTCGCAAGCTCGATGCGCATGCGCATCGACAGGCGAGACCTAAAAAGAGAAAAAAGAAACCATTCCACTGCCTAAACATGGTGGCCATATGCTTGAAATAGGCATTTTACATTTAAGGAAAGTAACCAATCAAATACGTTTATAGATCTGTATAGAACTGTATGGATGCTTCCAGCCAGGTATGTGTGTTTAGTAAAGGTACACAAACCTGTTTCTGTTGTAATGCACATCACAGGATTATCATTAGTGGAAGGAAAATGTGTAATTGATTTTGAATTAATGAATAACCTGAAAACTTAGTTTACAAACATAACAATGTCAAAGAAATAAAAATAATAAAGAATGGAAAATAAAAGGCATTGACAAACTAAAGAGTCTGTCTACCAGCCTCGACCATTAAGTGCACTTCTTTCTAGGTATATGTGTACACACGGCTAGAAAAATATCACTGTTCACAGTGAAAGAGAGCAACTGACTAAAGTGTTGGAGGCTATATTGCAGACATTGCATGTGAATGACAGCAGAACCGCCCAATGGATGAACAGAGTTTACCTAAAGGCCCCTCTATGCATGCATATACGTATGAATTTTTCTTTTAAATGTATTCTCTAGTTTTAACTGTACAATGCTGGTGAGGCACATATAGCACAACCCAACACACCAAAAAAATGAGATGTATCTAAAGACTTTGTTTGGCAAGTGTACCCAGAAGTGTAAAACATTGTTTGCACTGTACAGTGAAGATTATGAACACAGTTGTACAACACTCTAGCATGTCACGGAGCTACTTAACGGCCAATATTTAATGTAACAGCATAACAGCATGGAATGTCTTAGGTGCATCTCTCAGTCATTTCTCCTTTGTGGACAATGCAGAGCTATCTACTCTCCACAGTGAGGCCACCAGGAAAGACTAAGGTGGGATCCTTGTCTTCAGATAAAGACCAATTTGAAGAAGCTTGTGATTGGAGAAAGTACCAAGCGGGGAATTTTGGTGATGTTGGTCAAAGCAGCCATGCCTTCTTTTGAGTGAGACAGGAACTCTGCTCCAGGACTCCAGAGGCAGCATTTTACTAATTATTTCAGTTCTGATTTGCTTCTGCCCAGAAGTACTGGATTTCACTCAAGAAAATAAGAAACTAACATTATACTAGCTCTGACAGAAATCTTCATGCACACGGCTCTCCATTTAAGTCCTCCAATAACCCTGTACACATCAGGACACTTGATCAGCAGAACTCTCCACTACAGGCCCTGGCTTTTTTTCTTCACTTGTGTCTCCAGTGTTACCAGGCCCTACTGTTTTCTAAGAAGTTGGGGCACTACAGAAGCCAAATAGGCAAAGCAGAAAGTAGAGTACAGTTGTGGTAACAGGCCTGTTGGTGAGTGGACTACCTTCACCTTAATACTGATAAGATTTGTAGAAAGTGTATACCGGGAGGTGTCTTGGCCCTGTCTGTGATCAGTGGAAGTGGCCAAGTTAGAGAAAAGCCAGGTTTTTAATGACTTTCTGAAAGCCAGGAGAGTAGTGGTGGACTTCAGATTTTGGAGAAGACTGTTTCACTTTAGACCCGTGCATCTGATGAAACTCCTGCCTCCCTAGGAAACACGCTTGTGTGAGGGAACAACCAGATTTCTGGAGTGGCTGGAGCATAGGGATCTGCCTGGAGAATACCATTTAAGATTGTTCTTCAAGTAGTCAGGGCCTATTCCATGAAGTGCTTTGAATGCTAAGCAGAGAGCCTTAAAGACGATACGCTGCTTGATAGGCAGCCAATGTAGCTTACTTATGGTCTGGGATGCCGATTGGAATCTGGTAATATTAAGGAGCATCCTTGCTGCAATATTCTGCAGTCTGGAATTTGTTCAATGACCTTTTATTGTATATTTTGGTAAACGTCCATTGCAGTAGTTCAGTGTTACAAGGACTAAAGCTGTGACCATGGTCTTCAAGGAATCAAAGGGGATGAGATGGGCGATTTTCTTTATTGTCCTCAAAATGTAATAAAAAGAGAAGAGGCATTCACTTGGTCTTTATAGGTGAGCATGTCATCTATTAGAACACTTAGATTTTCTACTTGTTTGGCTGGCATGGGGAATGTCCCTTGGTCTTGAGGGCACCAAGAGGAGGACCAAACGGAAATATTGTTCCTGAAAAGCATGACTTCTGTCTTGGTTGAATTTAATTTGAAACAGTACTGACTTATCCGAGATTGATTCACTACGGCTTAATATTGTTAACTTCAGATGCATTATTTGTTCCATTCCTCCTTACCAGACCGGAATTGTGCTCAGCAGTTAACAAAGGTGAGCTCACTGTGGTGATCATCACAAGATGCTAGCATATCTGAGTTCAAACTGGGTTTTTCTCCTTTTTTCTAAAAGTAATAAGAATAATGTGTTATTCATAGCCATGTATGGCAAAATATGTTATCAAGTACCCCATTTGATGACATCTCGTCCACTGCCCTGATGGACAACTGACTCTCTGGCTCAGAAGAAGAACTCCATAAACTTGGCTCCACCAGTGAGGTCGAAACGGTTAGGCAATATTTACGAGGAGCAGTTTGGAAAATGATTTTTGTTGCCAATTGAAGTCTATTTCAAGTGATTTCATGAACTGTAGAGGGTAGAAATAGGGGTGCACAATCTAACATCAAGATGTTGCTCTCAGATGAACCATCATTTAATGATCTATTGTTTCACCTAAATGGGCTCATGAAGCACGGAGATCCCAAGGACTATTTACGAGATTATAATCTGTGTATCAAAGCAATATCAGGCACTTGACAGTGACACCATTCGTGTATATAAAATATATCTGTAAATACATACAATACACATACACTTGACATATAATTCGTGTATATAAGATATATATATATGTTTGTAAATACATAAAAGTATGTGAATAGTCCTAAATGTATCTCTTTCCAGGACTGGTGCTGAATCATTCTCCTGGAATGTATTCATTTAAGCGATTCAAAACATATCTGAATGCATTAAATTCAACACAACACCTACAATAAAGTGCAGTGCTGTGGCTATGAACAAATGATGTAATTCATGGCCAGTGAGGGTTAGTCTTCTTACACAGATTGTTAATTTTTTTAGTCATCTTTGTAGGCTAAAACTAGTTCTTCAAGTTACAAAACCAAAGCCTTAAAGTACTTTTTCTTTGCACCAATAAGAATCATAGTTTACTAGGATTTGCTTTAAAACTAAAAGAGATTTTCTGTATGTCATAAGTATATCTGCCTGCTTGGAAGCATGCTTACTCCTCAATTCAAATTATATGAGATGGTAATCATTTTCACCTTAGACTTTTTATGCCACGTTCATGGCAGCTACATTTAGGAGGAGGCATGCTTTTTTTCCCTTTTTCTTTTTGTGCAAATATCTAGCATTATAAAAAAAAGAAAAAAATGAAGCTTTGTGCCAGGTTGATGAGGCCAGACCTATTCACGCTTTGCCAGTGCTTGTTTGCTATGGCTTTCACAACACTCCAGAAGGAACACGAATCTTTCAACCACGCACATATGGGGTGAAAATAAGCTTGTCACACCATGTTGAATACAATTAGTAGACGCCTCATCTTTTAAAATCAAATTATATTTAATTTCCCAGATTTTTTTTTCTAAATTGTTTCCAGGAACAGTTTGGGGTATTTCCATGGCAACGCGGCTATAGCTGGGCCTTTACTCTCTTTTGAAATGTCGTCAATTAGTTTCAAATAAGACATTTCTTGTCCAGCTAAGAATGATCTTCCAAATGAAATTTAGCACGTGCTGAAAACAAAGGAAGGCTAATTATAAAGTGGGCTACTGTGTGATAACTAATAACCACCAGCTGGATAGTTCGTATCTGGCAATGGGCAATGATTAGCCCGTGTAAAGCTTGAGGTATCATGCATTATTCTCTTATAATTGGCGGTAAACGTGTTGATTGGACCCGCATTGCGCAGATGTTCCGGGATTGCCCGCGACAAAATGTGTCGATTGTGTCAGTAACGCGCCGTCGCCAGCCGCGTCCCGGGGGCCCCAATTACAGCATCTTGTGAATGCGATAATTTTCAAACAGAGTTTCGGAGAGCCCGACAGCCGACTCCTAGAGATGCGTAAAATTATCAAATTTCTCCTCCACGTGGAACATCTTATTGAAGCAGAGGAAATAAAAAAAATCTTCGAGGTTGGCAAATTTACACATTTTGACTGCCACAAATTTAAGTGCCACACATATGCGCTTTAATTCAGAATTTGATGTTTGCTGGTGAAAGGAGATGCTTTTGTTTTGCTGGGATGCAACGCTGACTCTTCTTTACTTTTTTTAAATCAATTTTTATGAACAACGAGATTTATTTTCAAGCTTTAAAAGGTCAATATGGGTTTGGGTCGTTGAGTATTCTACCTGCAAGGCAATTCCTAAACTGGTATGCTCGCCTGAAGCCATTTCCTGTTTGAATTTCTGTCAATGCCCAAAGCCACACTGGATTTTATGCATGCACACTGACATGAGGGAAATATTTTGAATCTCCTCCTTTGCTACAGGTATGGCGATGCTTGAAAAATAGAAAAATATTCAAGGACCGGAGTAAGGATAGTAAATCTATTTTACCTCTGAAATTCAGAGGAAACATAAAAATACAGCCAATTCTACGAAGCAAGGACAGAAGGTGGAGCTTAGATGGTTAGGACTCAGAATGTGGTGCTTAGTTGCAGTAGTGTCACTACAAACATCATCTTTCCGCATGCTCTAAAGAAGGCAGGGAAAAAGAGAGGTAGGCTTAGAGAAAATCTGCCCTTTTTAGCTCGAGACAGGGCAGCTCATGTGCTGCTCTGCGAGGCATGCTGTATGCAAGTATTGACTTGAAGCTCCGCCCAGTCTCCGCCCATATTTTTAATTGGCTTCTGTCATTGCTCTTGGTAAATGCTGGCTTCGGATTCATTAATAGGCTTAATAGTCCCTTCATAGTACTGCATTGTCATCATTTGTGCAAAATAAACAATTGATGGACGGAATGCAGGACAATGCAAACATTCTCTCCCAGTCGTAAGGATCTGGGTTAAATCCATCATTCTTTTGCTCACCACACCACCCCAGTTTGGACCCAGCCATATGCAAATCAGTCTTGACCCTGTTCCTTTTGGGAAAAGTCCAGCCTGAACTGCCAAGCCAGGTCCTCCCTGGACTGCAAACAAGCATCCTGGGACCGTTTTTAGGGTATCACCCTTCATCAGCCAGGCTAGCTTGACTCCAGTGGTGTAGTGAGCCACGTCTGGGCATACCCTTCCCACTTAGGGCGACATATGCAAAAGAAACAATTGATGGACGCAATGCTGGACAATGCAAACACTCACCCCCAGTCACAAGGATCTGGGTTAAATCCATCATTCTTTTGCTCACCACACCACCCCAGAAAGACCGAAACCGGTCCCAGGATGCTTGTTTCCAGGCCACGGAGGATCTGGCCTGGCAGTTCGAGCTGGACTGTTGCCAATGGGCACAGGGTCAAAACTGATTTGCATATGGCTGGGTCCAAACTGGAATGGCATGGTGAGCGAAAAAATGATGGATGTAGGCCCAGATTTCTGTACTGGGGTGAATGTATGACATTGTTCTGCATTTTGTCCATCAATTGTACTTTTTGCATTTGTCTTCATTTGAAACGTCCCATGAGGATTGGTCCTTTTACTTCTGTTGCTACACTGTATGTCTTATTTAGTCTGTAAGTACTATTTTCTTTAATGAGTTTCTCCTACTGCAGGCACAACATGCTTTCCTGCAACATTCAGCATGCCATGCGCTCTTTCACTTGCCGAGCAGCCCAGGACAATGGCTGCCACTTTGTTGAAATGAAATAGGTCTTGAATTTACAAGAGTTTGAGCTATTGGCGTTGTAAATCACAATGCCTTTTATTTATGTGTTGATTATCAAAACAGATAAATAAACGGCATTGTCATTTACAATGCCAATAGCTTAAACTCTTGCAAATGCGAGACCTATTGCATTGTAAATGCTTGTTGGGTAAGCGTCCACCTCTAAATCAACCCTTAAATTACTTTTGCACCTTCTAATATCTTTCTGATAAGAAGGCAAGGCTTTTCTTTCACCAAGAAGTGACAATGAGTTCCAAATAATTTTTTATGAGAAGAAGAAAAAGAGACATTGGCAGTGCTGAACTGGTCGTCGCCAGCACCGGGCGTTTTCCTGGTGGGCTGGAAGAGTGTGGGCCGGTTCTGGACCAGTGGGGGCTGTTTTTGTTACTAGGGGCCGGTTTTGCCAGGGCTGGTTTGCTTTCCCAGTCCGGCCCTGGACATTGAGCCTTATACTACCAGCAACTTTCTTTCCTGGGAGGAGATGTGGCCTAGCCGCTAGAGCTGCTGTCTTTGGAACTAGGAACCAGGTTCAAATCCTGGTCCTGGCTCAACCATCTGTGATTCTGGGCAAATCACTACATCTCACTGTGTTTAAAAAAAATATGCAACTAGCCTGATTCTCTTGTATAGCACTCTAACAGCCTTGGGCAAAGTTAGTGGTATATACAATTGGAATAATATACATTACTGTATTTTATATACACTTTTGTATTCTCTAGTACAGATGGACGAGGCCCACTAACCACTGAGTATGGAACTATACGACAAAAGCTGTTGGTGCAGAAGTTCAGGTAACTATTGCTTATTTTTGAATTCCAGTCAACACGTTTCACCCTATGAAGGCCTGTGTTTTTATAATTTACTCGTGCGAAGAATAAAACCCAGTCATTTTTGCAGATATTTATGCACCAAAACTGCAGTGGATTAATAAAATGACTGCAAGTGAAGAGGTAAATCAACTGTAGAGTTTGAGATTACAATGAAGCACCGTATGTGCTTGAGAAAGATAACAACGCACCCATCTACTGCAGTATTGTACATCTGTGTATGAGCCTCTACCTCGCGCTAGCGCCTGGGTATTGGGCGAGGTTGTGACACCAGACCTGACAACTTCGGAAAACATTCATTCATGTGAGGGGCGGGGCCAGTGCCTTGAGACCGCTACTGTGCAACACGTTTTGGAGGGGCCTCGGAAGGGGGGGCCAAAGAGAGGAGGCTTGACTCTGTGCCAAGCGCTGCTTAAGAGCCATTCTTAACCCCTCCGCTCTACCCCCACAAAAATACAGCTTAGGAGGCGGGTGTTGATGCACCCCTATGCAGTGCGTAATTTGTAAATTAATAAGTGCCAGAACTCCCAGTAGGCGGCCTCCGCAGCTTACACCACCCATTGTCACTGCCGGCATTGCCAGTGACAGTACCTACAAAACGACTAACCAGCATACTGCTTCTAGTGTGACAATTCAGACTATTCCAGGCTCCCAAAGCTATAAAAAATATTTGGGTGGTAGGTAGTAGTTGTTTTTTAGGTCTCGTGACCTTAAATGCGCGCAAGCGCATTGAGGAGCGAGAATTCAAGTGCTCGAAATCCTCTTCAAACCAAGGGCTTCGTTCCTTGGCGTTTTCTTGAAGTTCACGTGGCCACAGGCACGCGCTTTTGGGCCATAAACTCTGTTCCCCACAGCCTTACATTCATTTCTCCTCCCCCTCCCCAGCCAGCATCCCCCAGGCCGTAGCAGCACTCCTCCCACACCAGCACCTCCCCTCTCTCTCCCCGCAAACACAGCCTTTACATACTTCAAAGGCTTATCACTTCACACGGCCGCAGGCCGTGCAACCAGAGCACTTCAGTTGGTGCGCAGCCCCCCTCCCAGCACTGCCTTGTTACTCTCGGCAGCCAACTTTCGTTTCATGGTGGAACAAACCTCACTGATAACTATCGTCTATTGTAGCGAACAACACCAGGTTCAACTTGTGACTTCAGGCGCTACACGCATCTTTGCAGGGTGTGTGCACAACCTAACGCCATTTTTTGTAGATACCTTTACGAGTATCATTGGGTATTACGACCCTGTCTACGTGCCTTGAAGTAGCATCCTGATGGCTTAAGGCGCTTGCTCACAAGTCCACACTCGATGCACTCTCTTATCTTCTCCTTCCTGCTACCCAGGCTCCGCATTTCACCCATTGAAATAACTTTAGAGCAGCATAAAAGGGTATACAAACAAAGTAATGTAACTAAACAGAACATATATTCTTAACTAAATGTGGCATATACATGGATAATATATGGAACGTATGTAAGCATAACATACCATATGTAGAGTGCAGAGTGCAGATTCAGAGTGCAGAGTGCAGATTCAGAGTGCAGTGTGCAGAGTGCAGTGTGCAGAGTGCAGATTGTGAGTGCAGATTGTGAGTGCAGAATTAGAGTGCAGAGTGCAGATTCAGAGTGCAGATTGTGAGTGCAGAATTAGAGTGCAGAGTGCAGATTCAGAGTGCAGATTCAGAGTGCAGAGTGCAGATTCAGAGTGCAGAGTGCAGAGTGCAGATTCAGAGTGCAGATTCAGAGTGCAGAGTGCAGATTCAGAGTGCAGATTCAGAGTGCAGAGTGCAGATTCAGAGTGCAGATTCAGAGTGCAGATTCAGAGTGCAGAGTGCAGATTCAGAGTGCAGAGTGCAGATTCAGAGTGCAGAGTGCAGATTCAGAGTGCAGATTCAGAGTGCAGAGTGCAGATTCAGAGTGCAGAGTGCAGATTCAGAGTGCAGATTCAGAGTGCAGATTCAGAGTGCAGATTCAGAGTGCAGAGTGCAGATTCAGAGTGCAGATTCAGAGTGCAGAGTGCAGATTCAGAGTGCATATTCAGAGTGCAGAGTGCAGATTCAGAGTGCAGAGTGCAGATTCAGAGTGCAGAGTGCAGATTCAGAGTGCAGATTCAGAGTGCAGATTCAGAGTGCAGATTCAGAGTGCAGATTCAGAGTGCAGCTTCAGAGTGCAGAGTGCAGAGTGCAGATTCAGAGTGCAGATTCAGAGTGCAGATTCAGAGTGCAGATTCAGAGTGCAGATTCAGAGTGCAGAGTGCAGATTCAGAGTGCAGATTCAGAGTGCAGATTCAGAGTGCAGAGTGCAGATTCAGAGTGCAGAGTGCAGATTCAGAGTGCAGATTCAGAGTGCAGATTCAGAGTGCAGAGTGCAGATTCAGAGTGCAGATTCAGAGTGCAGAGTGCAGATTCAGAGTGCAGAGTGCAGATTCAGAGTGCAGATTCAGAGTGCAGAGTGCAGATTCAGAGTGCAGATTCAGAGTTCAGAGTGCAGATTCAGAGTTCAGAGTGCAGATTCAGAGTGCAGAGTGCAGATTCGGAGTGCAGATTCAGAGTGCAGATTCAGAGTGCAGATTCAGAGTGCAGATTCAGAGTGCAGAGTGCAGATTCAGAGTGCAGATTCAGAGTGCAGAGTGCAGATTCAGAGTGCAGATTCAGAGTGCAGATTCAGAGTGCAGAGTGCAGATTCAGAGTGCAGAGTGCAGATTCAGAGTGCAGATTCAGAGTGCAGATTCAGAGTGCAGAGTGCAGATTCAGAGTGCAGATTCAGAGTGCAGATTCAGAGTGCAGAGTGCAGATTCAGAGTGCAGATTCAGAGTGCAGAGTGCAGATTCAGAGTGCAGATTCAGAGTGCAGATTCAGAGTGCAGATTCAGAGTGCAGATTCAGAGTGCAGATTCAGAGTGCAGATTGCAGATTCAGAGTGCAGATTCAGAGTGCAGATTCAGAGTGCAGATTCAGAGTGCAGAGTGCAGATTCAGAGTGCAGAGTGCAGATTCAGAGTGCAGATTCAGAGTGCAGAGTGCAGATTCAGAGTGCAGATTCAGAGTGCAGATTCAGAGTGCAGATTCAGAGTGCAGAGTGCAGATTCAGAGTGCAGAGTGCAGATTCAGAGTGCAGATTCAGAGTGCAGAGTGCAGAGTGCAGAGTGCAGATTCAGAGTGCAGATTCAGAGTACAGAGTGCAGATTCAGAGTGCAGATTCAGAGTACAGAGTGCAGATTCAGAGTGCAGATTCAGAGTGCAGAGTGCAGATTCAGAGTGCAGAGTGCAGATTCAGAGTGCAGATTCAGAGTGCAGATTCAGAGTGCAGAGTGCGGATTCAGAGTGCAGAGTGCAGATTCAGAGTGCAGATTCAGAGTGCAGATTCAGAGTGCAGATTCAGAGTGCAGATTCAGAGTGCAGAGTGCAGATTCAGAGTGCAGATTCAGAGTGCAGAGTGCAGATTCAGAGTGCAGATTCAGAGTGCAGATTCAGAGTGCAGATTCAGAGTGCAGATTCAGAGTGCAGAGTGCAGATTCAGAGTGCAGAGTGCAGATTCAGAGTGCAGAGTGCAGATTCAGAGTGCAGATTCAGAGTGCAGATTCAGAGTGCAGATTTCAGAGTGCAGATGCAGAGTGCAGATGCAGAGTGCAGATTCAGAGTGCAGAGTGCAGATTCAGAGTGCAGAGTGCATATTCAGAGTGCAGAGTGCAGAGTGCAGATTCAGAGTGCACTTGCAGAGTGCAGTTGCAGAGAGAACTCAGCAGCACCACCACAGCATCACTCAGCACCACCACAGCACCACTCAGCACCACCACAGCACCACTCAGCACCACCACAGCACCACTCAGCACCACCACAGCACCACTCAGCACCACCACAGCACCACTCAGCACCACTCAGCACCACCACAGCACCACTCAGCACCACCACAGCACCACTCAGCACCACCACAGCACCACTCAGCGCAATCCCAGCACCACTCAGCGACATCACAGCATCTGTGCAACCATTCAACAACAACTGGTTCAATTATGTTCTCTCAATGTTTCAAGCTTTATTACAAATGTCACAAAAATATGTTATTTCACTTCTGTTCTTGGATTTTCATCACAATAAAATACACTGAACATAATCTTCACAAACGTTATTTACAAAAGTTTAAGCTATTGCCAATATAAATTACAATCACTTTTATTTAAGTATTAATTATTTAAAAAAATTAAAAGCCGTTGCTATTTGTAATATCAATACATCTAAGTCACGTAAATACAAAACATGTTGCATTACAAATGCTATAGTCGTCACATGTGCGAAAGTTATAACTATTGGCATTGAAAATGACAAAGCTATTAATTTAGCTATTTTCAAAATCAACACATAAATAAAAAAATTGTCATTTACAAGACCAATAGCTCAAACTTTCATAATGCGAGACCTATTTCATTGCAAATGCTTGTAATATATACTGAATTAATAAACAATTGCTGTACTGGTCATCTTTAAATTATACAAACAGCACCAACATGTGGTAATTGTCGTAAATTCTGTTGTTCACAATTAAGTGCTGGTTTCGTGCACCAACAACCACCGGCTCAAATTAAGCACTGCCTCTATGCAAATCAGCAGTGCGGAGCCTCCTCTCACGCGCTAGAAATCCACTGTGTGCATGTGTTTCTAGCCAGCGTAGACTCCCACTGAGTGATATCAGCTTGCCACCAGGTGACTGTGTGAAGAAGACCTATATCGTGTGACTCACAGGGAGACCGTGTGAGTTGGCAGGTCTAGGATATGGAAAGCGGTGATGTCCTTAGACGGGCTTATAAAGGTTCAGAACCAGTAAGCAGGAAAGTGATGCTACTCCTGTTAGGCTTCCTACTGCTTGCCTGAAACCTCATCCTGAATACAAAGGGGAAGCCTGTTTAGCATTTAAACATCCCCTGCCTGCTTCTTTTGCGAGTGTCAGGGCATCCATCTTACCTTTACCCAAGTCTGATGAGAAAGAAAATCCTCTCCTGATATTTGCAAAGTAGAATTTCCATCAGAGATTTTTTCCTAGGGTTCTTAATGGTTTGGGGGTTGATGTAAGTGAGATAAGACTGTGCAATCACCATTCACTGACCACCTCCTCCCTAGCAGCATCCATGCTCCTTCAGAAGCCAACAGGGTAATTTACACCCATTAGGTATTTATTTATTTATTTATTTATTTATAGTGTTTTATATAGCGCGGACAAGACCCGGGGGTATCAGAGCGCTTTACATATGAGATTACAGATTGACATTATATAAGCAATTATAACAGCAAACATATATGGAGGTAGAAGGCGATAAACTATCTAGGCTGGTTACAAACTGACATATGAAGTTAATAACTTGACATTATCGTAGCAATTAAAACAACAAAAACAAATATGGAATGTAGGAGGCCATATGCTATCTAGGGTGATTGAATAAATATATTCTTAACGCCTGATCACTTAGCGATAAGTGGTGCATATGGTTTAGGTTGTGCCATAGTCGTACAGTCAGGTTCGATGAGGTAGGATTGTAAATTATTATCAGAGCAGTGTCAGAGTAATTACCAAAGGGTAGAATGGGTATAGCTAGTTGTAACGATCATAAATATTCACATGACAAGGTAGGGGTAGTAACTTTGGTGTGATACATAGTGCAGATAACACCTAAATATGAGGTAGCGATAGGGTGTACAGCCGAAGCTTGAGTTATAGTCATAGTCATAACTAGAGTGTTTAGACATTTGTCTTATTGGTCTTCCAATTGTTTATGATGGCTCCCGTCATCTTTGGCATAAAAAGTTTGCGCCATTGGTCTGTGGTCATCTCTATGTAGGGTATTTACTCATCATATGGCTTTTCAGTTCCCTTTTAAATGCTGCAATATTTTGAATCTTCCTGATATAGGGTGGGAGTGAATTCCAGACTCTGGGGGCGGCTCCCGAAAAAGCTCGGTCATAGGTCTTTTTTTTCCGGAAGAAGGCCGGCCGTAGGAGCAACTCTTTAGCGCTTCTCGTTGATCTGTTACCTCCCGATAGCTTGATTTTCTTGGCTAGATATCTTGGCGTGTTGTAGTGGACCGCTTTGTGTGTAATACAGGCCATCTTCATTTTAATTCTAGCATCATAGGGTAACCAGTTTAGTGCCTTCAGGTGGGGAGATATGTGATCAAATTTCCTCGTTCCCGTGATAAGTCTTGCCGCTGCATTGAGACAGGCTTTTAGCGGGGCAGTGGATGTTTTTGGTAGGCCAGCTAACGTAGTGCAGCCATATTCGATCCTTGAGATAACTAGCGATTGGATCGCAAGTTTTAGATCTGCTTCTGAGATAAAGGGTTTCAGTTTCCTTAGATAGTTCAAATGGAAACGGGCGCTCTTAGCCATTGCATTGATGTGTTCTTTCATGTCTAGGTTCTCGTCTAGTGTAATTCCTAGAGATTTGGCTGAATTAACAAGTGTCGGAGTGCAGTTAAGCGCAGTTATCATTTTAGCCCATTCCTTTACCTCTGGTTGACTTCTTGTCGGTGAAATTAGCAGGAATTCTGTTTTGTTGGCGTTAAGTTTCAAATGGTTGGCTGTTAGCCAATGCAACGCTTTCTTTAGCGTTTCATTCATAAGGTCAATGTCATCACTGCAGGCAATCTTCATGTATATTTGTGTGTCGTCTGCGTACATGTGGTAGGAGATCTGTGTATTCCGAAGGATCTCTGTGAGAGGTTCTACATATAAGTTGAAGAGATCTGGGGATAGCGTTGAACCTTGAGGGACCCCTATTGTGTTAGGGCAAGGGGAGGAGATTGCTTGGTCGACCAGGAATAGCTGAGTCCTGTTCTGCAGGAAGGAGTTAAACCACTTCCAAACATTTCCAGAGGTATTATTTGGCAAATACTATTTTGTTGGAAAAGGCATTTGAGGCTGGGACTCGGTGGGGCCTGGTCAGAAAAGAACTTTGGAGTATGTAAAGTGGTACTCCTGTACTACACTTGTGTGCATTATTTGTGAATTAGACCTAAAATAGCTGAAATGGAATTTAAGAGGAACAGTAAGGGAATATTCAAATAAAATTAATACAAAGAAAGTGTACTTTGCCCTCTTTGCACATTTACCAATAAGGAGTTGGACTCTAGGGGGGGTGGGATTCACATAGGCATGTAAGAATTTGTAAACTCATAAATGTTTTTGTGAATCAGTACTGGTTTGTACTGTAACCAATTAATACCCGCATCGCGGTAAATAAAGACTAACATGCACAAAGCAGTATTTGTCCCCATTTTGCACAATGTTTAATCCCTGGCAAACGTTTTTACACAGATATTTATCTGCAGGTTGAGTCTGGTGGTAAATGCCTGGGCAAATACAAGTGACTAAAACAGATAGGTTTTGTGAGGAATGCTTGCAAAGACTAAGAAACTGGTAATCACTCAGTTGTAATCAAGTTGATCATTTTTTTGCCCTCTATGCCACTGCAAACAGGGATGAGTCTTAAGCAAACCAGACTTGGCCCTGCTCCGACCAGAATAGAACAGACGAAACAGCCAGGCAAATCCCGTCCTAATGGGAACACAACAAACAGCGAACTAGTTTTCGCCTTGTTGGGCTGCTTTAGAGCTTGCGTCCAGTGACAGAGTGAGCCTGGACTAGTGCCTACATTGGCATTGGGTGCAAAAAATGATCCCGTAGACGATTTTCACTTGCTGACAATTCAGTTTATTATCACTTTCAAGTGGCATACATCATTTAGATAACAATTTAGGACCACTCATTGTTCGCCTTTCCTTTCTTTGTACCTTAGTGTACATTTCTAATTTAACAGATAATGGTGCCCAATCTCCCAGAGACGTTTTTTGAGGCATGGGCAAAGTGGTCCATTGTCCAGGACCTCCACCTTCCAAGGGCCCCCCTGAATAAGTGAACTTTCTCTCTGACCTTTGTCTATTCTATTCATTATCTAAACCTCTCTACCTACCTTTACTTCTGACTCTGTTGCTCTGCCCAGTGTCATCTTAAGGATTTTTGGCAACCCAGGCAAGAGCAAGACATATTTCTGAGGTTTCTTGGCACTATTAACAGATAGCAGCAGCCCTATTTTACACTGTGCCCTAGAGGCATTGCAGGCATGTGCAACCGCTCTGTGCACTCCCAGGGCACAGTGGTGTTACAAGAAAGGGCTGCAGGCGCTTGTGCATCCCCTTCTGCAATACTGATAGTACTGGTGCACATGCTGTTTCAGCGCTATCAATTAGAGGGCATTCCCTCATTTGCATGGACCACATACATATCGTCGAGGTTTATACATGTGGAATTAAGAATAGCAAATCTATACTAACTTATATGAACCAATCTGCTTGATAATTTGGTCCTCAATATCATACCACAAAATGTTGGCCCCACAATAGTTTTGTCCTAGATATTCTGTCATGATTTTCACTGACCTTAAGTAGCTCTCATTACAGAAAAGGTTAGAGACCCGTGATATAGAACAATGGTCACGCAGTGATAAGTTGCCATGGTAAAGTGAGTATAAAATAAAGCGGCAATTGGACCACGGGAACTGAGTGACAATGCAACTGCACATGCAATATTTTCACGCAATCGATGGATGAATCCAGATAGGCTTAATTTGATTTGCCATGTGTGCTGCTGGAGCCTCGACCCTGGTCACTTAAAGCGTCATCAATAGGACAGTCAACATTTGGGGGATGTAACTAGCCACATGTGGATTTATCCACCTACTGCCGCATAAGTTGTATATAACTAGTAGCATTGTCACTCCATTCCTGTGGTCCCAATGATGCTTATTTTAGTCATTATGCCTAGACCACTTATCTATCACTTTGTGAGCACCAAGCATTCACTCCCTTTATTAGTGAAGCAGTAAATGTTTCATATTTGTAAAGTATGTGTTTTCCTCTTTTGTTGACTACTGCATAATTAATAGTGTATAGACAATGGTTGTGTCTCAATTTGTTTACTGGTTTACCGCATATGACCGTTATTTCTTTAGTTAGAAGTAGAATTGAATTGAATTGAAATGTAATTTATACCGCGCGACTAAGCCCGTAGGCATCAAGGCGCCTAACAAAGTAAAATCAAAAAGGCAGAACCCAAGCTAAGGATAGGCTATGGCAAAAAGCCATGTCTTAAGGGCCTTTCTGAAGGCTTGCTTTGAGGGAAGGGTTTTGATATCAGAGGGCAGAGAGTTCCACAACCTTGGGGCCAAAGTTGAGAAGGCTCTGCCACCCCACCTAGCTCTACGAACACGGGGGATGGATAGCAAGGCTTTATTGGCCGAGCGCAGGGATCTGGAGGGGGTATAAGGATTTAGCAGATCCCTTATGCCTCCTGACTTGTTCGTGGCCAGGGCCCCATAGATCAAGCAAAGAGACTTAAAAGAGATCCTGGCCTCGATTGGAAGCCAATGCAACACTTTCCTGGCAGCCGTAGCAGAGGCCCGCCTGGGCAGATCTAGTACAAACCTTGCAGCTGCATTCTGCACCATTTGGAGTCACGTTATAAGACTCTTGTTAATGCCAAGGTATAGGGCATTGCAATAATCTAGTCTTGAGCCTATCAATGCAACTACTATTTGCTTTCTTGCTTGGGGGGACAAGTAATGTTTTATTTTCCTCAGGATGTTTATTATACCCCAGCAAGTGGAAATGGTCCTGCTTACTTGCTGGCCCAGCCCCAAGTGAGGGTCGATCATGACTCCTAGGTTCCTAGCCAAAACCGTGGGTGTAGGGCGCACTCCCAGAGATGAAGGCCACCATTCTGCCGACCAGATATCCTCCTTGCCTCCGAACACCAGAATTTCTGTCTTCTCGCCATTAAGCTTCAATGAATTGCAAATCATCCATTGAGCCACTGCCTCCATGCAGTGTCTAAAATTGGAGGCAGCCGAGATGACCGGTTGGGCGAGAGACATCAATATCTGCGTGTCGTCGGCATAGGAGACTACCTCCATCCCGTAAGATCTAATAAGCCTGGCGAGTGGGTTCACATAGATGTTGAAAAGGGTCGGACTTAATGCCGACCCCTGTGGGACCCCACACTGCACAGGGAGGGATGGAGATAGAAACTCCCCCAGCTTAACTCTCTGTTCCCTCTGGCCAAGAAAGGAGGATAGCAGACAAAGAGCAGGCCCCTCCACCCCTATCTCCCTCAGACGAGATGTTAACACTGAGGGAGACAGGGTATCAAACGCAGCCGTGAGATCTAATAGGATAAGGAGAGTGGTCAGGCCCTTGTCCACTCTGGTGCGGATGTTATCAAGCACCGTGGTAAGGGCCGACTCCGTGCTGTGCTCTCTCCGGAATCCGTGCTGCGAGTGATCTAAAAGGCCAGAGGTTTCCAGGAAGGCAGCAAGATGCTGGTTGAGATGGGTTTCCAACATCTTTGCTGGGGCTGGGAGCAGCGAAATGGGGCGGAAGTTTTTAAGAACGCCCGGGTCCAAAGTAGGCTTTTTTAACAGTGGTTTAACCACCGCTCTTTTCCATTGTGGCGGGAAGATCCCCTCTCTCATTGCCCTGTTCATAATCTCTAGCAACCAGGGCAAGAGAGACTCCTTACATTGTTTAAGAAGTTTTAAAGGGCAAGGGTCTAGAGGAGACCCCGACCTGGTCTTCAGAAGGAGAACTTCAAGTTTCTCCAGGGAAAGGGGGGGAAAGCTGGAAAAACACCCTAGCGGTATCTCCTCCGAAGATATTAATGGAGGGACAAGAGCGCTCGGAGAGGAAGATAGTGCCGACCTCTGAGATTCTAAGGCCGAATAAATCTCCACAATTTTTGATTGGAAAAATTGTGCAACATCGTCACAGAGCCGCTGTGAACTAACCACGGGGTCCGGTACTTTCAAAGCGGTGAGCGTGTCTACGATCTTAAACAGCTCTTTCGGCGAGGAGAGTGAGGAGGTCAACGAGGTAAAATACTCTTGTTTAGTCCTTATCACCTCAGTTTTATACTCTTTTAGGAGGGATTTGTGACTATCCCTCTCTCGCGGATCCCAGCTAGTCCTCCAAAGGCGTTCCTGTCTTCGAACTCCCTGTCTAAGGAGTCTTAATGATTCCGAAAACCACGGCGCCGAAGGGCTTTTCCTCGCGGAGTAGCAGAGTGAGGCAGGGGCCAGGTCATCAATGGCAGTTCTAATATCAGTATCAAATCTGTCTACTGCTTTCCCTACGTCTTCCTCAGTGTTAATCAGCCGGCTGGGCAGTCTCGGGGCAAGCATCTCATTAGAAATGTTTTTTAGGTTGCGTCTCAGTTCCATTTTACTTGGCTCATTCCCCTTACTCTTGACAGTCGGGAATGTTAATTCTAAAGGAATCGCAAGATGATCCGACCAGGAGAGAGGGATGGGAGTCCCGGCGGTTAGCCGGGGGTCGTTAGAAAAGACCCCATCAAGCACATGGCCTGCTTGATGGGTGGGATCATTAACTAGTTGTTTCATCCCACATCCGGAGAAAGTGTCCAATAGGGACAGAGTATCCTTTGACTCCAGATTTTCCAAATGGAAATTCATGTCCCCCAAGACAGTAAAGTGCTCACAGCCAAAGTGTGGCTCTAACATGTTGAGCATATGTTGGCTAAAAACTGTCCTGGAACCCGGTGGCCTATAAATGAGGAGGCCCGTGAACGGAACTGCATAAGGTCCGTTGATAGAAAACTGGAGGGCCTGAAAGGAACTTTGCGGTGTGGAGAGAGGGATGGTGTGGCAAGAAAAGCAATCTCTATAGAGGATGCCCAGCCCTCCCCCAACACGTCCCACTCTATCTTCTCTCACCAGCAGGTAACCATCAGGTACTGCCTCAACCAGATCAGGTCCTGAAGAATCCTTGGCCCACGTTTCTGTGATAAAGACCCATGCGGGTTGTGTAACCAAAACGAAATCCTTGAAAGCAAGATTATTCTTAATCAAGGACCTCGCATTTATGAGAAACCCATGATCGTTCCTCATCAAGATTCCTGGTTTAGTATTCGATACTAGCGGTATGAGAGCCGCAGATGGAACCGGCCCCATATGAGTAGGCCGGAAGCAGTGACAGCCCAGGGGGGTCAGAAGCGACTCCGGGGCGTACCTATGATGACAGGGCTGTATGGGTGGCTTAAGATTCAGCAGTTCCTGCCAGGAGTAGCAGATCTCTGTACACTCACCGTCAGCAAGTCCAGTCTCCCAGCCGTCCAGCTCGTCCTCAGCGCGGACGGGCGCAGACGGGCTGGACTCTGGCGTGACTCCGGCGTTACTGCGGCACACACGCCGCGCGCACACGCCGCGCGCTTGCATGACGTTTCTATATAGGGCTCTAGCTGGTCAGCCTGACCGCTAGAGCGCTCCCTGGACTGGCGATCCTACCTACCCCCAAGATGGCGCCTATGCTAGTGGAGAGCGCGAAAACTCGCTTGGATAGACCCGCTGAAGCCGCGTTGGATGGCACAATTATGATGCAGGTGAGTGGAAAGAGATAAAATCAGGGGCGAAGTGCTTTAAATTAAACAAATAAAAAGACAAAAAACGTAGGCCAAGAAGACATGCACTACATTCATGGCTGAGGGCAACATATCTGGATGGATCATTTTATCAAATTCATAGAGGCATCAGAGGTGATACCAGCTGTCCTTGAGCAGCCAGCAGAGCAGGAAGTGACATAATGAGGGATGAACAGTGCAGGTATGACGTGTATATCCAGTACCGACCAGTCAAGTGATCAAACTGGGATCCTGCACCTAGAGGTACCTAAACTTAACCAGGTTCGCGTTTGACATTAAGAGCTGCTGATTTTATTTAATTTAAATGTTACTCTCAGGGGACACAAGGCAAACTGAGGGATTTCCAAGTGGGAAGGCCCAGTTGCCATTTTAACATGGCACAATCCAGGGCTCCTGGACGAATCTACGTTTTGGAATGAAAATATAGATCATTCAGTCTTCGAATAAAAAACAAATAGAATTCTCGGTTGGCAGGACATGCCTTTCCGACACAGTTCAATTCAGCTGGCACAAAGTTGGCACCTCGGGCCTTGGAGACGTGCAGCAGCTGTGCCTCACACAGCAGATGGGTTCTTGGGGGCGCTGTGCAGAAATGCCACAGGCCTTCCTGCCTCTGAAAAGAATGCATCATCGGCGAAACTGCAATTCGGTGCAGAAATTAGGACTTGGAACTGAAAACTATGAACCCCCCCAATCACATCCCCGGGTACTGAGAAACTAACAATGTATGTAGTAGGACCAATAGTACCACCTCCTATGGGCTTGTTTAGTGCAGTTTTCGCCACTTGCCTCATGGCACTGTTGAGGTATGCACATTTTTTACATACAAGGGATTTCTGGAAAGCTCTTAGCGAAAGCCCTGTGCCTCACTGGCATAAATATTCTATCCTACAAATAACAAGCACTGGCAACCCCAATAATGTCTAGCCTTGGCATGCTGGTGCAATGGTTGTTGTTTTCAAATCTTTTTGCATTTTTAGTGCAAGCCCTTGCCACAAAAATTCAAAAGAAAAGTAAAAACAGATCGCCACCTAAATGTGGCCTTCATATGATTGAAATTAAATTCTAATATTTAAAGCAGGAAGCACCAAGATGTCTTTTTTTAAAAGCTATTTTTATACTACTTATTTTTTTTTTAAACAAGCCTTTCAGTTGTGCCAAGCATTTTACCATTACTTTATTGTGAATGTGACAAGAAATAATCACCCACACAAGCACTCAAACTGCAGACAACTACAAAGTCAAACACTCTTTAATAGCAAATTGAAAAGGGAAACATGGTATAAACTATCTAACCGAACCTGAAATGCAAACAAAATAAAAAGCTCTTTTTAAAGATTATATACAGAAAATAGAACAAGCATTTACAATGCAATAGGTCTCGCAGCATTAAAGTTTGAGCTATTGGCATTGTATATTACAATGTGTTACATTAATTTGTTATCAAACTCTGAATTGTTGTATAAAGAGGATTTGGAAACTGTCAAATGTTGCTGAATAGTAAGCAACGTTGTGAATAATATTGTTTGCTAGTCATCCTTGGGTACCAGAGTACTTCACTTGAGGCAGCTCACTACTCTGCACCCACTACTCTGCACTCACTACCCACTACTCTGCACCCCCTACTCTGCACTCACTACTCTGAACTCTGCACCCACTACTCTGCACTCACTACTCTGCACTCACTACTCTGCACTCACTACTCACTACTCTGCACTCACTACTCTGCACTCCCTACTCTGCACTCCCTACTCTGCACTCACTACTCTGCACTCACTACTCTGCACTCACTACTCTGCACTCACTACTCTGCACCCACTATTCTGCACTCACTACTCTGCACTCACTACTCTGCACTCACTACTCACTACTCTGCACTCACTACTCTGCACTCCCTACTCTGCACTCACTACTTGCACTCACTACTCTGCACTCACTACTCTGCACTCACTACTTTGCACTCACTACTCACTACTCTGCATTCACTACTCACTACTCTGCACTCACTACTCTGCACTCACTACTTTGCACTCACTACTCTGCACTCACTACTCTGCACTCCCTACTCTGCACTCACTACTCTGCACTCACTACTCTGCACTCACTACTCTGCACTCACTACTCACTACTCTGCACTCACTACTCTGCACTCCCTACTCTGCACTCCCTACTCTGCACTCCCTACTCTGCACTCCCTACTCTGCACTCACTACTCTGCACTCACTACTCTGCACTCACTACTCTGCACTCACTACTTTGCACTCACTACTTTTCACTCACTACTCACTATTCTGCATTCACTACTCACTACTCTGCACTCACTACTCTGCACTCACTACTTTGCACTCACTACTCTGCACTCACTACTCTGCACTCACTACTCTGCACTCACTACTCTGAACTCTGCACTCACTACTCTGCACTCACTACTCTGCACTCACTACTCTGCACTCACTACTCTGCACTCACTACTCTGCACTCACTACTCACTACTCTGCACTCACTACTCACTACTCTGCACTCACTAATCTGCACTCACTACTCTGCACTCACTACTCTGCACTCACTACTCTGCACTCACTACTCACTACTCTGCACTCACTACTCACTACTCTGCACTCACTACTCTGCACTCACTACTCTGCACTCACTACTCTGCACTCACTACTCACTACTCTGCACTCACTACTCTGCACTCACTACTCACTACTCTGCACTCACTACTCTGCACTCACTACTCTGCACTCACTACTCTGCATTCACTACTCACTACTCTGCACTCACTACTCACTACTCTGCACTCACTACTCTGCACTCACTACTCTGCACTCACTACTTTGCACTCACTACTCACTACTCTGCACTCACTACTCTGCACTCACTACTCTGCACTCACTACTCACTACTCTGCACTCACTACTCTGCACTCACTACTCTGCACTCACTACTTTGCACTCACTACTCACTACTCTGCACTCACTACTCTGCACTCACTACTCTGCACTCACTACTCTGCACTCACTACTCACTACTCTGCACTCACTCCACTAGCAAAAAAATGTTGAGCCTCCCACCCTGAAAGACGGCACCAAGGATGTCCTCTGCGGAAAGGCCCTCCCGAAACCTCTCTGCCACATTTAGCCTACCTCCCTCCTTCATCAACACAGCTCTCCCCATCATCAACATAGTTCTCTTACCTCAACTCCCTGCAACTGAAAAATAATTAATTCAACCATGTCCGTGAAGAAATCTGCAAAATACTTGCGAACATGAAGCAGACTACGCACATCTCGGACCCTCTCCTGGCGACATTTGTAAACAAGCATTTATAAGACGGCACCAAGGATGTCCTCTGCGGAAAGGCCCTCCCGCAACCTCTCTGCCACATTTAGCCTACCTCCCTCCTTCATCAACACAGCTCTCCCCATCATCAACATAGTTCTCTTACCTCAACTCCCTGCAACTGAAAAATAATTAATTCAACCATGTCCGTGAAGAAATCTGTAAAATAATGAACATGCGAACATGAAGCAGACTACGCACATCTCGGACCCTCTCCTGGCGACATTTGTAAACAAGCATTTATTTTGCAATACTGAGGTTCAATTTTGTATTTGTGATTCCGTTTTCCCAGTGCAACATAACCCTGTTTTCCATGTCAGATTTTTCTTAATTAAATGGTGTTTAGAACTTGCGATTAACCCCTGCGCTGTCGGTTTCTGTTGGGGATCAGGCGAGATGACTGCAATATCTGCGCGCGCATTCAAAACGAAACTTAGCGTGGGGGCGGGACTTCCGTCTTGTGCGCGAAGCCCGCGCCCACGGAGTTCCTGGTCAAGAGCAGTGCGTGATGCGGGGCTCCCATGCCGGAGAGCCCCGCGGAGGCGACAGAACACACTGGATTAGCGGTAAGTGGGCCTTGGGGGGCGCTCGTGTGTGTGAGTGTGTGTGCGCGCGTGTGTGCGTGTATGTTCGCTCCTGTGTGTGTGTCTCTGTACAGCGGGGGGAGGGGGGAGTGTGCGCTTCCCAGGAGACAGCCAGGCCGAGCGTGGCGCGTGCCAATCGGCGCGTGCCACTTTCAAATCGCCTCCAAGGCGATGCGCGCGGCCAGGATTGTCTCCTGGGAAGCTCACATGCCGACAATAGGGGCTCGGCGGAGACGCGCTTCGCGCGGCTAGCCGAGACCTAAAAAATAGAGGTGATTGAAATAGAAAATCTGATGGAAGGGCAGAGCCAAAACCCATCCAGTGACACGGGTTGGCTATAAGAGCCTACATATGAGCCAAGCCAGCAAACAAGAAGAGTAGGGTGGTCTACGAGATGAGGACCCATTGTATTCTTGCTGTTTTGGTATTTTCAACTTTCTCCCCTGTGTCTCCAAACCCTTTATGTTGAACACACTTCATTGAAAAATCAATGTGCTCTTCCTCCTTTTCAGAACCTAGAATAACCCAGTGTTAAAGTGTTTGGTATTGACTCAAATGCCTATAAGTTTTTCAGCTTGTTGGACACACAACTCGTGCATATGCAACGTATCTCTGCGGGCTAGTACATAGGCCACAGAAGCCTAAAATGCAGTTTAGAAGTCCGGGGGCCTTGGACTGCCAGACTCTTGGTGGGGCGGCTGTGCCGGTTTTGCAACCGCCACATTATGACCCTAGTGGTTGTGGCACCCTGGGACCGCCGACACAGCCAGGGAACTGCCGCTGCCTGGTGGTGGCACGATAGTCCAGAGGAATCCATATCCTTGCCGTGACTGCTGTGGTCCAGCCAAGGGTATTAGGAGTTTTCCTCTCCACCAGGGTTTTCATGGTGGTTCTTCCTCAATGAAAGCCCTGGCAGAGAGGAAACAAAGAGGGCCCTACAGGCTCCCCTTGTGCCTCACGCCCTGTGGATGCACACGGGGGGGGGGGCTGTGTGCAGACACAGAAGTTCCAGCACAGCCTGGACTTTTCAGTCCATGCCCTGCTGGAAATATTTTTGACGTTCCCTTTGCGGTGCCTGTTTTATAGGCACCGCCATTGGACCACCAAAAGAATCACCCACCAATGGTTAAAATAGTCATTATACGGCTGGCGATTCTCACGCAGGTTTGGAGGTGTCTCGCTGCCGCAACGTCAAACTCGTAATCGCCCCCTAAGTGTGAGCCGCAGGTCACTGGTTTCATTTCCAGCTTGACTGACTCTGCCTTTACATTCCCAAGGTCATTCTATGCACCAATGAGTGGAGTAACAGTTAACAGTAGGTAGCTTTGTGGGTCAAAACACCTGCCACAGAAGTCTGTGTTTCAGCTTCTGAGCCCTGGTTGCAACCTCAGTTTGCAAATCAGTCTTTTGTACTTCCAGGGTCATAAGCACCAAGGAACTTGATCAAATTAAAACCAGGAATCAGCAAAGGTGTGAGGCGTTGGCATGCTAAATGCCAGAATTAAGGATCATAATATGTTTGCCCATTATGGAGGGGTAAGGCGCAACACGGGACCCCGAGCTGCGCCACAGAAAGGCATATGGCTTGTACTAGGCACAAGGTTTCAAGGGCTTGCCCACCTTAAATAAAACAATTAAAAAAAACATTTTGAGTGTCACCAAGGAGAAGGGAACTATTTTTAAGCAGATTTGAAGAATGTGTGCAAGCTTTGTCCAGTCACTTAAAGTGAAGGGACCCAATGATTAAAGTGGATTGACCCATTTCCCCATTCTGTTTGCTGTGGTCGACAGAAGTAAAATGTGAATGACAATACAACAGACTAGTGGATGAAGCCAGCTGATCCAAAACTCCTCCATCTTTGTATATTATGTATGATTTTTTGGGAAACAATACTTTGACGGTACAGATCAAGCTGTTCTAAAGGCCAGACTTTAAAAGAGTTCCTAGCTCCTGAATGGTTAGGTGTCAGAGTAGAACTATCCTATAAACTGTAAAGAGAAATGGCCTAAGGTATTTGCAAGTGTGTTCAACTTACATGCGCAAATAATCTTCTTCATGAAAGCACAGCTATTGTTGATACTCACAAAACCTGGGTTCCCTCACCCAAAAAAATATTTTCCACGTGGAGAAAAAAAGTTTCTCCTTATAATTACAGTCAGAAAAAATATTTTTGCATGTGTATTTGAACACTTGTAAAACACGTATGAAGAAATGCTGTTGCAGTGGTGTAAATGGGAATACTCAAAAGTTTTTCAGCATTACTACTGAGAACCTGCACCTGTTGCAGCCCCCCAATAAACTGGGCAATTTTTCAAAATTCCAGATATTTTCTCATTTATAGCCAACCAAACATAGAAGGGTAGATGTTTACAACTCTTTGTGAATCGTGCACCAAAATGAAAAACTAGAGAACCAGTTATCATACTGCACACCCAAGGAGAAATTGAAAATTCAAGATACAAAGCAGGACAGGTGCTTGAAATTCAGAAATTCAGAAAGTTAAAAACTGCGTGAGTCATTCTCTGGGACAGCACCCAATAACTGGAATAATGTCCCTGCGCACCTGAAGAAGGCCTGTTCATTCACAGTGTTCAGGAGAGAAAAGAAAGAACCCTTACTTACCTCAACACTAAATTACAGGTTAACTCCATCCCACTCTATCCTCACTCACATTCCGCCTCTAGGAAAGACATTAATATCAACCTTTTTTAAGTTTTAAAAGGAGATTCATAGTGTAATAGAGGTCATACAAATCAAGCAAAAAAAAAATATCAACCTTGAACATGTACAGACGCACATGGAGAATGTTTGCTGGCTTACTGTTGGCAATTAGATTGTGCATGACTGAATCTCTAAGTGTACACAACAATTTTCTACTGCCTTTGAGTAAGTATATGCCATCAAGAAGTTCTCTTCATTGCCTCACTCAGATGTAAAGATCTCTGATAGCGACTTAATGGGTCCAAGGCTAAAGAAAAGCTGAAGCATTAATGCTCTATCCTTCCTTCACATTTAACAATTAGAGCCATAATTTAAAACTCATCAATACGTTTCTGCTGCACATGAGCTTTATCACGTCATTGCCCCATAATCGTGGTTAAAGGTGAGAAAGAGAAAGGTGCTGCTGCCTGGCTCCAAACATTTATTTTCTAAAAACAGGACAGTGGTTCTGTGCAAGTCACATGGTCTTATTTGTAGTATGTAGTAGGTGGCCATAATAACAGCTGGAACCTGCCCAATAGAAAAACCAAGCGGTACAAATCAGACTGACATTTTACTCAGTAGGTGACTACAGGACAACCCTTCTTTAAAAAATAAAAATAAACTATTTAGGAGCAGAATAGCAGACCCTCTTGGTTTTTCAGGTATCCAATATGATAGGATGCTAACCCATCATGAAAACGCCTTGAAAAAGATCGAGCACAAGTGAAACACTTGTTCGCTATATTTGATATGAAGATTTTAATCATTAATTGCGTGTAAAAATTCAAATATTTAAACAAGTAACAGAGATGCTAAAAATATCTCATTTGTACAGGGAATCTCTACAACAAAGGTGTTTGAACAAAAAACACACACAAAAACATATTCTTTGCAATAAAGGCCTTAGCAGTTTTAAGCACATCAAACCACTGTATAATATAAAATTAGAAAGATCAGAGAAATTGCAATCGGCATCCAAAAAATGTTTGGCTGGCTCACAGTTAAGACTCATATTTAATACGCTCATTATAGTGCTCCCAAATATTGCAATTAAACTCCCTGTCATCACATCTGAGTGGGCCATTTCATTAACACCTTTACTGCCCCATACTGTTTTTTTCTGCCTTTTGTTTTTAAAACAGATTATCCCAGAATTCTACACGTTTTCCCCTGTGGGATTCTATGATTAAAAACACAGCTGAAAAAGTAAAACTCACAAAACAAAATTGCAACAATTATTTTCTAATGCACAACGTATGTTTGTTTTGCTTTCTAGACGTTTGATCCATCTGAGCAGCAAGCCCATTTTTAGGTCTCCTCTGCGTAGGCTGCGCATGCGCAGTCTCGCTGGGGAGATTTTATGATTTTTAGGGGCATTGAGTATCAGGCTTTAAGCCCCGCCCCTCTTTCCCAATGGCCGGCGAACGGTGGCCAGCCATTGGGAAAGAGCTTTTCATGACGAACACTTTTCTCTTTTTGAGACGTCCCACTTGGACGGCCTCGTCTGACTAACTTCTGGCGTAAAAGGTTTCTTATCTTTATGGGGCCAAACACATGGCCCCATAAAGATAACACACCTTTTACTTAAGAAGGAAAGCAGGCCAGGCCGTCCAAGTGGGACGGTAGAAAAGAAAAGTCTACGTCCTGGCGCTTGTTTTTTGTTCGAGCTGGGAGCAGTGCGGAATGGATTGTAACTGTTTTGCCAGCTGTTTTCGAAAGGAGACACGCGGATCCGATGTCATTTCATTAATCCATTTTTACCGGAACAAGTTGAAGGTTGCCGTTCAGGACAGCACTGGACCGCTTACGAACACAATTACTTACAATATCAGCCTTGCGTACTGCATTTCAGAGCCCGATCTCCCCACCGCATCCCGAGCCTTGCCCCCTCTGCGTCACAGCACGAACCAAAAAAAAGCAGTCTGAAGCACACAAAGGCCGGGTCTTAAGTTTCACGTGCATACTCACTCGCCGCGTGGATACTCACTCGCCGCGTGGCTAACGTATCAATGGACGCAAAAACCAATGTCTGCACACTGAACCATGTCGCACTTTCTGTTCTGAGAGACCAATGGGAGAGGCGGCTGCTTTGCACAGTGCGCGCAACTGTTTGCTGGCACCTTTTATGTTCCGTCTCTATGCCCTTTGTGCGCATGTGTTTTCATGCATGTTTACAGCGAGTCAGTGTCTGGGTGCAGGCCAGGAGAGGAGCTCCAGGGGTCTCTTCCATGAGAGCAGGAGATTGCAAGACTATACAGACAGGTGCACATAAGGCTGCAAGGACACGTACATGTGTGTGTGTTTGGCCACAGAAACACGTGAACAGACCTTACGAAAGGGCACAAGACAATGACACGTGTTTGTGTGTACACACAAGGCTGCAGAAAAACGTAGCCCTCACAGGTTCTAAGAAGCAATGCGTGTAAGCCGATGACGGGCAAGTGCAATTTTTTGTATAGGACTATTCTTTAAGGTGCATGACACGTGTTTAAAGAAGGCTGCCTCTAAGGTCAGCATGCGCCCACCTGAGAGTGCTCTGCTGTCGGGGGAGATCACAGGCTGCTGCTGGTGCCCATGGGAGGGAACCCCGTCACTTCCGCAGGACAGTGAGGGGCTACTGTGAGGGCACCAGCACACACGCCTGAGGAAGGGAGGGCGCTACCGTGTGCCCTCCCTACTGTGCACTCCTGCCCGGTCCCTCACACCACCTCTGACGGAGGGTGGAGGGCTACTGTGGGGGCGCCCGCATACACGCCCAAGGAAGGTGAGTTGCTACTGTGCACCCTCCCTACTGTGCACCCCTGCCCGGTCCCCCACACCACTTGTGACAGACGGTGAAAGGCTACTGTGGGGGCGCCCCGACACCACCCCGAAGATGGGGCTACCGTGCACCCTGCCTACTACAGTGCACCCCTGCCCGGTCCCTCCCACCACCTCTGGCGGGCAGTGAAGGACTACTGAGCGGGGCACCCCACTGCACACCCTCAAAATGGGGGACTACTGGGCCCCCCTGCCAGGGCAGAGGATAGGGAGGCACTCTGCCTGGTCCTCCCCCACCCTTAAAGGATGGTGAATGTCTATTGTGTGGGGTGCCCCCCTCGGGTCCTAGACACTACCGAGGTTGGGGGCTACCATAACCATGTACCCCGCCCGGGCGGCACACTGCTCAACTCTTCCACTTCTCCAGAGGACGGTGGAGGACTACTGTGCAGGGTTTCACACGCCTCCCCGCCGCCGTAGGATGGGGGTGGGGGGGTTACTGCGAGCGCCTCCAGGGCAGACAAGTGGTTCCTTCCCTGTGTTGGGTGGGTGGGCAGCCACTGTGGTTTGGGTCCCCTCAGCAGACCATGAACTGTCTGTCTGAGCCTAGACTCCCCCGGTTGATGCGGCAACCCCTCCCCCCAGGCTGGGGGTGAATTGTGTCTCTGCGGGTACTCCCCGAAGAGATTTTTTTGTGGGGGGAAGGTACCGTGCCCTTGCTATCTTATTGGCAGGGGACGGGGAAAAGTTTCCCTGCTACGGGCGAGTTTTCTCCGATCACACCCTTGGTGGTAAAGCGCACCCCAAGGTGGCCTTGGGCTACAGAGACTGGTCATTGGCGAACGTTTATTGCTGTCTTCTTGAGCGGGAGACCTATGAATTTAGAGCACTTTACGTGTATCTAGAGAAGTAACTAAAAGTAGTTTCAATCTGATACCTCCAACGTCATATTCAGGTATACAGATGAGAAGCTTGGCCTGTTAGAGTTCCACAGAAGGAGTCACTGCGCGCCGCGAGAGGTATCAAGACCTGAGAACACTTTTGGCAGCCTACGCAGCAGCCCCTTACACACGCCTATTCCCTGCTGATGAAAGGTAACAACCTAGAAACACGTGTGCAGGGATGGCCAGCACAACAGTGTATATACTCGACATCTTTGCAGAAGCGCACACGCTGGAACGAACAGCATTAACCATAATGCCAAGGGGTAACCCCGCTGGTAGGAGGAGCAGTGTGCGACCATATGGATTTTTGTTTATTAAGGCTCCCTTGAGCCGGTTGAGCTGACGAGCTCATGGTTACGCACCTGCGCGCCGCGAGAGGTATCAAGACCTGAGAACACTTTTGGCAGCCTACGCAGCAGCCCCATACACACGCCTATTCCCTGCTGATGAAAGGCAACGACCTAGAAACACGTGTCCAGGGATGGCCAGCACAACGGTGGATATACTCAACATCTTTGCAGAAGCGCACACGCTGGAACGAACAGCATTAACCATAAGGCCCAGGGGTAAACCCGCTGGTAGGAGGAGCAGTGTGCGACCATATGGATTTTTACTGTATGGGGGATCCGGGGAGGGTTGGGGGCGGGGGGAGGTATTGTGGGCCGATGGACGGTCGTTAGTGCTGCGGGGTCAGCTTGCCCAGGGCAGATGGGGGTGACTGTGCTAGTCCTGGGTCCTCACTGTTTCTACATTTCTCTATGTGCGTGCATAATTAGCGTGTGTTTACGAGGACATTTTGGATTTCTTGTAATCCGAGTTACTCCTTTAGTTATAGCTTTTTTGGATGGTTTGCAATGTCTGTATAATTGTAATTTGACCGTTACTTCAAATATATGTATGTGGTCTGGATGTGTACACGTTTGAAGATTCTGTACAATATATGCATAAGATGTTTGTGCGTTTTACATCCACACATAACGCCTTCTTGTCATTCAAAACCCATAGTTCATGAGTATGATGTAATTCGCCTTATTATTTTTTTTTATCACCAGGGCTCTTCAATTGCATTGCAGGGCCCCTAAACAGGGGGGATACAGACTGGTCAAGTTCCATATAGAGCAACTGCGCCCCGGCAAACGTCACCGTGGACCCATGTTCCATGCAGCGGTCAGATCTGTCGATTTAGGAACTGGGGAACCAGGTTCAAGTCACGGCGCGGGTCAACATCCTGTGATTCTGGGCAAATCACGTAATCTCCCCGTGACTACCAAATAAAACAAGCATTGGCATAGCCAATAGGTATCGCTTTTGGGACTTTATAAGTATTTAGTTATGCAGCACAATCTCCTTGGAGCAACAACATCAACTGTTGCATGGCTAAACACTTATAAGGTCTCAAAGGCGAGACCTATTGGCTATGCCAATGCTTGTATCACATACCTTCTGCAATTGTTAGGTTGGTTTAAGTTCTTCCTACCCATGTTAAAATAAAGCACAGAAATATGTTCAACAAGCATTTGCAATGCAATAGGTCTCGCATTTGCGAGAGTTGGAGCTATTGGCATTGTAAATGACAATGCCTTTTAATAATTTGTTTTTAAAACCTGCAATCAGTGCATAAACACGCACTGTGAACGTATCGTCCTTGCTTACGAGAAGCAAGGCTGGCAGAAGAAGAGACTTGCTTCTCATAAGCATGGACTAGAAGTACAAAGTGCTTGTTTACGCACAGCTTGAAGGTTTTCAAACGCATAAATAAAAGGCATTGTCATTTACAATGCGAATAGCTCAAACTTTCGCAAATGCGAGACCTATTGCATTGTAAATGCTTGTTTGCTGTTTTTATCAGAAGCAAGTGTAGAAGAAAGTGATTTGTGTGACAAGTCCATACATTTGCAGTATTTGGCAAGGCGTCCCAGGCAACTGCACTTCAATCAAAGGGCAGCCATCTCACCAAAGGTATTTAACTGCTACCTGGAGCTACCCATGAGCCTCCTTGCCTCCCTTATCTAAACATGGATGTAAATCGTCTGTCTCAAGGCCAATCTCTCAACAAGCATTGAAAATGCAATAGGTCTCGCCTTTGATTAAGTTAAAAGTCATTGCTTTGCTAATGGTATTGTATAGCAAATAAAATGGCTTTAACTTAATGAAAGGCGAGACCTATTGCATTTTATTGGGGGTATGGAATGATTTGGATGCCACCTTCTACCGATGGATGTTGATTAATTTGGGGCTCCTTCTTACCAAACGGGAAACAGCACATCAATGGTGCTCTTTCAGACCCCCAGGTATTGGAGATTGGGAAAGGGAAATGGACTAGTGCTGTATACAAGAAAAGGCAATATATGCAGGACGAAGCTGTCCATGGAAATCTGAAAAAGCTTGGAAAGGATTCTATTGCCAACAACCAGGAAGGGTGGGTTTGGAAGGAAGGTGGGGGAAAGGGGAAAGACTGTTTACTGTGTGCTGTAAGATTTGTAATCTCAATAAAATACTTTACAAGAAAAATGTTACTTAAACTTGCACCTTATCATGTAAGTAATTCTCAGTATCTGTTAGTGACATATCTTATAATGGTTTTAGTGAAGAATTGGGTCAATAAGGGCCAGCATTAGTCAAAAGCAAAATAGGCTTTGACGGCTTTACTACAAATCACAATAACTCATTCTATCCTAGTTTTATTTTGCCAGCCATTACAGACACTGCATGTTTCCAATGCCATAGGTACTGTAATGATCCAAATGAAGGCCAAAGTATGCATCACAGCTAATGTCACGTGGGGATACCAAGCCCTCTATAAAACTTACACTACCAAGAAAGTGAACAACTGAACCAATGGGAAAAACACGAGCTACAATTCACGGAACATGCAAGACACCATACAATGAAAACTTTTCAGCAGTCAGTGAGGTATCTCTTTTAACAAGCATGGTCAACAAGTCAATCTGAGAACCAAAAGAGAAGAATAGCTTAATCCCAAAGAGATCAGAGGGACAAGACGAAGACCTTTCCATGCAAGGGGCTAAGCTAGGCACTTCCACTATAAAACAAAGCACAGGCAAATGCAACCTATGAACAGCAAGTTATCTTGCACCACATTATCAGACTATGATGTTAGCCATTATACACTGAGAGTCTTTGACATTTCTGAAACGAAGGACAAACTTCACCACTTCTTCTCAGACATACCGGGCAATTATGAACATTTTCAAAGGGTTTTCGCCCTCCTTCATCCAACATGCAATGGCATCACCAGCAACTTATATTACACATCAAAACACTTCACTATTAAAAAGAAAACGCATCACCAGGACCTCTGCTTACGATGACAATCCAAGGAAAAATTAAGTACTTATAAATATATGTAAAGCAATGCATTCCACTCTGAAATCCAATCAAGGTGCTTAGGGCAGGAAAAGAGAATTGACATCAACATCCCCCACAGAGCAGATATCGCCCTCTCCTCAATAAGACAGCCAAATGTTCACACTGTATACTGTAAAGCATGCAGCAATTTATTATACCCAAGGACATCAAGACATAGACCAAAATCCAATGCCAACAATACAGTCGGTGTGGCAACTGCCCTTGTACAATGAGATTGCCAATGACCAGCCACACCTGCACGTAGCCTCCGATGACTAATGTGCATTTAATGAACAGATAACACTCTTCTCATAAGCATCAAATACCCAAGACAAATTCCAATTTGCTTGATGTACATGATGAGCAAGTAACAGTCACTGCTAATGCAACAAATAAACTATTAGCTTGCTGCTGTTCTTATGCCACAAAGCAACCCATGAATCAAACTCTCATTTCACCAGAATAGGTCAATTGCTAATTCACATAAAAATGCTCAATCCATTTTCTGTGTTTTTCCTTCATAAACCTAGATTTATATGTATAAGAGAAGAGGCCAATAGTTCAGGTAGTTATGCTTTGAGGACTCTTACAGTTCTTCTACTCCAGGTATTTTCTGTACAACATTAAACATCCATCCTTTTCACTCGTGTTTCCCATTACAACTACAATCGATTTAGGTTATTAGATATTTATAACTTCATTGTATAGCATCACATTAAGAGCCATCAAATAGTAATGTATTCATGCATTGCTAGTATACAGGATGAACCAGAAATGTTTAAGGAAATTAGATTTGTGACAAGCTCTACCAGCTCATCATGCCATTTAGTTCCTCATACCTAGGAGCTACTGCTTGCAACATTTCTACTTGATCCTTTGACAGACAGCAGCAAAGCAGTAGCTATAAATCCTTTAAGAACCAGCACTGTACTCCACATTTATGACAACTAATCATTGGGCCCCATCAATCGTGATGTCTTGTATGAAGAGAGCTTGATTGTCCTTTCGATTGATATCACTAAATAATATGCCAAACTTTAGGACACCCAAGTGAAACGTTCAGTTCATGTTCACAGACAAATGGCAAGGAGTCTTTCTTCATCCAAGTACAAGACACTCTATTAACAAATACGGTTCCATAACAATAAAACATGCAATGGTTAGTCACTGCCATTTCTGAACACTGAGTAGGCAAAACGTCCAAACCCCGTTTTATACATACAGGGCCAGTGATCACGGGACATAATTTACTCTCTCAACTACTAAAAGTAGTTGTGCAGATGAACAAGTACGGTGCTGGCAAAATACAGAAGTGCCCCTTCCATTCAATACTAAGCGCCGACCAGTGTACTGGGCCCATGGCATGCATGACTATTTCGCTACAGCTTAAGACATACTCATAACTATCATTTTAGAACTCTCTGCACGTTACACCATGATCTACAATCCAGATGGGGGACTCTGCAAACTTCCAGTGACAATCTTTCAGATACAATCTAGTCTAACTGCTGATTGACCTATAAACACCCTCAGTAATCACCACATTTGCCAATTCAGGGACACTGGTAGAATGATAACAACTTTCTCTCCCTAGAACATCACCTCACCAACTACGTTTTATTGCAGTAAAATCGCCAAACTCGCGTTGCCACATCCCTCACTACGCTTAGTAGCATGGATCTTCCCATTTACTGTCCTCATCACTCCTGGTCCCTTTTATAAATCCTTTCCGCATAATTCTCGAACACGTAATCCGGGGTGTCTCTTTCCACTTCCACAGGCACTCTCAAACACTTCTCTTATCCCCTCTCCAACTCTAGATATCCCTCACCTTAAGCAACCATTCTGAAATGCTCTCTGATCCGCCCTCACTTCTCACGCCACCCAGATCTTCATCTCATACCTTTGTATACTAGCCAAACCTCCTGTACCACTTCAACCCAGGCTGGTACCCTTCCTTATCAACTCATTTACCCCTCCCGGATCCGCTCCCTGTAGACGTACCATGGGCTCTTAGGCCGGGCGGGGACTTTGCCAGCTGTGGCGCGCTCCCAGCAGTAACAGGCCTCACAGTTTTCACCGCCTTCAGTCCAGCTGACTTTTCCACTGAACCCGGAAATGTGTCAAGATGGGCGGCCGCAGCTCAGGAAACAAACAAAATGGAGGCAGCGACTTTTCTGGTGAGAGGGCTGGTGGCAGACGTGCGCGCCTGTGCCCTGGGCAGGATATTCGACAAAAGTAATGAGATGTCAGGGGATGAGCGAGATTTAGGGGATTGCAGGCTCCCGTGATGTGTCTTTGTAGATGGCTCATGAAGAATAGCAGAGCGACTTCGGAGAAACCTGTGATACAGGAAGGCTCTTCTGGCAGGATGGTAGAGAGGAGGGAAAGAAGAGGCGGGTTAGAAGACACAAGGAGCAGAAGGGAGCCCAGTTTCGAGAAAGCCAAGGTGATATGGGGAGAATATAGGGGTGCGGGATTGGAGGATGAGTTGCTCTGCGATTCCAAGGGATCGGCTGAGTAAACAAGCACGGTGTGTTTATTTTCGCATCGCGCTTTCACTTTAAGTGAAATGAGAAAAAAAAGTGTGTAGGGACTAATGAAGGAGAGAGTGTCACGCTGCCAGTAAATGATCCAATCCCGGTGGGTGGGGCTAAAAGGAGACAAGGCGGCAGCAAGGAGGGACTTTACAATCAGAAGCCAGCATTTTGCATAGAAGATGACACCAGCGAATGAGAAAGATGGGCGGGGCTTCAACTCCGCCTCAGAGAGCTTTGGAATCTGTATTGATTCCAAGAAGCACTCGTATGACGAGAGCATCGCATGCGCGCTGCTTTCGCCAGCCAAGCCCTAAGAACATCTCACTAAAAGCAGCAGATGAGCCCCTATCATGACTGGTTCTCCACCATCCACTGAAAGAAATTGACTTTCTTACTCTCTCTCTAAAGAGTCAGATCGCTAGGATTCTTCAGTGACAAAACCTCTCCCATCAAAATACCGGTTACCACCAAAGCACATTGAAACATGGATCAGAACTGACATCTATCCAAAACGAAACACTGATCTGTATGAAGCAAAATTCCCAAACATGGTTCAAGCCCGATTCCTGTTCCATCTGCAAGAGGGCACTGCTTTCACTCGTGTTTTCAATTTACTAGGACAACAGACTAGTGTTTGTGCTGAAACCATAAATTCCTTCAAGCTTACAAACACATGTTTTCCTTTAACTAAGAGCTTGCAGGGCATGCGTTCTATTTCCTAGTGAACTCCTCGCCTTTTCTTGCAGCAGCATGCGATTTGGGCCTGCACTTCTCTTTTTCCACATATAATTTTATATCGCTTTCTACTGTTGTCTGCTGTAGCGTAATTTCTTCACCTTTCATTTCTTCTCCAGCACAATAACACTGCTATGTTCCCTTATCTTGCAGACACCCCATGGCTTGTGAGCTATTCTCACTCTTTATAAATAACAATATACATATGGGTCGATCCTTTCGGAAATCAGGGTGCACCTGTGAGTCTAGTCTGAACTGAGAAGGAGTGTATCAATGCCTTACAATCTCAATTTTTTCCTTTGTTCTACTCCACATAAACAGTCTTCAGAAGACATTCCTTCATTAGTCTTCAATTTACTGTTGATAACTTCAAGTAAACAGAAAGAATGTGGGGTACTGCATCAGAATAGCGGTATTATTTATTGATCAGTTCTACTTATTTCATCCCCCTCAAAGTTTTACCTCGTCTCGCTCGGTTTTACTTTCTTTCATCCGTTGTTTCACCATACTCACCTGTGCCTTCCCTACTCACTGGTTTGTTCCCTCCCATTCCGAGTTTGAACTCATCTAATACAATATTTCACCTCATCTGAGTTTTATCTCGTCTCACTCACTTCTTACATCCTCACACTCTCATTTCATCTAACTAAAGGTTTTACATCATCTCACTCGCTGTCGCACCTGCCTCAGTGTTTCATCTAATCTAATTGATGAATGCTACTCATGTCACTCGCTCTTTAACCTCCCCTTACCTCCCCTTACTCAGCTCATCTCCCTTATTGTTTTATTTTGTTCAGTCTCACATTCACTCAACAATTCATCTCGGACCATTGATCAGAAATAACTGAAGGTCTGTAAAATGAAGATATCATCCTATAGTCAGGTTTCACATTTTCTAGAAGGTGCTTTGACCTCAAGGCGCTAGGTAAAGGCTTTGATCACACATTGTGGAGAAGTGTGGCTCAATGGTTAGAGCGGCAGACCCTGATGCAGAGAACTAGCCCGGGACCAGGGTTCAATTCCCCGCCTCGGCGGGTCTTGGGCTAAAAAATTCCACGGACCTGATAATTCTCGCCTCGGTGCCTATTCCAATCATGGAGTCCCACTCTGCAACTCTGGGCAATAGCTTGCTTAATCTCCACAACGGCCCTCACAACGCTAAGGATGCCTGGCCTCCACCTTGGGGGTGCCCAGGAGTGGACACCTCACAGGGAAAGCCAGGATGGGTTCCACAGCGGTATTCGTACAAGCGCCTTGAGACCCTTGCGGGTGAGTAGTGCGCTATACAAGTATCAATTTACAATTTACATCTGGTGGTCGTTTTATGGACCATCATAGGCACTGTTCCATTCATACACCGATGATAATCTGATTATTGAAACAAAGCCTGGGCATCCTCATCAACACAATACTAGCTCACACGTTGTCTCTCAGACAACAAATCGAGAATGACGCAAAGCAGCAGCTTGAGGCTACTAAAACAGAAGTTACATTTTGGAACAAAAATGCACCTGGCTAAAAATGTTCAGGCAGAAGAGTTACTTCCTACACCCTGCCACCAAGATGAAGGAGAACATTTACTAGGCTTGTGTTACAAAAGTGTCCCAAACCAGTGAAAATGTTTGCATTGGGAATTAGTTAACAGCATGAACCTTGTTTTGTATTGTAAGGTACCCCTAAAATAGCACAAACTTTGCATTAAGAAGGCTGTAAAGTGTTGGGGCCCTAGGCCCCCATACAGCAATAGTAATGTGACAGACACCGGAATATGGTTACTGGAACTTGCCCAGGGAACGTGCCCCTTTTATTAGCAGGGTCACATGTCCTGTGACGCCTGTGATGGATGGGTGTTGGGTGGGGTGGTAATGTAAGCCAGTCCTAGGGGAGTGGCTGGTACAACAAACACTAGAACAGTAACCAGCCTGTCACAACAGAGGCCATATGGGCATGTATGCGGGGGTATATAAGTATGCCCATGCAAACACCCATGAATTTTGATGCAAATCCCTATGTATTAACACTGGCAGATAGGGATTTTCTTCAAAAATGACAGCTCCTCGAGGCAGGCATAATGTTGGAGGAAAGTTGTCTTTTCTCAAAATGTTTCCAACTTTGCTTGTGTGCTGTACTGTAGTCTGTGTCCAGGAACAGTATTTTGTACTAGAATTGGCCTATTTCAGTACAAAACTTATGCTAGACATCAAGCTTGCACCCTTGCAGTTTGGTGCAAGGGTGTGTGCATGGTGTATCACAGTCTAAAGCATCACCGCAATGGGAGAGACCTACAGAGTCCCATCTAATATATAGGGCGCTGTCCTGCTCTCCGCTACTACATTGAGCTGCGTGAACACTTACTGAATTTGGCCAGAAGTGATTGACAAAAACTGAAGAAATATGGGTGCTTATAATCACTCTCAGTGACTTCCAGAAAGCACCAGGCACCCACAAACATGTTTAGTGTGACTAAAAAATGTTGGTACACCCATTTCCTGCTGGATTTAATATCCATTTCTGAATTGATTATGTCAACCTCATACATTTTAGCATAATGAAGAAACACATCCAGGAAAGTTAAAGGTATCATACAATGTGGATGTTCATTTTGTACATGGGTGTCCAACATAGGACCATAAGTTAGATACGTGCCAGATATTCCTCATCACAACATACATTCAGCTACAATGAAGCCAAATGAGGATCATTTGCATAGTCAGTGGCTTTCTTGACAATGTGGCATGCATCCGGCCTTCCTGGATTGAAGTGAGTCATTGCTCATATGGTATTTTACAAGCAGTACCAGAATGGCTTTTTATTCCACTGAGCATTTCTAAGGGAGGCTGAAGCCACAGGAGTGTTGAATGCTCATGGCCATTGCCGGCTTCTCTGCACTTTCTCCATATTCTTGACTTTAATACAAGGCAGGAACAGGAGGGCTTCAAGAGAGAGAAAAGTGGAGAGAAAGAGCTTAAAAATGGAGGAGAGAAGGACAAGAGGCAGCGAGAAAGTACAGAAGAAGAGACAGAGTTGGTGGATGGGGGTGAGAGCGAGGGAACGGAAGGGAAGGGAGAGAGAAGGGCTGGACTGAACATTTTGGCCAGGGCTGCTTTTAATTCTCAAGTTGTACCAAAGTGTCTAATTCCATGGGATATACATTATAGATCCTGGAAAGCCTGGTCCCATACACATTTTTATGATTTCCACATGAGATAAATTGACATACAATTAATCTTAACAGAATTATGTATATTATTGGTAGTTATCTTGAACATGTGGTATGGATCAGGCCATCTTGGAGCAATGCTGAAAACCTCTGGCTTTGCAGCTGTACTGTGAGTAAGCGGTCAGACGCTGACACACCACAAAAGTCTACGCTGGTTCCCGCTGGAATCAGACACTGAATCTAAGTATCGCAGTCTGGCTTCAAATTGGTAATCAAAAACAGCCCATGTTTATTTGCAATCTAAAACCGAGTACCATAAGACCACCCACAAAAAAAGACCATCAAGGCTGATCCTATAACCTGGCACACCAGACATTTGCCCAGGGCGGTATGAGGCAAGACAATTCTTATATCCAAGAAAACCACATCATGTCAGCTCGGTTGCTCTATTGCCAAAGAGTCTGATGCCCAAAGAAGTTGTAAAAGAAACTGAGATACAAATGTGCCCAAATAAAACATGCTGACTTCGTTATTTTGTTTAAATAAGGGGTTGTGCACCATACCTTCACACGTAACATAAAAAACCGATGCCTTTCTCAAACAATAAAAGCAGTTCATTTTATTTCTCAGTGACAGTGAAAAGCGCACCTTTTAAATGTGTTACTCAAGATAAGTTTACCGACGCTTTAAATTGCTGAAAGCGAGTAAGGGAGCACACATTTGATTGACGTGTATTTTCTCCTAGGGCCCAAAAACGTTTTGAGATCATTGGACACACTCTACAACATCAGATGCCCTACAGGCATGAACCGTTCTATCATATTTTAATCTTTATACAGGAAGTGAAGCCTGAATATAGAGACTGATGGCCTTATTCTGAGGTTGGCGGTTTTGGGCTGGTACTGTCACCGCCGCTGTCCCAGGAAGACCGTCAAACCTGTGATGCACTGCCCGCCAGATTACCAGTATAATCCAGGGCAGGCGGTGTGGCAGCGGTGTCACGGAGGTGAGCATGTTAGCCTCATACGATAGACTATACAGCATACCTCTGCAGTGACATTGCCGAAGGCTTGGCCGTGCACGGTGTGGCATGCACCATGTTGTGCATGCCACACAGTGCACACATGACCATGCACTTGTGGGGCGGCACATCATAAGACCCTGCACCTACCACCATGGGCAGATTTGCCCGGGGCTCTCTTGGGGGCCCCCTCCTTGCCCTTTTGCCAATTTTTTGGCAGGAGTCAAGCCATGAAAATGCTTGTGGGAGGGCAAGTCATAATATGGACGGCGGTGCCAGGATCGGCACTTCTTCCATTCCTTCTCATTTCACACACGGCCAGCAACGCCAGATTCAGGATCCTGGTGGTGCTGCAGCAGGCTGCTGGCGGTCTGACCAAAGCACTCGTAATATGGTCGCAGACCGAAGTGGTTGGACCGCCACCACAAGTATGGCAGTCCTAGGACCGCCGTTCTCGTAATAAGGCCCTGAGACTACTCTTGCACAGGCCATTTTCAGGGCAGCGCCTAGAAGTAGCTCAATTTGTGGAGTGCCCTACCTTGCGCTCTCACTCACTCACCAATGCCATTTTCCCCCACCCCCTTTCATCTTTAGTGCAGAGTTCTGAATGTCCTCGATTAGCGGACCTTGTTGCTTCCGTTGTTACAGTTGCCATTTTAGCATCCAAGTCAGAAAATTCCAGAAACATTTATTTTTCAGACTCTCTTCACATTTCGTCAAAGCAGGCTCCTGCAGCTTAGTTTAAAACCGCAGCTGGGTAATAATGAAATTGATCTTCGACTGTAACATTTTAAACATTTTTTTTCTTTAAACTCAAAATGTATCATTCGTTGAAAGGCAGGCACATCAGATTTGAGGAAAGCAAACCCCTTAGCTTTAAGTCGCAAACCTGCTCCTGTTGTTTTCCTCAGGCACCTGCTGGTGTCTCACTTTTTGGGGTCTTGCCAACAATCCCAGGAGTACCTCAGGCAAAGCCTATCAGGCGTATATTGTTCTGGAGAACTGCTGGTGGGCAAACATTCCTCCTGCAGTCAAGGGTGTATTTTCAGGAAGGCGGAGAGTTGGGTTGCTACACCCCCCCCTAATAAATGTATTCTCTAGCAAATAGTGGGTACAGGGGCGTTCAGTCGGATGAGGTTTCTGTTGGATTTCACCTTGGACTTTTACAGGCACACACATAGAAAAACAAATACACACACTCCCTCTCCTCTCTGTTTTGAAGCTCTTTGTTATTGCCCAACATACATTGTTTTAAGTAACTAACAATTCGCACTGCTCTCTCTTTCCACCACCCCTTAAGCCTCCTCATGCCCTGCTTCTCAGATAATGTGTTTTACCAAGATACGCCAGCGTGATTGTTGGGAAATATAAAGCTCACCTCTCCCCCCCCTACTGATGAAGCCAGGACCCGGCCTGCAATTCTTACAAAGTGGGAAATGTCCATGTTTCTCAACATCTTAAGAGTTTGTGTCCCTAGATTTGCCACTCACTCGCTGTTGTGCACTTTGGAAGCAGTAGGCTGTGAATAAGGGTGTGGCATCCCTATGAAGTGCAGGGTGGGGTTCTGGGAGGAGGTGTGTTTTGTGTGTGAGAGAGTCTGCGTTTGTGGGTATCTGCGATTCTGCGTGTACCTAGGTTTCCACTTTGCTCAGTGTCTCAGGACATGGTGCATTCTTGGAGACATAATCTTGGTTTTCCTCAACCGAACGAATTCATCTGGGACTCCTAAAGGCAATGCTTTGCAACAAAACTGCACATAGTGGATGGCGGAACACATAGAGCAAATTTGCACCACCACAACCTTTGCGAGTCCTTTTTATGGTTAAAAAACATTAAGTGTGTAACATATCATCCTACACCAATTGGTAAGATTTCATAAAGTATTCTATATTCTTTCTGCTGACATTCCCATGGGGCAGACTAAATACTGTGCACCATTACCGTTTTGAACTGACATTTCCAGATACCAATGGTGCCTAGGCAATTTTACCCTGATATTTGGACTGAAAAGGGTGTGCAAAAAGTTCTTTTTAAACTGATCAGTGGGTCCAAATGTTATTTTAACCCTTGTCAGACAGTGCAATTATAGGTGCAAAATTGCACCATTTTAATCTATGCAATCTGAAAATGATGGTGCAAACCTGCCCCAGTACCATTGCCATATATCTAATCTGGAAAAAGTGGTGCAAGATCCTCACCAGCACTTGTGTACTTACATGAATAAGCATAGTCAACAATACTAGGATAAGAAAACATTGAGAACAAATTCAAGAAGAATCGATGCTTTCTGAATACTATTACGATTTCTTTGTTACATGTCTAATGACGACCAACACAATGGACTTAATACTTGGGGATAGTTGAGGGCTCGCTTTTGGAAGGTAACAGAACTAAATCATAGGAAGACAGTATTTTTGCCCGAAACACATAACTTGGTTAAGTCACGTTGCTAAGATTTGAAGTTAAATGTTCAGTTCCACGATCTGGAGTTTCAGCCACTAGATCGCCTGTCTGCCCACATGATAAGTAGAACAGCTTCAACCTGTGCTCATCAGAGGTGGGTGGCAAGACCACCTTGCACAAATTCACAGAATAAAATCACAAGATTTAGATCCTTGATCCCTGGGACAGCCCACATTTCAATCCACAAGAAAATAATGGGATTTTCCCAAGACATTGTCAAAGAAGGCTTTGATTGTGAAGGCTAGAGGGGGCAGTTTTTAGACCTTACTTACAGCCTAGCATCGCTGCTTTTTTTTTTAATATACTATTGTGTACAATGCCAATACTAATATCAGGCCATTGCGCATGATTTGTTGGCTTTCTTGTCTATCTCGTTTGCTTTCCTTCCTATACCCGTGTTTGTCCCTTCCCAGGAGCTTAGCTGATTTGCAGTGCACTAACTGGATGAGCTGTATCCTTCCACAAGTTACATTCGGTTAACATTTTTTTTTTCTTTAAGTGCTCCACAGTGTTATACATAGCTATGCAACCCCTTTTTTAGGTCAGACCTAGAGGTGGCTTTATTTGTCTTGACAGCATTGTGTAATCATTATTTTATCTCTCCAGGTTTCTTTAGACCTTAGGCTTGGGGTTCCAGGCCAGGCCTTGGTCAGGCAGGATGCGGTATCCTTTACATTTTTAGGTCGAGCCTGGGCAGCGCATGAGCTGCTCTGTGAGGCAGGCTGTATTCAGGTAGGGACTTGAAGCTCCGCCCAGTCTTCGCCCATATTTTTCATTTGGTTGTCTCCACTGTAAACTCTGGCTGTTCATTGGTCAATAGGCTTAGTAGTCCCTCCTTAGTATCGCCTGGTCTCATTTTGTAACCTTCCATGGTGACACCCCTTGTTATGAGTGTTGTTACTCTGTAGGCTTTAATTACAACCTCTGAGCACTATTTTTTCGAACAGCAATAGGTCTTGCATTTGCAAGCTTAAGCTATTGGCATTGTAAATAACTGCCTTTTATTTATCTGTTTTAAGAACACATAAATACAATGCCAATAGCTCATACCAGAAGCCCGGTGAGTCCAATGGGTGTTGCACGCCTGGCTCATACCCTAGTAAATGCGAGACCTATTGCTTTGCAAATGCTTGTTTAAGTAAAAGATTCTAGAATGAGCACGAGCTCTGAAATCTGAAACTGCCGCTTCCGGCCAGATGACCCCTTCTTTCTAAACACGGATTAGTCTTTAAACCTCGTTGATCTGACCCCCTCCTCCCTGCCCCCGGTATACCCACTAACACCCACACTCATGCTTCAAACCCAGAGAGCCGACAGCCGCGCTATGTAGGCACGCGCTGGGTTCAGATTGATGCCGCAAAACTGCCAACATGCCCCAAAGCACTTTGACCACATTCCAGGCATAGGATTACTGTTACACTTTCGGGAAACCGCGTGAAAAAAAAGCGTTTTCCCTTTGTGCATTTTTTAGGGGGCATTTTTGAACTGACTCGTTACATTCTGCCTCAGCTCACTGATGCAGCAGCTTTTACTGGTACACAACAATGCGAATTTCACAAAGTGCGCAGTCAGTCAGCTCTGCAACAGCAACAAAGTCTCCTGCTCACCAGAACTGGCAGCACACGCTGGTTTTGTTATATTACCGTACTGTTCTAAGATATGTATAATCGTTACATTATCTCACATAAATGGTGATACAAGTATGGTTCCTACGGAATAACTGTTTTTTGTAGCACAGATGTTGTCTTTTCTAGGCACTATACGCTGCCACTTTCCATGCGACCTTACACGTGGTCTTGGTGACATTTATGGCATGGGTTATGTTTGGTCGCATGCTCTCTGTTATGCTGCATGCTCCATTCTAGGGTACTGATATGTCCTTTGGCATGCAGTGTATTGTGACATGGTATAAATCACACTGTATGGCACATTATGGCCTATTCTATGTTTGATTGTATGGGGTCGTATGCAGTGGCTTCTATTTACAGTTAAGATACAATAATAGCGTTAAGAAAGACATGCAATCTCACAGAGGCAATGGGGTGTGAGGTTCAGTAAATGACCACATATATATGCATAAATCCCATGGCATACGCATAGGAGCAAGATCAAAGAAGGTAATCACACACCATAGTCTAACCTAACCTTACATAAAAGGGCCACCAGCCTAGAGAAGGAAAAAAACACACACAATTCACCTCCTGCATCCCTAACAATCACCACAAACAGACATTTAAAGAAAACACTTTGTTTCATGATGTAAGCTGGGGTTTCAAAACTATTGTCACTTCATTCACCCAACGGCCCCTTTTACCTAACCGAATCTAAAGTAACACACATAAAACAATTTAAGATAACCTAAGCAAAATTAACATGAACTAGACTAAGTGAACCCAACCTAATCTGCGAAACTGCGAGCTAAAATAACCTAAAGACAGCTAACCTAAGATTAGCTAAAATAAAGTTACCTAAAGTAGTCTTAAATTAGTAGCTAACTTTACCACAGCTCCGGTAACCCAATCTAAAATAACTGTAACCAATATAACCTAAGCTATACTTTTATAAGCTAACCTAAACTGGAGTTAACCTACCCTGACACGAACTAACCTAAAATAACATAACCCACTGTAGCATAAGGTAAAGTAACCTGAGCATAACTAAACTAACCCAACGTAAAGTAAATGAAGCAAAGAAAGCACAAAATGACCTAACCCAATCCAAACTAAGCTCAGCTAAGGTAACCTAATGTAAGCTAACCAGTGTCAAACTATTAGAACCCAAGCTAAATTACCCAATGTCAAGGTAACTTCCAAAATATCCTGTTTGAACTTAACCTCACCACGGCTAAGCTAGTTTAACCTAACGTAAGGTAAGGTAGCCCATGCTAATTTATGTAAAATAACCCAGATTTATTTACATAAACTACCTTAAGGTAAGCCTACTTAAAGTAAACTAAAGTAACCTAAGCTAACCTAGCCATAGCTACGTTAACCTAAGGAAACCAAACCTCCCCTAAACTTAAGGCTAAAGTAACCGAAAGTAATGTAATCCAAAGTAACTTAAGCTAACAGAACCTAAACTACAGTAAAAAAATATATATATATACTTAACCTACAAAAAATAACACTCGATAACTTAACCTAACCTGAGGTAAACTATGATAAACACAACATAAGTAAAGTTATTGTGAATTAAGGTAACATAAACTATCTTAAATTGACCCAGTCTAGGAAAAGCATATCATGGTATAGCTTGGCACAGCCTAAAGGAGCATAGATTAACTATTAACATTACTTAACAACACAACAGAACACAAAATTGCCTACATAACAGATCACATTTTAGCGTACAGTAGCATAGTACGACAATGCATGGCAATATAATGAAATAAAAAAAGTACAGCATGCCATATTATGTAAGGCATGAGTAAGTGAGGCACAACTTGGTATAAAATGTTACTGTCTGAAGTCTTTGTAGCATGTATTCACGAGTACACATGACATGGCCTGCTGGAGGCAGGTCGACTGTGGGGTAAGGACACATATGGTGGTGCTGTACAAACATGCATTCACAGGAGAAGCGCCTCTCACCTCAGTGAAGCCTTCTTGCAGGATGTCCTGTAAGCTGCCCCTTGCCAGGCAGGCGAGCATCCTTCACTTCTCTTTGGGGGCCGCTCACCGGCCCCCAAACCACTTCATGGGTCAAGCCCTGAGGACGCCCTTATCTAAGGCTCGAGCGCCTCACTGCCCCAGCTGGATCGTCCTCGCGAGCTCCTGTGAGCATCTCTGCGCCTGTCCCCGGGTCACTGCCTCTCATGGGTGTCCTGGGAAGTCCTGGCAGCTGTCCCTGCTGTGTGTACTTCTCGTGAGCACTTCCGCTCTCCCACACAGACCCGGGGACCACCCTCCACTCTGTAGGCGCTTGTATCAGCCGGACAGGGAGTAGGGTCTGGAACTTCTCTGTGCAGCTCCGTGTGCTCAGCTCTTGTGATGCCTCCGAGGGCAGCTCCTCGCCAGACCGGCCCGTGCCGGGCAGACCCTATGAGCAGGCCCGGGCGCGCCTCCGCGCGTGCCGTCCCGTGCTCAGGTCCTCCGCGCGCCCCCCGCGTGCCGCCCCGCGCTCAGGTCCTCCGCGCGCCCCCCGCGTGCCGCCCTGGGTGCGTCGCTCCTGACACAGGACACCAGGCGGCCGGCTCTGGGCATGCCCAGCTGCAGCCGCGGCCCCGGCCGGCTCTGAGCGCGAGCCGCATGTCACACGTTTCTGTGGCAACCGGCGGCTCGCAGGATGGAGAGGCCAGAGAGCAGCACATGGAGCGCATTAGAGCAGCCGTTAACTGCCGCCACCCCCAGCACATTTCCGGCAAAGCCCGTTTTTTTTCACCAACGTGACTGACTGAAAAAAAGAGTGCGCCCGCCCTGAAGTTTATGGACCCCTTTGGCACTGGTAAGCCTGCATGGCGTCAGTGCGCCTCCTGTACAGATACCTCAGGGTAACCGGCCGGCTTTTCAAAAGGGCGATGGTAAAATAGTCCTGTGGAATAATGCGCCTGCTGCAGAGAACTCCCTCATTTCCGAGTTACCTAGAGACCAGACCATGTGTTTAAATTACAGCAATATAGACCTTATAGTGCACAGATTCAAATTACAGCTAGCCGGCTAACGCGCCTGCTGCAAACATATGCTTTTACTACATTTGCGTGTCCTGAATTCATATTGTAGAGACAGAATGTACAAGTAAATAGATGTAATGACTGAAGGTGGGTGATGGAGCAAGGTAAAATAAATCTTGCGCAGACACAAGTTCATGTGTTATAAACATATGTGTGTATATCTATATATATATATGATTTTCTAAACCTCTCGGCACCATAGGTTAATATCACTCAAAAAAGTGGTATTAAATTCGTGGATAGTCAAAGGAAAAGGAGTCAAAATCACACAGATTCAAACTAGTTGTATATATTTGTAATAGCATAATTTTAATCGCGCTTTCATACTTATGTCAACATCTGAAGCGCCTTGCAGACCAGGGCTCAGCGGTTCTGATTCTGTGGTGCTTGAATGCGAAAAGGGTCATCTAATAATGTTGCGTACTTGGGTCGTGCAAGGTGTCCAGAGAGTGTGCTCCAGACTTGACGTAGCAGAGCGTGAGTGTGTTTTACGCATTTGGAGGATGGAATTATAGGTCCTCAGGCAGCTTATAAAAACCACTTGATGGTGCAATCTTGGAGGCACTTGAGCCAGATTACGGGAAGAGCCAGGATTTAATACCTCTTCTGAACTGAAAGGGATTTTTGAAGTATCTAATTTGCTTTGGTTGTTTATTCCACAATCTGAATGTCTGAGGAGCCGCTGCCTCATGTCCCAATTGTATGGAATGATGGAATTATCAGTAGTGGGGCCGATCTGAAATTTCTTCTTTGATTGTATTTTTGAGTCATGTTACACCACAGATCTCTGAAAGAAGCGCATTAACCTATGGTGCTACATTAGCCACGGGGAAAAAAAGATATGTAACGCATTGCAACTGCACACAAGGAGTGTAAGAAAAACTGGAATAAAGGAGGGGGAAAGCAAAGTCTGGCAGTGACAGAAGGGTATATGGTGCGTAAGGATAAATCCGGAGACCTGCTTGCTTTCTTGTATAATGTATCTACCTTTTTTTATCCCAAATGTATCCAGGATTTGAGACTGCTTGTTTTTCTTGTATAATGTATCTACCTGTTTTTTCCAATGATATCCTCCCCTCCTAAATCTTTTGTATACCACCCGTCAATCCTGTAAAACGCTCTGATACCCTCACGGGTCTGGTTCGCGCGCTATAAAACTTTAAATACATTTTGGGTGTGGGGTGAACGTGGTAAAATTAAACGCAGTAAATCAGGACTTGCATTGATGCAGAGTTCTTAGATACCTGGCTCTGACTCGGCTGGAGCTACACAGCACTACAAAAATGAATAAACAGAAAATGTCGTGAAAATGTCTGAAAGTGATACACATGGCAGAGTTCCCTGGCAGCCAGTTCTAGCTGTAAACACCGAAGCCACATGTGGAAAGTCAGTGCATTAGTCAGAGTAGAGGCCATGAATTATTCAGGACTGAACATGATCTTTCTTTGCCTTTGCTCATGGTACTCTGCAAAACCAGGATGTGAAGCAAGTAAACACACCAGTCGCCTGGCCTTTGGTGTTTCTCACAAACTTATGGGCTCAGTATGCAAGTATATAGCAACTTTCTGTGCCATTCACGAATAAACCACTTCCTATTCTTGTGTTGTTAAGTCTATAGCGCTAGAACGTATGGTTATCTATGGGCATTGCTTCATTAAGCTTTTGGAATCTTTAGGATAAGAGAGGTCTAGTGCAGAAAATGAATTTTCAGTAATGGTAAGGCCTTCTTGCTTGTGAAGATGTGCATTTTTAGTCTTTGGAAGAACCAGGTGACTGTTGGAACAGCTGTGATGATGAGAAAAAGAAAGAAACAGACTCCATGATTTTAGAATGTTTGTCCTCTGTGGGCTCATTTCTGCTTTGTCATCGTGTTTCATCCACCTTGAGTTGGAAAGCACACCTTACGCTTTGTGGTGGAGTGTAGAACTGATGGGCTACTCTGAAAGATGTCACAAAACCCAGTTCTACACCAATAAGCAGAGGAACTGTCTATAATCCAAAACTCAAGCAGATACCATCAAAAGTACCTAATTCTGGAATCAAATACACCTCCAGACACCATCAAGCACAGACACAGTTTACAATCAAATCACCAAAAGAGATACCTAGGGCGACTGACTCCGGAATCTGGGGATCACGGTTCGATCCCCGGCACCGGCGCAGATTAGCCCAACACCATGTGACTCTGGGCAATAGCTTGCTTAATCTTCCCGACGGCCCCCAGCGCCTAGAGACCCTTACGGGTGATTGTGCGCTTTACAAATGTGGATTATTATTATTATTATTACCAATACATTTTGGCATAGTCTGGAATCCAAAATCCAACCTATGTCATGCAGAGGAATAGAATGGACTCAAAACCTCACCAGAAATCATCAAACATAGAGCAAGTTTCTAATCAAAAAGCACAGACTGATACAAACAAACAAGGGGACACCCAACTGCCACCTGGAATCAAAAACCCAAACGGAAACCAATACATACATGCAAGTCTCACATCTAAAACCTGACTAGATATCATCAATGACAGGGACAGTCTATAGTGGTGGTCAAAAAAAGAAAGCAGATAATAACAAATATGAGGATAGTCTGGAATCTAAAACTCAACCAGATATAATCAAACACAGGGACAATCTGGTTTGAAAAACCCCACCAAAAACTCAAACACAGGAACAATATATAATCAAAAATGCAAACAGTACAGCTAACAATAAATACAGTGACACGCTAGAATCAAAAACCCGAAATAGATATAAATAAAAATGGGCACCAATCTAGAATCTAAAACCCAATCAGACAAGATCAAACAGGAGGACACTCTGGAATAAAAAATCCATACAGATGCCAACAAATATGACCACAGTCTTGGGTCTGAAACGTAATTACACACCATTAAATAGAGAGACAGTATGGAATTAAAAGTACAACCAGACATTGCCAAACTTGTGGACATTCTGAAATGCAAAACTCTGCCAGATGCCATCAAACAAGGGGACTGTTTGAATCAAAACACCTTCCAGGCACCATCAAACATGGGGAAAAGTGGAAATCCAAAATCCAACCAATCACCATAAAGCATGGGGACAAGTTGACATTAAAAATCCAACTAGGTACTATCTAACAAATTGGCATTCTGTAATCTAAAACCCAAGCAGATATCATTAGATACATGCACATTCTGGAACTCAAAATGAAACTAGCCACCAACAAACATAGGGATATTCTGAAATCAGGTCACCACCCAGACACCATTAAATGCATGGCTATTCTAGAATCCAACACCCCACAAGCACCATCAAATAACGGGACATTCTGATCTACAAACCAACAAAAACTGGGGCAGTCTGTAATCCAAACCCAAGAGGCATCAATTTCGGACCAGGCTGGATCAAAAATCCAATAAGGTACACTAAAAAAACAATGACCGCCATGAATTCTTTTTTTTTATTTTTGGGAACAGTCAGCATCTAGATTGGCTAAAGACTGTGAATGTATTTTGGATGCAGTTGGCCGAGGTATTTCCTAATATATGAAATTTAAACTATATCAGTGGAGAATAATAATTTAGAGCTCCACCACTTTATATGAAATTTATATACTCAACATGTGTTTAACATTAATCGGTGTGCATTTTATTAATTGAGAGTAGCAAGTGACTATACTTACTCTAACGAGAGCCACCCATATATCTAGCTGACCTATAACAAATGTACTCACCTTAAAAAAACAATGTATATCTTCCTTAAATATAACCAATGTATTAACTCATGCTAACATGAATTTGTTTAGAAGCCATTTTAAAAGTGACCATGACCTAAAGTGTAATCAGGTGAGAGAAACATGAATCTCATTTTATTAAATGCTTTGCCAGAACCTTGTTTTTGTCTCCTCTGCAGGTGTCTTATTACTGTGTTTGTTAAGTTAGAATAGGTTTATTGTTTACTGTACTAAACTGATATGAGGCTGCAACTTAATGAGAGGTTGATTTGGACATGGAGTTTGAGACGGTGGGACAGAAGTCTCCTTTGCCAGGTAGACAGACTGATGTTACATCTAAGGTAGCATAGATGTAAACCGCATTGTCTTTTACTTGTTCCCAGAGAACAACAATTTCAGATTGGTCCATTTAGTGGGAACTGATTCAGAGATTCTTCCAGAAGGTACTTTCTTGAGCTTGATTATGTGTTTTTAGAATAATTTAGGGTAGGTCTTGTCTTGCCTTCGCTTAGAGAAGATTACTTCTCACCTCTGCTGATTTTCTCCCTCAGAGTCTTGAGCTTCATGTTTGAGCACTCATAAACCTGAACCTAAAACTTGGTTCATCTAATGCTGACACCTTCCTAATAGAAACCCCCTTGCCACTTTCGATGCTCTATATTGAATAGGAAAAATCCTTTATGGAACCTGCATGGGTGATGTTTTGTTTGCTATATGTGTTTATATTTAGCATCTTTTTCTTCATAATATACACATTTGAATGGCATTATCCTTCATGTATGCATCCATTTACAGTATATTTACTGCAATTTTGCAAATTGGCTTCACTTGTAACTTTGTCTAAGTTTGGTAAATTTGTGTAGGTAACATGCTGGGATTAGTTGTTGCGTCAATAGGTGTCAATCTGTGACAGGTCCACGTGGATGGTGCCTTACTGAGATTGGATACTTGTTTGTATTCAGGCTATTGTAATCCTGAATTGTCAAAGATCATTACAAAAATGAAATGTTCAAGAGCACTGGAAGACATGGTGGGCGGTGATGCGAGAGTTTCTATCCGAGAGGGCAAGGAAGCTCCACCGGAAGGTACGTCTGGCCATTATATGGCTGTAAATTTTGGGCTTCACACATGTATTTGGCTTAACGAATGGAACACAATCACTGAGAGAGAAGAGTCCTTGCAATTTCCTAGATATAGCACCTTTAACGTAAACCTAATCGAAAATGTAAGATGATTGTTATATGAGTTGAAACCCCAACCCAAACCAGCACAGTATGAGACCATGAATGCTTAGGAATGTGCTGCACATGCTAAGGACAAAGAGAAGTGCCAGAATAGAGCGGTAAATGCTGTCCGTGGTTGGGCGGAAGCTAAATGGGATGCTGAGCAACAGATGTGGAGAAGAAACATGATTTAAAGAGCAAGACTGTACCTAATGTTGACAAAAGAAAAGTCTGAGAAAGGAAGAGCACATGGAGAGAAAGGTGCTGATACCCCAGATAAATAAAGCACTGACAGTGATTCTAGGGATGACTTTTTGGAGGACTTGCTGTCTTCCCAAACACCACCCTATAAGGTTGTTGAATCCGGTGGTGATAATGCCCAGATACAGTAATGGCACTACTGCTCCCAGAAAACCTGCTACGACTCAACTGGAGAACCTCCTCCGATGACCCTAGATGCAACTGTCTCAACTCCGCCTGTTGTGCCTGTTGTGCTCTTTCTTGGAGCCACAGCCCCTGTTGTAACAGTCCAGGCCACGACTGTTCCCACTGTACCTGCCTCAATAGCCATAGCTGTAATGGCTGTATATTCGGAGCAGCTACTGGAATGCCTGTAGCCGTTATTGTCCCCACAACAAAGAATTTACAAGTGGCAATTTGGAGTCCCAACCAATTTACAAGGACCTTAGGATCAGGTGGAACCCTTGTGTTTATGACCCCAGTTGGTCAAAGTGCCACAGGATTATTGGTCTTTGGAGTGCTATTCTGATTATTTGGGAGTTCACATACAGTGGGGAGACAGAAGAGGTCGAAAATGAACCAGCGGTTCAGTCAAATTTGAGACCCCTAGATATTTTCAGGTTGAGCTTAACGTTAGAGAAGTTCTTTAGGGGAAACCTTAACCTCAAATATTTAGGCCAGTATCAGGAAAACAAGCATATATATTTAGCAGAGACGTTACTCGCCATGCGTTGCAAGCACATGATGAATGAACAAATGAGTATAACATAGACCTTCCTAGCAGATGGACTTTACAGACGAGTTTGCGAGTTCAGATAGACGATGAAGCAACTGTGAACATGAGGACTTCTGGGATAAAGTTACCAGCATTAGCCCGTGCGGGGAAGAGCCGTGGGGCTGGGTGGGGGGATTTCGACAGATGACAAGAGCAAATTCATTATTTATTTAATTTTCCCTCTTCATCCTCTGTCAAAATCCCCCTACCCCTCTTATCTGCACGGGCCACTGCTGAAAGTTACATGTTAAAGAATTGGTTAGTTGCACACAGACTGGAGTAAGATAGGTAGGTTGAGAGACAGATGGGCTAGAACAGACGGAAAGAAGAAGAAAGAGGAAGACACTGGGGGGGCAAAAGGGAAACCGCCTCTTGCACTCCCAGTTGGTGCCACAACCCTGACTTTCATCTGAGAGAGGTGCATGGAGGGGTTTTGTGCATGTAACCTGGAGCCGAGGTGATCTTGATACATTTACAAATCATTTCCCATAACTTAGGGAAAATCCTGATCAGTGGTACACTCAAGATGATCGATTTAAAACGGTTTTTAAAGGTTTTGTGTGAGGATTTCAATACCTTTTTCGATATTATGGTTCCTAGTGATTTGTGGGCTGAATGTAAAGTGATGATAAAGTGGTCTTGTGCTGAATCTCAGAGAGATGTACAGACCAATGCCCCATCTCTTACAGTGATGGAGAAGTACGATCAGATGATTACTTTCTTGAAGGGAAAAGACCCACAGAAGGAAATTGTTTGGTTAAAGATAGCACAGACTACTCAGGAAGCCACAGAAACAGTGTATGCTTGTTATGAGAGTTTATTACAGGTGTTCAAACAACATAGCTGTGTTGATAACTCAGAAAGGGGAGATATGAGTAATTTTGTGTCGCAGTGTGCTTTTGTGTTGCATCCAGAGCTTAGCTTGCACATTCAGCAGTACATGATTTGTTGGCAGAATATGCTGATGGATGAGATATTTTGGTACGCAAAGTATTGCAGTGATAAACAAGAAAGGAAACACTAAAGGCTGAAGGAAAAGTTAATGTTGGCCCAAACTAAGCTTGCACAGAAGGGATTTCAGACTGGATCTTATGTGGGAAATGGTGGTGGAATGCAAGGGGTAGGATTTAGGGTAGAGGACAGATGATGTAGGATGGAAATGGTGTTTCACAAGGTAAAGGGTGAGGTAGTCCAATTGATCCAAGTACAGGGGTAGAAGTGGCAACATTGAAATGGTCTAATCCATCTCATTATTGTAACAAGCTGGACCGCTGGAAGTGGAAGTGCCAATTGAACCGAGATCGAATGTGTGGCGATGGCCAGGTGCAGAACATTAATCCTGTGCAGATACAAAATGTATTGATGCAGAGACAGCTGACTCCTAACATCCCACAAGCCTCAGTTATGCTGGTTCCCTAAGCTTTGATGCCCCAACAGAATGTAGGAAACCTGAGGCCTAATGCGAACCAGGTTTCGAGAACTCATCAGAACCCTTTTGAGAATCAAGCGCCATCTCAAAAGTCCCTCTCTTTGATGGTTCTGAAGGTTATGCTTCTGATCATTCACTATGATGGTTCCTGAGGGGAAGATTGCATAGTTGATGCAGTCTGGGAGGTAAACCACAGTGGTCAATTCGTAGCAGGTGAGGTGAATGGCCATCAAGTGTCCTTTTTAATAGACATTGGTGCTGCCTGTTCTACTGATAGAACAGCGGAAGTCCCAAACCTACCCCTCTTGATAAAGCAGATCCAAGTTGTAAGTGTTGTGATCAAACAGATTGCAAACCCTGTGTCAGAGAAGGTCCCAGTCAAAATAGGGCCTTTTGAAGAAAACCATTAATTTGTGATTCTAACCCAGTCAACTTGTTAGGACGCGATCTTTTATGCAAGTTAATTTGCACCATTTACAATACACCGGATGCTGTGAGTTTCAAACACATGATGAACACGTTGACTTCAAAATGACCAAGCAAGGAACTGTAGTACGGCTTTTTCCCTTAATGAGTGTAGATGAACTGCCCGCTGACCTGAAGGACACTGTGAAGCCCAAAGCCTGTAACTTCTCAGGGAAAGATATTGAGCTCATTATGGATATTGCACTTGTCCAAATTACTGTCAAACCTAATACTTAGTGTCCCTGAACACCACGGTACAATCTCACACCTGAGACGGTGGCTGGAATTGCCCCAGTGAATAAATCCATGATACACCAAGGTATCTTAAAAGAGATTATGGGGAGCCCTTGTAGTTCCCCTATTACGGGCCTGCAGAAGCCTAATGGCAAGTACTGCATTGTGCAGGAACTGCAAAATATTAATATTATTGTTGTTTCCTGTGGTCCAGTGGTACAGAATCCTGCTGTGGTATTGTAGCCTGTGAAGCTGAGCGGTTCACAGTAATTGATCTGTGTCAAGCTTTCTTTTCAATTCCATTCCACAAAGAGAGTAATTTTCTCCTCATGTTTTAGTCCCAAAATAGAATTTTGTCATGGTGGCGAGTTCCACAAGGGTATAAGGAAAATCCCCATGATCTATAATCAAAACATGAAGATGACTCTGGAGACTTTGGAGCTACAATGTAGCTCAGTCCTGGTTCAATACATTGATGTTCTGTTGATAGCGTCAATGTCACAAGAAGTCTTCAAATAAAATACCATTTCCCTGTTGAATCACTTGACTGAGAACGGACACAAGGTGTCCCTGAGTAAACTGCAGTACTGTCAGAAAGAGGTCCTGTATCTAGAACATCACATTGAGAAAGGAGCAAGGAAGGTGTCATAAGAGAGAATCTCTGCCATTTGGAAAAGAAATCCTCCTACCACACAGAGAGAAGTCAGGATGTTTCTGGGAATGGTGGGTTAATGTTGTCAGTGGATACCCAATGTTTCCCTGGTGGCTAAACCTCTACAGAGGTTGACAGACTCGGATGTGTCTGATCCTATACCATGGGACAACAGCATGAATGCCTTACTAGAGTTGAGAGAACATCTCTGTTGAGTCCCAGCTCAGGGAATACGAGATTACAGTAAATAGCTTGTGTCATTTTGCAGTGAGAGAGGGCAGTGCTCTCTCAGTGATTACCCAAAAGCATAGTGATTCCCGAAGACCAGTCGCTTACTTTTCTGCTGCACTTGACCCCATAGCCACAGGACTGCCCAGATGCCTTAAAGCAGTCACAGTGGTCAATGTTAGCATCAAGCAGACAGAGTGAGAACATAGTTATTGGCTATTCTCTTGTAGTGATGGTTTCCCACTCTGTAGAGATATTTCTTACCCGTACTAGGACACAACACCTAACCAACAGCAGACTAAACTGCTATGAGCAGATCATACTTGCTGCTGAGAACATTTCTTTGATGTGTCTTGCAGCCTTACTCCTCCCTTGCTGATACCTCTTCCTGAGAATGAAGCCAAGGAGTGGGAGATTAATCATCACTGTCGCAAAGCCACAGAATTATGCACCAAGCCAAGACCCGATATTAAGCATGAACCTCTTGAAGAGCCTGATTATGTATTCTTTGTGAACTGCTCTTGCTTGAAAGATGATGGGGAAATTGGAGAGCTGCCTATGTAGTCTGCACAGTTCCGGATGTAGTGAAAGCCTTCTGAATCAGCAGTGTAACTTCTGCTCAAGTAGCTTAACTGGTCACGCTTGCTAGAGCTAGCTGTATCTCGGACCAATTGAGAGTTACCATTTCTAGTCAATATGGCTTTGGTGTTGTCCATGATTTCGGACAGTTGCGATCACAAAGGGGATTTATAACATCATAAGGATCTCCAATCCAAAACGAGAAATATGTCACGAAACATCTGAGGACATAACAGATGCCCCAAGGAATTGCTTACATGAATGTGCAGTACACAGGAGCAGAAATTAATCTGTAACAACTGGTAAGCGGTATACCCACAAATGCACATGGTACTGCGCTCATGGTTCCTTTTAATGGGGGAATACTCAAATTAACCTGAAATGAGACAAATTTCGTTTCTTTTTGGCTGCTGCTGATACTTGGGTGGAAGTTAAGACAGTGCAAAATGAGGTGCCAGAAATTGTGCAGCAGGGTTGGGTTAAAGCAGGATGTGTGAAGAATGAGGATGAGATTTGGGTTTCAGTTAATGGAAGACCTATGTTGCCAAACAGTTGGTTGACCCCGATGGCCAGACATTTTCATGGTCCCACACACATTGGGAGGGTAGTGATGTTAAGGCTTTTTAGACACAATCGGTTTACCCCCCGATTTAGGGTATTTGGTGAAAATCAATGCCATAGATGAGTTGTCTGCAACAGATTAATGTAGGGAGAAGAACTATTGTAACCATAAGTCATATGTGATTGAATGAATTATCTTTATTGTATGATTACATAAGTCCTATATGGAGATCTGGAGGTCCCTTCAACAGAATGCCGTTGGATTTTATCTAAATGCCTGTGTATAACGGGCTATGTCCTGGTTATAGCATGCATTTTTCCTCATTAGTTAAAGCATACCCCACAAGGAGGAATGACAGTCTTACAGTAGCTCAAGTGATACCCAAGTTTGAATTTCCTGAGTGATTAATTTTAATAAAGAAGTCCCGAAAATGATGTGTGTGGCTCTGCAGGTGGAACAACGATTTCACTGTAGTTACCAATCTGAAGCTTCAGCATTGTGGAGCAGGTGAATGAGATGCTGAAGTGCCGATTGGCAAAAGTGTGCGTGTCTAACTCCCTTGGTGTTAATGAATCTTCAAAGTACTCCTGATTGGCTAACAGTATTGTTGCTGCACGATATTCTCATGGGAGGGCCATGAGGTTGCATGCTGTGCCTGCAAATGCACTTGTGAATATCACAGATGGTATGATTCTCAACTACTGCAAAGGACCGGCTGATGTGTTACGCTCTGTCTCTCACCACGTTGAAGCTGCCACCGTCTTCCTGCTACAGGGAAATAACCTCAGTCAGGAGGACTGAGTCCTCATCAAGATGTATGTCGAGAAGTCAACCTGTGGTCCAAGTTCCAGAAGTAACCAAAGTCAAAGTGAGGCAAGCCCTCAGCCTATGTGAGTGAATCAGGAGTAACCACAGTGAACCAGCCTCATGTGCAGTTGGTTGATTATGCTGAGCATGGCGAAGGGCCGAGTAAGGTGACCATGAGTGACTCTGAGAGAGAGGAGTGGCTGAGGAGGTGAGGGGGACTGAGATCAAGCCTGTTGGTTAGTCGCATTCCACAAAGTGTCACCTTGGAGACAGAGTCAAGTGGTTTGAGTGACAGTGAGAATGAACAGTCAATACAAAGATCGAAAATAGTGTGGATGCTTAGCTGCAGGTACTCAGCCCCTGAGTAGGCTTACTACATCGACAGTGAACTTGACCCAATTGTCTATAATTTGGATGATCAGAGTGCAGTGCCAACACAGCCTCCACAATGTGTGCCCACACAGCAGAGCATTTTCCTGGATTGATCGAAATAGCCATAATGAACTATATCTTTGAACTAAACTTTATTGAACTTTGCCTTGTTTGAACTTTGAAGATTCCCTAGGGCCACGACCCCAGAAGAAGAGTAGGTTTGCCATTCTAGGAGAAGGTGGGGTAGTGCTAGGGATGACTCACAAAGACTGATGTACATAAAGCTAACCCCATTGTGTAGTTACAAAATCGTTTTTGCCATTTGATCAAATAGAAAGGTAACAGAATTTATGTATGCGTGTTGCTGTCCTACTCCTAAGGTCTGGCTGTAGAGAAATTATGGGTATTCTTCCCAAAGATCAGCATAGGTTAGTGATAGCTGGAGTATTGAGCGTTCCCATCATATTCATGCCTGCTTTACTAAAAGGGTTAAGTTCCCCTGCTGACACTAGTCCTACTAGATCCAGACCTAGGACTACTACACCTGCACATTCAGTAAAAGATGAACATTGTTTCGATGTCAGGGTTTTACAGCAGGACGCTTCAGATGGACATTTTTCCACAAATGCATTTCTAGATCGCTGTGTGAGTACACACATACACATGGGCGTAGTGGTGTTAGAGCGCCCTAATATATGTATTCTGTAGTAATAGTTGGGAACAGGTGCTTCAAGACATGTAGGAAATGTGTGTCAGATTTCACCTAGAATTTTTACATGCCCATACAGGCACCAGGGCTGGACTGGGAGCCACAACCAGCCCTGGCAAAGTGCTCGGCCGCCCCGGGGGGCATTGGAGGTGCCGCCGAGCTCATTGTCGGGGCCGGTTTTCGGCCGATTTTGTTACAGGGGCCGATTTTGCAGCTATGCTGCAAAAAACGGCCCCCAGGGGCCCGAAACCGGCCCCCACCTGTGCGGGGCACCGGGGGATTGCCCGGTGCCCGCTATGGCCAGTCCGCATTAGTCTCTCCATCTTGAAGTTCTTAAAAAATGTTGGTTAATTTACAAAATATTTAGTTTTAAGTACCACTAACAATCAGCACTGCTCTCCCTTTCTAATGCTCCTTAAGCCCCCCTCATGCCCTGCTTCTCAGATAATGTATGTTAACAAGCTATAAATAAATTAATATTTCCCTTGGGACAAACAATATCCACGAGACTGGCATACTTCAATCATATATAACACTTCTTAATTCTTAATAAAAAATAAGCTATGCCAGCGAGATTGTTGGGAAATCTAAAATTCACTCTCTCTGTCTTACTGACCAAGCTATGTGAGTGCACATACAATGGAGGCAAAAGACTGATACGTCCGCGCTCACTTGCCTCCGTCAATGGCTGAAGGAATTACCTATGGACACATTCTTTTAATTATGGCATCACTTGCAATATTCTGCTTAGTCTTTTATACAGACAAGAATGTTTTGATTATTATTTTTATAATTATAACTTAATTAAGTTTCTCTTTATTGATGCATCAATCCCCATCCTCAGGCAGATGAGATGGATACCACTTTGTATTTCTTTCGACCCCCTTATAAAATTGACACTGATCTCTCCCATAGTGGAATTTGACATGTTCTATGAGTCTTATAGAGAAGCAGTTTATCCATGATATAGAGGGGAGGAGGACCAAAATGTACCAGTAGTCAATGGAAAGAGAAGATGTTTTGAAGAACATGTGGAAAAAGGAGGAATATTAGTTTAAGGAAAATGGAGTATATCTTAAGCTGAAATAGAATTGGCAACATAAAGGGAAGTTGTGCATTTAAAAGAGGGAAAATACAGACAGGAATAAACATATGCGACTGAGGGCAGGTGAACATAATTTTGAAATTTTAGGTGGCCCAACTCAAACTCTTACAGGAGAAGATCAAGTGATTCCTGGAGATCATTTCATGTGTAGATAGATTTCTTATTTCAAGTTGCAGTCAAATTGGGCAGGTACTTGGTATCTTGCATTAGTGTTTCCAAAGATATATCATGGGAGTAATTTAGATATGCGTTAAAGGGGATCATCTAGTAGACCTACCTTTAGACGAAGTAGTGCTTCTCAAATAGTAGGAGATATTTTTAGAGTCATGACTCCTCCAGTAAGGGTTGTCTTAAATGATTTAAAGATTAGAAATCTTTCCACAGAAGTGGACAAACTTGTTACTAGTACAGCTGGTGCATTGCTGGCGGTAGAAACAGAGCTGGCAGCTATTAGGTCTAAGGTTTTGCAAAATCGACTTGCATTAGACATTTTGCTTGTGAACGAAAGTGGAGTCTGTAAGATGCTGAAACTTCAACAATGTTGCACCTTTACACCAGATAAGAGCAAGGAGATAAGAGGAGTTGTGAAGAAGATCACTTGATTGAAACCTAAATTGGAGGATTTGGAAGTGACAGGATCATGAAAAGCAATTGGAAATGGATTTGCTCCTATAGGTAGTTGGCTTGGCAATGTAAGTAGTGGACTTCTAGTTGCTATATTGAGGCCTATTTTGATTATTGGCATTTGCCAGGTTAGCTTACGTGCTATGATAAAAGGATATTGGTACATGAGATCAAAGAGAGTGGTGTCTGAATAAAAGGGGGGTAAAAGGAAGAGGTATGTGGTTGAATTTGAGGAGAAACAGTGTAAAGCGTATGATGAAATTAAGGAATTGGAGAGGTCAAAGCGTAAGGTGATGAAGACAACAAGACCTTTAGATGATCTCAGAAGGTTAATTTGTTTGTGTGATTGTTAGCCTGCCAATCAGAGGGGGGATTAAAACAGCGCACTTTATAATTCCACCCCTTTATATGCAATTTATGTATTGAACATGTGCTTTGCTACATTCATCTGTGTTCATTATATTATATGAGAATAAATGGCTATTTTTACTTTAAGGAGACCCACCTGTATATCTAGTTGAATTATAAGAAATGTATTCACATGAAATAGTTAATGTAAATCTTCCGTAATTATAACCAATGTCAGTATTTGTTTGGAAGCCATTTTTAATTTAACATTGGCCTGACATGTAACCAGGTCAGAGTACCATGAATCTCAGTTTATTCCATGCTTTGTCCGAGTCTTGTTTTTCTCTCTTCTGCAGGTGTCTTATCACCACCTTTGATATGTTAAAAAAGGCTTATTTTCTACTGTACCAGACTGATAAGTGGTTGCAACTTAATGAGAAGTTGGCCTGGGAGATGGAGCTTGAGACGGTGGGAGAGAAGTCTCCTGTAACAAGCTGATAGGACTGATGTCACATCCAAGGTCGCACAGATGTATGCCGCATTGTCCAGGGATGGGAAACTGGGGAGTTTACCTGCTTCCAGAGAAGCATGTACTGCTGCTTGACATGTTTGTTTTAGCGATAGGGGAGTGAGCGTGAGTGTGTTTGTTTTCACTACACAAAAGTCAGACTACTGATTTTGTCAGTAACTCTTCCCCTTTCTATCTCAAGTTACTTGTTTTGCTTCTCAATACATTATGGTGCACTGTATGAAGAATATTTATTATTATCAATTAATAAGTAGAAAGGTGGCACTTGGGACAGAGGAACTTTTATGACATGTGTCCACATTATTTCGATTTCCATCCTGCCTGCAAATAGATTATATTTACTCTAGAGCGGTGGGAGCATATACAGCTGAATACATATTAGAAAAGAAAAACCCACTAGGTTACATACAAAGGGCGTTTTTCGTTTCATAAATGTGCATGGTAATGGATCCCAGAAGTCATTGTCCATGCTGCAACTTTCATAATTGGAATGCCGACCAATAGTCATAAACAACATGTAATGAATCAGAAATGATGAACATGAGTCAGCATAGCAGTATCTACGGGTCTCTACCCAATCACCAGAGGTCCAGTGTTCCCACACCCAGATGTACCGTATTTTCCAGTGTATAAGACGACTGGGCGTATAAGACGACCCCCCTACTTTTCTTGTTAAAATATAGGGTTTGGGCTATACTCGCCACATAAGACTACCCCTCTTTCAACACACACCAAATAAAAATTAAAAAACCTCAGATTTGATTTTAATATGGTAATTTTAATCCAAATGCTTATGATATGCAGGTACTTAGTAGGAAAACTGTCACTTATAAACTTAAGTCTGTTTGTCATCAAACATGTAAACATAAAACAGTGCAAGTGGATTAAAACTTTTCCTAATTCACTCTAAAGCTGAAAGGAAGGATAATACAATAGACCCATGTGAGCTGCCATGCTATTTGTTTTCTAAGCTGTCAACCAAACTGGAACTGATGATGATAGGAGGTAGATAAACAATAGAGAGAGAGAGCAAGTGCTGGGCAAGTCCCTGGCGAGTCAGCAACGCCCATCATAACTCCAAGCTATTTTTACAGGATTTGCTGGAGTGACAGTTTACCTTTAAAAGCCTTCACAATCCTCCTGTTCGTCATCTGATATCATAAGTAAATCAATGAGATCTTGTGATACATTTGTAAAGCAGTCATTGTATGGATCTAATTCCGTATCAGATGGTGTGGTCTCGGCTTCGGTTTCCTCTTTATCTTTCCAGAAGTAGTCGTCCTCCATACCATCTAATGAATTTGATATGCCACACATCTTGAAAGACTTGATAACTGTTTCTGCATCAATATAATTCCAGGCTTTTATGACAAACTTGCACAAAACATCCAACTGTGGAGCACGCATGTTTCCTCCTTTTGTGAATGACTTTTCGCCGCTAACCATCCACTCATTCCGTTGTTCTCGAATGCGATCTTTAAATGGCTTGTTTAGGCACACATCCAGTGGCTGTACCAACTATGTCAATCCTGCAGGAATAACTGCCGCATCCGTGTTTATTCTTGCCAGCCTTTGCTTGGTGCTGGGAGTTAAATGAGCCCTGACCATATCCCACACCAGGAGACTACGTTTTTGAATAAGTCCACCTGGTCGCCTGCTCCATACATTATCTAGCCATAGCTTTAACCCTTCTTCATCCATCCAGCCTTTTTCATTCACATGTACAAAACAACCAACAGGAAACTTGAGTTTCGGCATTGTTTTTCTTTTAAAAATAATCATTGGTCTCAGTTTGGCGCCATCAGCTTGGCATGCTAGTACCACTGTAAAACTGGACTTCTCATGTCCTGTTGTTTTTATTTGAATTGTTTTTTCACCTTTTGGATGGACAGTTTTATTTGCAACCATATCAAAATTCTTTGGAGTTTCATCCATACTTCCGATACTTCTTAAAGCATAGCCATGTTTATTGCGCTGTTGTATTACGTAGCGATGGAAACTATGTACTTTGGCATCAAGATCTGCAGGTAATTTTTGTGCAATTTTCGTCTTTTGCCTCAGTACCAGATTATGCCTTTCCAAGAATCTAGTACACCAGGATACAGTGGCCTTAAATCTGTTGCTGTGATCTGGTTTAGATTTGACCCACTGAAGTGCAAACAAACATATTTTATTTCGTGTCACTTCATAACCGCTTTGGCGATGCTCATTCACCATGTCTACTACGTGTTTTTCGAGTTCTGGCCAATGTGGGGTGCCTCCTCTGAATGCACCATTACCCCTTGGCATACTCTTTAATGCTTTTTTCATTAGCTTTCCAGTCCCGAACCATCTTTTCTGTTACTCCATATTGTCTTGCAGCAGCACAGTTATTATGTTCCATGGCAAAGTTTACAACTTTAAGTTTGAAACTGGCTTCATATTTCTTTCTTCTTGCTGCTGGAGCCATGATGGGTTCTTGACTGTTAGCCATTTGTATACTGTACTGTATGTACTGGTGCTGTACTATATGAACCGGTACAGATACTGGTGCTGTGCTGTACTGTATTCACCACCACATGTATCTGCTCACCAGATTGACTGCCTTCCCTGTTTACAACAACCAGCCAATCACGACAAGCGATGTACCGGTACTGGTATTTCATGTGCACACTGCATACAAAGTCTTGAGTGTCGCAGTGTCGTCCTCTTAAGTGTTCCAATCCTGGGTCCGGTCAGGTCAGATCTTCAATCAAACAAACCCCATAAACAAACAGAGGCCGCAGTACGAGGGAGGGAGAGGGCTCTGCCCCCCCAGACAGGAGGTTATGTACCCGGGCTATGTATTGACCAGCCAATCCTGGCGCTGTATGCAGCACCAGGATTGGCTGGGGGGGCACCATGACTGCTCGCCCAGTCGCCCTGTGCCACCCCGGGGGCTGCGGCCCGCCCCCTGGTCCTCTCTCTAAGGGGAACTGCACAGGAGAAACAATGTGTGCATGCGCGGGCTTGTTTCTGCCCTAAAATCCACTTGTGCAGCTGCAGCAGGCCCATCCTCCCCCCCCCTTGCGCACTCCGGAAAAGTCGGGTGTCTCCCGGATTCCCGGACGGCAGGTAGCACGATTATTTTAATATTTGTATTTGTATTTATTTTAGTGACAACGCGGTGGGTCCATGGGGCTTAGTGGGGCCACGCCCCTACGCCACAATGGACGCACCGCGCCTGGTGGAAACCCTCAACCATCGTCCTCGGGTGTATTTTGAGTGAGTGTTGCAGTCTAGGGCAGGGCAGGATAGTCAGGGATAGGTTGATCTACTTCAGGGGCGAATTTATTGGCCACTTGGGAAAAAGGGTCAAGGTGATGGCGGCCATCTTCCCTAGTGAGCTATGGTGCTGTGGGTGGACTAGTTTTTGCCGCTCTGTTCGTTTGCCACTTGGCATGAATGAATGACTGAAATAATTCCTATAGCACACAGCTACTCCAAGGAGTGCCCAGCGCTTTTTGGCATCCAGAAGGGTAATGCACCGAAAAGTTCGCCCCCCCAACCATCACTAGAGTCTGAATAATGAATGAATGAATGAAATAATTTCAATAGCATACAGCTACTTCACGACTGAAGGCTAAGGTGTAATTGGGGTGCGGTCAGGAGGATGGGAGCTCTACGCCGTACAGGCCGTGAAGATTTAATAAAACCTTGCGTCTTCTCCCATGCTTGGGTAGGGTAGCAGGACTCCGAGGAGACAGTCACCTTGCAGGGAGGCAACCGCAATTCTTGTCTTCCCCCACTCCGTGGTAAATCAACCGGGAGAGGCCAGATGAGGCATTGAGGGGCAGAAAGAAGGGGTGCAGTTGTTTCCCCTTTGCCGGAGGAGGCTTTTGATGCTACCACCACTCTGGGCTGAAAGTGCTGCCTCCTTGCCTGAGAAACCTCAAGGCTGCGCTGTGTCTGGAGAGACTGTTTGCTGTAAGGCACAAGTCGGGGGTACACGCAGGTCCACGGCGTCCACCTACTATTTGTACAGGGCGGACACGGTCCACCCTGCAGCACTGGGACGCATTCACCTGCCCCTGCACGTTGCCTACTTTTTTTCAGGGCAGCAACTTGCAGGCAGTGAGGAGGCTTGCGTATTTCAGATACCAGCTAGGCCAATAACAAAGGCCGAATTTAAGGGGCCATCAGCCCTCCTTTTGTTACACTATCCTGGCTGGGAGGTATCTGAGCGTCATTTCTAGATATAAGGGAGGGGGAAGCAAAGGCTTGCAGCTTATCGACTCAAAGACTTCAGAGAGGAGTGTTTATTACTTTCTTCAATCCCTGTATATAAGGGATATGCATGCACTGTAAGAATGTCAAATGTGCTGGTCTGTTAGTATCTACACAAATAACATTTTAAATACCATAATTTTATTTTGTATAGCCTTAACATATTTTAAAATGTGGACTTTGCAACCAATTAAGCAGAACAGATTTACTGCCACGTTTCTCCTTGTTGCTAATTTTTTTGTGGAAGTGTTTTACAAAATAAATCTATAAATTGTGGCTCACATTTTGCGTCGGGATGCGTCACTTTTTTGGCACAACCTTGACACAAAATCTCATTTGTTAAATCTCGTAAAGAGCTGAAATATACTCACAATAGACCTGCGAAACTTGTGGGAGGTGTTAAGATCTGATGCCTTTTCCTTTCAGGTCATGGGCTGTGTTGCCACTTCCCGTGAAGCCGCGCCATGATGTCGCAGTGTGATTTCATGCACCATGAATGTCACTTGCATACTGCCTAACTTGGTTAGTCCCCCCATTTATTTTTTTAGGACTTGTACCCTGGTTTGCACAGTGAGGCACATTGACCGGCAGATGGAGCTGTAGAGTGCTCCAGAATTTATGTAGCATTTGTAAGGCCACACCACGACCTCTGTCGGTGCTTTATTAGGAATACTGACATTGTACTTTACAAAGGAGTGTCACAAACTGGCCATTCTCCTTTGTAACATGTTTAAAAATAAAGATTTATGTATTAATAGTTGGTATTTTTGAAATTATATTTTATTATCATGAATTACATACTGTTTGCAACCAGCATAGAGACCAATTGCCCCTGGTGCGAGCCTTGAAATATGCGAATAAGTAAACAGATAAGATACATTTTCTGCCATGCTGATGGAGTGAGACAAGGAATGTCCAAATGAAAGAAGCTCGTTTCAATGCGATCTAATCTGTCATTTTACAAGAGCACCTACTGAAAGAATTGGAATTTCATCAAACCTCAAAATTGGCCATAACATATACAGAGTACACTAGTTTTCTGATTGTGCATGGGAGCAGCTTGTCCACTCTAGTTTTTTATTTGCATGTTCACACTTATATTCCTGTACCTTACATTGCACATTACTACTTTACTTTATACGTCTTCCTCATCCCCGTGCTTATGTGTGTGAGACGAGTACTCACCCAGAGATAAATAACTCTATATTTCATAACTAGGAAGAAAGAAGGGTGTTTTCTCATATGTTAATTGCTAAAGAAATCTATGGAGTCATCACACCTTTCAACCCGTTTAACTAACTGGCAAGTGCACCACCTCTGCTGTCTCTCTCCTCACCCACAGCAAGGACACCATCAGACTGGAGATTAAGAAATGCAAAAAGAAATTGTCAACAGTCCTTCCCTATGTATGCACACAAGATCTATAAAGACATACCAGTATCCATCAGGACCATTAAATCCTGCTCCAATTTAGAAAATAGTTGACGATGCCCCTCTTTAAAGAACATTACATCATGATGAAGTAACACTCTATGTACCAGATGTATGACCCTTTTTTACGGTCACAAATGGGAGTTCGGCCTGTTAGCGACCGCAAAAAAGGGTCCAGGCATGCACAAACATTATTTTGCTAGTCACTGACTCACATCGTAGCGTGTGCCCCTTCCTAATAGCGAATCTCTACGCCATGTAGTAATGTCTTGTGACCGCATTAGTGGTCCCAAAACACTCGCAGTTTACCACCTACATGAAGTAGGTGGTAAACCACTCGCAACCGGGAAGGGGTCACCAGGGCACCCGTTCCCCTTTGTGAGTGTGTGCGAAAATATTTTTTAAGAGCAGGCAGTGGTCCCAGGGACCACTTCCTGCCCTTAGAAAAGGAAACTGAAAAGTTTCATTTTTCTTTTTTAAATGCATCCCGTTTTCCTTTAACCTTTTCGACGCTGATGACGGAACCGCTCCGTTATCAGCCGTGGTGGTGCTGTGCTGATGACGGAGCTGTTCCGTCATGGACCGCCCGACGCGCCTGCGCGGCGCTGATTTCGTGCCTGCGCGGCACGTTCTGTTGAGCGGCGGGGCCATGACAGAACCGCTCCGTCATCAGCACAGTTCACCCGAGGCTGGTGACGGAGCGGTTCCGTCACCAGCATGTGAGCGCCGCACGCCCCCCCGCCCTCTTAGCGCTGCGGCGGAATAGCCGCCGCAGCAAAGGGTTAAGGAAAACGGGCTGCATTAAAAAAAAACAGCTTTATTTAAAAAGCAGTCACAGACATTGTGGTCTGTTGATCCCAGCAGCCCACCTTACCTGGGAGTGCTAGTCATTCCCAATGTGGTCGCAAATTGCACTTGCCTCTTGAATATTAATGAGGCTTGCAATTTGCGAACGCATTGGAAATCGCAAACAGTGTCTGAGAAACTATTGTCACTTTTGCGAGTCGCGATTCGATGAAATTTGCGACTCGCAAAAGTGAATGGTCGTACATCTGGCCCTACGTCCACTATCAGTACCCATTAAATTACCCTTCTAATGTATCTTTTTCTTTAACCCTGAAAATCACTCCCATGCGTTTTGGCAGTGTTCCTTTACATAACTACCACTCTCAGCCATACATACATGCATAAATACCCACAAAGTGCATAGCTGTAGCAAATAGGTTCCGGCTATTTGGTTCACCAGGATTTTTCTTTTATGACTTCCCGGTTTTTGGACCTTTACTGTGGGCGCATTTCACTGCCTGAGACTCATCCATGTAAATTCACGGTAATTGAACTGAGCACTTTGACCACAACTGTCAGCCTTTTAGGATGCTGTGCTGCTAGGGTAAGTGGCACTGGGATGGTTGCATGTAAATCCATTTGCACACGTGTGTGTGGCCAGCGAGTGGGATACTCATGTCATGCATAGCCTGGTAATTGCGCATAGGTAGCCTGGCGCAGCAGGAAATCTGCAAAGAGTGGTGCTCACCTGGGTTAGGCCTTATAATATTAGTGGGTATTCGTACATAGGTTGGTAGTGCTTACTGTAAAACCTGTAGTAATTTAACTGTATTATAAATACAGGCAAACTTTTCTCTAAAATCCAGTTTTGTTTCACTTTGGCCTACATAGTCCAGCAAGGTGTCAAACTTGGGTAAAAAAACTGCATGCCAAGTTCGATTTTGCAGTTCTCAACACAATACACCCACATCTTATGGGACTTCACAAATTGTCATATTTCTCTGGCTCATATTCAGATTCTAGGCCTGTGTCCCCTCTACTGGGCCAGGTTAATTACACTGCTCCCTAGCCTAGGGAACAATGGCATTCCCACACAAAAGGATGAATTATCAGTGAAGAGTAAAGGGGCATCGGGCAAATCTGCACCTGATTATGAGCTTGCCACACTGCATGTGTGCTGGGACTGGCCAGACCCACTAGAACAAAGGGGGAGAACCAGCCCTCTGCAGCCAACAGAGTATGGGCGCACCTTTTTTTGAGTGGGAAGGGACCTAGCAGTGATGTCAGCTAGGGGCAGAGCTGAGGCCCTCAGAGAAGTTCTTTCCATAGAAAACCTGAAGGTGCTGTGATGGATGGTTCCTGAATGCTTTGTAGGTGGGTTTGAACAGGGGTAGAGGTATGATGCGGTATCCTAGGATTTGCCAGTGGCACCTGGTATCTAGAACCTTCTACCCTGACTTAAAAACCCCTGCACAAGGGAGAGTCAGTAGAGAAAACCAGGACCTGGGAGGTGACAATGGCTGAAAGGATACCCAGCTGGAAAGAAGAGCCACGTGATGTCCCGCAAAGATGAACTAAGAACTTTGTCACCATCTGACCCCCGGGGCTAGGAGGAGTTGCTCTAGGGCCAGGGGCGCCGGCTTCTATATGTCCCCAGAGGACCAAGTTGGGAGAAAGACCTGGGCTCCACTGCCCCCCGCCCGCACAGGTGCTTTCAGAGCCGGACTAACAACCAATACCGGCCCTGGCAAAGTGCTCGCCAGGCTGCCACAGAATAATAATATTTTTTTTTCGGGAGGAGTGGGCCTGTGGCTGTGCAAGGACTTCCTCCCCTCTGAATCCCGATTGCCCCTGGGGCCCCCATCTTCCTGGGGCAGGTCAAGAAAAACACAACACGGAATGCCTGGTGCCCAGAAGGACTGTCTGGTGAGGGGGAGTGGGCATATTTCCGGCACACAACAAGATCTTCAACTTTCGCCGCACTCCTTCACAGAACTTAGCGAGCAGCCCTCCATACCTTGGGATGCTCTTACCAATATCCATGTTGTGATAGACAAAAACAAAAGTCAACACGACATGGTCACAGAGGAAATGATAATTGGACCTATTTTGGGAAGCAGCTAATAAACATTTATTTTTGCCAGAAGAGTGCCCCATAATGCCTTGCAAGGGAGTTGTTTGCATATTTTGATAATGGGCTCAGTGCTAGTCGTATTGACTATATACTGGTCAATATTGAATCTTGGTCACATGTTATAGATATGGTGGTAGAGACTAGGCCAGAGAGTGACCATAACCCTCTCTCTTTGGGGCTTAGGGTTCCCGGACTGGGTGATCGTCAAATGGAAACAACCTGCCTTACGTCTGACTTAGTCTTGTGTGACAACAGAAGACGAGTTAAATGGTCTAGAGTTATAGACGACCCTGCGCTTATTCGTCAAATAGAGGAGTCGGTTTTTGACATAAGGGGTAGGATGATTGCATTATGCCCTTCTGGTGGGGTTGATCCTTTAATTATTAACCTTCATGAGAAGTGTTTTACGGATCTTAAAAACTTCCTCACCAAGCCATCAAATAATAAGATTGTTAAATCACGCAAAAAATGGTACAATAAGAGCTGTAGAGAAGCTCACAGTAAACTAATAGCAGCTGTCAAATCTAGGATTACTTATGATATTAGGAAAGCTAGGCAGTTCTATAAACAAGTCCTTTGGGTAGCTAAGCGGGACTGGGACGATTCCTACTGGTTAGATCTCCTTAAAGCCTGTGAGTCATCTAACCAAGTGAAATTTTGGGAGACAGTTAGATGGGGCAGGGACTCTGACTCCCAAATATCGGTCAACCATGTTTCTGCTTTGGACTGGGTGGAATTTTTTTCTACCCAATTCAAAGACACTAGTGCCGAGCATGAACTGACAACCGAACCTGCGTTGAAGGCAACACCTATAAACCCCGGGGATAGACTCACATTTTCCGCCTTAGATACGGTACATGCCCTGGGTTCTGTCCAGTCTGGTAAAGCTCCAGGTTTAGATGCTATACCAGCGGACCTTTTTAAACTAAACCTTGATTTATGGGTCCCATACATCACGCTATTGGCAAATAATATCGCAGCAGGGGCAAAGATTCCGCAATCCTGGAAAGGGGCTGAGATACTGCCAGTATATAAAAAAGGGGATCGCTCACTGCCAAACAACTATCGCCCCATAAGCCTGATAGATTCGATCCAAAAAATAGTATCAAGAATGGTCCTAGCAAGAATCCAGGGGTGGATTGAGCAGAACAATATACTTTCCCCTATGCAGGCAGGATTTAGATTAGGCACCAGCACCATAGACCAGGTGTTTCGACTCACCATGCTTTATTGGAAGGTGGTTTTTTTGGGCGGTGGAGTTATCTATGCCGCATTCGTTGATCTCAAGTCGGCTTTCGACTTAGTTCCAAGGGTGAAACTATGGGAGGCTCTTAGATTAATGGGTCTTCCCCTAGAACTGCTGGAATTAGTCAGGCGTTTTTGGAAAAGGGGGGTGGTGATGGACAGAGCTTCTGAATGATGCAGAATACTCTTACCAAGTCAAGAGATCATGGTTTTAATCCATCACCTTTTTTTAGCTCACTGCACCATCCCAGCTCAGAACTTGGCTATATGCAAATTAGTCTGTTCCTGTCCCAGTGCATGATGGGAACAGGGCAAACCAAACTACCAAGCCAATTCTTATACTGGGAAGGAAACAAGCTTCCGGGGACCGGTTTCTGGCATCACAGCCTTCTTCGGCCCGGCTTGCTTGAATCCTGATGGTGCAATGAGCAAGGGACTCACGTCTGAGTATACCCTCCCACAAATAGTGTGGATAAAACCGATTTTGGAAAAGGGGGGTGGTGATGGACAGAGCTTCTGAATGATGCAGAATACTCTTACCAAGTCAAGAGATCATGGTTTTAATCCATCACCTTTTTTTAGCTCACTGCACCATCCCAGCTCAGAACTTGGCTATATGCAAATTAGTCTGTTCCTGTCCCAGTGCATGATGGGAACAGGGCAAACCAAACTACCAAGCCAATTCTTATACTGGGAAGGAAACAAGCTTCCGGGGACCGGTTTCTGGCATCACAGCCTTCTTCGGCCCGGCTTGCTTGAATCCTGATGGTGCAATGAGCAAGGGACTCACGTCTGAGTATACCCTCCCACACATAGTGTGGATAAAACCGATTTTGGAAAAGGGGGGTGGTGATGGACAGAGCTTCTGAATGATGCAGAATACTCTTACCAAGTCAAGAGATCATGGTTTTAATCCATCACCTTTTTTTAGCTCACTGCACCATCCCAGCTCAGAACTTGGCTATATGCAAATTAGTCTGTTCCTGTCCCAGTGCATGATGGGAACAGGGCAAACCAAACTACCAAGCCAATTCTTATACTGGGAAGGAAACAAGCTTCCGGGGACCGGTTTCTGGCATCACAGCCTTCTTCGGCCCGGCTTGCTTGAATCCTGATGGTGCAATGAGCAAGGGACTCACGTCTGAGTATACCCTCCCACACATAGTGTGGATAAAACCGATTTTGGAAAAGGGGGGTGGTGATGGACAGAGCTTCTGAATGATGCAGAATACTCTTACCAAGTCAAGAGATCATGGTTTTAATCCATCACCTTTTTTTAGCTCACTGCACCATCCCAGCTCAGAACTTGGCTATATGCAAATTAGTCTGTTCCTGTCCCAGTGCATGATGGGAACAGGGCAAACCAAACTACCAAGCCAATTCTTATACTGGGAAGGAAACAAGCTTCCGGGGACCGGTTTCTGGCAGGCGTTTACATGAGGATAATTTCGCTCTAGTAAGGTGGGGGAGGCAGGGTCAGGTGACCAACAGCTTTCCAGTCTAACGAGGGGTGCGCCAGGGCTGCGTGTTGGCTCCTACTCTGTTTCTCCTTTTTATCAATCAGGTAGTCCAATTTTTTAACAATACGCAGACTGACGCACCTACCCTGGGCGGATTAAAATATCCCATGTTAATCTTCGCCGATGACACCCTGCTCCTCTCTAAAACCCGGAGCGGGTTACAGGCAGCCCTGAACAGGTTTTCAGAGTTCTGCAAGAACAACAACTTGCAGATCAACGTTGATAAAACTAAATTCATGGTCTTTAGCAAGAAAACCCCTACTAAAAGCTCGGTTATTTTGAATGGTGTCCCAATTGAGCAGGTCAAGGTCATGACGTATTTGGGTGTGACCCTTGATCATCAACTTAGCTGGAATCCACAGTTGGAGACATTAAAACTCAAATTTGTCCGCCTTACAGGTTGCTTATTGCAGGAACAAAAAAAATCCTTGACTAAACGTATCACTCCAGCACTGAAAATTTATGAGGCCAAGGTCAATGCAGCAACCTTGTATGGAGCGGACATATGGGGTTACAAGGACTTGTCAGTTTTGGCCACAGCACAGAACAGGTTCCTTCGGAACCTGGTAGGGCTTCCACAATCCTCACCCATTAAACCACTGCTATTAGACCTTGGTTGTAGACCCTTAGATGAGCTGGCACAGTTCCGTCTAGCGGCACTATGGCGCCGGCTTTGGACGACTCCAGAGCTTAGCCTTTTTGTCCACGAATTAGATGAGGTTAAATCACTGTGGGGTGCCCACAAAATCCCATGGCTCAGGGAAGTCAAACAAATATTGTATGCAATGGGCCTGCCCGAGTTATGGATAAATCCTGGGTGCTCCAGTTTTCCTTCAAAACTAGAGTTCAAGGATCTTTTCTGGGCCTCGAAAAAATCTATACTGGTCACCCAATCCTCGGACAAAAATTTAACGGGACTTTTTTTAACACACAAGGTAATTCCGTCCCTTGAGCCCTACTGGGATTTGATTTGCAAAACCCTAGACCGCAAACTGTATCACCAGTTTCGTATAGGTACATTACCCATCAACTCCTTCACTACAAAGTGGGCGAAGAATGCAAGCAATAAATGTTTTTGGTGTCCCGACCAGGTTGAAAGTATTGGTCACTTGTTTTTTGCATGTCCAGCATATCGTTCCCCTAGAATTAAATGGCTGAAACCCTTATGTGCAATTTTGGATTGTGGGGGACATCGGGAAGCCCTGCAGAAATTACGTGATATTAGAACCGAAATGTCTGTGATTTGTGTAGCTAAATTTCTGGGTTGGGCGTGGTTGATCCGCACAAAGAAATTGAACATTTTTTTAACTTAATTGTTATGATCACATGTGTTTGCTTGCCATACTCTTTTTAGCCAATTGGGGATATGTCTGTAGCAGTTTTAATTATACTAATATTGTATGTTGTCTTTTATGAATTTTATTAGAAATAAAGACATAATGAATCTGAATCTGCATATTTTCCTTCTCCGTGGTCCCACACGAAGAGGCAAGGGCACAACTAACGTGGCTCGCAAGTGGTGTGGTGGGAGCTGCAGGGACTGCAGCAGCCCCCAACAGCAATATGGAAAATCGCGCCCTAAATCTTCTGGGGCCTAGAAAGCAAGAAACGTTTACTTTACTTTCAAGAGCTCCCAGGAAGATGTGCAGGAGAACACGCCACACACCACACACCACACACCACACACCACACACCACACACCACTCACCACTCACCACACTCCTTAAGCTGGTAATTTTTAATTTCACTCGTTTTCCACCTTTGGCTATTTAAATTTCTTAATGTGATCTGAAGAGTCCTCAGGCCAGCATAATAACACTATACTATACAGACAGGGGCATCGTGAACGGGGACGTGGTCTTTAAGTGCCACTTTTATCTGCAACTTGGCAGATAAAACCCTATAATTAATATGAAAAGGCAAAAACAAAGATAGGTTGATAGAAATGGAAATGAAGACTGGACATGTGGATGCATGAGTGGGTAAAAGGATAGATGAATGTATGAGTGGGTGAAAGGATAGGTGGATGAATGGGTGAGAGAATTGGTTGATGAAAGGATGGGTGGGTACAAGGATAGATGGATAAGTGGGTGAAATGATGGATGGGTAAAATAATAGATAGATGAGTGGGTGAAACAGTGGCTGAATGGTTGGACGAGTGGGTGAGAGGATAGGTAGATGGGTGGATGAATGGGTGGCAGAGTAAATAAAAATATGAGAACATGGATGGATAGGTGGGTGAAAGGATGACAGAGTAAATCGAAATCTGGGAAGTTGGCTGGATGGATGAAGGCATGTATAGGTGGAAGGATGGCAGAGTAAATGGAAATCTGAAAGGATGGATGGGTGGCAGAGTAAATGGAAATCTGAAAATGATGGGTGGGTGGGTGAGCAATGGCAGAGTAAATGGAAACCTGGGAGATTGGATGGATGGATGGATGGGTGAAAGTAAAGCAGAGTAAATTGAAATCTGAGAGGAGGAATTATGGGTGAAAGGATGGCAGAATGAATGGACATCTGAGAAGATGGATGGATGCAAAACTAAATAGAAATCTGAGAAGATGGAAGGTTGCCAACCTAAATTGAAATCTGAGAAGATGGATGGATGATGGATGGATGGATGGGAAACAGGATCAATTGATGGATGAAAAGCTTTATTGTTCAATGGGTAAGTCAGATGGGTGGATGGATAAATGCATGCATATATGATGGATGTGTGAACCGATGGATGGAATTGCCAATGCATCAATGGAATGATTAAATATTAACTGATGAATGAAATAATGAATGGGCGACAGAATGTAAGGGTGAAATTGTTTTTTTGTAAGCAGGGGAATGGAAGGATGAAAGGATGACTGGACAGATGTTTGCATGGAAGACACACAGGAGCTCTTCTACGGAGGTTCTGGCTCGCTTGCTTTGGTGCCATCAGAGCTTTGGTTCAAAGTGGGGCACATTTTAATTTTAATTTTAATTGTCTGGCTACTTCCTTGATACTAAATATATGAGAAGCACAGGGACAAATGCCAGCATAGATGTCCTATCGGAGCTTTGGTGCGTTCAGCTGGCGTGTGACCTTTGTACACCTCTATTTCAAAGCTAGGTGGCAGTGTGGGATTAAACTTTTGAGTCAACGATGGCTTAAAATGAAGTAGTTGAAATATGTAGCTGCTGTGGGGCAGGCTGAAGTGAGAATGTGTTTGTTAAACGTAGGGAGCACAGGATGAGACTGAATAATGGTTCAAAAGAATCTGAAATGTGTTATATAGGAAGCTGACAATATTACACCACTACACTCTCCTTTTCCTGTTAACTGCAAATGCTCATGCCACGGCCACTTTACGTACGTTTTTTTAAAATGTTTAAATGTAACAAGTTTAAATCGGTGGCCAGATTAAAATTTTGAGTTTAAGAGGTTCCACGTACATTTTCAAGGAAAAAAAAAACACGAACCCATCACAAGTACCAACAGTCTTCGTTTTACAAGGCTCACTAGAAAAAGTTGTTTATATATAAAAATCTCTTTAAATTAAACAATGCATGATGTTATACTAAGTTTTTTCACAGCTCAACCTTTTGCATGCAATTCGGATGCTAATTGTTTACTAGAACCAGAATTGTAATAATATCAATTGCATTATTTATGCCGCAATTTTTTTTTTCCGTGGATTTTTTTTTTACTTTGCCCAACTCAATCGTGCTCTTTCTTATAATCTTGAGATGATGAAAGATTCCGGTGGAATCGAAGGATTGAAGTTTGTAACCGTTGAGCTGCACAGACAGCCCAGGCGTACGAGCTCAACCCACCAAGCTATCTTTCTGGTTACAGAAACTAGGGCAAATCACAGGTGTCCATCAGATTCTTTGTAACTAATGGCACTTCTTCATGGGGCTCAGTTCCCTTAGTTCCACTTGGAATCGGGGGTTACCAAGTATTGCGTATTAGATTAACTAATTAGCATTCATAATACAGCTAAATAAGGAGCAAACTACATTTAATTTGTACTATTGTGCCCCGCGACAGACCCTAGTGAGAACATAGAATTAAAATTAGCAAATCAATAGGTTTGACATTAGCAAACTAGTGCAATGGTTTCATTTTTTTAAATTGCGTCATTGCGCAAAAGACGATAAAAAGGAAAAATGCCACTGTCTACACGTGGCGGCCAATGCTTGCAATAAACATTTTCTATATAAATTGACCATTTTATATGATTTATATAGAACAGAGCCGGTGCCTTCTAGGAAGCAGGTAACCTCAGGGAACCCTTTTTAGTGTTAATGCAAAGCACATTAAAATATGATTCTTACTGATGCAAAGAAAAGGGGCTATTGTTGTTAAATTACTGTCACCTGAAAACAGAGTTTAAACAAACAAAGATGAATAACAATTATTTTGAAAAAGTACAGAATGAAAGGTACAAAACTTGTCAATTAAAGAATTGGCCTGCCATCCCTCACACTGAAGAGCTCTTCTTTAGAAGAGGGGGCCTATGTCATCAGGTCAAAGCCATCACTCACAATGTAAGAGAACCTTTGGTTGAAGTGGGATGACCCTTCGCCCCAGGCAGGAAGCAGTGACGGGTGGAGGTGTAATGCAACTGGGTGCTGAACAGACGAAGGGACGAGAAGAGCTGATCAAAAAGCCACTTTTTTATTGGAATAAAAGACATTTATTTATTTATTTATGATGTTCTTTGATTCAATGAGGTGTGTGGCACACCTAAAGCTGTCTGTATGCCAGACCTAAAAATCAATAAATATATGTGATTAATAAGCTTACTCTGTTTTATACCGCTTGAATTATTATTACTGACCCGCCTACTTCTACCGTACAACCCTGAAGGAATGAATACAATTGAAACAGACTATTTGATAGTTTAGAATCTTGACTGCTGAAAAGTTACAGAAACTAAACAGGAAGTTATGCAGTTAAAGACTTGAAGAGTGTTGTCAACCACTGGTGTGAATACCCTGAGGAAGGCTATGTCCGAAACGCGTTGGTGAAGTCAAACATCTTTAACCAGTGTCTTGTTAAAATCAAATGTATATATGGTGCAAATACAATTAACATCTGAGATCAGCCTTTATTGCACTGAAGATAAATTGTGATAGGCTTCTTGTTTATCAACTTAATATAACAATTGTACTTTATTTACCAGGACAGTCATGTTACAACTAAAGACACTCATGCTCCTTAGGCCAAAACATACAGTTTGATAATCTGTGGTTTGTTATTAGTTAGGGAAAGATAGAGACATAAATAAACTCTTGAACAAATTGTTGCATATATGTGTGTATGTTTTTTTTATAAAATATGTAATAACTTTCTGTTGCGGTAATTGTGTGCAGTGTTGCCTGGGGGCACAATTAGGACATGTGTGCAATCAATTGACCCCTGACACGTACGGGAAGCCAGCTATGGCGTAGATGCCTTGCTTGGTCTCCAGCTGTTCCTGTGCAGTGTGGGGGAAGTATAGGTACTGGGGCACCAAGCTGATGATGGCATCCAAGACAGTTGTAAGAAACTTGGATTGGGCTGGCTGTGAGACTCTTCCGACTCTGGCGGTTGTTGGTTGGAAGGTACCAGAGGCCAACAAGTGCAGCACAGCCAGCAGCTTTGTCTGAGGTGGGATGTTGGTTGTCTGCTATGTTGGTACCGTCACCCTGTGGGCATGATGTTCAGGATGCAGAGGATGGTTGTCCTTTTGAGCCTGTAGTGAGCAATGACATTCTCTGGTGTTGGGTCTCTGAGGTTGGTGCGTTTTCTGAAGATACGCTGTCTTCGTCTGCCCTGCCTCATTGGTGTCCCGGGGGGGTGCGAGAGGGATCCGGGGGGTTTGGGAGGGTACTGAGGGTGGTGGCGGTGGGTGTTGGGGCCCTGTTGGGGCTTCCAGCTGCATGATCAGTGGCTCCATGGCATCTGTTGATCTTCAGGTGTGGCTCTGGCTGGGGCTCCCTTTTCTGGTGCAGGGTGTCATCTGACTTTACACCAGTTTGGAGCTTGCTGGTAACGCCCCTTATCGCCTATGTTGGGTTTTTTATCGCCTATCTGGCTGGTAGTTGAGAATGTTGCGGAGTGGTGTTGTTGCTGCTTTTTGCATGGGAACGCCTACTTTGCATCTCATTAGCGTTAGTTGCCGGGCTCATCTGTGGTGATGTTTTTGTGGTTGCTATCGCAGAAAAACTGGATATATGGGCTGTTATCACCAGCTTGTGAATGGGGCGATAATTTTATCGCCACTTTGGCTGCGATAAAGTGCCGATAACTCGGAGATAAATCCTTGAGAAAATACCCCTATGTCTGTTAGTTGCAGGGCTTCTTTTGAGCCGATGATTTCCGGTGCTTGTGACAGCTGCCACAAGGTGGCGCTGTCGGGCTATTTTGGAGATGACCACAATAACAGGTAATTATTAATTCAATAAACATTAAAAATGACTATTACCTGCCGCCCAAGCCCTTCTTATAGGTTTGGGGACCTGAATAGTCACACTTGTATGGGTTTGGTGATGGTTAGTGCTTGTGTTGTTACTATTGTTGTGAGCATGGCAGAGGCAATATGTGGTGCAAGCAGCAATGGCCTTCTGACGAGAGCCCTGGTACTTTTTTTTTTTTTTACTAATTAAGAACTGGTATGTGCACTAACAGACCTAACAAGGGGCACAGATACATTCTTTAAATATTGTTAATGTGGCTATGTGTATGGTACAAACCAAGCCAAAGTCAGCCACACCTCGTACTGGTTCAAAAGCAAGCATACAGTCAGCAAGTATCTGCAGAGGTGTCTGGCTTGTGAGCTGTTACTGAATAATGTAGTGTTATTTAAAGAGGTGCATCTTCAACTTTTTTTCCTACAGTGAAGCATGGTTGGCTAATGATTGACTATGGCTCTATAAGAGCCATTTTTAAATTTGGAAGAGCTTACAGCAGTGAATAAAGTTACTGGAAGCTAGTAAGCTTTATCCTTTTTTAAAAAAAAATTTTTTTAAAACCTTTATTATACAGAAAGTGCTCACAAATACGGGCCTACAACCCATCGGGCCGGCCACCACACTTAAAGAAACATATTGGGCGGTACAGAAGCTCCAACAGGATATCATAGCAAACCATACGGGAAGCAAAGGCGAAAAGCCACAGAGCAACCACTACGAGCAGGATAAGAGAAGGTTGATTTTATAGTAGAAGATAGCAGAATAATGGCAATCAATAAAGTCCAGAGGGCCGTGGCGGGCCGTGAGCAAGCAGACACATAGAACACAGGATAATTCAAAAAGAACAGTTACATTTTGGCAAAGGCAGAACGTGAGTACCACAGTAATAAGCAATTGCAACCGCTGCCCAGCGCCCACCCACCACTAGGAGAACACACAATGATACACAAAACTGAAAATAGGCTTGCAAAACAAAAAGCCCTCCGCTACAACAACCCAAGGGAGGAAAGAAAAAAGGGGGGGGGGGAAGGGGGAAAAAGGGAAAGGACATCGGAAAAAGGGGGGAAAGAAAGAACGCAGCCTCACTGCATGCGCCCCATGGCTAACGAAGCACTAAAAATAGACCGGCACATGGAACTAATGATAACAGGAGTAATGAATGCGTAGTAGACCGTGACGGCAAGGAGACCAGAAGGCCCATGCTAGCAAAAACACCCCAGGGGGCCCACATGCCGACGCCGCGTCCCGAAAAAAGGGGATACATAAGAGCCATAGAACCAAAAAAAGGAGAAAAAAAAGGGGGAAAAAACAAAATGACAGACCCCCCCCCCCGCACATCCCACCCTGCACCCCTGCAGAAGGCTATGGCCTACCCCCCAGCAGCGTGCCTGTCGCCCTAACCAGAACCCAAAATATAGAAGAGTTAAAAGTAAAGAAAGAACCACAAAGACAAAAAGAAGAAGGGAAAATAGGGAAATAACTACGGGAGAGGAGCCACAAAATCAAAACCATCCGCTCCCACCCCCCCGTCCGAAAATACTCAGAGCCCACGGGAAGATAATAAGCACAAGGATAAGCTCCAGGAACATGAAGGAGAAACGAACATAGTCATACAGTCACAAACGGATCATCCGACCATACCGCAAGATAATAGTCCACCGAGGCAAGTTCATCTCAACCCTGTCCTTGTCTATCCAAAGCTGTAGTCGTCCAACGCATAAGGAACCAGATCATGAGGAACAGGAGGCGAATAACAGGGAGTCCAATCGTCAATCCACACAAGTCATATCGATGGCGACCCGGATGAACCGGAAAGGACAGCGACCACCTCAGGCAATGCAGGCACAGTTCCGACGACAATAGGAGAAAAGCCGACCCGGCGGAGCAATCACAGGATCTTCGTTCGGCCATTCGAGGTAAAAAGGGAAAAGGAGTTCCAACGAGACCGGTCCGGACGGGACCCGGCCAGCGGACCCCCGGCACCGGGGGGAGCACAGGATGATTGAGGGCAGCGGACATCCGTACACCCACACGAGCGGCAGCCGCCGGGCCCATGACCTCCAGGAAAGTTCCAGCAGCACACAGCAGCGATGAAGCCGCACACACCGGGGGGGGGCCCAGCAGGCCCGGCAAAATGATCCTCCTCCAGGTCAGCGGTAGGTGCGGCCATGGGAGCACTCCAGGAGCGCAAGGCGGCGAGGATGTCGCCAAGCGTAGGCTCACCTTTACGGTATTCAGCAAACGTGCCATGCGGCGGACCAGCGTTGCCAGTCTCGGCCAAGCTGAGAGACATGGGGCCGGCCGCCATCTTAGAAGCCCGGCGGGGCCGCGGCAATCCCCGACCCCTGTCCGGCCACCAGCGGGGCAAACAGGATACAGCCGACCACCAGCAGAGGCACCTCCAGAGCAGGAAGGCGGGCCACCAGAAGAAGGAGGGTCGCCGGCTCCCCCACGCCACCGGCTCCGTTCTCCGAGTCCGGGCGGAGGGACTCAAAATGGCCGGACAGGAGAACAAAGGGGAGACGAGCCACATACACGGTCAACCCCGTGCATGGAAGGCAGCGCCCCAACACCAGGCCGCAGGACCGCCGAACCAGGCCCGGAGAGCCGTAACCGGTCTAACCGCACATCGGCCTCTCCGACCGAGCCCACTCCGCCACCAAGGGCCGGCCACAGCGCTCCGCCCCGTCTGGGCGCCGCCGAGGAGTTTCAGGCCCGCTCGCTCCGGAGGCCCCGAAGCGAACAAGGGCACAGCTCAGGATCCACGGCACCCAGGAACAGACGGATCAGACGGTAAGTGCCTGCGAAATGTCTTAGTTCCATAGGCTATCAAAGAATACTTCCCGGGGCAGGATAAAAGACAGGATAGATGTTCCAGACAGGAGAGCGAACGGAGCCGAGCTAAAACGCGGCCATCGCGGACGCGAGCTTGGCTTTATCCATTTTTAATGTTGAGGATTATTTGTTTATATTCTCACGGGGTCCGAGGGTCCTGCATGATAGTAGCAGGCATAGATAGTACATTCACACTGAGTTTATTCTATCTTAGTTTGATTTCATTGGGCTTAGGTTTTCTTTATTTAAGAGCACACACATTTCATTTTTTCCTTTCTGGAAAGAAAGCAACCAATGATGATAAGTGGGTTTGCTGGTGAGTACCAGTCAGCAGCCCCCTTGGTGTTGCAACCGTGAGGTGCTTTCTTTCCTACCCACACTCTTTTAGTTGATGGGTGGATCTTTGATGATAGTATATTAGATTACATTTTAATGAGGATACACCACAATATTGTGACCAGAAGTTCTTAGAGGGAGTTTGAGGACAAAGTTGTGATACCCCTCGCATGTTGAAATTATATGTCTTGGTGTATTGATTCAGGGACAGTCCTCTGGTTGATTTAGAGTGCATTGAGTGGAGGGCGGACTCTCCTGTGGTTCCCTCTAAAGCTTCTGTTGTGTTTATAGTATTTTGGTGTTAAACAAGTGCTAATAAAGCGAAACTTTTGTCCAGACAGTAACCATGTGTAAAAATAAAAAGATATTTAACTGATTTGATCACACTAATGACGCATTATGTGAATTTTTTAACTGCATTATTTAGTAAACCCCACTGTATAACTTGGTCCTCTATTGCCATATAATTGCAGGCACCCTGACACGCAGTAATGCTGGCAGAGTGGATCAGTGAGTTAACGTTCGCCAGTGAAATATGCAGTGAACTGCAGTCCACGAGTTCAAACTACAGGAAGTTCAATTCAGCCTTCGATTCTTCTGGTAGGTAGGTAGGTAAATTGTGCTTCATTAATATGGGCAACAGTAACACCTGTTATTTACAGTGCTTAGAAACAGCAAAGGTCAGGTATGAAGCACTGCATTAAAATTAAGTTATTGCACGTATGACTGCAGCCAGTGCGTGGGTCCTTACAACTATCTTGAAAACTAGATTCTCCTCAGCATGTCTGGCAGTAGGGTTCAGAGCATTTGGGGGATCGTTTGAAAAGATAAATCTCCTGAACCTTCATCTTTTCTACACACCCTGCAAGAGAGCATAGGGATAGAATGGGTGGGTATCCACATGCCCTTCCCCACTTGAGTTCTCACTTTATTTAATAATACAGCAATATTCATCTATGTAACCTTTTCTAACCCGCGCTCAGTCGGTTGGTGGTATTTTTCATCGCTGAGTTTCTGGTAGTATCTGTCAATTCAATTTATGTCCTTTAATTTAAAACATCAACTCTCAATGAAATAGTTAATATTTCTTTCCCCTGAAGCTGGTGTTGGTGGGGTATACAACGGTTACCACGCATTTTTTACAACGCGGTACCGTTACCACGCTACTTTTACCACGCAAGTCGTTACCACGACTTGCGCTGGGGGGCGCTCCAGGATAGTAAATTGTTTAATTTACTATCCAACTCCTTCCCTAGAGTCCACGGGGACTGGAGTTGGAATAGTAAATTAAAAAATTTACTACCCAGCGCCCCTCCACGCAAGTCGTGGTAACGACTTGCGTGGTAAAAGTAGCGTTGTAACGGTACGCGTTGTAAAAGTACGCGTGGTACCGTCATACATCCGTTGGTGGGCATGGCCCTGCCCTTAGTCTTGTCAGTGCTGCTGTTTGAGGGAGAAATAAAGGAGATTGAGGGGGTCACAGGGTGGGTGGAAGAGAAAGTTCATCCTCATTTCTAAATTCAGATGCTGCAGGGCTAGAAAAATCATAGGAATGTTACTAGACTAGAAGGTCTAGTAATCTAAAAAATCTACTCGAACTAACTGTAATGTACTTGACCCATGAACTGGTCTCAAATTGTGTGATCCTAGGGAAATAGCTTGTCTTGTGGAGCTGCTTTTTCTTCATTATCACATAAGAGATCACCTTCAAATATGCAAGTTCACTATTTTAGCTGTACAAAAAAACTCTATTTACTAGACTAAACGTTTGCCCCGGATGTATGACATTACAACGCAAGCTTTTACATCGCATGCTTTTACAATGCGTTTTTTACAACGCTTACCATTACAACGCATAGTGCTTTGGGGCGCTGGATAGTGAATAGTTTAATTTACTATTCCAACTCCAGTCCCCGTGGATAGTAGGGAAGGTGTTGGACAGTAAATTAAACCTATTCCCTATCCTAGAGCGCCCCCCAGCGCAATGCGTTGTAATGGTTTGCGTTGTAAAAGTTGCGTCGTAAAGGCACTGCGTGGTAAAAGTTGCGTTGTAAAGGATGTTTCCCGTTTGCCCCATGTCTAATAAGAATCAAGCCCACATATAGGGTACATATGATCCCTGGCTTGCCTCTTAGTTTACTAATAGCATTGACATCTGGGCAGGAGCAGGAATATTTCCCAGTACATGTTTAAAAACTCACTTTTCATATATTACTAAAGCAGCATGATGTGGTACTGCACTGCTATTTACAGATAGCATATTTACCATTGAAATGGCCGCAAAACTTTCCCACTAACATACTTTTACTGAGAAAACTATACAGCGCATAAACAATGTTTGGAAATTGGTTTTCAGCAGAAATATTTAAAATTTGCACCTCATCAAGTAAAGTGTTCTGTTTTGTTTTGATCCTATAACAATCTTTTTTATGCCACATAATTACAAAAATGTGTCTTCATAAAAAACCCCACTAACTTCAGTTACAAAAAGAAAAGTAAATCTAGGAAGACAGGCTGATCTCTGTCTCTGAAAGGCAAGCACATGTAACGAGATAACAAGATTTAAAGACATCTTTATTGCTCATTCACTTTATAAGCAAGCAGAACACCTGTTGTCAGCTCATCAGAACAGGGAAGTCGGCCCTAAAAATAACTCAGCCTGATTAAATCTGCCTCCCCATAGTGAGTGGATTATTCGAGCCCTGTACTGAGATTCCAACAAAGGTCAAACATAGCCTAGAGATAAAACATACACTGAGGAAAAATACATCTCCTTTAATTCATAGGAGTCTTACAAAATGGTGAAATCCCCATGAAATAAGTCATAATAATGAAATATTGACCAATACATATTTTGGTTAAAACCAAAAACTGAATGACATGTTGCCACTGGTATCACAGTATTAATCAGATTAATGGAACTTGTTTTATCGAGCCATAAGCATGAAAGGCTGAATTAGCCCTGCTGGGTTCGACCAAGAGACTGCTGGTTGCACTCATCTCTCTACAGCAGGCGTTTAACCACTGTGAACGCAAACGGGGACAATGAGTCAATCTTGGGGTACTCAAATCAACCGAGGTCATAATATATCACTATTAGAACACAATGCTCGGACAGCAAGAGGAAAGCTGAGGTGCAGAGGGAAGAGTAAGAAGAAGGAATATTTAGTGTTAATGTGAGGCTTTTTCAGCGGGTTAGAACGTACGCCCACTGGGCTAATGCTTCTTTCTGAGCCTGTGCTAATTTGCATAGATGTATGGGGAAACAACCTTTGCAACGCAACTTTTACAACGCACTACCATTACAACAAAACTTTTACAACGCAACATCCATTACATCGCATGCCATTACAACGCAACCATTACAACGCATGACACTACAATGCATACCACTACAACGCATGTCATTACAACGCAGTCATTACAACGCATACCATTACAACGCATACCATCACAAAGCATAGTACCCTTGCACTATCCAACACTTACCCTACTGTTGCACCCCCTGGAGTTAGAATAGTAATTTTTATCCCTACACTATCCAACACTTACCCTACTGTTGCACCCCCTGGGGTTAAAATAGTAATTTTTACCTCTACACTTTCCAACACTTACCCTACCATTGCACCTCCCTGGAGTTAGAATAGTAATTTTTACCCCTACACTATCCAATACTTACCATACATGCAATGTAATGGTATGCGTTGTAATGGTATGTGTTGTAAAGGTAGTATGCGTTATAATGGAATGCGTTGTAAAGGTAGTTTTTAAAAATTTGTTGTAATGGCATGCGTTGTAATGGAATGTGTTGTAATGGAAGTTGCGTTGTAAAAATGTGTTGTAAAGGTATGCGTTGTAAAAGTATGCGTTGTAACGTCATACATCTGATGTATGTATGTACTGGCAGTTACACAGTGAAAACCTAGTTAGGAGGCAATAGAGTAATGTGTGCTGTATACATTTTATACATGGGATTGCTGTAGGTGAACTATAACTGTTATTTTGTAGCGCTACTCCTGGAATTAGTTGAGCACTTCACACAACTAAAGAAAAAAGAGACACCAACACAGCTCATCCCATCATTCGTGAGAGCAGAGCGCCTGCTCAAAAGTTGTAGCACGTGTATGCTCAAGAGGCAGGCCACATGCTAGAGGTTTCCTGCTGCCTCAAGCATGCAACAGACACATCATGATTCATGACTGCCTAATGAGCAGTCACACACGAAGTACATGTTGTGAAAGTGGTACATGTATTATGTAAGCGCTAAAAGTGTGAGTAAATAATCAAAAATAGAGGAAGAAATAAAACAGCCCTTTAATCATTGGTAAACTCGTTTTTCAATGTCACGTGACGACCTGTGGTTCAATTGCATTAGGAAGCAGGTACAATCTAAAAGTGTGACTCATACGTCCAACACCTCTCTGCACCCCGAATTCATGCCCAAACGCGCATGACCAAGTTTACCACTGAGTGAGAGAAACACCCCTACACAACTTGCACACAACATCCCATTGCGTCCTGCAGACGCCTCACTATATATCCTAATCTCTACCGACAATGTACGACTAACGGGTTAAACACCGGGAGCTGAAGTGCTATACAAATACGGCACAATGGGTCAAGAAGTCTGATTCAGGAACACATGCTTGCCTCAGGAAACATTTATGGACACATTCCAAGGCTTTTTAATGCACAGACAGAAAGACAAGTGCCTTGGTGTAAGTCAACAGCACTATAACTTCCTGTGTGCACAAAAAGCATCAAGAGGAACCAGATGCTTAGAGTTCTTTGCACTAGAAGAATGTGTGACTGAGGAGTGAAGAAGTTAGAACAATGTCCAGATTAACAACGCAGTACTTTTTCCTTCTAAAGATTCCCAAAGTAGTTTGCATTTGTGGCACAGACTTACTTAATTTCCACTGAGGTGTAGTGGAGCCGACGTCTAGAGACCGCTTGACAGTCAGGGTGGATGGTGTGGTTTAGGCTTTCAACTAGTTTTAAGTATTAGACCCCGTATGTTATGTAGGTTGCACTACCTTTGTTGTTCGTGTAACACTGAACCTTCCCAGCTGTATTTTTTGTTGTGATCTTCAGCATTCCAAATTTTTTGGCATGCCAACTAGCAAATCATTTTGCAGCTACCAAGGCAGCTTGTGATAAAAAAAATGAGATCACTTTTGGAATGTTATAAATGCAGGGGTTGGGCACGGACATTATTAGTGCACGCCACTTCCGCCAGAGTTTTGAGAATTGAATGGGGCAGATTTACAAGCCGCTTGCGCTGCCAGTACGTCACTTTTTGTGATGCACTAGCAGCACATTTCTCTGCCCCATATTTACAAGGACAGGAAAAGCCACCCTGCGTAACTTTTCCTGTCTTTGTAAATATGGCCTCTTTACATGCAGCACTTTGCGTGAAAGGGGCATTCCATGGGTGTTCCCACGCAACACCCATGGAACCAGACACATTTCCAGATTTACGAGGAATAGTAAACTTGGAATTGCATCAGTATGCTACGCCACCCTAGGGGTGGCGTAGCGAGGCGCAACCAGTAGGAATGTTTTAATTTCTCCTCTTTTTTTCCCTCTTTCAATGCTTGCTGCATTCTACAGCACACATTGAAAGAGGAAAATGCCTGTAGTGATTGTTTTCGTGCAGGAAGGTGCCCCTTCCTGCTCAAAACAATCTCCCCATGACGCAGGCATCCTTGCACCATGGTGCGCGGATGCCTGCGCCGGAGCATGGCAGCTGTTTGTGCACCAGCGCAGGAAGGACACAGGAATGTGACATATCATTGTAAATATGTTGGATTCCTGTGTTCTGAAAGTGCAGCAGCGTGGCACAGCCAAAGGGCTTACGGTGCCACGCTGCGGCACTTTCCTCTAGATCTGCCCCAATACCTTTAAAAAAGCTGACAGGCCAAAGACGAACAAAAAGACTCAGACGGTGTAAATTGTAGGTTTGCAACAATCGTTTCTGCCCCCGCAGTACAAATTCTCCACAGTCGTAAACACCAAAATAAAGTATTTTTCTCTTACTCTACACAAATATATTGACAATTATACCCCAGACGAACCCTTATATAGCCGGCATAACATCTGCTCTACTTCACTTCCTCAAAACCGATTTACATCGCACTGGCACATCCTGAAGGTGTCAAAAGCACAACGCAAATTACTTTATAAGTTATTTTGTGACAAACCACACTAACATATTTGCCCCTGCCCCATATATATGCTTGTTTGACTATTGATCTAGTATAAAAAGGGCCACTGCAAACCACTTTTTGTCGCTTAACATGGCACAGCATGTGTCATTTTAAATTCCACACTATAGTATTAAAATTGAAAGTATGGCGCTAGGGTGCGGCTGAAAAGCGGGATAGGCGCCATAAACAAACTCCAACAGAAATAACACGAAAAGGGCATGAGGAGTAGTAGTAGTAGGCAGATTTATAAAGCGCGTGGTTACCCGGAGGCATCCCAGCGCTACACTTATTTATTTATTTATTTATAAAGTTTTATATAGCGCGAACTTGATATCAGAGCGCTTTACAATTTGAGACAATTAAATAACTTCCCACGCTATTCCCCTATAAACCCACATCCCACTATGGAACTAAAAATGCAAAATTAGAACAAAAAAATGTAATAATTACTAACATTTTTACACAGATAATAAAAATAAAAACAAATCTTATACCAAAAATACATGCATCACACACATACAAAATAAATACAAACATTATTAATGTGCCTGTTACGTGGACTGATCATCACATCATCATCTTCTCATTCAATAGCCCCAAAAATATCGACACAGGCTTACCCAAGGGAGAAAGAACAGGAATCAATTGGGGAAGAGTAGATGGGGGTGAGAAGATAAATTGGACACAAGGGCGGGTGGAATGAAGACAGAGTGGGAAATGAAACAGGGATTGGGGAGGGACTAGTGGGAGGTGCAGGCAGCTTCACGGAGATGCTGATCGGAAAAATGGCAGTTGATTTGGAGAGAGGATGTGGCGGAACATTTAGAGTTGCTCACTTTGGTACTGGGGAACCAATTTGGAGTATCGATGTCAGCTCCATGCCTACAAAAAAATGTTTTTTTACACAGTGGGCGAGGCTGAACAGTGTATTAACTATGATGCCTTAGAGCACTCACTCTGGCTTCCTGGTCCGCAGAGCCCTTCACAAATTGTTATGATTACCCAAGAAACTAACCGATATGCCATTTACAGCCCTAATGCCTAACACAGTTATCCACTCACCCTCGCACGGACATTAATCTCCCCAGTAATTGAAGCCTGGCTCCATACTGTTGCAATTATGCCAGTGTCAAATGTTATCTAATTTTACGTGTATATATTTTATTGTTTATCTTTACTTCTGTTCCATTAGCAGTTGGTACGTTGCAGATTGCAGCAAACTAATGTAATTCTCCCTTTAACCCGTTGGCTGCTGCCGTCGGCCATTGGCCGACGGCAGCACTACCTCGCTGGTGCTGCCGTCGGCCAATGGCCGGCGCGAAGCGGAAGCAGCCTACGGGTGAAGATGGCAACCAATTTGGCCAGCCGTCTAAACACCGTAGCAGGCTCATGCACGTGACTCCATTGGTGCCATGCCCCAGCACTGAAGAAACAGCATACGCTTCCACAAATTGCGCCCCAATGCGTCCTCGCTCTGGCCCTGCTAAAATGCAAGGGCAAAACAACGCGCCCTTTTACCTAACTAGACCTTCAGGAGGGCCATATATGTAATCTATATGCATCGCCAATGCTGCCCTCAGATGGCGGTGGCCACCTTCTGGTGTACTTATCAGACATCGACGATCTTCATTAGTGCCGATGCATGGCATACAAGGCTTAGCAGAAAAAAACTCAGCAGGTCTCTCGTATCAGCATCGGATTGGGAAGGCGGGAGGTCGGGCATTGGCCGATGGGCCGGTGCCTAAGGGCCACCTGTGGGCCGTTTTTTTGTTAGCTCTATCAACCGGCCCACAGAGCCTTACTGTCGCTTCCCCACCTCTTACAGCAACGTTGCTCAGTCAGTATTCTCGCCACTGTGGTCTTTAGCTTGGCCCCTGTGGGGACGGGCAGATGCTCAGAAGCAATTTCTCACTTCCCTGCTGTTAAACTGAGGCACCTGGCTGGGAGCAGGTTAGGCCACAGTTTGGCCATTATCACCTCAGCTCCCCAGGAGTAGCAGCAGCTCTGTGCTTTACTTTACCCCTCCCCTGCCAGGCCATCACCCTGCGGCTATACTTGGCTGGGGAGGTGGAATAGTAAGTAAAGGGGCCCCACCTGGGGCCTGTTGTTGGCACCTCAGCACCAGAGTTTTCAGGCCTTAGTAGAGGGGGGTGTATGTTTGCATAGGCCTCGCTATGAGGCATCTTTCACAGAGAAAATTTCAGAGGATGCAACTTTAGGGTCAGAGCTGCTGAATTTGAAAATAGGTTCAAGTCCCAGCCTCAGCTCAACATCCTGTGATTCCAGAAAATGACAATAATCTTCTGTCTGTGCATGTTTTAAGAGTCTGCAAAGGCTGGAATAATAATAAAAGAGCATTCTTTATACAATAATAAAGATGTCCCGATTACTACTTGCCATGGCTTTTCTGCCTTTGTTTAGTTTTTAACTATCTGTCATAGATCATTAAAGCAGCTTCAGACCACATTTTAAACTCCACTCACCTTATGTTTAGTGTTTTAAGTACATATTGATCAGAGGAGAAAATGCAGGATCTTCTTAATTTTCCTATGACCAGGACATTAAAATACTAGTAATGCTGGTTAAAAAATGGGCAGGTGGCAAACATAGCCACATCGGGAGTTGTGGCCTTTGGGACACTTTTTTTCACCTCACTTTCCCAGCCAAAAGGTAGTGCATCTAGCTTTCACCAATGTTTCTGGCTCTATGTGCTTTAAAATGTGTAATTTATTAAACATTTCTTTAAAAATGTGCCCAATGCGATTAGCTAATGCTGTTTTATAAATGGGTGAAATACCGGAATGTGGCCCACTTTTTAAGTTGAGCCCGGGCCAAATTGTGATCCCAATTTGACCCTGTCTCGTATGCGTGCAGGAGCAATACAAGCAGAGACGCCTTCCTCCTGATAACGCAATAGCAACCCCGCATCTCAATGAATGTGACCCACTCTTCAAATCTTAGGGTAAATAGCCGTGGTGGGTAACTATGGAGGTGTGAATTGGGGCCGTGGGTGAGGGAAGGGGTGGTATGCATGAGTGCGTGGCCCAGACGAATGCTGTGGGGGGCGGTTCATTCCAGCATTGCTAAATCTATTCTGAGACACCCATCTTAAGGTGACCTGAGAGGCCCACATTGCTAGGCGGTTGACAGGGGTTGCATGTGATTTGGTGCCTGCATACGGCATACTGCTTAGTGCTGCTCAGAGCGTAAGAGCGGTTCGGTGGGGTGGAGTTTGTTGTTGGGGCACAAAGAACATTTTCAATACATGAGCCAAAGAAATAGAAAAAAATAAAGCGCCACAAATAACACAAATGCAGAGAAGGGGACGACGACATCAAACACGGCCAGTCTCCAAGGGAGGGAACAAACCACCAAAATGAGGGACTAATTAAACAGATTATCCAAAGAAAAGCACGTATTATGGAGGGCACTAACAAGAAATAAAGAGCACTAACAAGAATAAATTAAAAGAGCTGGGCGTGGTCGAAGCCCACAGAGTAGAGACAGCATGTCTAGAAGAGACAGAGCATGTGCACCCTAGGTGAGATCTAAAAACTAGGGACAACACTACCGCTGAACTCTGACATACCAAAAAGGAAAAATAAACAAAGAAGCAAATACCGGTCACACTTGAAATCCTCAGGGGTGGGGGGTTGTAATTAGCTCTGTGCCGGGCACTCAGGAATCAACCAAACACAGGAACAAAAGAAGATGCAAGAACATGCACTCTCCTGTGTAAACAATTCAGACTGTAACCCTGTCGCAATCAATAAGGAAGCTTCCAAGAAAAATAATACATACTGTGAAGAGTGCTTAAACGCGGTCACAGAGCAACGTACTTATCATTTACATTTTAATTGAGACAGTTTAATTGGGACAGTGTAAAAAGGTGAAAAACATGAACAAAGAGGTACTATGCCTTTTAAATAGGTTCAGTTTTTTCACACATGCTCGCAGTGGTGGCTGATACGGAACTGGGTGGTGTGCGGGATGGGGGGTTGGAAAACAATAAAATATATATTTTTTAAAACACTTACCTCTTCTGCTATCTCTCCTCCATCGTCTTTCCACTTCTCTTCCTGACTTTGAGTTCAGAAGCAGGAGGAAGCACATAGGCTCCCCATAGCCAATCACAATGCTTCTGTCTCCATGACAGCAGCTTCGTGAAAGATCTGAGTGCAGTGGTTCGGAGCTCAGACGGGGAATATGAGCCTGTGCATGTTCTCCACCCAGGATATAATACTTCCTGGTGGAAAACATGCAAAGCGCACATGACTTTTTGGCTGGCCCAAGACCGCTGACCAAACCATCATGTGCACTTATTGTGCACAAACCACTCCCCCAGCTGTTTATGTTTGCATCCGCTAGCTCCCAGCAGTGGAGCGATGCTCCTCCACCCTAATAGAGGAGCCGCCAAAAACATGCAAAGACATTTTCAGTTGGTATCTGTTGTGCATATTGTTTACTTGCTGCTAACGTCCTTGCTGTTATGAACTGTCTGTTCCTTGTTTACTGGTTGCTAATAGGTTGTTTTATGATGTTTGTTAACTATAAGGTACTTCCTGCTCTCTTGTAAAGTACATTGACGCCTCTGGGGCAAATCTGCACTATATTAAAACTGCAAAAATAAGCAAATTAAAATATTACTGCGTGTGGGCTGTTACAAACCTGTCAAAATTCACTTATCTTTGCGAAGCGCCATTTTGCTTTAAGGGGGAGCTGTGCATCCGTGGGCGCAAACCAGAGGCAGTAATGAAATAGACACTCACAGTTTTTTTGTTTTTTTTGCAGTTTTATATAGCACAAACTTGACCTGAAGATATTGGAGCACTTTACATGAGGACCAGCTATATTATACAACGACACACTCATTTTTGGTAGGCACAGCAGATTTCTGAGAAACAACATGTCGCCGCAGCTGAGAATAGCAATGGGTCGGAGCATGAAACTTGCTGCTTTGTGGCTACACAAGGGTGTCATTGGACAGTTGCCCAAACAGTTACTGACCAATGTCCTTGGGTGGATTAGTTCGAGTGAGCTCACAAGCAGCGTTTTGTATTGAGGACTACGCGCAGTGTGGGCTGCTGGCCAGCAGCGCCTTGCTCAGCTGCTCTCCCAGTCACCGGGTAACAACAAACATAATGGCTCAAGCTTGAAGCAAACACACAGTGGAGCTGATTGGAGGTCTCCCATAAAGAGTGTGTCTGCAAATACAAAATCTAATGACCACTGTGGAGCATCAGAAAAGGTTCTACGGTGCTTCAGCTAGCTTCATCTACAGCAAAAGAATCCACCCAGCGTAAGACACCACAGATAAGACTTTCCAGAACTGCAACATTCCTCTGAATTTACACGTAAAATACTCACTTCATTGAAAGTTGAAGGAAAGATTATTCACAATACGCTTTAAAGTAAAGTTCGATTTTTTGAGAAACACTATATTTCAAATTTGTTAGCAGGGGTATGGAATTTATAACATTTACACAACTTTCCTTTGAATTTGACGCTTCAGAAATCTACTTGTGCTGTGCAAAAATCCACTTTTCGCATTTGGTAGCAGGCAATGAGGTGACAAACCATGGCGGCATTTTCTTTCTATCAAAGCTCTGATACAATCCACTCTGATTATATCAAGGCTCATGTTATGTCATGGTTTTGATGTTAGCAAGGCTTTGGTTATGCTTGCCTTCTGGTTAAAACTGCAGTCTGAAAAAAAGAGTTACATTTGTGCCAAACATTTATCTATTCATAAGCTCCACTTATGAATGTTTCCTGTTTAAATACATTTTTCATCACAGTAGGCTCTGAACATTTTCTCAATTTCATTATGCCGGTAATCTGATTTTAGCAAACTTCAGGATTTGTCCTTGTTTTCATTTAACAGTTGCTTTCTTTCTTACTTTAGTTTTTTAATTGTTCTGACAAATTTACGTTTGAGCAGTCACTCAATTTCAAAAAATTTTACTGAAAAGAAAGCCAGGTTATTTTTGTAGTCCATTGACTAGCATGCCAACCGAGGATCAATGATAACGCTCACAGTCTCAATACCTCCATTTGACCACACTGTGTAATCTTTGGACACATACCTTCCTCTATGGGCCTCATTTTTCTTATTTGCCATAATTTTGATCATATACTAAGTGATAGCTCAATTGCTGGTGTGCATTTTACGACTCAATGAACTCTGCAAAGTGTTGTCAGAGCCTAAATGTTATGGACCAATTTCTGAAAGCTATTTACATTTGTGGGTTTTGCTTACATGTGCATAAATTGGTTTTGCATTCATAAAAGGATTTACTCGCATGAAGATTTTTATGTGAGCAAATCTATGAACAAGAGTTGGAATCAGGAGGAAGATGGTGTGAAGTGATATTTACCAGCTCATTTCCAGACCCTCATCCTGGAAAGGTCCAAAATGTACTATTGAGAGTTACAGGCTTAAAACTTTCTCCAGACTGGGAAGGGAACCAACCCCCTTTCAAAAAGTTGGTTGTGGGGAAAAGGAGTTTCTCATGGGATACATTTTACCCTCCTTGGTGAAAATGTTTTTTTATAAGTCAATTTGCACTTGCTCTGCAGATTTACACATGAGGAAATATGACCAAGTATATATTGCTCCTACGAAAATGGAATTGACAGAAGTTTTCTAGAATTATGGTTTGAATGTCTACTTTTGTAAACATGTCCAAATTACTAAAAGGTGTAATCTGCACCAATTCATGGTCAGAGACCTGCAGGCGCCATTTGTGACTTCTTTAAGAATAGGGCCCCTAATTTATTTATGTTCTCTTTGCCCATAAAGTTGTCCTGACGGGTTTTACAGTGATTCTCCATTATTGTTTATCTTTTTAATACTGATATATCAAACAATTTTTATTAAGCGATGCATAGCATAACGGCTTATCAAATGATTTTTCAGCTCAGATGGCCACTGTGGGTGCACATGAATAGTCGCCATCTTGTAGTGCGTTTTATTTAAGTGTTGAAAAAAAGAATTGTAAGATGGCCGCCATGTCTGCACACGTGCCGAGGTCATCTTAGAATGCGGTGGTGATCTTGTGATTCTTTTTGCTTTAAGAAAACGCATTCCAGGATGGTATTTCAAGAAGACATTCCAAAAAGGCCACTACTTCCACCCCCATACAGTAGATTACCAAAACTGGTGAAATAAAATGTTTTAAACAAAATGTCATGATGAGAAACTGTACACAAGATGTGTGAAAGAACAATAGAGGTACCAAATAATTGGTTGAATAATTAAATGACAGAAAATAAGGAGTTGACACTGTAAATCTTCATGGGGGCACAGAGGTGGCACACTCACATGAACTTGCATGATGACCTCCTTATGATGAAGCTTAACCCATTGAACTTTTACCGCCTTTAGGTAAGGACATCTAATGCATGATATGTAAAAGGGTCTAGACAGCCAGCATTTCTGTACCACCTGGAGCTTAGAAAACGAGGTTTTCTATATATTGGATATTTAGAAAAGGAGCTTTTTCTATTTATATTACTTTTAGTTTAGTGAGTGCATATTTACAGATCAACCTGGGTTTTCAAGTAACTTTTTCCTTTTCATTTTGACTATTGAAACAAGCTTCTCATTCCACGCTGATATTTAAAAAACAAATGTTGTTCTGTGCCATCTTGAGTGTAGTGACTGGGGTTCTATAACATTTTGTGAATGAACCATCTTAGGTTTCGAAATAACCACCAGCAGCATCTCGAGTTTAGAGAATAATAATGTTTTACTCCATCTAGCGTTTTTAAATCAGCTCTGTCCTATCATCTTGAATTTGTGGAATGAGACTTCCTGTTTCATCTTCAATTTAGAATAAGGGCCTTTCATAGGATCTCGAGATGAAAAAAACATCTCTAATGTAGCATCTCGACGTTAGGCAGACAACTCTCTTCTGGATCTTCCGGAGTTTCAAAGCAAACATTTATATCTTAAGTGTGGAGCATGATATTTTCAATATTATACTGAACTTGAAATTTGAATGTTGAAAGATTATTTTTGCACAGTATGCTCTTCTACAGTGATTTAAGTGGGGGAAACTGTACAACATGTTACAGGCTTACATGGGGGGGGGGGGCTTTAAAACAGTATCAAACAAAGGGGTCTGCAACCATGGGATGTTATCAAACGTTATGAAATTCATAGACACAATTGTTGATCTCACTGGAAATAAAACATATTTTCTCAAGACTGAATGTCACGTACCGAAGGTTCTGCAGGAGAGGCGGGCACAGGCCCTGGCGCAGATTCCACAGGGGTTCCCATAGTCATTTGGCACAGAATGAGCCGAGCTCAGAACAGTGTGAGTTGGCGTAGAGGAATCACTCTGCAAAACAACAAATTGTAACAGTGAGTGATGCAGAACACTGGCCAGGCAGTGGCATAGCACGAAATGATGCCCCGACCCCTGCAGTATGTTGTGAAGAGCCCCACAGTCTACATATGACACAGATATTCATAGACCTTGGGTTGAATCGAGGCCTCCTGAAGGCTGGGTGGCCCTCTACACAGCAGGGACCTGCATTACGCTCCTGTAGCTAGGGCATTATAAGACCTAACCTGCCCCTGACAGGCTACCCGCTGCTCCACAGGCTTCCAGCCCTATGCCAACCACTGCCCCATTTCCTTTATTGTCGCAACGGAACGTATCACAGGACTTCAGGGTAGTGGTAAAAGCCCATAGTTTATTAGCATTATGTAACAAGATCAAACGATGAATATAAAGCATTACAAAAATAATCAGTCATTAATCTGCCATAGTTCATGCATTGCCGTCAAACATAAATTATCAGCAATCAAAGCAATCAAAGTTCCTTTGTGAGGAACTATATATATATATATATATATATATATATATATATATATATATATATATTACAAACTCGCTCAAAACTGGAGGGCGCTTCCACAAAATCCTGAACGCCGCTGCAGCAAGGAACACGAGACCCAGAAGTTCAGGTGAGAAGATTCTTTAATCGGCACATTCGTCAAACATAACGTTTCGGCCTCCGAAAGGCCTTGGTCACATGACACACAGAGAGCGCGATCAGAATTTAAAGTGCTAGTGCTGTAAATCCACAACATTTCATTGGACACCGCTTAGTCTTCAAGAATGCTATCGAAGACAGACTGAAACACCATTGTAAATCACAGGATAATCCCAAATGAATATCATTAATTTGCCAAAGTGACTTGTGCGTTTTCATTGTGAAACATAAATGTCCATATCCTGAAATGATTTTAAGATATAATGAACTGTTACTTGGAATCGCAAAAATGCATTTAACTGGATAATCCACATTACAATAAAAACCCCAAGAACAGAAAACAATGTTGATACACTTGCTATGATTAATTTCACATGAATCAATTAACACATTGATTACTGTATAAATACAATAAGACAAGTGAAAAAAATAATTAATCAACTGTTCAAAAATATAAGGGCAAGTGTACCCCACAAAAAGATCACATACGCAGTGTCCAACTACTCGTGTGCAAATATGACACAGATATTCATAGACCTTGGGTTGAATCGAGGCCTCCTGAAGGCTGGGTGGCCCTCTACACAGCAGGGACCTGCGTTACGCTCCTGTAGCTAGGGCATTATAAGACCTAACCTGCCCCTGACAGGCTACCCGCTGCTCCACAGGCTTCCAGCCCTATGCCAACCACTGCCCCATTTCCTTTATTGTCGCAACGGAACGTATCACATGACCTCAGGGTAGTGGTAAAAGCCCACAGTTTATTAGCATTATGTAACAAGATCAAACGATGAATATAAACCATTACAAAAATAATCAGTCATTAATCTGCCATAGTTCATGCATTGCCGTCAAATATAAATTATCAGCAATCAAAGCAATCAAAGTTCCTTTGTGAGGAACTATATATATATATATATATATATATATAAATATATATATATATATATATATCACATCAAACAAAGTTGCCTGCTGTAAGAAGATCCACACAGGTGAGTAACCATCCGCCTCAATTTTATTGTAGAAAATAGCGGTGTCAAGCAGCGGACTGTCATGCCATAATTCACTGTCCTGCCCGACGCGTTTCGTGCACTGGAGCACTTTGTCAAGGGCTGCGGGCATCTCAGAGGCAAACAAAAGCGCGGCAGTTTCTGAAAGCACTTTTGAACAGATTGTCCCCGCCCGGGTGGGCGTGGCCGTCAACACGGCCCGATGGTACTTGTAGTGCCTTTCTTTTGCTCAAGTGAGTCGCCAGCCTTTGCATTCTGATTAAATTCATTAAAATCCCAGGTGGGTTGCAGAGAACACTCACGCTGTTTGTCCTGCACATTATATTTCTCCAACAGGCTTCACCCGTCCTGTCTCTGCAGCGCTAGGTAGCGTCACAGAAGGGCTGCAAACTGCAGCGGGATACTTCTTGCGGCTCAGGCTGGGCCGCTTAAATCACATCAAACAAAGTTGCCTGCTGTAAGAAGATCCACACAGGTGAGTAACCATCCGCCTCAATTTTATTGTAGAAAATAGCGGTGTCAAGCAGCGGACTGTCATGCCATAATTCACTGTCCTGCCCGACGCGTTTCGTGCACTGGAGCACTTTGTCAAGGGCTGCGGGCATCTCAGAGGCAAACAAAAGCGCGGCAGTTTCTGAAAGCACTTTTGAACAGATTGTCCCCGCCCGGGTGGGCGTGGCCGTCAACACGGCCCGATGGTACTTGTAGTGCCTTTCTTTTGCTCAAGTGAGTCGCCAGCCTTTGCATTCTGATTAAATTCATTAAAATCCCAGGTGGGTTGCAGAGAACACTCACGCTGTTTGTCCTGCACATTATATTTCTCCAACAGGCTTCACCCGTCCTGTCTCTGCAGCGCTAGGTAGCGTCACAGAAGGGCTGCAAACTGCAGCGGGATACTTCTTGCGGCTCAGGCTGGGCCGCTTAAATCACATCAAACAAAGTTGCCTGCTGTAAGAAGATCCACACAGGTGAGTAACCATCCGCCTCAATTTTATTGTAGAAAATAGCGGTGTCAAGCAGCGGACTGTCATGCCATAATTCACTGTCCTGCCCGACGCGTTTCGTGCACTGGAGCACTTTGTCAAGGGCTGCGGGCATCTCAGAGGCAAACAAAAGCGCGGCAGTTTCTGAAAGCACTTTTGAACAGATTGTCCCCGCCCGGGTGGGCGTGGCCGTCAACACGGCCCGATGGTACTTGTAGTGCCTTTCTTTTGCTCAAGTGAGTCGCCAGCCTTTGCATTCTGATTAAATTCATTAAAATCCCAGGTGGGTTGCAGAGAACACTCACGCTGTTTGTCCTGCACATTATATTTCTCCAACAGGCTTCACCCGTCCTGTCTCTGCAGCGCTAGGTAGCGTCACAGAAGGGCTGCAAACTGCAGCGGGATACTTCTTGCGGCTCAGGCTGGGCCGCTTAAATCACATCAAACAAAGTTGCCTGCTGTAAGAAGATCCACACAGGTGAGTAACCATCCGCCTCAATTTTATTGTAGAAAATAGCGGTGTCAAGCAGCGGACTGTCATGCCATAATTCACTGTCCTGCCCGACGCGTTTCGTGCACTGGAGCACTTTGTCAAGGGCTGCGGGCATCTCAGAGGCAAACAAAAGCGCGGCAGTTTCTGAAAGCACTTTTGAACAGATTGTCCCCGCCCGGGTGGGCGTGGCCGTCAACACGGCCCGATGGTACTTGTAGTGCCTTTCTTTTGCTCAAGTGAGTCGCCAGCCTTTGCATTCTGATTAAATTCATTAAAATCCCAGGTGGGTTGCAGAGAACACTCACGCTGTTTGTCCTGCACATTATATTTCTCCAACAGGCTTCACCCGTCCTGTCTCTGCAGCGCTAGGTAGCGTCACAGAAGGGCTGCAAACTGCAGCGGGATACTTCTTGCGGCTCAGGCTGGGCCGCTTAAATCACATCAAACAAAGTTGCCTGCTGTAAGAAGATCCACACAGGTGAGTAACCATCCGCCTCAATTTTATTGTAGAAAATAGCGGTGTCAAGCAGTGGACTGTCATGCCATAATTCACTGTCCTGCCCGACGCGTTTCGTGCACTGGAGCACTTTGTCAAGGGCTGCGGGCATCTCAGAGGCAAACAAAAGCGCGGCAGTTTCTGAAAGCACTTTTGAACAGATTGTCCCCGCCCGGGTGGGCGTGGCCGTCAACACGGCCCGATGGTACTTGTAGTGCCTTTCTTTTGCTCAAGTGAGTCGCCAGCCTTAGCATTCTGATTAAATTCATTAAAATCCCAGGTGGGTTGCAGAGAACACTCACGCTGTTTGTCCTGCACATTATATTTCTCCAACAGGCTTCACCCGTCCTGTCTCTGCAGCGCTAGGTAGCGTCACAGAAGGGCTGCAAACTGCAGCGGGATACTTCTTGCGGCTCAGGCTGGGCCGCTTAAATCACATCAAACAAAGTTGCCTGCTGTAAGAAGATCCACACAGGTGAGTAACCATCCGCCTCAATTTTATTGTAGAAAATAGCGGTGTCAAGCAGCGGACTGTCATGCCATAATTCACTGTCCTGCCCGACGCGTTTCGTGCACTGGAGCACTTTGTCAAGGGCTGCGGGCATCTCAGAGGCAAACAAAAGCGCGGCAGTTTCTGAAAGCACTTTTGAACAGATTGTCCCCGCCCGGGTGGGCGTGGCCGTCAACACGGCCCGATGGTACTTGTAGTGCCTTTCTTTTGCTCAAGTGAGTCGCCAGCCTTTGCATTCTGATTAAATTCATTAAAATCCCAGGTGGGTTGCAGAGAACACTCACGCTGTTTGTCCTGCACATTATATTTCTCCAACAGGCTTCACCCGTCCTGTCTCTGCAGCGCTAGGTAGCGTCACAGAAGGGCTGCAAACTGCAGCGGGATACTTCTTGCGGCTCAGGCTGGGCCGCTTAAATCACATCAAACAAAGTTGCCTGCTGTAAGAAGATCCACACAGGTGAGTAACCATCCGCCTCAATTTTATTGTAGAAAATAGCGGTGTCAAGCAGCGGACTGTCATGCCATAATTCACTGTCCTGCCCGACGCGTTTCGTGCACTGGAGCACTTTGTCAAGGGCTGCGGGCATCTCAGAGGCAAACAAAAGCGCGGCAGTTTCTGAGGCGGGGACAATCTGTTCAAAAGTGCTTTCAGAAACTGCCGCGCTTTTGTTTGAAACGCGTCGGGCAGGACAGTGAATTATGGCATGACAGTCCGCTGCTTGACACCGCTATTTTCTACAATAAAATTGAGGCGGATGGTTACTCACCTGTGTGGATCTTCTTACAGCAGGCAACTTTGTTTGATGTGATTTAAGCGGCCCAGCCTGAGCCGCAAGAAGTATCCCGCTGCAGTTTGCAGCCCTTCTGTGACGCTACCTAGCGCTGCAGAGACAGGACGGGTGAAGCCTGTTGGAGAAATATAATGTGCAGGACAAACAGCGTGAGTGTTCTCTGCAACCCACCTGGGATTTTAATGAATTTAATCAGAATGCAAAGGCTGGCGACTCACTTGAGCAAAAGAAAGGCACTACAAGTACCATCGGGCCGTGTTGACGGCCACGCCCACCCGGGCGGGGACAATCTGTTCAAAAGTGCTTTCAGAAACTGCCGCGCTTTTGTTTGCCTCTGAGATGCCCGCAGCCCTTGACAAAGTGCTCCAGTGCACGAAACGCGTCGGGCAGGACAGTGAATTATGGCATGACAGTCCGCTGCTTGACACCGCTATTTTCTACAATAAAATTGAGGCGGATGGTTACTCACCTGTGTGGATCTTCTTACAGCAGGCAACTTTGTTTGATGTGATTTAAGCGGCCCAGCCTGAGCCGCAAGAAGTATCCCGCTGCAGTTTGCAGCCCTTCTGTGACGCTACCTAGCGCTGCAGAGACAGGACGGGTGAAGCCTGTTGGAGAAATATAATGTGCAGGACAAACAGCGTGAGTGTTCTCTGCAACCCACCTGGGATTTTAATGAATTTAATCAGAATGCAAAGGCTGGCGACTCACTTGAGCAAAAGAAAGGCACTACAAGTACCATCGGGCCGTGTTGACGGCCACGCCCACCCGGGCGGGGACAATCTGTTCAAAAGTGCTTTCAGAAACTGCCGCGCTTTTGTTTGCCTCTGAGATGCCCGCAGCCCTTGACAAAGTGCTCCAGTGCACGAAACGCGTCGGGCAGGACAGTGAATTATGGCATGACAGTCCGCTGCTTGACACCGCTATTTTCTACAATAAAATTGAGGCGGATGGTTACTCACCTGTGTGGATCTTCTTACAGCAGGCAACTTTGTTTGATGTGATATATATATATATATATATATATATATATATATATATCAACCACACAAGTTTTGTTCTTTAGGAGACGCCTCACACGGAGAAGTTTAAACACCTTTAATGACGGACAGCAAAGTGGCAGCATCTGAAACTCCGTCCATAAATTTAAAACGCCCAACGCGTTTTGAGCACGGCTGTGCTCTTGGTCACGGGCTGGAAGGATGAAAGGCAAAACCGGCAATTACAAAGGCACCTTTTTACTGATAGAAAGTCCCGCCCCAATGGGCGTGTGCCCTGAAGCATCTTGGTATTTGTGGTCCTTTGAATATTACTCCCCAGTGGGTGCCGATGTGCCTCGAGTGTCCTGCTGTGTTCCCCAAGTGGATTAGGAAGGGTAAAGGCACCACCGCCTTTGTTTTCATCACGTCCTGTCAAACGGTCTTCTCCGCTCCCATTGTGATCGGGATTTACCAACCACAGGATCCGCACACATGCAATGGAGCGTCTCCGCGACTGAGCGAGCCGCCAAACATCAACCACACAAGTTTTGCTCTTTAGGAGACGCCTCACACGGAGAAGTTTAAACACCTTTAATGACGGACAGCAAAGTGGCAGCATCTGAAACTCCGTCCATAAAATTAAAACGCCCAACGCGTTTCGAGCACGGCTGTGCTCTTGGTCACGGACTGGAAGGATGAAAGGCAAAACTGGCAATTACAAAGGCACCTTTTTACTGATAGAAAGTCCCGCCCCAATGGGCGTGTGCCCTGAAGCATCTTGGTATTTGTGGTCCTTTGAATATTACTCCCCAGTGGGTGCCGATGTGCCTCGAGTGTCCTGCTGTGTTCCCCAAGTGGATTAGGAAGGGTAAAGGCACCACCGCCTTTGTTTTCATCACGTCCTGTCAAACGGTCTTCTCCGCTCCCATTGTGATCGGGATTTACCAACCACAGGATCCGCACACATGCAATGGAGCGTCTCCGCGACTGAGCGAGCCGCCAAACATCAACCACACAAGTTTTGCTCTTTAGGAGACGCCTCACACGGAGAAGTTTAAACACCTTTAATGACGGACAGCAAAGTGGCAGCATCTGAAACTCCGTCCATAAAATTAAAACGCCCAACGCGTTTCGAGCACGGCTGTGCTCTTGGTCACGGGCTGGAAGGATGAAAGGCAAAACCGGCAATTACAAAGGCACCTTTTTACTGATAGAAAGTCCCGCCCCAATGGGCGTGTGCCCTGAAGCATCTTGGTATTTGTGGTCCTTTGAATATTACTCCCCAGTGGGTTCCCGATCACAATGGGAGCGGAGAAGACCGTTTGACAGGACGTGATGAAAACAAAGGCGGTGGTGCCTTTACCCTTCCTAATCCACTTGGGGAACACAGCAGGACACTCGAGGCACATCGGCACCCACTGGGGAGTAATATTCAAAGGACCACAAATACCAAGATGCTTCAGGGCACACGCCCATTGGGGCGGGACTTTCTATCAGTAAAAAGGTGCCTTTGTAATTGCCGGTTTTGCCTTTCATCCTTCCAGCCCGTGACCAAGAGCACAGCCGTGCTCGAAACGCATTGGGCGTTTTAATTTTATGGACGGAGTTTCAGATGCTGCCACTTTGCTGTCCGTCATTAAAGGTGTTTAAACTTCTCCGTGTGAGGCGTCTCCTAAAGAGCAAAACTTGTGTGGTTGATGTTTGGCGGCTCGCTCAGTCGCGGAGACGCTCCATTGCATGTGTGCGGATCCTGTGGTTGGTAAATCCCGATCACAATGGGAGCGGAGAAGACCGTTTGACAGGACGTGATGACAACAAAGGCGGTGGTGCCTTCACCCTTCCTAATCCACTTGGGGAACACAGCAGGACACTCGAGGCACATCGGCACCCACTGGGGAGTAATATTCAAAGGACCACAAATACCAAGATGCTTCAGGGCACACGCCCATTGGGGCGGGACTTTCTATCAGTAAAAAGGTGCCTTTGTAATTGCCGGTTTTGCCTTTCATCCTTCCAGCCCGTGACCAAGAGCACAGCCGTGCTCGAAACGCGTTGGGCGTTTTAATTTTATGGACGGAGTTTCAGATGCTGCCACTTTGCTGTCCGTCATTAAAGGTGTTTAAACTTCTCCGTTTGAGGCGTCTCCTAAAGAGCAAAACTTGTGTGGTTGATGTTTGGCGGCTCGCTCAGTCGCGGAGACGCTCCATTGCATGTGTGCGGATCCTGTGGTTGGTAAATCCCGATCACAATGGGAGCGGAGAAGACCGTTTGACAGGACGTGATGAAAACAAAGGCGGTGGTGCCTTTACCCTTCCTAATCCACTTGGGGAACACAGCAGGACACTCGAGGCACATCAGCACCCACTGGGGAGTAATATTCAAAGGACCACAAATACCAAGATGCTTCAGGGCACACGCCCATTGGGGCGGGACTTTCTATCAGTAAAAAGGTGCCTTTGTAATTGCCGGTTTTGCCTTTCATCCTTCCAGCCCGTGACCAAGAGCACAGCCGTGCTCGAAACGCGTTGGGCGTTTTAATTTTATGGACGGAGTTTCAGATGCTGCCACTTTGCTGTCCGTCATTAAAGGTGTTTAAACTTCTCCGTTTGAGGCGTCTCCTAAAGAGCAAAACTTGTGTGGTTGATGTTTGGCGGCTCGCTCAGTCGCGGAGACGCTCCATTGCATGTGTGCGGATCCTGTGGTTGGTAAATCCCGATCACAATGGGAGCGGAGAAGACCGTTTGACAGGACGTGATGAAAACAAAGGCGGTGGTGCCTTTACCCTTCCTAATCCACTTGGGGAACACAGCAGGACACTCGAGGCACATCAGCACCCACTGGGGAGTAACATTCAAAGGACCACAAATACCAAGATGCTTCAGGGCACACGCCCATTGGGGCGGGACTTTCTATCAGTAAAAAGGTGCCTTTGTAATTGCCGGTTTTGCCTTTCATCCTTCCAGCCCGTGACCAAGAGCACAGCCGTGCTCGAAACGCGTTGGGCGTTTTAATTTTATGGACGGAGTTTCAGATGCTGCCACTTTGCTGTCCGTCATTAAAGGTGTTTAAACTTCTCCGTGTGAGGCGTCTCCTAAAGAGCAAAACTTGTGTGGTTGATATATATATATATATATATATATATATATATACATACACCTATAAGCCATAATTCACCATTATGACAGCTCGTGTTGTGTGCCACAGATCTAGGCTTCCCTTGCTACCAACCTGTGGCATACGAGGCCTTCTCTGCCCGTACCTGGCTGCAAGTGGTGTGTTTGCTTTGCCACTCGCCCTTTGGCTTCTTTTTTGTATATCGGTGTCCCTGCCATGAGGCATCCCAAGTCTAGCTTTCTGGCAACTTCTTACCCACCACCGGCCTACAGGCCGCCCTTCAGAGTACATTGGAGCACGTTAAATGGTTATGAATCCGCCATGGCGGCTGCAGTGCCCCGCCCTCCTGGCTTGGTGGTGTGCAGGGGTGGGGCAATGATGGTGAACAACAAAGCAGATTCCTCTTGCTGTTCCCTTTGAATTGGGATGCCCCAGTCCCAGCGGCAGCTCCTCCGCAATGGTGAAGGAACGTCGCCTCACATGAAAAATAAAATGATAAAAACATATTTATCATTATTATCATTTTATTTTTATGGTACTGGGCTGGCACCGTTTTTTTTAAGAGGCAGGGCGGCAGGGCGGTCAGCCATCAGGGGGAGGAGTGGTATGCGCACTTAAGTGCTCATGACAATTTGAACGGCCTTGTCGGGCCGGCCTTACCGTCATGTGCACTTTGCATGTTCTCCACCCAGTGTGCATTACACCCTGGGTGGAGAACATGTCCAGGCTCCCACTCCCTCTCTGAGCGAGGAGCAACGGCACTCAGACCAATCACGATGCTGTCATCAGCAGCTTCATGATTGGCTAGCAAGCCTGGGTGCTTCCTTCCTGTTCCTACCTCGTCAAAGTAAGAAGACCGGAGGAGAGGCGGTGATGGGCAGGTAAGTCCAATTTTAATTTTTTAAATACCCACCCCCTCGCCTACCCCTCTTCCCCACCCACTCCACCACCATGGCCCCATAGCAGTCGCTACTGCCCATTCCCGGTGCCTTTGATTGGCCTATCTGCCCTGGGCCTGGACCAGTCGGGTGCCCAGTATATCCCGCGTGTGCCAAGGCAGCAGCAACAACAACAACAACAAGATTAATTAATTAATTAATTAATTATGTGCTTATATAGCGCTGGAATCACTCCCGAAGGGGTACCTCCGCGCTTCGACCGCTGCGAAACCCTTCCTGGCTTCCCTGAGAGATGGTCCCTTAATGGGTATCTCCAGGGTGAGACCAGGCATCCCCGGCGGTCTGGTGGGGCCGTTAGTGAAGATGAGGCAAGCTAGTGCCCAGAGTTGCCGAGTGTGATCGCTGATCAGAGTGGGCACCGAGGCGAGAGAATTATCGAGTCCGCTGACCCTGGTCCAGAAACCTGCCGCGTCGGGAATCGAACCCTGGTCCCGGGCCGTCCTCTGCTCTCAGGTCTGCCGCCTCTAACCAGTGAGCCACACTACTCCACTCTTTGATTGAGGGGGCGGGTAAGTAAGGTCAGGATCCGCCCCATACCTTCCTCCACCAAACCTCCAGCCTCACAGCGGTGACCTCGGTGCACGTTAGATGTAGTCCTCTAAGGGTACGGCTGCACCTCCCCAGCCACTTGTCTTCCTTGAAATGCATATTATTAGGCCCCTTTTTCTCCGCATCCTTCTTTCTTCATCTTGGGCTTTAGTTCACTGCCCACTTACCTCTCTCTTTCTCTCTGTCATCCTCTCCCAGACCACCTCTCACTCTTTCTCTCCAATCTCCCTTTCCACCCCTCACTCTGTCCCTCTGTTTATGCCACTTTGTCTCTGTCCAGGTCACTCCCTCTATTTCCTGTCAACCTTCCTCTCTGTTGCCCGACTTCCAGCATGTCCAGTCCACTCCCTCTGTCACTCTCACTCTCTTGTTCTCTCCCTTACTCCCCACCTGTCCTCTTGCCACACTCTGTACACATATCTCTCTCATTCTCTTGCGCCTTCTCTTTCATGCTTGCATCTCTACTTGTCTCTGGCGTCTGCCTTTTCTCTCTCTCTCTCTCTCTCTCTCTCTCTCTGTCTCTCCTCTCTCTCCTCTCTCTCTTCTCTCTCTCACTGTCACTCTCTCAGGCGCACACTCTTTTCTCTATTGTTAACCTATTTCTCTCTATCCACAGCCTTCTCTGTCCCTAACGTGGTGTCCACTTAAAGATGCCCTGTGTTTCTCTCTGTCCAGTGCGCTGACATTCACTCTCCATGCCCAAACCCTCTATCTCTCTGCTCGCTTTCCACCTCTCTCTGTCACTCTTAATCTCTTTCCAACTCCTTTCCTCTCCGGTCTGTCCACCTGTATGTTTCCACTTTTCTTTCGATGTCCCTCTCTATTGCGCCTCTCGCGCGCTGTGCTTTTTTAACATCCTCGCTCTCTGTCACTTAGCCCCCCCCCCATGCATGTGTCAATTTATACTATAGCAACATCCCGCTTTCTCTCTCATACACGCCTGGCAGTCTGTCTTCTTATTTTGTCTGTCTCCCTTACCAGGCATTTCGTTGCTTTCGTTCTATCGGACTCTCTCGAGTCTCTGAGGGGACATGCCTATTCTAAGCCTCTTGGTGTGTGAATACACTGGCTTGCTTTCTTCCTGCGTTAGGAGATCTTTTTTGCAAATGTCGGAGGTGCGACCTGTTGAAACACCCTGGCAGCCAAAGCAGGCCCCTTTCATGTGCTCGTTTCCTCATTCCGAGCGCACAGTGGGAAATCCTGAGGTTGCGCCAAGGCCCGGGTTTGTTTGCTTGTCTCTCTCGCGCACCCCAGGCCGCCTGGCCCGAGGCCTCTGTACACGGGAAGCAGTGCTGGCACCTGGGTTACCAGCACAGCTGCTGCTCACGCGCAAGTAAACACCAAAATGGCAGATCTTCGACTTGCTGTCTCAACCCGAGTACAGAAATTCCATAAACATGTGCAGTATATTTCACTTTTAGGAGAAAAATACATAACTAATGAGAGAGATACATAATGTATCTACTGGTCATACATTTACTGATTATTCCTAGCTTTTTTCCGAGAAAATTTCGAAGAGGTATACCTTGATATAGGAAGAGACACACAGAAGATGGATGGAATGCAGAGCAAATCAAACATTCACCCCCAGTCAAAAAATGTGTTTCTTTTGCATTCTCGCCCTAAGTACGCCGGGTATGCCCAGACGTGGGTCCCAGGCTCACTTTGCCACTGGATTCAAGCTAGCCTGGCTGATGAGTGGTGAAACCCCGAAACTGGTTTTAGGATTGTTGTTTACGGTCCATGGAGGACCTGGCTTGGCAGATCAGGCTGGACTGTTTCCATGAGGCACAGGGTCAAGACTGATTTGCATATGGCTGGGTCTAAACTGGGGGAGCATTGTGAGCAAAAGAACAATGGATTTAACCCAGATCTCTTGACTCAGGGTGAATGTTTTGATTTGTTCTGCATTCCGTCCATCTTTTGTGTGTCTTTTGATACCTTGATATAGGGCCCCAAGAAAGGGTGCGGCTCTTTATCAAATGGAAGCGGGCTCTTCAGTTCAGGTTTGTTCCCACTGTAGTTACGTCACAAAATATTCCCCAGGGCGTTGGTACTACTGAGGAGGAGAGTGAAGCCCACCCAGCCTGCCTCTTTCCTTCATGGTATAACACGGTGGGCTCTGCCCCAGCTCCAGCTCTGTCTTTGCTCTCGCTTGATCCTTCTACCATGTTTTACGGGCCCGATTCACAGAACTAACTTAAGACAAAATCCTAAACTTACTACCATTTTGGTATTCACAGAAGGCACTTACTCATTTTGGTATTCACATAAGGCACTTACTCATCCAGTAAGTGCCTTCTGTGAAAACCAAAATTAGTAAGTGCCTTCTGTAAATACCAAAATAAGTAAGTTACTCAAAATGAGTAAGTTACTCATTTTGGTATTCACAAAAGGCACTTACTCATCCAGTAAGTGCCTTCTGTGAAAACCAAAATTAGTAAGTGCCTTCTGTGAATACCAAAATGAGTAAGTGTCTTCTGTGAATACCAAAATGGTAGTAAGTTTACGATTTTGTCTTAAGTTAGTTCTGTGAATCGGGCCTTATATTTTTTAGTTTCCATCAGCTTCCCACAGTAGGAACTTCTAACTGGGCAAAGAAAACAAATGTTCAATTAAAACTTCTTAATATAAGGTGGGATGTGGAATGAATGACTGTAAAATATAATTATTTGCCTTTTTCAATAGAAAGCACAGAACAAGCATTGGCAAAGCCAACAGGTCCGGTCTTGGCAAGCTTGGGCAGTGGATATTTTTCATTTTTTTTTTATTGCAAGCTTGTGCCACACAAAAAAGAATTAAACAATAAAAATAATATTCTGCCATCTGAACATGGAGTCAATACGTTTGCAATAAAAATGTTAATTATTAAAAAATATTTCATGCAATTGTAATAGAACAGTACTGGTGCTTCTAACAGGCAGGTGTACCCGAAACAGGTATAGAAACCTTTTCTAGTTTTAATGCATGTCAGAGGAATATACATTTCTATTTGATAAATAGAAAATGTGCTATTGAAGAATGGAAGGAAAAAAGAATTGCCAAAGTAAAATATTGGCCCACCACCCCCACAGCTGATGTGCAGATGACTAGGAAAAATGCCATCACTCACAGTTCAAGAGAGGCAATGGATGAAGTTTGGTGACCACTGCCCCGTGCTGTGGTGAGCGGAAGCAAAATGTGAATAACAGTTTCACAGGCCTATGGATTGAAGAGGACCAACTCAAATTTCTTACGTGTATGTATATATCTATGTCATTTTATGTATGTTTTTTTATTTTAGAAGTCTAAAGCAGTCGGTAGATCAGCCTTAAAAATAGAACTGGGTTAATTATATCCATTTATTCTGTAAACTGCACAGACCCTCTGCAGCTCTTGATTGAACAGTTTCAGCCCAGAATTGAAGTTCAGGTAAAATTTAAAAACAAGCATAGGCAAAGCCAATAGAGCTTGTCTTTATAATGCAAGTACTCTGCTGTTAACTTTGACAATGTGCGTTTTTAAAACACTGTTAGAAAAGTAAAAGAAAAATATTAAATAATGGAAAACAAGCAAACATATCTTAAGGTATCTCGTAGCTGAACACTGAATTTCATATTTTCAACCTTTATACATGACCTGGTTTATTTTTCGAATTTCACACTGGAAACTATGAACAGAATGTAAAAAGCCTATTGCACATGATCCAGCTTTAAAATAACACAGATGACTGGCTGCGGGTAGTGACAAAAACATAACAGCTGTCTGCGGAAGCTTCTGGATGTAAAGGAAAATGCCATTCACCTTCCAAAAAACTAGGAACTGGAACAAATGCTCCAACCAGCCTAGGGTGCAGTCTTATGGACATCTAGGCGAGGCAACATTTTGAAGGTCGCCCCTCAAACACAGGCTGCAACAGTCTGCCCTTTTCTCCAGCACCATAAAATCTGCCATTGTGTGCAATGGCTTGGGATTTAATGCAACATGTGGAAAGCAGAAGATAAAATACAACCAACTTCATAAAGTCTGCTCTTTAGTCAACCCTGTCAAACACATACCTGTTGGTGTGCTTTAAGAGATGAGATGGGGAAGGTGAGGAGCGTTGCAGAGAGCGCACAGTGTAGGGGATGCAAGGGGGAAGCAGCACATGGACAGAGAGCAACAAAACACATGCACCCCCATGGAAGGCTCAAAGAAAAATAATAATCTAGCTCCCTGATGGAAGCCATGTTAAAATACAAGCCATACAATCAAAAGGATGGCAAAGAAGCTATGCTTGAGGGGAGGGACGACCAGAAGAAGAGGAAGGAAGGCCGTCAAATAAGAAGCAAGCAAATGAGAGTGACAGAAAAACCAATGTCAGGACCCTCCTGCAAGCCTAGGGTACTGGGCCGCAACAGTGGGGATTGACGTTGTTTGTTTCTGATGTCGCAAAGTCTGTACTATTATGTCTCAGCAAACTGGGCCAAGTACAGCCCCTTCACCACTTGACTCTTAGTGATAGCAATGGCGAGCAGTCACAGGCTTCTCAGATACACAGGGTGAGAGTGCTCACGTTCAGGATAGTACAATCACACAGTAGCGCAACAACTGAACGTCCAACCCAGTGCTTATCTTTCAAGAAAGAAAAATACTTTAATGACCACTACAATAGAATACTACACACACGAACATAGCCAAAGCACAATTTAGTGCTATCTCACCCCAATTCAACCTGATGTGGTCTAGGCAGTTGCCCTCTTGGATTATGGCAATAGTGTGATTATGGCTCAGGTGCAGATCTCCCATGCAGGGGTTTGCGCTCAGTCTCTCACAGCTCAATTGTTTTAGCTCCCGTACAGTTCAGTTGCTCGGCCGTTACCACCCATAATAGAATAGTCTTTTTGGGCAGATCAACTTGATCTCAGTACACCCGCTCCTTCCCATTATAGGGAGGATGCGTGCTCACCAGCAGCTTTGTCTGGTGTCTCTTTGCTGTCTGTGGTACTGCACGTTTCCATTGGCTACTAGCAGATAGCAGAGCTCAGGCAGGCTGGAACAGTGATCTCAATGTAAGCCTTCATCTTGCTGCAAAACAGGTGGGCTCTCTGCTGGAAGGCTGTGTGGGTTCAGTGCTGCCAAACACAGCCTATCCCTTTTCTGTGGTGTGGCCATCTACTGGCTGATCTTTCTTTGTCAGACAGACACAGGCCACTCTCTTTCTAGATAACACAGCCGCACCCATGCATAATAGCCACATGCAGTTCGATTTTCTTCTGCCCAATATGGCTGTGTCCAGGCAATCCAGATTCAGATCACAGCCCGACCGGGCTTTGGTGATCTCTGGACAAGTCATCATGGTTCCCGCAGGAACCCCTTCACGAGTGTGGGCCCCCAGGAACGTGGGTATAGAGTTATTCTCTGCTGTCCTCATTTTCTGGAAGCCCTACCAGCACTAGGAACCTGCTACACATCACTCCTCTTGCCGTCACCCCTCCTGTACCGCTGTCAGGCTAAATCCTTACCTCAGCAGGCAGCCTGGCTTCAAGGTGCCTACGGTGAGGTGTTCAGCTCCGCCAGCATGTGACCGGTTCAGGTGAAGCCTCCTCATCTCAGGAAGCTGGCTGTCAGTCAGGCACCAGCTCTGGTTGTACAGCAGCCCTCTGAGTACCCTGTGAAGCACTCCCTTTCTTGGTCATAGAGGACTTGGAACTGAACTCACAAGTGGGTCCCATTTTTATACAACAAAATCAGCCATGAGTTGTGTATCCACTGCCTACTCTTTAAGAACCGGTTTTGGCTAGGTCTCATTTCAAGTGTCCTCTCCAGGCTGTTCTCCAGACACAGCCTTCGTGTACTGCGATTATTCTCACAGCAGGCTTGCCTCCAGCCTGGAACACTCACAACAGAGACACAAAGAGGTGTGAGGTGTCTAAACCAGGCTCATCAGCCAAACCGGACAATGAACAGAGGAAATGTAAAAGACTCACCTCATCCAAGAGATCCCCTTCACCCTGCACAACTCTGCAATCCCACCTTTCACCACTACCATATTCCAAAAGACACCAGGAACTCTAGTCAGATGTCCCTTGCACAGTAAAAGGCCTCACTGAATTTCTAAAGGAGCCTTGTCTCCCTTCCCTCACTTGAGTGTCTGGGACTCCTCCCTTCCACTGCCTGGAAAAACAACATCACCGACATCTTATGCAAAAGTCCAAGGCAGGGATATCCAACATGAATCCCACAGGCCTCCATTACTCTGGTTTACTCACACATGCCATGCATGTACCATGCAGGCTGCATGCACATACACACCCAACATGCACTTAGGGTGTAGGTGCTAGGATTTGTGTAAGCGCATAGAAGCAGAGCCTTACATAAGATGGCCAGCAGGCATCTACTCTAGGGACACAAAAAAGTCTGAGTACAACTATGAAGTCACAAAACATGGTACAGCACTACCACTGCTTGATGTGCAGTCCACTGTCAGTCAGGGCACAATTGGAGTGGTCCTCCCAGTCACAGGACACAATCAGGACCAGTCTCATGTCAGAGTACAGGCCAAGGACTCTGCACACATGCTAACTTAGCGTGATTCCAGGGTCAAAATCTACCAGCAGTGACGGCTGGCATCTACGGGGCGGGGTACACAAAATTAAATTAAAAGACTTACCAAACACGACATCCTCCGCTCCAGAGCTCTTCTTTCGCCAACGACCATAGGAAAAGGATGCTGCAACTCCCTTCACCAGTCCTAGCGCTGCTCTCATCAGCATCAGAGCAGTGGTAGGATTGGTGGGAGCGGCCTCACTCGACGCTCCACAGCGCTTAGGAGGCTTTGGCTTTCTCTAACCCAGCTGTCTTCAGACAGTGTGTTAGAGATATTTAACCCCTTGCATGCGGCGCACATTTTCGTGCTGTGTGACCGTTTTGAAGAGTGGGCGGGATCATGACGGCCCCCAGCCGTCATCAGCACACGCCCATCGTGATGCATGATGGCCGGGGGCCGTCATCAGCATGCAACGGGTTAAAGTGGTGCACACGTGTGGCTGGCCGTCTCAAGGCGGCCCGCCAAAACAGTGCATTAGACAGCCCAACCACCTCCCTGCAGCTGTCCCTCAGCAGCAGCCCCGTCCTGATGCTCGGCTCGGGACAGGGGGATGAAAATAAAATCGTAGTAAATTCAGTAGCGGTCGGCAGTAGGAGTTACTGCAGGGCGGTGACGTGGGCAGGGGGAGGGGCAGGGTGGGGGGTAGTAATGTATGGATTACGGAGTTTTACTGGTAAGTAAACATTTAAATAAATAAAACGAATTTCGTTGCTCGCACTGCATCACCAAATGTGATGCAGTGCGCGCAACGAAATTCGTTTTATTTATTTAAATGCTTACTTACCTGTAAAACTCCGTAATCCATACATTACTACCCCCACCCTGCCCCTCCCCCTGCCCACGTCACCGCACTGCAGTAACTCCTACTGCCGACCGCGACTGAGTAAATTATCATTTTATTTTTTGTTTCTGGGGCTTTGGGGGGAATTTAAGTGGGGCAACGCTCCTCTGCTCAAGCGTAGGAGCCACCCCTGATACCAGATACACACAGTCGGTCATTCAGGGCAGGGGAACACCACTGTACACCATGCAGGGGAAATCGCTGTGGCCAACAGCCGAGAAAAGCAAAGCATAGGACTGACACAAAGTTCACTGACACAACAAAATAGGTATTGTACAATAGGCTGTCTGGTAACGAAACCTGATAAAGGCCATCTTTAGTCAAGTCCTAAAAATGTGCCTTGTTGCCTTAATAAAAAGCAAAAAAAAGCAGAAAAAAGCAGTTTAAAGTTAACGGTGTCTGTTGTCAATCAAATATTTTCGACGTCCACAAGCACATGGAGCAAAACAAGAAAAGGCCAGAATACATGAACAAGCATTGGCATAGCCAATAGGTCTCGCCTTTGGGATCTTATAAGTGTTTAGCCATGCAGCAGTTAATGTTGTTGCACCGAGGATATTGTGCTGCATAGCTAAATGCTTATGAGGTCCCAAAGGCGAGACCTATTGGCTATGCCAATGCTGGTTACCACTGGAGCCAACGTCAACGAGGAACAAAACCAACGGATGAATGAATGCAGGAACCTTATTTTGATCATGAATCACCAGGGATATATATCTCAAGAAGCTTGATTTAAACGGTAAGATAACTTTTTTCTTTAAACTAGCTACCTGCGACTATGAGACTCCTCTGCTTCAGTGTGCTTTTCCAAGTGTGCACGAGGGACGAGAAGATGGAGGGGCAAACTCTTGCGTGAAGAGGTCACTGGCACTGAAGTCCGTGTACACAAATTAAAGCTTCCAGCATACAGAGGGCAGGGCAAGAATAGTCGGAGCGTGGTCTGAAGGGGCAAGATGGAGGAGGTGCTTTAGTGCCGCTCTGTTGCATACACCCCTTATTAGTTTAATCACCGGACTAAAGAGCGGCAACCTGTGACACACGACACAGCAGCGTCCCCCCAGACCTCCTCAGGTTGCTTTGCTGCAAGTAAAATCAAAAATCGGCGCCCGGTCCATCACAAAGTCTGACAGTAGGCCCGAGGTCGGAGTGGAGGCGAGGCACAGGCCGCGAATGTGAGTGAGAAGAATGGACTGGTGATTCACGCTACTGCCGAAGGTCGAGGAGAGGAGGGGAGACATAGGGGCCAGTGAATACAGTGGAAACACTTGAATTCTGATGGCGGAGAGCGTACCAGAGGAACTCGGGAGGAGCGGAGACCCGCTGGAGTGGGCAAGGGCAGAAGCCTAGCGGTGGCCTGTAAACTACTATACTGTAGAGAGTTGCGGAGAAGAGGTGAGACACTGGGGACAATGAATGCAGATGAATTACTGAATCCTAGCAACAGAAGGTGCTTGGGAGTAGGGGAGGCTGGCGCTTGCTGGAGTGGATTGGAGCGGAGATTTAGCAGTGGGGGACAAGGAGAAGGGGTCGCATGCCTGCACTCTTCCGCTTGTTACACTGGTGGCATGGAAATCACTTCACTGTAGAAAGCCCTCTTGATCGACAGCCAGGATCCTCGCCGAAAACAAGGTTGGAAAGCAAAATCAAAACTACGTGGCCTGGGGCTGCATGGACTGACATGAGGAGAGATCGGCCATGCGGTGCTGCTGTGATCTGTATACACCATCCCATGAAAGCCGCAAGAGCAGTCTTCACTTTTTCAAGCACTGCACTTGTTCTTGTGGTGCGCCGCTGCGCACTCCCGCAAGGTAGATGCCATTTAAAGACAATGCCATTTTTAAATAGTGATTGGTGGACTTCATGAGAAGGGGATAGCGGACCTTGTTTGGAACCTCGATAGAGGCAACACATTGGAAGTATTTCCGGTCGAGTTATAGCAGACAGTGATTGGCTGATATCACGAGTAACAGATAGCGGACCATGTTGGGAACAGGGTATTCAGTTACGTTTTTTTCAATGGACATTGTGAGAAGGGGATAGCGGAGCTTGTAGGGAACTGAGATAGAGGTAACTCATGAGAAGCGTTTTCTGTTTAGTTACAGCCGATGGGGATTTGCTGAAATCACGTGAAATAGACGGCGGACCTTGTTGGGAACTCTGCATGCAGTGACGTTCTTTTCGCGGGAAATTGAGCGTTAATATGATTGGTTGATCGGGGAAATAAAGATAGTGGTTACATGGCGTAGGTTTGACGACGGATTTATCGCACCGGTCGCCATAGGAAGAGGACGTGGGGAGCAAACATTGCTAACAAGCAGAAACACGAGAGACGGCCTGCGGCCGTCAAAGTGAAGTGGACACGGCGGGCAGGGGAGGGGGCGGAGCGGGGAGAGCGGCATGAGGGTGTGAAGCAGCAGGGGCCTGAGACGAGGCCACCTTGCCTTTGATGTGGTAATGCGAGGCAAGCGGCTGGTGGCATTGTGCACGCGCTTTCACGTGCACTGGAAGAAATCGCCTGGGAATCGCCTGATCTCGGTAAGCTCTGTTTAAGCCGCAATAGATCGAGCTCCCGCTCTCAATGCGCATGCGCATTGAGATAGGTCGCTCGACCTAAAAAGAAGACTGCTAGTGAAAGAGCAGCCACACCAAGCCTCCCCACTCCAGTGTTGTCACTTGGCGTCTCTGGGTAAACAAGTGACACTGTGTAAAGCCTGGGTATGAGAGTGGGGGTCGGACAGTGTTAACATTTTAACAGCAGCCTTGAAATTCCATCACAGTGTAAACATGCTTACTTTTCCGTCTCCTGTCAAATTTAAACAGCCAGTCTCTATGTTTTTTGAAAGAGAAAAAATAGAAAGGGGAGTATTTATTTTTGTTTAAAAATATGTATAAAATCAAATCTTAAAGGAGGACAGAGTTCCATAGATTTGGTTTCAACATCAAATACCAAGTCGAGCATTCAGATTAGATGAACAGTAAGTACCGAAAACAAAACGAACTAACCAGCATTTTAAGAAAGGAAATTAAAAGTTCAGTTGATGTTTTTTGTTTAGAATTCAATATTTTCTGTGGTAATGCAGCACGAATGCAGGGACATGTTGAAAGCTGCAAATATTCGGAGACAAGTAAATAATGTGAGGACACTGGGCTGCAGAGCTTTCGGTTTTACAATCCAGGGCACGGAGGAGGGGGGCGAGGGGCTATGAAAGGGACAGCTGTTCTGCAAGCTGCTTCCTTTGAGAGTGTGAAATTCAGCATTACTCAACAGCTAAATCCGGAAGAGGAAAGGAAACTGGACTAAATGTGATCAGTGACACTGAAATAATGCTTTATACACTATTATAATACTCATAACAGTGCTACAAAAATTGGGATCAGGGTAAGGCAGCGATGTAAATGTGAAGCAATTTAATTGGGGAGCCCACAAGGGGTATGTGTGCTTTGGAAAAAAGAGGGTGAGATCGTTACTGAGGGAGTCAGAGGGATCTGTTCAATGACAATCAGCCAATGCCTGTGTGTATATATATACATATATGTATATATATATATACATATATATATATATATGTATATATATATAATATATGTATGTATATATATAATATATGTATGTATATGTACGTCATGTGATCAAGGCTATCTCTAGCTGAAACGCGTCATGGCGGACTGGTGCTGGGCTAAAATTTAAATAAAGAAAAACTTGCACCTTCCTGGGTCTCGCTGGTTCCTGTTTGTTCGTGTGGCTGTATACGCTGCGCTTGCCGGCTTTGGGAACTCAACATACCATATATATATATATATATATATATATATATATATATATATATATATATATATATATATATATATATATATATATATATATATATATATATATATATATATATATATATATATATATATATATATATATATATATATATATATATATATATATATATATATATATATATATATATATATATATATATATATATTTAAAAATTTTTTATTGTACATGATCTTTATATTCATTATCTGTCATTCAATGTGCCATGTGAATGTGAACTATCCGTGATGATCACTTAGAATGTATAAGTGCACACGACGATCTTAGGGCACGACAACATAGGCGCCATACGAATTACGGAAACAGCGTGGGATGCTGTCATTTGATAAAAAATGTAATCCGAGACATAATTTTGTTGTGATTCACACTGAATGATTATTTGGATATACTTTAAAGCTCCTAATACATAGATTGTCATTAGCAAGCTAGCCATTACAATATGGCCGCCGTTAAAGTAATGAATGAATTGCAGGATGTGCCCTTCTTTATGTTTATTTGTAATTTTGTTTGGAACACGTGACATATGGGAATCACGATTTCATTTAAATAATGGTGAAAAGCAACGTCAGTTTACACTGACGAAGGCGGTCACGCCGAAACGCGTTTGTAGACTGAGTTTGCGGAGGTTCTGAAAATAAACTCTGGTGAACCTACGCCATACTGGTTTTGAGTGCTCTCATTTTTGAAATCCCGAGGACCGGGGGTTTCTCTGCGTTGTGTAAATATATATATATATATATATATATATATATATATATATATATATATATATATATATATATATCCACAGGAAACCGTTTCTGCTCTGGGTGACCACGATAATAGGTGCAATTAATCTTTATTTAGTGCAGTTCCGCATAACGCGTTTCAGCCCTCACAGGAGCCTTGATCACAATGACATTTGTTCTGCGTTATCATTGGCAATTTAAAGTGACTAGTGCGGGCGTGGTTGACACCACCTGCGCAAAATGCGCAATAGAAATAGTAAAACTTGCAATTGTACTTCTTTCAGTTGTGGCACACATTATGTCATAAAATTGTCTTGCAAATCATTATTAATATCCGTTCAATTACATTCATAAATTCATTGTAATGTTTGATAGAATACCATTGTCATAGATGATTGCAAAACCTCCACTTTTAAGGCTGCCAGTTGTCATTAATGTATGTTCATTTCTCATATTTCGTACCTTGCGTATGTTAAAATTCAGTGCAAAAAAGTGCTAAAGTGCATATGTGAATATCACCTGTTGCCCAAAGTGCTTTATATTCCGACATTTGACACAGATACCTTTTTTTACGATACTGTACTGTAATTACAATTACTGTCGACCAAATTGGGACTGCGTATCGTCGTCCTGTGTTTCCCTGGTACTGGAGCCCCAGTGACCTATGCAGAAATGTAATACCATACTATTTGTTTCTTGTATCTTACTGACTCATGCTTCTAGTTAGCTGCATCTGTTCCCGGGCTGAGATACAATAATTCTCATCTTATCTGGATGCTTCTCCCGGTTTTAATACAGAATGGAGAGTTTGATTCCCTCATTTGAATGTTAAGGCGGTTTTGTAACTGCAAAATTGTGCACACATAATATGTGCAAGCTAATGTGCAAATTATCTATGTAAACTTTCTACCTGTGGTCTGTGTAAAATTGCCTCAGTGTCTCCAATAGATTGCTGACAAATATCAATGCACTCATATGTTACATATTATTGATATAAATATCTAAAATCGTAGTAAAATACTAGATATAAAACATAATTGTATAACGATAAAATGTCAATAAATATTGAATAAAACTTTGCTACAAAACCCGTAAAGTTACTCATTTGACATGGAATACCAGTATGTGTGAATAACTACAAAGATTAAAGACATGTAAATAGGTCTTCAGTTACATTCAGCCCTGCCGGTTGTTTGGTATTCAGCTCTAAAATATACCTCGTTTCCAATTGCTGCAGAGTTTGTTCCCTATTCCCTCCTCTTCTACTGGGTGGTACAGAGTCTATCACATAATACCTTTGGTCTTGACTTTTGGATTCATGTTGGCTTTTGAAATGGCGCGCTACATGGTAGACGACACGCAATTGGTATTGGCCATTAAAGGTGACGGAGGGGAGGTGGCCCAACGCTTCCAAAATGGACTGCTGAAAATAGGAGAGTGGATGGCAACAAATTGCCTGAAACTCAACTCGGAAAAAACCGAGGTAGTTATCTTCGGCCCACTTTTACCAGCGTGGTCTTCATTTTGGTGGCCATCCACATTCGGAGCACCACCTACTCCGGCAGCCAAGGTCAGAAACCTAGGAGTCACCTTTGACGACGGCCTTACTTTTATGGATCATGCGAACAAAGTTGCACCTACAGCTCACTACAAATTACGCATGATCAGAAAGATAAGTCCGTTTCTACCAGCAACTGCCATTAAAACTTTGGTTAGCTCCTTGGTTCTCTCGGCCCTTGACTATTGTAATGGTTTGTTTTTAAATGCCCAGGTCAGGGTCTTAAAAAAGCTGCAGTCGATACAAAACGCTGCAGCACGTCTACTTTCAGGAATCCCAAAATTTGCGGCCATATCTGAGACAATAAAACAACTACACTGGCTGACGATCCATAATAGGATCAAATTCAAATCGCTATGCATAGTGTACAAATCTTTAAACAATCAAGGTCCCCAATTTCTAATGGACCAGCTGGTGCCATATCACCCCCTTAGACAGCTTTGGTCCTCTAACCTCAACCAGCTAGTGATCCCCCGGTCCAAAACAGTGTCCTGGGGTGATCGTCGCTTTCTGATAGCGGCACCTAAATTATGGAACACCTTGCCGCAGGACATCAGACTAAGTCCTTCACTCTTGCAGTTCCGCAAGAAATGAAAAACCTGGTTGTTTAACCAATAGTGCCCCCCTGGAAAGACACGCAGATGATGCAAGCTACACTGAGCGGTGTTTATGCAAATATTTTAGCGCCGAGATGCCTGCGGGTATTTGTCGCGCTTTATAAATGACAACAAATAAATAAATAAATAGGTATTGACTTGATTATCGCCTGTAAGTGGTGTAAAATTCTTTTATGCACCTGTAAGTTGGTGCTACCTACGTACTCTAGGTTACCTGGGCAGATTAAGACGTATAATGCATATTCAGTCTTACATGTCAGAAGTTTGGTTATTTTTATACTTCTGGCACTGAAAGGTGTTGTATACAATGTCCTGTTTTCCCCTTGTTGGCACGCCTTGCAGGTTTTACACCTGAAGAAACCTTTAAGCGTCTGCAACCAGTTGGTAGTCTCAATGACCTTGGAACTTGTTCTAACCAACTCATCCTGCATAGATAGCCCCCTAGTGTATGTACTGGAGGGTCTAGTCGGTAGGCTCTGCCCAATGATAGGGTCACCTAACACCATGGGCCAATTGTGTTAAATGATTGATTGGAGCTGTTTGTCTTGTTGACTGTATTGTATGATAATTCTAAATTCATTCACAGTCCCCAAATTATTGTTTTCCGGCTGTTGGACGGATTTGTCAAGACTAGAGTTTTTTGCTGCCAGTAGCTCATATCTACCATGGCGCATGGATTTTAAAATCATTGTCTATAACCTTTCTTGAGTATCCTCTGCCTAAGAATCTCACCCTACTGGCTGGATTAGCACAGGGCCATCCATGCCGAGATAGAAAGGGGCAAAGTATTTTACCATTTCTACAGCAAAGTCTTTAAGCATAAGATTAGCACAGTGCAATCAATGCCAAGCTGTACAATGGTCAAAGCATTTCTCCACTCCAGGCACAGTATTAGAGTTTTGAATTAGTAAAATACCATCCAAGCCAACCTGAAATTAATAAAAGCAACCCCTGACAAGTGTTTCATTCTCATTCAAGCTCTTCAGAGAGGTATAGCTTTGTCCAGACACAAGGAAGCACCCAGTATAAGTCAAAACAAAACCCTTTCAGGCAAGACTTTGCTGCAGAAATGGTAAAAGACTTTGTCCCTTTCTATCTTGCCGTGGATGGCACTGTGCTAATTGAATGCTTAAAGACTTTGATAGAAAAGCAGACATTTGAGGTGAGAAAATTTAGAGTGGCACTGGTGTTGACAGTGCTCTATTCAGGAGCTGCTTTCCACCTAAACTTGAGAACTTCCCAAAGTTCTCTGCATTTTATTTGCATAATTTATGCATCACTCTATGCCTGAAAGGGTTTTTCTTTGACTTATACTAGGTGCTCCCTTGTGTCTGGACAAAGCTATACAACTCTGAAGATCTTTAATGAGAGCGAAACATGTGTCAGGGGTTGCATTTATTCTTTTCAGGTTGGCTTGGATGGTATTTTACCAATCCAAAGCTGTAATACTGTGCCTGGAGTGGTAAAAGACTTTGGCCATTTTACAGCTCGGCATAGATAGCACTGTGCTAATCCTATGCTTAAAGACTTTGCAGTAGAAAAGGTAAAACACTTTGGTGTGGATGGCACTGTGCTAATCCTATGCTTAAAGACTTTGATAGAAAAGCAGGCATTTATGGTGAGCAAGTTTAGAGTGTTGCTGGTATTGAGGGTGCTCTATACAGGAGCTGCTTTCCACCTAAATTCGAGAAGTTCACAGAGTTCTCTGCTTCTCCCATGTTGTCAATGTACAGGTAAGGAGAAGGTGGGACGCACAGCAGAGAAGGCCTGGGGTCGAGTCGCCCAGGCCTAGCACCTTGTGTGACGCACCCCAGTGGAGGCTCAACCCCAATGATGGAAGAGCATCACCCCACTATTTTCAGGCAGTGCAACACAAGGAAAAATCATCACATGATGACAACTTTCTGATGTAATCGTCCTATGTTTCCTTTGCGGACGGGAGGGTGGGTAGGGCTGCTCCACTCTCGGAGCAGGGCAGGGGTGGAGTGGTATGCCCACTCAAGTGCGCAATGACTGTTTGGTCGACCCACTCAGGCCGCCCAAAGCAGTCATGCGCACTTCCCTGTTTGCAATGCAGGCTGCATTACAGCCTGCATGGAGAACTTGCCCAGCCCTGCAGCCCCTGGCTGAACGCCTTGTCACGGCGCTCAAGAACAATCCCGATGCTGCATTGCAGCGTTGTGATTGGCTTAGGGGAGGGAGCCTGGCTACCTACTTCCTGTTCCTGGAAGCAGACTCAGGAGAGCAGGAGCAACAAAGACATGGGACCTGACCTCAAGGTAAGATATCATTAATTAACATATTTACAACACCCGCTCACACACACCACCGCGTCCCCGCCCCATCCAGTGTCCTTTCCCGCATTTCCCACCTCCCAGCTGTCCGGTCCCCCCGCAGCACTTCTCAATGGCGGCTGCTGTGCACCTATGCGCAGCGGATGTGCCACTGGTGTGCAAAAGGTATATATGACGTTAAAACGCATACCATTACATCGCATCCCATTACAATGCATACTAATACTATGTATATTGCAACAGTAGGGAAAGTGCTGGACAGCGGAGATGAAAACATTACTATTCCAACTTCAGTAGGTCGACCCTAACACTAACCCTTGCATCCCAAAACACTCCCTGAACACTAAAAATTATCTTTGACCCCCAAAACACACCCTGAAATTCATATATGACCCCAAAAGCACAACCTAAAATTCCTATTTGATCCCAAAACACACCACAAATTTCATATTTGACCCCATAATACACCACAAATTTCATCTCTGACCCCAGAAACCCATACCCACCATGAAACTTTAAAATCTCCATTACTAACCTCACAATGCTTTGGCATGGCATGCAATGTAAAGGCACCTGCGTTGTTGAAGTTGTGTTGTACAGGCATTACGATCTAATGCCTGCATTGTAATGGACGTCTACCGTGCCAAAGGTAAGCCATAGGCAAGCCCATCTGCGTCCGTCTGCCCCTGGGCCACGCTCAGCACCAAGGACCCTTCCTCTCAGACACTCTACCACCACGACCCCAGCATCCTCTTCGCCATTAACCCTGGACGGCACATCGCCTGCCAGGACCAACATCTGCTCCGGACCGGACATCGTCATCACTGACCGCTACTAAATCACCCGCAAGGACCACCTCGACCGTCCAGGAGAAGGCATTGCCATCACCTACAGAAGCACACTCCGACTGACCACGCACTCTGATGACCCAACGGTGACCATGGAACAACTCAACTTCCAGATCCAGACAAAACCCAAGCCCATCCACTGCGGCACCCTCATTGGCAGGCCCTCCAGGCCATGGGCCTCCATTCTCCGATACCATTGTAGACCACATTGCACCCCTGGCTCTCCCATCCACCAACGACATTCTACTCGGTGAACTCTAGTTCCACCTGGACCACCCCAGTGACCAGAACACCACCCCTTGCTGGGGACGCTCCTCAAAATAAGACTCAAGCAGCTAGTCACCACACCAAGCCACATAGCAGGACACACGGTCGAGCACTTTTCCTCCGCCAGCGGGAACTTCAACTACAACCACACCACAGAGCTCTCCCGGACCGACCATCATTGTATACATCACATCTTCACCATGCCCACCGTACCCCACAACCATCATCGCCCTCCTCTCAACTGAATCAAGGCCACTGAAGAACTTTTCATCAACTCCCTCAGCACCACCACTCCGCCAACTCTTACAGACGATAACACCGCAGCTCACAAAAGCCACTGATGGATCTCCAACCACGCTGACACCCTGGCACCCATCAAGAAAAGACCAGCCAAAATCTATCACCACGTTTTGCCATATTTGCAAAGTGACGCATGTAGGAATATGCGTGACCTTGTGAAGCACTGTGCCACATCATATCTGCATCACGTATAATGTATGCAGGATGTGCGTTCCCCGCAACAAGGCCTCATAGGAGTGGCACAGTGAAATCCATCAGATTTCACTGCGACTATTGTAGGACGGCACTGCGTCAGTACCTTACGCAGGCATAAGGGTGACGCAGTGCCATAGGGATAAGCTGGCCCCATGCATTGCTGGAGTTGCGGCATGCTTGTGACACAACTGCAGCACTGCATGACTTTAGCGCTGACAGATACGTCAGGATTCCAGACGCATCTGTCATTACTTGCAACATGGAGCACTGTCCAGTGAATATAGCGCATCCATGGTGTCGCAAGAAGGGCATAGTGAAAAGTGTTGCAATGCTGTCTTGTCACAGTGCTGCAACACCTTTCATGACTAAGGCCCAGGAATGTTTACTATCTTATTTATGGTGCGCATTCCTGCCCTGTAATTTTGTCGCAGGACAGCGCAGCAACATTGCTTGCAGCGCTGTCCAGCACCAAACCCTGCTGAAATGAGGCCCCATTATTAAGACCAGCTATTTTCTGGTCTTAAAAAACAGCCTCAAACTGCAGTTAGAGGCAGTTTTTTTGGTCTTCCAAACTTCAAGGATTCCCTTGTAAATATCGCAACGTGGGGTTAGCGGCCGTTTTTGCACAGGAACGCCTTCCCCTTGCATGTCATTAACGCTAACAGAAGTGGCAATCTTATCTAGGGACGTTTTCGCAGGAAAACTGCCGCTAACTGAGGTTAGCGACAGTTTATACATTAGTCGATAAAAAAATAATCGCTGCAATAGCATCAAAAAAGTGCAGCTAAGGTGGCGTTAACTCCTTGTACATATGACCCTTAGTACTATATTTTAGCATGGAATGCATCCTTGCTTCAATTTTTGAAGCAAGGATTCATTTCTCAGTGAAAAAAAATGCACGAAAAACACAACTGCTGTGAACAACGGTTCAAATTCTGGTTGTTCGTGTTATTCCCATGCTATAATTTTGCCACTAATGGCAGCGTAATTTCGCAGCGTGGCACAGCAGTGTAATTTCAAGCAACAAGTATAAAGCAAAAGTCCTGAAATTACGCCGGTATAATTTAAATTTTACCTGGAAATGAAAAATTGTGATAGTAAAGCTATACTGCCTTTTTCAATTAATGACAGATTCAATAAATTTCGAGACACCTTTGGTCTTTGTGGACTGGTTGAACAGATATGTATTACAAGGTAAACCGCTGTAAGCTAACTCAGGTGAATGGTGCACTTGCTGGAGATATCTGTGGCTAATCTATAGTCAAGGCCACTGGAATAATATGATTGTGCACCTGCAGCGATTTTCGCATGATTACAGATCTACAGCATATAATCCATCATCTGCAGCATAATCTGCAGATTTTAGCAAAAAAACATTGTTTCTAGCACTAACGGGTACTAAAAGTGTAGTAGCACCTGTTGCTGCACAGTAAAACAGCCTTTGCAAAGTTGGACTGGTCACTTTTCTGTTGCTTATTGCTATATTTAGGTGTTAAACTGGTGCTAATGAGGTGCAACCAGGGGCCAGGCTGTGCTGATAAGTTTTAAAATGATGACATAAAGAAGTAATTCTAGTACAAAATGTGGCGCATTATGCAGCATAATGTGGCTTTTCTTGCTGCATAATTTACTCAACCCTGCCACATAATTTGGTCCTCTCCTGCTGCATAATTCCAGTGGCCCTGTATATATAGTCATAGATTTGAATCACTGAATCACTAGAAAGGTTAGTGTGTCTTTTATTGGCATGGGTTTCGAAAGTGAGAGGTACAAAGGAGATTTTTGAATGTGGTGCACAGGGGGCGAAGAAAAGGATTGTTTGGATTGTTTTGCTGCATGGTAAAACAAAATCAATCATGGCCCTGCAATGAGTTAAGAAATAGCAGGAGGAATACATGTGGAGTGAGCATTTAACGAATTATTAGTGAATGATAACGTTATTGTTTCCTCTGTGTGACAAACAACAGATCATTTAAAATTAAATTATGATGCCAACACGAGTTCTTTTTCAGCCTTTCATTACACAATTTCACTAATCCTAATAAAGGCAGTTGATTTTCTTTTGAATGGCCCAGAGAGCATGATAGAAAACACATTGATCATATGTACAAGGAGTTAACAAAGTCAAAGAGTCAATTTTTTGACGTTACGGCTGGTTTTTTTTATCGCCGTATTTACAAGTTGCCACCACCAAAGTTAGCTGCAGTTTTCTGGCATAAATGTGCGTTTTTCAGAACGCCAGTTCTGTTAGAGGTACTTACAAAAATGAGATGCAAGGTGGGCGTTGCCGTGCAAACACTGCCGCAAACCCCACTTCGCAATATTTACAAGGAATTCCTTGTATGGTGCAAAACCCCCAAAAAATGCCTCTGACTCCCGTTAGAGGCAGATTTTTAAGATCAGAAAATAGCTGGTCTTAAAAATGGTGCAAACACTTGGGCCTCATTTCAGAAGGTTTGGGTGCTGGACAGCACTGCAAGGAATGTTGCTGCACTGCCCTGTGACCAAACTACAGGGCAGGAATGCGCACCATCAATAAGATAGGGCGCATTCCTGGGTCTCATTCATGAAAGTGTTACATCGCCTTGACAAAACATTGTTGCAACACTTTTCACTACGCCTTTCTTGCGACACCATGGATGCGCTGTATTTACTGTACCGCGCTTCATGTCGTAATTAATGACAGATACGTCTGGAATCCTGACATATCTGTCAGTGCAAAAGTCATGCATTGCTGTAGTTGTGTCACAAGGATGACACAACTCCAGTAATGCATGGGGCTAGTCTATCCCTGTGGCACTGTGTCACCCTTAATCCTGCCATGAGGCAGGCGTAAAGTACTGACGCAGTGGCGTCCTAGAATTGTTGCAGTGAAATCTGATGGATTTCACCGTGCCACTCCTATGAGGATTTATTGAGAGGGAACACCCACCCTTCATACTTCATACCTAAGGCAAGTATAATGTGGCACAGGGCTTCACAAGGTCACGTATATGCCTAGATGCATCACTTTGCAAATACAGCGCAATGTGGTGCAAGAATCACTCTCCAAGTATATCAAGTAAATGATGCACCGGTGGGGTAAAACTGTCAGAAGGGACTCATGTATAAGGCCCCCCTGTCTTTTTACCGTAAGTTGGCGCACAATGGCTGCCATGAGCCAACGCAGGCACCCTTGCACCATGGTGCAAGGGTGAATGTGTTGCAGATTTGACTGATGTGGCTCCATCTCTTCTCGAGACGTCTGCAGGTGGGGCTGGACTAGTGGAGGGTGGAAGTGAACCAGTTGGGCTTCTTGGGCTTCTTGGAGTGTTGCTTGCCTGGTCTTTTCTTGAGGAGTTCCAGGGTGTTGGCGTAGTAGGAGATCCATCGGTGAAGGTTGCGTGCTGCAGTGTTGGCATCTGTAAGCGTTGGTGGAGTGGTGGTGCTGAGGGAGTTGAAGGGAAATTCTTCAGTGGCCTTGATCCAGCTGCAACAGGGAGGTGTAGGGGGACAATGATTGTGATGGTGTACAGTGGACGTTGTAAAGGTGTGATGTAAACAATGATGGTCGGTACATGAGAGTCCTGTGGTGTTGCTGTAGTTGAAGTTCCCACTGGTGGAGAAGACGGTCTCGAGCATTTGTCAGGCTATGTGGGTTGGTGCAGTGACTAGCTGCTTTAGTCCGATGTTGGCAAGGTTCCGGGGGGGGGAGGGAGGGGGTGTTCTGGTCAATGGGGATGTCCAGGTCGAACTTCAAGTACAATGCAGACTGTGTGTGGCGGGAAGAGCCTGGGGTGCGATGAGGTCTACAATGGCATTGGTGAATGGGGGTTCATGGTCTGGGGTGCCTGCAAATGAGGGTGCCGCAGAGGGTGGTGTTGGAGTTGGTCCAGATCTGGAAGGGGAGGGGTTCCATGGTCACTGTCGGGTCATTGAGTGCATGGCCAGTTGGAGTGTGCCTTTTTTTTAACAATGGAAATGCCTCCTCTAAGCCGCTCGCGGTGGTCCATGTGGGTGAATTTGTACCCGTTGGGGATGGTGATAACGATGTCCGGTCCAGACCAGAGGTTGGTCCAGGTTTCCGTGATGAAGGCAATGTCTGAAGAGGTGGTATTGAGGAGGTCCCAAATTTCTGTTGCGTGTTTGTTAAGGGAACACACGTTGAGGAGGATGCAGTTGAGCCGGTTGGTTGCACTTTTGGTCAGCTGGGCGGCAGGAGGCGTTGGTGTGCTGATGTGGCAGAAGGTGCATTTGCAGTTTCGACAGGTGCATGGTGCAAGAGAATTCTACAGTGTTGCTAGATGGCAGGCGGTGTGGCGTCCAGGGCTAATGGCAAGGAGGGTGCTCGTGGTCCAAGATGAAGGGTCCTTGGTGCTGGGTGCGGTCCAGGTGAAGGCTTGCCTTTGGCGCACCAGTGGTATACTGGCTGCGCATGGCCGCACAGCAGCTGTCATTATGTAGTGCTGCGGGGGGGACTGGACAGCTGGGAAGCAGGAAATGTGATAAAGGACACTGGAGGGGGCAGGGACGAAGTGGGAGCAGGGGTTGTAAATTATATTTTTTTAATTCATACCTCGAGGCCGGGTCCCGCGTCTTTTGGGCTCCTGTTCTCCTGAGTCTGCTTCCAGGAACAAGAGGCAGGCAGCAAAGCCCCCTCCCGTAAGCCAATCAAAACTCTGCAATGCGGCGTTATGCCTGTTCTTGAGCGCCATGCCAAGGCGTTCAGCCAGGGGCTGGAGGGGTGGGCATGTTCTCCATGCAGGCTGTAATGCAGCTTGCATTGCGAACAGGGATGTGTGCATGGCTGCTTTGGTTGGCCTGAGTGGGCTGACCAAACAGTCATTGCCCACTTGAGTGGCCATATCACTCTGCCCCTGCCCTACTCTGTGAGTGGATCAGCCCCACCCATGCTCCCACCCGCAACGGAAACATAGCATGAGTACATCAGAAAGTTATCATCATGTCATGTTTCCTCTTCTTTCACTGCTTGAAAGCAGTGAGGCGATGCTCCTCCGCCATAGTGAATGAGCCACCATTGGGGGAGCATCACCCACAGGTGCTAGGCCTGACCCCAACTTGACCCCCAGGTCTCCTCCACTATGTGTGCCTCCTCCTTCTCGCCTGGACATTGACACCATGGTGCAATCTGCTGCACTCTCTCCAAATCTGTGACTCAGCCAGCAGGAGCCTCAGCCAGGTGGGATTTCAGAAGCCTGGGTACAGCTGTCACCGCCAAGTCCGCTGGGAAACCTCCAGATGCAGGTTATGCAACAGGGCCCTCTTAGACGTGAAGTTGCAGCACTCCCACCACACATGTTTCGCGCAGCTCAGGGACCTCACCCTCCATAGCATCTGGCCAGCGCATCATCCTCTGGCTTGTGATGCAGAGAGGTGCAGCCCACCATTGGTAATCTCCTCCGTGCACCCCAGTGTAGTGGCAGCGCATGGTATGTGATCCAGACCTCCCTACGTTGGTGCGCAGAAGCACCTCTACCGTTCACAGCTCCAAGGGGCACCAAGCGGTCTTCTCACACAGGTCAGCAATGTGTCTCCATATGACCTGGCAGAGTTCACCACCAGGTAAGGGTGATCGCCGACGCCTCAATGTATACCGCCACGGCCCAGCAACTCCACAGACTCTCCGCATCCCACTCGGGTCCAAGACTCAGGCCCAGCAAGCCCTGGGGACTGTCCGTGCTTTCAAGTTTTTGGATGCCATGGTGTTGCAAGGAATGTGCAGTGATAAGTGATTCATCACTGGTTTTGCCCAGCGATGAGCCTCTTTTCATGATTGTAGCCCTGAATTTCTTCTTCCCCTGGGACTCTGGCTGGTCATCCTGGCTGTTGGTGGCTTGGCGGTGGGTTGTCCATTTGAGCTGCTATTGGCCCTGGCTGCTCTATTCTGCATTCCATTTGTTTAGTTTTGTATTTTTCATTAAAGGTGGATTTATAGGCTATTTTTGCCTCTAGAGGCAAAAAAAGTCACGTTGGGCTGACTAACGTAAGATGTCCCTTTTGTCAGTTTTCGCCCACTAACGCCAGGATTTGTTTCGCCTTCATGTTAGTGTTAGCAGCAGTTTTCACCGCGGCTACCTGACACTATCGCCATTTAGTGACGTATTGTAAATACATTGTTAACAGGGCAATCGTTTTTGGTGATAGGCCGCGTTAAGAAAACTGCTGCTAACTAACGCTAACACTAATTAGCTGCAGTTCGTGTACATATACCCCGTTGTGTAATATAGTCTTAACAGCCTGCTGCACATTAAAGGCCTGCTCCAGCATTAAAGGCCTGAGTCGAATGCGAGGGCCTTTAACAAGGGAGAGGGCCTTTAATGGCCGACAGAGCCCGCTATAGAGGCCTATAAGGCTATTAGAACGTTCTGCCCGTAGAAGGTAGAATGTTCTAATATGTAAAACAAAGGCCTCACGGAGCTCGAGGGGGTTGGAATCCCCTTGGGCTCCGTGAGGCCTTTGTTAAACATTACAATGTTGGAGCTCCAGGCTCCTACCAGCCATTAGATGCCCGGAACACTCCATCATTTTCAATGGAGCGTTCAACCTTCCAATGCTCTAATGTAGACTTTGTGAACCAACAAAAGCGTAAAAGTAAAGAGGCCGCTGTAAAGTTCGTTCAACTTTCTGCGTGTCTTCTAATACATTATGCCGACAGAGAAACAGTTAATGAAGACAAACCTTGAGCAATATATGGAAAGTTTCATATTCGATTAACATTTGCTAATAAAATATGCCATCACAGCTGGATTTAAAGGCAATGTGGAATTGCTTTGCGTGTATTGGAGCTTTCATAACACTAGAGAAGGACAGATTCTCCCTTCACGCCGTCCCTGGGAGTTTAAAAAAAGCTACCATCTTTTGCAATCTGTATATAAGGCTGCGGGTTGGCATTAATGACTCTTTGTGGGGTCTCTTGGGGCGACATATCATCTAGTCAATTAATTGCACATCTAATTGCATTTTGTGGTCTTGGTTAAATTGCTTACGGTTTGTGTCTCCTTGTGTCTCCACTCAATTATCTGCTGAAAACATTAGAACGCCAGGAGGCAATTCAATTTGTAGTGTGCACTATATTGAAAAATATAATAATTCACTTCGAGGTAATGCAAAACGTCACAAGAGATTGTTCTAGTCCATGTGCGGGTAGTTCACACAGTCCTGTTGCTAATTACTTTGCACTCTGGTACTAGTAGTTTCATTTTATCAATTCTAAATACATATCCGCAAACATTAATAAGCCGGGACAAAATCTGGAGAAAAAAATATACTCGCACTTGGCATTGGACAGCTTTTGTCAACTAAGCTGCCAATTCTATGTGACAGCTAAAATGTTTTTCTCTTTCTCCCTCACAGGGCCTACTCAATTTCGGAATTGTCAAACCTGAGAGCTAGGTCGAAGGGTAGCTTCACAACTGTACACATAACTACATTTAATTCATGGTCCAGCTTATTTCTTTGGTACATCTTCAAACTGCTGCAAAAACGGCCCTGTAACAAAAACGGCACCCAGGGGCCCAAAACCGGCCCCACCCATGCAGCCCACCGGGGGATTGCCAGGTGCCCGCTATGGCCAGTCCGGCCCTGCCGCAGGTGGCGGGGACGGGGGGAAAGGTGGGGTTGTAAATGTAAAAAATAACCAAAATACCAATTATCTTCAGGCAGGTCAACTGGCCGGCCGCAGCCTCTCAGTCCGCTGCCGCCGCCTCTCGCTCCTCGGAAGCAGGAAGCACCCAGGCTCCTGACTCCCCTAGCCAATCACAACGCTTCAGTGCAGGAAACGCTAAACTAAACTGATAATAACGATGGTTATCATCATTTTAGTTTTCTTTTAATTACTGATCGCAGAGCAGTGGGGCAACACTCCTCCACCATAGCAGAGGAGCCGCCACTGGCCAGTGGGCTCAGAGACTCAATTTGTCATGGAAGAATCCTGCAGATGTGCACCAATTCGGATCCCATACGAAGTTCCTTATCGTTCTCTTCTAGCTCACATGCTGTTCAATAGACATAAATAGGGCCCTGGGAGCGCTCCTCGATCACCAAGACATTCCAATCCATCAATACCTCATAGCACCCAATTGGAAGTCATTATATCTTAAAGTGTGATCAGCTAAAGACATCCATTAACTCAGATCCTGACCGAACCTCATTCAATCCTTGATGCCTAGAGTTCATTCCAAACTCAACCAAAAAAGACTGATTGTATCCTCATAAATAGACCACTCACTGAGCCCCTTATCTATGTGTGACTCAATAATGTGTTTTTAGATAGTTACCACCTTGCCTTCCTCATGGACTGCTCCAGCAGTGATCCATACAGGTAACAGCGGTGGGGCCAGGTTGAGGGGAATTCCGACAAATTATGCAGAGGGAAAATTAAATAAATAATTCATTTTCCCTCGTTATGTCCCTCTGAATCCCCCACCGCCCCGGCCCCACCGCCCTACCGCACAGACCGCAGCTGGACTGCTCTCTATTCTGGAAAGACTAGATCGAGAAAATGACAGACATAGCTTGGGCCCAGCTTTCATTGCTGCACAACATTTAGCCATTCATCTCACCTGCAGATGTCTGATCTACAGTCAAGGCCCTCGTCCCGACAGCAATAACGTTCTGCTTGCTGGACTCCACGAATGTTCTCTGACTCTAATTAGAACACTTTTTCATGCAACCGCTTAATTTATCACTAACCAAAGAAAGTTTAAATACATCTGCCCTATCTTAAACAATTTGCATTGGTTCCCACTTCACTTAAAAATCCTGTGTGAGCTAGAAAGTGCGAAAGAAGCTGTTCTTCTTTCACATACGCAAAAATAAATATAAACCACGCACGCAAAACCAGCTTTCAGAGTCTGTGAGGGCACAATCCTCCATTTTCCTCTATACTTACCTCTACAATGGCTCTTGGGTGAAGCCTTTTGTGAGGAATGTGCCACAACACAATTAGGCCCTGACTATTGTAGCACCTAAGCCCAGAGACTTCCACCCATACAGCAAACCATACCTGGAAATGAAAATGAACTACAATGAACGAATGAGCTATGAAAACCTAAATCCTGTTTGCATCATAGTCATGTGCTCTTAGGGCTCGATTTAGAGTTTGGTGGAGAAGGTAATCTGTTGCAAATGTGATGGAGAATCCGGCCCACCAAACCCTTGTTCCGCCCCCTCATTTAGAGATGGGCAGACCATAAGTATTCTGTTCAACAGAGCCCCCTTGGCTCAGTGACGGAATAATGCCTTCGAAGTCACACTGACATCGCACCATCTGTCCTAATTATGGTGGATTGTGTAATTCCTTTTTTCAATGCCCATCACCGCCAGGAAAAAACTGATGGTGAGTGACAGGAAAACAAATAATCAGCAATGACCCCCACACTCTAGAAGAAAACTCTGAAGGTGGCGGGGGGGTTAACTCCCAGTGTGGTGGGGTTATTAGTGTTTTTGCTTTTCACACACATCTCCCATTTTGGTAGTTTGATTTTAAAAAACAAAAGAGACTTTTGAAAACTTTGACGGCCAAATGTCATGGCTGACGGTACAATCCGTAAAACCTTTCCTACATTGACAGGAACGGCCATGACGGCTGTGCCTGTCCGTGTAGCAAGATGTCCATCGGGCCTGAGGACATCTCTAAAATTGGTGCACAGGATGTCCAGCAGGGCGACAGATTAAAATACTCTATCACCTTGGCGGATATTAACCCGTCCACCAAACTCTAAATCAGGCCCTTATTCAGTACAGTATTAATGTTTACATTTAAAATCAAGAGTATACTAATGTTTTCCAATCACATTTGCAGGTCATTTTGCAGTAGTTTGGAGCGTTGAGTGGTTTTGAATAAGCTTGAACATTTTCAAGGTTCAAGTAAGCCAGGAAGCCATGTTACTTAAGGTTGTACATTGGCACGTTACCGACAAGTTCAACTTTGCTTTTGAACCAGCCAAGTGAAAGCAGGGTTTTAGGAGAATAACTAGCCTAGTATGATATTTAGGACTTACATCTTCTTCTTAAGGACATTCTGTACTTCCTCCGGGAGAAGATCGGGACACCTGCTCATTAGAAAGGTTTTTGCTGAAAGTACCCAGTTTCTGTCATGTTTTAGCGCCATTGACATGTGTTGAGAAAAAGCATATATACACTGGTCTAGCATTCTATGCATTTGAGCTTTTATGCTCCTACTGACCATTTCTAGAGAGAGCCTTGGTCAGTTGAAATGACAATTTGTAATAGTCTTAGTTTAACTCTATGGCCTTGTCTTTTGAATGTACTACTTATGATGTCATTGTCATAGGAACAGAACTCTGCAGTTTTTTTTTTATTTTGCAGAGTTTTATATAGCGCGAACCGAACCGAATCAGTTATCAGAGCGCTTTACATAGCACCAGTTACGTTAGTTACATGAGGACACACTTTCATTTTAGGCACGGGGAGATTAAGTGATTTGCCCAGAATCACAGGGGTTTTTTGGCGTCGTTACCGAGACTCGAACCAAGTTCCCCAGGTCCGAGGTCGAGCGCCTTAGTTTCATTCTTTTGCTGTGTTGCTTGCTATCTTATATTATACAAAATTTGGACTTTTGGCTTCCCGGTGTGTGGGATTTTATTTTTGACAGCATCAACAGTTTTTTTCAGTATAAATTCATACGCTATGGGATTACGCCTTTTGCACTTCAGACTGTCACCATCACTGTTGCAATTCAGGAAAAATCTCAAAACCTACCACTTCACCGTCATCTTACTTTGCTAATGACATTTCTTTTCTCTTCTATCCTTCCCTCTGTTTGAAAATGCTTCACTTGTATAGCTCACTACAATGTTTTATTTAAATTGTAATTAGACATGTCCTGCTCCCATCATGTACGGCATGCATCCTTTTGCACTAGGTAGAGCGCTCTGACAACTCCGGGGCTAGGCTCGCCCTTTAGAAAAGCAAGTTCTGACTTTTATTTGACCTGCGGATCACAATTGTGTTCAAAGAAGCATAACTCAGCCTTTCATCCTTCAGGGGTCGATAAAGTTAGTATGATTCTTGTGGGTAACAGTAACGCTACAGCCCTTTCAATGATAAAAACTACAGTCTCAAGCACCATGCAGGAATAAGTTGTTATTGACTGGACTTCTAGCCAGCACTAAATATCAGCTTTAATCATGCTGGGGTTCTGTTATGCATCCAGTGAATGAGGTACTCTGCTGTATTGATGTTGGATCCCACAAGAGTCAGAGGTGTTCAGTTGTAACTAGACTGAGGTTCCAGATAGATCTGGGTGCCATTTGCTTAATTTCCTTTCTGGCAATTATTCAAAATGCCCCAAAAAATTAAGTGAAATTGCGCCAAATACCAGTAAATTATTTTCCGTCATTTTTTCTAGCTAAATGTGCCCTAATTTCTGTTTGGATTGTGAGAATGTATTTTGCACTAACAAAACCCCACAAATTCGCATGTGGCGTGAACATTAGCCACTCGTGCTATGTTCGTTCATTTTGTTCCTGTGCTCCTGCAATAGGAATTTTACCTGAAAGACATTTCGAATATGCGACATTGGCCTAATTTCAGGCATTTTGCGTGAGAAGCAAAATGCAGAAATTTACACTAAATTATGCTATATGAAATTTCATCAGAGTGTATCTCTGATTCACTACCCAAGTCTGTAGCCATTCTGAGGCACAATAAAGTCATGAATCCATCAATGCTCCTGCACTGCGGGGACTTTAGGGATGAAGGCCTTTAGCAGTATGAATATATATAGCCTGTTACATTGCATGCTAGTACATCTCGTTCTATTACAAAGCGGTCGTTACAACGACCGCGACGTTAGAACGCCATACCTTTACCTCACAAGTCATTAGATCGACTTGCAGAAGGGGGTTGCGCTGGATTTAGGAATAGTATCATTTACAATTCCAACTCCAGCCTACGCAACAGTAGGGAAGGTGTAGGAATAGTAAATTATACTATTCCTTAGGTTAGAGCGCCCCCTACAGCAAGTCGATCTAATGACATGCGATGTAAAGCCATCGCGTTCTAACAACGCGGTCGTTGTAACGACCACGTTGTAATAGGAACGTGATGTAATGGCAGCGTTGTAAATGCTGTTTCCCCTAGCAGTATACTCTTCCTTCTGCAGTGCCTTCTCAGTGATGGAGGATCCTGGTGGGCACCAATCTCCTAATAATTCATCCTCAATGCTTTAGGATTCACGATAGTGTCAACTTTCCTGGCAGTGCCTTCTCAATAGTAGAAAGGTCCAGCAGTGTGAGCCTCTTCGACTAATGCTTTCTCAGTGCTTTAACATCCCAGTACTAAAGGACCTCAGCAGTCAGAGATTCATCCCTGCTTATTCATTTTTGTCCTCTAACTACTACCAGCAGGACACTCAACTCTGACAAAATATATTAGTGACTGTCCTTGAAATGAACCATTTACAACAGGGCTCTGTCCACCTGCACACTGCAACTCCTCCTGATGAAGTGAAATGAAACTGTGTGAACCCGCTAATGTGCCCATGTGTCACCACAGGACATCAGGTCACTTCCGGGGAGAGTCTTGGGATTGGCTCAGAAATAGCTGCCAGAATCCGGCTGGTTCATACACAAGTCCAGCATCAGAATAAAAGGAATATCACTACTAACAATGGGATATAAGATCAACCATCATTACTCATAAAACAACAGCAGAGCATCTACTACAACTCAAGCTCACAACATACACCCAATGCTCCATCCTGCAGAGATCGCTTCAGCGCTATCTTCATCACGGAGATTGGAATCCCCACATCCTAGTGCAGCCTTCTCCGAATAAGCCACAGGATTCCATACCTCTGCAACCCTCAAGTCCTCCTCACATTGTACACCACCCAGTGCCTAACTTTAAAAAAACACAACAAAAAAACAGCATTGCAGGGGCCCTCGTGTTTCTTATGAGTCCACTGCCCATGCTGGTGAATGCCGTGAGCTTCCGAATATCACTGCGGGCTAGTTTTGACTCAACCTCATGCCTCCCTATTCCACCAGCATACACCGCCTATCTGTTCATCTCACTCTTGCAAGTTCTTTATCCTTGTGTTCACTATTTGTCACAGCTTTCCTTTAATTTCCTCCTTCTTTGTCCCTTTAATTTGATGTTCCATTTTTTCTCGGTTCAAGTCTGATGATGAAAATTAAGTGCGCTTCTCAAAAATAAGTGTTGGTGGACAAATTAAGCACTTACCCATCTCCCGCAGTGCACTGCACACTTAAACCAATGGCGCTCCCCACCTTTCTTTAGCCACTTTCCGCCTCTAGGATAGCCGCTTTCAACCAGATATATAGACCTTCAAGGCCCAGAAAAGACTTCACTGAGAAAATATCTGATCTCATCATCACATTGTCAGTCCACCATATATCTGAACATCCCTGCAGAGGAAACCACAAAGACTATGAAAAACACCTTGGTCAATCAAATTCCAAATCCCTGAATCCACCCACATCAACAACAACACTAGGGGTCTAATCCCTTCGGCCTGACAGACGATCACATGATATACACACTTTGATCACTATAGACTGGACACACCTTCTCCCTCTTAAATTATCAACAAATATGACAGACATGCTTCTTGTGCTTTCCAGGAGCTCTTCGTGCGTTCTCTAGGAAGAAATCACCACCCTAAGCCCCAAATCCCTCGGTGCCATCAATATCACTACACGCTACCACCTGCCCGGCAACCCCTGAAAGCAACTTTGAATTCACTGAACCACTGACAACTTCCTCCAACACCCAAAGTCTTCCACACACCGGTACTCTAAAGAATCCAGAGACAACAAACCTGATCTCAGAGAAAACAAACCCTCCAGCCACTGAAAGAGAAGTGATTGAGCAAGACCAAGTCCCAAGGTGGCTTCACTCAATTCAAGACTCTATGCCCACTCACATCACACCAGCTAAAGCTGCCTACAAGACAAGAAACAGAAAAGACAGACAAGTTCAAACTAGCAGGACACGATTAAATCAGCCACTACCTACTTCCATTCAGTTGAAAGATAGCTCAGCAAGATGAGTGCTCACTCCAGAGAACTGTTTGTAATCTGCATACTAAGTTAGTTGACTCAGCCTTTCATCCTCCCATGCCTGATAAATGAGCATCCATTTATATCCAGTAATAATAATTGCATTCAAATATGCTCTGTCTACAGAAGCTTTGACAAATGCTCCACGTAGATGGTAGGTTACGATTCCACTAAACAATGCTCCAGGCGGACAGCCTTCAAGTCACTTTCAACCGCGGCCTCATCACTATCCTCCGAGCTCTCATAGGCATCAGCCAAGAAGGCCATCCAGACCTCAAGCGCTGTGAAGCCCTTCTCTGCAAGAACACTCATGGCTCGATGTCAATGCACCCCTCATCTGATGCGGTTCACATGGATCTGGTAAGATCTAGTAAGATCCCACCATTCGATCTCCAACACACAGACCTCTCCCGCCGAGGAACCATCATCCGTTCACTTAAAAACATACTAGAAGCTCTCTCTTCAAGGAGTTATTCCCCAACACTTGGTAAAAGCCCAGCGCTCAATCTCCAGGGGACACTCACTCAGTTAGCTCAGTCGGATAATGTCCGCTGCAGTTTTCTTCACGTTGTGTGCGTCAAACAGACAGCAACCTCCACCGACCACACTTGTATTTACAGGTGATCAGAGACAGACTTCCCTCTGCTTGTGTTTGCTTGCACACCTTCACCACCAACCACCATCCTCAATGCAGTGTGTGCATGGGGGAGGGGCTAGAGCCAGAGGCCTCACCAGCCTCCTTTGTTTAAAACCGATACCTCTGCCTGCCAAGCTGCAGGGCAGCAGATATGGAAGGTGCAGATTAAGATTGTAAAACTCCCTGGAACAGGCCAGGGCAGCTCTTCTCCAGGCCGGGGATCGGATCCCTGAGGAAAGAAGGCCGGAGTCTGTATCTCTCGGTGACGAGTGTGGACAATATCCTTGATAAAGATGTGCTATGAGAATCACTCCCAAATGAATTTCATATTTCTCTATACTAATTCACCACTAATTCTTTATGGGTTGCTACTCGCCGAAAAAGCGCTTCAACGCCTCCTCAGGGGTCGTAAGCGCTATATAAATGCAATTACAATACAATACAGTCCACCCAGTAGCTGCAGAGCTAATTAAAAACAGACTTTATCACCTTCATCAACCCCTCCTGCTTTTAGATGGTGATTTATTTCGTACGTGTGTGCAGTTTATGAGAGGGAACGCATTTACTTTTCTTAGGAACAAACACAGACTGCGCAAACATTCTTTACGGCCATAGGCTGTGGTCTTACCTGTAGTGCTTCGAGTCCGGACGGATTTCTGAAGACGAACAGTCAGTCCAACCGCACCGTATTATTGTGTCTCTCTCTCTCTCTCTCCTGAGTCCTAGTGGACGACTTTGAGGCGCTTTGTCGTATGCATGTGATCAGAAATCCTGCCCTGGGACCGCTGCCTTTGTTCCTGCTCACCGGGTCATTTCTGTCTTGAAGTTACGTTCCTACCTCAAGGACTTCCTCTGCACTCAACTTCCTCCTGAGCACTTACTTCTGCTTCCAGGCACGATACGAGAGGAGGCCGACAGATGTTTAACTCGATAGACAAACACTTCCGGTGTTTCTAAAGGCTCTTCGTTTGAATTCTAAGATCCCACTTGAAGACACGTTCGATCTCGAGTGTTGGAGCATCGTGGGCCGCATAATTCGGCACGTGCCACTTAATCTGCCACCTGCGCCATTTCAGCTAAAAGAAGGTGCCTCCCCCGATGGATATGACGTTCAAATAGTAAAGATGTCAGGTGCTGGAACAGAAGCCCGAAGGCTTTAGAGTTGCGGGGTCCAAGACCCCAATTCTTAGAGGCCCTATTTGGACTGCCTTAAGAGCTCTCCAAAGGAGGGTAGAAGCGCTTTAGCGCCCTACATGAGGGTAGCAAGCGCTATATTACAGGGGCGGAGCTTGGTCAGTAAGATTGGGGGGGGGGGGGGGGGTGAGCTTCAGATTTCCCAATAATCACGTTGGCATATCATGCTATAATACATAATAGGGCAAGGAGGGGGCATGAGAGGGGCCTAAGGGGCACTGGGGAGGGAAAGCAGTGGGGACTGTTAGTGGTATTGAAAACAAAATATTTTGTGAAATAACCAACATTTTTTAAGAACTTCAAAACAGAGAGGAGAGAGAGTTTGTGGGTGTGTATATGTGTGTATATGTATGTATGTGTGTGTGTGTGTGTGTGTGTGTGTGTATATATATATATATATATCTCCTATGGAAAATCCAGCAGACACCTCACCATATCCTACTGAAAGCACCTGCTCCCAACTATTTACTAAAAAATACATCTATTAGGGGAATGTAACACCCCAAACACTCTTGAAGCTACAATACAATATAATGCAATACAATGGTTTCAAACTGTCCCACACCCGGGTTCCTCGGACAATCACCCTTTGATTTCCCTCACAATTCCTACCACCTTCCCTCACCTATTTGCTCCACAATACAGCAGAATAATTTCAGGAGTGTGGCTGCTGGCCAGTGAAATCAAAACGCAGGGGGATGACAACTTCTAATGCTACAATGGGATTTAAACGTTTTGTTTACCTTGAGTTCTTCTAAGTAAAGATAATTTGTTTTAATTTTCTTTGCCACTACTAACAATCTTTTGTTAAGAGATGAAAATTACCTCCACTTTACTTCCAGTGCTGGTCAAATAGTTTCAAATGTATTTAAAAATATGCAGCACTTTTTCATGTCTAAAATGATCCCTTGTAAACACATAGCCTTAGCCTCTTCCAATCTCCTTTCATGAAGTCAGGCACAAGTGTAATGAGGTCACTATACAGAAACATAAATGTAAACACAGATCTATATGACAAAATAAGCAGATGTTTGGTGGAACAGTTGCTTTTTCTCTTTTGATACTTGTGCACCTTGCGTAAAAGATACACTTTAAAAAGCCTTACTATTCTGTAGATCTGCATTCAAGTCGTCTGTGGGTGCAGCTGCACCTGTCACACCCCTAGTTCAAGTGCCACTGTAGCACAAAAACACTCCCGCCCTGCTTCCTTCTGAATGACGTTGTGAGGGCTCCCCCTTTACCCTCATAATTGGAGCTCTGGATTTCCAAAGTGCAATATTAACTATTATGGAAAGACGGCTCCATTCATGAGGCTCCTTCCTTGTTCCCTCCATGTTGTCCCTTCTTTTGACTGCCACTAACACCACATTGCCACCCCTGTCTCTGCTTGCAATTTAAAAATGAGTGCTTCATCCACCCCAAACTTCAGCACTTTTTAATCAGTGTACCATATAACTTTCAACATGCACAACCACATTTTCCTCCAAGGCTTATATTTCCATGCTAATAAGAATTATAATAGTGGGACTTATAGAGCGCATAGCTAATTCAAAACAAAGGGCTGAAAGTCCAGCTCCCACAGGTCGCATATGCATCAGCTCCAGTTGAATCTGCTCAGTCTGCACATCCAGGTTTTTATTTTTTCCATAAGAGGGGTTCTGAAGGGGCCTGACGGGCTGACAGAGGGAGAGTGTTTAGGCGCTATGCACCAATATGTATACAGTTAGTAACTCTATGCTGTATACGACTATGGCGTTATCAGCAATGTCATTTGGGATGTCATCAATGATGTTATATAACGTGTCATAGGTGATTTATATATGTGATATAATAAGCAGTGCATGGCGGGGCTCAAGTTATAGTTAGTTCAGTAAACGATACCTGGTCAATTTAAGTGTTTAGATGGGTGCCGCTCGCTGAGAGGAGCTGGACTTTTGTGTTTGCCTGCCACCTTTGGACCCTGCTGTTGAGGTGAAACTGCGTTAGGGGAAGAGGTTGCTTCACGGAGGACGGGACTGCGAGGCCCACCAGGCTGTGCGTGAGTCACCTGGCACACCTGCCGCCTCTTCCCGTGTCTCCGCCCCCTAATTAACGTTCCGTGTAAGAACTGCTGAAACAACGCGTGAGCGGAACGCGTGTGCGGGACAAATCCCGGGACAAAGCCCGGACTAAGGGCGGACCCTCTGAGACCCTCCGAGAACCGAGGAAACTGGACTGGGCACATCTCCTTGTACTACAGGTACTGATTGCTCTGCCATTGCCCACTACTGCCTTGACCTTTTTGCTTCGTCAAATTCTGTTTTGTAAATGTCTTCTTTAAACATAGACCAGCCTACGTTTGACAAACAGGGTGTGTTGTTAAATGGAACCTTGGATAATTACTTTTCCAAATCATCCCCTGATATTGCAAGAGAGATCATCTTGGCGGAGCGGCGGGCGGACCGACGCCGTTCCGTGGAAAGTATAAAAAATGGGTCAGTTTTATTGTCATTATCTCCCGTCACTGGTTTGACCGACACTGACATTGAATTAATACCTAATGAGTCGATTAATTTACCAGATAACCAGCCCTTGGAAGCAAATGTGGTTGTGCTCACACCAAATATGTTATCCAAGGTAGACACGAACGGGTTATCCTCTACTTCTCAAGTAAACAGTCCAAGTACACTGAAGGGAGATGTTCTGCTACCAGTGAAAATACTCCGCAATAGGGCTACAAAACAGATACCCTCGCAAAAAATCTATGGACCACCACCGATTAAAAAACAGCGGAAAAGGGGGGACCCGTTACAACCTAAGTTGAGTTGTCGTGATTTTGGCAAAAAGGCGATTAACGTTGTGAAGGAATCCTGTACTCTACAAGTAGAATCCGAGGAGATCCCTATATTACCTTCATCCTCAACCCAGTCAAATCTGCTGACAGACAAGGAGGACAGTATGGACACTAGTGGGGTTGTCACCGTACCAACTGAGATCAAGGGTTCTGTGACACTATTTGATATAGAGAGTTTAATTAAATCTTACTCTGCAAGTATTTTGGAGAGGTTGATGGAAGTGGAATGTAGGTTGTGTAAAATTGAGCATGCACTAGGAAGTAAGGACGTTGTAATTGACTCCGGTCCAAACGACGTAGTTAATACAACTTCAAACAACGTATTACAAAACACACTAATTCCAGCTCAAAAACCCAAACTTATTCCAAATCCCATACCTATTCCTCCCTCAACTGCACCTACCTTCAAACCTATGGGGAATACGGTGATAGCGACTGTCCAACAACACCCACCTCCTAAACCTCCACAACAAAAAATTGCTAACCAACAACTTTTAAATGTTACAAACAAAACCCATGGTAACACATCTAATATACTTTTGGGGAAACCAACAAGGGAGGTGGGGGAAAACAGACATACCTGGGGGAAGCCTAGAAGGACTCCTCTGCCCGAACTTCCACCAGAGGCTGTACCCTATGTGGTAGTTCTAACAGGGGTGCCTGTGCTTGGTCACAATAAGAGGGAGGGTTTCGCCCAATTAAAAAATAAGATTATGCATTGGCTGAGTATTTATAGGCCAATTGCAAATCATATTAATGGTGAAATTGCCCACGTTCGTCGTCTCCAATGGTTGGGGGGCAGAACCAAAGACATTGAAGGTGACATAGTGGTGGTGAATTTTAGAGACCCTAATGCTGTCCAATTCATATTGAATTGGCAGACAGGAAGCTCCAATAATACAATAATCCCTAAACCACTAACATACTTTTACCCTAGGTCAGTGGTGTTTCCATCTCAGCACCACCCGCCCCAGTACCATCCCTTACAGCATACACTTCAAACTCAGTCAAATAACCATTTTAGTGTACAGAATGCTGGGAGCAATCAATATGCTCTGTATTCCTCTTCACTACAGAATGCTAACAATATGCGTTATGCACCTTACCCTGTGGAAGCCCCAGACTCTATGGGATGGAATTACGCAATGGCTAGCGCATACAATCCCCAGAAAGGAAGGACGGATCACCTAAAACCCTTCACCCCTCTAGAAACCTTTAATAGGTTTGACATCTTTAGCGGCTTAGATGATTGCGATTGATGCTATTTGATTCGGGGGGATGAGGGGCCAGATACAACGTTTTTTGGTGATGTGGGCATTGTTAATATGCCTGACGTACTGGTTAATACTGTGTCTTCTTGTTTGGATAAAACTGTACTTCACGATGTAAATGTATTCCATGATGTAAATATTCTAGAAGAGCAGGTATTACCCACAACCATCTTGAGTAACAACCCAACAGTAGAAGTACCTACCTTGGTAATTCAACCTGTGCTTCCCACTAACTATGAAGAGATGCCTAGGGCTCTTTCTGAGAGGCCACTAACTCCTAAGAAGTCGATCAAAATGGTCTGTTGGAATATAGCTGGAGTTGCAAAAAATTTGAGGGATCCGGAGTGGGCAAACTTTATAGAGTCTTTCGACCTCTGTTTCTTTCAGGAAACATGGGCAGTGGAGACGCCCCATAGGGTGGGTTACAAGACCTATGGAATTGGCGCGACACCCTCTAGAAGTGGAAGGCCGTCAGGGGGTCTTTTGATATGGGTGAAAATAAACTTAAAGGTAAAAATTGAGGAGATACCCACAAATTCTGTAGACATATTAGCTTTAAAAGCTACAGTATGTAACGGGAAGAACTTATTTCTTGTAAATGTCTATAACAGGCCTTTACCTTCTTCTGGAGAATCGCCAACTATTGCAAAATTAGATTGCTTCTTGAATAGATTAGATTCCAGGGATGATTTCGTTATCCTGGCTGGCGATTTAAATTGTAATTTTGAACCAGTTTCGGGTCTTAGCGAAATCTTTGATGAGGAAGACCAGGCAAACAAAATCTCTATTTTGGAGAATGTTAAATCGGTTAAATGCTCAACATTGGGACTACAACTGATTAGTTTATGTACGGAACACTCTCTTAGGGCTTGCAATGGAAGGTTACCATCCGATAGCTCTAAGAAACCAACATTTACCAGGAATAACTATAAAAGTAACTTAGATTTTGTTATTGCTTCTATTCCTCTCTGGCCAAATCTCCTGGACCTTGAAGTAATGGAACGGTTTGAAAGTGATCATTTCCCCCTAAAGTTGACGTTAGATGTCTTACTTTTTAATAATATGGTTGAGCAATGTACAACTGAGGAAAGTGGCGTTAATAACCCTGAGATCCATATTAGTAACAACAGAAGATCTCTGAAATGGCCATTCATACTGGACCACAGTGACATCCTTAGTGAAATATATTCACTTCTGGCTGGGACCTTTGGACCCTATTTAGCGGCAATGAGTGAGGATGAAACCAAAACTTCATTCCTGCCAATACACCAACATTTTTTTGCTGATTTACGATTACTAGTTACCAAAATGCCCAAAAAAACCCAACAGAAGATCCAGAATCTGTCCCATAGTAAGCCATGGTATGACAGATCCTGTAGAGAGTTAAAGAGGGAATTATTAATCGCAATTAAGGCCAAATCTCCATTAGATGTAAAAAAAGCAAGGAATAATTATAAAGCTGTTCAAAGGGCCTCAAAGATGGCATGGGAGGAAGACAAATGGGCCGATTTGTTGCTAGCCGCCAGATCGCGCGATAATGTGGCTTTCTGGAGGCTGGTCGCAAACGGGAATCACGTAGGTAGGGTGGTCAAGGACGTTTTTTTGGACGAGCAATCTTGGGTCACTCATTATACGAATTTATACAAAAAATACGATGACCCAAATATGGACACGGATGTGGCAAACTACGAATCTCCAGTAGACCAGCTGGTTTTTACTTTAGGCGAAACAGAGCTGGCAATAACCCAAATTAAATCAGGAAAAGCCCCAGGCTTGGATAAGATCCCGGGGGATTTATACAAGCATGACTTAGGAGTATGGGTACCCTATATTAATTATTTGTGCAATACATTTTCTTGCACTTTAGAATTTCCTGAAAGTTGGAAGGGAGCGGAAATTGTTTTAATCTTTAAAAAAGGAGATAGGATGGACCCATGTAATTATCGGCCAATAAGTTTAATGGATATCTTACAGAAAATGTACTCACGACATATTTTATTACGCGTGAGTAATTGGCTAGATGAAAATACAATTCTGACCAAATTCCAAGCTGGATTCAGATCTAAAGTCAGCACAATAGGCCAGATTTTTAGATTCTGCTGCCTCTATTGGAAGTACGTGGTGATTAAAAGGTGTCATTTATATGTTGCCTTTGTTGATTTAAGGGCAGCATTTGATCTGGTGCCTCGCAATCTCTTATGGAAAACTTTGAGTGCAGCAGGCATGCCAAATAATCTTGTCACTCAGATTAAAGAGCTGCATGTAGGGAATTTCGCGAGAATTAGATGGGGCCCAAATGGTGAACTAACTCAAAAGATACCCATCGAGCGTGGAGTCCGCCAGGGCTGCGTCCTGGCTCCTACGCTCTTCTCCCTCTTCGTAAATGATATTCCCTCCTTTTTAGAGAGATGCAAAAATGACTCTCCTAAATTGAACGGCGAAAAGGTGACATCGCTACTATTTGCTGATGATACCATTTTGATTTCCCAAACGAAAAATGGCTTACAGACATTATTAGATACTTTTAATGAATATTGTAGCCAAAAGGGGTTGGAAATCAATGGGAAGAAGACCAAATGTATGGCCCTAAATCCGATAAAACCAGATAAGGGCTGTTTAACATTAAATGGTGAAAAATTGGAATCAGTCCCCCATTTTTTATACCTGGGGGTGACTTTGGATTCAAACTTTACCTGGAAAGCCCAAATGGATAAAAGTAAATTAATCTTTGCTCAGAATGCTAAACCAATTCTTAGGGAGCAAAGTCTGAGCACTAGCAAAGCGGTGTCCCCAGTGATGGAATTATTTAAATCCAAGGTCCAATCATCAGTCCTTTACGGGGCAGAAATATGGGGTCCCGGTTCCAAGGAAACTTTTGGTGTCCTAGACAACAATTTTATGCGAAGTTTGGTAAGGGTTCCGAGAGGTACTCCATTAGTGCCCTTGGAATTGGACCTAAACTTCAAAAGAACCGATCACCAAGTCTTGATTCGACCCTTAATGCTGTGGGTTAGATTATGGCATGTTCCTGAACTTCAAGACTATAGAGACGGGCTAAAAGAAGTTATGATACTTGACAGCCAGGCTGCCACCCCATGGCTAAGGCATATTAAGACCTGGTTGAGTAATATAGGACTGAAACATTTTTGGGAGAACCCTGAGCAATTACCCGCCAACCCCAAATTAGTTTTAAAAAGGGCCTTTTGGAGCTTCATATTAAACAGGACTGTAAGCAATAGAACTAGTGGGACCTTAGTTTCAAAGTTCCTAAATTTTAAGGACGAACCTCTGTACGAGATTTTTATGGATGAAATAGAGCCCCCACTTGCCAAAACGTTATTTTTAAAGCTTAGATATGGAAACTTATTAATTAAAACTACTTTGGCTCGTTGGGCTAGGAAACGTGATGTAGCAACCCCAGTAATGGATGAAAATTGCTGTATGTGTGATCATAACCAGATTGAAAACGAGCAACATATCCTCCTTTTTTGCCCTTTTTACGCTCAGGCAAGAAAGAGATGGATTAAACCTATTTGCCTACTTTTAGGCTTGAGGTCATGTTCACAGGCTCTGAGAATCCTAACAACAAACACATCTCAACAGATAATATTTAGTGTCAGTAGATTCTTACTTACTATTTTTTATCTAAGGAAAAAAATGGGGCATCAATTGTAACTGAACTATTTGCTTGGAATTGATAAAGTGGTCCATTCTATGACTTGTGAATGTATTGTTTCCGCTCCAATTATTTCCCAACTGGAATTGCATTTTTTAACTAAAGTTTTTTATGTAATACTACGTTTTAGCTCAATGAAATGTAATGTAAAGTATGCATTGCTCTTTTATGGCATTTATGCCGAAATAAAGAATTTAAAAAAAAAGTGTTTAGATTTTATCTTACTTCAACACCTAACTATAACGTCACTTTAACCTTTGTTTTTTTTCAGGAAATTGTGTGTATTTTTTTTTTAACATAAGCTAAAATCTTGTAACCATACTGAACTATTAGCATTTGGGGTTTTTTCTCAGTGAATCTCTGTTTTAAAAAAAATCATATTCAAAGTAGAGCACATTCCCAATCCCCCTGGTCAGCCTGCAGTTAATGTTCCCTCTGTGTATGGGACAACCCCATGCTGTGCATGGCTTTGTCACCCCCCCAAAGGCATCCAAACCACATTCTCTTTATTATTTGTTAGTACCACGGTGCTCCAGTGCTATTATCCGCACAAGCTTTCACCCCCTGATATCGTAGATGCTTGCAAGTTTCCTTCGGCCATGAACAGTAGGGGGTTGGCCATGGGCAAGCCCTGTGTCCAACATCCATGCAGATGGCCATTACCCTCCTGCGCATCGCCTTCCACCATGCACAGGAAGAGGCCCTGTTGCAAGGCCTGGCCTGCAGTGCCGCCCTTTGCCCAACACCTCCTCAGACAGGTCGTGTAAAGCAGAGGGTGGATCACAGGTCACAGTTTGTGGCCATACCATGTGTCCAACATCCCAGCAGGCAGCCAACTGCCGGCTGATCATGGCCTTTCACCGCGTACAGCTGGAGGTTGGCTGGAAGGACTGGCCTTCATCCAGCTTTACGGACAAAGAGCCATTGTGCATGGCCTTTGGACCCCCACAACAGGCATGCAAACCAAATTAATTTGTCTTCATTATTATTGTTAATGTATTTGTTTGGTACTGTGGAGCCCACTGCACAAGCTTTCCTCCCATGGTACCATGGTAGCTTGCAAGCTTTCCCGAGGAAGCTTGCGTCCTATCTCAGTACCATGGGGTGGACTTTTTCCAAGGCTCCTGTGGGAGTAGCGTGGTAGCTCACAGGAGGGCCAAAATGGGTCCCACATATTACAGTGGTACCCGTAGCCTGATATTTTCTTTTTTGAATTTTTCCCATGGGATGTCCTTCTGGGTTCACCCCCCACAAGCACCTGGTAGTCTGGGTGTCCCTACACTGCCCATTATGTTCTATTTCCAAAACGTTTTTAGGACACGAATCACAGAGTCCTGCCTTCTCAATTGCGGTCAAAGTGCCAAAATGTCTGACGGACAAAAAGCTCCTTCAGCAAATCAGGGAGCTCTAATTGTTTTAAATTTGAATACCACTGGACTCTCATGGGACCAACAATCCAGACATGCTTAACTTTTTTACCTCTGCAAGTGCACCCAAGCACCTCTTTCAATGCAAATTTAATTGAAAACAGCTGAAAAGATTGACATCTAATCATAAAAATCACAGTTCTAAATTTCTGCCAAATTTGGTGTAAATCTGTTAATCTATTTTGTCTGTATTATATATATATATATATATATATATATATATATATATATATATATATATATATATATATATATATATATATATATATATATATATATATATATAAGATGAAGTGAGTTCGAAACACGTCGGCCAGGAGAACAAAAGTACTGAAGGGGAAGCTGCATGATTTGTATAATAAAGAAATGTTTTCTCACCTTGGCGGAGTGCGGCCTTAATTGCTGGAGCAATTCTTGATGAAATATTTTGCACGGCGCGCTTCAGGCTGTGAAGGCGACTCACCACCTGCCTCATTGAACATGGGACCACTCCAAGTTTAATGTCTCCTGGAATGCGGCGACAAGGGTGGCTTTAATTAATAATACAGCGTCTCCTGCAGAGGCTCAATGGGGGCTGTAAAACTGTTCTTAAAGTTAAAGCGAGCATTTGAACCCACTGAAGGGCTTGATTGGTGCAAATTAAAACTACAAAGCCCAGCATGCTTTGAGGGTGACAATCCAACAGACGGCACATCGGAGGCAAAGGGTTCTTAATTGAGAAGCATGCAGGGGCTTGAGTGGATGCAAGTGACTCATCAACTGATCACTTTTGGCCTTGGAAGAAGATGAAGTGAGTTCATCGAAAGGCGTCGGCCAGGAGAACAAAAGTACTGAAGGGGAAGCTGCATGATGTGCATAATAAAGGAATGCTTTCTCACCTTGACGGAGTGCGGCCTTAATTGCTGGAGCAATTCTTGATGAAATATATATATATATATATATATATATATATATATATATATATATATATATATATATTCACTCCAAACAGCTGTATACACACGCTCTCAGTAGCCGCCACAAAAACGCCAATCAGGATACAATCCAAGGGTGTTTAACAATTTGCAATTGATTAAACACCCTTGGATTGTATCCTGATTGGTGTGTATACAGCTGTTTGGAGTGAATTGAATTTTCCGGCTTGCTCGTCTGGAGTACACGCCACCTCCCTAGGGGCCTCTGGTATACCTCGGAGCTTTCTCTTGGAATATATATATATATATATATATATATATATATATATATATATATATATATATATATATCAGTAGGTAATTTTAATTAGGACCTATTTTCCATAGGAAGAGCGTTTTTAGGTCTCGTCCTTTACCATTGCGAAGCAATGGGAAATGGGGGAGAATTCAAGTGCTCAAACGGATTGTCAAACCACCGCTTTTTTCCGTGGCGTTTTCTTCGCGTGCACGTACAGGCACGCGCATTTGGCCCATACACTTTCATGGCCATCTGTTCCTGTTCCTCAATGTCCCTCCCACCCTTCGTTTGATCTTGCCGAGAGTTCAGGCTAATGGCTCTCCCCCCTCCCCCAGCACAGAGCGCGCATCGCGGCCGCACAGCACATCAAAGGGCTTCTCCCAGCGTGTGCTGTGCAGCTTCTCCTCCCCTAATTATGTGGCCGGCCGTACTTGTGTTTCCCGGCCGCTCTTGTATTTAAGTAGCAGCAGCAGCATTTCTCCTGCGCCAGGCCACATCAAAGGCTCTGTGCCACTTTCACCCACACAGCAACACTTACAGACACGCAACGCCACTCACACCCACGCAAGCCCACTATCATCCACGCAACACCACACTCACCCACGCAACGCCACTCACCCAAGCAACACCACTCACCCACGCAACCCCACTCATCCACGCAACCCCACTCACCCACGCAACACCACTCATCCACGCAATGCCACTCATCCACGCAACGCCACTCACCCACGCAACGCCACTCACCCACGCAACGCCACTCACACACGCAACGCCACTCACCCACGCAACGCCACTCACACACGCAACGCCACTCACACACGCAACGCCACTCACACACGCAACGCCACTCAGTCACGCAACGCCACTCAGCCACGCAACGCCACTCAGCCACGCAACGCCACGCAGCCACGCAACGCCACTCAGCCACGCAACGCCACTCAGCCACGCAACGCCACTCACACGCGCAACGCCACTCACACGCGCAACGCCACTCACACGCGCAACGCCACTCAGCCATGCAACGCCACTCAGCCACGCAACGCCACTCAGCCACACAACGCCACTCACCCACGCAACGCCACTCACCCACGCAACGCCACTCACACATTGTGGGTGCAGATTGTGGGTGCAGATTGTGGGTGCAGATTGTGGGTGCAGATTCAGGGTGCAGATTCAGGGTGCAGATTGTGGGTGCAGATTGTGGGTGCAGATTGTGGGTGCAGATTGTGGGTGCAGATTTAGAGTGCAGATTGTGGGTGCAGATTCAGGGTGCAGATTCAGGGTGCAGATTCAGGGTGCAGATTGTGGGTGCAGATTGTGGGTGCAGATTGTGGGTGCAGATTTAGAGTGCAGATTGTGGGTGCAGATTGTGGGTGCAGATTGTGGGTGCAGATTTAGAGTGCAGATTGTGGGTGCAGATTCAGGGTGCAGATTCAGGGTGCAGATTGTGGGTGCAGATTGTGGGTGCAGATTGTGGGTGCAGATTGTGGGTGCAGATTCGGGGTGCAGATTGTGGGTGCAGATTGTGGGTGCAGATTGTGGGTGCAGATTGTGGGTGCAGATTTAGAGTGCAGATTCAGGGTGCAGATTGTGGGTGCAGATTGTGGGTGCAGATTGTGGGTGCAGATTGTGGGTGCAGATTGTGAGTGCAGATTGTGGGTGCAGATTCAGGGTGCAGATTGTGGGTGCAGATTGTGGGTGCAGATTCAGGGTGCAGATTGTGGGTGCAGATTGTGGGTGCAGATTGTGGGTGCAGATTGTGGGTGCAGATTGTGGGTGCAGATTCAGAGTGCAGATTCAGAGTGCAGATTGTGGGTGCAGATTGTGGGTGCAGATTGTGGGTGCAGATTCAGAGTGCAGATTCAGAAAAAACTCAGCAGCACCACCACCATTGCAATGCAATAGGTCTCGTTTTAACGCAAATTTAAGCTATAGGCCTTGTAAATGACAAAGCCTTTTATTTATGTTCCAAAAACCAGAACGCAAAAATAAAGGGCATTATCATTTACAATGCTAATAGTTCAGACTCGCGTTATTGCGAGACCTATTGCATTTCCAATGCTTGTTTGACTTGCATATAACTTTGGTGCTGTTGGACAACTGAAAACGCCTCGCCTATAAATTAACTCGGCCTGGTGCTCAAATGACTTCACAGTCATGGAAAGCACTATCCAGCTGAAACCATACATCCAAGGCTGGCCTTCAGATCAGCAAATCAAGCTCTGTTGCTCATTTCAATTTCTTGCTGCGACACAGCTGGCAAGACTATGTTGTGGACCCAAATTTATGGCCTTCATCACACAGCCGGTTTGACATGTAACTTCCTGATGGCCTTCAGGAAGGCTGCCAGATCTACTATGTCAACAGATACACTGCTAAGCAAGACCAGTCTCTCCTGCCAATTTACAATTAAGTCTGTGAACAGTGAGTTTATTAAAACAGAATACAGAAATGGAGACAGTAGCAGATGTTAGTGGTTGTTAAGAAAGCCTCTTAGGGGTCCGTGAATATCCAATCAGAACCCGTTAGTGTCCACTGAAAATACCAATAAATATCTAGGGATAGAAAATAAGGGGTCTCTTAGTAACTACAGCTACGTCAATCAGTGTCTATGGGACGGTCCATCCAATGCCAAAGGGCATTCTCAGGAGAACCGAGTGTTCAGAATCTCAGCAGTTAATAAGTGTTGATACCAGATGTCACTGGAGTGAGCATTGCCAGAAGGCTCCAAGCCACCAGAAGACTTATTTCTAGCTGTGCGCTTCCGTTTGCTAAAAAGGACGTGTTCTGGTGTGCTCAGGGTTTTAAGTGGGCTGGGTCTTACCGATGCTCAGCACTCACTGTTCTAAAAAGCAAGGTCTCTGTTGGGCTCTCCATTTTTGCCCTCACCTTCAGGATGAAAAACTCTATATTTTCATTTAAATCACTGGCCAATAGTACTGTTTCACCACACTAATTCAACAATTATCCTTATGGGTTCCAGAGTAGCGTGCTACTTCCGCTTCAAAACCCCATCAGGGGTAGCAAGCGCTTTATAAACACAAACCTCGTTCCCTCTTCTATCCCGCCCTTCTCTACCCAAATAACTGAATAACCTATCCACTACTGTGGAGAAGTGTGGCTCAATGGTTAGAGCGGCAGACCCTGATGCAGAGGTCTAGCCCGGGACCAGGGTTCAATTCCCCGCCTCGGCGGGTCTTGGGCTCAAAATTCCACGGACCTGATAATTCTCGCCTCGGTGCCTATTCCAATCATGGAGTCCCACTCTGCAACTCTGGGCAATAGCTTGCTTAATCTCCACAACGGCCCCCACAACGCTAAGGATGCCTGGCCTCCACCTTGGGGGTGCCCAGGAGTGGACACCTAACAGGGAAAGCCAGGATGGGTTCCACAGCGGTATTCGTACAAGCACCTTGAGACCCTTGCGGGTGAGTAGTGCACTATACAAGTATCAATTTACATTTTTACTTAAATTACTTCATATTTTACTATACTAATTTTCAACACTAATGCTTTATGGGTTCCGGAGTAGCGTGCTACTCGGCAGAAAAGCGCTTCAACATCCATCAGGAGTAACAAGTGCTATATAAATGCAAACCTTTCTTCCCCAGAGTAGCGTGCTACTCCCTGAAAAAGCGCTTTGACGCCTCGTCAGGGGTAGTAAGCGCTATATAAATGCAATTACAATACAATACAATACTGGCTTGTTGTAGCTGTAATGTTGCTTGTCGTATTATATCTGGATGCAATGATACAAGTAGTAAAATACCAGTTGGGCATCACACGAAGCTAAGCACAGATTTTAAGCTTGCCTGTTTTTAAGCCATGCCCTTAATTACACCAGCCACGCCCCTTTGAAAGACACCCCCCCCCTCCCACACCCCACTTTTTTCATCCCACTTAAAGCCCTGTGTGTATTCTTGGTTCAATTCATTGCTTGAAATGGAAAAATGGAAGTGCAGGTACTCTGTACGAGAGTACCTGCTTGTTTTTGAGAAGAGCTGGTACTCTCCAATTAAAAGTACTGCATTTCTCTTGAGAAGTGCGGGTACTCTCTGTCTCAAAATAAAAAAGTGCCGCTACTCCGTACCCCATTTAAAGCACTGGTTCAATTGCATTAAACCAATTGTCTCACGACACCTGAAAATAAAGATGGGGACAAGTAGAAACTGGTAGGCGTAGAAGCATCTAATTGCTTTAAGCATAGCTGTTGGGTGGCGACATTAGTAACCCATCAAGAACCCATTCTGTGTAGAGTGCGTGTAACAAGTGAACGTGTTTATTCACCCATTCATTCACCCTGTGCTGGCTCTGTGGTCAACTGCAGCACTTTACTTTTTTAGGCCCCAGTCTATACGTCGTGGAAACGTGAGATGTCTCAAAAGGCAAGATGCTGTTAACAAGGAAGAACGACTGAGGATGTGGGCAATACACCAAGGACATTTGGAAGCTGCGGGCCAGTGAGTGGACGTGGGCAGCTTCAGAGTTAGACGGAGTCAGGTACCTCGAGAGTTTAGAGCGTGCCCTGTGGCTCAGTCTCTTATGGATCAGTGAATGTTCATAGCCCAGGCCCTGAATCCAACCAATAGATTGCAAGGGACGTAGCACGAGCCGGCCTTACGAGTTTCTGGATGTTTACAGAAATGGGACAAAAGTCATCGATGCGCAGGGACAGTCAGTCGTGGCTTTTTAATCATTCACAGACGACATCCTAGGCGTCTCTTTACCGCGAGACGCCGACCGGGCAGTCTCGGAATGCTCTGGTCAGAGGAGCCGGACTTGAATGTCCGCCTTCATTGTCCAGGAGTCAAGGGTCGGAGTTGGGACGAGAGACTGGCCGTGATTTCTCCATTTCCCCCTCAATTCTTACCTCCTCCGCGGCCGGTCTGGACGGGGTGCGGGGCCGCATGAAAGGAGACGGGGGACCCAGAAAGCGCCTCTGTCCCTCACCGAGGCGCCCCGTTATGTCCCCTTCATCTTCCTTGTGGCCCCGCCCCCAGCGTGCTTCGGTAACCATGGCGACCACAGCCTCGGGTTTTGGGAGCTGTATGTGGTGAGAACTCAAGCAAACAACCAATCAGAGGTCCGCAGCTGAGAATTCACCCAATGAGCGACGGCAGAGCCGGAGCCGGGTCTCGGGAACAGCCAATGAATGGCGAAAGAGGCCGTGCGAAAAAGTCAAGGCTGAGAAAGGAGTAAACACGAATCAGGGTAAAGTCAATGTGGGACAAGCCATGGTGCAGCAAAGGATTCTACAAGCCTTAATCCAAGAAAACAAGGGAGCAGATTTACAAGCCCCTTGCGCCTCTTTTACGCTGCCGTTGCGTCACTTTTGTGACGCAGCGGCGGCGCAAAGCCAGCGCCATGCTGCGGGGTATTTACAATGTGACGCATCTGGGAGATGCGTCACGTTGTAAAGCCCTGCGCCACGTGTAGGCGTTCTGGCTCAGGGTGGGGCGATCCAGCGTAGGAACGCCTCCTCAAAGTGGCTGAGTGAAATCTACAAGATTTCACTCTGTCACTTTTAAGGCCATGCTGCGTCAAAACCCTGCATCTGCTTGAAACAGGTGTAAGGATTGACACAGCGTGTTAGGGATAGGGCACCCCCAAGCCTTCCTGGAGCTGCAACGCAACTCCAGCAATGCGCTGCCTTTCCGACGGGGGATGTGACACACATCTGCCCATCCGTGCGCCACGGTGCGCCGCATTGTAAATGTGGTGCATCAGTGGTGGCACACGGGTGGGCAGATGCATCGCAACTCTTCTGGCGCCTCCCTGCTGATTAGCAGAGATGCGCCAGAAGTAGTAAATCTGCCCCAAGTGCCGTCCACCCCCTTATATAGGGTGACCAGGGTTTGAGATACAGGGACAGGCCAGACATAAATGTGGGACTTTATTTTTATTTCAACATGTGGCCTGTCCCATTTGTTTACGTATATTTGTAAAAAGGCGCCACACTTACAAGGCTGCATTTACTTAGCATTATCTATGCCAGGACCTCCACCCTGAGCCCCCTGCCTTTCTCCCAGCCGTGACCCCTCTGCTGGGAGCATGCAGGTGACCTTCTTCTGTCCTGTGCTACCTGATAGAAACAGATACATCACTTACATGTATTCAGTCTTCAGAGCCGCCTGTGAAAGGAGAGCATACCGTTCAATTCTGCTTTGGGGCCCATCGGGAGACGGGGAGGGGAAGAACCGACCGGACACAGGTGTAAGGTGTGATAAAGGCCGCTTTTATTGGAAAACAGGTGCATCCTGAAAACATACCCCAACCTTGGCCTTTGCCGTACAAAACTAGGCCTAACTAAATATACATATACCTGACCAATACCCCCACCCCCACCCCTAAACAGTTCCCCGACAACATCATCAAAATCCTTATCAGTTACCCAAACGCCTGCCTCAACTGTTTTAACATCTGCCATATATACACTCCCTCCCCTTCAACCAGTAAAGCTCCTTCCTCCTATCCTACCCCCCCCATTATAACTAGGGAAAAGCGCCATCCTACATAAAATTCTCCAGCACCTGCTCCAGCGACAACACTTTTCAACCCTAACACAGAAAGCACCTGCAACCAACAAAAACCCCCTTAATTTTCCCAACCTTGGAGAGAGAAAAGAAAGAACCCCCCCCCCCCCCCCATCCTAAGGGAGGGCGGGTGGGACAAAATACTCAGAGCCCCCCGGCTGCTGGGTCACTGTCCCATGAAATGGTGACCAGTGACCCAAAATGGCCGCTTATTAACCCTCCCAGCCCAAAAGGAGCCCAAAAACCGCCGCCCAGCCCAACCAGCCCAAAGTCCCTTCCTGTGTCCCATTTTATTCCTCCCCTCCCCTTCCTCCCGGTGCCCCAAAATCCCCAGGGGGGCGAGCCTCCCTCCGGTCGGCCACCCCCCGCAAAGCCCCATTGGGGCCCATCGGGAGACGGGGAGGGGAAGAACCGACCGGACACAGGTGTAAGGTGTGATAAAGGCCGCTTTTATTGGAAAACAGGTGCATCCTGAAAACATACCCCAACCTTGGCCTTTGCCGTACAAAACTAGGCCTAACTAAATATACATATACCTGACCAATACCCCCACCCCCACCCCTAAACAGTTCCCCGACAACATCATCAAAATCCTTATCAGTTACCCAAACGCCTGCCTCAACTGTTTTAACATCTGCCATATATACACTCCCTCCCCTTCAACCAGTAAAGCTCCTTCCTCCTATCCTACCCCCCCATTATAACTAGGGAAAAGCGCCACTCGAAAGCCCCCTACCGCTTTCGACCCCCCCTCCTAGGTCCCTTGCACCTTCGTATACCTTTGCACCCCTATTGCCCGATCCAATGCTTCCTTCAGTTGTACAATATAGAGCTCCATCCCGTATCTCGACAAATGTACCCCATCCTCCATAAAAAAGTAGACCGCCCCATACCTCAGTTCCGGATGCTCCATTCTACCTACCCCTTCCTTCTCACAAAAAGCCCTCATCTCCCTGTTAATCTTCCTCCTAGTCCTGTCAATAGCCCCTGGTCTCTCCGCACCCCTCCAACATCTCCGAGGTATAAACTCCGACCAGATGACGTAACACCCCGCCCACTGCCTCTTGATCTCTAGTAAATCCCTCCTCATCTGCTTTACCAGTGCCAGTTCCTTACACTGAACCAGGTCGTTTTCCCCCAGATGAACCACCAAAACATCCGGGCACACCCCTCCCCGCACAACGTTATTCAACACCGGCACCAACTCGTGCCAACGCATGCCCCCTTTACCCCTCCAATGACACCTAAACAATTGCTCATCCAATTCAAGGTTAAGGTTCCTGTATTTTTCCCACTCAGCCTTCTCCGCTCTCTTTACAAAAGAATGGCCCACCACGTATATAGACACTGCTGCCGCTGTAGGCCCCGCCACCGCACCTGGAAAGAAACATATATGAGCAGCAAATCCAAAATCCAGCTTAGTCCACCACTACCCCTCGCAACCTGACATACGTCTTATAACAGTCCGATTTCCATCGTCCCAACTGTTTAATTTCCTCCTTCCCCCAACCTTTACGTGCCGCCTCCGTCGCCGCCCCGATGCGAAACGAATGCGTCCCGAAGTCTTTCGGATCCTCACCCATACACCGCAGGGCGTGCCGCAGGACCCATAACAACTGCGCAGCCGTCACTCGTCCCGCCTCTCTCCTGCCAAACACCTCCGCCCCAACCTGCACCCCTCCGTCCGCCAGCCGTCTCCCCCACTCCACTGGACACACCGCCTCTGTTCCCCCAGGACCCAGCAACACCCAAGTACCCCTCCCTCGCTGATCAGTCTTGGAACGTTGAAGCCGCACTGCGACCTCCCTGCCTCGGAACTCCACTTCCCCCCACGTCAGCCCCGCCCGCCCCTTCAAACCCACCAACTCCGACACCCGAAAGGCCCCGAAATACATCCACGACATCAATGTGGAAAACCGCACCGTCTCCTCCTGATCTCTGCACACTACCGGTAAACAGCCCACCAGTCCTTCCAACATCGCCTCTGTGATTGGCCGTCTCCTCCGCACCTGAGCCCCTCTCTCTCTCTCCCAACCCTCCAAAAGACGCCCTCCCAATTCACCCGCCGAGGGGGCATAACCCGACCAAAGCTTGCCCATGAACGCCAAACCTGCCAGTTTACCCGCAATTGTCACTCTCGCCAGACCTTTGTCCATTAACCCCAGCACGAATTGCACCACCTGCTCTTCCCGACGCCACTTGTCCCGCTGCCTTACCGCTCCAAAACGCAGAAACTCCAGCCAGGCCTGTTCGTAACTCCTCCACGTGGACGCTGCCATGGACGACCTCACCAATTGAACGACCCGCGCTCTCCCACCAACCACATCTCCTCCGGCACCTCCGTCTTGACCGCCGCCGCCTCCGTGGCTAGCCCATGGAACCTCCGCCACTGTTGACGAGACAAAGCATCCGCAATGTCATTGTCCACTCCCGGCACATGCTGAGCCCGAAACAAGATATTGTGTACCAAGCACCTCAACACGAACACGCGCATCAGCTTTAGCACCTGGGGCTCCCTCGCAGACTGCCGGTTCACCACCTGCACCACCGACATATTGTCCACCTTGAACAACACGCGCCTGTGCACCAACTCATGCGCCCACACTGTCACAGCCACCACCAGCGGGAACAATTCCAAGAAAGCAATGCTTCTCCCCCCCGCCTGCCACTGCTCCGGCCATTGTTCCGCGCACCACCGGCCCGCCCAGTAGAGTCCGAAACCTCCGACTCCCGCCGCATCCGATGACATCGTCACATCCCACTCCCACTCCTCCAGGGGCGCCATGGGAACACCGTTGAATCGTTCCAAAAAGGCCAACCACATGCACAGATCTTCTCTCGCGCCCGCCGATAGCCGTACGTGATGGTGAGGCAGCGACAAACCGGACAAGGCCAATCCCAACCGCCGACAAAAGGTCCGCCCCGCTCGCACAACGCGGCACGCGAAATTCAAATGCCCCAGCAACACCTGCACCTCTCGCACCAACACCTTCCGCTTGGCCAACATGCCCTTCACCAAATCCATCATCGCCGACCGCTTGTCCTCCGGTAGGCGTGCTTCCATGGCCGCTGAGTCGAGCTCTATCCCGAGGAACGACAGCACCGTGCTGGGCCCCTGCGTCTTCTCTGGCGCCAAAGGCACCCCCAGGTAATCCATCAGGTCCGTAAAACTGCTCAGCTGCTGCTGGCAGTCCGTAGAACCGGGGCTGCCCACCAGGAAGAAGTCGTCCAGGTAATGCGTAATCGCCTCAGAGCCTGTGCGCCAGGAAAAAGCCCACTGCAAAAAAGAGCTGAAACGCTCAAACAAGGCACACGACACGGAGCACCCCATTGGAAGCGCTCTATCGACAAAAATGAACCCATCCAGCTGAATCCCCAGCAAATGATGATCAGCTGGGTGAACCGGAAGCAACCGTAATGCCGATTTCACATCGCATTTTGCCATGAGCGCCCCCCGACCCGCCGTCGTCACCAACATCCTCGCGACGTCCACGGACGAGTAGGACACCGATGCCAAATCCGCCGAGATAAAGTCATTCACCGACGCGCCCTCCGGCCATGAGAGATGTTGAATCAGGCGGAATTGACCTTGCTCTTTCTTTGGGACCACACCAATGGGTGAAATTATCAAATCTCTCAACGGCGCAACCTCGAAAGGTCCCACCATCCTCCCCTCTTTCACTTCCTTGAAGAGCTTCTCCCGGACGATACCCTTGTGTGCGTTCACGGACTTCAGGTTCTCCGCCCATCGAGCGATCCGCGGACCCTCGTACCCCAACCGGAAACCCTCCCTGAAACCCCGATGCAGCACCGTCGCATCGTCCGCCCGCGGATACGCCTCCAAGAAAGGTTCCAGCCGATCCAGCCTAACCGGTGTACGAGCCTTTTCCCATGGTACTCGCTCCCCCCTACCCCCTCCCCTCCCCCTGCCGGGCACGGGAGCCGGGAATTGACCCTGTGAGGGGCCTCCCCAAAGCCCCCAGCATCGCGCCTCTGGGTGACGTTTTCCACAAGCGGAGCACTCATGCCGAAAGCGGCACGTCTGCCGGAGACAGGAACCCCTGTTAAAATCCCAGCATGTCCCAAAGCCGGGACTGCTCCCGGCTCCCCCGTCCCCACCCCCCCACGGGTGGGGCGAGCCGAAAAGGGGGGAGGAGCCAGCGGCAAGCCACTGGCCGTGTAGATAGTGCGGCCAAATTTCGCCCCACTCATCGTCAGCTGGTACAGGTCCGCGTCCAACTCCCCCCACTTAGCCTCCGGGTCGGACGCCATGTGCCCGGAACTCCTCATCGTAATGCGACCAAGCATTGCCCCCGTAGGTCACTTGCGCCCGCCGCACCACATCCATGTATTTAAACAGCGCGACCGCCCTGTCAGGGTACTTCTCACAGTACACGCTCACATAAATCAAGAAAGCCGCCGACCAATTCTCGATAGTAACCAGCACTTTCGGCCGCCTCGCCAATTCCTGCTCCTCCTCTTTCGACCCTTCCTTGGCCATCAATTCCCGGTGGAGCAACTTCAAAATCTCCACGTACTCCCCCTTCCATATCTTCTCCCTAGTCGCCATCGACAAATGCGCCCCCAACAGCTTCGCTACCCCCATGTACGGCAGCTTCTGTAGTAGGGGATCTCTGTGTATAGTCATAATCTAGTGAATAGTCCCGCCCATGTGCGTGGACCCCGGAGCAATCAAAAATAATCTCTTACAGTGTCAAAAAATGCAGAAAATGCATAGACACTTAAGAGAGAATTTAAAGACAGATAATGCAGCCAAAAAAAGGCTACACTGTCCAGTACTTCAACTAGAAATTCCACCATAAAATCCACAAAACAGCAAAGCCTGTACAGATTTCCCTTGCTTAACAGCAAAAACCCTCAGGAATGATAGAGAGAAGAACCTGGACAGACAAGCCCCATAGGCTGCCATTATGTGGCTTAATTAGGATACTGTGCCTTTAAGGAACCTTCCAGACCCTTCTCTCAGTATCCCAGAATGCATAGCAGGTCCAACTTAGCCTCAGTTCTTTTTTCCGGCTCCTGCAAGCAGGACCCTGGAGCATTGAGCTCTCCCTTTCAAGGGTTTTTGTTAGTGTTTTACACTGATTTCGATTTTTGGTACTTTTAAAGTACTCTGGTGACTTTCTTTCTGTGTTTCTGCACTCTTTTTTGTCCATAATGCCTGCATTATTCGACAAATGCCCTGAGTGCTCAAGAAAGAAGGCCAAGACAGACTCCCATGAGGTCTGTATTCTCTGCCTTCCCTCTTCCCACATCCCTGAGGAGTGTAGGATCTGCAGAAGCTTCTCTGGAAGGACCCTGAAGGAGAGGAAGAAGATCAGGCTTCAGGGACTTGAGGAGAGAAAGCTGAAGGCACGAGGTGGGTCAGGAGGGGCTCCTTCTACCCATGCTGAGGCCTCTGGGGGGCTCCCCAGGGGCAGGAAGACCAGCCCTCGCCCAAGGTCTCCGTCTGGGTCAGTTGCGCTGACCACGACGTCGAGGGGACGGTCAACGGCCAGTTCCAGGTCTCCCCAGGGCTCTGGGTCGAGAAAACGTCGCCCGTCGACGTCGAGGAACGTGTTCCGGCCGCCGTCGAAGCCGGTGTCGATATCCTCGTCGTCGCTGTCGGCGTCGAGTGATCGACATCGGAGGGCCCGGCGTCGGCGCTCGCCGTCGAGGCGACACCGCCGTTCGCCGTCGAGGACATCGTCGTCGAGGGGATCCTCGTCGTCAAGGTCGCCGTCGAGACGAAAGGCATCTCCGGCGCCGAAGAGGTCGACGTCGAAGCATTCCAAAAGGCCGACGTCGAGACGGTCAAGGAGATCGACGTCGAGAAGGTCGGAGAGGTCGACGTCGAGAAGGTCCAAAGGTTCGCCGTCGAAGCGATCCAGGAAGTCGACGTCGAGACCGGCGAAGAGGTCGAGGTCGCCGTCGAGGCACCATCGCCCGTCGTCGAGGTTTCGTGGCTCGTCGATCTGGTCGGGGTCGACGTCGAGACGGAGACACGGTTCGACGTCGAGGAGTGTGATTCGGTCGACGCCGAAGGACCGTTCGACGTCGAGGGGACATCGGTCGTCGTCTGGACACCGGTCTTCAGCGTCTGGAGGTCCTAAGGACAGGCCCAGGACTGTGGGGGGCTCCCCACTCTCTGGTAGAGGTGATGGCTCGCCGGGACCGGCGCATTCCGGGGTGGATACTCCGATGAAGCCGTCTACGCCTCCTCCGCGGCCGGCTGTGCCGAAGGGTCCTCCTCCGAAGGCCCCTACCCCGCCTCCGAAGCCGGCTCCGCGGGACCCGCGTCCGGTTGCTCCTCCACCCCCGATCCCACCGAGGGGGGTGTCGATGCCTAAGTTCCCGACGCCTCCGAAGAAGACTCCTAAGAAGCCTGGAGCTCCTGACCCTGGGAGGCCGAAGGAGCGTCCGAGGCCCAAGAGGTCGAGGTCTCGCTCGGGGAGACGGGACAAGTCGAGGAGTGGCCGCGGATCTTCATCACGATCCAGGCATCATCACAAGAGACGTCGGTCCAGGTCACGTTCTCCGTCTGGGACCCGTTCCTACTCGCCCACGCTGTCCGATTCGCCGGAGACTAGGGTGTCTCCGATAGACGATATTAGCACATTTCAGGAGGTTCTCCTGCGTGGTGCGGCGAAGTTGGGCATTGAGGTTGAAGCGCCTACGGCTTCTACCTCGGTAATCTTTGAGACTTTACACAAAAGGCACTTGTCTCGCCCCCTGTTACCTCTGGTGCCGGGGCTCCTTGAGCCCGCCGAACAGCTATTCCTGACGCCGGCAACGGTGAAATCTGTACCTTCCAGGATACTGAAAAAGTACAGGGCTCCGGACTCAGACCCAGCCTTCTTGAGGAAGGACCCGGTACCGGATTCAGTCATCGTGACTGCTGCTCGGAAGCTTCATGCCACCTCCCCTGCGTCCACGGTGCCTCCGGACAAGGAGAGCCGGTGGATCGATTCTGCTGGTCGCAAGGCGTGTGGGACATCCGCCTCGTCCATGAAGGCAGCCAGTGACTCGGCTTTGCTGGGACGTTACGACCGGTCCCTTTGGGACTCGATGGAGCAGTTCGCAGACCTCGTCCCTCGAGACCGCAAGGAGGACTTTGTGGAGATCGTCAAGGAGGGGATGTTGGTCTCTAATCAGGCCATCAGCGCCGCAGCAGACATATCGTTGCTGTCCGCGCACGGATATTGCCACGGGATTCACCAGAGACGCCATGCTTGGCTCAGGTTGACATCGTTGAAACCGGAGGCACAGCAACGCGTGGCGAATCTCCCGTTTTCCGGAGATACCCTCTTCGGGAAGCACGCGGATGATGAGATGGCCAGGATGAAGGCCGAAGCGGAGACCCTGACGGCAGTGGGCCTGGAAAAGCCCAAGGAAAAGAAACCCTTCCGACAGTACCAGCGTCGGTTTGGGGCGCAGGGTCGTGGAAGGGGGCAGTCTGCTGGTCAACATCAACAGCGGCAGCAGCAGCAGCAGTACAGGCAGCCCTTCCAGAAGCGACAGGGTGGTAGAGGTCGTCAACAGTCCTCTACCGCGACCAAGGGCCCGGCCGGGTCCCGTCCCTGAGCTGTTACTTCCCCCTCGTCCGTTACCCGCTCCGGTGGGGGGAAGCGTTCAATTTTTTCTGGCAGAGTGGAGAAAAATTACTCAGGACAAGTGGGTGCTGAATATTGTTTGCAATGGATACAGTCTACGTTTCACCAGCCCTCCTCCATCGATTCCTCCCGTCAGCTCGCAGTATCAACTGCGCGAGCTTCAGACGGAGGCGGACGTTCTGCTAAGGAAAAGGGCGATCGAAGACGTACCTCTGTCTCAAAGAGGAAGAGGTCTGTACTCTCGGTTCTTTCTTGTCCGCAAGAAGGACAAAAACGAGTTCAGGCCCATTCTGGATTTGCGGCAGGCAAACAAGTGGATTCGCAGAGAAAAGTTTCGCATGCTGTCGTTGCATCAGATCTACCCTCAGCTGCAACGGGGAGACTGGATGTGTGCCATAGATCTACAGGACGCATACTTCCACGTGCCCATTGCATGCAAACACAGAAAATTTCTGCGCTTTCAAGTCGGCACCAATCACTATCAGTACACGGTGCTACCCTTCGGACTGAAGTCTGCACCCAGGACATTCTCAAAATGTATGGCAGTGGTAGCGGCACACCTGAGGAAGAACAAGGTGTTTGTCTACCCGTACCTGGACGATTGGTTGATCAAAGCCTCCTCCTTCTCGGAAGCTCGAGCACACTTCCAGAAGACGTGCGTTCTCTTGAACAAGCTGGGGTTGCACATCAACATGTCCAAGTCGGTCCCGATTCCGGTGCAGTGCATCCAGTACTTGGGGGCCTCCATCAATACTCTGTCAGCAAGCGTGTCTCCTTCGGAAGAGCGACGTTTATCACTCGTTCGGAAGGCTCAGGCTCTCATGAAAACTCCGTCTACGACTGTGAGGACCGTGTCTTCTCTACTGGGATCGATGGCCTCTTGCATCTTTCTCACTCCTCACGCACGGCTACAGATGCGACCTCTGCAGGAGTGCTTGGAGGATCAGTGGGACCAGAGGAGAGGTTCTTGGGACGACAGGATACGACTGTCTCTACATGCTCTTCAGTCTCTGAAGTGGTGGTGCTCGAAGGAGAATCTCCTCAGAGGCGTTCCCTTCCACAAGGACATTCCCACACAGACCATCGTGACGGATGCGTCTCTCCAAGGTTGGGGGGCGCATTCCGGAGACCTGCAAATTCAAGGGACGTGGTCCCCGACGGAGTCCACGTACCACATCAATTTCCTGGAACTGAGAGCTGTTCACTTGGCACTGAAGGCCTTTCATCCGTCCTTTCAGACCAACTCTCTGCTTGTTCAGACGGACAACACGACAACGATGTATTACCTCAACAAGCAGGGGGGCTCGAGATCGCGCACTCTGTCGCAGGAGGCGCAGGCGATCTGGCACTGGCTTCTGGCTCGAGGACTGTCGATAACGGCCACCCATCTGCCAGGTGTGCAGAATGTTCAGGCAGACGAACTGAGCAGAATCGTGCAGGAAAACCACGAATGGGTCATAAACGACGAAGTACTAGGAGAAGTCTTCGCAAGGTGGGGAACTCCAGACGTAGATCTGTTTGCCACCGCCGAAAACAGCAAATGCCGAGGCTTCGCCTCCAGGTACTACCAACCAGGGACGCTGGGGAACGCGTTATGGATCAACTGGTCGAACAGCTTTCTGTACGCTTTTCCACCAATTCCCCTGATTCCGGCGGTTCTCATCAAGCTGTCCCAGTCCAGGGCGAGAATGATTCTGATTGCCCCGGAATGGCCCAGACAGTGGTGGTTCACGGACCTGCTTCACCGTTCTCTCCTTCCTCACATGAAGCTGCCGTGCAGGCCGGACCTTCTCACGAAGTTCGGGGGGCGGATGGTGCACCCCAACCTCTCGTCTTTGAGTTTGGCGGCATGGCTCCTGAAATAGTGCAATATGGCCATCTGAATCTCCCAGAGGATTGTATGGGCATACTGAAGGAGGCTAAGCGACCTTCCACTAGGACTTCCTATGCTTACAAGTGGAAGAGGTTTTGCATCTGGTGCAAGTCTAAGAACTATGACCCTACGTCATGCAAGGAAGATGTCATCCTTCCATATCTGCTTCATCTGGCGCAGTCGGGCCTTAATGTCCATTCCATTAAGGTTCATCTGGCTGCTTTGACTGCCTACAGGAAAGGCCCTTCACAGACTTCCTTTTTCCAGATCCCTGTGATCAAAGATTTTTTGGAAGGCTTGAAGAAAGTGTTCCCTCCTGTCAGGCTTCCTTCGCCTTCATGGGACTTGAATGTGGTGCTGTCCAGATTGATGAAGGAGCCTTTTGAACCCATTCATAAGGCTTCGTTGCAGCACCTGTCCTGGAAGGCGGCGTTCCTAGTGGCCATTACATCGGCCCGCAGGGTGAGTGAGATTCAGGCATTGTGTTGCCAGGAACCTTATACTGTATTTCATAATGCTAAAGTTGTTATGCGTACTCACCCTAAGTTTCTTCCCAAGGTTGTTTCTGATTTTCATATCAATCAGACTATCACTTTGCCTACGTTCTTTCAGAATCCTTCGTCTCCGGCGGAAAGGTCTTTACATTCCCTGGATGTGCGGAGGGTGCTGAAGTTTTATCTTGATAAGACTAAAGATGTTCGTAGGTCAGACCAATTGTTCATCAATTATGGCTCGGTCAGGACGGGTCTTGCTACCTCTAAACAGTCCATCTCTAGGTGGATTGTGTCCTGCATTCAGTTGTGTTACTGCAAAGCTAATAAGACCTTAGGGGGCAAACCTAAGGCTCATTCCACCAGGGGCAAGGCTGCTACGACAGCTATGCTCCGTAATGTTCCCATTGCAGAGATCTGCAAGGCGGCCACTTGGAAGTCGGTCCATACCTTTGCTAAGCATTACTGCCTGGATTCTGATGCCAGGACAGACGCTCAGGTTGGGCAGGCTTCGCTGCGGAATCTGTTCGCACAGTAGTGGCGTTATTTTACTCTCCACCGCCGCTTGGTGTGGGGATGGGCTTGCCATTCTATTCACTAGATTATGACTATACACAGAGATCCCCTACTACAGAAGGAGTAGTTTCTGTCCTGTAACTCCAGTTCTGTAGTAGGGGTATCTCTGTTATAGTCATAAGCGCCCTCCCGCCTCCCCGGTGGAGTGTTGTTCATGATCATAATGCTACAGGTCTGGCGTTTCCTACGCCCTCGAAAAGAACTGAGGCTAAGTTGGACCTGCTATGCATTCTGGGATACTGAGAGAAGGGTCTGGAAGGTTCCTTAAAGGCACAGTATCCTAATTAAGCCACATAATGGCAGCCTATGTGGCTTGTCTGTCCAGGTTCTTCTCTCTATCATTCCTGAGGGTTTTTGCTGTTAAGCAAGGGAAATCTGTACAGGCTTTGCTGTTTTGTGGATTTTATGGTGGAATTTCTAGTTGAAGTACTGGACAGTGTAGCCTTTTTTTGGCTGCATTATCTGTCTTTAAATTCTCTCTTAAGTGTCTATGCATTTTCTGCATTTTTTGACACTGTAAGAGATTATTTTTGATTGCTCCGGGGTCCACGCACATGGGCGGGACTATTCACTAGATTATGACTATAACAGAGATACCCCTACTACAGAACTGGAGTTACAGGACAGAAACTACTCCTTCTTGACCGGACTCTCGCAGCTCTCCTTCGCCCCGACGCATGCCGCCGTCGACCCGCCAGCCGCCACGCCCGTCCCCGAACTCCCCGACGCCGCGCCATCCGCCTCCGTACACACCCCGGCATCCATCACATACCTACCCTTCACCAGTCTCACCTCATCACCACCCACAGCATCCGTCCCCACCGACACTTGGCAACTGCCATCCCTACTTCCACCCGCCTTGCCTCCATGAGGCGCGCCCAAGCCACTCCCCGACCCCGTACTGGTCTTACCTGGCGTCAAGGCTGGCGTCCGCACCGGATCCCGCCGCCTAACCATTTCAGCTGGGGGGGCCGTCACTCGCGGCACCACTTGCCGGGGGCATTCCTGCAAAACACTGCCAACAACATTACTGACCTCCCCCCCGTCCTCCCGCAGCTCCCCCTCTTCCTCTGACTCCATCTCCGCACTCCCCTCTCCGACAGCAAAAACCCTTCCTGTGGACACCCTGCTTAGATCTGCCTTCTCCCTACACTCCGTCATCAAAGTACCTAGGTCCACACTCACTCTCCTCCTACTCTCATGGTGGTAAGCTGAGTAACCCGTCACATCATTGCTCCATCCCCGTCCCCCGGCGGCCGGATCGACCCATCGGGAGGGGGGCGTCGGAGAGCTATGGCCCATCCATCGGTCGTCTGTCCACACCAGGTCCCTCGTTGGAGCGCGACCGCCCGTACTAGGCAGAGCCGGCCCATCCACTCGGCGGGGTGGAGCCGCATGCTGCTCACCCGAGCCCCTACCCAACTGCTCCTGCCAAGAGAAAAACGGGGAAGTCCAGCATGCCGGGGCAAAACCCTCTCTGCTACCTCCCCAGCCACCACTCCCCCCCACCGCAGAATGCCCTCCTCGCCGTGCTGGACGCCCCCCACCCACTCTCACCCCACCCCCAGCTCCCGGCCCCGCCCTGCCCCTCCCACGCGCCCCCGTGAATCCCCCCAACCGCCCCATCCCAACGTCTCCCCTCCGCTACCCCCTGCCGCTCCACCTGCCCCGTAACCCCCCCCACCGAGCCCCCCCCGCCCCCTCCCCCATCCACCGTCCGCCCCCAACCCTTGATGCATGCCCGGACCCCCGGACTGCCCCCCACTGCCACCCCTCGCACCCCCTCCGCGCCGTGCACCCCGCCCCCCGCCCCGTGGGGAGCCCCCCCTACTGGGAGGCACAATGTCGTCATCTGCGGAATCCTCCCCCCCCAGCTCACTCTCACCTCCATCTCCCTCCTCTTCCCCCCCTCCGACTCCTCAATCAGGACTGGCGATTCCCCCCCTGTCACTCCCTGCCCCCCTGCCTCCCCCTCCCCCATTGCCCCCCCAGCCCCACCCCCCTGCCCCACTCCTTCATCCCCCTCCGTCCCCCTCCCGGCCCCCTCCGCCCCCTCCACCTGACCATGCACCCCTCCCTCTCCCTCACTCACCGCCTGTCCCCTTCCCACCCCCCCTCCCTTGGTGCAGCGTTTCGCCCCGCGCGCCGCCACTTCCCCACCTGTACCACCTTCACCTCTCACAACCTCGACATTGGGCACCAGCGCTCCTCCCTGCACCCCCCGCCTCACCCCGCCCCCCCCGCCCCCCCAGGCCATCCGCGCCTGTCACGAACTTCAAAGGCGCCTTCTTCCGGCCGCCGCGTTGTTGTCCCGGCCCCCTTCATCTCTTTGCCGCCCCAGCCACTCTCTGTCCGCCACCGCGCGCTGTTCTTTTCTGTGCTCCCGCCCCCTCCCCCTTCCGTGCACGTGATCTAGGCGGCTCGCAAGCCGCCACTGCCGCCGCGGCGCCATCTGCAGCGCGCCGCGGTGGCCTTACCATGAGGTCGCTGCGGAGAAGGTCCGTCCTGCCTGCCTCGCCGAGAAGGCGCAGCGCCTCCCGAACCCGGGGATCCGACAGCGATTCTGCCGCCATCTTCTAGGTACCTCGCCGTCAACCCGCCGCCTCCTCGCACCACAGCCCGTCACCTCGCACTGCAAACCGGCAGCCAACTCCTCGCGAACGTCCCCTAGCACCGCCGCTATCCCCAGACGCCCTAACAACCCGATTGCCCTCCACAAAACCGACACTAACACAATACCAAGCCCAAAACTCTACAAAATACTCAGAGCCCCCCAGCTGCTGGGTCACTGTCCCATGAAATGGTGACCAGTGACCCAAAATGGCCGCTTATTAACCCTCCCAGCCCAAAAGGAGCCCAAAAACCGCCGCCCAGCCCAACCAGCCCAAAGTCCCTTCCTGTGTCCCATTTTATTCCTCCCCTCCCCTTCCTCCCGGTGCCCCAAAATCCCCGGGGGGGGGCGAGCCTCCCTCCGGTCGGCCACCCCCCGCAAAGCCCCATTGCAGACTGACCGTACCTTTGTCCCACTGGCGTAACGAAAAGTGAGGGGGCCTCCCAGCACGGTACTTAGGGGGGCCCCATCCGGGCTCAATCAGGAGCTCTCCCTGCCAGAGTTCAGTGCCGAGGGGGCCCCTTGGAGCTAGGGCCCCCCCGCACTGCGTGGGCTGCGGGGGCCTGTGTTACGCCCCTGCTTTGTCCCCAAAAACCACGGGCCATGTATTTAAAATTCAGAAAAATGTCGGGACCCCAGGACAGTCCGCTGAAAACCGTGAATATCAGGGGAAATCCGGGACCTCTGCTCACCATATCCTAATACCCTTGTTTGGGAGCGGCTTGGCTGCTTTTACCTGCCTTCTCGATCCGGTTTTATGATTGAGGGGGATTCTACTTAACAAGAAGGCGGTGTCAGGTACTGTTTAAACTGTCCTTTCTGTCTGTTCAGTAGCTTCAAAATTGATAGTGGTGTTCTGAACTATATCAATAGTGACAGATCGAAGTCCTCACCCTCCTAGACAGGGACGTAGCTTCCACTGGTGCAGCAGGTGCAGTTGCACCAGGACACACAACCATGAATATTGCTGTATTTTATAATTCAAACAGAAGCCAGAAGGGCCTATTTCCACCCTTGCACTAGGCCCATGACACACTGGCTACACAACTTCTCCCATATTACTCATAAAGTAATGTGAAAACTCCTTATTACGATTTTCTCATTTATTTAACTATATTTGATTCGTTAATTTTGAAGGTACGCATAACAAGTAAAGTATCAAACGATTAAAATGCAGGCAACAGACCTGCCAACTCACATATTGCCACTGTATGTCACACAATTTAGTCTCCCTTTACACAGTCACCAGGTGAGGAGCCGAAATTACACAGATGTTCTTTAACAATTGTTAAAACACCCCAGGACTTTGGCAACAGACTCAATGGCCCTTTATTTTAGTATTTTTGGGGTAGAAGTGGGAGGCCTGGTGAGGGGCTGAGTGCCTCTTAGTCTTAGGTATCTCTCGGCACAAGGCCCTGCCCCATCCAAGGCCACGGCCCCTCTTCACGCTGTGAAATTCATTTGTAGGTTGGCAGGTATGCGAATGACTGCCGGTCAAACACCTGAACAAGTGGCTCTGCAACCAACAGCTAGACATGAGCGACTCCTGTGATCAAGCACACCAGTGACTCACTGGAGGTGCAGTGGAGTGACCACACCACTAGGGGGCAGTGCTATTCTTATCATCAAGCACTGCAAACATGCCAAAATGCATTGTGTACTGTCATCGTGTGCCCCATCAAGAAACACATCAGTCCTCACTCATTTGCTTGAAAGCGCAATCTCGTCATTTACCACACAGGTGAGAATGGAGGTGCCACTGGGGCTGCTACACACCCTGTGCATTAGCAAGATACCAAACCTCACAGCACCCATTGGTGGGATGGACCCTCAAACCATATCGGAATTACCAGCAATCCCCTTTCCCCATTCAGCGAGCTTAGTAACTCAGCAACTGCAGCCCTTTGTCGGCAAGTATGAGTAGCCATATTGAACAATTACTTTAAAGACTAACTGAGAAGTTAAAAGGTCACAAATGCACCACTATGCAGGGACAATATTTTCCACCTTTTCAAAAACCTACTGGACACCAGCGATGCCAATACCTACATGGCATCTGTGTCGGCACTAGTTAACAACTCTGGCCCCCACTATGAGCATTTAAGCTTCCTCAAGCTGCCAAGGAGAGGGTCAATGTATTCTACACCAAGCTGCACAAACTTGCCAGACCATGTATGTATGGACCCAGAAAGAGGTGAAGCTCAGCATAGCCAAAGCTGTAGATCAAACAACACATCCTCAGACAGGATCACTGACAGAATATGGATTACCATAATATCTCCATACACAAATATCAACACTATTATAACGATGTCCAAAATATCGACATCCTATCTTTATAATGTAAAGTACAAAAATATCGAAAAAATAAAATAGATGTGAAAAATATCGATGTACAAAATATCATATTTTTTATATATCTAAAAAATGTTAAATTAAATAATAAAATTAACTTAAAAAATTATTTTGCTGTAATGTACATTTTAACAAATATACTAAATAAATGTAATAAAAAAATGTAAATCTACATATATAAAATGTAACATATAAATGTATATTTACTTGAAAACAATTAATAAACTAACCATTTACATTTTTTAAAAATTTTATAAATATATATTAAAATTATAAATATATATATATGGAATGTGATCAAGGGCTCTTGAAGCTCGAAACGCGTCATTGCAGGCTGCGGGAGAAACGCAAATAAACATACATCTTGCCTGAACTGCTGTGGTGGTCTGAGTTCCTTCTTTGCCGGAACACGGAAGTGGTCGGAAGTGGTGGGAATTGTTTGGCGCATATATATATATATATATATATATATATATATATATATATATATATATATATATATATATACTGCAACAACCTCTTTGACTTCAAAAAAGGTACTCTGGACACTCCAGGATGCTTAATTCAATTTTATTTGCAACAACGAGTCACAAACCAACGCGTTTCGCTATAAGGCTTGGTCATGGTAAAGTTTGCACCACTATAGTTCCGTATTCATTGTCAGAGTCATTACAATCAAAATAGGACTAACATACTCCGGGGAACAATTCAGTATGGCCGCCATTTTGTAGTGACTACCTAATTTATACTACAATAAGTGTTTTACAGGCTCGCACTATAAATTCATGTTGTTTAAGCAGCAACTAAAATTCATGCTTATAAAATAATAGATCCCACACACTCCATATTATTCTATCGGAGCAAATAAACAAATGGGTTTACGCGGGTACTAAATCTATACATTGTTTGCATCAATTACCCAAGAAACCTTACAGTCTCGCCCTAGTGGGCAGGCACTTTTGGCTGTCTACACAATTGTGCCCTAGTAGGCCAAAATGCATATTATACACCATTTTCAGTGTTCATTTCACAATTCTATTGCTCCGTTGTCCGTGGAAATGTCTGTTGATAGCATTGAAAAAACCTTTGTAGATACATTCATCTGTTTAATGACCCCAGAATTGTTGTCCTAGTAACAAAAAATAAGAAAAAACAAGTGCTCTGAATACAAGTGCAAAACAGAAAAGGATTAAAAAATATATTTAGAATTAAAACCATATATCACAAGTATTTGCAGGAAGTCCATAATGTGGCTCAAATTCCATTAGTAAATATAGCCTCCCAGGGCATTATACTAAACTCTTCTGATTATACTCAGGACTGAGCCCCCAATCATTTCATTACGCATAATGTCAACCTAAATGAACTGCCAGTTCCTCATGGAGTTCAAACCTCAGGGCATTAGTGTCTCAAAGTCTATTATGTATTTAGATTCCAAAACCCTCAATTGGTGCTCTCTGTCTCCCCCACGTTTCTGCGGCTTGACTGTATCCCGAATAACAAAGGCTAGTAATTTCTCATTTTGGCCATGTGATGTTTTCAAGTGGCGGGCTACTGGGTACTGTTCATTGTGGTTCCGCATTGCCCTTTTGTGTTCTTACACTCTTATTTTGGCTCTCTTTTTTGTACTCCCAATGTAATATTTATTACCAGGGCAAAATAAACAGTAAACACAGAATTCTGTGTTACAGTCATAGTTGCCCCTGATGTGGAAGTCCCTCTCACTGTTGGGCACTTTGATTTTTGCGCAATGTTTGCTGTAAGTACATGCCTTACAGTGCATGCAACATGAAAAACCTGTGTTCCTCGTTAAATGATCTTTCTGTTGATACATTATTTGATTACGGCTCAATACTTGTTTAATAGACAACCCCCGTCTGAAAGTTATTTGGGGGGCTTCATGTAGATATTTATCCAGAGTAGGATCGTTTTTTAAAATATGCCAATTACAATTGAAAATTTTTCGAACTTGAAATGCCTGATTGGAATGTGTAGTTAAATGGGCCGGGTCTTACCGGGTCTGAGCACCGGCAGTTTTTTTATGGGGGCCTCGAAACGGGTCTCTATCGGGCTCTGTTTTCAAAGAGGTTGTTGCAGTATATGAAAAAAACGCCGGTTTTTGAGAAGGACCGCCGCAGAGTAAAGCCTTGAAATACCGGCATTTCTTTGGTGGATATAACTCTGCGCTGGGAAAGACGCACTGCCGGACCTACCCCCGCAAAGAAGATTCCTGTGAGCGAAGGTTGAGCAGTTGGGGACTTGAGGAGGCTGTTTGTTCATGGGGGTACGGACAATATGAGAGAATTGGTCCTGTGTCACTCTGCAGTTCGCGCAACCACTTGGCCGCCCTATCTCGGCAGATTACTGCATGCTGGGATATGCAGTCCACCTTACCACTAAGGTGCTGTGAATGGTGGAATTTTTTCATCGTGATGGGCGGAGCGATCTACATCTACTTCACCTGTTGCACTTTCAACAACCTTGTGGCACATGACTTTCCTCCTGAACTATGCTGGGCGCTGAAGAGGCTACACAGCCGAAATGCATACGCCCGTCGTGCCTAATTCTGTAACAAATAAATCTTCAAGTTGTTCCCCTACCGTGGCCTCTGCCTTCTTTTTTTGGAGGGATTCTTGTATATATATATATATATATACATACACCTATAACATAAAAAATCGAATAAAAACATTTTACTGCAAATTAAAACATAAACATATTTAATCATTTTTAAACTTACATTTTGCACTCCATTGAGTGCAAAAGTACGGAAAGTGTTGGATAGCAAATTGGTAAAAATTACTAAAGTCAAGTCAAATGATCTTCATTCGGAAGTCAAAAGCATCCATAAAAGTACACACAGGTTAAGATAAAAGTACATTAAAATAGTTGATAAAATTATCCAGTACCTTGTACAGTTGATCATACATGGAATAACATTAAGAGTTGCATACACGCATACAAAATAATCTTTTTCAAATGCAGGAAATAGCTATATATACAACATCCAATGTGCAAAGGGCAATTATGGATGCTTTTGACTTCCGTAAAAATTACTATTCCCACTCCAGTGAGGGCAACAGTAGGGAAAGTGTTGGATAGCGGAAGGGTACAAATTACTATTCCCACTCCAGTGAGTGCAACAGTAGGGAAAGTGTTGGATTGCAGAGGGTTAAAATTCTTATTCCCACTGAAATCAATTCAAAATTAAAACCAAACAAAATATCAACTACAATACAAATTTTAAAAAATAAAAAAATAAAACAATTATAGAAATAATAAAAATTACAAAGGATAGAAACATGTTATAATGTAAAAAAAAATCTAAAAATTACTTACAAACATTATTGTATAAAAATATAAAACATAATTTACAAACAAATAACTATATTTAATAGAAATTAATTATAACCAAAAACATTAATTGTTACATAAAATTAATATTTTTTATTTACTACCCTATAACACCACACAATTCACAACAAACATCTAGATTTCTAAAAAAGTGTACCTCCATAAGTAACAAAGTCAATCAAATAAATAAATATTATTAATTAAAAAACAAATTAAAACATGTAAAAAAAATTTACTCACTAAACATTCCCCCTAAAAAACCGAAATACACACACAAAATAAAAGTAATCAATTATTATAAATATTTATCAATTAATGAATGAATAATAATGAGTAACTAATGATTTATTAATAAAACCTAAAATACTTTCCACTCTCTACCCAAAATAACACAACACTCACCTAAAAATCATTGCACAATTTCCATAACTAATTTTACATTATTACATTATCAATTAACAACAACTTATTAATTAATTGAAAATAATTTATTTTCCACCCTTTACCACTATAAACACCACAACCCACATCTCAAATTATTTAACCAATTGTGATATTTAATTTGTAATTAATTATCATTAATTAACAATTATTATTAATTCATTAAAAAATTGCTTCCCACCCTATTTCCCTACCCCACCAATAAATAAATACTAATAAATAAAAAATATTAATTATTTTATTGTAATTAAATTACTTCCCACCCTATTCCCCTGTCCACCCATAACCCCCTCCTAAAAGAAATAACACAATTAACATCATTACCGATTAATTAATAATTTTCAGCCAATTAATAATTAATAATGAATTAATTCCCACAATTAACACTATAAAATCTAAATAAATAAATACTAATAAAAAATATTAATTAATTTACTATAATTAAATGATTTCCCACCCTATTCCCCTATAAAACCACAACCCGTTACAGAACTAAAAAACACAACATTTTATAAACATAAAATGAATCACTACTAAAAATTTGACACACATATTAAAAAAACAAAAGCAATACTTATACAAAAACATTAGATCACAAACTTTTAAAATACATATTAAAATACATAACACTAATTAAAAAATCGATATTTTATGTATTAAATCTTTTGTTGAGCAAAAATAAGCGTAATGCACCTCTCAATATCGTCCGTGCCGGCTCCGATATGAGGCAGCCTAGTTCCGAGGCACCACTGGCGCCCAATGCGTCCCCATCGGGGTCTACTTCTGTTAACACAGCAAGCCGCCTACAACCCATCAGGGCCGGCCGCGTCAAAAGAGGTGCTATAGAGGTGCAAGCTAAGCCAACCATAATGCAAGAGTGAACAGGAATCCCCAACTCAGGACTTAAAGCAACCCCTAGGTTCCCTTCCCTCCCTCTCCCTCCCCTCTCCTTGTCCATTAGTTAAGTGTAGGCAGTAGGTCATTGCTGACTCTCTACAAGTCAGGCGGCGCTGCGCGTGTTGAGGCTCTGCGCCTGTGCGTGTGTGTCTTGGGCTCCGGGAGTGGGGTCTCTGCAAGGCGTAACAGACGCAGATAGCGGGGACAGCTCACCTCTCTGAATTCCCCGGTCAGCAGGGTAAGGAAGGGCCGCCAAGGCGCCGCGAAGTCCGCCCCCCTCCCTGCTGAGGCTAGTGACAGTTTCTCCATCCCCAGTATTGCCCAGAGACGGTGCAACCAACCCAACTGTTGCGGGGCGTGGACGGCCCTCCAGTGGGCTACAATGTTCTGGACTGCCGCCCCCAGGGCCAGTGCGATCAGTTTTCCCCTCCAAGATTTCAGGGGGTACATGAGGGCGTTTGGGAGGCCCAGTATGATGTAGGCTGGGAATCGGGGTAGCTGCATGTCCAGATGGGAGTCTATGAGATCCAGGATAGGAGTCCAGTATGAACGGAGCTTGTCGCAGCCCCACAGCAAGTGTTCTAGTGTCCCTAGTTCCCCGCAACCCCTCCAACATCTGTCGCTAACCCAGGCTTCCCATTGGTGTAGCCTCTCGGGTGTATGATACCAGTAAGTGGCGACTTTGGTTAGTGTCTCAGTGAGACCCGTGTGGTGTGCTGAATGTCTGGCCCTGTGGTAAACACCCTCCCATTCTTTCCTTGTGAGTTGTCGCCCCAGGTCTCTCTCCCACCTAGCCCGCCCTGCGTTGTATGTGTGAATGTTAGTGAGGAGTAGTTGTTGGTAGAGGTCCGAGATCAGTTTTTTATCCGAAGTGCGGGTCAGCAACCACTTCTCATAAGGCGTAAGGTGTCGTTGGGCTCCCGGTTGGATCGAGAGGTGAAGCACCCAGTGTCGTACTTGCAGGTATTGCAGGCGGTCTGTCTCGGCAATGCCATAGTCTGTTTTAACTTTGTGGAACGGAAGGACACCCTTGAGGTCAAACATGTGACCCGCAGCTCTGCAGGGAGTCGCTCTCCATGCTGCGTACGCTCTAGTATCCAGACCAGGCGTAAAGTCCGGGTTGTCGAAAATCGGGGTCATCGGCGAGGGAAAGGAGGTCAATCCCTTTGTCACGGCCACGCTGTCCCACACTTCTAGGACCGTGCTCGTGATTTCAGAGGCGTAGAGGTTGGGGGGTCTATGCCGGCGTGGCAGGAATGGTATACCTTGCAGTGTGCGGCCGGCTACCGCCTGATCCTGGAAGAGCCAGTGTTTGCCCGACTCTAATTGATGCCACTCTACCAGTGTTCGCAACTGTACCGCCTGAAAGTAGAGCGTGAGGTCGGGTACACCAACCCCCCCGTGGGCAGGAGGCTGGGTGGCGATGGCATGTTTAAACCGCGGTCGACGGCCGTTCCAGATGAACCGCGACAACTCTGTTTGGGTCTGTTGAAGCCACCCGCTCGGCGGTCTCAAGGGGAGCGTCTGGAACAAATATAGAATCTGGGGCAGCAGTGTCATTTTGACCGCTGCGATCCGACCCAGCCAGGATAATGTGAGAGGCTTCCAGCGCCGTAGCTGCTCTCGGAGCTTCTTCGTGAGCGCCTCGTAATTGGCCCGTGCTGTACCCTGCACCGTCGGGGTCAGGAGGACGCCCAGATAGGAGACGGAGGCATCCGACCACTGCATTTTGAACTCCGCTTTGACCTCCTCCAGTGTGTCAGGCCACAGCGAGATGTTCAGGGCCTCCGATTTCGCCTCGTTAATTTTAAAGCCCGACGCCAGTGCGAAGGCATGGAGTTCCGCAAAGAGTGCGCGTAGTGACTGCATCGGATTGGTGAGGGACAGTAGGATATCGTCCGCATACAGACTAATTTTGTGCGTATCTGCTCCGAATGGAATGCTAGAGATGAGTTTGTGGTGTCGCACTCTCTGCGCCATCGGCTCCATGTAGAGCGCGAATAGGAGTGGAGAGAGCGGGCAGCCCTGTCGGGTGCCCCTGCCGATGTCAAATCTCGGGGAGGTATGGCCATTAACTCGTACTGTTGCATTGGGACGGCGGTAACAATTGAAGATGCGGTGGCGGAGAGTTTCCCCAAACCCGAAGTGTCGCAGCACCTGGTCAAGGTAGGGCTAGTGCACCCTGTCAAATGCCTTCTCAGCATCGATAGTGAGAAGCATACAGCCCGGCCGTGTACGCGACCCGGCCTCAATGAGGTGGATAACACGCCGGGTGTTGTCACTGGTCTGCCTTTGGGGGATGAAGCCCGACTGGTCAGGTTCTATCAGTTACTGCAGGTACGGCGCTAGGCGACCTGCGAGGATGCCGGTGTAAAGCAGCTTCAGATCTATGTTCAGCAGAGAAATAGGCCTGTAGGAGCCACATTTGGTTGAGTCGCGGCCGGGTTTAGGAATCACGGAGATGGACGCCTCGAGCAGGTCTGGGGGGATGGCACCGGGCTGATCAAAGGTATTAAACAGGTCACGCAGGATGGGGGCAACCAGTGGGCAAAAGGCCTTATAGAAGGCCGCTGTGTAACCGTCTGGTCCCGGGGATTTCCCCGCCTTGAGGCGGGATATCGCCGAAATGACCTCCTCCAGGCCTATGGGCCGATCTAGGAAGTCCGCTTGTGCCTGATTTAGGGTGGGGAGTGCTGCGCTTCGTAAATAGTCTATTCCGGCGTTTGGGTCCAGGCGGTCCGCATCATAGAGGGCGGCGTAGAAGTTACCGAAGGCCGCTGCTATGGCCGCGTCCTCCGTGATCTGGGTGCCACGAGCAGATTGGAGGGAGCGCACCTGCTGCCTCTCAGTCTGCGCCCGAAGTCTACTCACCAAGAGCTTCCCACATCGGTCACCCCCGGTGTAGTATGCGTGTTTGAGGCGCATGGCGGCGTATTCCGCCACGTCCTGGTCCAGGGCAGCCAGCATCTTCCTTTCGGTGCACAACTGGCGCCACGCCCGCGCGGCCCCAGTGCGCTGGTGCATCTGCTCCAACTCAGCCACCCGGTGGGTGAGTTCGGCCCTTTTCAGCGCCCTTTCCTTATTGTTAGCGGCGGCGATTGAGATGAGTTCACCGCAGAGGACCGCCTTGAGGGCCGCCCACTGCGTGGCCTTAGTTGTGTCCCCGTTTGCGTTATGTGTCAAGAATTGAGTGATCGCGGTTTTACGCCTGTCTTGAGTGTCTGGTAGCTGCAGAAGTCCGTCCCGAAGCCTCCAGTGTCGTTGGGGTGCCGGTGTGGGCGCCACTCGAAAGGGCGCCACGACCGGCGAGTGGTCCGACAGCGAGGCCGGGAGTATCTCCACGTCCGTGGCTTGGGCCGCCAGCTGGGAGGAACACAAAAAATAGTCCAACCTCGCGTAGGTTTTGCGTGCCGCTGAGTAGTATGTGTATGCAGTCGTTTGTGGATGAGCGTGCCTCCATAGGTCAATGAGGCCTAGATCTGCAAGGTGCGTGTGCCCTGATGTCGAGAGTGCCCCCACCTGTCCGAGTCTCTGACCCGAGCGATCTGCAGTGTTGTGGAACACTAGGTTAAGATCTCCACCAATTAGTAAGTGTGGGTGTGTAGTAGTAGTGGCTGACTCTAGTGCTGTGTGTAAGAATTTTTCCTGTCCTTGTTCGGCGCGTAGACAGAGCCCACTAGTAGTGTTTGGCCCGCAACCTGGAAACTGTGGAGGAGGAGCCGCCCCTTGATCTCAGCCTCTTTCTGTATGATCCTCCCCTCGAAGGACTTGGCTACTAAGATTGCTACCCCGGCCACCTTTTTCTGGGAGGAGGAGAAAAACTGCCAAGGGAAGGAGCGCGATTTAAGCCTGTGTTGGTCTTTAGTGACAAGGTGCGTTTCTTGGAGGAGGCATATGTCTGCTTTCGAACGTTCCAAGAAGGACAGTATCGCTTTTCACTTGATTGGGTTGTTGAGGCCCCGCACATTAAGTGAGAGTATAGTCAAGTGACGTGTCATGGCGGGAGCAATAAGAAAGGTGCTGGGACCCGCCTACGGGCTGCGGGCGTGAGCCATAGGACCATGTCTTGCCCGTCGCGGATGTGTCTGCCGCCCCCATCTGCCAGGTTAGAACCCCCTGGACAAGGAGAGCCCTCCCACCCCGCCCCCCCCCTTCTCAACTCCCCCCCCATCCCAACAGGTGCAACTCCCCCCTCCCGGCCCTCCCCCATCCCTTCACCCAAACCATGAAAAAAGTTTGGTCAAACATAGTCCCAGGTCCAGGTAGTAGTCCCCTGGACCCGTGGTGAGGTGTATCCTTGGTATGCAGGCAATGGCAACGGTGTTGGTGGACAGAGTTCGTCCCCGTCTGCCGCCGTGGGCAGACCGTTAGGGTTACAGCAGGGATAGTGTGTTGAGTCCGAAGCCTCCGCCCCCGCCGCCGGTGCAGGCAGTCCCGGTCTCAGCGAATCCGCCTAGGTCTGTGCTCTCTCAGGTTGGGGGTCAGCTACTGTCCGGCTTCACCAAGCCCTGCGCCACGGTCTCCACCGCTGCCCGTTGACCCTCCTCTATCTCCGTTGCTGCGGGGCGCCGCGGTCTGTGGCGACGTCGTTGCTGCTTCCATCGCCCGGCTGTGCCCTCACCGGTGGTGCCCCCACTCGTGGGGCCCTCGTCCACTATCGGCTCCTCGATGCCCAGGAGGTTACAGGCCTCCCTGAGGGAACGCAATTGGTGGAGGTTGTTGCCGAGCTTGAACACCAGTCTGAAGGGGTGCCCCCAACTGTAGGAGATATTGCGCTTTCGTAGTTCCGCTGTGACCGGCCGAAAGGTGCGTCGTTTCTCCAAAGTAAGGGCCGCGAGGTCCTGGTATAAAGTTGGGGAATGTGTGCCAAAGGTGACTGGTGCCATCTGACGTGCCTTGTTGAGGATCTCTTCTTTAGTCCTGAAGACTTGCACACACACCAGAATGTCTGCTGGGTGGGCCGCGTTAGCTCTAGGTGGGCCCGTCCGATGTGCCCTGTCCAGACCCAGGGGGGAATCCGCCGGCCGGCCCAGGATGTGGTTGAACAGTTCCCGGGTGAATTGGAAGAGATCTTCCGTGTCTGGGGACTGCTTCACTCCCCGAATTCTAATGTTGTGCCGCCTGGAGCGGTTTTCCAAGTCCTCAGCATGCGTTTGGAGGTCTACTTGCTGATCATGTACCCGTACCAGTTCTTGCCGCAGTGCCTCGAGCTCCGCGTCCCGCGTGTCGCATTTTGTCTCCAAATCCGCAACTCTCTCCCCAAGGGCGTCTGTGTCGCGGCGCACCTCTTTTATTTCCTCCCTGAGTTCCTTCTTCAGGGCATATATGTCCTCGCGTAGACCAGTAAAGAGGGACTCTAGGAAGGAGCGCGTGACAGGGCCCTCCGGGTCCGCCTTTCCCAAGGACGGAGAGTCCGAGGATTTCTTCTCGGAGCCCATCCGGTGGCTGGTCGTCGCGACGTCCGTCCGCTTCCCCATAGTGCTAGGGGTGAAGAGCTCTGTGATGGTGCGATCTTTCCGGGTCCTCCCGTTGGCCATGACCCTGTGAGGCCCTCCCCGGTGTGCTGATCGGCCGCCACTAGTGTCGGTGGCCTGTGGGGCCCAAACCCTCAAGCGTGCCAAAGCCCTTCCGTGTCAGGCACGTGGGCAGCTCGGGGATCGGCGAGCCGTTCGGGGGCGGCAGGAGCAGGACCGGGTCCAGGCATCAAACGGCGGGCCAGCGCTGAGGAATCTGGGCAGACACTGTGTAGGGAGCCACCGAGTGAGCAGGAGAGGTGCTTGGTGCAGGGGTCCCCCCCGTTCCGTGGCCCCGACACGTGGTCCTTGGTCGGCCTCCTGCCACGTGTTAGTGTACTCTGTGCAGGTCGGGCCTCTGCTGCTGGTCGCCCGGTGCACGGTGTGGGCGAGTGTCTGGTGTTTTGCTCGCCCTCAGGGGAATAGTGTGGCGGCAGCAGGCGATGGAGAGGGGGAGCGCAGGCCCACCGAAGGCGCCGTCCCAGGCGCGATGTCAGGCTTCCCAAAATGGCGGGTCGTCACGTTGCCCAACCCCCGCCGGGCGGAGGGGGAAAGCGGGCGCTCTGCAGGAAGGGGGGGCTCAATGCCACTGTCTCACCCCCCCCGATCACCTCCACCCCGCCGGGGTCCGCCCTGCCGGGGCCGGGGGCCGATCGTCCACCCCCGCACCTCACCTCCGGCCGCTGGAAGGGCCCCCCAGGCGCTGCCGTCGTCATCTCCGGTGCACACCGACAGCCCCGGCAGGTGGCAGGGCGGGAGCGGTTCCGATGCTCGGATGGGACAGTAGGTCCGCAGAAGCCTCCGCCAGGGGTTGCGGGAAGCCTCGCGCGCCGCCGCGCGGGCCGGACCTGTCGCCACCACCGCCGTCCACTCAGGGTGTCACCAAGGCGGCCTTCGGGCTCCGCCCACCACGGCCTCGCTCTCGCCGCTCCGCACAGGCCAGGCCCCAACGGCCGCGATAGCTTCGGCCAGTCCCGGCAAAAACCAGGCGCCCTCAGTCGCCAGCACCCACCGCAGGCGATTCTGCTACAACAACGCCGGTGTCAGGTGCTCTAGGAGACCCCTCGGGCCGGGATCGGTGCTATATTAGTGCTAAATTCGGCGACCGGCGGCGGGAGCTCGGCAGAGCACGCCTGCTCACACCGCCATCTTGGCCACGCCCCTTCAACGGTATTACTAACTTCGATATTTTATAAAATTATATTTCTTACCTTAAAGTCGATATTCTTGACCACGATATTCTTGCTGTCGATATTTCTGCAGTTCAAAAGGGGGTGGTGATGGATGGAGCATTTGAACCAATCAAACACTCACACCCAGTCAACAGATCTGGGTTTAATCCATCACGTTTTTTTAGCCCACTCTGCCACCCCACTTCAGACATGGCCGTATGCAAATCAGTCTGACCCTGTGCCTCATGGGAACAGTCCAGCCCGAACTGCCAAGCCATGCCTTCCCTGGACCGGAAAAAAGCTTCCTAGGACCGGTTTCTGGCATTTCAGCCGTCTTCAGCCAGGCTTGCTTGAATCCAGTGGCAAAGTGAGCAAGGGACTCACGTCTGAGCATACCCTGCCAACTTATGGCGAACAAAGCGGTACAAAAGGGGGTGGTGATGGATGGAGCATCTGAACCAATCAAACACTCACACCCAGTCAACAGATCTGGGTTTAATCCATCACCGTTCTTTAGCCCACTCTGCCACCCCAGTTCAGACACCGCCATATGCAAATCAGTCTGACCCTGTGCCTCATGGGAACAGTCCAGCCCGAACTGCCAAGCCATGCCTTGTCATATTTCTGTATCACGATATTTTCAACTCAATATTTGTGTATGTCGATATTTAAAACTCAATATTCTGTCTGTGCACTCCTCAGACAGCCTGACATTAAACTTGAGACTATCCTGGCGGTGCACTCATATCAAACTCTAAAATGACAGCGCAGAGCCCCCAACTCCCCAGATTGCCACCCAAGGCAATGCCAGTGGAGTTCCAGTTAAGAAGGCATGTGAGTATTACGGCTACACTATGAGCCTTCTTCAAGACTGCACAGTGAGAAGCAAAGTATGGTCCAATTGCTAATGGGCAAACCATTTTATTTAATTACAAAAATTGTGGTGACAAATCCCTGAGACAAACGGTAAAGCTTGTCGTCATGGTTTGTCACAGCAGTTTCTGCAATGCAATAAATTGAAGACTAAGACCTTTTCTGCTATTTCCAGTGTGCTGTCCTTTTTTGGCGGTGGGGCTCCAGCACCATGTTTCAAGTATAAATACCAGCTCAAGTTGGATTACCATCGGGGATGCACCAATCCTGAAACAGGAATGGCGGCAGATGACTGCTAAGAGTGGGTTGCCTTAGCTGCTCTTAGATGATAAGCTTGCCGGAGATCACAGAAGCCTTCAACATATACCTTCAACAATCCTATAGCACTCTTGGTGAGCACCAGTGGAAAGACTTCCTGTGGGATGCACACAGGTGTGACAAAGCCATCAATGGTGAACATACAGCCCTCTAGGGTTCAGGGCAAGCTCAGCATCACTGAGCTGGCATTCTCCTCCGAGCACGAGAATCAACATTTCCTGCACTCTTGGACAATGTAAGCTGTGCCTCGCTCACACAGGACACCATGGGATGAATGAAACACAGTCTAGGATCCAGAGTACATGGTGGTTTCTGATGATGGATGCAAGTGATTTCTTGTGATTTCAAGTCACAGGCACACCTGACGGCCAGCGCCTGTCATGACTGAAGACCATAGAGAAGGGCCTTGGCAGGATTTTAGAATTGACTTTAGGTCCCTCCCTGATGGGAGTCATATCCTTTTTGTATCAGTTGCATATTCAAGATTCCCAGTAGTAGAACATATAGCGTCCACCAACTATAACCAACAGGAAATCATATTTCAGTGCCATGATATCCTCCCAGGCGATAGTGCACTCTAAAAATCTGCATAACATATTTGTAATATTTGGGTTTTCCAAAACAATAAAAATGGACATTGAGCCCCATTTTCAAGGTATTGACTATGTAGTACATGGCATCTCTCATTCATTGAAAGATAACACCCCAAAGAACCCAGGCCAATGAGACATGGAAAGACTTATGCAAGGAGAAAACAGAACAACTCCTGAGGCAGTCAAGTTTTCCACTCGAAAGAATAATGTATTAAAGTCCATGATTGGGTATTAGTGTGAATTGCCCTGCAGGGAGGAAAGTTTAGATTCCCACTTGAAAAACACCCCCTCATGGTGATGAGATGGCAAGGCACAATGATAATGACGCAGAGGGGAACTGATCAAGTTCATGCACACAAACAGAGGAACCCGAGATTACGAAATTTTTAATTTTGCATCCCTCACAGTCCTCACAGTCCTACTCAATATGAGTTATTGGTCATACACAAAAATGTGACAGGTTATCCTCACACACCACCTGGTTTCATGCTTCATCATAGGACAACCCACTCTCTCTAAAAACCCGTTTTGATGGAGAGCAGGCCTTTACCTGGAGTCAGGAAGGCACTTCTAACTAAGGGACTGATTCCAATGCGGGCAGGAAGGGCTCCGACCTGCCCGCATCGAATGTGCCATTTGGATTCCTTTCCGACCGAGCCATTCTGATGGGCTCAGTCGGACAGGAATCCAACGCTGTTTTCCGGATGGCTTACGACAGGCTCAGAGAACCCTTCACTACTCCCCCAGCCAGCTCTTGCCGGCCGATGGAGTATGATGGCAGTTTCCACTGCCTTTTTGTGCCGGTCTTTCCAGCACAAAAAGTTAGTGGGAAACTGCATTTGGGGTACCTCCAGCAGAACCCCATGGGTGACACTCTAAAGGTGGTAACAATACTGAACCTCCTCCTATCTACCACCTTTAGAGTGTGACTACAGGGGTTCCTGAACCCTCCCTCCATGGAGCCCAGAAGGCCCAACAGTGGGCAACGATTGGGAGCTAGTCTCACGGCTAAGAGAGATAAATGTTTTTTTTTTAACCTCGCGTGTGGAGTGCCACTTTTCACTGAGCATACGAATGTTGCATGCCTACGGTTATATATGAACTATAATGTATCCCTCTATCTACATAGTTTGGAATCTTAAGAATGTTTTTTTATTTACTTGCAGGTACAAAAGGGCCTGATATATAAGAGGTAGACATAGGTTCCTCTTTGGTAGTGAAAAGTCTAGAGTAGGATTGCCACATTAGGATCCTGTATTCCCGTCCTGTAGAATGCCACAGACTCACATGAACCACAAGGCAGAAACATGTCGACGGTAAAAGTGGTGATGGGGTACTAATTACCCTTTTCCCCATGATTGGTTTTAATACCAAGTGTCATGTCTACCGAGTAAAAATGTTTTTAGGATGCCAAATTGTTTTTTAATACATTTTAATCATGGGTTCACTCTTAGGGGGTCATTAGGATGGTGGGCGGACAAACTCCACTCTTAGGGGGTCATTAGGATGGCGGCGGACTTTGTCCACCCACCATCCTCCCGTGGAATGGGACCGCCCGCCATCGGTGCGGGGGTCCGGCTGCCTACATTAGGATGCGCCCACCACACAGGTGGGCGCATCCTGCATTCCTGACTTTGCAGTGGGCGGTACACTCAGCACCGCCCCCACAATGCCAGGAAGGCATGTCATGGACTTCCATGCACAACATGGCAGACACCGCGCGGTGCCTGCCATGTTGTGCATGGAACTGCGGGGGGGTTCCATAGTTACCCCCCATGTGCACACCCTACCCCCCCCCTGGAGTCCCTGCAAGCAGACTCTGCATGCCATTCCGTGGCGGCAAGGCATGTTCCAGCCCACATCCAAATATGGCTGGCGTTGTCTAACAGACACCGTCACCATATTGAACACTTTTCCTCCTGGTCGGCTCGTCGAGTGGGCGGAAAAGCGGCGGACGGTCTTTCCATCCGCCGCAGACCCTCCAGCCATAGTAATGGGGCGGGGGGTCTTTGCTGGAAGGATGGTGGGCGGATTGCCCCCCGGCGGTGGCCACCTTCGGCCCGGCGGGGGCGATCCGCCCCCCATCCTAATGGGGCCCTAAGTTAGAAGAGCCTCCGTGACTCCAGGTGAAGGCCCACTCTCCATCAAACCAGGGGGTCAATTAAGATGGCGGACGGACAAAGTCCGTCCGCCATCGTGTCTGAGGACGGGACCGTCCGCCACAGGGGCAGAGGTCCCGTCTGTGGAATTAGGATGCACCCGCCACAGTGGCGGGTGCATCCCGCATTTTTAACATTGCGGCGGGCGGTGCTGAAAGCACCGCCCGCTGCAGTGTTAAAAATGCATGTTGTGCGTTTCAAAGCACAACATGACAGGCACCGCGCGGTGCCTGCCATTTTGTATTTTGCCCCCATGTGCACCCCCACCTCCCCTTCACCCTGGGGGACCGCAACGGGCCCCCAAAGCAAGGACCGTATGCCTTTTCGTGGCGGCACGGAAAGGCATAGCCCCCAGCACATCCTAATATGGCTGGCGGTGTCTGATAGACACCGCCACCATATTAGAGAGGAAAAGCGGCGGACGGTCTTCCCGTCCGCCACGGCCCCCCGCCATTGTAATTTGGCGGGGGGAAATAGGTAGCAGATGGGCAAGGATGGCAGACGGATCGCCACCGCCTGCATGGCGGTGGCGATCCGTCCGCCATCCTAATTGACCCCAGGTTTTAGAGAGCGTTGGTTGTCCTGTGATGAAGCAGGACACCTGGTGGCGTGTGAGGACAACCTATCACATTTTTGCGTACGTCCAATAACTTATATTGAGTAGACTGTGAGGGATGCATAATTCAAATTTTAGAAATCTCAGGTAGCTCTGTTTGTGTGGATATACTGTGTTGGGAGGCCAGCTACCCCTTGTAACCCCATATGCTTTAGTTCCCTGCCCTAGATACATTCCTTGGGTGTGTGTTTGAAGTGATCAAGTAACCTAAACCATAGCAGCAGCATTTCGGAAGTGGCGAAGCGACTGCCCGTATAACAGGGGCCAGCCTGATCCTGGGGCGACAGTGTGGAGAGGGAGTGCAGTCAAGGACATATACGACATTAAGAGTCACCTCTAATGGAAGTGAGGGCTATCCCAGATGCAGCCCTATTAGCCAGAGGATAGCTGTATCACCTGTACTCCCAGATCAGACGCCCCCCCCAAAAAGCACAATATCAGTTAAAAGGACATTAATTAAGAAGGCTCCCTATCTGTAATTGTGTCTTTCTGATAGAGAGCTCTAGATTCCTCCCTTGTTTAATATTCCACAGCCATCAGACTGGATCCAGACATTTTTCAGCAGTACCTCTGCATGTGGGAAGGTGGCGCCTGGCGGCTCAGCACGGACGTTGCTCTGCTCTAGAAATGATAAGCGGGGCCTATCTAGGCACCATTCCTGCATGCTGTCAGTCCCTTTCTTTCCCGCCTCCTTATATGGATCTGGAGCACCATCTAATATCTCTGAGACACTTACATTGATATTTCAACTAAATTCTACAATAAGCATAGTATGCCCCCCTAAAGCCCCCAAGCCCTTTAGGGATAGTCACACACAGAAGTCCGTGACGGATCTCCATCAGGTATGCCTATGGTGCCTAGGGTTAAGCCACAACTCCAAGGCCTGCGGAGACTGCACATCAATGAAGCCAGAGCCCATCAGGGAATGCAAGGTAATACTCTGTGCCGCAAAGCATAAGAAGTCTCTGTGATAGGACTGTTCCAAGTCCGTTCTGTGTCCAAGTCTCGCTCTCGTTCCTGGAGTCAATGGAGCCACCCAAGAAGTAATTTTTTGTCGTGCTCAAGTCCTCAGGTAAGTATAAGAAACACAAGTCATTGACGTGGGATTCAACACCCTCACCTGAACAGGTGCAGGGGTGGCGCTACCCCCATTGATCCTGTTCCCAACTCGGGCAACTTTGGAGTCGATTCCTCAGCTGGTTCTATCCCAACCAGAGTTTCCTGGGACTTCAGCTACCCTGTGTCAGATTGAAGAGTTCTGCAAAGTCATGCTCCAGCTCTTTGGATCCTTACCTACACCCTCTAGTATGCCCTTCATGCCCAAAGAGTCAAGAGGCCTTCCACCTGGGATACTGCCAGCAGGTTATTCCTCGGCACCAGCTGAACCCTCCACACTTACCTTGCCTTGTCTTGTTATTACTCCACTGCTGGTGCCATAACCCAGGCACCTCAACAACAAAGCTGATTTTGCCTTTCTAAAGATGCAGCTCCAATTGTATTTTCAGATGGAGACTCAGTCGTGGTTGGACTGGCTTGGCACCCTAATCTGCCTGAAGCGCTGCTTTCTCGACTTGAATTACTACAGACTAGTTAACACTCTCTCCATTCCCTTTTTGGGACAGATTCAGATAATGATTATGACTCAGGTGATACGTTTGCTGAGCCCTACCATGATGGCAATTAGCACAAGGTCTTACAGCAGGCCAATGGCCTCAATAGCTCCCTAGAGACTGCTCTTTTTTCTCCTCCTGGCCCAGCCACACAAGAGTCAGTTTCAAACGCCATGGTAATGCATATGGGGGCTTAAGTTCTTGACCTCCAACTTCTCACCTTGGTGGTTAAAACCAATGTCTTAATGGAAATTCTCCAACCGGGGCAATCATCTTCGGTGCTCCTTCTCCCCTTTAACGAGACAATAACATACATATAGTTGAGCGCTTGGGACAAACCATGCTCTGGCCCCCTGTAGGAAGCTGCCTCTCTATATAATGTAACAAAATGAGGTACACTGTGCAGAGAGTCCTGGCAACCCTTATTAGTTTACAGAGGCATGCTCTCTTCTGAAGTTGACATATATCACATCTCACCTGTATACCAATATGGGACCGATTGTTAATTGGCGCTCGTGCTTCCCACCGAAACCATGTCTGTCAGAAAGACTAAATAATACAAATACAAGAAGTTCTATTTTTATGTACATTTTGATACCAAGAACGTCATAATCAATTTTTTTTTAATGGATTTTATGGATTTCTAAGGTCAGTAAAATGTTCACTTACATGCATCTTTACGCAGCTACTCAAGCCTATGGAAAAAAAATGTATGTTGCATACAGTTATTTACCGTCGGTTTCTGGGGGTCTCCTTCTAGATTTAGGTCCAAAGTCCCACCAGCATTTACTCGTTACCTGCCCTGGGGTGTCCGGGTGCTGAGATGCTGGTCAGGTTGGTTGATTTGTGTGCTATGCTGGTGGAAGGAACGGGGGCACCTAACAACATGCTGCAGAGAGGGATTTGGGCACAAGTCCGGGAGCTCCAAACAAGGGGTTCGGGTCACAAGGGTCCTGGGAACACAGCCGGTTTTCAGGTATCCAGGCTGAGATGCTTGGGTGCAGTGTCAACTGGGCTTTGTGCGTCCAACCCCCACGGATACAAACAAAGATGTCAAGTGAGCACAATCCTAAATACAAAGTAAAGCCAGTGACTTGTTAATCACTATAGTGGCATTAAGACAATAAAGCAACTCCAATGATTCTTCTTTCTTAACAGGATATTGAAGCAAAAAGTCCTTGTATATTTGTGTACTTCATTTATTCAAAAAGCATCAAAAGACAGCCCCCACGGATGTCGGTCTCGCCGGTTGAGGGTGCAGAAATCAGGACAGCTGAGCCACTCTGAATGTGAGTCCCGACAGGACTTAACCAGGACTTCGTTGCTGCTAGGGTCTGGTTCCCCGGGTTTTGGTGCTGTACAACTCTGGTCGGTCCTGGTGTCCTCTCACTGGGTGGGAGGACAGTTCTGACCTGCAGGAGCACAGGTACCTCTTCCTGGGGGGCTACTGTATCAAGCTGGATGGGAGCGGCAACACAGTAAATCAGACTCTTCTTTTTTGTTACCTGCGGACTGCAGTTGAGTAGCTTCTCTACTCCAAGGGAGATTGCTGGCAAATTGTGAAGGGCTGGCAGTCTATCAGGGTTCTTGACATATGCTCAGCTACAGAGTCACTTGGTCACAATTGTTGAGACTGGTGCAGGCAGGCCAAAAGTCCACAGTAGACTTCAGTTCTCACTTTCTCGCGGCGCTTCTAAGTCCTAATCTTCTGGATCCATCTAACTGAAGTTCTTGGCATTAGGGGTGACCCTCAATACTCAATTTAGGGGTGTTAAGGGAAGTGGTGAGAAGTATCCAATAGGCTACTTACCTTTAGGGTGACTACACCCGCAAAGTGACCACTTCCTGTCATAAGTGGGCATAACCCTTACCATAGCCTGATGGGAACACACCTTCTGACTAGCTACCTTTCCCGCCTGTTCAGGTGCCAAGTGGGCCTCAGGGTAAGGTGTGGCATCTCCCAAGTTTGGGGGAAGATGGGATTGCATGTGAAAAGCAGCAGAGGCCTTTGAAATCTGCTGGCTTGATATGCTGATTATTTAACCATCCTGCTTGGAGGAGGTGACAACACCTCCGGCTGGATCAGGCATTGTTTCTGGCCTCAGAGTGCATGGGCTCTCACCTGTAAGGAGCCATAAAACCTTCTGTGCTGGCAGGCTAGCCTTTACCAGTCAGACAGTACACAAGAGGTTGCTAGGTTTTCAAGGAGCACCTGTAAGGTGCCCTCTGGTTGCTCACATTAATGAATACACCACTTGAATAAGTGTGGGCTTATTAATACGAGATGTTTTATATGAAACATCTTTAGTTTCAGTGAAGCCATCATGCAGCTGGGGAAATCATAATCACTAGTGCCCAGTACATATACTCAAGATGACTTCCCTATTCACTGGCAGCGTCGAAGAATCGACATGAACATTGAGGGCCATATCTGCTGAGGCAGATATGTCCTCACATATGATATAATGCACCCTGCCGTAGGGCTGTAAGGCCTGCTGTAGGGGTGACATACTTATATTACATGCAGTGTCTGATGGAATAGCACACAGGAGGTGTGCCATGTCGTGTCTTCACTTTTCTCTGCACCATTTCACGCAGTGTGCTGAGCAGTCCCTTAGGGTGGCACAATACATGCTGCCTCTTTAGCCTCCGTGCCCTAATCACCAGGGGTCCATTTACTAGGGACTTACAGGGGGTGCAAAAGCTATTGCCAATTGGGGGGAACAATTGTACAGTTTTAGGGAAAGAGATCTGGCACTGGGGACCTGAATAGCAGGAACCAAGTGCACTTATGTCAAAATTGCATTAAATACCAGGCAAAATTGGGGGTGGCCATGTCAAAGAGGGTCACTTTCCTACAAATACCAGTTAACAGACAAGTTGCCCGGCCCCACCATCTTGCTTTTCTTTCACAGTACCCTTTACCAGAAAGCCTAGTAGTGCAAGCTTCCACCAGTCACTCTTATCCCAACACAGGCCCTTTGATCTGTTAATGGCAGCTGTTTTTTTGAGGCATTACTGGCATGCCGTCTGGGATTTGGTGGTACAATCCTTCCCTGGTGACCACAAAGACCTTCACCCTGTGCTCTCTCAGGAGATTGAAGATGGTTGTAGGGCTGCCAAGTTCATGATTCACCACCAACACCAGTGTTGCTATTTGGCGCCAATCATGGCTGCAATCAGCTGGGTTGTCTGGGGATATCTAGTCCTCCCTGATGGACTGGCCTTGATCAGAGAGAAAGCTGACTCCGGTCTCAAGCGTTTTAAGGGGAGCCGGGGTACTGCTCGCTCTCTGGGCTTTCCCCCCCACATCGCTATCCACAATAGTTCTATTGCTTCTTTTGCAGCTTTGGCCACGGCATTATTCCCTGAGAACCTGTTCAACCCCCACAGAGTGCCAAGCAATTTTGCTGTAGAGGCTTTGGTGCCCACAACCCCCAAGCTCGGTGTCCCATCCAGCCTATCGTCCACACCGCAGCCCCACCTGCTAAACCTCTAGCATGCCATTGCAAGGATAAAGCCGCCTGGAGGGAGGCAGAATCCACTGATTCTTCCCGGGCTGGCAAGTGATCACGTCGGACAAATGGGTATCCAGATTATTTGCAAAGGTTTATTTATTTTTATTTTTTTTTATTTTGCAGAGTTTTATATAGCGCGAACTAGAACCGAACCGAATCAGTTATCAGAGCGCTTTACATAGCACCAGTTACGTTACATGAGGACACTTTTCATTTTAGGCACGGGGAGATTAAGTGATTTGCCCAGAATCACAGGGGGTTTTTGGCGTCGTTACCGAGACTCGAACTCAGTTCCCCAGTGTGGTTCTCAAAAATCCGGACCCTGGTGTTTTCCCGATATCTAGGTCCAATACCCGTGTCACAAAACCTCAACGCACCAAGACGATTTTGGTATCTATGAACCGATAATAATTAGGACATCATTCCTATGTATTTGCGTCACAATCGAGGGTTGCCAACACCCCAAAATCGTAGTTTCCGTCCCCATCCCTTAAACTCCATTTTGTGAACGGCATCCATCTTGCATCTTGCCCTCATGTTAAGTCAATTAAAGGTCGAGCTTGATCAAAAGGGACACGTCCACCTTTTCATGACTTCCCCCTGACCTGTCCCAACTGACTCCATGGCCTTAGGCCAAACCTGTTTGGGCAGCTCCTCGCCCAGTGGCCGAATACGATAGCATCAATACATAACATTCCACAAACCATTCACACATACAGACCATGCTTTCTGCAAACATGCACCTGTCCACGTTCCTTGTTTATGGCAAGTTTTATGACTGGGTTGTGCCTTCCTTTATTAAGGTTTCATCGATATCTGATGGGAGTTCCAGGCCTAACTGGGTAATCTATCAACAAACTGGACATCTAAAATATGGGCTTGCTTACATGACTCTGCTCTTTGTATTATTGTAGAAATATGTGTATAGCCATATCATAAACTCAGGAATTCTTGCTTGCAGCTATTATTTTTGTATATAAGGAGACGGCTGGTTCTGTAAAAACGAACAGTCTCCCGAGAACCTACTCTCCGTGCGGTGTACTTCTGGGACACGTGTTACTTGGTAGCTACCAATAAAACTTGATCTTTGACGGTAACTAGAAGACTCCGTGTTTCTGTGGTCCGGAACAAGGGAGAACTCAGAGGTCCTCGGGTGCTACCCCCTGGCACCACCGGGTTCCTAAAAACCCGGCACCTCAGTTGGCGCCCAACTCGGGGCGATATCAAGCGGTGACGGTCCAAGCCAGATGTTCGTGAGGAGCTTCGTGTGAAAATTCCGGAGGACGGCCAGCCACTTCAGCGACCCCTGTATGTCGACGTGGTTCCGAAGGTCTTTGCTGCGAGGTTCCCCGCGTCCCGACGGCTACGAAGGACTGCTGCCCTGACTATCGCCTTGTTTTGGACCCAGTGATCTTTGGTAGAGCGAAACGATAGATGAGTCTTCTAGCGACGTCACAGATCTTCAAATACTTCAGTTAAGTATAAGTGGAGCGTCTCCCAGTCCTTAGTTTGTCCTTAGTTTTTGGTATCCTTGAGATACGCTTTGATTTGGTACTTGCAAGCCCCAAAGCCGAAGGACTCGTGTATTCACGAGACATATCGTAAACAGATAATCCTTTGAAGTTTGAAGCTAGACTAGTGAGCGAAGATGCCTGGTTTTAGCAGACTTGGAAACTTGTTTTGTCTTGGTTGTAGTAAGGACTCCCGATTAGAGGAATCTTGTCCGGTTCCTCCAATTGGAACTCCAACGTATGAGCTCTATGTAAAGCACGGCGTAGGTCCTATAACATATAACGAAGTATGGATAAAATACACCCGCAAGGATGGTGTTTTAAAATGGCCCCAATACGGTAGTTTCGACTCAGAAGTTTTAGATAACCTAGAAGTCAAACTATTCAAGAAGAAAGCCCGGCCGGCGATGTTTGACTCTTTCCGCTTATGGCGTAAAGAGGCCAAACAGAAGGAAATTAAATTAGAAAAGAAGAATAAGAGGGAAAGAGGTATTTCAGTAATGCAAGCCGCGATAAAATTTAAAGACAACGAAGAGGATCGAATAAGTGAGCAGTTGCACAGGCAACGTAAAATGGCAATAGATAAATGCTACCCCGTTTTGCCATCTCTTCAGCGAGAGACAGTAAAAGAGCGTGAAAAAGATCCATTAATGGCTCATTTGCTAAGTTCGCCACCACCCTATGCACAAAATGCCACAGCACCTCCGCAACCTTTAGTTGCACCTCTGGTAGCTGTTATACAGGCTCCTTTACCGCACTCACCGGCTACTCTTCAGCTGGCTCCTGTTTCTCTGGCGCAGCCTCCTCAAGGCTCACCGATCACATCTACTTCTCCTACTGTTCCTTCTAAAATTTCGCCTAGCACACTTTCTAGTCTCTCTGATACTCGTTCTACGAACATTTCTGTTTCTACTTTGCGTGACTCTGTTCTACCACCAGTTATTCCCCCACTTTCACCTTTCGTCTGGCATAAAATGGCCAGCATTGTTACTAACTTTCCTTCACCACTTTTTCGGTCGCCTAAAACGACCCCTAACACGGAACGAAGACAATTACGAAGCCAAATGCCCGATTATCAGGAAAGGGAATGTTTGAATAAGTTAGCACGAAATTGGGCTATGGACACAGCAAGATATGATGTAGAGTCTGTCATGAACGTTTTCCGTCAATGGGATGAACCAACGCAAAGATACGTCTTTGAGCAGATGTGTGTTTTTCTGTGTGAGGATTTGGTAGATAATGGTCAGAAGACCAACGAGCAAGAGTTGTGTAGTGTACGATTTAAATTTGGGGAGGGTATGATTGTAGGTCCCGACGTTGAAAAAGCAGTTGAGATATTATTATCACATAGAAGTACGGGTGGTAATTCTGGGTCATCCTCTGACAGTGGTACATCCAGCAGGAAAAGAGCGAGACAGTACCCCATGAGAGAGGTTCCTCCGGTCTGGAGGGAAGGTGACGCAACTGCAGTTCCACCGGTTCTGCCTCATTTCCAGCGTGTATGGGTACATGTCCCCTGGAAAAGATCCGAAGTTTTAGCACTCAAGCAGACACTACCCGATCCCCGTAAAAACCCGACTGGGTATTATAAGGAGTTGTCCCAAACTGCCAGCTCATGTATAATGAATTTAGCGGATATAGACATGTTGTTTGGGAACGTTGTTCCACATCCTTTATGGAGTAAGATACGTCATGCAGATCATGACCAAGAATTAGGTGACTCGTGGGCGAACATTGCGACTACAGATGCTAGACAAGTCGGTGGTTTCAAGCCTGAGCCGTTAATAGCTGAACTTCCCGGTAGAATTATTGCATACATGAAGACACTTATGCCTGAAGTACGCGTAAACTGGGACAAGCTATCCGCGTGCAAGCAGAAGAAAGACGAGAATGTGTCTGACTTTTTCACGAGATTTGAGGAAACTTTCACTGACCATAGTGGTCAGGATATGGCTACCGAGGGTGGCCAAAGATTGTTTGTAGACAAGTTTGTACACAATCTGCTTCCCGAACTGTGTGCTAAACTAAAAGATTCAGAGAGTGCTTGGGCTGTCTCTACGTCAGCGCAGATTCTAGCAACAGCTCAGTACTACGAAAACAGGCGCAAAGACGAGCTAGACAAGGCAGACAAAAAGACAAAAGATTTAAAAACTAAAGTTCTTCTCCAACAGGCCTATCCGCCTCGTATGGCTAGCCAGCCCAATTATCAACAGAATAAGCAGTATTCTAGAGACGCGCAAGGAAACGAGTTTTCCCACCAGCGTGTTCCGTATGGCCCGAATCAATGTGCGTATTGCAAGGAAGAGGGTCATTTTAGGAGTAATTGTCCGGCTCTTGCTCGACGCTTAAACGGTGTTTCAGGTGTAAGAGGGAGAGGTGTTCAACATGCCCCCAGAGGTAGGGGCCGTGGAAATTTCTCCCAGTACACAGCTTCTTTTCCGCCTCAGAATTCCATGAATAGCTTTGACCAACAGAATAACGCATCGTCTAGGTCAGCTCAGTACTATGCTGACGACTATTACACCGAACACGACAATGAGGGTAACAATTGCTAGGACAGCCATGGACAAAGAGAGGGAGTTGTTTCAGTTCCAGTAGACCAAGATGGACCTTATGTCAAGGTAATTACCTCAGGAGTGTCAGAGCCATTTCTGCTGGATACTGGTGCTACAAAAAGTTCTATTATGCACTCAAAACTTCCTGGCGCACCTTTGTCTAGCGAAATGAATGTCTCAGTAGGCTTCTCTGGCGCCCCTGTTAGAAACCCGATCTCTAGTCCTATATCCCTTTCTGTTGGCCCCTATGAATTGGAAGCACCCCTCATTCTTACAAGGTTGCGGTGAAAATTTGTTAGGATTGGATTTGCTAAAAAGGTTGTATGCGACTTTGTACTGTTCTCCCTCGGGAGTACAACTTACCTTAGGGAAAAAAGTCATTTCTCCAATGTATTTGTCGAAAGAAGGTATTCCAACCGAATTATCATCACTTCCTGATATACTGTGGGCTAATGGTTCCAATGACGTAGGTCGTTTGGAGATAGCACCGTATGTCATAACTTTGAAAGCCAACGTCGGATTGCCACGTATTCCTCAATACAAAATATCTAACGAATGCGAGAAGGCGTTGTTAACGATCATTTATGATTTGATCGATAAAGATGTTATTGAAGAAACAACAGGGAACGTTTGTAACAGTCCAGTTTTACCGGTCTTAAAACGTACTGATCCTTCACAGCCCCCTGTGTATAGGTTTGTGATTGACCTCAGAGAGGTAAATAAGGTAGTTATCCCACAGTTTCCAGTTGTCCCCGACATTACTGCTTTATTGACAATGGTTCCAGCTTCAGCAGACTGGTTCTCGGTGATTGACCTGAAGAACGCTTTCTTCAGCATCCCGATCGCCGAAGAGAGTAGAGACCTTTTCGGCTTCAATTTAGGAGGACGAAGCTTCCGCTTCAAATGCGCTCCTCAAGGCTACTGCGAAAGCCCATCTATATTCAGTCAGGCACTGAAAACACAGCTAGACACAATTGTGCTGCCAGATGGGTCAACTTTGATCCAGTACGTAGACGATCTACTGATCGCCGCAGACACTGAGGAGATTTGCAAACAAGCCACGTTGTTATTATTGCGTCACTTATGTGACATGAAGCACAAAGTCTCCCTTTCAAAGCTGCAATTTTGCCGACAAGAAGTAACCTACCTAGGTCACATCTTATCGAAGGAGGGAAGGAGACTGACACCAGAAAGAATACAGGCAATTACAGAACTAAGTGCCCCAAGGACACAGAGAGAGGTTCGAGCCTTCTTGGGCATTACATCGTACTGTAGACAATGGATACCGAATTTCTCACTACTAGCCAAGCCCTTGCTGGCACTACTCCGCAAAGACACGCCTAATCCTATGCCTTGGTCTGAAGATTGTCAGACGAGTTTCCACGAGTTGCGTGTTGCATTGTGTTCGGCCCCTGTGTTGGGAAACCCCAACTACAGTAAGCCTTTTACATTGTATGTCCACGAAAAGGAAGGTTGTGCATTATCTGTCTTAACGCAACACTTTGGGGACAAACAGCGCCCATGCGCGTATTTTTCGGCAACTCTGGATCCAGTGGCTAAGGCACTGCCAAGTTGTCTAAGAGCAACCGCCGCAGCAGCTGTCTGCATTCGACAGTCTGCTGGACTAGTCATGAATAACACTCTGATCGTTATGGTTCCGCATGCAGTTGACATTTTGCTAAATAGGACCAAGACACAACATCTTACTAGCGCTCGACTATTCAGTTACGAACTTACCCTGCTAGCAAGTCACATCCACATAAAAAGGTGTGATACACTCAACCCCGCTACGTTATTACCCATCCCGACAGAGACAGACAAGATTGACAAACATGACTGCTGTTTCAGGACAGAAGAAGAGACAAAAGGGAGAGTAGACTTACAGGACACTCCCCTTCCCGAATGCAATGATACTTTGTGGGTTGATGGTTCATGTTTCAAGTTGCCGAATGGTGATACGACCACAGCATACGCCGTAACGACATTATACACCATTGTAGAGACTGCACGCATTTCCCACAATTCTGCACAAGCTGCAGAGCTGATTGCGCTTACTAGAGGATGTGTGTTGACGAAAGGAAAGCGAGTGAATGTGTACACTGACAGCCAATATGCCTTTGGTGTGGCTCACAGTTTTGGGAGATTGTGGCTTGAACGTGGGTTCCTTACGTCCCATGGTGCAAAGATACAACATGGCCAGCTAGTTAATGAGCTCCTTGAGTCACTCACCTTGCCCCTACAAGTCGCCATTATAAAATGCAGTGCACACAAAAAGATTCAGGATGATGTTGGCCGCGGAAATGCATTGGCAGATGAGGTTGCGAAAGAAACTGCAAGGAACACAATGAGTCGGATGTATGTTATGGGTCCCGCTAGATGGACTGCTGATGTGGGAATGTGCGAGGACACCATTGAAAGCGTAAAATCGATACAAGTTGAGGCCACTGAGAACGAGGTGAATGAATGGAGAGAAAGCACAGGTAGATTGGATGCGAATGGTTGTTGGGTCGAACTATCAGAACACCAGCGATGGCTATTACCTAATGCATACGTACTTGCAGTAGTAACGATGGCTCACGGAATTGCGCACATCAGTTCGAAAGGAATATGTAAACTATTGGCCCCAGTATGGCAGAATAGCAATATCCCAAAATATGCAAAGAATGTGGTTAAAAAGTGTATGGTGTGTTTGAAGTACAATCCCGGTAGGGGACCCCCAACTCCAACTGGTCATTTTGCGCCTCTAACGTACCCGTTCGAGGTTTTACAGCTCGACTTCATCCACATGGAGAGGTGCAACAACCTAAAGTATGTGCTCGTTGTTGTCTGCGCCTTTTCAAGATGGGTGGAAGCGTACCCCCTTAAGGACAATACCGCTTTATCAACTGCCAAAGCACTCGTCAAAGAGTTCTTTCCGAGGTTCGGTATGCCTAGAATTGTCTGGAGTGATAACGGAAGTGAATTCGTAGGATGCGTGATGAAGAGAGTGTGTGAGTGTTTAGGCATCCACCAAAAATTCCACGCTGCAAATCACCCCCAATCAGCTGGATTAGTAGAGTGCTACAATGGCACTCTAAAACTCAAACTAGCCAAGATCCAAGCCAGTACAGGTCTTAAATGGCCTGACGCACTGCCTCTAGCGCTTTTGTCAACCAGAATGACTGTCCACTCCAGATTAGGACTTAGCCCCCATGAGATCGTGTTTGGCCGCCCAGCCAACGTCTGGGGCGTGCCAAGACCCAAGAAACTAAGTGAGATAGAACACTCCGTACTACTTGACTATTTGTGCGAATTGACAACTAAATTGCGTGTTTTACACCAACAGGTTCACAGTTCCTCTCCACCAGCCTCTGACGATCCAGGTCACCTCATCGAGCCCGGCTCGTGGATTTTGGTGCGGAATTTCCAGCGCACCAACAACGGACAGCCGAGGTGGACCGGACCGCACCTAGTGCTGCTTTCAACGAGATCTGCTGTTCGGGTGGAAGGCAAGAAGAACTGGATACATGGGACCCACTGCAAACGGGTCCCTCTACCCCTTCCATACGACCGGTGGGTCAACAAAGGATTTGCCGACTCCGAGACCGAATCCGTACCTCGCTTCATCCCTTTCAGCGATGCACGTTTGAAAGAAACTAGTACTGAAAAGGAGAGTGATCATATTTTACAAGGACTTGTGTCGCCGTCTATGCAATTGGACACTACCGAACCTGAGACGCTGTTTGAAGACCACACCATACCTGGAAAACGACGGTACGACCTGCGGTCTAAACAAAGAGACTAATAAACGATTGACCTAATGTGATTTCCCTTTTCCCCTAAGAACTATTTTTTGATTTTTCAGCTCTCTCGTCCCAGGGGAACTAGCTCATTTTTGATTTTTCGAACCGCCATCCGGTTCTGCTGCTAGGGTCGCGGTTGAAGTCTGGGGAGTGCAACTGGGAAGTTCTAGGTCCACGGTTCTGATTGGTCCACGGGAGTTACCCCGGACTGAGCAGAGCGCCCTCCCTGGGAGAATCAATCAACCACCGCGGGCAGCAACTAGAGGATGGAGTTTCCAAGGGTAGAGAGACCTATCAGACTCACGAACTTCGGAAAACAGTTATGCACAATACTGTCCAAAAGAAGATTCCTGATACTATGTGTTTTAATGTTATGTAGCATACTTGTGTTTTTTACTGGTTATACTCTATTCGTGTTTAAAGTTACCTTTTCGAATGACACCCATCCACCATCTCCTCCCACTATTTCTCCACACTACTTTCACCCTCTACCTGAACACGAGTCTGCCCGAAGACTCGAATTTGTAAACAATTCTTTCATTCAGCTCCTACACCAACACCAGTCCGTAATGAACGCATCAAACTGTTGGATATGCGGACTTATGCCACACACAACCGATAAGGGGATCCCATACTTCATTTTGCCATTCAGCTACTATGGTTCTCTGTGGGCTTTCCAGACCATGTTCCTATTCGCCCTAGAACCATACCCGACCCGTTCCACTGCGAGCGATTCCAATAACAAGGCACTAATTGCAGGGATAAGGAATATGAGTAGGGATATCGACACATATCTGACAATGCCCAAAGATGAACTCAGTCCCTACACCCGTTGGAACGTGACCAAACATGGGGTTTACCTGGTCAAGAGCCAGGCAGCAAAGAAATCCCGCCCAGTTTGGATAGTGCCCCACCGAGGTCACTTATGCTTACAGGGTATTGGTAGGGACCCCACAGCACAGTTAGGAAAGAGCATTTGCACGGAAACATACGTATTTACTTCCCGAACTTCCCCTATACTTTTGGCAGCCAAAGGCACGTATTTCGTTTGCCACGACCAAGCCTACACGTGGTTGCCCCCTGATTTCTCAGGTACATGTTTTGTCTCGTTTCTGCTGCCTCCCACCTACACGGCCAGAGCAGATTACCATCGGACAAGGACAGCTAGGGGTGTCATAAGTAAAGATGACACCGCGGGTCAGGAATTCGCAAAGGGTTTTCTGCCATTTTGGGGGCCTATGGTGAACAGCAGAAATATTCGCCAGTTATCGAGGATAGTTGAATCCGCCGTGACTACGACGGCCGGAGCACTTGGCAATCTGACAACCGAGCTTCAGTCGGATCGACTTATGACCCTTCAGAACCGAATTGCCTTAGACATCATACTCGCCGATCGTGGTGGTGTGTGTAGAGTCATCCAATCCAGTTGTTGCATATTCATCCCTGATAACGCACCGACAGTATACCAGGCCATCTCCAAACTACACAAAATATCTGGTTCCCTTCACGTTGAGAAAGGGGATTGGTCCCTGCTGGGGTGGTTCTGGGAGCTGATCACTGCCTGGGGATGGAAAATTTTGATCTTCATTGGGATGACCTTGGCACTTCTGTTCATGTTTTGCCTATGTATACAGTGTGCTCCTGCACTATGTGGCCTCTGTGCTACCTCGTGTGTACGGAAGCCTGTGTCACGGGACGAGCTGAGTAACAGAATGATGCTACAGCAACATCTCCACGAATTTCTTCATACCGATTTGGACTCAGATTAGCATGAGTTATTGCCTTATATGAGGGCAAAAGGAGGGTCTGTGGTTCTCAAAAATCCGGACCCTGGTGTTTTCCCGATATCTAGGTCCAATACCCGTGTCACAAAACCTCAACGCACCAAGACGATTTTGGTATCTATGAACCGATAATAATTAGGACATCATTCCTATGTATTTGCGTCACAATCTAGGGTTGCCAACACCCCAAAATCGTAGTTTCCGTCCCCATCCCTTAAACTCCATTTTGTGAACGGCATCCATCTTGCATCTTGCCCTCATGTTAAGTCAATTAAAGGTCGAGCTTGATCAAAAGGGACACGTCCACCTTTTCATGACTTCCCCCCGACCTGTCCCAACTGACTCCATGGCCTTAGGCCAAACCTGTTTGGGCAGCTCCTCGCCCAGTGGCCGAATACGATAGCATCAATACATAACATTCCACAAACCATTCACACATACAGACCATGCTTTGTGCAAACATGCACCTGTCCACGTTCCTTGTTTATGGCCAGTTTTATGACTGGGTTGTGCCTTCCTTTATTAAGGTTTCATCGATATCTGATGGGAGTTCCAGGCCTAACTGGGTAATCTATCAACAAACTGGACATCTAAAATATGGGCTTGCTTACATGACTCTGCTCTTTGTATTATTGTAGGAATATGTGTATAGCCATATCATAAACTCAGGAATTCTTGCTTGCAGCTATTATTTTTGTATATAAGGAGACGGCTGGTTCTGTAAAAACGAACAGTCTCCCGATAACCTACTCTTCGTGCGGTGTACTTCTGGGACACGTGTTACTTGGTAGCTACCAATAAAACTTGATCTTTGACGGTAACTAGAAGACTCCGTGTTTCTGTGGTCCGGAACAAGGGAGAACTCAGAGGTCCTCGGGTGCTACCCCCTGGCACCACCGGGTTCCTAAAAACCCGGCACCTCACCAGGTCCGAGGTCGAGCGCCTTAGCCGTTAGGCCAACCCCTCTCCCCTAAAGGTTACTTCTATCCCTTTACCTCTTCCCTGCCACACCTTTCACCATCCCCTGAATGACTAAATGCGGACCATCTCTCCATTTCACAACAGGAAGTGCAAGCCCTTTTGGCCAAAGATGCGAGGATGCTGGGACCAGAAGTAGAGAGAACTGTCATTACCGCTACTTCCTTGTGCCCAAGAAGGATGGTGGTTTTTGAACTTTCTAGACTTGCAGCCTCTGAACATCTCCCTCGGGAAGGCCAAATACAAAATGCTCACACTGACCCTGGTCTTGTCTGCCCTCTACCCTGGAGACTGGATTGTAGGTAAGGACCTTCTAGATGGCAATTTTCATAAACCCGTACACTTGGTCCATTGGCACTACCTGCGATTTGTGGTGAGAGAGGATTATTTTCATTTTGCTGTGCTCCCCTTTTGTCTCATCAGCAGCCCGGTATGTTTTCAAAAGTGATGGAGATGGTGGCAGCACACATTTGGAGGTTAGGGATGCTGTCTTTCCCTATTTTGATGATTGGCTGTTGAAGGCAGGTTTGGCCAAGGCAGTCGTCAACCATCTCCAAACTACAGTGAACCTCCGGTCATCTTTGGGGTTCACTATCAACATGACGAAGTCACACCAGACTCTTTCTCATCCTGGACACAGTGAAGTTTTGTGTCTTTCCCCTGAGAAAGGGAGTCCAGGACATTCAGGCTATGATATTGATCTTTCAGCCTTGCTCCTGGATTTCAGTGAGGTCAACTCTGAGGCTGCTGGCCCCCTGTATCCAACTGGTCAAGCACACCAGGTGGAATATGTGGGAACTGAAGTTCCAGTGGGCCTAACATCAAAGGTACCTCTCCGATCGTGTTCACATTTTGGAGGAGATGGCAAAAGATCTGCAGTGGTCGTTAGTGAACCACAAATGGGTATGCAACAGACCCCCTCTCTTCCCCTCACCATGGTGACTGATTCATCGCTCCTGGGTTGGAGCGGCCATCTGGGAGAGGTGGAGATCAGATTAATTTGGTCTCCGGTGGAATCCCGGCACCACATCAACCTCTTGAGCCGAGGGTTATCTGCTTGGCATTGAAAGCCTTCCTTCCAACCATTAAGGGAAGGCTGGGGCAGGTGCTCTCAAACACCGCCACCACCATAAGGTATAGCGGCAAACAATGGACCTGTGCCATAACACTTTGCGACTCTGGAAATGGCTGTACCACCACAAAATTATACTGATGATGAACCACCTGGCAGGATCATTGAATGCCGGGATGGACGAGTTCAGCTGTTTACATCTGGCAGATCATGAATGGCAGCTGCACTCTGAGTTAGTGCAAGGTCTCTTCCGCGAATGGGGAGAAGCTTGGCTTGATCTATTCGCCATCACTGAGAACACGCAATGTCGCCGCTTCTGCTCTGAACAGCACAGATAGTATAGTATCCAGGACTACTGACCTTAAGCATATGTCCACCGATCAGGTAGTCCCTTCGGGAAAACATGCTACCACAGCAACATGGCAGGGTTATGTACCCAGGCCTTCGCAATCTCCACCTTCATGCTTGGAGATTGAGCGCCAACAGATCAACACCTTCGACCTTCCTCCAAAGGTGGTTGATGTGATCTTGGTAGTCAGGCGTACCTCGACAAAAACTGTATATATGCCAGTCATTGGGACACTTTTCAGATTCATCCCTACCTTGACAAATTACCCGATCTTTTATTTGTTTAGCCTCTTGCCTGGCAAGGGTTTGTTTTGGGCACAGTTACGTGTTATCTTTCAGCCTTCTTACTCTTGCAAGGTCAGCCCTCATTGTTTAAGTCACCAGGTGTGATGCAATTTTTGAAAGGGCTGCCACTCGTTTTCACCTTCTCTGTTTTGTTCTGCCCCAATGCGACCTTACTGTAGCCCTGACTTATCTAATTTTTATTCCGTTTGAACCATTTCACAGCTGTCCCTTAAGGCTCCAAAAATCAAGACAGTGGTCCTGATTGCATCACCTCACCATGGCGTGTGAAGGAGCTTCATGCTCTTTGTATCAATTCACCTTACACTTCCTTCTTCCCAAACAAACTGGCTCTGCAGACAAGGGCATTCTTCCTTCCAAACGTTGTGACTCTGCTCCACGTCAATCAAACCATCACCCTGCCAGCATTCTATGCTCCATCTCACTCCTCTAAGGAGGAAAGACTTCATCGATTGGACCCCATTACAGCCCTAAGCTTCTATATAGATCATATCAAAGACCACCGGGTAGATGATCAGCTCTTTGTGTGGTTGTCAGGTACGAAAAAAGGTACATCTGTGCAGAAGAGAACCATCACCCTCTGGATCGTGCGCTGCATCAAGACCTGCTATGCATTGGCAAAAAAGCAGCCTTCAGAAGGGGTGTGTGCTCATTTTACCAGGGCCAAATTGGCTACCACTGCATTGGCATGTGGAGTCTGTACCCAAGACATTTGCCAGGTGGCACGATCACAAAGCATTATAGCCTGGATAGTCAGGTTCCCTCGGAGGGGCATTTCTGCCTGCTTGTTTCTGTTTAACTCTCTGGTTTTAGTCTAGTCACACACCAACCTCCAAATGCTTATTGCTTTGGTATCTACTCAAAAGGTGAGGATTCTCCAGCTAGAAGTCTCTATTAGAAGAACACGTTATTTACCTTCAGTAACACTCTGTTGGGTGGAGACCCTATCTAGCTGCAGATTCCTCAATGACCCTCACATCCTTCCTGTTGTGTGATTTGTACTTTCTTCAATAATAAGTCTAGGAATCTGCATAAGGTCTAACAATTTGTTTTTTGGGCTAAAAAAAAACCTGACATCACTGCACATGAGTGGCTCCTATATAGGCTCACACATCATTTACAGAGAAGAACAGAATCAGTACAGAGCAGGTGCCAGCTTCCTGTGTGCAGAGGTACTGTTGAAAAGT